>NW_027363256.1:0-1320267 GCF_046119375.1 Phyllobates terribilis
CAGCTCCTTTCATTCAGTCAGTAGCTTCAAACATTTCTGGTATATGAATAACATGATGTTTTTCAATGGCAAAAATCAATGAATATTGTAAATGCACAAACAGTAATATCTCCACATTGCAAGGTGCAATTCTGAAATTTTTTGCTTTTTCCTGCTCCTCTTAGCATGATAAAGAATATTCAAAGAGAGTGAGATGCCAGCTCCTTTCATTCAGTCAGTAGCTTCAAACATTTCTGGACGTTTTTCAATGGCAAAAATCAATGAATATTGTAAATGCACAAACAGTAATATCTCCACATTGCAAGGTGCAATTCTGAAATTTTTTGCTTTTTCCTGCTCCTCTTAGCATGATAAAGAATATTCAAAGAGAGTGAGATGCCAGCTCCTTTCATTCAGTCAGTAGCTTCAAACATTTCTGGACGTTTTTCAATGGCAAAAATCAATGAATATTGTAAATGCACAAACAGTAATTTCTCCGCATTGCAAGGTGCAATTCTGAAATTTTTTGCTTTTTCCTGCTAATCCTAGCATGATAAAGAAGATTCAAAGAGAGTGAGATGCCGGCTCCTTTCATTCAGTCAGTAGCTTCAAACATTTCTGGACGTTTTTCAATGGCAAAAATCAATGAATATTGTAAATGCACAAACAGTAATTTCTCCGCATTGCAAGGTGCAATTCTGAAATTTTTTGCTTTTTCCTGCTAATCCTAGCATGATAAAGAAGATTCAAAGAGAGTGAGTTGCCGGCTCCTTTCATTCAGTCAGTAGCTTCAAACATTTCTGGACGTTTTTCAATGGCAAAAATCAATGAATATTGTAAATGCACAAACAGTAATATCTCCACATTGCAAGGTGCAATTCTGAAATTTTTTGCTTTTTCCTGCTCCTCTTAGCATGATAAAGAATATTCAAAGAGAGTGAGATGCCAGCTCCTTTCATTCAGTCAGTAGCTTCAAACATTTCTGGACGTTTTTCAATGGCAAAAATCAATGAATATTGTAAATGCACAAACAGTAATATCTCCACATTGCAAGGTGAAATTCTGAAATTTTTTGCTTTTTCCTGCTAATCCTAGCATGATAAAGAAGATTCAAAGAGAGTGAGATGCCAGCTCCTTTCATTCAGTCAGTAGCTTCAAACATTTCTGGACGTTTTTCAATGGCAAAAATCAATGAATATTGTAAATGCACAAACAGTAATATCTCCACATTGCAAGGTGCAATTCTGAAATTTTTTGCTTTTTCCTGCTAATCCTAGCATGATAAAGAAGATTCAAAGAGAGTGAGATGCCAGCTCCTTTCATTCAGTCAGTAGCTTCAAACATTTCTGGACGTTTTTCAATGGCAAAAATCAATGAATATTGTAAATGCACAAACAGTAATATCTCCACATTGCAAGGTGCAATTCTGAAATTTTTTGCTTTTTCCTGCTCCTCTTAGCATGATAAAGAATATTCAAAGAGAGTGAGATGCCAGCTCCTTTCATTCAGTCAGTAGCTTCAAACATTTCTGGACGTTTTTCAATGGCAAAAATCAATGAATATTGTAAATGCACAAACAGTAATATCTCCACATTGCAAGGTGCAATTCTGAAATTTTTTGCTTTTTCCTGCTCCTCTTAGCATGATAAAGAATATTCAAAGAGAGTGAGATGCCAGCTCCTTTCATTCAGTCAGTAGCTTCAAACATTTCTGGACGTTTTTCAATGGCAAAAATCAATGAATATTGTAAATGCACAAACAGTAATTTCTCCGCATTGCAAGGTGCAATTCTGAAATTTTTTGCTTTTTCCTGCTAATCCTAGCATGTTAAAGAAGATTCAAAGAGAGTGAGATGCCAGCTCCTTTCATTCAGTCAGTAGCTTCAAACATTTCTGGACGTTTTTCAATGGCAAAAATCAATGAATATTGTAAATGCACAAACAGTAATTTCTCCGCATTGCAAGGTGCAATTCTGAAATTTTTTGCTTTTTCCTGCTAATCCTAGCATGATAAAGAAGATTCAAAGAGAGTGAGTTGCCGGCTCCTTTCATTCAGTCAGTAGCTTCAAACATTTCTGGACGTTTTTCAATGGCAAAAATCAATGAATATTGTAAATGCACAAACAGTAATATCTCCACATTGCAAGGTGCAATTCTGAAATTTTTTGCTTTTTCCTGCTCCTCTTAGCATGATAAAGAATATTCAAAGAGAGTGAGATGCCAGCTCCTTTCATTCAGTCAGTAGCTTCAAACATTTCTGGACGTTTTTCAATGGCAAAAATCAATGAATATTGTAAATGCACAAACAGTAATATCTCCACATTGCAAGGTGAAATTCTGAAATTTTTTGCTTTTTCCTGCTAATCCTAGCATGATAAAGAAGATTCAAAGAGAGTGAGATGCCAGCTCCTTTCATTCAGTCAGTAGCTTCAAACATTTCTGGACGTTTTTCAATGGCAAAAATCAATGAATATTGTAAATGCACAAACAGTAATATCTCCACATTGCAAGGTGCAATTCTGAAATTTTTTGCTTTTTCCTGCTAATCCTAGCATGATAAAGAAGATTCAAAGAGAGTGAGATGCCAGCTCCTTTCATTCAGTCAGTAGCTTCAAACATTTCTGGACGTTTTTCAATGGCAAAAATCAATGAATATTGTAAATGCACAAACAGTAATATCTCCACATTGCAAGGTGCAATTCTGAAATTTTTTGCTTTTTCCTGCTCCTCTTAGCATGATAAAGAAGATTCAAAGAGAATGAGATGCCAGCTCTTTTCATTCAGTCAGTAGCTTCAAACATTTCTGGTATATGAATAACATGATGTTTTTCAATGGCAAAAATCAATGAATATTGTAAATGCACAAACAGAAATTTCTCCGCATTGCAAGGTGCAATTCTGAAATTTTTTGCTTTTTCCTGCTAAACCTAGCATGATAAAGAATATTCAAAGAGAGTGAGATGCCAGCTCCTTTCATTCAGTCAGTAGCTTCAAACATTTCTGGACGTTTTTCAATGGCAAAAATCAATGAATATTGTAAATGCACAAACAGTAATATCTCCACATTGCAAGGTGAAATTCTGAAATTTTTTGCTTTTTCCTGCTAATCCTAGCATGATAAAGAAGATTCAAAGAGAGTGAGATGCCAGCTCCTTTCATTCAGTCAGTAGCTTCAAACATTTCTGGACGTTTTTCAATGGCAAAAATCAATGAATATTGTAAATGCACAAACAGTAATATCTCCACATTGCAAGGTGCAATTCTGAAATTTTTTGCTTTTTCCTGCTAATCCTAGCATGATAAAGAAGATTCAAAGAGAGTGAGATGCCAGCTCCTTTCATTCAGTCAGTAGCTTCAAACATTTCTGGACGTTTTTCAATGGCAAAAATCAATGAATATTGTAAATGCACAAACAGTAATATCTCCACATTGCAAGGTGCAATTCTGAAATTTTTTGCTTTTTCCTGCTCCTCTTAGCATGATAAAGAAGATTCAAAGAGAATGAGATGCCAGCTCTTTTCATTCAGTCAGTAGCTTCAAACATTTCTGGTATATGAATAACATGATGTTTTTCAATGGCAAAAATCAATGAATATTGTAAATGCACAAACAGAAATTTCTCCGCATTGCAAGGTGCAATTCTGAAATTTTTTGCTTTTTCCTGCTAAACCTAGCATGATAAAGAAGATTCAAAGAGAGTGAGATGCCAGCTCCTTTCATTCAGTCAGTAGCTTCAAACATTTCTGGACGTTTTTCAATGGCAAAAATCAATGAATATTGTAAATGCACAAACAGTAATATCTCCACATTGCAAGGTGCAATTCTGAAATTTTTTGCTTTTTCCTGCTAATCCTAGCATGATAAAGAAGATTCAAAGAGAGTGAGATGCCAGCTCCTTTCATTCAGTCAGTAGCTTCAAACATTTCTGGTATATGAATAACATGATGTTTTTCAATGGCAAAAATCAATGAATATTGTAAATGCACAAACAGTAATATCTCCACATTGCAAGGTGCAATTCTGAAATTTTTTGCTTTTTCCTGCTCCTCTTAGCATGATAAAGAATATTCAAAGAGAGTGAGATGCCAGCTCCTTTCATTCAGTCAGTAGCTTCAAACATTTCTGGACGTTTTTCAATGGCAAAAATCAATGAATATTGTAAATGCACAAACAGTAATATCTCCACATTGCAAGGTGCAATTCTGAAATTTTTTGCTTTTTCCTGCTCCTCTTAGCATGATAAAGAATATTCAAAGAGAGTGAGATGCCAGCTCCTTTCATTCAGTCAGTAGCTTCAAACATTTCTGGACGTTTTTCAATGGCAAAAATCAATGAATATTGTAAATGCACAAACAGTAATTTCTCCGCATTGCAAGGTGCAATTCTGAAATTTTTTGCTTTTTCCTGCTAATCCTAGCATGATAAAGAAGATTCAAAGAGAGTGAGATGCCGGCTCCTTTCATTCAGTCAGTAGCTTCAAACATTTCTGGACGTTTTTCAATGGCAAAAATCAATGAATATTGTAAATGCACAAACAGTAATTTCTCCGCATTGCAAGGTGCAATTCTGAAATTTTTTGCTTTTTCCTGCTAATCCTAGCATGATAAAGAAGATTCAAAGAGAGTGAGTTGCCGGCTCCTTTCATTCAGTCAGTAGCTTCAAACATTTCTGGACGTTTTTCAATGGCAAAAATCAATGAATATTGTAAATGCACAAACAGTAATATCTCCACATTGCAAGGTGCAATTCTGAAATTTTTTGCTTTTTCCTGCTCCTCTTAGCATGATAAAGAATATTCAAAGAGAGTGAGATGCCAGCTCCTTTCATTCAGTCAGTAGCTTCAAACATTTCTGGACGTTTTTCAATGGCAAAAATCAATGAATATTGTAAATGCACAAACAGTAATATCTCCACATTGCAAGGTGAAATTCTGAAATTTTTTGCTTTTTCCTGCTAATCCTAGCATGATAAAGAAGATTCAAAGAGAGTGAGATGCCAGCTCCTTTCATTCAGTCAGTAGCTTCAAACATTTCTGGACGTTTTTCAATGGCAAAAATCAATGAATATTGTAAATGCACAAACAGTAATATCTCCACATTGCAAGGTGCAATTCTGAAATTTTTTGCTTTTTCCTGCTAATCCTAGCATGATAAAGAAGATTCAAAGAGAGTGAGATGCCAGCTCCTTTCATTCAGTCAGTAGCTTCAAACATTTCTGGACGTTTTTCAATGGCAAAAATCAATGAATATTGTAAATGCACAAACAGTAATATCTCCACATTGCAAGGTGCAATTCTGAAATTTTTTGCTTTTTCCTGCTCCTCTTAGCATGATAAAGAATATTCAAAGAGAGTGAGATGCCAGCTCCTTTCATTCAGTCAGTAGCTTCAAACATTTCTGGACGTTTTTCAATGGCAAAAATCAATGAATATTGTAAATGCACAAACAGTAATATCTCCACATTGCAAGGTGCAATTCTGAAATTTTTTGCTTTTTCCTGCTCCTCTTAGCATGATAAAGAATATTCAAAGAGAGTGAGATGCCAGCTCCTTTCATTCAGTCAGTAGCTTCAAACATTTCTGGACGTTTTTCAATGGCAAAAATCAATGAATATTGTAAATGCACAAACAGTAATTTCTCCGCATTGCAAGGTGCAATTCTGAAATTTTTTGCTTTTTCCTGCTAATCCTAGCATGATAAAGAAGATTCAAAGAGAGTGAGATGCCAGCTCCTTTCATTCAGTCAGTAGCTTCAAACATTTCTGGACGTTTTTCAATGGCAAAAATCAATGAATATTGTAAATGCACAAACAGTAATTTCTCCGCATTGCAAGGTGCAATTCTGAAATTTTTTGCTTTTTCCTGCTAATCCTAGCATGATAAAGAAGATTCAAAGAGAGTGAGTTGCCGGCTCCTTTCATTCAGTCAGTAGCTTCAAACATTTCTGGACGTTTTTCAATGGCAAAAATCAATGAATATTGTAAATGCACAAACAGTAATATCTCCACATTGCAAGGTGCAATTCTGAAATTTTTTGCTTTTTCCTGCTCCTCTTAGCATGATAAAGAATATTCAAAGAGAGTGAGATGCCAGCTCCTTTCATTCAGTCAGTAGCTTCAAACATTTCTGGACGTTTTTCAATGGCAAAAATCAATGAATATTGTAAATGCACAAACAGTAATATCTCCACATTGCAAGGTGAAATTCTGAAATTTTTTGCTTTTTCCTGCTAATCCTAGCATGATAAAGAAGATTCAAAGAGAGTGAGATGCCAGCTCCTTTCATTCAGTCAGTAGCTTCAAACATTTCTGGACGTTTTTCAATGGCAAAAATCAATGAATATTGTAAATGCACAAACAGTAATATCTCCACATTGCAAGGTGCAATTCTGAAATTTTTTTGCTTTTTCCTGCTAATCCTAGCATGATAAAGAAGATTCAAAGAGAGTGAGATGCCAGCTCCTTTCATTCAGTCAGTAGCTTCAAACATTTCTGGACGTTTTTCAATGGCAAAAATCAATGAATATTGTAAATGCACAAACAGTAATATCTCCACATTGCAAGGTGCAATTCTGAAATTTTTTGCTTTTTCCTGCTCCTCTTAGCATGATAAAGAAGATTCAAAGAGAATGAGATGCCAGCTCTTTTCATTCAGTCAGTAGCTTCAAACATTTCTGGTATATGAATAACATGATGTTTTTCAATGGCAAAAATCAATGAATATTGTAAATGCACAAACAGAAATTTCTCCGCATTGCAAGGTGCAATTCTGAAATTTTTTGCTTTTTCCTGCTAAACCTAGCATGATAAAGAAGATTCAAAGAGAGTGAGATGCCAGCTCCTTTCATTCAGTCAGTAGCTTCAAACATTTCTGGACGTTTTTCAATGGCAAAAATCAATGAATATTGTAAATGCACAAACAGTAATATCTCCACATTGCAAGGTGCAATTCTGAAATTTTTTGCTTTTTCCTGCTAATCCTAGCATGATAAAGAAGATTCAAAGAGAGTGAGATGCCAGCTCCTTTCATTCAGTCAGTAGCTTCAAACATTTCTGGTATATGAATAACATGATGTTTTTCAATGGCAAAAATCAATGAATATTGTAAATACACAAACAGTAATATCTCCACATTGCAAGGTGCAATTCTGAAATTTTTTGCTTTTTCCTGCTCCTCTTAGCATGATAAAGAATATTCAAAGAGAGTGAGATGCCAGCTCCTTTCATTCAGTCAGTAGCTTCAAACATTTCTGGACGTTTTTCAATGGCAAAAATCAATGAATATTGTAAATGCACAAACAGTAATATCTCCACATTGCAAGGTGCAATTCTGAAATTTTTTGCTTTTTCCTGCTCCTCTTAGCATGATAAAGAATATTCAAAGAGAGTGAGATGCCAGCTCCTTTCATTCAGTCAGTAGCTTCAAACATTTCTGGACGTTTTTCAATGGCAAAAATCAATGAATATTGTAAATGCACAAACAGTAATTTCTCCGCATTGCAAGGTGCAATTCTGAAATTTTTTGCTTTTTCCTGCTAATCCTAGCATGATAAAGAAGATTCAAAGAGAGTGAGATGCCGGCTCCTTTCATTCAGTCAGTAGCTTCAAACATTTCTGGACGTTTTTCAATGGCAAAAATCAATGAATATTGTAAATGCACAAACAGTAATTTCTCCGCATTGCAAGGTGCAATTCTGAAATTTTTTGCTTTTTCCTGCTAATCCTAGCATGATAAAGAAGATTCAAAGAGAGTGAGTTGCCGGCTCCTTTCATTCAGTCAGTAGCTTCAAACATTTCTGGACGTTTTTCAATGGCAAAAATCAATGAATATTGTAAATGCACAAACAGTAATATCTCCACATTGCAAGGTGCAATTCTGAAATTTTTTGCTTTTTCCTGCTCCTCTTAGCATGATAAAGAATATTCAAAGAGAGTGAGATGCCAGCTCCTTTCATTCAGTCAGTAGCTTCAAACATTTCTGGACGTTTTTCAATGGCAAAAATCAATGAATATTGTAAATGCACAAACAGTAATATCTCCACATTGCAAGGTGAAATTCTGAAATTTTTTGCTTTTTCCTGCTAATCCTAGCATGATAAAGAAGATTCAAAGAGAGTGAGATGCCAGCTCCTTTCATTCAGTCAGTAGCTTCAAACATTTCTGGACGTTTTTCAATGGCAAAAATCAATGAATATTGTAAATGCACAAACAGTAATATCTCCACATTGCAAGGTGCAATTCTGAAATTTTTTGCTTTTTCCTGCTAATCCTAGCATGATAAAGAAGATTCAAAGAGAGTGAGATGCCAGCTCCTTTCATTCAGTCAGTAGCTTCAAACATTTCTGGACGTTTTTCAATGGCAAAAATCAATGAATATTGTAAATGCACAAACAGTAATATCTCCACATTGCAAGGTGCAATTCTGAAATTTTTTGCTTTTTCCTGCTCCTCTTAGCATGATAAAGAAGATTCAAAGAGAATGAGATGCCAGCTCTTTTCATTCAGTCAGTAGCTTCAAACATTTCTGGTATATGAATAACATGATGTTTTTCAATGGCAAAAATCAATGAATATTGTAAATGCACAAACAGAAATTTCTCCGCATTGCAAGGTGCAATTCTGAAATTTTTTGCTTTTTCCTGCTAAACCTAGCATGATAAAGAAGATTCAAAGAGAGTGAGATGCCAGCTCCTTTCATTCAGTCAGTAGCTTCAAACATTTCTGGACGTTTTTCAATGGCAAAAATCAATGAATATTGTAAATGCACAAACAGTAATATCTCCACATTGCAAGGTGCAATTCTGAAATTTTTTGCTTTTTCCTGCTAATCCTAGCATGATAAAGAAGATTCAAAGAGAGTGAGATGCCAGCTCCTTTCATTCAGTCAGTAGCTTCAAACATTTCTGGTATATGAATAACATGATGTTTTTCAATGGCAAAAATCAATGAATATTGTAAATGCACAAACAGTAATATCTCCACATTGCAAGGTGCAATTCTGAAATTTTTTGCTTTTTCCTGCTCCTCTTAGCATGATAAAGAATATTCAAAGAGAGTGAGATGCCAGCTCCTTTCATTCAGTCAGTAGCTTCAAACATTTCTGGACGTTTTTCAATGGCAAAAATCAATGAATATTGTAAATGCACAAACAGTAATATCTCCACATTGCAAGGTGCAATTCTGAAATTTTTTGCTTTTTCCTGCTCCTCTTAGCATGATAAAGAATATTCAAAGAGAGTGAGATGCCAGCTCCTTTCATTCAGTCAGTAGCTTCAAACATTTCTGGACGTTTTTCAATGGCAAAAATCAATGAATATTGTAAATGCACAAACAGTAATTTCTCCGCATTGCAAGGTGCAATTCTGAAATTTTTTGCTTTTTCCTGCTAATCCTAGCATGATAAAGAAGATTCAAAGAGAGTGAGATGCCGGCTCCTTTCATTCAGTCAGTAGCTTCAAACATTTCTGGACGTTTTTCAATGGCAAAAATCAATGAATATTGTAAATGCACAAACAGTAATTTCTCCGCATTGCAAGGTGCAATTCTGAAATTTTTTGCTTTTTCCTGCTAATCCTAGCATGATAAAGAAGATTCAAAGAGAGTGAGTTGCCGGCTCCTTTCATTCAGTCAGTAGCTTCAAACATTTCTGGACGTTTTTCAATGGCAAAAATCAATGAATATTGTAAATGCACAAACAGTAATATCTCCACATTGCAAGGTGCAATTCTGAAATTTTTTGCTTTTTCCTGCTCCTCTTAGCATGATAAAGAATATTCAAAGAGAGTGAGATGCCAGCTCCTTTCATTCAGTCAGTAGCTTCAAACATTTCTGGACGTTTTTCAATGGCAAAAATCAATGAATATTGTAAATGCACAAACAGTAATATCTCCACATTGCAAGGTGAAATTCTGAAATTTTTTGCTTTTTCCTGCTAATCCTAGCATGATAAAGAAGATTCAAAGAGAGTGAGATGCCAGCTCCTTTCATTCAGTCAGTAGCTTCAAACATTTCTGGACGTTTTTCAATGGCAAAAATCAATGAATATTGTAAATGCACAAACAGTAATATCTCCACATTGCAAGGTGCAATTCTGAAATTTTTTGCTTTTTCCTGCTAATCCTAGCATGATAAAGAAGATTCAAAGAGAGTGAGATGCCAGCTCCTTTCATTCAGTCAGTAGCTTCAAACATTTCTGGACGTTTTTCAATGGCAAAAATCAATGAATATTGTAAATGCACAAACAGTAATATCTCCACATTGCAAGGTGCAATTCTGAAATTTTTTGCTTTTTCCTGCTCCTCTTAGCATGATAAAGAAGATTCAAAGAGAATGAGATGCCAGCTCTTTTCATTCAGTCAGTAGCTTCAAACATTTCTGGTATATGAATAACATGATGTTTTTCAATGGCAAAAATCAATGAATATTGTAAATGCACAAACAGAAATTTCTCCGCATTGCAAGGTGCAATTCTGAAATTTTTTGCTTTTTCCTGCTAAACCTAGCATGATAAAGAAGATTCAAAGAGAGTGAGATGCCAGCTCCTTTCATTCAGTCAGTAGCTTCAAACATTTCTGGACGTTTTTCAATGGCAAAAATCAATGAATATTGTAAATGCACAAACAGTAATATCTCCACATTGCAAGGTGCAATTCTGAAATTTTTTGCTTTTTCCTGCTAATCCTAGCATGATAAAGAAGATTCAAAGAGAGTGAGATGCCAGCTCCTTTCATTCAGTCAGTAGCTTCAAACATTTCTGGTATATGAATAACATGATGTTTTTCAATGGCAAAAATCAATGAATATTGTAAATGCACAAACAGTAATATCTCCACATTGCAAGGTGCAATTCTGAAATTTTTTGCTTTTTCCTGCTCCTCTTAGCATGATAAAGAATATTCAAAGAGAGTGAGATGCCAGCTCCTTTCATTCAGTCAGTAGCTTCAAACATTTCTGGACGTTTTTCAATGGCAAAAATCAATGAATATTGTAAATGCACAAACAGTAATATCTCCACATTGCAAGGTGCAATTCTGAAATTTTTTGCTTTTTCCTGCTCCTCTTAGCATGATAAAGAATATTCAAAGAGAGTGAGATGCCAGCTCCTTTCATTCAGTCAGTAGCTTCAAACATTTCTGGACGTTTTTCAATGGCAAAAATCAATGAATATTGTAAATGCACAAACAGTAATTTCTCCGCATTGCAAGGTGCAATTCTGAAATTTTTTGCTTTTTCCTGCTAATCCTAGCATGATAAAGAAGATTCAAAGAGAGTGAGATGCCGGCTCCTTTCATTCAGTCAGTAGCTTCAAACATTTCTGGACGTTTTTCAATGGCAAAAATCAATGAATATTGTAAATGCACAAACAGTAATTTCTCCGCATTGCAAGGTGCAATTCTGAAATTTTTTGCTTTTTCCTGCTAATCCTAGCATGATAAAGAAGATTCAAAGAGAGTGAGTTGCCGGCTCCTTTCATTCAGTCAGTAGCTTCAAACATTTCTGGACGTTTTTCAATGGCAAAAATCAATGAATATTGTAAATGCACAAACAGTAATATCTCCACATTGCAAGGTGCAATTCTGAAATTTTTTGCTTTTTCCTGCTCCTCTTAGCATGATAAAGAATATTCAAAGAGAGTGAGATGCCAGCTCCTTTCATTCAGTCAGTAGCTTCAAACATTTCTGGACGTTTTTCAATGGCAAAAATCAATGAATATTGTAAATGCACAAACAGTAATATCTCCACATTGCAAGGTGAAATTCTGAAATTTTTTGCTTTTTCCTGCTAATCCTAGCATGATAAAGAAGATTCAAAGAGAGTGAGATGCCAGCTCCTTTCATTCAGTCAGTAGCTTCAAACATTTCTGGACGTTTTTCAATGGCAAAAATCAATGAATATTGTAAATGCACAAACAGTAATATCTCCACATTGCAAGGTGCAATTCTGAAATTTTTTGCTTTTTCCTGCTAATCCTAGCATGATAAAGAAGATTCAAAGAGAGTGAGATGCCAGCTCCTTTCATTCAGTCAGTAGCTTCAAACATTTCTGGACGTTTTTCAATGGCAAAAATCAATGAATATTGTAAATGCACAAACAGTAATATCTCCACATTGCAAGGTGCAATTCTGAAATTTTTTGCTTTTTCCTGCTCCTCTTAGCATGATAAAGAATATTCAAAGAGAGTGAGATGCCAGCTCCTTTCATTCAGTCAGTAGCTTCAAACATTTCTGGACGTTTTTCAATGGCAAAAATCAATGAATATTGTAAATGCACAAACAGTAATATCTCCACATTGCAAGGTGCAATTCTGAAATTTTTTGCTTTTTCCTGCTCCTCTTAGCATGATAAAGAATATTCAAAGAGAGTGAGATGCCAGCTCCTTTCATTCAGTCAGTAGCTTCAAACATTTCTGGACGTTTTTCAATGGCAAAAATCAATGAATATTGTAAATGCACAAACAGTAATTTCTCCGCATTGCAAGGTGCAATTCTGAAATTTTTTGCTTTTTCCTGCTAATCCTAGCATGTTAAAGAAGATTCAAAGAGAGTGAGATGCCAGCTCCTTTCATTCAGTCAGTAGCTTCAAACATTTCTGGACGTTTTTCAATGGCAAAAATCAATGAATATTGTAAATGCACAAACAGTAATTTCTCCGCATTGCAAGGTGCAATTCTGAAATTTTTTGCTTTTTCCTGCTAATCCTAGCATGATAAAGAAGATTCAAAGAGAGTGAGTTGCCGGCTCCTTTCATTCAGTCAGTAGCTTCAAACATTTCTGGACGTTTTTCAATGGCAAAAATCAATGAATATTGTAAATGCACAAACAGTAATATCTCCACATTGCAAGGTGCAATTCTGAAATTTTTTGCTTTTTCCTGCTCCTCTTAGCATGATAAAGAATATTCAAAGAGAGTGAGATGCCAGCTCCTTTCATTCAGTCAGTAGCTTCAAACATTTCTGGACGTTTTTCAATGGCAAAAATCAATGAATATTGTAAATGCACAAACAGTAATATCTCCACATTGCAAGGTGAAATTCTGAAATTTTTTGCTTTTTCCTGCTAATCCTAGCATGATAAAGAAGATTCAAAGAGAGTGAGATGCCAGCTCCTTTCATTCAGTCAGTAGCTTCAAACATTTCTGGACGTTTTTCAATGGCAAAAATCAATGAATATTGTAAATGCACAAACAGTAATATCTCCACATTGCAAGGTGCAATTCTGAAATTTTTTGCTTTTTCCTGCTAATCCTAGCATGATAAAGAAGATTCAAAGAGAGTGAGATGCCAGCTCCTTTCATTCAGTCAGTAGCTTCAAACATTTCTGGACGTTTTTCAATGGCAAAAATCAATGAATATTGTAAATGCACAAACAGTAATATCTCCACATTGCAAGGTGCAATTCTGAAATTTTTTGCTTTTTCCTGCTCCTCTTAGCATGATAAAGAAGATTCAAAGAGAATGAGATGCCAGCTCTTTTCATTCAGTCAGTAGCTTCAAACATTTCTGGTATATGAATAACATGATGTTTTTCAATGGCAAAAATCAATGAATATTGTAAATGCACAAACAGAAATTTCTCCGCATTGCAAGGTGCAATTCTGAAATTTTTTGCTTTTTCCTGCTAAACCTAGCATGATAAAGAAGATTCAAAGAGAGTGAGATGCCAGCTCCTTTCATTCAGTCAGTAGCTTCAAACATTTCTGGACGTTTTTCAATGGCAAAAATCAATGAATATTGTAAATGCACAAACAGTAATATCTCCACATTGCAAGGTGCAATTCTGAAATTTTTTGCTTTTTCCTGCTAATCCTAGCATGATAAAGAAGATTCAAAGAGAGTGAGATGCCAGCTCCTTTCATTCAGTCAGTAGCTTCAAACATTTCTGGTATATGAATAACATGATGTTTTTCAATGGCAAAAATCAATGAATATTGTAAATGCACAAACAGTAATATCTCCACATTGCAAGGTGCAATTCTGAAATTTTTTGCTTTTTCCTGCTCCTCTTAGCATGATAAAGAATATTCAAAGAGAGTGAGATGCCAGCTCCTTTCATTCAGTCAGTAGCTTCAAACATTTCTGGACGTTTTTCAATGGCAAAAATCAATGAATATTGTAAATGCACAAACAGTAATATCTCCACATTGCAAGGTGCAATTCTGAAATTTTTTGCTTTTTCCTGCTCCTCTTAGCATGATAAAGAATATTCAAAGAGAGTGAGATGCCAGCTCCTTTCATTCAGTCAGTAGCTTCAAACATTTCTGGACGTTTTTCAATGGCAAAAATCAATGAATATTGTAAATGCACAAACAGTAATTTCTCCGCATTGCAAGGTGCAATTCTGAAATTTTTTGCTTTTTCCTGCTAATCCTAGCATGATAAAGAAGATTCAAAGAGAGTGAGATGCCGGCTCCTTTCATTCAGTCTGTAGCTTCAAACATTTCTGGACGTTTTTCAATGGCAAAAATCAATGAATATTGTAAATGCACAAACAGTAATTTCTCCGCATTGCAAGGTGCAATTCTGAAATTTTTTGCTTTTTCCTGCTAATCCTAGCATGATAAAGAAGATTCAAAGAGAGTGAGTTGCCGGCTCCTTTCATTCAGTCAGTAGCTTCAAACATTTCTGGACGTTTTTCAATGGCAAAAATCAATGAATATTGTAAATGCACAAACAGTAATATCTCCACATTGCAAGGTGCAATTCTGAAATTTTTTGCTTTTTCCTGCTCCTCTTAGCATGATAAAGAATATTCAAAGAGAGTGAGATGCCAGCTCCTTTCATTCAGTCAGTAGCTTCAAACATTTCTGGACGTTTTTCAATGGCAAAAATCAATGAATATTGTAAATGCACAAACAGTAATATCTCCACATTGCAAGGTGAAATTCTGAAATTTTTTGCTTTTTCCTGCTAATCCTAGCATGATAAAGAAGATTCAAAGAGAGTGAGATGCCAGCTCCTTTCATTCAGTCAGTAGCTTCAAACATTTCTGGACGTTTTTCAATGGCAAAAATCAATGAATATTGTAAATGCACAAACAGTAATATCTCCACATTGCAAGGTGCAATTCTGAAATTTTTTGCTTTTTCCTGCTAATCCTAGCATGATAAAGAAGATTCAAAGAGAGTGAGATGCCAGCTCCTTTCATTCAGTCAGTAGCTTCAAACATTTCTGGACGTTTTTCAATGGCAAAAATCAATGAATATTGTAAATGCACAAACAGTAATATCTCCACATTGCAAGGTGCAATTCTGAAATCTTTTGCTTTTTCCTGCTCCTCTTAGCATGATAAAGAAGATTCAAAGAGAATGAGATGCCAGCTCTTTTCATTCAGTCAGTAGCTTCAAACATTTCTGGTATATGAATAACATGATGTTTTTCAATGGCAAAAATCAATGAATATTGTAAATGCACAAACAGAAATTTCTCCGCATTGCAAGGTGCAATTCTGAAATTTTTTGCTTTTTCCTGCTAAACCTAGCATGATAAAGAAGATTCAAAGACAGTGAGATGCCAGCTCCTTTCATTCAGTCAGTAGCTTCAAACATTTCTGGACGTTTTTCAATGGCAAAAATCAATGAATATTGTAAATGCACAAACAGTAATATCTCCACATTGCAAGGTGCAATTCTGAAATTTTTTGCTTTTTCCTGCTAATCCTAGCATGATAAAGAAGATTCAAAGAGAGTGAGATGCCAGCTCCTTTCATTCAGTCAGTAGCTTCAAACATTTCTGGTATATGAATAACATGATGTTTTTCAATGGCAAAAATCAATGAATATTGTAAATGCACAAACAGTAATATCTCCACATTGCAAGGTGCAATTCTGAAATTTTTTGCTTTTTCCTGCTCCTCTTAGCATGATAAAGAATATTCAAAGAGAGTGAGATGCCAGCTCCTTTCATTCAGTCAGTAGCTTCAAACATTTCTGGACGTTTTTCAATGGCAAAAATCAATGAATATTGTAAATGCACAAACAGTAATATCTCCACATTGCAAGGTGCAATTCTGAAATTTTTTGCTTTTTCCTGCTCCTCTTAGCATGGTAAAGAATATTCAAAGAGAGTGAGATGCCAGCTCCTTTCATTCAGTCAGTAGCTTCAAACATTTCTGGACGTTTTTCAATGGCAAAAATCAATGAATATTGTAAATGCACAAACAGTAATTTCTCCGCATTGCAAGGTGCAATTCTGAAATTTTTTGCTTTTTCCTGCTAATCCTAGCATGATAAAGAAGATTCAAAGAGAGTGAGATGCCGGCTCCTTTCATTCAGTCAGTAGCTTCAAACATTTCTGGACGTTTTTCAATGGCAAAAATCAATGAATATTGTAAATGCACAAACAGTAATTTCTCCGCATTGCAAGGTGCAATTCTGAAATTTTTTGCTTTTTCCTGCTAATCCTAGCATGATAAAGAAGATTCAAAGATAGTGAGTTGCCGGCTCCTTTCATTCAGTCAGTAGCTTCAAACATTTCTGGACGTTTTTCAATGGCAAAAATCAATGAATATTGTAAATGCACAAACAGTAATATCTCCACATTGCAAGGTGCAATTCTGAAATTTTTTGCTTTTTCCTGCTCCTCTTAGCATGATAAAGAATATTCAAAGAGAGTGAGATGCCAGCTCCTTTCATTCAGTCAGTAGCTTCAAACATTTCTGGACGTTTTTCAATGGCAAAAATCAATGAATATTGTAAATGCACAAACAGTAATATCTCCACATTGCAAGGTGAAATTCTGAAATTTTTTGCTTTTTCCTGCTAATCCTAGCATGATAAAGAATATTCAAAGAGAGTGAGATGCCAGCTCCTTTCATTCAGTCAGTAGCTTCAAACATTTCTGGACGTTTTTCAATGGCAAAAATCAATGAATATTGTAAATGCACAAACAGTAATATCTCCACATTGCAAGGTGCAATTCTGAAATTTTTTGCTTTTTCCTGCTCCTCTTAGCATGATAAAGAATATTCAAAGAGAGTGAGATGCCAGCTCCTTTCATTCAGTCAGTAGCTTCAAACATTTCTGGACGTTTTTCAATGGCAAAAATCAATGAATATTGTAAATGCACAAACAGTAATTTCTCCGCATTGCAAGGTGCAATTCTGAAATTTTTTGCTTTTTCCTGCTAATCCTAGCATGATAAAGAAGATTCAAAGAGAGTGAGATGCCGGCTCCTTTCATTCAGTCAGTAGCTTCAAACATTTCTGGACGTTTTTCAATGGCAAAAATCAATGAATATTGTAAATGCACAAACAGTAATTTCTCCGCATTGCAAGGTGCAATTCTGAAAATTTTTGCTTTTTCATGCTAATCCTAGCATGATAAAGAAGATTCAAAGAGAGTGAGTTGCCGGCTCCTTTCATTCAGTCAGTCGCTTCAAACATTTCTGGACGTTTTTCAATGGCAAAAATCAATGAATATTGTAAATGCACAAACAGTAATATCTCCACATTGCAAGGTGCAATTCTGAAATTTTTTGCTTTTTCCTGCTCCTCTTAGCATGATAAAGAAGATTCAAAGAGAGTGAGATGCCAGCTCTTTTCATTCAGTCAGTAGCTTCAAACATTTCTGGTATATGAATAACATGATGTTTTTCAATGGCAAAAATCAATGAATATTGTAAATGCACAAACAGAAATTTCTCCGCATTGCAAGGTGCAATTCTGAAATTTTTTGCTTTTTCCTGCTAAACCTAGCATGATAAAGAAGATTCAAAGAGAGTGAGATGCCAGCTCCTTTCATTCAGTCAGTAGCTTCAAACATTTCTGGACGTTTTTCAATGGCAAAAATCAATGAATATTGTAAATGCACAAACAGTAATATCTCCACATTGCAAGGTGCAATTCTGAAATTTTTTGCTTTTTCCTGCTAATCCTAGCATGATAAAGAAGATTCAAAGAGAGTGAGATGCCAGCTCCTTTCATTCAGTCAGTAGCTTCAAACATTTCTGGTATATGAATAACATGATGTTTTTCAATGGCAAAAATCAATGAATATTGTAAATGCACAAACAGTAATATCTCCACATTGCAAGGTGCAATTCTGAAATTTTTTGCTTTTTCCTGCTCCTCTTAGCATGATAAAGAATATTCAAAGAGAGTGAGATGCCAGCTCCTTTCATTCAGTCAGTAGCTTCAAACATTTCTGGACGTTTTTCAATGGCAAAAATCAATGAATATTGTAAATGCACAAACAGCAATATCTCCACATTGCAAGGTGCAATTCTGAAATTTTTTGCTTTTTCCTGCTCCTCTTAGCATGATAAAGAATATTCAAAGAGAGTGAGATGCCAGCTCCTTTCATTCAGTCAGTAGCTTCAAACATTTCTGGACGTTTTTCAATGGCAAAAATCAATGAATATTGTAAATGCACAAACAGTAATTTCTCCGCATTGCAAGGTGAAATTCTGAAATTTTTTGCTTTTTCCTGCTAATCCTAGCATGATAAAGAAGATTCAAAGAGAGTGAGATGCCGGCTCCTTTCACTCAGTCAGTAGCTTCAAACATTTCTGGACGTTTTTCAATGGCAAAAATCAATGAATATTGTAAATGCACAAACAGTAATATCTCCACATTGCAAGGTGCAATTCTGAAATTTTTTGCTTTTTCCTGCTCCTCTTAGCATGATAAAGAATATTCAAAGAGAGTGAGATGCCAGCTCCTTTCATTCAGTCAGTAGCTTCAAACATTTCTGGACGTTTTTCAATGGCAAAAATCAATGAATATTGTAAATGCACAAACAGTAATATCTCCACATTGCAAGGTGAAATTCTGAAATTTTTTGCTTTTTCCTGCTAATCCTAGCATGATAAAGAAGATTCAAAGAGAGTGAGATGCCAGCTCCTTTCATTCAGTCAGTAGCTTCAAACATTTCTGGACGTATTTCAATGGCAAAAATCAATGAATATTGTAAATGCACAAACAGTAATATCTCCACATTGCAAGGTGCAATTCTGAAATTTTTCCTTTTTCCTGCTAATCCTAGCATGATAAAGAAGATTCAAAGAGAGTGAGATGCCAGCTCCTTTCATTCAGTCAGTAGCTTCAAACATTTCTGGACGTTTTTCAATGGCAAAAATCAATGAATATTGTAAATGCATAAACAGTAATATCTCCACATTGCAAGGGGCAATTCTGAAATTTTTTGCTTTTCCCTGCTCCTCTTAGCATGATAAAGAAGATTCAAAGAGAGTGAGATGCCAGCTCTTTTCATTCAGTCAGTAGCTTCAAACATTTCTGGTATATGAATAACATGATGTTTTTCAATGGCAAAAATCAATGAATATTGTAAATGCACAAACAGAAATTTCTCCGCATTGCAAGGTGCAATTCTGAAATTTTTTGCTTTTTCCTGCTCCTCTTAGCATGATAAAGAAGATTCAAAGAGAGTGAGATGCCAGCTCCTTTCATTCAGTCAGTAGCTTCAAACATTTCTGGACGTTTTTCAATGGCAAAAATCAATGAATATTGTAAATGCACAAACAGTAATATCTCCACATTGCAAGGTGCAATTCTGAAATTTTTTGCTTTTTCCTGCTAATCCTAGCATGATAAAGAAGATTCAAAGAGTTGAGATGCCAGCTCCTTTCATTCAGTCAGTAGCTTCAAACATTTCTGGTATATGAATAACATGATGTTTTTCAATGGCAAAAATCAATGAATATTGTAAATGCACAAACAGTAATATCTCCACATTGCAAGGTGCAATTCTGAAATTTTTTGCTTTTTCCTGCTCCTCTTAGCATGATAAAGAATATTCAAAGAGAGTGAGATGCCAGCTCCTTTCATTCAGTCAGTAGCTTCAAACATTTCTGGACGTTTTTCAATGGCAAAAATCAATGAATATTGTAAATGCACAAACAGTAATATCTCCACATTGCAAGGTGCAATTCTGAAATTTTTTGCTTTTTCCTGCTCCTCTTAGCATGATAAAGAATATTCAAAGAGAGTGAGATGCCAGCTCCTTTCATTCAGTCAGCAGCTTCAAACATTTCTGGACGTTTTTCAATGGCAAAAATCAATGAATATTGTAAATGCACAAACAGTAATAGCTCCACACTGCAAGGTGAAATTCTGAAATTTTTTGCTTTTTCCTGCTAATCCTAGCATGATAAAGAAGATTCAAAGAGAGTGAGATGCCAGCTCCTTTCATTCAGTCAGTAGCTTCAAACATTTCTGGACGTTTTTCAATGGCAAAAATCAATGAATATTGTAAATGCACAAACAGTAATATCTCCACATTGCAAGGTGCAATTCTGAATTTTTTTGCTTTTTCCTGCTAATCCTAGCATGATAAAGAAGATTCAAAGAGAGTGAGATGCCAGCTCCTTTCATTCAGTCAGTAGCTTCAAACATTTCTGGACGTTTTTCAATGGCAAAAATCAATGAATATTGTAAATGCACAAACAGTAATATCTCCACATTGCAAGGTGCAATTCTGAAATTTTTTGCTTTTTCCTGCTCCTCTTAGCATGATAAAGAAGATTCAAAGAGAGTGAGATGCCAGCTCTTTTCATTCAGTCAGTAGTTTCAAACATTTCTGGTATATGAATAACATGATGTTTTTCAATGGCAAAAATCAATGAATATTGTAAATGCACAAACAGTAATTTCTCCGCATTGCAAGGTGCAATTCTGAAATTTTTTGCTTTTTCCTGCTAAACCTAGCATGATAAAGAAGATTCAAAGAGAGTGAGATGCCAGCTCCTTTCATTCAGTCAGTAGCTTCAAACATTTCTGGACGTTTTTCAATGGCAAAAATCAATGAATATTGTAAATGCACAAACAGTAATATCTCCACATTTCAAGGTGAAATTCTGAAATTTTTTGCTTTTTCCTGCTAATTCTAGCATGATAAAGAAGATTCAAAGAGAGTGAGATGCCAGCTCCTTTCATTCAGTCAGTAGCTTCAAACATTTCTGGACGTTTTTCAATGGCAAAAATCAATG
Organism: Phyllobates terribilis; assembly: GCF_046119375.1. Classification (NCBI taxonomy): domain Eukaryota; kingdom Metazoa; phylum Chordata; class Amphibia; order Anura; family Dendrobatidae; genus Phyllobates; species Phyllobates terribilis. The sequence continues at coordinate 20,917 of NW_027363256.1, forward strand.
AATATTGTAAATGCACAAACAGTAATATCTCCAAATTGCAAGAATTGCAAGGTGCAATTCTGAAATTTTTTGCTTTTTCCTGCTAATCCTAGCATGATAAAGAATATTCAAAGAGAGTGAGATGCCAGCTCCTTTCATTCAGTCAGTAGCTTCAAACATTTCTGGTATATGAATAACATGATGTTTTCAATGGCAAAAATCAATGAATATTGTAAATGCACAAACAGTAATTTCTCCGCATTGCAAGGTGCAATTCTGAAATTTTTTCCTTTTTCCTGCTAATCCTAGCATGATAAAGAAGATTCAAAGAGAGTGAGATGCCAGCTCCTTTTATTCAGTCAGTAGCTTCAAACATTTCTGGACATTTTTCAATGGCAAAAATCAATGAATATTGTAAATGCACAAACAGTAATATCTCCACATTGCAAGGTGCAATTCTGAAATTTTTTGCTTTTTCCTGCTAATCCTAGCATGATAAAGAAGATTCAAAGAGAGTGAGATGCCAGCTCCTTTCATTCAGTCAGTAGCTTCAAACATTTCTGGACGTTTTTCAATGGCAAAAATCAATGAATATTGTAAATGCACAAACAGTAATATCTCCACATTGCAAGGTGCAATTCTGAAATTTTTTGCTTTTTCCTGGTAATCCTAGCATGATAAAGAAGATTCAAAGAGAGTGAGATGCCAGTTCCTTTCATTCAGTCAGTAGCTTCAAACATTTCTGGTATATGAATAACAAGATGTTTTTCAATGGCAAAAATCAATGAATATTGTAAATGCACAAACAGTAATTTCTCCGCATTGCAAGGTGCAATTCTGAAATTTTTTGCTTTTTTCTGCTAATCCTAGCATGATAAAGAAGATTCAAAGAGAGTGAGATGCCAGCTCCTTTCATTCAGTCAGTAGCTTCAAACATTTCTGGACGTTTTTCAATGGCAAAAATCAATGAATATTCTAAATGCACAAACAGTAATATCTCCACATTGCAAGGTGCAATTCTGAAATTTTTTGCTTTTTCCTGCTCCTCTTAGCATGATAAAGAAGATTCAAAGAGAGTGAGATGCCAGCTCCTTTCATTCAGTCAGTAGCTTCAAACATTTCTGGACGTTTTTCAATGGCAAAAATCAATGAATATTGTAAATGCACAAACAGTAATATCTCCACATTGCAAGGTGCAATTCTGAAATTTTTTGCTTTTTCCTGCTCCTCTTAGCATGATAAAGAAGATTCAAAGAGAGTGAGATGCCAGCTCTTTTCATTCAGTCAGTAGCTTCAATCATTTCTGGTATATGAATAACATGATGTTTTTCAATTTCAAAAATGAATGAATATTGTAAATGCACAAACAGTAATTTCTCCGCATTGCAAGGTGCAATTCTGAAATTTTTTGCTTTTTCCTGCTAATCCTAGCATGATAAAGAAGATTCAAAGAGAGTGAGATGCCAGCTCCTTTCATTCAGTCAGTAGCTTCAAACATTTCTGGACGTTTTTCAATGGCAAAAATCAATGAATATTGTAAATGCACAAACAGTAATATCTCCACATTGCAAGGTGCAATTCTGAAATTTTTTGCTTTTTCCTGCTAACCCTAGCATGATAAAGAAGATTCAAAGAGAGTGAGATGCCAGCTCCTTTCATTCAGTCAGTAGCTTCAAACATTTCTGGACGTTTTTCAATGGCAAAAATCAATGAATATTGTAAATGCACAAACAGTAATTTCTCCGCATTGCAAGGTGCAATTCTGAAATTTTTTGCTTTTTCCTGCTAATCCTAGCATGATAAAGAAGATTCAAAGAGAGTGAGATGCCAGCTCCTTTCATTCAGTCAGTAGCTTCAAACATTTCTGGACGTTTTTCAATGGCAAAAATCAATGAATATTGTAAATGCACAAACAGTAATATCTCCACATTGCAAGGTGCAATTCTGAAATTTTTTGCTTTTTCCTGCTCCTCTTAGCATGATAAAGAATATTCAAAGAGAGTGAGATGCCAGCTCCTTTCATTCAGTCAGTAGCTTCAAACATTTCTGGACGTTTTTCAATGGCAAAAATCAATGAATATTGTAAATGCACAAACAGTAATATCTCCACATTGCAAGGTGAAATTCTGAAATTTTTTGCTTTTTCCTGCTAATCCTAGCATGATAAAGAAGATTCAAAGAGAGTGAGATGCCAGCTCCTTTCATTCAGTCAGTAGCTTCAAACATTTCTGGACGTTTTTCAATGGCAAAAATCAATGAATATTGTAAATGCACAAACAGTAATATCTCCACATTGCAAGGTGCAATTCTGAAATTTTTTGCTTTTTCCTGCTAATCCTAGCATGATAAAGAAGATTCAAAGAGAGTGAGATGCCAACTCCTTTCATTCAATCAGTAGCTTCAAACATTTCTGGACGTTTTTCAATGGCAAAAATCAATGAATATTGTAAATGCACAAACAGTAATATCTCCACATTGCAAGGTGCAATTCTGAAATTTTTTGCTTTTTCCTGCTCCTCTTAGCATGATAAAGAAGATTCAAAGAGAGTGAGATGCCAGCTCTTTTCATTCAGTCCGTAGCTTCAAACATTTCTGGTATATGAATAACATGATGTTTTTCAATGGCAAAAATCAATGAATATTGTAAATGCACAAACAGAAATTTCTCCGCATTGCAAGGTGCAATTCTGAAATTTTTTGCTTTTTCCTGCTAAACCTAGCATGATAAAGAAGATTCAAAGAGAGTGAGATGCCAGCTCCTTTCATTCAGTCAGTAGCTTCAAACATTTCTGGACGTTTTTCAATGGCAAAAATCAATGAATATTCTAAATACACAAACAGTAATATCTCCACATTGCAAGGTGCAATTCTGAAATTTTTTGCTTTTTCCTGCTAATCCTAGCATGATAAAGAAGATTCAAAGAGAGTGAGATGCCAGCTCCTTTCATTCAGTCAGTAGCTTCAAACATTTCTGGTATATGAATAACATGATGTTTTTCAATGGCAAAAATCAATGAATATTGTAAATGCACAAACAGTAATATCTCCACATTGCAAGGTGCAATTCTGAAATTTTTTGCTTTTTCCTGCTCCTCTTAGCAAGATAAAGAATATTCAAAGAGAGTGAGATGCCAGCTCCTTTCATTCAGTCAGTAGCTTCAAACATTTCTGGACGTTTTTCAATGGCAAAAATCAATGAATATTGTAAATGCACAAACAGTAATATCTCCACATTGCAAGGTGCAATTCTGAAATTTTTTGCTTTTTCCTGCTCCTCTTAGCATGATAAAGAATATTCAAAGAGAGTGAGATGCCAGCTCCTTTCATTCAGTCAGTAGCTTCAAACGTTTCTGGACGTTTTTCAATGGCAAAAATCAATGAATATTGTAAATGCACAAACAGTAATATCTCCACACTGCAAGGTGAAATTCTGAAATTTTTTGCTTTTTCCTGCTAATCCTAGCATGATAAAGAAGATTCAAAGAGAGTGAGATGCCAGCTCCTTTCATTCAGTCAGTAGCTTCAAAGATTTCTGGACGTTTTTCAATGGCAAAAATCAATGAATATTGTAAATGCACAAACAGTAATATCTCCACATTGCAAGGTGCAATTCTGAAATTTTTTGCTTTTTCCTGCTAATCCTAGCATGATAAAGAAGATTCAAAGAGAGTGAGATGCCAGCTCCTTTCATTCAGTCAGTAGCTTCAAACATTTCTGGACGTTTTTCAATGGCAAAAATCAATGAATATTGTAAATGCACAAACAGTAATATCTCCACATTGCAAGGTGCAAATCTGAAATTTTTTGCTTTTTCCTGCTCCTCTTAGCATGATAAAGAAGATTCAAAGAGAGTGAGATGCCAGCTCTTTTCATTCAGTCAGTAGTTTCAAACATTTCTGGTATATGAATAACATGATGTTTTTCAATGGCAAAAATCAATGAATATTGTAAATGCACAAACAGTAATTTCTCCGCATTGCAAGGTGCAATTCTGAAATTTTTTGCTTTTTCCTGCTAATCCTAGCATGATAAAGAAGATTCAAAGAGAGTGAGATGCCAGCTCCTTTCATTCAGTCAGTAGCTTCAAACATTTCTGGACGTTTTTCAATGGCAAAAATCAATGAATATTGTAAATGCACAAACAGTAATATCTCCAAATTGCAAGGTGCAATTCTGAAATTTTTTGCTTTTTCCTGCTAATCCTAGCATGATAAAGAAGATTCAAAGAGAGTGAGATGCCAGCTCCTTTCATTCAGTCAGTAGCTTCAAACATTTCTGGTATATGAATAACATGATGTTTTCAATGGCAAAAATCAATGAATATTGTAAATGCACAAAGAGTAATTTCTCCGCATTGCAAGGTGCAATTCTGAAATTTTTTGCTTTTTCCTGCTAATCCTAGCATGATAAAGAAGATTCAAAGAGAGTGAGATGCCAGCTCCTTTTATTCAGTCAGTAGCTTCAAACATTTCTGGACATTTTTCAATGGCAAAAATCAATGAATATTGTAAATGCACAAACAGTAATATCTCCACATTGCAAGGTGCAATTCTGAAATTTTTTGCTTTTTCCTGCTAATCCTAGCATGATAAAGAAGATTCAAAGAGAGTGAGATGCCAGCTCCTTTCATTCAGTCAGTAGCTTCAAACATTTCTGGACGTTTTTCAATGGCAAAAATCAATGAATATTGTAAATGCACAAACAGTAATATCTCCACATTGCAAGGTGCAATTCTGAAATTTTTTGCTTTTTCCTGGTAATCCTAGCATGATAAAGAAGATTCAAAGAGAGTGAGATGCCAGCTCCTTTCATTCAGTCAGTAGCTTCAAACATTTCTGGACGTTTTTCAATGGCAAAAATCAATGAATATTGTAAATGCACAAACAGTAATATCTCCACATTGCAAGGTGCAATTCTGAAATTTTTTGCTTTTTCCTGCTAACCCTAGCATGATAAAGAAGATTCAAAGAGAGTGAGATGCCAGCTCCTTTCATTCAGTCAGTAGCTTCAAACATTTCTGGACGTTTTTCAATGGCAAAAATCAATGAATATTGTAAATGCACAAACAGTAATTTCTCCGCATTGCAAGGTGCAATTCTGAAATTTTTTGCTTTTTCCTGCTAATCCTAGCATGATAAAGAAGATTCAAAGAGAGTGAGATGCCGGCTCCTTTCATTCAGTCAGTAGCTTCAAACATTTCTGGACGTTTTTCAATGGCAAAAATCAATGAATATTGTAAATGCACAAACAGTAATATCTGCACATTGCAAGGTGCAATTCTGAAATTTTTTGCTTTTTCCTGCTCCTCTTAGCATGATAAAGAATATTCAAAGAGAGTGAGATTCCAGCTCCTTTCATTCAGTCAGTAGCTTCAAACATTTCTGGACGTTTTTCAATGGCAAAAATCAATGAATATTGTAAATGCACAAACAGTAATATCTCCACATTGCAAGGTGAAATTCTGAAATTTTTTGCTTTTTCCTGCTAATCCTAGCATGATAAAGAAGATTCAAAGAGAGTGAGATGCCAGCTCCTTTCATTCAGTCAGTAGCTTCAAACATTTCTGGACGTTTTTCAATGGCAAAAATCAATGAATATTGTAAATGCACAAACAGTAATATCTCCACATTGCAAGGTGCAATTCTGAAATTTTTTGCTTTTTCCTGCTAATCCTAGCATGATAAAGAAGATTCAAAGAGAGTGAGATGCCAGCTCCTTTCATTCAGTCAGTAGCTTCAAACATTTCTGGACGTTTTTCAATGGCAAAAATCAATGAATATTGTAAATGCACAAACAGTAATATCTCCACATTGCAAGGTGCAATTCTGAAATTTTTTGCTTTTTCCTGCTCCTCTTAGCATGATAAAGAAGATTCAAAGAGAGTGAGATGCCAGCTCTTTTCATTCAGTCAGTAGCTTCAAACATTTCTGGTATATGAATAACATGATGTTTTTCAATGGCAAAAATCAATGAATATTGTAAATGCACAAACAGAAATTTCTCCGCATTGCAAGGTGCAATTCTGAAATTTTTTGCTTTTTCCTGCTAAACCTAGCATGATAAAGAAGATTCAAAGAGAGTGAGATGCCAGCTCCTTTCATTCAGTCAGTAGCTTCAAACATTTCTGGACGTTTTTCAATGGCAAAAATCAATGAATATTCTAAATATACAAACAGTAATATCTCCACATTGCAAGGTGCAATTCTGAAATTTTTTGCTTTTTCCTGCTAATCCTAGCATGATAAAGAAGATTCAAAGAGAGTGAGATGCCAGCTCCTTTCATTCAGTCAGTAGCTTCAAACATTTCTGGTATATGAATAACATGATGTTTTTCAATGGCAAAAATCAATGAATATTGTAAATGCACAAACAGTAATATCTCCACATTGCAAGGTGCAATTCTGAAATTTTTTGCTTTTTCCTGCTCCTCTTAGCAAGATAAAGAATATTCAAAGAGAGTGAGATGCCAGCTCCTTTCATTCAGTCAGTAGCTTCAAACATTTCTGGACGTTTTTCAATGGCAAAAATCAATGAATATTGTAAATGCACAAACAGTAATATCTCCACATTGCAAGGTGCAATTCTGAAATTTTTTGCTTTTTCCTGCTCCTCTTAGCAAGATAAAGAATATTCAAAGAGAGTGAGATGCCAGCTCCTTTCATTCAGTCAGTAGCTTCAAACATTTCTGGACGTTTTTCAATGGCAAAAATCAATGAATATTGTAAATGCACAAACAGTAATATCTCCACACTGCGAGGTGAAATTCTGAAATTTTTTGCTTTTTCCTGCTAATCCTAGCATGATAAAGAAGATTCAAAGAGAGTGAGATGCCAGCTCCTTTCATTCAGTCAGTAGCTTCAAAGATTTCTGGACGTTTTTCAATGGCAAAAATCAATGAATATTGTAAATGCACAAACAGTAATATCTCCACATTGCAAGGTGCAATTCTGAAATTTTTTGCTTTTTCCTGCTAATCCTAGCATGATAAAGAAGATTCAAAGAGAGTGAGATGCCAGCTCCTTTCATTCAGTCAGTAGCTTCAAACATTTCTGGACGTTTTTCAATGGCAAAAATCAATGAATATTGTAAATGCACAAACAGTAATATCTCCACATTGCAAGGTGCAATTCTGAAATTTTTTGCTTTTTCCTGCTCCTCTTAGCATGATAAAGAAGATTCAAAGAGAGTGAGATGCCAGCTCTTTTCATTCAGTCAGTAGTTTCAAACATTTCTGGTATATGAATAACATGATGTTTTTCAATGGCAAAAATCAATGAATATTGTAAATGCACAAACAGTAATTTCTCCGCATTGCAAGGTGCAATTCTGAAATTTTTTGCTTTTTCCTGCTAATCCTAGCATGATAAAGAAGATTCAAAGAGAGTGAGATGCCAGCTCCTTTCATTCAGTCAGTAGCTTCAAACATTTCTGGACGTTTTTCAATGGCAAAAATCAATGAATATTGTAAATGCACAAACAGTAATATCTCCAAATTGCAAGGTGCAATTCTGAAATTTTTTGCTTTTTCCTGCTAATCCTAGCATGATAAAGAAGATTCAAAGAGAGTGAGATGCCAGCTCCTTTCATTCAGTCAGTAGCTTCAAACATTTCTGGTATATGAATAACATGATGTTTTCAATGGCAAAAATCAATGAATATTGTAAATGCACAAACAGTAATTTCTCCGCATTGCAAGGTGCAATTCTGAAATTTTTTGCTTTTTCCTGCTAATCCTAGCATGATAAAGAAGATTCAAAGAGAGTGAGATGCCAGCTCCTTTTATTCAGTCAGTAGCTTCAAACATTTCTGGACATTTTTCAATGGCAAAAATCAATGAATATTGTAAATGCACAAACAGTAATATCTCCACATTGCAAGGTGCAATTCTGAAATTTTTTGCTTTTTCCTGCTAATCCTAGCATGATAAAGAAGATTCAAAGAGAGTGAGATGCCAGCTCCTTTCATTCAGTCAGTAGCTTCAAACATTTCTGGACGTTTTTCAATGGCAAAAATCAATGAATATTGTAAATGCACAAACAGTAATATCTCCACATTGCAAGGTGCAATTCTGAAATTTTTTGCTTTTTCCTGGTAATCCTAGCATGATAAAGAAGATTCAAAGAGAGTGAGATGCCAGCTCCTTTCATTCAGTCAGTAGCTTCAAACATTTCTGGTATATGAATAACATGATGTTTTTCAATGGCAAAAATCAATGAATATTGTAAATGCACAAACAGTAATATCTCCACATTGCAAGGTGCAATTCTGAAATTTTTTGCTTTTTCCTGCTCCTCTTAGCATGATAAAGAATATTCAAAGAGAGTGAGATGCCAGCTCCTTTCATTCAGTCAGTAGCTTCAAACATTTCTGGACGTTTTTCAATGGCAAAAATCAATGAATATTGTAAATGCACAAACAGTAATATCTCCACATTGCAAGGTGCAATTCTGAAATTTTTTGCTTTTTCCTGCTCCTCTTAGCATGATAAAGAATATTCAAAGAGAGTGAGATGCCAGCTCCTTTCATTCAGTCAGTAGCTTCAAACATTTCTGGACGTTTTTCAATGGCAAAAATCAATGAATATTGTAAATGCACAAACAGTAATATCTCCACACTGCAAGGTGAAATTCTGAAATTTTTTGCTTTTTCCTGCTAATCCTAGCATGATAAAGAAGATTCAAAGAGAGTGAGATGCCAGCTCCTTTCATTCAGTCAGTAGCTTCAAACATTTCTGGACGTTTTTCAATGGCAAAAATCAATGAATATTGTAAATGCACAAACAGTAATATCTCCACATTGCAAGGTGCAATTCTGAAATTTTTTGCTTTTTCCTGCTCCTCTTAGCATGATAAAGAATATTCAAAGAGAGTGAGATGCCAGCTCCTTTCATTCAGTCAGTAGCTTCAAACATTTCTGGACGTTTTTCAATGGCAAAAATCAATGAATATTGTAAATGCACAAACAGTAATATCTCCACATTGCAAGGTGCAATTCTGAAATTTTTTGCTTTTTCCTGCTCCTCTTAGCATGATAAAGAATATTCAAAGAGAGTGAGATGCCAGCTCCTTTCATTCAGTCAGTAGCTTCAAACATTTCTGGACGTTTTTCAATGGCAAAAATCAATGAATATTGTAAATGCACAAACAGTAATATCTCCACACTGCAAGGTGAAATTCTGAAATTTTTTGCTTTTTCCTGCTAATCCTAGCATGATAAAGAAGATTCAAAGAGAGTGAGATGCCAGCTCCTTTCATTCAGTCAGTAGCTTCAAACATTTCTGGACGTTTTTCAATGGCAAAAATCAATGAATATTGTAAATGCACAAACAGTAATATCTCCACATTGCAAGGTGCAATTCTGAAATTTTTTGCTTTTTCCTGCTCCTCTTAGCATGATAAAGAATATTCAAAGAGAGTGAGATGCCATCTCCTTTCATTCAGTCAGTAGCTTCAAACATTTCTGGACGTTTTTCAATGGCAAAAATCAATGAATATTGTAAATGCACAAACAGTAATATCTCCACATTGCAAGGTGCAATTCTGAAATTTTTTGCTTTTTCCTGCTCCTCTTAGCATGATAAAGAATATTCAAAGAGAGTGAGATGCCAGCTCCTTTCATTCAGTCAGTAGCTTCAAACATTTCTGGACGTTTTTCAATGGCAAAAATCAATGAATATTGTAAATGCACAAACAGTAATATCTCCACACTGCAAGGTGAAATTCTGAAATTTTTTGCTTTTTCCTGCTAATCCTAGCATGATAAAGAAGATTCAAAGAGAGTGAGATGCCAGCTCCTTTCATTCAGTCAGTAGCTTCAAACATTTCTGGACGTTTTTCAATGGCAAAAATCAATGAATATTGTAAATGCACAAACAGTAATATCTCCACATTGCAAGGTGCAATTCTGAAATTTTTTGCTTTTTCCTGCTAATCCTAGCATGATAAAGAAGATTCAAAGAGAGTGAGATGCCAGCTCCTTTCATTCAGTCAGTAGCTTCAAATATTTCTGGACGTTTTTCAATGGCAAAAATCAATGAATATTGTAAATGCACAAACAGTAATATCTCCACATTGCAAGGCGCAATTCTGAAATTTTTTGCTTTTTCCTGCTCCTCTTAGCATGATAAAGAAGATTCAAAGAGAGTGAGATGCCAGCTCTTTTCATTCAGTCAGTAGTTTCAAACATTTCTGGTATATGAATAACATGATGTTTTTCAATGGCAAAAATCAATGAATATTGTAAAGGCACAAACAGTAATTTCTCCGCATTGCAAGGAGCAATTCTGAAATTTTTTGCTTTTTCCTGCTAAACCTAGCATGATAAAGAAGATTCAAAGAGAGTGAGATGCCAGCTCCTTTCATTCAGTCAGTAGCTTCAAACATTTCTGGTATATGAATAACATGATGTTTTTCAATGGCAAAAATCAATGAATATTGTAAATGCACAAACAGTAATTTCTCCACATTGCAAGGTGCAATTCTGAAATTTTTTGCTTTTTCCTGCTCCTCTTAGCATGATAAAGAAGATTCAAAGAGAGTGAGATGCCAGCTCCTTTCATTCAGTCAGTAGCTTCAAACATTTCTGGACGTTTTTCAATGGCAAAAATCAATGAATATTGTAAATGCACAAACAGTAATATCTCCACATTTCAAGGTGAAATTCTGAAATTTTTTGCTTTTTCCTGCTAATCCTAGCATGATAAAGAAGATTCAAAGAGAGTGAGATGCCAGCTCCTTTCATTCAGTCAGTAGCTTCAAACATTTCTGGACGTTTTTCAATGGCAAAAATCAATGAATATTGTAAATGCACAAACAGTAATATCTCCGCATTGCAAGGTGCAATTCTGAAATTTTTTGCTTTTTCCTGCTAATCCTAGCATGATAAAGAAGATTCAAAGAGAGTGAGATGCCAGCTCCTTTCATTCAGTCAGTAGCTTCAAACATTTCTGGTATATGAATAACATGATGTTTTCAATGGCAAAAATCAATGAATATTGTAAATGCACAAACAGTAATTTCTCCGCATTGCAAGGTGCAATTCTGAAATTTTTTGCTTTTTCCTGCTAATCCTAGCATGATAAAGAATATTCAAAGAGAGTGAGATGCCAGCTCCTTTTATTCCGTCAGTAGCTTCAAACATTTCTGGACGTTTTTCAATGGCAAAAATCAATGAATATTGTAAATGCACAAACAGTAATATCTCCACATACAAGGTGCAATTCTGAATTTTTTTGCTTTTTCCTGCTAATCCTAGCATGATAAAGAAGATTCAAAGAGAGTGGGATGCCAGCTCCTTTCATTCAGTCAGTAGCTTCAAACATTTCTGGACGTTTTTCAATGGCAAAAATCAATGAATATTGTAAATGCACAAACAGTAATATCTCCACATTGCAAGATGCAATTCTGAAATTTTTTGCTTTTTCCTGCTCCTCTTAGCATGATAAAGAATATTCAAAGAGAGTGAGATGCCAGCTCCTTTCATTCAGTCAGTAGCTTCAAACATTTCTGGACGTTTTTCAATGGCAAAAATCAATGAATATTGTAAATGCACAAACAGTAATATCTCCACACTGCAAGGTGAAATTCTGAAATTTTTTGCTTTTTCCTGCTAATCCTAGCATGATAAAGAAGATTCAAAGAGAGTGAGATGCCAGCTCCTTTCATTCAGTCAGTAGCTTCAAACATTTCTGGACGTTTTTCAATGGCAAAAATCAATGAATATTGTAAATGCACAAACAGTAATATCTCCACATTGCAAGGTGCAATTCTGAATTTTTTTGCTTTTTCCTGCTTATCCTAGCATGATAAAGAAGATTCAAAGAGAGTGAGATGCCAGCTCCTTTCATTCAGTCAGTAGCTTCAAACATTTCTGGACGTTTTTCAATGGCAAAAATCAATGAATATTGTAAATGCACAAACAGTAATATCTCCACATTGCAAGGTGCAATTCTGAAATTTTTTGCTTTTTCCTGCTCCTCTTAGCATGATAAAGAAGATTCAAAGAGAGTGAGATGCCAACTCTTTTCATTCAGTCAGTAGTTTCAAACATTTCTGGTATATGAATAACATGATGTTTTTCAATGGCAAAAATCAATGAATATTGTAAATGCACAAACAGTAATTTCTCCGCATTGCAAGGTGCAATTCTGAAATTTTTTGCTTTTTCCTGCTAAACCTAGCATGATAAAGAATATTCAAAGAGAGTGAGATGCCAGCTCCTTTCATTCAGTCAGTAGCTTCAAACATTTCTGGACGTTTTTCAATGGCAAAAATCAATGAATATTGTAAATGCACAAACAGTAATATCTCCACATTGCAAGGTGCAATTCTGAAATTTTTTGCTTTTTCCTGCTAATCCTAGCACGATAAAGAAGATTCAAAGAGAGTGAGATGCCAGCTCCTTTCATTCAGTCAGTAGCTTCAAACATTTCTGGTATATGAATAACATGATGTTTTTCAATGGCAAAAATCAATGAATATTGTAAATGCACAAACAGTAATTTCTCCACATTGCAAGGTGCAATTCTGAAATTTTTTGCTTTTTCCTGCTCCTCTTAGCATGATAAAGAAGATTCAAAGAGAGTGAGATGCCAGCTCCTTTCATTCAGTCAGTAGCTTCAAACATTTCTGGACGTTTTTCAATGGCAAAAATCAATGAATATTGTAAATGCACAAACAGTAACATCTCCACATTTCAAGGTGAAATTCTGAAATTTTTTGCTTTTTCCTGCTAATCCTAGCATGATAAAGAAGATTCAAAGAGAGTGAGATGCCAGCTCCTTTCATTCAGTCAGTAGCTTCAAACATTTCTGGACGTTTTTCAATGGCAAAAATCAATGAATATTGTAAATGCACAAACAGTAATATCTCCACATTGCAAGGTGCAATTCTGAAATTTTTTGCTTTTTCCTGCTAATCCTAGCATGATAAAGAAGATTCAAGGAGAGTGAGATGCCAGCTCCTTTCATTCAGTCAGTAGCTTCAAACATTTCTGGACGTTTTTCAATGGCAAAAATCAATGAATATTGTAAATGCACAAACAGTAATATCTCCACATTGCAAGGTGCAATTCTGAAATTTTTTGCTCTTTCCTGCTCCTCTTAGCATGATAAAGAAGATTCAAAGAGAGTGAGATGCCAGCTCTTTTCATTCAGTCAGTAGTTTCAAACATTTCTGGTATATGAATAACATGATGTTTTTCAATGGCAAAAATCAATGAATATTGTAAATGCACAAACAGTAATTTCTCCGCATTGCAAGGTGCAATTCTGAAATTTTTTGCTTTTTCCTGCTAAACCTAGCACGATAAAGAAGATTCAAAGAGAGTGAGATGCCAGCTCCTTTCATTCAGTCAGTAGCTTCAAACATTTCTGGACGTTTTTCAATGGCAAAAATCAATGAATATTGTAAATGCACAAACAGTAATATCTCCACATTTCAAGGTGAAATTCTGAAATTTTTTGCTTTTTCCTGCTAATCCTAGCATGATAAAGAAGATTCAAAGAGAGTGAGATGCCAGCTCCTTTCATTCAGTCAGTAGCTTCAAACATTTCTGGTATATGAATAACATGATGTTTTCAATGGCAAAAATCAATGAATATTGTAAATGCACAAACAGTAATTTCTCCGCATTGCAAGGTGCAATTCTGAAATTTTTTGCTTTTTCCTGCTAATCCTAGCATGATAAAGAAGATTCAAAGAGAGTGAGATGCCAGCTCCTTTTATTCAGTCAGTAGCTTCAAACATTTCTGGACATTTTTCAATGGCAAAAATCAATGAATATTGTAAATGCACAAACAGTAATATCTCCACATTGCAAGGTGCAATTCTGAAATTTTTTGCTTTTTCCTGCTAATACTAGCATGATAAAGAAGATTCAAAGAGAGTGAGATGCCAGCTCCTTTCATTCAGTCAGTAGCTTCAAACATTTCTGGACGTTTTTCAATGGCAAAAATCAATGAATATTGTAAATGCACAAACAGTAATATCTCCACATTGCAAGTTGCAATTCTGAAATTTTTTGCTTTTTCCTGGTAATCCTAGCATGATAAAGAAGATTCAAAGAGAGTGAGATGCCAGCTCGTTTCATTCAGTCAGTAGCTTCAAACATTTCTGGTATATGAATAACATGATGTTTTTCAATGGCAAAAATCAATGAATATTGTAAATGCACAAACAGTAATATCTCCACATTGCAAGGTGCAATTCTGAAATTTTTTGCTTTTTCCTGCTCCTCTTAGCATGATAAAGAATATTCAAAGAGAGTGAGATGCCAGCTCCTTTCATTCAGTCAGTAGCTTCAAACATTTCTGGACGTTTTTCAATGGCAAAAATCAATGAATATTGTAAATGCACAAACAGTAATATCTCCACATTGCAAGGTGCAATTCTGAAATTTTTTGCTTTTTCCTGCTCCTCTTAGCATGATAAAGAATATTCAAAGAGAGTGAGATGCCAGCTCCTTTCATTCAGTCAGTAGCTTCAAACATTTCTGGACGTTTTTCAATGGCAAAAATCAATGAATATTGTAAATGCACAAACAGTAATATCTCCACACTGCAAGGTGAAATTCTGAAATTTTTTGCTTTTTCCTGCTAATCCTAGCATGATAAAGAAGATTCAAAGAGAGTGAGATGCCAGCTCCTTTCATTCAGTCAGTAGCTTCAAACATTTCTGGACGTTTTTCAATGGCAAAAATCAATGAATATTGTAAATGCACAAACAGTAATATCTCCACATTGCAAGGTGCAATTCTGAATTTTTTTGCTTTTTCCTGCTAATCCTAGCATGATAAAGAAGATTCAAAGAGAGTGAGATGCCAGCTCCTTTCATTCAGTCAGTAGCTTCAAACATTTCTGGACGTTTTTCAATGGCAAAAATCAATGAATATTGTAAATGCACAAACAGTAATATCTACACATTGCAAGGTGCAATTCTGAAATTTTTTGCTTTTTCCTGCTCCTCTTAGCATGATAAAGAAGATTCAAAGAGAGTGAGATGCCAGCTCTTTTCATTCAGTCAGTAGTTTCAAACATTTCTGGTATATGAATAACATGATGTTTTTCAATGGCAAAAATCAATGAATATTGTAAATGCACAAACAGTAATTTCTCCGCATTGCAAGGTGCAATTCTGAAATTTTTTGCTTTTTCCTGCTAAACCTAGCATGATAAAGAAGATTCAAAGAGAGTGAGATGCCAGCTCCTTTCATTCAGTCAGTAGCTTCAAACATTTCTGGACGTTTTTCAATGGCAAAAATCAATGAATATTGTAAATGCACAAACAGTAATATCTCCACATTGCAAGGTGCAATTCTGAAATTTTTTGCTTTTTCCTGCTAATCCTAGCATGATAAAGAAGATTCAAAGAGAGTGAGATGCCAGCTCCTTTCATTCAGTCAGTAGCTTCAAACATTTCTGGTATATGAATAACATGATGTTTTTCAATGGCAAAAATCAATGAATATTGTAAATGCACAAACAGTAATTTCTCCACATTGCAAGGTGCAATTCTGAAATTTTTTGCTTTTTCCTGCTCCTCTTAGCATGATAAAGAAGATTCAAAGAGAGTGAGATGCCAGCTCCTTTCATTCAGTCAGTAGCTTCAAACATTTCTGGACGTTTTTCAATGGCAAAAATCAATGAATATTGTAAATGCACAAACAGTAATATCTCCACATTTCAAGGTGAAATTCTGAATTTTTTTGCTTTTTCCTGCTAATCCTAGCATGATAAAGAAGATTCAAAGAGAGTGCGATGCCAGCTCCTTTCATTCAGTCAGTAGCTTCAAACATTTCTGGACGTTTTTCAATGGCAAAAATCAATGAATATTGTAAATGCACAAACAGTAATATCTCCACATTGCAAGGTGCAATTCTGAAATTTTTTGCTTTTTCCTGCTAATCCTAGCATGATAAAGAAGATTCAAAGAGAGTGAGAAGCCAGCTCCTTTCATTCAGTCAATAGCTTCAAACATTTCTGGTATATGAATAACATGATGTTTTCAATGGCAAAAATCAATGAATATTGTAAATGCACAAACAGTAATTTCTCCGCATTGCAAGGTGCAATTCTGAAATTTTTTGCTTTTTCCTGCTAATCCTAGCATGATAAAGAAGATTCAAAGAGAGTGAGATGCCAGCTCCTTTTATTCAGTCAGTAGCTTCAAACATTTCTGGACGTTTTTCAATGGCAAAAATCAATGAATATTGTAAATGCACAAACAGTAATATCTCCACATTGCAAGGTGCAATTCTGAAATTTTTTGCTTTTTCCTGCTAATCCTGGCATGATAAAGAAGATTCAAAGAGAGTGGGATGCCAGCTCCTTTCATTCAGTCAGTAGCTTCAAACATTTCTGGACGTTTTTCAATGGCAAAAATCAATGAATATTGTAAATGCACAAACAGTAATATCTCCACATTGCAAGGTGCAATTCTGAAATTTTTTGCTTTTTCCTGGTAATCCTAGCATGATAAAGAAGATTCAAAGAGAGTGAGATGCCAGCTCCTTTCATTCAGTCAGTAGCTTCAAACATTTCTGGACGTTTTTCAATGGCAAAAATCAATGAATATTGTAAATGCACAAACAGTAATTTCTCCGCATAGCAAGGTGCAATTCTGACATTTTTTGCTTTTTCCTGCTAATCCTAGCATGATAAAGAAGATTCAAAGAGAGTGAGATGCCAGCTCCTTTCATTCAGTCAGTAGCTTCAAACATTTCTGGACGTTTTTCAACGGCAAAAATCAATGAATATTGTAAATGCACAAACAGTAATATCTCACATTGCAAGGTGCAATTCTGAAATTTTTTGCTTTTTCCTGCTAATCCTAGCATGATAAAGAAGATTCAAAGAGAGTGAGATGCCAGCTCCTTTCATTCAGTCAGTAGCTTCAAACATTTCTGGACGTTTTTCAATGGCAAAAATCAATGAATATTGTAAATGCACAAACAGTAATATCTCCACACTGCAAGGTGAAATTCTGAAATTTTTTGCTTTTTCCTGCTAATCCTAGCATGATAAAGAAGATTCAAAGAGAGTGAGATGCCAGCTCCTTTCATTCAGTCAGTAGCTTCAAACATTTCTGGACGTTTTTCAATGGCAAAAATCAATGAATATTGTAAATGCACAAACAGTAATATCTCCACATTGCAAGGTGCAATTCTGAAATTTTTTGCTTTTTCCTGCTAATCCTAGCATGATAAAGAAGATTCAAAGAGAGTGAGATGCCAGCTCCTTTCATTCAGTCAGTAGCTTCAAACATTTCTGGACGTTTTTCAATGGCAAAAATCAATGAATATTGTAAATGCACAAGCAGTAATATCTCCACATTGCAAGGTGCAATTCTGAAATTTTTTGCTTTTTCCTGCTCCTCTTAGCATGATAAAGAAGATTCAAAGAGAGTGAGATGCCAGCTCTTTTCATTCAGTCAGTAGTTTCAAACATTTCTGGTATATGAATAACATGATGTTTTTCAATGGCAAAAATCAATGAATATTGTAAATGCACAAACAGTAATTTATCCGCATTGCAAGGTGCAATTCTGAAATTTTTTGCTTTTTCCTGCTAAACCTAGCATGATAAAGAAGATTCAAAGAGAGTGAGATGCCAACTTCTTTCATTCAGTCAGTAGCTTCAAACATTTCTGGACGTTTTTCAATGGCAAAAATCAATGAATATTGTAAATGCACAAACAGTAATATCTGCACATTGCAAGGTGCAATTCTGAAATGTTTTGCTTTTTCCTGCTAATCCTAGCATGATAAAGAAGATTCAAAGAGAGTGAGATGCCAGCTCCTTTCATTCAGTCAGTAGCTTCAAACATTTCTGGTATATGAATAACATGATGTTTTTCAATGGCAAAAATCAATGAATATTGTAAATGCACAAACAGTAATTTCTCCACATTGCAAGGTGCAATTCTGAAATTTTTTGCTTTTTCCTGCTCCTCTTAGCATGATAAAGAAGATTCAAAGAGAGTGAGATGCCAGCTCCTTTCATTCAGTCAGTAGCTTCAATCATTTCTGGACGTTTTTCAATGGCAAAAATCAATGAATATTGTAAATGCACAAACAGTAATATCTCCACATTTCAAGGTGAAATTCTGAAATTTTTTGCTTTTTCCTGCTAATCCTAGCATGATAAAGAAGATTCAAAGAGAGTGAGATGCCAGTTCCTTTCATTCAGTCAGTAGCTTCAAACATTTCTGGACGTTTTTCAATGGCAAAAATCAATGAATATTGTAAATGCACAAACAGTAATATCTCCACATTGCAAGGTGCAATTCTGAAATTTTTTGCTTTTTCCTGCTAATCCTAGCATGATAAAGAAGATTCAAAGAGAGTGAGATGCCAGCTCCTTTCATTCAGTCAGTAGCTTCAAACATTTCTGGTATATGAATAACATGATGTTTTCAATGGCAAAAATCAATGAATATTGTAAATGCACAAACAGTAATTTCTCCGCATTGCAAGGTGCAATTCTGAAATTTTTTGCTTTTTCCTGCTAATCCTAGCATGATAAAGAAGATTCAAAGAGAGTGAGATGCCAGCTCCTTTTATTCAGTCAGTAGCTTCAAACATTTCTGGACGTTTTTCAATGGCAAAAATCAATGAATATTGTAAATGCACAAACAGTAATATCTCCACATTGCAAGGTGCAATTCTGAAATTTTTGGCTTTTTCCTGCTAATCCTAGCATGATAAAGAAGATTCAAAGAGAGTGGGATGCCAGCTCCTTTCATTCAGTCAGTAGCTTCAAACATTTCTGGACGTTTTTCAATGGCAAAAATCAATGAATATTGTAAATGCACAAACAGTAATATCTCCACATTGCAAGGTGCAATTCTGAAATTTTTTGCTTTTTCCTGGTAATCCTAGCATGATAAAGAAGATTCAAAGAGAGTGAGATGCCAGCTCCCTTCATTCAGTCAGTAGCTTCAAACATTTCTGGACGCTTTTCAATGGCAAAAATCAATGAATATTGTAAATGCACAAACAGTAATTTCTCCGCATTGCAAGGTGCAATTCTGAAATTTTTTGCTTTTTCCTGCTAATCCTAGCATGATAAAGAAGATTCAAAGAGAGTGAGATGCCAGCTCCTTTCATTCAGTCAGTAGCTTCAAACATTTCTGGACGTTTTTCAACGGCAAAAATCAATGAATATTGTAAATGCACAAACAGTAATATCTCACATTGCAAGGTGCAATTCTGACATTTTTTGCTTTTTCCTGCTAATCCTAGCATGATAAAGAAGATTCAAAGAGAGTGAGATGCCAGCTCCTTTCATTCAGTCAGTAGCTTCAAACATTTCTGGACGTTTTTCAATGGCAAAAATCAATGAATATTGTAAATGCACAAACAGTAATATCTCCACATTGCAAGGTGCAATTCTGAAATTTTTTGCTTTTTCCTGCTCCTCTTAGCATGATAAAGAAGATTCAAAGAGAGTGAGATGCCAGCTCTTTTCATTCAGTCAGTAGCTTCAAACATTTCTGGTATATGAATAACATGATGTTTTTCAATGGCAAAAATCAATGAATATTGTAAATGCACAAACAGTAATTTCTCCGCATTGCAAGGTGCAATTCTGAAATTTTTTGCTTTTTCCTGCTAATCCTAGCATGATAAAGAAGATTCAAAGAGAGATGCCAGCTCCTTTCAATCAGTCAGTAGCTTCAAACATTTCTGGACGTTTTTCAATGGCAAAAATCAATGAATATTGTAAATGCACAAACAGTAATATCTCCACATTGCAAGGTGCAATTCTGAAATTTTTTGCTTTTTCCTGCTAATCCTAGCATGATAAAGAAGATTCAAAGAGAGTGAGATGCCAGCTCCTTTCATTCAGTCAGTAGCTTCAAACATTTCTGGACGTTTTTCAATGGCAAAAATCAATGAATATTGTAAATGCACAAACAGTAATATCTCCACATTGCAAGGTGCAATTCTGAAATTTTTTGCTTTTTCCTGCTTATCCTAGCATGATAAAGAAGATTCAAAGAGAGTGAGATGCCATCTCCTTTCATTCAGTCAGTAGCTTCAAACATTTCTGGACGTTTTTCAATGGCAAAAATCAATGAATATTGTAAATGCACAAACAGTAATATCTCCACATTGCAAGGTGCAATTCTGAAATTTTTTGCTTTTTCCTGCTACTCTTAGCATGATAAAGAAGATTCAAAGAGAGTGAGATGCCAGCTCTTTTCATTCAGTCAGTAGCTTCAAACATTTCTGGTATATGAATAACATGATGTTTTTCAATGGCAAAAATCAATGAATATTGTAAATGTACAAACAGTAATTTCTCCGCATTGCAAGGTGCAATTATGAAATTTTTTGCTTTTTCCTGCTAATCCTAGCATGATAAAGAAGATTCAAAGAGAGTGAGATGCCAGCTCCTTTCATTCAATCAGTAGCTTCAAACATTTCTGGACGTTTTTCAATGGCAAAAATCAATGAATATTGTAAATGCACAAACAGTAATATCTCCACATTGCAAGGTGCAATTCTGAAATTTTTTGCTTTTTCCTGCTCCTCTTAGCATGATAAAGAAGATTCAAAGAGAGTGAGATGCCAGCTCCTTTCATTCAGTCAGTAGCTTCAAACATTTCTGGACGTTCTTCAATGGCAAAAATCAATGAATATTGTAAATGCACAAACAGTAATATCTCCACATTGCAAGGTGCAATTCTGAAATTTTTTGCTTTTTCCTGCTAATCCTAGCATGATAAAGAAGATTCAAAGAGAGATGAGAGCTCCTTTCATTCAGTCAGTAGCTTCAAACATTTCTGGACGTTTTTCAATGGCAAAAATCAATGAATATTGTAAATGCACAAACAGTAATATCTCCACATTGCAAGGTGCAATTCTGAAATTTTTTGCTTTTTCCTGCTAATCCTAGCATGATAAAGAAGATTCAAAGAGAGTGAGATGCCAGCTCCTTTCATTCAGTCAGTAGCTTCAAACATTTCTGGACGTTTTTCAATGGCAAAAATCAATGAATATTGTAAATGCACAAACAGTAATATCTCCACATTGCAAGGTGCAATTCTGAAATTTTTTGCTTTTTCCTGCTCCTCTTAGCATGATAAAGAAGATTCAAAGAGAGTGAGATGCCAGCTCTTTTCATTCAGTCAGTAGCTTCAAACATTTCTGGTATATGAATAACATGATGTTTTTCAATGGCAAAAATCAATGAATATTGTAAATGCACAAACAGTAATTTCTCCGCATTGCAAGGTGCAATTCTGAAATTTTTTGCTTTTTCCTGCTAATCCTAGCATGATAAAGAAGATTCAAAGAGAGATGCCAGCTCCTTTCAATCAGTCAGTAGCTTCAAACATTTCTGGACGTTTTTCAATGGCAAAAATCAATGAATATTGTAAATGCACAAACAGTAATATCTCCACATTGCAAGGTGCAATTCTGAAATTTTTTGCTTTTTCCTGCTAATCCTAGCATGATAAAGAAGATTCAAAGAGAGTGAGATGCCAGCTCCTTTCATTCAGTCAGTAGCTTCAAACATTTCTGGACGTTTTTCAATGGCAAAAATCAATGAATATTGTAAATGCACAAACAGTAATATCTCCACATTGCAAGGTGCAATTCTGAAATTTTTTGCTTTTTCCTGCTAATCCTAGCATGATAAAGAAGATTCAAAGAGAGTGAGATGCCAGCTCCTTTCATTCAGTCAGTAGCTTCAAACATTTCTGGACGTTTTTCAATGGCAAAAATCAATGAATATTGTAAATGCACAAACAGTAATATCTCCACATTGCAAGGTGCAATTCTGAAATTTTTTGCTTTTTCCTGCTAATCCTAGCATGATAAAGAAGATTCAAAGAGAGTGAGATGCCAGCTCCTTTCATTCAGTCAGTATCTTCAAACATTTCTGGACGTTTTTCAATGGCAAAAATCAATGAATATTGTAAATGCACAAACAGTAATATCTCCACATTGCAAGGTGCAATTCTGAATTTTTTTGCTTTTTCCTGCTAATCCTAGCATGATAAAGAAGATTCAAAGAGAGTGAGATGCCATCTCCTTTCATTCAGTCAGTAGCTTCAACCATTTCTGGACGTTTTTCAATGGCAAAAATCAATGAATATTGTAAATGCACAAACAGTAATATCTCCACATTGCAAGGTGCAATTCTGAAATTTTTTGCTTTTTCCTGCTCCTCTTAGCATGATAAAGAAGATTCAAAGAGAGTGAGATGCCAGCTCTTTTCATTCAGTCAGTAGCTTCAAACATTTCTGGTATATGAATAACATGATGTTTTTCAATGGCAAAAATCAATGAATATTGTAAATGCACAAACAGTAATTTCTTCGCATTGCAAGGTGCAATACTGAAATTTTTTGCTTTTTCCTGCTAATCCTAGCATGATAAAGAAGATTCAAAGAGAGTGAGATGCCAGCTCCTTTCATTCAGTCAGTAGCTTCAAACATTTCTGGACGTTTTTCAATGGCAAAAATCAATGAATATTGTAAATGCACAAACAGTAATATCTCCACATTGCAAGGTGCAATTCTGAAATTTTTTGCTTTTTCCTGCTAATCCTAGCATGATAAAGAAGATTCAAAGAGAGTGAGATGCCAGCTCCTTTCATTCAGTCAGTAGCTTCAAATATTTCTGGACGTTTTTCAATGGCAAAAATCAATGAATATTGTAAATGCACAAACAGTAATATCTCCACATTGCAAGGTGCAATTCTGAAATTTTTTGCTTTTTCCTGCTAATCCTAGCATGATAAAGAAGATTCAAAGAGAGTGAGATGCCAGCTCCTTTCATTCAGTCAGTAGCTTCAAACATTTCTGGACGTTTTTCAATGGCAAAAATCAATGAATATTGTAAATGCACAAACAGTAATATCTCCACATTGCAAGGTGCAATTCTGAAATTTTTTGCTTTTTCCTGCTCCTCTTAGCATGATAAAGAAGATTCAAAGAGAGTGAGATGCCAGCTCTTTTCATTCAGTCAGTAGCTTCAAACATTTCTGGTATATGAATAACATGATGTTTTTCAATGGCAAAAATCAATGAATATTGTAAATGCACAAACAGTAATTTCTCCGCATTGCAAGGTGCAATTCTGAAATTTTTTGCTTTTTCCTGCTAATCCTAGCATGATAAAGAAGATTCAAAGAGAGTGAGATGCCAGCTCCTTTCATTCAGTCAGTAGCTTCAAACATTTCTGGACGTTTTTCAATGGCAAAAATCAATGAATATTGTAAATGCACAAACAGTAATATCTCCACATTGCAAGGTGCAATTCTGAAATTTTTTGCTTTTTCCTGCTAATCCTAGCATGATAAAGAAGATTCAAAGAGAGTGAGATGCCAGCTCCTTTCATTCAGTCAGTAGCTTCAAACATTTCTGGTATATGAATAACATGATGCTTTTCAATGGCAAAAATCAATGAATATTGTAAATGCACAAACAGTAATTTCTCCACATTGCAAGGTGCAATTCTGAAATTTTTTGCTTTTTCCTGCTCCTCTTAGCATGATAAAGAAGATTCAAAGAGAGTGAGATGCCAGCTCCTTTCATTCAGTCAGTAGCTTCAAACATTTCTGGACGTTCTTCAATGGCAAAAATCAATGAATATTGTAAATGCACAAACAGTAATATCTCCACATTGCAAGGTGCAATTCTGAAATTTTTTGCTTTTTCCTGCTAATCCTAGCATGATAAAGAAGATTCAAAGAGAGATGCCAGCTCCTTTCATTCAGTCAGTAGCTTCAAACATTTCTGGACGTTTTTCAATGGCAAAAATCAATGAATATTGTAAATGCACAAACAGTAATATCTCCACATTGCAAGGTGCAATTCTGAAATTTTTTGCTTTTTCCTGCTAATCCTAGCATGATAAAGAAGATTCAAAGAGAGTGAGATGCCAGCTCCTTTCATTCAGTCAGTAGCTTCAACCATTTCTGGACGTTTTTCAATGGCAAAAATCAATGAATATTGTAAATGCACAAACAGTAATATCTCCACATTGCAAGGTGCAATTCTGAAATTTTTTGCTTTTTCCTGCTCCTCTTAGCATGATAAAGAAATTCAGAGAGAGTGAGTTGCCAGCTCTTTTCATTCAGTCAGTAGCTTCAAACATTTCTGGTATATGAATAACATGATGTTTTTCAATGGCAAAAATCAATGAATATTGTAAATGCACAAACAGTAATTTC
The DNA here is from genome assembly GCF_046119375.1 of Phyllobates terribilis. Lineage (NCBI taxonomy): Eukaryota > Metazoa > Chordata > Amphibia > Anura > Dendrobatidae > Phyllobates > Phyllobates terribilis. The sequence continues at coordinate 45,083 of NW_027363256.1, forward strand.
TCCGCATTGCAAGGTGCAATTCTGAAATTTTTTGCTTTTTCCTGCTAATCCTAGCATGATAAAGAAGATTCAAAGAGAGATACCAGCTCCTTTCAATCAGTCAGTAGCTTCAAACATTTCTGGACGTTTTTCAATGGCAAAAATCAATGAATATTGTAAATGCACAAACAGTAATATCTCCACATTGCATGGTGCAATTCTGAAATTTTTTGCTTTTTCCTGCTAATCCTAGCATGATAAAGAAGATTCAAAGAGAGTGAGATGCCAGCTCCTTTCATTCAGTCAGTAGCTTCAAACATTTCTGGACGTTTTTCAATGGCAAAAATCAATGAATATTGTAAATGCACAAACAGTAATATCTCCACATTGCAAGGTGCAATTCTGAAATTTTTTGCTTTTTCCTGCTAATCCTAGCATGATAAATAAGATTCAAAGAGAGTGAGATGCCAGCTCCTTTCATTCAGTCAGTAGCTTCAAACATTTCTGGACGTTTTTCAATGGCAAAAATCAATGAATATTGTAAATGCACAAACAGTAATATCTCCACATTGCAAGGTGCAATTCTGAATTTTTTTGCTTTTTCCTGCTAATCCTAGCATTATAAAGAAGATTCAAAGAGAGTGAGATGCCATCTCCTTTCATTCAGTCAGTAGCTTCAAACATTTCTGGACGTTTTTCAATGGCAAAAATCAATGAATATTGTAAATGCACAAACAGTAATATCTCCACATTGCAAGGTGCAATTCTGAAATTTTTTGCTTTTTCCTGCTCCTCTTAGCATGATAAAGAAGATTCAAAGAGAGTGAGATGCCAGCTCTTTTCATTCAGTCAGTAGCTTCAAACATTTCTGGTATATGAATAACATGATGTTTTTCAATGGCAAAAATCAATGAATATTTTAAATGCACAAACAGTAATTTCTCCGCATTGCAAGGTGCAATTCTGAAATTTTTTGCTTTTTCCTGCTAATCCTAGCATGATAAAGAAGATTCAAAGAGAGTGAGATGCCAGCTCCTTTCATTCAGTCAGTAGCTTCAAACATTTCTGGACGTTTTTCAATGGCAAAAATCAATGAATATTGTAAATGCACAAACAGTAATATCTCCACATTGCAAGGTGCAATTCTGAAATTTTTTGCTTTTTCCTGCTAATCCTAGCATGATAAAGAAGATTCAAAGAGAGTGAGATGCCAGCTCCTTTCATTCAGTCAGTAGCTTCAAATATTTCTGGACGTTTTTCAATGGCAAAAATCAATGAATATTGTAAATGCACAAACAGTAATATCTCCACATTGCAAGGTGCAATTCTGAAATTTTTTGCTTTTTCCTGCTAATCCTAGCATGATAAAGAAGATTCAAAGAGAGATGCCAGCTCCTTTCATTCAGTCAGTAGCTTCAAACATTTCTGGACGTTTTTCAATGGCAAAAATCAATGAATATTGTAAATGCACAAACAGTAATATCTCCACATTGCAAGGTGCAATTCTGAAATTTTTTGCTTTTTCCTGCTAATCCTAGCATGATAAAGAAGATTCAAAGAGAGTGAGATGCCAGCTCCTTTCATTCAGTCAGTAGCTTCAAACATTTCTGGACGTTTTTCAATGGCAAAAATCAATGAATATTGTAAATGCACAAACAGTAATATCTCCACATTGCAAGGTGCAATTCTGAAATTTTTTGCTTTTTCCTGCTAATCCTAGCATGATAAAGAAGATTCAAAGAGAGTGAGATGCCAGCTCCTTTCATTCAGTCAGTAGCTTCAAACATTTCTGGACGTTTTTCAATGGCAAAAATCAATGAATATTGTAAATGCACAAACAGTAATATCTCCACATTGCAAGGTGCAATTCAGAATTTTTTTGCTTTTTCCTGCTAATCCTAGCACGATAAAGAAGATTCAAAGAGAGTGAGATGCCATCTCCTTTCATTCAGTCAGTAGCTTCAAACATTTCTGGACGTTTTTCAATGGCAAAAATCAATGAATATTGTAAATGCACAAACAGTAATATCTCCACATTGCAAGGTGCAATTCTGAAATTTTTTGCTTTTTCCTGCTCCTCTTAGCATGATAAAGAAGATTCAAAGAGAGTGAGATGCCAGCTCTTTTCATTCAGTCAGTAGCTTCAAACATTTCTGGTATATGAATAACATGATGTTTTTCAATGGCAAAAATCAATGAATATTGTAAATGCACAAACAGTAATTTCTCCGCATTGCAAGGTGCAATTCTGAAATTTTTTGCTTTTTCCTGCTCATCCTAGCATGATAAAGATTATTCAAAGAGAGTGAGATGCCAGCTCCTTTCATTCAATCAGTAGCTTCAAACATTTCTGGACGTTTTTCAATGGCAAAAATCAATGAATATTGTAAATGCACAAACAGTAATATCTCCAAATTGCAAGGTGCAATTCTGAAATTTTTTGCTTTTTCCTGCTCCTCTTAGCATGATAAAGAAGATTCAAAGAGAGCGAGATGCCAGCTCTTTTCATTCAGTCAGTAGCTTCAAACATTTCTGGTATATGAATAACATGATGTTTTTCAATGGCAAAAATCAATGAATATTGTAAATGCACAAACAGTAATTTCTCCGCATTGCAAGGTGTAATTCTGAAATTTTTTGCTTTTTCCTGCTAATCCTAGCATAATAAAGAAGATTCAAAGAGAGTGAGATGCCAGCTCCTTTCATTCAGTCAGTAGCTTCAAACATTTCTGGACGTTTTTCAATGGCAAAAATCAATGAATATTGTAAATGCACAAACAGTAATATCTCCACATTGCAAGGTGCAATTCTGAAATTTTTTGCTTTTTCCTGCTAATCCTAGCATGATAAAGAAGATTCAAAGAGAGTGAGATGCCAGCTCCTTTCATTCAGTCAGTAGCTTCAAACATTTCTGGACGTTTTTCAATGGCAAAAATCAATGAATATTGTAAATGCACAAACAGCAATATCTCCACATTGCAAGGTGCAATTCTGAAATTTTTTGCTTTTTCCTGCTAATCCTAGCATGATAAAGAAGATTCAAAGAGAGTGAGATGCCAGCTCCTTTCATTCAGTCAGTAGCTTCAAACATTTCTGGTATATGAATAACATGATGTTTTTCAATGGCAAAAATCAATGAATATTGTAAATGCACAAACAGTAATTTCTCCACATTGCAAGGTGCAATTCTGAAATTTTTTGCTTTTTCCTGCTCCTCTTAGCATGATAAAGAAGATTCAAAGAGAGTGAGATGCCAGCTCCTTTCATTCAGTCAGTAGCTTCAAACATTTCTGGACGTTTTTCAATGGCAAAAATCAATGAATATTGTAAATGCACAAACAGTAATATCTCCACATTTCAAGGTGAAATGCTAAAATTTTTTGCTTTTTCCTGCTAATCCTAGCATGATAAAGAAGATTCAAAGAGAGTGAGATTCCAGCTCCTTTCATTCAGTCAGTAGCTTCAAACATTTCTGGACGTTTTTCAATGGCAAAAATCAATGAATATTGTAAATGCACAAACAGTAATATCTCCACATTGCAAGGTGCAATTCTGAAATTTTTTGCTTTTTCCTGCTAATCCTAGCATGATAAAGAAGATTCAATCAGAGTGAGATGCCAGCTCCTTTCTTTCAGTCTGTAGCTTCAAACATTTCTGGTATATGAATAACATGATGTTTTTCAATGGCAAAAATCAATGAATATTGTAAATGCACAAACAGTAATTTCTCCACATTGCAAGGTGCAATTCTGAAATTTTTTGCTTTTTCCTGCTAAGCCTAGCATGATAAAGAAGATTCAAAGAGAGTGAGATGCCAGCTCCTTTCATTCAGTCAGTAGCTTCAAACATTTCTGGACGTTTTTCAATGGCAAAAATCAATGAATATTGTAAATGCACAAACAGTAATATCTCCACATTGCAAGGTGCAATTCTGAAATTTTTTGCTTTTTCCTGCTAATCCTAGCATGATAAAGAAGATTCAAAGAGAGTGAGATGCCAGCTCCTTTCATTCAGTCAGTAGCTTCAAACATTTCTGGACGTTTTTCAATGGCAAAAATCAATGAATATTGTAAATGCACAAACAGTAATATCTCCACATTGCAAGGTGCAATTCTGAAATTTTTTGCTTTTTCCTGCTAATCCTAGCATGATAAAGAAGATTCAAAGAGAGTGAGATGCCAGCTCCTTTCATTCAGTCAGTAGCTTCAAACATTTCTGGACGTTTTTCAATGGCAAAAATCATTGAATATTGTAAATGCACAAACAGTAATATCTCCACATTGCAAGGTGCAATTCTGAAATTTTTTGCTTTTTCCTGCTAATCCTAGCATGATAAAGAAGATTCAAAGAGAGTGAGGTGCCAGCTCCTTTCATTCAGTCAGTAGCTTCAAACATTTCTGGACGTTTTTCAATGGCAAAAATCAATGAATATTGTAAATGCACAAACAGTAATATCTCCACATTGCAAGGTGCAATTCTGAATTTTTTTGCTTTTTCCTGCTAATCCTAGCATGATAAAGAATATTCAAAGAGAGTGAGATGCCATCTCCTTTCATTCAGTCAGTAGCTTCAAACATTTCTGGACGTTTTTCAATGGCAAAAATCAATGAATATTGTAAATGCACAAACAGTAATATCTCCACATTGCAAGGTGCAATTCTGAAATTTTTTGCTTTTTCCTGCTCCTCTTAGCATGATAAAGAAGATTCAAAGAGAGTGAGATGCCAGCTCTTTTCATTCAGTCAGTAGCTTCAAACATTTCTGGTATATGAATAACATGATGTTTTTCAATGGCAAAAATCAATGAATATTGTAAATGCACAAACAGTAATTTCTCCGCATTGCAAGGTGCAATTCTGAAATTTTTTGCTTTTTACTGCTAATCCTAGCATGATAAAGAAGATTCAAAGAGAGTGAGATGCCAGCTCCTTTCATTCAATCAGTAGCTTCAAACATTTCTGGACGTTTTTCAATGGCAAAAATCAATGAATATTGTAAATGCAGAAACAGTAATATCTCCACATTGCAAGGTGCAATTCTGAATTTTTTTGCTTTTTCCTGCTAATCCTAGCATGATAAAGAAGATTCAAAGAGAGTGAGATGCCAGCTCCTTTCATTCAGTCAGTAGCTTCAAACATTTCTGGACGTTTTTCAATGGCAAAAATCAATGAATATTGTAAATGCACAAACAGTAATATCTCCACATTGCAAGGTGCAATTCTGAAATTTTTTGCTTTTTCCTGCTAATCCTAGCATGATAAAGAAGATTCAAAGAGAGTGAGATGCCAGCTCCTTTCATTCAGTCAGTAGCTTCAAACATTTCTGGTATATGAATAACATGATGTTTTTCAATGGCAAAAATCAATGAATATTGTAAATGCACAAACAGTAATTTCTCCACATTGCAAGGTGCAATTCTGAAATTTTTTGCTTTTTCCTGCTCCTCTTAGCATGATAAAGAAGATTCAAAGAGAGTGAGATGCCAGCTCCTTTCATTCAGTCAGTAGCTTCAAACATTTCTGGACGTTTTTCAATGGCAAAAATCAATGAATATTGTAAATGCACAAACAGTAATATCTCCACATTTCAAGGTGAAATGCTGAAATTTTTTGCTTTTTCCTGCTAATCCTAGCATGATAAAGAAGATTCAAAGAGAGTGAGATGCCAGCTCCTTTCATTCAGTCAGTAGCTTCAAACATTTCTGGACGTTTTTCAATGGCAAAAATCAATGAATATTGTAAATGCACAAACAGTAATATCTCCACATTGCAAGGTGCAATTCTGAAATTTTTTGCTTTTTCCAGCTAATCCTAGCATGATAAAGAAGATTCAAAGAGAGTGAGATGCCAGCTCTTTTCATTCAGTCAGTAGCTTCAAACATTTCTGGTATATGAATAACATGATGTTTTTCAATGGCAAAAATCAATGAATATTGTAAATGCACAAACAGTAATTTCTCCGCATTGCAAGGTGCAATTCTGAAATTTTTTGCTTTTTCCTGCTAATCCTAGCATGATAAAGAAGATTCAAAGAGAGTGAGATGCCAGCTCCTTTCATTCAATCAGTAGCTTCAAACATTTCTGGACGTTTTTCAATGGCAAAAATCAATGAATATTGTAAATGCACAAACAGTAATATCTCCAAATTGCAAGGTGCAATTCTGAAATTTTTTGCTTTTTCCTGCTCCTCTTAGCATGATAAAGAAGATTCAAAGAGAGCGAGATGCCAGCTCTTTTCATTCAGTCAGTAGCTTCAAACATTTCTGGTATATGAATAACATGATGTTTTTCAATGGCAAAAATCAATGAATATTGTAAATGCACAAACAGTAATTTCTCCGCATTGCAAGGTGTAATTCTGAAATTTTTTGCTTTTTCCTGCTAATCCTAGCATGATAAAGAAGATTCAAAGAGAGTGAGATGCCAGCTCCTTTCATTCAGTCAGTAGCTTCAAATATTTCTGGACGTTTTTCAATGGCAAAAATCAATGAATATTGTAAATGCACAAACAGTAATATCTCCACATTGCAAGGTGCAATTCTGAAATTTTTTGCTTTTTCCTGCTAATCCTAGCATGATAAAGAAGATTCAAAGAGAGTGAGATGCCAGCTCCTTTCATTCAGTCAGTAGCTTCAAACATTTCTGGTATATGAATAACATGATGTTTTTCAATGGCAAAAATCAATAAATATTGTAAATGCACAAACAGTAATTTCTCCACATTGCAAGGTGCAATTCTGAAATTTTTTGCTTTTTCCTGCTCCTCTTAGCATGATAAAGAAGATTCAAAGAGAGTGAGATGCCAGCTCCTTTCATTCAGTCAGTAGCTTCAAACATTTCTGGACGTTTTTCAATGGCAAAAATCAATGAATATTGTAAATGCACAAACAGTAATATCTCCACATTTCAAGGTGAAATGCTGAAATTTTTTGCTTTTTCCTGCTAATCCTAGCATGATAAAGAAGATTCAAAGAGAGTGAGATGCCAGCTCCTTTCATTCAGTCAGTAGCTTCAAACATTTCTGGACGTTTTTCAATGGCAAAAATCAATGAATATTGTAAATGCACAAACAGTAATATCTCCACATTGCAAGGTGCAATTCTGAAATTTTTTGCTTTTTCCTGCTAATCCTAGCATGATAAAGAAGATTCAAAGAGAGTGAGATGCCAGCTCCTTTCATTCAGTCAGTAGCTTCAAATATTTCTGGACGTTTTTCAATGGCAAAAATCAATGAATATTGTAAATGCACAAACAGTAATATCTCCACATTGCAAGGTGCAATTCTGAAATTTTTTGCTTTTTCCTGCTAATCCTAGCATGATAAAGAAGATTCAAAGAGAGTGAGATGCCAGCTCCTTTCATTCAGTCAGTAGCTTCAAACATTTCTGGTATATGAATAACATGATGTTTTTCAATGGCAAAAATCAATAAATATTGTAAATGCACAAACAGTAATTTCTCCACATTGCAAGGTGCAATTCTGAAATTTTTTGCTTTTTCCTGCTCCTCTTAGCATGATAAAGAAGATTCAAAGAGAGTGAGATGCCAGCTCCTTTCATTCAGTCAGTAGCTTCAAACATTTCTGGACGTTTTTCAATGGCAAAAATCAATGAATATTGTAAATGCACAAACAGTAATATCTCCACATTTCAAGGTGAAATGCTGAAATTTTTTGCTTTTTCCTGCTAATCCTAGCATGATAAAGAAGATTCAAAGAGAGTGAGATGCCAGCTCCTTTCATTCAGTCAGTAGCTTCAAACATTTCTGGACGTTTTTCAATGGCAAAAATCAATGAATATTGTAAATGCACAAACAGTAATATCTCCACATTGCAAGGTGCAATTCTGAAATTTTTTGCTTTTTCCTGCTAATCCTAGCATGATAAAGAAGATTCAAAGAGAGTGAGATGCCAGCTCCTTTCATTCAGTCAGTAGCTTCAAACATTTCTGGTATAAGAATAACATGATGTTTTTCAATGGCAAAAATTAATGAATATTGTAAATGCACAAACAGTAATTTCTCCGCATTGCAAGGTGCAATTCTGAATTTTTTTTGCTTTTTCCTGCTAATCCTAGCATGATAAAGAAGATTCAAAGACAGTGAGATGCCAGCTCCTTTCATTCAGTCAGTAGCTTTAAACATTTCTGGACATTTTTCAATGGCAAAAATCAATGAATATTGTAAATGCACAAACAGTAATATCTCCACATTGCAAGGTGCAATTCTGAAATTTTTTGCTTTTTCCTGCTAATCCTAGCATGATAAAGAAGATTCAAAGAGAGTGAGATGCCAGCTCCTTTCATTCAGTCAGTAGCTTCAAACATTTCTGGACGTTTTTCAATGGCAAAAATCAATGAATATTGTAAATGCACAAACAGTAATATCTCCACATTGCAAGGTGCAATTCTGAAATTTTTTGCTTTTTCCTGGTAATCCTAGCATGATAAAGAAGATTCAAAGAGAGTGAGATGCCAGCTCCTTTCATTCAGTCAGTAGCTTCAAACATTTCTGGACGTTTTTCAATGGCAAAAATCAATGAATATTGTAAATGCACAAACAGTAATATCTCCACATTGCAAGGTGCAATTCTGAAATTTTTTGCTTTTTCCTGGTAATCCTAGCATGATAAAGAAGATTCAAAGAGAGTGAGATGCCAGCTCCTTTCATTCAGTCAGTAGCTTCAAACATTTCTGGACGTTTTTCAATGGCAAAAATCAATGAATATTGTAAATGCACAGACAGTAATTTCTCCGCATTGCAAGGTGCAATTCTGAAATTTTTTGCTTTTTCCTGCTAATCCTAGCATGATAAAGAAGATTCAAAGAGAGTGAGATGCCAGCTCCTTTCATTCAGTCAGTAGCTTCAAACATTTCTGGACGTTTTTCAATGGCAAAAATCAATGAATATTGTAAATGCACAAACAGTAATATCTCCACATTGCAAGGTGCAATTCTGAAATTTTTTGCTTTTTCCTGCTAATCCTAGCATGATAAAGAAGATTCAGAGAGAGTGAGATGCCAGCTCCTTTCATTCAGTCAGTAGCTTCAAACATTTCTGGACGTTTTTCAATGGCAAAAATCAATGAATATTGTAAATGCACAAACAGTAATATCTCCACATTGCAAGGTGCAATTCTGAAATTTTTAGCTTTTTCCTGCTCCTCTTAGCATGATAAAGAAGATTCAAAGAGAGATGCCAGCTCCTTTCATTCAGTCAGTAGCTTCAAACATTTCTGGACTTTTTCAATGGCAAAAATCAATGAATATTGTAAATGCACAAACAGTAATATCTCCACATTGCAAGGTGCAATTCTGAAATTTTTTGCTTTTTCCTGCTAATCCTAGCATGATAAAGTAGATTCAAATAGAGTGAGATGCCAGCTCCTTTCATTCAGTCAGTAGCTTCAAACATTTCTGGACGTTTTTCAATGGCAAAAATCAATGAATATTGTAAATGCACAAACAGTAATATCTCCACATTGCAAGGTGCAATTCTGAAATTTTTTGCTTTTTCCTGCTAATCCTAGCATGATAAAGAAGATTCAAAGAGAGTGAGATGCCAGCTCCTTTCATTCAGTCAGTAGCTTCAAACATTTCTGGACGTTTTTCAATGGCAAAAATCAATGAATATTGTAAATGCACAAACAGTAATATCTCCACATTGCAAGGTGCAATTCTGAAATTTTTTGCTTTTTCCTGCTAATCCTAGCATGATAAAGAAGATTCAAAGAGAGTGAGATGCCAGCTCCTTTCATTCAGTCAGTAGCTTCAAACATTTCTGGACGTTTTTCAATGGCAAAAATCAATGAATATTGTAAATGCACAAACAGTAATATCTCCACATTGCAAGGTGCAATTCTGAAATTTTTTGCTTTTTCCTGCTAATCCTAGCATGATAAAGAAGATTCAAAGAGAGTGAGATGCCAGCTCCTTTCATTCAGTCAGTAGCTTCAAACATTTCTGGATGTTTTTCAATGGCAAAAATCAATGAATATTGTAAATGCACAAACAGTAATATCTCCACATTGCAAGGTGCAATTCTGAAATTTTTTGCTTTTTCCTGCTAATCCTAGCATGATAAAGAAGATTCAAACAGAGTGAGATGCCAGCTCCTTTCATTCAGTCAGTAGCTTCAAACATTTCTGGACGTTTTTCAATGGCAAAAATCAATGAATATTGTAAATGCACAAACAGTAATATCTCCACATTGCAAGGTGCAATTCTGAAATTTTTTGCTTTTTCCTGCTAATCCTAGCATGATAAAGAAGATTCAAAGAGAGTGAGATGCCAGCTCCTTTCATTCTGTCAGTAGCTTCAAACATTTCTGGATGTTTTTCAATGGCAAAAATCAATGAATATTGTAAATGCACAAACAGTAATATCTCCACATTGCAAGGTGCAATTCTGAAATTTTTTGCTTTTTCCTGCTAATCCTAGCATGATAAAGAAGATTCAAAGAGAGTGAGGTGCCAGATCTTTTCATTCAGTCAGTAGCTTCAAACATTTCTGGTATAAGAATAACATGATGTTTTTCAATGGCAAAAATCAATGAATATTGTAAATGCACAAACAGTAATTTCTCCGCATTGCAAGGTGCAATTCTAAAATTTTTTGGTTTTTCCTGCTAATCCTAGCATGATAAAGGAGATTCAAAGAGAGTGAGATGCCAGCTCCTTTCATTCAGTCAGTAGCTTCAAACATTTCTGGATGTTTTTCAATGGCAAAAATCAATGAATATTGTAAATGCACAAACAGTAATATCTCCACATTGCAAGGTGCAATTCTGAAATTTTTTGCTTTTTCCTGCTAATCCTAGCATGATAAAGAAGATTCAAAGAGAGTGAGATGCCAGCTCCTTTCATTCAGTCAGTAGCTTCAAACATTTCTGGACGTTTTTCAATGGCAAAAATCAATGAATATTGTAAATGCACAAACAGTAATATCTCCACATTGCAAGGTGCAATTCTGAAATTTTTTGCTTTTTCCTGCTAATCCTAGCATGATAAAGAAGATTCAAAGAGAGTGAGATGCCAGCTCCTTTAATTCAGTCAGTAGCTTCAAACATTTCTGGACGTTTTTCAATGGCAAAAATCAATGAATATTGTAAATGCACAAACAGTAATATCTCCACATTGCAAGGTGCAATTCTGAAATTTTTTGCTTTTTCCTGCTAATCCTAGCATGATAAAGAAGATTCAAAGAGAGTGAGGTGCCAGCTCTTTTCATTCAGTCAGTAGCTTCAAACATTTCTGGTATATGAATAACATGATGTTTTTCAATGGCAAAAATCAATGAATATTGTAAATGCACAAACAGTAATTTCTCCGCATTGCAAGGTGCAATTCTAAAATTTTTTGCTTTTTCCTGCTAATCCTAGCATGATAAAGGAGATTCAAAGAGAGTGAGATGCCAGCTCCTTTCATTCAGTCAGTAGCTTCAAACATTTCTGGATGTTTTTCAATGGCAAAAATCAATGAATATTGTAAATGCACAAACAGTAATATCTCCACATTGCAAGATGCAATTCTGAAATTTTTTGCTTTTTCCTGCTAATCCTAGCATGATAAAGAAGATTCAAAGAGAGTGAGATGCCAGCTCCTTTCATTCAGTCAGTAGCTTCAAACATTTCTGGACGTTTTTCAATGGCAAAAATCAATGAATATTGTAAATGCACAAACAGTAATATCTCCACATTGCAAGGTGCAATTCTGAAATTTTTTGCTTTTTCCTGCTAATCCTAGCATGATAAAGAAGATTCAAAGAGAGTGAGATGCCAGCTCCTTTCATTCAGTCAGTAGCTTCAAACATTTCTGGACGTTTTTCAATGGCAAAAATCAATGAATATTGTAAATGCACAAACAGTAATATCTCCACATTGCAAGGTGCAATTCTGAAAATTTTTGCTTTTTCCTGCTAATCCTAGCATGATAAAGAAGATTCAAAGAGAGTGAGATGCCAGCTCCTTTCATTCAGTCAGTAGCTTCAAACATTTCTGGACGTTTTTCAATGGCAAAAATCAATGAATATTGTAAATGCACAAACAGTAATATCTCCACATTGCAAGGTGCAATTCTGAAATTTTTTGCTTTTTCCTGCTAATCCTAGCATGATAAAGAAGATTCAAAGAGAGTGAGATGCCAGCTCCTTTCATTCAGTCAGTAGCTTCAAACATTTCTGGAAGTTTTTCAATGGCAAAAATCAATGAATATTGTAAATGCACAAACAGTAATATCTCCACATTGCAAGGTGCAATTCTGAAATTTTTTGCTTTTTCCTGCTCCTCTTAGCATGACAAAGAAGATTCAAAGAGAGTGAGATGCCAGCTCTTTTCATTGTCAGTAGCTTCAAACATTTCTGGTATATGAATAACATGATGTTTTTCAATGGCAAAAATCAATGAATATTATAAATGCACAAACAGTAATTTCTCCGCACTGCAAGGTGCAATTCTGAAATGTTTTGCTTTTTCCTGCTAATCCTAGCATGATAAAGAAGATTCAAAGAGAGTGAGATGCCAGCTCCTTTCATTCAGTCAGTAGCTTCAAACATTTCTGGTATATGAATAACATGATGTTTTTCAATGGCAAAAATCAATGAATATTGTAAATGTACAAACAGTAATATCTCCACATTGCAAGGTGCAATTCTGAAATTTTTTGCTTTTTCCTGCTAATCCTAGCATGATAAAGAAGATTCAAAGAGAGTGAGATGCCAGCTCCTTTCATTCAGTCAGTAGCTTCAAACATTTCTGGACGTTTTTCAATGGCAAAAATCAATGAATATTGTAAATGCACAAACAGTAATATCTCCACATTGCAAGGTGCAATTCTGAAATTTTTTGCTTTTTCCTGCTAATCCTAGCATGATAAAGAAGATTCAAAGAGAGTGAGATGCCAGCTCCTTTCATTCAGTCAGTAGCTTCAAACATTTCTAGACGTTTTTCAATGGCAAAAGTCAATGAATATTGTAAATGCACAAACAGTAATATCTCCACATTGCAAGGTGCAATTCTGAAATTTTTTGCTTTTTCCTGCTAATCCTAGCATGATAAAGAAGATTCAAAGAGAGTGAGATGCCAGCTCCTTTCATTCAGTCAGTAGCTTCAAACATTTCTGGACGTTTTTCAATGGCAAAAATCAATGAATATTGTAAATGCACAAACAGTAATATCTCCACATTGCAAGGTGCAATTCTGAAATTTTTTGCTTTTTCCTGCTCCTCTTAGCATGATAAAGAAGATTCAAAGAGAGTGAGATGCCAGCTCTTTTCATTCAGTCAGTAGCTTCAAACATTTCTGGTATATGAATAACATGATGTTTTTCAATGGCAAAAATCAATGAATATTGTAAATGCACAAACAGTAATATCTCCACATTGCAAGGTGCAATTCTGAAATTTTTTGCTTTTTCCTGCTAATCCTAGCATGATAAAGAAGATTCAAAGAGAGTGAGATGCCAGCTCCTTTCATTCAGTCAGTAGCTTCAAACATTTCTGGACGTTTTTCAATGGCAAAAATCAATGAATATTGTAAATGCACAAACAGTAATATCTCCACATTGCAAGGTGCAATTCTGAAATTTTTTGCTTTTTCCTGCTAATCCTAGCATGATAAAGAAGATTCAAAGAGAGTGAGATGCCAGCTCCTTTCATTCAGTCAGTAGCTTCAAACATTTCTGGACGTTTTTCAATGGCAAAAATCAATGAATATTGTAAATGCACAAACAGTAATATCTCCACATTGCAAGGTGCAATTCTGAAATTTTTTGCTTTTTCCTGCTAATCCTAGCATGATAAAGAAGATTCAAAGAGAGTGAGATGCCAGCTCCTTTCATTCAGTCAGTAGCTTCAAACATTTCTGGACGTTTTTCAATGGCAAAAATCAATGAATATTGTAAATGCACAAACAGTAATATCTCCACATTGCAAGGTGCAATTCTGAAATTTTTTGCTTTTTCCTGCTAATCCTAGCATGATAAAGAAGATTCAAAGAGAGTGAGATGCCAGCTCCTTTCATTCAGTCAGTAGCTTCAAACATTTCTGGACGTTTTTCAATGGCAAAAATCAATGAATATTGTAAATGCACAAACAGTAATATCTCCACATTGCAAGGTGCAATTCTGAAATTTTTTGCTTTTTCCTGCTAATCCTAGCATGATAAAGAAGATTCAAAAAGAGTGAGATGCCAGCTCCTTTCATTCAGTCAGTAGCTTCAAATATTTCTGGTATATGAATAACATGATGTTTTTCAATTGCAAAAATCAATGAATATTGTAAATGCACAAACAGTAATTTCTCCGCATTGCAAGGTGCAATTCTGAAATTTTTTGCTTTTTCCTGCTAATCCTAGCATGATAAAGAAGATTCAAAGAGAGTGAGAAGCCAGCTCCTTTCATTCAGTCAGTAGCTTCAAACATTTCTGGACGTTTTTCAATGGCAAAAATCAATGAATATTGTAAATGCACAAACAGTAATATCTCCACATTGCAAGGTGCAATTCTGAAATTTTTTGCTTTTTCCTGCTCCTCTTAGCATGATAAAGAAGATTCAAAGAGAGTGAGATGCCAGCTCCTTTCATTCAGTCAGTAGCTTCAAACATTTCTGGACGTTTTTCAATGGCAAAAATCAAGGAATATTGTAAATGCACAAACAGTAATATCTCCACATTGCAAGGTGCAATTCTGAAATTTTTTGCTTTTTCCTGCTAATCCTAGCATGATAAAGAAGATTCAAAGAGAGTGAGATGCCAGCTCCTTTCATTCAGTCAGTAGCTTCAAACATTTCTGGACGTTTTTCAATGGCAAAAATCAATGAATATTGTAAATGCACAAACAGTAATATCTCCACATTGCAAGGTGCAATTCTGAAATTTTTTGCTTTTTCCTGCTAATCCTAGCATGATAAAGAAGATTCAAAGAGAGTGAGATGCCAGCTCCTTTCATTCAGTCAGTAGCTTCAAACATTTCTGGACGTTTTTCAATGGCAAAAATCAATGAATATTGTAAATGCACAAACAGTAATATCTCCACATTGCAAGGTGCAATTCTGAAATTTTTTGCTTTTTCCTGCTAATCCTAGCATGATAAAGAAGATTCAAAGAGAGTGAGATGCCAGCTCCTTTCATTCAGTCAGTAGCTTCAAACATTTCTGGAAGTTTTTCAATGGCAAAAATCAATGAATATTGTAAATGCACAAACAGTAATATCTCCACATTGCAAGGTGCAATTCTGAAATTTTTTGCTTTTTCCTGCTCCTCTTAGCATGACAAAGAAGATTCAAAGAGAGTGAGATGCCAGCTCTTTTCATTGTCAGTAGCTTCAAACATTTCTGGTATATGAATAACATGATGTTTTTCAATGGCAAAAATCAATGAATATTATAAATGCACAAACAGTAATTTCTCCGCACTGCAAGGTGCAATTCTGAAATTTTTTGCTTTTTCCTGCTAATCCTAGCATGATAAAGAAGATTCAAAGAGAGTGAGATGCCAGCTCCTTTCATTCAGTCAGTAGCTTCAAACATTTCTGGTATATGAATAACATGATATTTTTCAATGGCAAAAATCAATGAATATTGTAAATGTACAAACAGTAATATCTCCACATTGCAAGGTGCAATTCTGAAATTTTTTGCTTTTTCCTGCTAATCCTAGCATGATAAAGAAGATTCAAAGAGAGTGAGATGCCAGCTCCTTTCATTCAGTCAGTAGCTTCAAACATTTCTGGACGTTTTTCAATGGCAAAAATCAATGAATATTGTAAATGCACAAACAGTAATATCTCCACATTGCAAGGTGCAATTCTGAAATTTTTTGCTTTTTCCTGCTAATCCTAGCATGATAAAGAAGATTCAAAGAGAGTGAGATGCCAGCTCCTTTCATTCAGTCAGTAGCTTCAAACATTTCTGGACGTTTTTCAATGGCAAAAATCAATGAATATTGTAAATGCACAAACAGTAATATCTCCACATTGCAAGGTGCAATTCTGAAAATTTTTGCTTTTTCCTGCTAATCCTAGCATGATAAAGAAGATTCAAAGAGAGTGAGATGCCAGCTCCTTTCATTCAGTCAGTAGCTTCAAACATTTCTGGACGTTTTTCAATGGCAAAAATCAATGAATATTGTAAATGCACAAACAGTAATATCTCCACATTGCAAGGTGCAATTCTGAAATTTTTTGCTTTTTCCTGCTAATCCTAGCATGATAAAGAAGATTCAAAGAGAGTGAGATGCCAGCTCCTTTCATTCAGTCAGTAGCTTCAAACATTTCTGGAAGTTTTTCAATGGCAAAAATCAATGAATATTGTAAATGCACAAACAGTAATATCTCCACATTGCAAGGTGCAATTCTGAAATTTTTTGCTTTTTCCTGCTCCTCTTAGCATGACAAAGAAGATTCAAAGAGAGTGAGATTCCAGCTCTTTTCATTGTCAGTAGCTTCAAACATTTCTGGTATATGAATAACATGATGTTTTTCAATGGCAAAAATCAATGAATATTATAAATGCACAAACAGTAATTTCTCCGCACTGCAAGGTGCAATTCTGAAATTTTTTGCTTTTTCCTGCTAATCCTAGCATGATAAAGAAGATTCAAAGAGAGTGAGATGCCAGCTCCTTTCATTCAGTCAGTAGCTTCAAACATTTCTGGTATATGAATAACATGATGTTTTTCAATGGCAAAAATCAATGAATATTGTAAATGTACAAACAGTAATATCTCCACATTGCAAGGTGCAATTCTGAAATTTTTTGCTTTTTCCTGCTAATCCTAGCATGATAAAGAAGATTCAAAGAGAGTGAGATGCCAGCTCCTTTCATTCAGTCAGTAGCTTCAAACATTTCTGGACGTTTTTCAATGGCAAAAATCAATGAATATTGTAAATGCACAAACAGTAATATCTCCACATTGCAAGGTGCAATTCTGAAATTTTTTGCTTTTTCCTGCTAATCCTAGCATGATAAAGAAGATTCAAAGAGAGTGAGATGCCAGCTCCTTTCATTCAGTCAGTAGCTTCAAACATTTCTGGACGTTTTTCAATGGCAAAAATCAATGAATATTGTAAATGCACAAACAGTAATATCTCCACATTGCAAGGTGCAATTCTGAAATTTTTTGCTTTTTCCTGCTAATCCTAGCATGATAAAGAAGATTCAAAGAGAGTGAGATGCCAGCTCCTTTCATTCAGTCAGTAGCTTCAAACATTTCTGGACGTTTTTCAATGGCAAAAATCAATGAATATTGTAAATGCACAAACAGTAATATCTCCACATTGCAAGGTGCAATTCTGAAATTTTTTGCTTTTTCCTGCTCCTCTTAGCATGATAAAGAAGATTCAAAGAGAGTGAGATGCCAGCTCTTTTCATTCAGTCAGTAGCTTCAAACATTTCTGGTATATGAATAACATGATGTTTTTCAATGGCAAAAATCAATGAATATTGTAAATGCACAAACAGTAATATCTCCACATTGCAAGGTGCAATTCTGAAATTTTTTGCTTTTTCCTGCTAATCCTAGCATGATAAAGAAGATTCAAAGAGAGTGAGATGCCAGCTCCTTTCATTCAGTCAGTAGCTTCAAACATTTCTGGACGTTTTTCAATGGCAAAAATCAATGAATATTGTAAATGCACAAACAGTAATATCTCCACATTGCAAGGTGCAATTCTGAAATTTTTTGCTTTTTCCTGCTAATCCTAGCATGATAAAGAAGATTCAAAGAGAGTGAGATGCCAGCTCCTTTCATTCAGTCAGTAGCTTCAAACATTTCTGGACGTTTTTCAATGGCAAAAATCAATGAATATTGTAAATGCACAAACAGTAATATCTCCACATTGCAAGGTGCAATTCTGAAATTTTTTGCTTTTTCCTGCTAATCCTAGCATGATAAAGAAGATTCAAAGAGAGTGAGATGCCAGCTCCTTTCATTCAGTCAGTAGCTTCAAACATTTCTGGACGTTTTTCAATGGCAAAAATCAATGAATATTGTAAATGCACAAACAGTAATATCTCCACATTGCAAGGTGCAATTCTGAAATTTTTTGCTTTTTCCTGCTAATCCTAGCATGATAAAGAAGATTCAAAGAGAGTGAGATGCCAGCTCCTTTCATTCAGTCAGTAGCTTCAAACATTTCTGGACGTTTTTCAATGGCAAAAATCAATGAATATTGTAAATGCACAAACAGTAATATCTCCACATTGCAAGGTGCAATTCTGAAATTTTTTGCTTTTTCCTGCTAATCCTAGCATGATAAAGAAGATTCAAAAAGAGTGAGATGCCAGCTCCTTTCATTCAGTCAGTAGCTTCAAATATTTCTGGTATATGAATAACATGATGTTTTTCAATTGCAAAAATCAATGAATATTGTAAATGCACAAACAGTAATTTCTCCGCATTGCAAGGTGAAATTCTGAAATTTTTTGCTTTTTCCTGCTAATCCTAGCATGATAAAGAAGATTCAAAGAGAGTGAGAAGCCAGCTCCTTTCATTCAGTCAGTAGCTTCAAACATTTCTGGACGTTTTTCAATGGCAAAAATCAATGAATATTGTAAATGCACAAACAGTAATATCTCCACATTGCAAGGTGCAATTCTGAAATTTTTTGCTTTTTCCTGCTCCTCTTAGCATGATAAAGAAGATTCAAAGAGAGTGAGATGCCAGCTCCTTTCATTCAGTCAGTAGCTTCAAACATTTCTGGACGTTTTTCAATGGCAAAAATCAAGGAATATTGTAAATGCACAAACAGTAATATCTCCACATTGCAAGGTGCAATTCTGAAATTTTTTGCTTTTTCCTGCTAATCCTAGCATGATAAAGAAGATTCAAAGAGAGTGAGATGCCAGCTCCTTTCATTCAGTCAGTAGCTTCAAACATTTCTGGACGTTTTTCAATGGCAAAAATCAATGAATATTGTAAATGCACAAACAGTAATATCTCCACATTGCAAGGTGCAATTCTGAAATTTTTTGCTTTTTCCTGCTAATCCTAGCATGATAAAGAAGATTCAAAGAGAGTGAGATGCCAGCTCCTTTCATTCAGTCAGTAGCTTCAAACATTTCTGGACGTTTTTCAATGGCAAAAATCAATGAATATTGTAAATGCACAAACAGTAATATCTCCACATTGCAAGGTGCAATTCTGAAATTTTTTGCTTTTTCCTGCTAATCCTAGCATGATAAAGAAGATTCAAAGAGAGTGAGATGCCAGCTCCTTTCATTCAGTCAGTAGCTTCAAACATTTCTGGAAGTTTTTCAATGGCAAAAATCAATGAATATTGTAAATGCACAAACAGTAATATCTCCACATTGCAAGGTGCAATTCTGAAATTTTTTGCTTTTTCCTGCTAATCCTAGCATGATAAAGAAGATTCAAAAAGAGTGAGATGCCAGCTCCTTTCATTCAGTCAGTAGCTTCAAATATTTCTGGTATATGAATAACATGATGTTTTTCAATTGCAAAAATCAATGAATATTGTAAATGCACAAACAGTAATTTCTCCGCATTGCAAGGTGCAACTCTGAAATTTTTTGCTTTTTCCTGCTAATCCTAGCATGATAAAGAAGATTCAAAGAGAGTGAGAAGCCAGCTCCTTTCATTCAGTCAGTAGCTTCAAACATTTCTGGACGTTTTTCAATGGCAAAAATCAATGAATATTGTAAATGCACAAACAGTAATATCTCCACATTGCAAGGTGCAATTCTGAAATTTTTTGCTTTTTCCTGCTCCTCTTAGCATGATAAAGAAGATTCAAAGAGAGTGAGATGCCAGCTCCTTTCATTCAGTCAGTAGCTTCAAACATTTCTGGACGTTTTTCAATGGCAAAAATCAAGGAATATTGTAAATGCACAAACAGTAATATCTCCACATTGCAAGGTGCAATTCTGAAATTTTTTGCTTTTTCCTGCTAATCCTAGCATGATAAAGAAGATTCAAAGAGAGTGAGATGCCAGCTCCTTTCATTCAGTCAGTAGCTTCAAACATTTCTGGACGTTTTTCAATGGCAAAAATCAATGAATATTGTAAATGCACAAACAGTAATATCTCCACATTGCAAGGTGCAATTCTGAAATTTTTTGCTTTTTCCTGCTAATCCTAGCATGATAAAGAAGATTCAAAGAGAGTGAGATGCCAGCTCCTTTCATTCAGTCAGTAGCTTCAAACATTTCTGGACGTTTTTCAATGGCAAAAATCAATGAATATTGTAAATGCACAAACAGTAATATCTCCACATTGCAAGGTGCAATTCTGAAATTTTTTGCTTTTTCCTGCTAATCCTAGCATGATAAAGAAGATTCAAAGAGAGTGAGATGCCAGCTCCTTTCATTCAGTCAGTAGCTTCAAACATTTCTGGAAGTTTTTCAATGGCAAAAATCAATGAATATTGTAAATGCACAAACAGTAATATCTCCACATTGCAAGGTGCAATTCTGAAATTTTTTGCTTTTTCCTGCTCCTCTTAGCATGACAAAGAAGATTCAAAGAGAGTGAGATGCCAGCTCTTTTCATTGTCAGTAGCTTCAAACATTTCTGGTATATGAATAACATGATGTTTTTCAATGGCAAAAATCAATGAATATTATAAATGCACAAACAGTAATTTCTCCACACTGCAAGGTGCAATTCTGAAATTTTTTGCTTTTTCCTGCTAATCCTAGCATGATAAAGAAGATTCAAAGAGAGTGAGATGCCAGCTCCTTTCATTCAGTCAGTAGCTTCAAACATTTCTGGTATATGAATAACATGATGTTTTTCAATGGCAAAAATCAATGAATATTGTAAATGTACAAACAGTAATATCTCCACATTGCAAGGTGCAATTCTGAAATTTTTTGCTTTTTCCTGCTAATCCTAGCATGATAAAGAAGATTCAAAGAGAGTGAGATGCCAGCTCCTTTCATTCAGTCAGTAGCTTCAAACATTTCTGGACGTTTTTCAATGGCAAAAATCAATGAATATTGTAAATGCACAAACAGTAATATCTCCACATTGCAAGGTGCAATTCTGAAATTTTTTGCTTTTTCCTGCTAATCCTAGCATGATAAAGAAGATTCAAAGAGAGTGAGATGCCAGCTCCTTTCATTCAGTCAGTAACTTCAAACATTTCTGGACGTTTTTCAATGGCAAAAATCAATGAATATTGTAAATGCACAAACAGTAATATCTCCACATTGCAAGGTGCAATTCTGAAATTTTTTGCTTTTTCCTGCTAATCCTAGCATGATAAAGAAGATTCAAAGAGAGTGAGATTCCAGCTCCTTTCATTCAGTCAGTAGCTTCAAACATTTCTGGACGTTTTTCAATGGCAAAAATCAATGAATATTGTAAATGCACAAACAGTAATATCTCCACATTGCAAGGTGCAATTCTGAAATTTTTTGCTTTTTCCTGCTCCTCTTAGCATGATAAAGAAAATTCAAAGAGAGTGAGATGCCAGCTCTTTTCATTCAGTCAGTAGCTTCAAACATTTCTGGTATATGAATAACATGATGTTTTTCAATGGCAAAAATCAATGAATATTGTAAATGCACAAACAGTAATATCTCCACATTGCAAGGTGCAATTCTGAAATTTTTTGCTTTTTCCTGCTAATCCTAGCATGATAAAGAAGATTCAAAGAGAGTGAGATGCCAGCTCCTTTCATTCAGTCAGTAGCTTCAAACATTTCTGGACGTTTTTCAATGGCAAAAATCAATGAATATTGTAAATGCACAAACAGTAATATCTCCACATTGCAAGGTGCAATTCTGAAATTTTTTGCTTTTTCCTGCTAATCCTAGCATGATAAAGAAGATTCAAAGAGAGTGAGATGCCAGCTCCTTTCATTCAGTCAGTAGCTTCAAACATTTCTGGACGTTTTTCAATGGCAAAAATCAATGAATATTGTAAATGCACAAACAGTAATATCTCCACATTGCAAGGTGCAATTCTGAAATTTTTTGCTTTTTCCTGCTAATCCTAGCATGATAAAGAAGATTCAAAGAGAGTGAGATGCCAGCTCCTTTCATTCAGTCAGTAGCTTCAAACATTTCTGGACGTTTTTCAATGGCAAAAATCAATGAATATTGTAAATGCACAAACAGTAATATCTCCACATTGCAAGGTGCAATTCTGAAATTTTTTGCTTTTTCCTGCTAATCCTAGCATGATAAAGAAGATTCAAAGAGAGTGAGATGCCAGCTCCTTTCATTCAGTCAGTAGCTTCAAACATTTCTGGACGTTTTTCAATGGCAAAAATCAATGAATATTGTAAATGCACAAACAGTAATATCTCCACATTGCAAGGTGCAATTCTGAAATTTTTTGCTTTTTCCTGCTCCTCTTAGCATGACAAAGAAGATTCAAAGAGAGTGAGATGCCAGCTCTTTTCATTGTCAGTAGCTTCAAACATTTCTGGTATATGAATAACATGATGTTTTTCAATGGCAAAAATCAATGAATATTATAAATGCACAAACAGTAATTTCTCCGCACTGCAAGGTGCAATTCTGAAATTTTTTGCTTTTTCCTGCTAATCCTAGCATGATAAAGAAGATTCAAAGAGAGTGAGATGCCAGCTCCTTTCATTCAGTCAGTAGCTTCAAACATTTCTGGTATATGAATAACATGATGTTTTTCAATGGCAAAAATCAATGAATATTGTAAATGTACAAACAGTAATATCTCCACATTGCAAGGTGCAATTCTGAAATTTTTTGCTTTTTCCTGCTAATCCTAGCATGATAAAGAAGATTCAAAGAGAGTGAGATGCCAGCTCCTTTCATTCAGTCAGTAGCTTCAAACATTTCTGGACGTTTTTCAATGGCAAAAATCAATGAATATTGTAAATGCACAAACAGTAATATCTCCACATTGCAAGGTGCAATTCTGAAATTTTTTGCTTTTTCCTGCTAATCCTAGCATGATAAAGAAGATTCAAAGAGAGTGAGATGCCAGCTCCTTTCATTCAGTCAGTAGCTTCAAACATTTCTGGACGTTTTTCAATGGCAAAAATCAATGAATATTGTAAATGCACAAACAGTAATATCTCCACATTGCAAGGTGCAATTCTGAAATTTTTTGCTTTTTCCTGCTAATCCTAGCATGATAAAGAAGATTCAAAGAGAGTGAGATGCCAGCTCCTTTCATTCAGTCAGTAGCTTCAAACATTTCTGGACGTTTTTCAATGGCAAAAATCAATGAATATTGTAAATGCACAAACAGTAATATCTCCACATTGCAAGGTGCAATTCTGAAATTTTTTGCTTTTTCCTGCTCCTCTTAGCATGATAAAGAAGATTCAAAGAGAGTGAGATGCCAGCTCTTTTCATTCAGTCAGTAGCTTCAAACATTTCTGGTATATGAATAACATGATGTTTTTCAATGGCAAAAATCAATGAATATTGTAAATGCACAAACAGTAATATCTCCACATTGCAAGGTGCAATTCTGAAATTTTTTGCTTGTTCCTGCTTATCCTAGCATGATAAAGAAGATTCAAAGAGAGTGAGATGCCAGCTCCTTTCATTCAGTCAGTAGCTTCAAACATTTCTGGTATATGAATAACATGATGTTTTTCAATGGCAAAAATCAATGAATATTGTAAATGCACAAACAGTAATATCTCCACATTGCAAGGTGCAATTCTGAAATTTTTTGCTTTTTCCTGCTCCTCTTAGCATGATAAAGAAGATTCAAAGAGAGTGAGATGCCAGGTCTTTTCATTCAGTCAGTAGCTTCAAACATTTCTGGTATATGAATAACATGATGTTTTTCAATGGCAAAAATCAATGAATATTGTAAATGCACAAACAGTAATATCTCCACATTGCAAGGTGCAATTCTGAAATTTTTTGCTTTTTCCTGCTAATCCTAGCATGATAAAGAACATTCAAAGAGAGTGAGATGCCAGCTCCTTTCATTCAGTCAGTAGCTTCAAACATTTCTGGTATATGAATAACATGATGTTTTTCAATGGCAAAAATCAATGAATATTGTAAATGCACAAACAGTAATTTCTCCGCATTGCAAGGTGCAATTCTGAAATTTTTTGCTTTTTCCTGCTAATCCTAGCATGATAAAGAAGATTCAAAGAGAGTGAGATGCCAGCTCCTTTCATTCAGTCAGTAGCTTCAAACATTTCTGGACGTTTTTCAATTGCAAAAATCAATGAATATTGTAAATGCACAAACAGTAATATCTCCACATTGCAAGGTGCAATTCTGAAAATTTTTGCTTTTTCCTGCTAAGCCTAGCATGATAAAGAAGATTCAAAGAGAGTGAGATGCCAGCTCCTTTCATTCAGTCAGTAGCTTCAAACATTTCTGGACGTTTTTCAATGGCAAAAATAAATGAATATTGTAAATGCACAAACAGTAATATCTCCACATTGCAAGGTGCAATTCTGAAATTTTTTGCTTTTTCCTGCTAATCCTAGCATGATAAAGAAGATTCAAAGAGAGTGAGATGCCAGCTCCTTTCATTCAGTCAGTAGCTTCAAACATTTCTGGACGTTTTTCAATGGCAAAAATCAATGAATATTGTAAATGCACAAACAGTAATATCTCCACATTGCAAGGTGCAATTCTGAAATTTTTTGCTTTTTCCTGCTGATCCTAGCATGATAAAGAAGATTCAAAGAGAGTGAGATGCCAGCTCCTTTCATTCAGTCAGTAGCTTCAAACATTTCTGGACGTTTTTCAATGGCAAAAATCAATGAATATTTTAAATGCACAAACAGTAATATCTCCACATTGCAAGGTGCAATTCTGAAATTTTTTGCTTTTTCCTGCTCCACTTAGCATGATAAAGAAGATTCAAAGAGAGTGAGATGCCAGCTCTTTTCATTCAGTCAGTAGCTTCAAACATTTCTGGTATATGAATAACATGATGTTTTTCAATGGCAAAAATCAATGAATATTGTAAATGCACAAACAGTAATTTCTCCGCATTGCAAGGTGCAATTCTGAAATTTTTTGCTTTTTCCTGCTAATCCTAGCATGATAAAGAAGATTCAAAGAGAGTGAGATGCCAGCTCCTTTCATTCAGTCAGTAGCTTCAAACATTTCTGGATGTTTTTCAATGGCAAAAATCAATGAATATTGTAAATGCACAAACAGTAATATCTCCACATTGCAAGGTGCAATTCTGAAATTTTTTGCTTTTTCCTGCTAACCCTAGCATGATAAAGAAGATTCAAAGAGAGTGAGATGCCAGCTCCTTTCATTCAGTCAGTAGCTTCAAACATTTCTGGACGTTTTTCAATGGCAAAAATCAATGAATATTGTAAATGCACAAACAGTAATATCTCCACATTGCAAGGTGCAATTCTGAAATTTTTTGCTTTTTCCTGCTAATCCTAGCATGATAAAGAAGATTCAAAGAGAGTGAGATGCCAGCTCCTTTCATTCAGTCAGTAGCTTCAAACATTTCTGGACGTTTTTCAATGGCAAAAATCAATGAATATTGTAAATGCACAAACAGTAATATCTCCACATTGCAAGGTGCAATTCTGAAATTTTTTGCTTTTTCCTGCTAATCCTAGCATGATAAAGAAGATTCAAAGAGAGTGAGATGCCAGCTCCTTTCATTCAGTCAGTAGCTTCAAACATTTCTGGACGTTTTTCAATGGCAAAAATCAATGAATATTGTAAATGCACAAACAGTAATATCTCCACATTGCAAGGTGCAATTCTGAAATTTTTTGCTTTTTCCTGCTAATCCTAGCATGATAAAGAAGATTCAAAGAGAGTGAGATGCCAGCTCCTTTCATTCAGTCAGTAGCTTCAAACATTTCTGGACGTTTTTCAATGGCAAAAATCAATGAATATTGTAAATGCACAAACAGTAATATCTCCACATTGCAAGGTGCAATTCTGAAATTTTTTGCTTTTTCCTGCTCCTCTTAGCATGACAAAGAAGATTCAAAGAGAGTGAGATGCCAGCTCTTTTCATTGTCAGTAGCTTCAAACATTTCTGGTATATGAATAACATGATGTTTTTCAATGGCAAAAATCAATGAATATTATAAATGCACAAACAGTAATTTCTCCGCACTGCAAGGTGCAATTCTGAAATTTTTTGCTTTTTCCTGCTAATCCTAGCATGATAAAGAAGATTCAAAGAGAGTGAGATGCCAGCTCCTTTCATTCAGTCAGTAGCTTCAAACATTTCTGGTATATGAATAACATGATGTTTTTCAATGGCAAAAATCAATGAATATTGTAAATGTACAAACAGTAATATCTCCACATTGCAAGGTGCAATTCTGAAATTTTTTGCTTTTTCCTGCTAATCCTAGCATGATAAAGAAGATTCAAATAGAGTGAGATGCCAGCTCCTTTCATTCAGTCAGTAGCTTCAAACATTTCTGGACGTTTTTCAATGGCAAAAATCAATGAATATTGTAAATGCACAAACAGTAATATCTCCACATTGCAAGGTGCAATTCTGAAATTTTTTGCTTTTTCCTGCTAATCCTAGCATGATAAAGAAGATTCAAAGAGAGTGAGATGCCAGCTCCTTTCATTCAGTCAGTAGCTTCAAACATTTCTGGACGTTTTTCAATGGCAAAAATCAATGAATATTGTAAATGCACAAACAGTAATATCTCCACATTGCAAGGTGCAATTCTGAAATTTTTTGCTTTTTCCTGCTAATCCTAGCATGATAAAGAAGATTCAAAGAGAGTGAGATACCAGCTCCTTTCATTCAGTCAGTAGCTTCAAACATTTCTGGACGTTTTTCAATGGCAAAAATCAATGAATATTGTAAATGCACAAACAGTAATATCTCCACATTGCAAGGTGCAATTCTGAAATTTTTTGCTTTTTCCTGCTCCTCTTAGCATGATAAAGAAGATTCAAAGAGAGTGAGATGCCAGCTCTTTTCATTCAGTCAGTAGCTTCAAACATTTCTGGTATATGAATAACATGATGTTTTTCAATGGCAAAAATCAATGAATATTGTAAATGCACAAACAGTAATATCTCCACATTGCAAGGTGCAATTCTGAAATTTTTTGCTTTTTCCTGCTTATCCTAGCATGATAAAGAAGATTCAAAGAGAGTGAGATGCCAGCTCCTTTCATTCAGTCAGTAGCTTCAAACATTTCTGGTATATGAATAACATGATGTTTTTCAATGGCAAAAATCAATGAATATTGTAAATGCACAAACAGTAATATCTCCACATTGCAAGGTGCAATTCTGAAATTTTTTGCTTTTTCCTGCTCCTCTTAGCATGATAAAGAAGATTCAAAGAGAGTGAGATGCCAGCTCTTTTCATTCAGTCAGTAGCTTCAAACATTTCTGGTATATGAATAACATGATGTTTTTCAATGGCAAAAATCAATGAATATTGTAAATGCACAAACAGTAATATCTCCACATTGCAAGGTGCAATTCTGAAATTTTTTGCTTTTTCCTGCTAATCCTAGCATGATAAAGAACATTCAAAGAGAGTGAGATGCCAGCTCCTTTCATTCAGTCAGTAGCTTCAAACATTTCTGGTATATGAATAACATGGTGTTTTTCAATGGCAAAAATCAATGAATATTGTAAATGCACAAACAGTAATTTCTCCGCATTGCAAGGTGCAATTCTGAAATTTTTTGCTTTTTCCTGCTAATCCTAGCATGATAAAGAAGATTCAAAGAGAGTGAGATGCCAGCTCCTTTCATTCAGTCAGTAGCTTCAAACATTTCTGGACGTTTTTCAATGGCAAAAATCAATGAATATTGTAAATGCACAAACAGTAATATCTCCACATTGCAAGGTGCAATTCTGAAATTTTTTGCTTTTTCCTGCTAATCCTAGCATGATAAAGAAGATTCAAAGAGAGTGAGATGCCAGCTCCTTTCATTCAGTCAGTAGCTTCAAACATTTCTGGACGTTTTTCAATGGCAAAAATAAATGAATATTGTAAATGCACAAACAGTAATATCTCCACATTGCAAGGTGCAATTCTGAAATTTTTTGCTTTTTCCTGCTAATCCTAGCATGATAAAGAAGATTCAAAGAGAGTGAGATGCCAGCTCCTTTCATTCAGTCAGTAGCTTCAAACATTTCTGGACGTTTTTCAATGGCAAAAATCAATGAATATTGTAAATGTACAAACAGTAATATCTCCACATTGCAAGGTGCAATTCTGAAATTTTTTGCTTTTTCCTGCTAATCCTAGCATGATAAAGAAGATTCAAAGAGAGTGAGATGCCAGCTCCTTTCATTCAGTCAGTAGCTTCAAACATTTCTGGACGTTTTTCAATGGCAAAAATCAATGAATATTGTAAATGCACAAACAGTAATATCTCCACATTGCAAGGTGCAATTCTGAAATTTTTTGCTTTTTCCTGCTCCTCTTAGCATGATAAAGAAGATTCAAAGAGAGTGAGATGCCAGCTCTTTTCATTCAGTCAGTAGCTTCAAACATTTCTGGTATATGAATAACATGATGTTTTTCAATGGCAAAAATCAATGAATATTGTAAATGCACAAACAGTAATTTCTCCGCATTGCAAGGTGCAATTCTGAAATTTTTTGCTTTTTCCTGCTAATCCTAGCATGATAAAGAAGATTCAAAGAGAGTGAGATGCCAGCTCCTTTCATTCAGTCAGTAGCTTCAAACATTTCTGGATGTTTTTCAATGGCAAAAATCAATGAATATTGTAAATGCACAAACAGTAATATCTCCACATTGCAAGGTGCAATTCTGAAATTTTTTGCTTTTTCCTGCTAACCCTAGCATGATAAAGAAGATTCAAAGAGAGTGAGATGCCAGCTCCTTTCATTCAGTCAGTAGCTTCAAACATTTCTGGACGTTTTTCAATGGCAAAAATCAATGAATATTGTAAATGCACAAACAGTAATATCTCCACATTGCAAGGTGCAATTCTGAAATTTTTTGCTTTTTCCTGCTAATCCTAGCATGATAAAGAAGATTCAAAGAGAGTGAGATGCCAGCTCCTTTCATTCAGTCAGTAGCTTCAAACATTTCTGAACGTTTTTCAATGGCAAAAATCAATGAATATTGTAAATGCACAAACAGTAATATCTCCACATTGCAAGGTGCAATTCTGAAATTTTTTGCTTTTTCCTGCTAATCCTAGCATGATAAAGAAGATTCAAAGAGAGTGAGATGCCAGCTCCTTTCATTCAGTCAGTAGCTTCAAACATTTCTGGACGTTTTTCAATGGCAAAAATCAATGAATATTGTAAATGCACAAACAGTAATATCTCCACATTGCAAGGTGCAATTCTGAAATTTTTTGCTTTTTCCTGCTAATCCTAGCATGATAAAGAAGATTCAAAGAGAGTGAGATGCCAGCTCCTTTCATTCAGTCAGTAGCTTCAAACATTTCTGGACGTTTTTCAATGGCAAAAATCAATGAATATTGTAAATGCACAAACAGTAATATCTCCACATTGCAAGGTGCAATTCTGAAATTTTTTGCTTTTTCCTGCTCCTCTTAGCATGACAAAGAAGATTCAAAGAGAGTGAGATGCCAGCTCTTTTCATTGTCAGTAGCTTCAAACATTTCTGGTATATGAATAACATGATGTTTTTCAATGGCAAAAATCAATGAATATTATAAATGCACAAACAGTAATTTCTCCGCACTGCAAGGTGCAATTCTGAAATTTTTTGCTTTTTCCTGCTAATCCTAGCATGATAAAGAAGATTCAAAGAGAGTGAGATGCCAGCTCCTTTCATTCAGTCAGTAGCTTCAAACATTTCTGGTATATGAATAACATGATGTTTTTCAATGGCAAAAATCAATGAATATTGTAAATGTACAAACAGTAATATCTCCACATTGCAAGGTGCAATTCTGAAATTTTTTGCTTTTTCCTGCTAATCCTAGCATGATAAAGAAGATTCAAAGAGAGTGAGATGCCAGCTCCTTTCATTCAGTCAGTAGCTTCAAACATTTCTGGACGTTTTTCAATGGCAAAAATCAATGAATATTGTAAATGCACAAACAGTAATATCTCCACATTGCAAGGTGCAATTCTGAAATTTTTTGCTTTTTCCTGCTAATCCTAGCATGATAAAGAAGATTCAAAGAGAGTGAGATGCCAGCTCCTTTCATTCAGTCAGTAGCTTCAAACATTTCTGGACGTTTTTCAATGGCAAAAATCAATGAATATTGTAAATGCACAAACAGTAATATCTCCACATTGCAAGGTGCAATTCTGAAATTTTTTGCTTTTTCCTGCTCCTCTTAGCATGATAAAGAAGATTCAAAGAGAGTGAGATGCCAGCTCTTTTCATTCAGTCAGTAGCTTCAAACATTTCTGGTATATGAATAACATGATGTTTTTCAATGGCAAAAATCAATGAATATTGTAAATGCACAAACAGTAATTTCTCCGCATTGCAAGGTGCTATTCTGAAATTTTTTGCTTTTTCCTGCTAATCCTAGCATGATAAAGAAGATTCAAAGAGAGTGAGATGCCAGCTCCTTTCATTCAGTCAGTAGCTTCAAACATTTCTGGACGTTTTTCAATGGCAAAAATCAATGAATATTGTAAATGCACAAACAGTAATATCTCCACATTGCAAGGTGCAATTCTGAAATTTTTTGCTTTTTCCTGCTAATCCTAGCATGATAAAGAAGATTCAAAGAGAGTGAGATGCCAGCTCCTTTCATTCAGTCAGTAGCTTCAAACATTTCTGGACGTTTTTCAATGGCAAAAATCAATGAATATTGTAAATGCACAAACAGTAATATCTCCACATTGCAAGGTGCAATTCTGAAATTTTTTGCTTTTTCCTGCTAATCCTAGCATGATAAAGAAGATTCAAAGAGAGTGAGATGCCAGCTCCTTTCATTCAGTCAGTAGCTTCAAACATTTCTGGACGTTTTTCAATGGCAAAAATCAATGAATATTGTAAATGCACAAACAGTAATATCTCCACATTGCAAGGTGCAATTCTGAAATTTTTTGCTTTTTCCTGCTAATCCTAGCATGATAAAGAAGATTCAAAGAGAGTGAGATGCCAGCTCCTTTCATTCAGTCAGTAGCTTCAAACATTTCTGGAAGTTTTTCAATGGCAAAAATCAATGAATATTGTAAATGCACAAACAGTAATATCTCCACATTGCAAGGTGCAATTCTGAAATTTTTTGCTTTTTCCTGCTAATCCTAGCATGATAAAGAAGATTCAAAGAGAGTGAGATGCCAGCTCCTTTCATTCAGTCAGTAGCTTCAACCATTTCTGGACGTTTTTCAATGGCAAAAATCAATGAATATTGTAAATGCACAAACAGTAATATCTCCACATTGCAAGATGCAATTCTGAAATTTTTTCCTTTTTCCTGCTCCTCTTAGCATGATAAAGAAGATTCAAAGAGAGTGAGATGCCAGCTCTTTTCATTCAGTCAGTAGCTTCAAACATTTCTGGTATATGAATAACATGATGTTTTTCAATGGCAAAAATCAATGAATATTGTAAATGCACAAACAGTAATTTCTTCGCATTGCAAGGTGCAATTCTGAAATTTTTTGCTTTTTCCTGCTAATCCTAGCATGATAAAGAAGATTCAAAGAGAGTGAGATGCCAGCTCCTTTCATTCAGTCAGTAGCTTCAAACATTTCTGGATGTTTTTCAATGGCAAAAATCAATGAATATTGTAAATGCACAAACAGTAATATCTCCACATTGCAAGGTGCAATTCTGAAATTTTTTGCTTTTTCCTGCTAATCCTAGCATGATAAAGAAGATTCAAAGAGAGTGAGATGCCAGCTCCTTTCATTCAGTCAGTAGCTTCAAACATTTCTGGACGTTTTTCAATGGCAAAAATCAATGAATATTGTAAATGCACAAACAGTAATATCTCCACATTGCAAGGTGCAATTCTGAAATTTTTTGCTTTTTCCTGCTAATCCTAGCATGATAAAGAAGATTCAAAGAGAGTGAGATGCCAGCTCCTTTCATTCAGTCAGTAGCTTGAAACATTTCTGGACGTTTTTCAATGGCAAAAATCAATGAATATTGTAAATGCACAAACAGTAATATCTCCACATTGCAAGGTGCAATTCTGAAATTTTTTGCTTTTTCCTGCTAATCCTAGCATGATAAAGAAGATTCAAAGAGAGTGAGATGCCAGCTCCTTTCATTCAGTCAGTAGCTTCAAACATTTCTGGACGTTTTTCAATGGCAAAAATCAATGAATATTGTAAATGCACAAACAGTAATATCTCCACATTGCAAGGTGCAATTCTGAAATTTTTTGCTTTTTCCTGCTAATCCTAGCATGATAAAGAAGATTCAAAGAGAGTGAGATGCCAGCTCCTTTCATTCAGTCAGTAGCTTCAAACATTTCTGGACGTTTTTCAATGGCAAAAATCAATGAATATTGTAAATGCACAAACAGTAATATCTCCACATTGCAAGGTGCAATTCTGAAATTTTTTGCTTTTTCCTGCTACTCTTTGCATGATAAAGAAGATTCAAAGAGAGTGAGATGCCAGCTCTTTTCATTTTCAGTAGCTTCAAACATTTCTGGTATATGAATAACATGATGTTTTTCAATGGCAAAAATCAATGAATATTGTAAATGCACAAACAGTAATTTCTCCGCATTGCAAGGTGCAATTCTGAAATTTTTTGCTTTTTCCTGCTAATCCTAGCATGATAAAGAAGATTCAAAGAGAGTGAGAGGCCAGCTCCTTTCATTCAGTCAGTAGCTTCAAACATTTCTGGACGTTTTTCAATGGCAAAAATCAATGAATATTGTAAATGCACAAACAGTAATATCTCCACATTGCAAGGTGCAATTCTGAAATTTTTTGCTTTTTCCTGCTACTCTTAGCATGATAAAGAAGATTCAAAGAGAGTGAGATGCCAGCTCTTTTCATTCAGTCAGTAGCTTCAAACATTTCTGGTATATGAATAACATGATGTTTTTCAATGGCAAAAATCAATGAATATTGTAAATGCACAAACAGTAATATCTCCACATTGCAAGGTGCAATTCTGAAATTTTTTGCTTTTTCCTGCTAATCCTAGCATGATAAAGAAGATTCAAAGAGAGTGAGATGCCAGCTCCTTTCATTCAGTCAGTAGCTTCAAACATTTCTGGACGTTTTTCAATGGCAAAAATCAATGAATATTGTAAATGCACAAACAGTAATTTCTCCGCATTGCAAGGTGCAATTCTGAAATTTTTTGCTTTTTCCTGCTCCTCTTAGCATGATAAAGAAGATTCAAAGAGAGTGAGATGCCAGCTCTTTTCATTCAGTCAGTAGCTTCAAACATTTCTGGTATATGAATAACATGATGTTTTTCAATGGCAAAAATCAATGAATATTGTAAATGCACAAACAGTAATTTCTCCGCATTGCAAGGTGCAATTCTGAAATTTTTTGCTTTTTCCTGCTAATTCTAGCATGATAAAGAAGATTCAAAGAGAGTGAGATGCCAGCTCCTTTCATTCAGTCAGTAGCTTCAAACATTTCTGGACGTTTTTCAATGGCAAAAATCAATGAATATTGTAAATGCACAAACAGTAATATCTCCACATTGCAAGGTGCAATTCTGAAATTTTTTGCTTTTTCCTGCTAATCCTAGCATGATAAAGAAGATTCAAAGAGAGTGAGATGCCAGCTCCTTTCATTCAGTCAGTAGCTTCAAACATTTCTGGACGTTTTTCAATGGCAAAAATCATTGAATATTGTAAATGCACAAACAGTAATATCTCCACATTGCAAGGTGCAATTCTGAAATTTTTTGCTTTTTCCTGCTAATCCTAGCATGATAAAGAAGATTCAAAGAGAGTGACATGCCAGCTCCTTTCATTCAGTCAGTAGCTTCAAACATTTCTGGACGTTTTTCAATGGCAAAAATCAATGAATATTGTAAATGCACAAACAGTAATATCTCCACATTGCAAGGTGCAATTCTGAAATTTTTTGCTTTTTCCTGCTAATCCTAGCATGATAAAGAAGATTCAAAGAGAGTGAGATGCCAGCTCCTTTCATTCAGTCAGTAGCTTCAAACATTTCTGGACGTTTTTCAATGGCAAAAATCAATGAATATTGTAAATGCACAAACAGTAATATCTCCACATTGCAAGGTGCAATTCTGAAATTTTTTGCTTTTTCCTGCTAATCCTAGCATGATAAAGAAGATTCAAAGAGAGTGAGATGCCAGCTCCTTTCATTCAGTCAGTAGCTTCAAACATTTCTGGACGTTTTTCAATGGCAAAAATAAATGAATATTGTAAATGCACAAACAGTAATATCTCCACATTGCAAGGTGGAATTCTGAAATTTTTTGCTTTTTCCTGCTAATCCTAGCATGATAAAGAAGATTCAAAGAGAGTGAGATGCCAGCTCCTTTCATTCAGTCAGTAGCTTCAAATATTTCTGGACGTTTTTCAATGGCAAAAATCAATGAATATTGTAAATGCACAAACAGTAATATCTCCACATTGCAAGGTGCAATTCTGAAATTTTTTGCTTTTTCCTGCTAATCCTAGCATGATAAAGAAGATTCAAAGAGAGTGAGATGCTAGCTCCTTTCATTCAGTCAGTAGCTTCAAACATTTCTGGACGTTTTTCAATGGCAAAAATCAATGAATATTGTAAATGCACAAACAGTAATATCTCCACATTGCAAGGTGCAATTCTGAAATTTTTTGCTTTTTCCTGTTAATCCTAGCATGATAAAGAAGATTCAAAGAGAGTGAGATGCCAGCTCCTTTCATTCAGTCAGTAGCTTCAAACATTTCTGGACGTTTTTCAATGGCAAAAATCAATGAATATTGTAAATGCACAAACAGTAATATCTCCACATTGCAAGGTGCAATTCTGAAATTTTTTGCTTTTTCCTGCTAATCCTAGCATGATAAAGAAGATTCAAAAAGAGTGAGATGCCAGCTCCTTTCATTCAGACAGTAGCTTCAAACATTTCTGGACGTTTTTCAATGGCAAAAATCAATGAATATTGTAAATGCACAAACAGTAATATCTCCACATTGCAAGGTGCAATTCTGAAATTTTTTGCTTTTTCCTGCTGCTCTTAGCATGATAAAGAAGATTCAAAGAGAGTGACATGCCAGCTCTTTTCATTCAGTCAGTAGCTTCAAATATTTCTGGTATATGAATAACATGATGTTTTTCAATGGCAAAAATCAATGAATATTGTAAATGCACAAACAGTAATTTCTCCGCATTGCAAGGTGCAATTCTGAAATTTTTTGCTTTTTCCTGCTAATCCTAGCATGATAAAGAAGATTCAAAGAGAGTGAGAAGCCAGCTCCTTTCATTCAGTCAATAGCTTCAAACATTTCTGGACGTTTTTCAATGGCAAAAATCAATGAATATTGTAAATGCACAAACAGTAATATCGCCACATTGCAAGGTGCAATTCTGAAATTTTTTGCTTTTTCCTGCTCCTCTTAGCATGATAAAGAAGATTCAAAGAGAGTGAGATGCCAGCTCTTTTCATTCAGTCAGTAGCTTCAAACATTTCTGGTATATGAATAACATGATGTTTTTCAATGGCAAAAATCAATGAATATTGTAAATGCACAAACAGTAATTTCTCCGCATTGCAAGGTGCAATTCTGAAATTTTTTGCTTTTTCCTGCTAATTCTAGCATGATAAAGAAGATTCAAAGAGAGTGAGATGCCAGCTCCTTTCATTCAGTCAGTAGCTTCAAACATTTCTGGACGTTTTTCAATGGCAAAAATCAATGAATATTGTAAATGCACAAACAGTAATATCTCCACATTGCAAGGTGCAATTCTGAAATTTTTTGCTTTTTCCTGCTAATCCTAGCATGATAAAGAAGATTCAAAGAGAGTGAGATGCCAGCTCCTTTCATTCAGTCAGTAGCTTCAAACATTTCTGGACGTTTTTCAATGGCAAAAATCAATGAATATTGTAAATGCACAAACAGTAATATCTCCACATTGCAAGGTGCAATTCTGAAATTTTTTGCTTTTTCCTGCTAATCCTAGCATGATAAAGAAGATTCAAAGAGAGTGAGATGCCAGCTCCTTTCATTCAGTCAGTAGCTTCAAACATTTCTGGACGTTTTTCAATGGCAAAAATCAATGAATATTGTAAATGCACAAACAGTAATATCTCCACATTGCAAGGTGCAATTCTGAAATTTTTTGCTTTTTCCTGCTAATCCTAGCATGATAAAGAAGATTCAAAGAGAGTGAGATGCCAGCTCCTTTCATTCAGTCAGTAGCTTCAAACATTTCTGGACGTTTTTCAATGGCAAAAATCAATGAATATTGTAAATGCACAAACAGTAATATCTCCACATTGCAAGGTGCAATTCTGAAATTTTTTGCTTTTTCCTGCTAATCCTAGCATGATAAAGAAGATTCAAAGAGAGTGAGATGCCAGCTCCTTTCATTCAGTCAGTAGCTTCAAACATTTCTGGACGTTTTTCAATGGCAAAAATCAATGAATATTGTAAATGCACAAACAGTAATATCTCCACATTGCAAGGTGCAATTCTGAAATTTTTTGCTTTTTCCTGCTAATCCTAGCATGATAAAGAAGATTCAAAGAGAGTGAGATGCCAGCTCCTTTCATTCAGTCAGTAGCTTCAAACATTTCTGGACGTTTTTCAATGGCAAAAATCAATGAATATTGTAAATGCACAAACAGTAATATCTCCACATTGCAAGGTGCAATTCTGAAATTTTTTGCTTTTTCCTGCTAATCCTAGCATGATAAAGAAGATTCAAAGAGAGTGAGATGCTAGCTCCTTTCATTCAGTCAGTAGCTTCAAACATTTCTGGACGTTTTTCAATGGCAAAAATCAATGAATATTGTAAATGCACAAACAGTAATATCTCCACATTGCAAGGTGCAATTCTGAAATTTTTTGCTTTTTCCTGTTAATCCTAGCATGATAAAGAAGATTCAAAGAGAGTGAGATGCCAGCTCCTTTCATTCAGTCAGTAGCTTCAAACATTTCTGGATGTTTTTCAATGGCAAAAATCAATGAATATTGTAAATGCACAAACAGTAATATCTCCACATTGCAAGGTGCAATTCTGAAATTTTTTGCTTTTTCCTGCTAATCCTAGCATGATAAAGAAGATTCAAAAAGAGTGAGATGCCTGCTCCTTTCATTCAGTCAGTAGCTTCAAACATTTTTGGACGTTTTTCAATGTCAAAAATCACTGAATATTGTAAATGCACAAACAGTAATATCTCCACATTGCAAGGTGCAATTCTGAAATTTTTTGCTTTTTACTGCTAATTCTAGCATGATAAAGAAGATTCAAAGAGAGTGAGATGCCAGCTCCTTTCATTCAGTCAGTAGCTTCAAACATTTCTGGACGTTTTTCAATGGCAAAAATCAATGAATATTGTAAATGCACAAACAGTAATATCTCCACATTGCAAGGTGCAATTCTGAAATTTTTTGCTTTTTCCTGCTAATTCTAGCATGATAAAGAAGATTCAAAGAGAGTGAGATGCCAGCTCCTTTCATTCAGTCAGTAGCTTCAAACATTTCTGGACGTTTTTCAATGGCAAAAATCAATGAATATTGTAAATGCACAAACAGTAATATCTCCACATTGCAAGGTGCAATTCTGAAATTTTTTGCTTTTTCCTGCTAATCCTAGCATGATAAAGAAGATTCAAAGAGAGTGAGATGCCAGCTCCTTTCATTCAGTCAGTAGCTTCAAACATTTCTGGACGTTTTTCAATGGCAAAAATCAATGAATATTGTAAATGCACAAACAGTAATATCTCCACATTGCAAGGTGCAATTCTGAAATTTTTTGCTTTTTCCTGCTGCTCTTAGCATGATAAAGAAGATTCAAAGAGAGTGACATGCCAGCTCTTTTCATTCAGTCAGTAGCTTCAAATATTTCTGGTATATGAATAACATGATGTTTTTCAATGGCAAAAATCAATGAATATTGTAAATGCACAAACAGTAATTTCTCCGCATTGCAAGGTGCAATTCTGAAATTTTTTGCTTTTTCCTGCTAATCCTAGCATGATAAAGAAGATTCAAAGAGAGTGAGAAGCCAGCTCCTTTCATTCAGTCAATAGCTTCAAACATTTCTGGACGTTTTTCAATGGCAAAAATCAATGAATATTGTAAATGCACAAACAGTAATATCGCCACATTGCAAGGTGCAATTCTGAAATTTTTTGCTTTTTCCTGCTCCTCTTAGCATGATAAAGAAGATTCAAAGAGAGTGAGATGCCAGCTCTTTTCATTCAGTCAGTAGCTTCAAACATTTCTGGTATATGAATAACATGATGTTTTTCAATGGCAAAAATCAATGAATATTGTAAATGCACAAACAGTAATTTCTCCGCATTGCAAGGTGCAATTCTGAAATTTTTTGCTTTTTCCTGCTAATTCTAGCATGATAAAGAAGATTCAAAGAGAGTGAGATGCCAGCTCCTTTCATTCAGTCAGTAGCTTCAAACATTTCTGGACGTTTTTCAATGGCAAAAATCAATGAATATTGTAAATGCACAAACAGTAATATCTCCACATTGCAAGGTGCAATTCTGAAATTTTTTGCTTTTTCCTGCTAATCCTAGCATGATAAAGAAGATTCAAAGAGAGTGAGATGCCAGCTCCTTTCATTCAGTCAGTAGCTTCAAACATTTCTGGACGTTTTTCAATGGCAAAAATCAATGAATATTGTAAATGCACAAACAGTAATATCTCCACATTGCAAGGTGCAATTCTGAAATTTTTTGCTTTTTCCTGCTAATCCTAGCATGATAAAGAAGATTCAAAGAGAGTGAGATGCCAGCTCCTTTCATTCAGTCAGTAGCTTCAAACATTTCTGGACGTTTTTCAATGGCAAAAATCAATGAATATTGTAAATGCACAAACAGTAATATCTCCACATTGCAAGGTGCAATTCTGAAATTTTTTGCTTTTTCCTGCTAATCCTAGCATGATAAAGAAGATTCAAAGAGAGTGAGAAGCCAGCTCCTTTCATTCAGTCAGTAGCTTCAAACATTTCTGGACGTTTTTCAATGGCAAAAATCAATGAATATTGTAAATGCACAAACAGTAATATCTCCACATTGCAAGGTGCAATTCTGAAATTTTTTGCTTTTTCCTGCTAATCCTAGCATGATAAAGAAGATTCAAAGAGAGTGAGATGCCAGCTCCTTTCATTCAGTCAGTAGCTTCAAACATTTCTGGACGTTTTTCAATGGCAAAAATCAATGAATATTGTAAATGCACAAACAGTAATATCTCCACATTGCAAGGTGCAATTCTGAAATTTTTTGCTTTTTCCTGCTAATCCTAGCATGATAAAGAAGATTCAAAGAGAGTGAGATGCCAGCTCCTTTCATTCAGTCAGTAGCTTCAAACATTTCTGGACGTTTTTCAATGGCAAAAATCAATGAATATTGTAAATGCACAAACAGTAATATCTCCACATTGCAAGGTGCAATTCTGAAATTTTTTGCTTTTTCCTGCTAATCCTAGCATGATAAAGAAGATTCAAAGAGAGTGAGATGCTAGCTCCTTTCATTCAGTCAGTAGCTTCAAACATTTCTGGACGTTTTTCAATGGCAAAAATCAATGAATATTGTAAATGCACAAACAGTAATATCTCCACATTGCAAGGTGCAATTCTGAAATTTTTTGCTTTTTCCTGTTAATCCTAGCATGATAAAGAAGATTCAAAGAGAGTGAGATGCCAGCTCCTTTCATTCAGTCAGTAGCTTCAAACATTTCTGGATGTTTTTCAATGGCAAAAATCAATGAATATTGTAAATGCACAAACAGTAATATCTCCACATTGCAAGGTGCAATTCTGAAATTTTTTGCTTTTTCCTGCTAATCCTAGCATGATAAAGAAGATTCAAAAAGAGTGAGATGCCTGCTCCTTTCATTCAGTCAGTAGCTTCAAACATTTTTGGACGTTTTTCAATGTCAAAAATCACTGAATATTGTAAATGCACAAACAGTAATATCTCCACATTGCAAGGTGCAATTCTGAAATTTTTTGCTTTTTACTGCTAATTCTAGCATGATAAAGAAGATTCAAAGAGAGTGAGATGCCAGCTCCTTTCATTCAGTCAGTAGCTTCAAACATTTCTGGACGTTTTTCAATGGCAAAAATCAATGAATATTGTAAATGCACAAACAGTAATATCTCCACATTGCAAGGTGCAATTCTGAAATTTTTTGCTTTTTCCTGCTAATTCTAGCATGATAAAGAAGATTCAAAGAGAGTGAGATGCCAGCTCCTTTCATTCAGTCAGTAGCTTCAAACATTTCTGGACGTTTTTCAATGGCAAAAATCAATGAATATTGTAAATGCACAAACAGTAATATCTCCACATTGCAAGGTGCAATTCTGAAATTTTTTGCTTTTTCCTGCTAATCCTAGCATGATAAAGAAGATTCAAAGAGAGTGAGATGCCAGCTCCTTTCATTCAGTCAGTAGCTTCAAACATTTCTGGACGTTTTTCAATGGCAAAAATCAATGAATATTGTAAATGCACAAACAGTAATATCTCCACATTGCAAGGTGCAATTCTGAAATTTTTTGCTTTTTCCTGCTCCTCTTAGCATGACAAAGAAGATTCAAAGAGAGTGAGATGCCAGCTCTTTTCATTGTCAGTAGCTTCAAACATTTCTGGTATATGAATAACATGATGTTTTTCAATGGCAAAAATCAATGAATATTATAAATGCACAAACAGTAATTTCTCCGCACTGCAAGGTGCAATTCTGAAATTTTTTGCTTTTTCCTGCTAATCCTAGCATGATAAAGAAGATTCAAAGAGAGTGAGATGCCAGCTCCTTTCATTCAGTCAGTAGCTTCAAACATTTCTGGTATATGAATAACATGATGTTTTTCAATGGCAAAAATCAATGAATATTGTAAATGTACAAACAGTAATATCTCCACATTGCAAGGTGCAATTCTGAAATTTTTTGCTTTTTCCTGCTAATCCTAGCATGATAAAGAAGATTCAAAGAGAGTGAGATGCCAGCTCCTTTCATTCAGTCAGTAGCTTCAAACATTTCTGGACGTTTTTCAATGGCAAAAATCAATGAATATTGTAAATGCACAAACAGTAATATCTCCACATTGCAAGGTGCAATTCTGAAATTTTTTGCTTTTTCCTGCTAATCCTAGCATGATAAAGAAGATTCAAAGAGAGTGAGATGCCAGCTCCTTTCATTCAGTCAGTAGCTTCAAACATTTCTGGACGTTTTTCAATGGCAAAAATCAATGAATATTGTAAATGCACAAACAGTAATATCTCCACATTGCAAGGTGCAATTCTGAAATTTTTTGCTTTTTCCTGCTCCTCTTAGCATGATAAAGAAGATTCAAAGAGAGTGAGATGCCAGCTCTTTTCATTCAGTCAGTAGCTTCAAACATTTCTGGTATATGAATAACATGATGTTTTTCAATGGCAAAAATCAATGAATATTGTAAATGCACAAACAGTAATTTCTCCGCATTGCAAGGTGCTATTCTGAAATTTTTTGCTTTTTCCTGCTAATCCTAGCATGATAAAGAAGATTCAAAGAGAGTGAGATGCCAGCTCCTTTCATTCAGTCAGTAGCTTCAAACATTTCTGGACGTTTTTCAATGGCAAAAATCAATGAATATTGTAAATGCACAAACAGTAATATCTCCACATTGCAAGGTGCAATTCTGAAATTTTTTGCTTTTTCCTGCTAATCCTAGCATGATAAAGAAGATTCAAAGAGAGTGAGATGCCAGCTCCTTTCATTCAGTCAGTAGCTTCAAACATTTCTGGACGTTTTTCAATGGCAAAAATCAATGAATATTGTAAATGCACAAACAGTAATATCTCCACATTGCAAGGTGCAATTCTGAAATTTTTTGCTTTTTCCTGCTAATCCTAGCATGATAAAGAAGATTCAAAGAGAGTGAGATGCCAGCTCCTTTCATTCAGTCAGTAGCTTCAAACATTTCTGGACGTTTTTCAATGGCAAAAATCAATGAATATTGTAAATGCACAAACAGTAATATCTCCACATTGCAAGGTGCAATTCTGAAATTTTTTGCTTTTTCCTGCTAATCCTAGCATGATAAAGAAGATTCAAAGAGAGTGAGATGCCAGCTCCTTTCATTCAGTCAGTAGCTTCAAACATTTCTGGAAGTTTTTCAATGGCAAAAATCAATGAATATTGTAAATGCACAAACAGTAATATCTCCACATTGCAAGGTGCAATTCTGAAATTTTTTGCTTTTTCCTGCTAATCCTAGCATGATAAAGAAGATTCAAAGAGAGTGAGATGCCAGCTCCTTTCATTCAGTCAGTAGCTTCAACCATTTCTGGACGTTTTTCAATGGCAAAAATCAATGAATATTGTAAATGCACAAACAGTAATATCTCCACATTGCAAGATGCAATTCTGAAATTTTTTCCTTTTTCCTGCTCCTCTTAGCATGATAAAGAAGATTCAAAGAGAGTGAGATGCCAGCTCTTTTCATTCAGTCAGTAGCTTCAAACATTTCTGGTATATGAATAACATGATGTTTTTCAATGGCAAAAATCAATGAATATTGTAAATGCACAAACAGTAATTTCTTCGCATTGCAAGGTGCAATTCTGAAATTTTTTGCTTTTTCCTGCTAATCCTAGCATGATAAAGAAGATTCAAAGAGAGTGAGATGCCAGCTCCTTTCATTCAGTCAGTAGCTTCAAACATTTCTGGATGTTTTTCAATGGCAAAAATCAATGAATATTGTAAATGCACAAACAGTAATATCTCCACATTGCAAGGTGCAATTCTGAAATTTTTTGCTTTTTCCTGCTAATCCTAGCATGATAAAGAAGATTCAAAGAGAGTGAGATGCCAGCTCCTTTCATTCAGTCAGTAGCTTCAAACATTTCTGGACGTTTTTCAATGGCAAAAATCAATGAATATTGTAAATGCACAAACAGTAATATCTCCACATTGCAAGGTGCAATTCTGAAATTTTTTGCTTTTTCCTGCTAATCCTAGCATGATAAAGAAGATTCAAAGAGAGTGAGATGCCAGCTCCTTTCATTCAGTCAGTAGCTTCAAACATTTCTGGACGTTTTTCAATGGCAAAAATCAATGAATATTGTAAATGCACAAACAGTAATATCTCCACATTGCAAGGTGCAATTCTGAAATTTTTTGCTTTTTCCTGCTAATCCTAGCATGATAAAGAAGATTCAAAGAGAGTGAGATGCCAGCTCCTTTCATTCAGTCAGTAGCTTCAAACATTTCTGGACGTTTTTCAATGGCAAAAATCAATGAATATTGTAAATGCACAAACAGTAATATCTCCACATTGCAAGGTGCAATTCTGAAATTTTTTGCTTTTTCCTGCTAATCCTAGCATGATAAAGAAGATTCAAAGAGAGTGAGATGCCAGCTCCTTTCATTCAGTCAGTAGCTTCAAACATTTCTGGACGTTTTTCAATGGCAAAAATCAATGAATATTGTAAATGCACAAACAGTAATATCTCCACATTGCAAGGTGCAATTCTGAAATTTTTTGCTTTTTCCTGCTACTCTTTGCATGATAAAGAAGATTCAAAGAGAGTGAGATGCCAGCTCTTTTCATTTTCAGTAGCTTCAAACATTTCTGGTATATGAATAACATGATGTTTTTCAATGGCAAAAATCAATGAATATTGTAAATGCACAAACAGTAATTTCTCCGCATTGCAAGGTGCAATTCTGAAATTTTTTGCTTT
Organism: Phyllobates terribilis; assembly: GCF_046119375.1. Classification (NCBI taxonomy): domain Eukaryota; kingdom Metazoa; phylum Chordata; class Amphibia; order Anura; family Dendrobatidae; genus Phyllobates; species Phyllobates terribilis. Next base: position 88,729 of record NW_027363256.1, read on the forward strand.
TTCCTGCTAATCCTAGCATGATAAAGAAGATTCAAAGAGAGTGAGAGGCCAGCTCCTTTCATTCAGTCAGTAGCTTCAAACATTTCTGGACGTTTTTCAATGGCAAAAATCAATGAATATTGTAAATGCACAAACAGTAATATCTCCACATTGCAAGGTGCAATTCTGAAATTTTTTGCTTTTTCCTGCTACTCTTAGCATGATAAAGAAGATTCAAAGAGAGTGAGATGCCAGCTCTTTTCATTCAGTCAGTAGCTTCAAACATTTCTGGTATATGAATAACATGATGTTTTTCAATGGCAAAAATCAATGAATATTGTAAATGCACAAACAGTAATATCTCCACATTGCAAGGTGCAATTCTGAAATTTTTTGCTTTTTCCTGCTAATCCTAGCATGATAAAGAAGATTCAAAGAGAGTGAGATGCCAGCTCCTTTCATTCAGTCAGTAGCTTCAAACATTTCTGGACGTTTTTCAATGGCAAAAATCAATGAATATTGTAAATGCACAAACAGTAATTTCTCCGCATTGCAAGGTGCAATTCTGAAATTTTTTGCTTTTTCCTGCTCCTCTTAGCATGATAAAGAAGATTCAAAGAGAGTGAGATGCCAGCTCTTTTCATTCAGTCAGTAGCTTCAAACATTTCTGGTATATGAATAACATGATGTTTTTCAATGGCAAAAATCAATGAATATTGTAAATGCACAAACAGTAATTTCTCCGCATTGCAAGGTGCAATTCTGAAATTTTTTGCTTTTTCCTGCTAATTCTAGCATGATAAAGAAGATTCAAAGAGAGTGAGATGCCAGCTCCTTTCATTCAGTCAGTAGCTTCAAACATTTCTGGACGTTTTTCAATGGCAAAAATCAATGAATATTGTAAATGCACAAACAGTAATATCTCCACATTGCAAGGTGCAATTCTGAAATTTTTTGCTTTTTCCTGCTAATCCTAGCATGATAAAGAAGATTCAAAGAGAGTGAGATGCCAGCTCCTTTCATTCAGTCAGTAGCTTCAAACATTTCTGGACGTTTTTCAATGGCAAAAATCATTGAATATTGTAAATGCACAAACAGTAATATCTCCACATTGCAAGGTGCAATTCTGAAATTTTTTGCTTTTTCCTGCTAATCCTAGCATGATAAAGAAGATTCAAAGAGAGTGACATGCCAGCTCCTTTCATTCAGTCAGTAGCTTCAAACATTTCTGGACATTTTTCAATGGCAAAAATCAATGAATATTGTAAATGCACAAACAGTAATATCTCCACATTGCAAGGTGCAATTCTGAAATTTTTTGCTTTTTCCTGCTAATCCTAGCATGATAAAGAAGATTCAAAGAGAGTGAGATGCCAGCTCCTTTCATTCAGTCAGTAGCTTCAAACATTTCTGGACGTTTTTCAATGGCAAAAATCAATGAATATTGTAAATGCACAAACAGTAATATCTCCACATTGCAAGGTGCAATTCTGAAATTTTTTGCTTTTTCCTGCTAATCCTAGCATGATAAAGAAGATTCAAAGAGAGTGAGATGCCAGCTCCTTTCATTCAGTCAGTAGCTTCAAACATTTCTGGACGTTTTTCAATGGCAAAAATAAATGAATATTGTAAATGCACAAACAGTAATATCTCCACATTGCAAGGTGGAATTCTGAAATTTTTTGCTTTTTCCTGCTAATCCTAGCATGATAAAGAAGATTCAAAGAGAGTGAGATGCCAGCTCCTTTCATTCAGTCAGTAGCTTCAAATATTTCTGGACGTTTTTCAATGGCAAAAATCAATGAATATTGTAAATGCACAAACAGTAATATCTCCACATTGCAAGGTGCAATTCTGAAATTTTTTGCTTTTTCCTGCTAATCCTAGCATGATAAAGAAGATTCAAAGAGAGTGAGATGCTAGCTCCTTTCATTCAGTCAGTAGCTTCAAACATTTCTGGACGTTTTTCAATGGCAAAAATCAATGAATATTGTAAATGCACAAACAGTAATATCTCCACATTGCAAGGTGCAATTCTGAAATTTTTTGCTTTTTCCTGTTAATCCTAGCATGATAAAGAAGATTCAAAGAGAGTGAGATGCCAGCTCCTTTCATTCAGTCAGTAGCTTCAAACATTTCTGGACGTTTTTCAATGGCAAAAATCAATGAATATTGTAAATGCACAAACAGTAATATCTCCACATTGCAAGGTGCAATTCTGAAATTTTTTGCTTTTTCCTGCTAATCCTAGCATGATAAAGAAGATTCAAAAAGAGTGAGATGCCAGCTCCTTTCATTCAGACAGTAGCTTCAAACATTTCTGGACGTTTTTCAATGGCAAAAATCAATGAATATTGTAAATGCACAAACAGTAATATCTCCACATTGCAAGGTGCAATTCTGAAATTTTTTGCTTTTTCCTGCTGCTCTTAGCATGATAAAGAAGATTCAAAGAGAGTGACATGCCAGCTCTTTTCATTCAGTCAGTAGCTTCAAATATTTCTGGTATATGAATAACATGATGTTTTTCAATGGCAAAAATCAATGAATATTGTAAATGCACAAACAGTAATTTCTCCGCATTGCAAGGTGCAATTCTGAAATTTTTTGCTTTTTCCTGCTAATCCTAGCATGATAAAGAAGATTCAAAGAGAGTGAGAAGCCAGCTCCTTTCATTCAGTCAATAGCTTCAAACATTTCTGGACGTTTTTCAATGGCAAAAATCAATGAATATTGTAAATGCACAAACAGTAATATCGCCACATTGCAAGGTGCAATTCTGAAATTTTTTGCTTTTTCCTGCTCCTCTTAGCATGATAAAGAAGATTCAAAGAGAGTGAGATGCCAGCTCTTTTCATTCAGTCAGTAGCTTCAAACATTTCTGGTATATGAATAACATGATGTTTTTCAATGGCAAAAATCAATGAATATTGTAAATGCACAAACAGTAATTTCTCCGCATTGCAAGATGCAATTCTGAAATTTTTTGCTTTTTCCTGCTAATTCTAGCATGATAAAGAAGATTCAAAGAGAGTGAGATGCCAGCTCCTTTCATTCAGTCAGTAGCTTCAAACATTTCTGGACGTTTTTCAATGGCAAAAATCAATGAATATTGTAAATGCACAAACAGTAATATCTCCACATTGCAAGGTGCAATTCTGAAATTTTTTGCTTTTTCCTGCTAATCCTAGCATGATAAAGAAGATTCAAAGAGAGTGAGATGCCAGCTCCTTTCATTCAGTCAGTAGCTTCAAACATTTCTGGACGTTTTTCAATGGCAAAAATCAATGAATATTGTAAATGCACAAACAGTAATATCTCCACATTGCAAGGTGCAATTCTGAAATTTTTTGCTTTTTCCTGCTAATCCTAGCATGATAAAGAAGATTCAAAGAGAGTGAGATGCCAGCTCCTTTCATTCAGTCAGTAGCTTCAAACATTTCTGGACGTTTTTCAATGGCAAAAATCAATGAATATTGTAAATGCACAAACAGTAATATCTCCACATTGCAAGGTGCAATTCTGAAATTTTTTGCTTTTTCCTGCTAATCCTAGCATGATAAAGAAGATTCAAAGAGAGTGAGATGCCAGCTCCTTTCATTCAGTCAGTAGCTTCAAACATTTCTGGACGTTTTTCAATGGCAAAAATCAATGAATATTGTAAATGCACAAACAGTAATATCTCCACATTGCAAGGTGCAATTCTGAAATTTTTTGCTTTTTCCTGCTAATCCTAGCATGATAAAGAAGATTCAAAGAGAGTGAGATGCCAGCTCCTTTCATTCAGTCAGTAGCTTCAAACATTTCTGGACGTTTTTCAATGGCAAAAATCAATGAATATTGTAAATGCACAAACAGTAATATCTCCACATTGCAAGGTGCAATTCTGAAATTTTTTGCTTTTTCCTGCTAATCCTAGCATGATAAAGAAGATTCAAAGAGAGTGAGATGCCAGCTCCTTTCATTCAGTCAGTAGCTTCAAACATTTCTGGACGTTTTTCAATGGCAAAAATCAATGAATATTGTAAATGCACAAACAGTAATATCTCCACATTGCAAGGTGCAATTCTGAAATTTTTTGCTTTTTCCTGCTAATCCTAGCATGATAAAGAAGATTCAAAGAGAGTGAGATGCTAGCTCCTTTCATTCAGTCAGTAGCTTCAAACATTTCTGGACGTTTTTCAATGGCAAAAATCAATGAATATTGTAAATGCACAAACAGTAATATCTCCACATTGCAAGGTGCAATTCTGAAATTTTTTGCTTTTTCCTGTTAATCCTAGCATGATAAAGAAGATTCAAAGAGAGTGAGATGCCAGCTCCTTTCATTCAGTCAGTAGCTTCAAACATTTCTGGATGTTTTTCAATGGCAAAAATCAATGAATATTGTAAATGCACAAACAGTAATATCTCCACATTGCAAGGTGCAATTCTGAAATTTTTTGCTTTTTCCTGCTAATCCTAGCATGATAAAGAAGATTCAAAAAGACTGAGATGCCTGCTCCTTTCATTCAGTCAGTAGCTTCAAACATTTTTGGACGTTTTTCAATGTCAAAAATCACTGAATATTGTAAATGCACAAACAGTAATATCTCCACATTGCAAGGTGCAATTCTGAAATTTTTTGCTTTTTACTGCTAATTCTAGCATGATAAAGAAGATTCAAAGAGAGTGAGATGCCAGCTCCTTTCATTCAGTCAGTAGCTTCAAACATTTCTGGACGTTTTTCAATGGCAAAAATCAATGAATATTGTAAATGCACAAACAGTAATATCTCCACATTGCAAGGTGCAATTCTGAAATTTTTTGCTTTTTCCTGCTAATTCTAGCATGATAAAGAAGATTCAAAGAGAGTGAGATGCCAGCTCCTTTCATTCAGTCAGTAGCTTCAAACATTTCTGGACGTTTTTCAATGGCAAAAATCAATGAATATTGTAAATGCACAAACAGTAATATCTCCACATTGCAAGGTGCAATTCTGAAATTTTTTGCTTTTTCCTGCTAATCCTAGCATGATAAAGAAGATTCAAAGAGAGTGAGATGCCAGCTCCTTTCATTCAGTCAGTAGCTTCAAACATTTCTGGACGTTTTTCAATGGCAAAAATCAATGAATATTGTAAATGCACAAACAGTAATATCTCCACATTGCAAGGTGCAATTCTGAAATTTTTTGCTTTTTCCTGCTAATCCTAGCATGATAAAGAAGATTCAAAGAGAGTGAGATGCCAGCTCCTTTCATTCAGTCAGTAGCTTCAAACATTTCTGGACGTTTTTCAATGGCAAAAATCAATGAATATTGTAAATGCACAAACAGTAATATCTCCACATTGCATGGTGCAATTCTGAAATTTTTTGCTTTTTCCTGCTAATCCTAGCATGATAAAGAAGATTCAAAGAGAGTGAGATGCCACCTCCTTTCATTCAGTCAGTAGCTTCAAACATTTCTGGACGTTTTTCAATGGCAAAAATCAATGAATATTGTAAATGCACAAACAGTAATATCTCCACATTGCAAGGTGCAATTCTGAAATTTTTTGCTTTTTCCTGCTAATCCTAGCATGATAAAGAAGATTCAAAGAGAGTGAGATGCCAGCTCCTTTCATTCAGTCAGTAGCTTCAAACATTTCTGGACGTTTTTCAATGGCAAAAATCAATGAATATTGTAAATGCACAAACAGTAATATCTCCACATTGCAAGGTGCAATTCTGAAATTTTTTGCTTTTTCCTGCTAATCCTAGCATGATAAAGAAGATTCAAAGAGAGTGAGATGCTAGCTACTTTCATTCAGTCAGTAGCTTCAAACATTTCTGGACGTTTTTCAATGGCAAAAATCAATGAATATTGTAAATGCACAAACAGTAATATCTCCACATTACAAGGTGCAATTCTGAAATTTTTTGCTTTTTCCTGTTAATCCTAGCATGATAAAGAAGATTCAAAGAGAGTGAGATGCCAGCTCCTTTCATTCAGTCAGTAGCTTCAAACATTTCTGGACGTTTTTCAATGGCAAAAATCAATGAATATTGTAAATGCACAAACAGTAATATCTCCACATTGCAAGGTGCAATTCTGAAATTTTTTGCTTTTTCCTGCTAATCCTAGCATGATAAAGAAGATTCAAAAAGAGTGAGATGCCTGCTCCTTTCATTCAGTCAGTAGCTTCAAACATTTCTGGACGTTTTTCAATGGCAAAAATCAATGAATATTGTAAATGCACAAACAGTAATATCTCCACATTGCAAGGTGCAATTCTGAAATTTTTTGCTTTTTCCTGCTGCTCTTAGCATGATAAAGAAGATTCAAAGAGAGTGAGATGCCAGCTCTTTTCATTCAGTCAGTAGCTTCAAATATTTCTGGTATATGAATAACATGATGTTTTTCAATGGCAAAAATCAATGAATATTGTAAATGCACAAACAGTAATTTCTCCGCATTGCAAGGTGCAATTCTGAAATTTTTTGCTTTTTCCTGCTAATCCTAGCATGATAAAGAAGATTCAAAGAGAGTGAGAAGCCAGCTCCTTTCATTCAGTCAGTAGCTTCAAACATTTCTGGACGTTTTTCAATGGCAAAAATCAATGAATATTGTAAATGCACAAACAGTAATATCTCCACATTGCAAGGTGCAATTCTGAAAATTTTTGCTTTTTACTGCTCCTCTTAGCATGATAAAGAAGATTCAAAGAGAGTGAGATGCCAGCTCTTTTCATTCAGTCAGTAGCTTCAACCATTTCTGGTATATGAATAACATGATGTTCTTCAATGGCAAAAATCAATGAATATTGTAAATGCACAAACAGTAATTTCTCCGCATTACAAGGTGCAATTCTGAAATTTTTTGCTTTTTCCTGCTAATCCTAGCATGATAAAGAAGATTCAAAGAGAGTGAGATGCCAGCTCCTTTCATTCAGTCAGTAGCTTCAAACATTTCTGGATGTTTTTCAATGGCAAAAATCAATGAATATTGTAAATGCACAAACAGTAATATCTCCACATTGCAAGGTGCAATTCTGAAATTTTTTGCTTTTTCCTGCTAATCCTAGCATGATAAAGAAGATTCAAAGAGAGTGAGATGCCAGCTCCTTTCATTCAGTCAGTAGCTTCAAACATTTCTGGACGTTTTTCAATGGCAAAAATCAATGAATATTGTAAATGCACAAACAGTAATATCTCCACATTGCAAGGTGCAATTCTGAAATTTTTTGCTTTTTCCTGCTAATCCTAGCATGATAAAGAAGATTCAAAGAGAGTGAGATGCCAGCTCCTTTCATTCAGTCAGTAGCTTCAAACATTTCTGGACGTTTTTCAATGGCAAAAATCAATGAATATTGTAAATGCACAAACAGTAATATCTCCATATTGCAAGGTGCAATTCTGAAATTTTTTGCTTTTTCCTGCTCCTCTTAGCATGATAAAGAAGATTCAAAGAGAGTGAGATGCCAGCTCTTTTCATTGTCAGTAGCTTCAAACATTTCTGGTATATGAATAACATGATGTTTTTCAATGGCAAAAATCAATGAATATTGTAAATGCACAAACAGTAATTTCTCCGCACTGCAAGGTGCAATTCTGAAATTTTTTGCTTTTTCCTGCTAATCCTAGCATGATAAAGAAGATTCAAAGAGAGTGAGATGCCAGCTCCTTTCATTCAGTCAGTAGCTTCAAACATTTCTGGTATATGAATAACATGATGTTTTTCAATGGCAAAAATCAATGAATTTTGCAAATGCACAAACAGTAATATCTCCACATTGCAAGGTGCAATTCTGAAATTTTTTGCTTTTTCCTGCTAATCCTAGCATGATAAAGAAGATTCAAAGAGAGTGAGATGCCATCTCCTTTCATTCAGTCAGTAGCTTCAAACATTTCTGGACGTTTTTCAATGGCAAAAATCAATGAATATTGTAAATGCACAAACAGTAATATCTCCACATTGCAAGGTGCAATTCTGAAATTTTTTGCTTTTTCCTGCTAATCCTAGCATGATAAAGAAGATTCAAAGAGAGTGAGATGCCAGCTCCTTTCATTCAGTCAGTAGCTTCAAACATTTCTGGACGTTTTTCAATGGCAAAAATCAATGAATATTGTAAATGCACAAACAGTAATATCTCCACATTGCAAGGTGCAATTCTGAAATTTTTTTCTTTTTCCTGCTAATCCTAGCATGATAAAGAAGATTCAAAGAGAGTGAGATGCCAGCTACTTTCATTCAGTCAGTAGCTTCAAACATTTCTGGACGTTTTTCAATGGCAAAAATCAATGAATATTGTAAATGCACAAACAGTAATATCTCCACATTGCAAGGTGCAATTCTGAAATTTTTTGCTTTTTCCTGCTAATCCTAGCATGATAAAGAAGATTCAAAGAGAGTGAGATGCCAGCTCTTTTCATTCAGTCAGTAGCTTCAAACATTTCTGGTATATGAATAACATGATGTTTTTCAATGGCAAAAATCAATGAATATTGTAAATGCACAAACAGTAATTTCTCCGCATTGCAAGGTGCAATTCTGAAATTTTTTGCTTTTTCCTGCTAATCCTAGCATGATAAAGAAGATTCAAAGAGAGTGAGATGCCAGCTCTTTTCATTCAGTCAGTAGCTTCAAACATTTCTGGACGTTTTTCAATGGCAAAAATCAATGAATATTGTAAATGCACAAACAGTAATATCTCCACATTGCAAGGTGCAATTCTGAAATTTTTTGCTTTTTCCTGCTAATCCTAGCATGATAAAGAAGATTCAAAGAGAGTGAGATGCCAGCTCCTTTCATTCAGTCAGTAGCTTCAAACATTTCTGGACGTTTTTCAATGGCAAAAATCAATGAATATTGTAAATGCACAAACAGTAATATCTCCACATTGCAAGGTGCAATTCTGAAATTTTTTGCTTTTTCCTGCTAATCCTAGCATGATAAAGAAGATTCAAAGAGAGTGAGATGCCAGCTCCTTTCATTCAGTCAGTAGCTTCAAACATTTCTGGTATATGAATAACATGATGTTTTTCAATGGCAAAAATCAATGAATATTGTAAATGCACAAACAGTAATTTCTCCGCATTGCAAGGTGCAATTCTGAAATTTTTTGCTTTTTCCTGCTAATCCTAGCATGATAAAGAAGATTCAAAGAGAGGGAGATGCCAGCTCCTTTCATTCAGTCAGTAGCTTCAAACATTTCTGGACGTTTTTCAATGGCAAAAATCAATGAATATTGTAAATGCACAAACAGTAATATCTCCACATTGCAAGGTGCAATTCTGAAATTTTTTGCTTTTTCCTGCTAATCCTAGCATGATAAAGAAGATTCAAAGAGAGTGAGATGCCAGCTCCTTTCATTCAGTCAGTAGCTTCAAACATTTCTGGACGTTTTTCAATGGCAAAAATCAATGAATATTGTAAATGCACAAACAGTAATATCTCCACATTGCAAGGTGCAATTCTGAAATTTTTTGCTTTTTCCTGCTAATCCTAGCATGATAAAGAAGATTCAAAGAGAGTGAGATGCCAGCTCCTTTCATTCAGTCAGTAGCTTCAAACATTTCTGGTATATGAATAACATGATGTTTTTCAATGGCAAAAATCAATGAATATTGTAAATGCACAAACAGTAATTTCTCCGCATTGCAAGGTGCAATTCTGAAATTTTTTGCTTTTTCCTGCTAATCCCAGCATGATAAAGTAGATTCAAAGAGAGTGAGATGCCAGCTCCTTTCATTCAGTCAGTAGCTTCAAACATTTCTGGACGTTTTTCAATGGCAAAAATCAATGAATATTGTAAATGCACAAACAGTAATATCTCCACATTGCAAGGTGCAATTCTGAAATTTTTTGCTTTTTCCTGCTAATCCTAGCATGATAAAGAAGATTCAAAGAGAGTGAGATGCCAGATCCCTTCATTCAGTCAGTAGCTTCAAACATTTCTGGACGTTTTTCAATGGCAAAAATCAATGAATATTGTAAATGCACAAACAGTAATATCTCCACATTGCAAGGTGCAATTCTGAAATTTTTTGCTTTTTCCTGCTAATCCTCGCATGATAAAGAAGATTCAAAGAGAGTGAGATGCCAGCTCCTTTCATTCAGTCAGTAGCTTCAAACATTTCTGGACGTTTTTCAATGGCAAAAATCAATGAATATTGTAAATGCACAAACAGTAATATCTCCACATTGCAAGGTGCAATTCTGAAATTTTTTGCTTTTTCCTGCTCCTCTTAGCATGATAAAGAAGATTCAAAGAGAGTGAGATGCCAGCTCTTTTCATTCAGTCAGTAGCTTCAAACATTTCTGGTATATGAATAACATGATGTTTTTCAATGGCAAAAATCAATGAATATTGTAAATGCACAAACAGTAATTTCTCCGCATTGCAAGGTGCAATTCTGAAATTTTTTGCTTTTTCCTGCTAATCCTAGCATGATAAAGAAGATTCAAAGAGAGTGAGATGCCAGTTCCTTTCATTCAGTCAGTAGCTTCAAACATTTCTGGTATATGAATAACATGATGTTTTTCAATGGCAAAAATCAATGAATATTGTAAATGCACAAACAGTAATATCTCCACATTGCAAGGTGCAATTCTGAAATTTTTTGCTTTTTCCTGCTAATCCTAGCATGATAAAGAAGATTCAAAGAGAGTGAGATGCCAGCTCCTTTCATTCAGTCAGTAGCTTCAAACATTTCTGGACGTTTTTCAATGGCAAAAATCAATGAATATTGTAAATGCACAAACAGTAATATCTCCATATTGCAAGGTGCAATTCTGAAATTTTTTGCTTTTTCCTGCTCCTCTTAGCATGATAAAGAAGATTCAAAGAGAGTGAGATGCCAGCTCTTTTCATTCAGTCAGTAGCTTCAAACATTTCTGGTATATGAATAACATGATGTTTTTCAATGGCAAAAATCAATGAATATTGTAAATGCACAAACAGTAATTTCTCCGCATTGCAAGGTGCAATTCTGAAATTTTTTGCTTTTTCCTGCTAATCCTAGCATGATAAAGAAGATTCAAAGAGAGTGAGATGCCAGCTCCTTTCATTCAGTCAGTAGCTTCAAACATTTCTGGACGTTTTTCAATGGCAAAAATCAATGAATATTGTAAATGCACAAACAGTAATATCTCCACATTGCAAGGTGCAATTCTGAAATTTTTTGCTTTTTCCTGCTAATCCTAGCATGATAAAGAAAATTCAAAGAGAGTGAGATGCCAGCTACTTTCATTCAGTCAGTAGCTTCAAACATTTCTGGACGTTTTTCAATGGCAAAAATCAATGAATATTGTAAATGCACAAACAGTAATATCTCCACATTGCAAGGTGCAATTCTGAAATTTTTTGCTTTTTCCTGCTAATCCTAGCATGATAAAGAAGATTCAAAGAGAGTGAGATGCCAGCTCCTTTCATTCAGTCAGTAGCTTCAAACATTTCTGGACGTTTTTCAATGGCAAAAATCAATGAATATTGTAAATGCACAAACAGTAATATCTCCACATTGCAAGGTGCAATTCTGAAATTTTTTGCTTTTTCCTGCTAATCCTAGCATGATAAAGAAGATTCAAAGAGAGTGAGATGCCAGCTCCTTTCATTCAGTCAGTAGCTTCAAACATTTCTGGACGTTTTTCAATGGCAAAAATCAATGAATATTGTAAATGCACAAACAGTAATATCTCCACATTGCAAGGTGCAATTCTGAAATTTTTTGCTTTTTCCTGCTCCTCTTAGCATGATAAAGAAAATTCAAAGAGAGTGAGATGCCAGCTCTTTTCATTCAGTCAGTAGCTTCAAACATTTCTGGTATATGAATAACATGATGTTTTTCAATGGCAAAAATCAATGAATATTGTAAATGCACAAACAGTAATTTCTCCGCATTGCAAGGTGCAATTCTGAAATTTTTTGCTTTTTCCTGCTAATCCTAGCATGATAAAGAAGATTCAAAGAGAGTGAGATGCCAGCTCCTTTCATTCAGTCAGTAGCTTCAAACATTTCTGGTATATGAATAACATGATGTTTTTCAATGGCAAAAATCAATGAATATTGTAAATGCACAAACAGTAATATCTCCACATTGCAAGCTGCAATTCTGAAATTTTTTGCTTTTTCCTGCTAATCCTAGCATGATAAAGAAGATTCAAAGAGAGTGAGATGCCAGCTCCTTTCATTCAGTCAGTAGCTTCAAACATTTCTGGACGTTTTTCAATGGCAAAAATCAATGAATATTGTAAATGCACAAACAGTAATATCTCCATATTGCAAGGTGCAATTCTGAAATTTTTTGCTTTTTCCTGCTCCTCTTAGCATGATAAAGAAGATTCAAAGAGAGTGAGATGCCAGCTCTTTTCATTCAGTCAGTAGCTTCAAACATTTCTGGTATATGAATAACATGATGTTTTTCAATGGCAAAAATCAATGAATATTGTAAATGCACAAACAGTAATTTCTCCGCATTGCAAGGTGCAATTCTGAAATTTTTTGCTTTTTCCTGCTAATCCTAGCATGATAAAGAAGATTCAAAGAGAGTGAGATGCCAGCTCCTTTCATTCAGTCAGTAGTTTCAAACATTTCTGGACGTTTTTCAATAGCAAAAATCAATGAATATTGTAAATGCACAAACAGTAATATCTCCACATTGCAAGGTGCAATTCTGAAATTTTTTGCTTTTTCCTGCTAATCCTAGCATGATAAAGAAGATTCAAAGAGAGTGAGATGCCAGCTCCTTTCATTCAGTCAGTAGCTTCAAACATTTCTGGACGTTTTTCAATGGCAAAAATCAATGAATATTGTAAATGCACAAACAGTAATATCTCCACATTGCAAGGTGCGATTCTGAAATTTTTTGCTTTTTCCTGCTAATCCTAGCATGATAAAGAAGATTCAAAGAGAGTGAGATGCCAGCTCCTTTCATTCAGTCAGTAGCTTCAAACATTTCTGGACGTTTTTCAATGGCAAAAATCAATGAATATTGTAAATGCACAAACAGTAATATCTCCACATTGCAAGGTGCAATTCTGAATTTTTTTGCTTTTTCCTGCTAATCCTAGCATGATAAAGAAGATTCAAAGAGAGTGAGATGCCAGCTCCTTTCATTCAGTCAGTAGCTTCAAACATTTCTGGACGTTTTTCAATGGCAAAAATCAATGAATATTGAAAATGCACAAACAGTAATATCTCCACATTGCAAGGTGCAATTCTGAAATTTTTTGCTTTTTCCTGCTCCTCTTAGCATGATAAAGAAGATTCAAAGAGAGTGAGATGCCAGCTCTTTTCATTCAGTCAGTAGCTTCAAACATTTCTGGTATATGAATAACATGATGTTTTTCAATGGCAAAAATCAATGAATATTGTAAATGCACAAACAGTAATTTCTACGCATTGCAAGGTGCAATTCTGAAATTTTTTGCTTTTTCCTGCTAATCCTAGCATGATAAAGAAGATTCAAAGAGAGTGAGATGCCAACTCCTTTCATTCAGTCAGTAGCTTCAAACATTTCTGGTATATGAATAACATGATGTTTTTCAATGGCAAAAATCAATAAATATTGTAAATGCACAAACAGTAATTTCTCCGCATTGCAAGGTGCAATTCTGAAATGTTTTGCTTTTTCCTGCTAATCCTAGCATGATAAAGAAGATTCAAAGAGAGTGAGATGCCAGCTCCTTTCATTCAGTCAGTAGCTTCAAACATTTCTGGACGTTTTTCAATGGCAAAAATCAATGAATATTGTAAATGCACAAACAGTAATATCTCCACATTGCAAGGTGCAATTCTGAAATTTTTTGCTTTTTCCTGCTAATCCTAGCATGATAAAGAAGATTCAAAGAGAGTGAGATGCCAGCTCCTTTCATTCAGTCAGTAGCTTCAAACATTTCTGGACGTTTTTCAATGGCAAAAATCAATGAATATTGTAAATGCACAAACAGTAATATCTCCACATTGCAAGGTGCAATTCTGAAATTTTTTGCTTTTTCCTGCTAATCCTAGCATGATAAAGAAGATTCAAAGAGAGTGAGATGCCAGCTCCTTTCATTCAGTCAGTAGCTTCAAACATTTCTGGTATATGAATAACATGATGTTTTTCAATGGCAAAAATCAATGAATATTGTAAATGCACAAACAGTAATATCTCCACATTGCAAGGTGCAATTCTGAAATTTTTTGCTTTTTCCTGCTAATCCTAGCATGATAAAGAAGATTCAAAGAGAGTGAGATGCCAGCTCCTTTCATTCAGTCAGTAGCTTCAAACATTTCTGGACGTTTTTCAATGGCAAAAATCAATGAATATTGTAAATGCACAAACAGTAATATCTCCATATTGCAAGGTGCAATTCTGAAATTTTTTGCTTTTTCCTGCTCCTCTTAGCATGATAAAGAAGATTCAAAGAGAGTGAGATGCCAGCTCTTTTAATTCAGTCAGTAGCTTCAAACATTTCTGGTATATGAATAACATGATGTTTTTCAATGGCAAAAATCAATGAATATTGTAAATGCACAAACAGTAATTTCTCCGCATTGCAAGGTGCAATTCTGAAATTTTTTGCTTTTTCCTGCTAATCCTAGCATGATAAAGAAGATTCAAAGAGAGTGAGATGCCAGCTCCTTTCATTCAGTCAGTAGCTTCAAACATTTCTGGACGTTTTTCAATGGCAAAAATCAATGAATATTGTAAATGCACAAACAGTAATATCTCCACATTGCAAGGTGCAATTCTGAAATTTTTTGCTTTTTCCTGCTAATCCTAGCATGATAAAGAAGATTCAAAGAGAGTGAGATGCCAGCTCCTTTCATTCAGTCAGTAGCTTCAAACATTTCTGGACGTTTTTCAATGGCAAAAATCAATGAATATTGTAAATGCACAAACAGTAATATCTCCACATTGCAAGGTGCAATTCTGAAATTTTTTGCTTTTTCCTGCTAATCCTAGCATGATAAAGAAGATTCAAAGAGAGTGAGATGCCAGCTCCTTTCATTCAGTCAGTAGCTTCAAACATTTCTGGTATATAAATAACATGATGTTTTTCAATGGCAAAAATCAATGAATATTGTAAATGCACAAACAGTAATTTCTCCGCATTGCAAGGTGCAATTCTGAAATTTTTTGCTTTTTCCTGCTAATCCTAGCATGATAAAGAAGATTCAAAGAGAGTGAGATGCCAGCTCTTTTCATTCAGTCAGTAGCTTCAAACATTTCTGGTATATGAATAACATGATGTTTTTCAATGGCAAAAATCAATGAATATTGTAAATGCACAAACAGTAATTTCTCCGCATTGCAAGGTGCAATTCTGAAATGTTTTGCTTTTTCCTGCTAATCCTAGCATGATAAAGAAGATTCAAAGAGAGTGAGATGCCAGCTCCTTTCATTCAGTCAGTAGCTTCAAACATTTCTGGACGTTTTTCAATGGCAAAAATCAATGAATATTGTAAATGCACAAACAGTAATATCTCCACATTGCAAGGTGCAATTCTGAATTTTTTTGCTTTTTCCTGCTAATCCTAGCATGATAAAGAAGATTCAAAGAGAGTGAGATGCCAGCTCCTTTCATTCAGTCAGTAGCTTCAAACATTTCTGGACGTATTTCAATGGCAAAAATCAATGAATATTGTAAATGCACAAACAGTAATATCTCCACATTGCAAGGTGCAATTCTGAAATTTTTTGCTTTTTCCTGCTAATCCTAGCATGATAAAGAAGATTCAAAGAGAGTGAGATGCCAGCTGCTTTCATTCAGTCAGTAGCTTCAAACATTTCTGGTATATGAATAACATGATGTTTTTCAATGGCAAAAATCAATGAATATTGTAAATGCACAAACAGTAATTTCTCCGCATTGCAAGGTGCAATTCTGAAATTTTTTGCTTTTTCCTGCTAATCCTAGCATGATAAAGAAGATTCAAAGAGAGTGAGATGCCAGCTCCTTTCATTCAGTCAGTAGCTTCAAACATTTCTGCACGTTTTTCAATGGCAAAAATCAATGAATATTGTAAATGCACAAACAGTAATATCTCCACATTGCAAGGTGCAATTCTGAAATTTTTTGCTTTTTCCTGCTAATCCTAGCATGATAAAGAAGATTCAAAGAGAGTGAGATGCCAGCTCCTTTCATTCAGTCAGTAGCTTCAAACATTTCTGGATGTTTTTCAATGGCAAAAATCAATGAATATTGTAAATGCACAAACAGTAATATCTCCACATTGCAAGGTGCAATTCTGAAATTTTTTGCTTTTTCCTGCTAATCCTAGCATGATAAAGAAGAATCAAATAGACTGAGATGCCAGCTCCTTTCATTCAGTCAGTAGCTTCAAACATTTCTGGTATATGAATAACATGATGTTTTTCAATGGCAAAAATCAATGAATATTGTAAATGCACAAACAGTAATTTCTCCGCATTGCAAGGTGCAATTCTGAAATTTTTTGCTTTTTCCTGCTAATCCCAGCATGATAAAGAAGATTCAAAGAGAGTGAGATGCCAGCTCCTTTCATTCAGTCAGTAGCTTCAAACATTTCTGGACGTTTTTCAATGGCAAAAATCAATGAATATTGTAAATGCACAAACAGTAATATCTCCACATTGCAAGGTGCAATTCTGAAATTTTTTGCTTTTTCCTGCTAATCCTAGCATGATAAAGAAGATTCAAAGAGAGTGAGATGCCAGATCCTTTCATTCAGTCAGTAGCTTCAAACATTTCTGGACGTTTTTCAATGGCAAAAATCAATGAATATTGTAAATGCACAAACAGTAATATCTCCACATTGCAAGGTGCAATTCTGAAATTTTTTGCTTTTTCCTGCTAATCCTAGCATGATAAAGAAGATTCAAAGAGAGTGAGATGCCAGCTCCTTTCATTCAGTCAGTAGCTTCAAACATTTCTGGACGTTTTTCAATGGCAAAAATCAATGAATATTGTAAATGCACAAACAGTAATATCTCCACATTGCAAGGTGCAATTCTGAAATTTTTTGCTTTTTCCTGCTCCTCTTAGCATGATAAAGAAGATTCAAAGAGAGTAAGATGCCAGCTCTTTTCATTCAGTCAGTAGCTTCAAACATTTCTGGTATATGAATAACATGATGTTTTTCAATGGCAAAAATCAATGAATATTGTAAATGCACAAACAGTAATTTCTCCGCATTGCAAGGTGCAATTCTGAAATTTTTTGCTTTTTCCTGCTAATCCTATCATGATAAAGAAGATTCAAAGAGAGTGAGATGCCAGCTCCTTTCATTCAGTCAGTAGCTTCAAACATTTCTGGACGTTTTTCAATGGCAAAAATCAATGAATATTGTAAATGCACAAACAGTAATATCTCCACATTGCAAGGTGCAATTCTGAAATTTTTTGCTTTTTCCTGCTATTCCTAGCATGATAAAGAAGATTCAAAGAGAGTGAGATGCCAGCTCCTTTCATTCAGTCAGTAGCTTCAAACATTTCTGGACGTTTTTCAATGGCAAAAATCAATGAATATTGTAAATGCACAAACAGTAATATCTCCACATTGCAAGGTGCAATTCTGAAATTTTTTGCTTTTTCCTGCTAATCCTAGCATGATAAAGAAGATTCAAAGAGAGTGAGATGCCAGCTCCTTTCATTCAGTCAGTAGCTTCAAACATTTCTGGACGTTTTTCAATGGCAAAAATCAATGAATATTTTAAATGCACAAACAGTAATATCTCCACATTGCAAGGTGCAATTCTGAAATTTTTTGCTTTTTCCTGCTAATCCTAGCATGATAAAGAAGATTCAAAGAGAGTGAGATGCCAGCTCCTTTCATTCAGTCAGTAGCTTCAAACATTTCTGGACGTTTTTCAATGGCAAAAATCAATGAATATTGTAAATGCACAAACAGTAATATCTCCACATTGCAAGGTGCAATTCTGAAATTTTTTGCTTTTTCCTGCTCCTCTTAGCATGATAAAGAAGATTCAAAGAGAGTGAGATGCCAGCTCCTTTCATTCAGTCAGTAGCTTCAAACATTTCTGGACGTTTTTCAATGGCAAAAATCAATGAATATTGTAAATGCACAAACAGTAATATCTCCACATTGCAAGGTGCAATTCTGAAATTTTTTGCTTTTTCCTGCTAATCCTAGCATGATAAAGAAGATTCAAAGAGAGTGAGATGCCAGCTCCTTTCATTCAGTCAGTAGCTTCAAACATTTCTGGACGTTTTTCAATGGCAAAAATCAATGAATATTGTAAATGCACAAACAGTAATATCTCCACATTGCAAGGTGCAATTCTGAAATTTTTTGCTTTTTCCTGCTAATCCTAGCATGATAAAGAAGATTCAAAGAGAGTGAGATGCCAGCTCCTTTCATTCAGTCAGTAGCTTCAAACATTTCTGGACGTTTTTCAATGGCAAAAATCAATGAATATTGTAAATGCACAAACAGTAATATCTCCACATTGCAAGGTGCAATTCTGAAATTTTTTGCTTTTTCCTGCTCTTCTTAGCATGATAAAGAAGATTCAAAGAGAGTGAGATGCCAGCTCTTTTCATTCAGTCAGTAGCTTCAAACATTTCTGGTATATGAATAACATGATGTTTTTCAATGGCAAAAATCAATGAATATTGTAAATGCACAAACAGTAATTTCTCCGCATTGCAAGGTGCAATTCTGAAATTTTTTGTTTTCTTGCTGCTAACCCTAGCATGATAAAGAAGATTCAAAGAGAGTGAGATGCCAGCTCCTTTCATTCAGTCAGTAGCTTCAAACATTTCTGGTATATGAATAACATGATGTTTTTCAATGGCAAAAATCAATGAATATTGTAAATGCACAAACAGTAATATCTCCACATTGCAAGGTGCAATTCTGAAATTTTTTGCTTTTTCCTGCTAATCCTTGCATGATAAAGAAGATTCAAAGAGAGTGAGATGCCAGCTCCTTTCATTCAGTCAGTAGCTTCAAACATTTCTGGACGTTTTTCAATGGCAAAAATCAATGAATATTGTAAATGCACAAACAGTAATATCTCCATATTGCAAGGTGCAATTCTGAAATTTTTTGCTTTTTCCTGCTCCTCTTAGCATGATAAAGAAGATTCAAAGAGAGTGAGATGCCAGCTCTTTTCATTCAGTCAGTAGCTTCAAACATTTCTGGTATATGAATAACATGATGTTTTTCAATGGCAAAAATCAATGAATATTGTAAATGCACAAACAGTAATTTCTCCGCATTGCAAGGTGCAATTCTGAAATTTTTTGCTTTTTCCTGCTAATCCTAGCATGATAAAGAAGATTCAAAGAGAGTGAGATGCCAGCTCCTTTCATTCAGTCAGTAGCTTCAAACATTTCTGGACGTTTTTCAATGGCAAAAATCAATGAATATTGTAAATGCACAAACAGTAATATCTCCACATTGCAAGGTGCAATTCTGAAATTTTTTGCTTTTTCCTGCTAATCCTAGCATGATAAAGAAGATTCAAAGAGAGTGAGATGCCAGCTCCTTTCATTCAGTCAGTAGCTTCAAACATTTCTGGACGTTTTTCAATGGCAAAAATCAATGAATATTGTAAATGCACAAACAGTAATATCTCCACATTGCAAGGTGCAATTCTGAAATTTTTTGCTTTTTCCTGCTCCTCTTAGCATGATAAAGAAGATTCAAAGAGAGTGAGATGCCAGCTCTTTTCATTCAGTCAGTAGCTTCAAACATTTCTGGTATATGAATAACATGATGTTTTTCAATGGCAAAAATCAATGAATATTGTAAATGCACAAACAGTAATTTCTCCGCATTGCAAGGTGCAATTCTGAAATTTTTTGCTTTTTCCTGCTAATCCTAGCATGATAAAGAAGATTCAAAGAGAGTGAGATGCCAGCTCCTTTCATTCAGTCAGTAGCTTCAAACATTTCTGGACGTTTTTCAATGGCAAAAATCAATGAATATTGTAAATGCACAAACAGTAATATCTCCACATTGCAAGGTGCAATTCTGAAATTTTTTGCTTTTTCCTGCTAATCCTAGCATGATAAAGAAGATTCAAAGAGAGTGAGATGCCAGCTCCTTTCATTCAGTCAGTAGCTTCAAACATTTCTGGACGTTTTTCAATGGCAAAAATCAATGAATATTGTAAATGCACAAACAGTAATATCTCCACATTGCAAGGTGCAATTCTGAAATTTTTTGCTTTTTCCTGCTAATCCTAGCATGATAAAGAAGATTCAAAGAGAGTGAGATGCCAGCTCCTTTCATTCAGTCAGTAGCTTCAAACATTTCTGGACGTTTTTCAATGGCAAAAATCAATGAATATTGTAAATGCACAAACAGTAATATCTCCACATTGCAAGGTGCAATTCTGAAATTTTTTGCTTTTTCCTGCTAATCCTAGCATGATAAAGAAGATTCAAAGAGAGTGAGATGCCAGCTCCTTTCATTCAGTCAGTAGCTTCAAACATTTCTGGACGTTTTTCAATGGCAAAAATCAATGAATATTGTAAATGCACAAACAGTAATATCTCCACATTGCAAGGTGCAATTCTGAAATTTTTTGCTTTTTCCTGCTCCTCTTAGCATGATAAAGAAGATTCAAAGAGAGTGAGATGCCAGCTCTTTTCATTCAGTCAGTAGCTTCAAACATTTCTGGTATATGAATAACATGATGTTTTTCAATGGCAAAAATCAATGAATATTGTAAATGCACAAACAGTAATTTCTCCGCATTGCAAGGTGCAATTCTGAAATTTTTTGCTTTTTCCTGCTAATCCTAGCATGATAAAGAAGATTCAAAGAGAGTGAGATGCCAGCTCCTTTCATTCAGTCAGTAGCTTCAAACATTTCTGGACGTTTTTCAATGGCAAAAATCAATGAATATTGTAAATGCACAAACAGTAATATCTCCACATTGCAAGGTGCAATTCTGAAATTTTTTGCTTTTTCCTGCTAATCCTAGCATGATAAAGAAGATTCAAAGAGAGTGAGATGCCAGCTCCTTTCATTCAGTCAGTAGCTTCAAACATTTCTGGACGTTTTTCAATGGCAAAAATCAATGAATATTGTAAATGCACAAACAGTAATTTCTCCGCATTGCAAGGTGCAATTCTGAAATTTTTTGCTTTTTCCTGCTAATCCTAGCATGATAAAGAAGATTCAAAGAGAGTGAGATGCCAGCTCCTTTCATTCAGTCAGTAGCTTCAAACATTTCTGGACGTTTTTCAATGGCAAAAATCAATGAATATTGTAAATGCACAAACAGTAATATCTCCACATTGCAAGGTGCAATTCTGAAATTTTTTGCTTTTTCCTGCTAATCCTAGCATGATGAAGAAGATTCAAAGAGAGTGAGATGCCAGCTCCTTTCATTCAGTCAGTAGCTTCAAACATTTCTGGACGTTTTTCAATGGCAAAAATCAATGAATATTGTAAATGCACAAACAGTAATATCTCCACATTGCAAGGTGCAATTCTGAAATTTTTTGCTTTTTCCTGCTAATCCTAGCATGATAAAGAAGATTCAAAGAGAGTGAGATGCCAGCTCCTTTCATTCAGTCAGTAGCTTCAAACATTTCTGGACGTTTTTCAATGGCAAAAATCAATGAATATTGTAAATGCACAAACAGTAATATCTCCACATTGCAAGGTGCAATTCTGAAATTTTTTGCTTTTTCCTGCTAATCCTAGCATGATAAAGAAGATTCAAAGAGAGTGAGATGCCAGCTCCTTTCATTCAGTCAGTAGCTTCAAACATTTCTGGACGTTTTTCAATGGCAAAAATCAATGAATATTGAAAATGCACAAACAGTAATATCTCCACATTGCAAGGTGCAATTCCTGAAATTTTTTGCTTTTCCTGCTCCTCTTAGCATGATAAAGAAGATTCAAAGAGAGTGAGATGCCAGCTCTTTTCATTCAGTCAGTAGCTTCAAACATTTCTGGTATATGAATAACATGATGTTTTTCAATGGCAAAAATCAATGAATATTGTAAATGCACAAACAGTAATTTCTCCGCATTGCAAGGTGCAATTCTGAAATTTTTTGCTTTTTCCTGCTAATCCTAGCATGATAAAGAAGATTCAAAGAGAGTGAGATGCCAGCTCCTTTCATTCAGTCAGTAGCTTCAAACATTTCTGGACGTTTTTCAATGGCAAAAATCAATGAATATTGTAAATGCACAAACAGTAATATCTCCATATTGCAAGGTGCAATTCTGAAATTTTTTGCTTTTTCCTGCTCCTCTTAGCATGATAAAGAAGATTCAAAGAGAGTGAGATGCCAGCTCTTTTCATTCAGTCAGTAGCTTCAAACATTTCTGGTATATGAATAACATGATGTTTTTCAATGGCAAAAATCAATGAATATTGTAAATGCACAAACAGTAATTTCTCCGCATTGCAAGGTGCAATTCTGAAATTTTTTGCTTTTTCCTGCTAATCCTAGCATGATAAAGAAGATTCAAAGAGAGTGAGATGCCAGCTCCTTTCATTCAGTCAGTAGCTTCAAACATTTCTGGACGTTTTTCAATGGCAAAAATCAATGAATATTGTAAATGCACAAACAGTAATATCTCCACATTGCAAGGTGCAATTCTGAAATTTTTTGCTTTTTCCTGCTAATCCTAGCATGATAAAGAAGATTCAAAGAGAGTGAGATGCCAGCTCCTTTCATTCAGTCAGTAGCTTCAAACATTTCTGGACGTTTTTCAATGGCAAAAATCAATGAATATTGTAAATGCACAAACAGTAATATCTCCACATTGCAAGGTGCAATTCTGAAATTTTTTGCTTTTTCCTGCTAATCCTAGCATGATAAAGAAGATTCAAAGAGAGTGAGATGCCAGCTCCTTTCATTCAGTCAGTAGCTTCAAACATTTCTGGACGTTTTTCAATGGCAAAAATCAATGAATATTGTAAATGCACAAACAGTAATATCTCCACATTGCAAGGTGCAATTCTGAAATTTTTTGCTTTTTCCTGCTAATCCTAGCATGATAAAGAAGATTCAAAGAGAGTGAGATGCCAGCTCCTTTCATTCAGTCAGTAGCTTCAAACATTTCTGGACGTTTTTCAATGGCAAAAATCAATGAATATTGTAAATGCACAAACAGTAATATCTCCACATTGCAAGGTGCAATTCTGAAATTTTTTGCTTTTTCCTGCTAATCCTAGCATGATAAAGAAGATTCAAAGAGAGTGAGATGCCAGCTCCTTTCATTCAGTCAGTAGCTTCAAACATTTCTGGACATTTTTCAATGGCAAAAATCAATGAATATTGTAAATGCACAAACAGTAATATCTCCACATTGCAAGGTGCAATTCTGAAATTTTTTGCTTTTTCCTGCTAATCCTAGCATGATAAAGAAGATTCAAAGAGAGTGAGATGCCAGCTCCTTTCATTCAGTCAGTAGCTTCAAACATTTCTGGACGTTTTTCAATGGCAAAAATCAATGAATATTGTAAATGCACAAACAGTAATATCTCCACATTGCAAGGTGCAATTCTGAAATTTTTTGCTTTTTCCTGCTCCTCTTAGCATGATAAAGAAGATTCAAAGAGAGTGAGATGCCAGCTCTTTTCATTCAGTCAGTAGCTTCAAACATTTCTGGTATATGAATAACATGATGTTTTTCAATGGCAAAAATCAATGAATATTGTAAATGCACAAACAGTAATTTCTCCGCATTGCAAGGTGCAATTCTGAAATTTTTTGCTTTTTCCTGCTAATCCTAGCATGATAAAGAAGATTCAAAGAGAGTGAGATGCCAGCTCCTTTCATTCAGTCAGTAGCTTCAAACATTTCTGGACGTTTTTCAATGGCAAAAATCAATGAATATTGTAAATGCACAAACAGTAATATCTCCACATTGCAAGGTGCAATTCTGAAATTTTTTGCTTTTTCCTGCTAATCCTAGCATGATAAAGAAGA
This sequence comes from Phyllobates terribilis, assembly GCF_046119375.1. Taxonomy (NCBI): domain Eukaryota; kingdom Metazoa; phylum Chordata; class Amphibia; order Anura; family Dendrobatidae; genus Phyllobates; species Phyllobates terribilis. Next base: position 112,564 of record NW_027363256.1, read on the forward strand.
TTCAAAGAGAGTGAGATGCCAGCTCCTTTCATTCAGTCAGTAGCTTCAAACATTTCTGGACGTTTTTCAATGGCAAAAATCAATGAATATTGTAAATGCACAAACAGTAATTTCTCCGCATTGCAAGGTGCAATTCTGAAATTTTTTGCTTTTTCCTGCTAATCCTAGCATGATAAAGAAGATTCAAAGAGAGTGAGATGCCAGCTCCTTTCATTCAGTCAGTAGCTTCAAACATTTCTGGACGTTTTTCAATGGCAAAAATCAATGAATATTGTAAATGCACAAACAGTAATATCTCCACATTGCAAGGTGCAATTCTGAAATTTTTTGCTTTTTCCTGCTAATCCTAGCATGATGAAGAAGATTCAAAGAGAGTGAGATGCCAGCTCCTTTCATTCAGTCAGTAGCTTCAAACATTTCTGGACGTTTTTCAATGGCAAAAATCAATGAATATTGTAAATGCACAAACAGTAATATCTCCACATTGCTAGGTGCAATTCTGAAATTTTTTGCCTTTTCCTGCTAATCCTAGCATGATAAAGAAGATTCAAAGAGAGTGAGATGCCAGCTCCTTTCATTCAGTCAGTAGCTTCAAACATTTCTGGACGTTTTTCAATGGCAAAAATCAATGAATATTGTAAATGCACAAACAGTAATATCTCCACATTGCAAGGTGCAATTCTGAAATTTTTTGCTTTTTCCTGCTAATCCTAGCATGATAAAGAAGATTCAAAGAGAGTGAGATGCCAGCTCCTTTCATTCAGTCAGTAGCTTCAAACATTTCTGGACGTTTTTCAATGGCAAAAATCAATGAATATTGAAAATGCACAAACAGTAATATCTCCACATTGCAAGGTGCAATTCCTGAAATTTTTTGCTTTTTCCTGCTCCTCTTAGCATGATAAAGAAGATTCAAAGAGAGTGAGATGCCAGCTCTTTTCATTCAGTCAGTAGCTTCAAACATTTCTGGTATATGAATAACATGATGTTTTTCAATGGCAAAAATCAATGAATATTGTAAATGCACAAACAGTAATTTCTCCGCATTGCAAGGTGCAATTCTGAAATTTTTTGCTTTTTCCTCCTAATCCTAGCATGATAAAGAAGATTCAAAGAGAGTGAGATGCCAGCTCCTTTCATTCAGTCAGTAGCTTCAAACATTTCTGGACGTTTTTCAATGGCAAAAATCAATGAATATTGTAAATGCACAAACAGTAATATCTCCACATTGCAAGGTGCAATTCTGAAATTTTTTGCTTTTTCCTGCTAATCCTAGCATGATAAAGAAGATTCAAAGAGAGTGAGATGCCAGCTCCTTTCATTCAGTCAGTAGCTTCAAACATTTCTGGACGTTTTTCAATGGCAAAAATCAATGAATATTGTAAATGCACAAACAGTAATATCTCCACATTGCAAGGTGCAATTCTGAAATTTTTTGCTTTTTCCTGCTAATCCTAGCATGATAAAGAAGATTCAAAGAGAGTGAGATGCCAGCTCCTTTCATTCAGTCAGTAGCTTCAAACATTTCTGGTATATAAATAACATGATGTTTTTCAATGGCAAAAATCAATGAATATTGTAAATGCACAAACAGTAATTTCTCCGCATTGCAAGGTGCAATTCTGAAATTTTTTGCTTTTTCCTGCTAATCCTAGCATGATAAAGAAGATTCAAAGAGAGTGAGATGCCAGCTCCTTTCATTCAGTCAGTAGCTTCAAACATTTCTGGACGTTTTTCAATGGCAAAAATCAATGAATATTGTAAATGCACAAAACAGTAATATCTCCACATTGCAAGGTGCAATTCTGAAATTTTTTGCTTTTTCCTGCTAATCCTAGCATGATAAAGAAGATACAAAGAGAGTGAGATGCCAGCTCCTTTCATTCAGTCAGTAGCTTCAAACATTTCTGGACGTTTTTCAATGGCAAAAATCAATGAATATTGTAAATGCACAAACAGTAATTTCTCCGCATTGCAAGGTGCAATTCTGAAATTTTTTGCTTTTTCCTGCTAATCCTAGCATGATAAAGAAGATTCAAAGAGAGTGAGATGCCAGCTCCTTTCATTCAGTCAGTAGCTTCAAACATTTCTGGACGTTTTTCAATGGCAAAAATCAATGAATATTGTAAATGCACAAACAGTAATATCTCCACATTGCAAGGTGCAATTCTGAAATTTTTTGCTTTTTCCTGCTAATCCTAGCATGATGAAGAAGATTCAAAGAGAGTGAGATGCCAGCTCCTTTCATTCAGTCAGTAGCTTCAAACATTTCTGGACGTTTTTCAATGGCAAAAATCAATGAATATTGTAAATGCACAAACAGTAATATCTCCACATTGCTAGGTGCAATTCTGAAATTTTTTGCCTTTTCCTGCTAATCCTAGCATGATAAAGAAGATTCAAAGAGAGTGAGATGCCAGCTCCTTTCATTCAGTCAGTAGCTTCAAACATTTCTGGACGTTTTTCAATGGCAAAAATCAATGAATATTGTAAATGCACAAACAGTAATATCTCCACATTGCAAGGTGCAATTCTGAAATTTTTTGCTTTTTCCTGCTAATCCTAGCATGATAAAGAAGATTCAAAGAGAGTGAGATGCCAGCTCCTTTCATTCAGTCAGTAGCTTCAAACATTTCTGGACGTTTTTCAATGGCAAAAATCAATGAATATTGAAAATGCACAAACAGTAATATCTCCACATTGCAAGGTGCAATTCCTGAAATTTTTTGCTTTTTCCTGCTCCTCTTAGCATGATAAAGAAGATTCAAAGAGAGTGAGATGCCAGCTCTTTTCATTCAGTCAGTAGCTTCAAACATTTCTGGTATATGAATAACATGATGTTTTTCAATGGCAAAAATCAATGAATATTGTAAATGCACAAACAGTAATTTCTCCGCATTGCAAGGTGCAATTCTGAAATTTTTTGCTTTTTCCTGCTAATCCTAGCATGATAAAGAAGATTCAAAGAGAGTGAGATGCCAGCTCCTTTCATTCAGTCAGTAGCTTCAAACATTTCTGGTATATGAATAACATGATGTTTTTCAATGGCAAAAATCAATGAATATTGTAAATGCACAAACAGTAATATCTCCACATTGCAAGGTGCAATTCTGAAATTTTTTGCTTTTTCCTGCTAATCCTAGCATGATAAAGAAGATTCAAAGAGAGTGAGATGCCAGCTCCTTTCATTCAGTCAGTAGCTTCAAACATTTCTGGACGTTTTTCAATGGCAAAAATCAATGAATATTGTAAATGCACAAACAGTAATATCTCCATATTGCAAGGTGCAATTCTGAAATTTTTTGCTTTTTCCTGCTCCTCTTAGCATGATAAAGAAGATTCAAAGAGAGTGAGATGCCAGCTCTTTTCATTCAGTCAGTAGCTTCAAACATTTCTGGTATATGAATAACATGATGTTTTTCAATGGCAAAAATCAATGAATATTGTAAATGCACAAACAGTAATTTCTCCGCATTGCAAGGTGCAATTCTGAAATTTTTTGCTTTTTCCTGCTAATCCTAGCATGATAAAGAAGATTCAAAGAGAGTGAGATGCCAGCTCCTTTCATTCAGTCAGTAGCTTCAAACATTTCTGGACGTTTTTCAATGGCAAAAATCAATGAATATTGTAAATGCACAAACAGTAATATCTCCACATTGCAAGGTGCAATTCTGAAATTTTTTGCTTTTTCCTGCTAATCCTAGCATGATAAAGAAGATTCAAAGAGAGTGAGATGCCAGCTCCTTTCATTCAGTCAGTAGCTTCAAACATTTCTGGACGTTTTTCAATGGCAAAAATCAATGAATATTGTAAATGCACAAACAGTAATATCTCCACATTGCAAGGTGCAATTCTGAAATTTTTTGCTTTTTCCTGCTAATCCTAGCATGATAAAGAAGATTCAAAGAGAGTGAGATGCCAGCTCCTTTCATTCAGTCAGTAGCTTCAAACATTTCTGGTATATAAATAACATGATGTTTTTCAATGGCAAAAATCAATGAATATTGTAAATGCACAAACAGTAATTTCTCCGCATTGCAAGGTGCAATTCTGAAATTTTTTGCTTTTTCCTGCTAATCCTAGCATGATAAAGAAGATTCAAAGAGAGTGAGATGCCAGCTCCTTTCATTCAGTCAGTAGCTTCAAACATTTCTGGACGTTTTTCAATGGCAAAAATCAATTAATATTGTAAATGCACAAAACAGTAATATCTCCACATTGCAAGGTGCAATTCTGAAATTTTTTGCTTTTTCCAGCTAATCCTAGCATGATAAAGAAGATTCAAAGAGAGTGAGATGCCAGCTCCTTTCATTCAGTCAGTAGCTTCAAACATTTCTGGACGTTTTTCAATGGCAAAAATCAATGAATATTGTAAATGCACAAACAGTAATATCTCCACATTGCAAGGTGCAATTCTGAAATTTTTTGCTTTTTCCTGCTAATCCTAGCATGATAAAGAAGATTCAAAGAGAGTGAGATGCCAGCTCCTTTCATTCAGTCAGTAGCTTCAAACATTTCTGGACGTTTTTCAATGGCAAAAATCAATGAATATTGAAAATGCACAAACAGTAATATCTCCACATTGCAAGGTGCAATTCTGAAATTTTTTGCTTTTTCCTGCTCCTCTTAGCATGATAAAGAAGATTCAAAGAGAGTGAGATGCCAGCTCTTTTCATTCAGTCAGTAGCTTCAAACATTTCTGGTATATGAATAACATGATGTTTTTCAATTGCAAAAATCAATGAATATTGTAAATGCACAAACAGGAATTTCTCCGCATTGCAAGGCGCAATTCTGAAATTTTTTGCTTTTTCCTGCTAATCCTAGCATGATAAAGAAGATTCAAAGAGAGTGAGATGCCAGCTCCTTTCATTCAGTCAGTAGCTTCAAACATTTCTGGTATATGAATAACATGATGTTTTTCAATGGCAAAAATCAATGAATATTGTAAATGCACAAACAGTAATATCTCCACATTGCAAGGTGCAATTCTGAAATTTTTTGCTTTTTCCTGCTAATCCTAGCATGATAAAGAAGATTCAAAGAGAGTGAGATGCCAGCTCCTTTCTTTCAGTCAGTAGCTTCAAACATTTCTGGACGTTTTTCAATGGCAAAAATCAATGAATATTGTAAATGCACAAACAGTAATATCTCCATATTGCAAGGTGCAATTCTGAAATTTTTTGCTTTTTCCTGCTCCTCTTAGCATGATAAAGAAGATTCAAAGAGAGTGAGATGCCAGCTCTTTTCATTCAGTCAGTAGCTTCAAACATTTCTGGTATATGAATAACATGATGTTTTTCAATGACAAAAATCAATGAATATTGTAAATGCACAAACAGTAATTTCTCCGCATTGCAAGGTGCAATTCTGAAATTTTTTGCTTTTTCCTGCTAATCCTAGCATGATAAAGAAGATTCAAAGAGAGTGAGATGCCAGCTCCTTTCATTCAGTCAGTAGCTTCAAACATTTCTGGACGTTTTTCAATGGCAAAAATCAATGAATATTGTAAATGCACAAACAGTAATATCTCCACATTGCAAGGTGCAATTCTGAAATTTTTTGCTTTTTCCTGCTAATCCTAGCATGATAAAGAAGATTCAAAGAGAGTGAGATGCCAGCTCCTTTCATTCAGTCAGTAGCTTCAAACATTTCTGGACGTTTTTCAATGGCAAAAATCAATGAATATTGTAAATGCACAAACAGTAATATCTCCACATTGCAAGGTGCAATTCTGAAATTTTTTGCTTTTTCCTGCTAATCCTAGCATGATAAAGAAGATTCAAAGAGAGTGAGATGCCAGCTCCTTTCATTCAGTCAGTAGCTTCAAACATTTCTGGTATATAAATAACATGATGTTTTTCAATGGCAAAAATCAATGAATATTGTAAATGCACAAACAGTAATTTCTCCGCATTGCAAGGTGCAATTCTGAAATTTTTTGCTTTTTCCTGCTAATCCTAGCATGATAAAGAAGATTCAAAGAGAGTGAGATGCCAGCTCCTTTCATTCAGTCAGTAGCTTCAAACATTTCTGGACGTTTTTCAATGGCAAAAATCAATTAATATTGTAAATGCACAAAACAGTAATATCTCCACATTGCAAGGTGCAATTCTGAAATTTTTTGCTTTTTCCAGCTAATCCTAGCATGATAAAGAAGATTCAAAGAGAGTGAGATGCCAGCTCCTTTCATTCAGTCAGTAGCTTCAAACATTTCTGGACGTTTTTCAATGGCAAAAATCAATGAATATTGTAAATGCACAAACAGTAATATCTCCACATTGCAAGGTGCAATTCTGAAATTTTTTGCTTTTTCCTGCTAATCCTAGCATGATAAAGAAGATTCAAAGAGAGTGAGATGCCAGCTCCTTTCATTCAGTCAGTAGCTTCAAACATTTCTGGACGTTTTTCAATGGCAAAAATCAATGAATATTGTAAATGCACAAACAGTAATATCTCCACATTGCAAGGTGCAATTCTGAAATTTTTTGCTTTTTCCTGCTCCTCTTAGCATGATAAAGAAAATTCAAAGAGAGTGAGATGCCAGCTCTTTTCATTCAGTCAGTAGCTTCAAACATTTCTGGAATATGAATAACATGATGTTTTTCAATGGCAAAAATCAATGAGTATTGTAAATGCACAAACAGTAATTTCTCCGCATTGCAAGGTGCAATTCTGAAATTTTTTGCTTTTTCCTGCTAAGCCTAGCATGATAAAGAAGATTCAAAGAGAGTGAGATGCCAGCTCCTTTCATTCAGTCAGTAGCTTCAAACATTTCTGGACGTTTTTCAATGGCAAAAATCAATGAATATTGTAAATGCACAAACAGTAATATCTCCACATTGCAAGGTGCAATTCTGAAATTTTTTGCTTTTTCCTGCTAATCCTAGCATGATAAAGAATATTCCTTGAGAGTGAGATGCCAGCTCCTTTCATTCAGTCAGTAGCTTCAAACATTTCTGGACGTTTTTCAATGGCAAAAATTAATGAATATTGTAAATGCACAAACAGTAATATCTCAACATTGCAAGGTGCAATTCTGAAATTTTTTGCTTTTTCCTGCTAATCCTAGCATGATAAAGAAGATTCAAAGAGAGTGAGATGCCAGCTCCTTTCATTCAGTCAGTAGCTTCAAACATTTCTGGACGTTTTTCAATGGCAAAAATCAATGAATATTGTAAATGCACAAACAGTAATATCTCCACATTGCAAGGTGCAATTCTGAAATTTTTTGCTTTTTCCTGCTAATCCTAGCATGATAAAGAAGATTCAAAGAGAGTGAGATGCCAGCTCCTTTCATTCAGTCAGTAGCTTCAAACATTTCTGGACGTTTTTCAATGGCAAAAATCAATGAATATTGTAAATGCACAAACAGTAATATCTCCACATTGCAAGGTGCAATTCTGAAATTTTTTGCTTTTTCCTGCTCCTCTTAGCATGATAAAGAAAATTCAAAGAGAGTGAGATGCCAGCTCTTTTCATTCAGTCAGTAGCTTCAAACATTTCTGGAATATGAATAACATGATGTTTTTCAATGGCAAAAATCAATGAGTATTGTAAATGCACAAACAGTAATTTCTCCGCATTGCAAGGTGCAATTCTGAAATTTTTTGCTTTTTCCTGCTAAGCCTAGCATGATAAAGAAGATTCAAAGAGAGTGAGATGCCAGCTCCTTTCATTCAGTCAGTAGCTTCAAACATTTCTGGACGTTTTTCAATGGCAAAAATCAATGAATATTGTAAATGCACAAACAGTAATATCTCCACATTGCAAGGTGCAATTCTGAAATTTTTTGCTTTTTCCTGCTAATCCTAGCATGATAAAGAAGATTCAAAGAGAGTGAGATGCCAGCTCCTTTCATTCAGTCAGTAGCTTCAAACATTTCTGGACGTTTTTCAATGGCAAAAATTAATGAATATTGTAAATGCACAAACAGTAATATCTCAACATTGCAAGGTGCAATTCTGAAATTTTTTGCTTTTTCCTGCTAATCCTAGCATGATAAAGAAGATTCAAAGAGAGTGAGATGCCAGCTCCTTTCATTCAGTCAGTAGCTTCAAACATTTCTGGACGTTTTTCAATGGCAAAAATCAATGAATATTGTAAATGCAAAAACAGTAATATCTCTACATTGCAAGGTGCAATTCTGAAATTTTTTGCTTTTTCCTGCTAATCCTAGCATGATAAAGAAGATTCAAAGAGAGTGAGATGCCAGCTCCTTTCATTCAGTCAGTAGCTTCAAACATTTCTGGACGTTTTTCAATGGCAAAAATCAATGAATATTGTAAATGCACAAACAGTAATATCTCCACATTGCAAGGTGCAATTCTGAAATTTTTTGCTTTTTCCTGCTAATCCTAGCATGATAAAGAAGATTCAAAGAGAGTGAGATGCCAGCTCCTTTCATTCAGTCAGTAGCTTCAAACATTTCTGGACGTTTTTCAATGGCAAAAATCAATGAATATTGTAAATGCACAAACAGTAATATCTCCACATTGCAAGGTGCAATTCTGAAATTTTTTGCTTTTTCCTGCTCCTCTTAGCATGATAAAGAAGATTCAAAGAGAGTGAGATGCCAGCTCTTTTCATTCAGTCAGTAGCTTCAAACATTTCTGGTATATGAATAACATGATGTTTTTCAATGGCAAAAATCAATGAATATTGTAAATGCACAAACAGTAATTTCTCCGCATTGCAAGGTGCAATTCTGAAATTTTTTGCTTTTTCCTGCTAATCCTAGCATGATAAAGAAGATTCAAAGAGAGTGAGATGCCAGCTCCTTTCATTCAGTCAGTAGCTTCAAACATTTCTGGACGTTTTTCAATGGCAAAAATCAATGAATATTGTAAATGCACAAACAGTAATATCTCCACATTGCAAGGTGCAATTCTGAAATTTTTTGCTTTTTCCTGCTAATCCTAGCATGATAAAGAAGATTCAAAGAGAGTGAGATGCCAGCTCCTTTCATTCAGTCAGTAGCTTCAAACATTTCTGGACGTTTTTCAATGGCAAAAATCAATGAATATTGTAAATGCACAAACAGTAATATCTCCACATTGCAAGGTGCAATTCTGAAATTTTTTGCTTTTTCCTGCTAATCCTAGCATGATAAAGAAGATTCAAAGAGAGTGAGATGCCAGCTCCTTTCATTCAGTCAGTAGCTTCAAACATTTCTGGTATATAAATAACATGATGTTTTTCAATGGCAAAAATCAATGAATATTGTAAATGCACAAACAGTAATTTCTCCGCATTGCAAGGTGCAATTCTGAAATTTTTTGCTTTTTCCTGCTAATCCTAGCATGATAAAGAAGATTCAAAGAGAGTGAGATGCCAGCTCCTTTCATTCAGTCAGTAGCTTCAAACATTTCTGGACGTTTTTCAATGGCAAAAATCAATTAATATTGTAAATGCACAAACAGTAATATCTCCACATTGCAAGGTGCAATTCTGAAATTTTTTGCTTTTTCCTGCTAATCCTAGCATGATAAAGAAGATTCAAAGAGAGTGAGATGCCAGCTCCTTTCATTCAGTCAGTAGCTTCAAACATTTCTGGACGTTTTTCAATGGCAAAAATCAATGAATATTGTAAATGCACAAACAGTAATATCTCCACATTGCAAGGTGCAATTCTGAAATTTTTTGCTTTTTACTGCTAATCCTAGCATGATAAAGAAGATTCAAAGAGAGTGAGATGCCAGCTCCTTTCATTCAGTCAGTAGCTTCAAACATTTCTGGACGTTTTTCAATGGCAAAAATCAATGAATATTGTAAATGCACAAACAGTAATATCTCCACATTGCAAGGTGCAATTCTGAAATTTTTTGCTTTTTCCTGCTCCTCTTAGCATGATAAAGAAAATTCAAAGAGAGTGAGATGCCAGCTCTTTTCATTCAGTCAGTAGCTTCAAACATTTCTGGAATATGAATAACATGATGTTTTTCAATGGCAAAAATCAATGAGTATTGTAAATGCACAAACAGTAATTTCTCCGCATTGCAAGGTGCAATTCTGAAATTTTTTGCTTTTTCCTGCTAAGCCTAGCATGATAAAGAAGATTCAAAGAGAGTGAGATGCCAGCTCCTTTCATTCAGTCAGTAGCTTCAAACATTTCTGGACGTTTTTCAATGGCAAAAATCAATGAATATTGTAAATGCACAAACAGTAATATCTCCACATTGCAAGGTGCAATTCTGAAATTTTTTGCTTTTTCCTGCTAATCCTAGCATGATAAAGAATATTCAAAGAGAGTGAGATGCCAGCTCCTTTCATTCAGTCAGTAGCTTCAAACATTTCTGGACGTTTTTCAATGGCAAAAATTAATGAATATTGTAAATGCACAAACAGTAATATCTCAACATTGCAAGGTGCAATTCTGAAATTTTTTGCTTTTTCCTGCTAATCCTAGCATGATAAAGAAGATTCAAAGAGAGTGAGATGCCAGCTCCTTTCATTCAGTCAGTAGCTTCAAACATTTCTGGACGTTTTTCAATGGCAAAAATCAATGAATATTGTAAATGCACAAACAGTAATATCTCCACATTGCAAGGTGCAATTCTGAAATTTTTTGCTTTTTCCTGCTAATCCTAGCATGATAAAGAAGATTCAAAGAGAGTGAGATGCCAGCTCCTTTCATTCAGTCAGTAGCTTCAAACATTTCTGGACGTTTTTCAATGGCAAAAATCAATGAATATTGTAAATGCACAAACAGTAATATCTCCACATTGCAAGGTGCAATTCTGAAATTTTTTGCTTTTTCCTGCTCCTCTTAGCATGATAAAGAAAATTCAAAGAGAGTGAGATGCCAGCTCTTTTCATTCAGTCAGTAGCTTCAAACATTTCTGGAATATGAATAACATGATGTTTTTCAATGGCAAAAATCAATGAGTATTGTAAATGCACAAACAGTAATTTCTCCGCATTGCAAGGTGCAATTCTGAAATTTTTTGCTTTTTCCTGCTAAGCCTAGCATGATAAAGAAGATTCAAAGAGAGTGAGATGCCAGCTCCTTTCATTCAGTCAGTAGCTTCAAACATTTCTGGACGTTTTTCAATGGCAAAAATCAATGAATATTGTAAATGCACAAACAGTAATATCTCCACATTGCAAGGTGCAATTCTGAAATTTTTTGCTTTTTCCTGCTAATCCTAGCATGATAAAGAAGATTCAAAGAGAGTGAGATGCCAGCTCCTTTCATTCAGTCAGTAGCTTCAAACATTTCTGGACGTTTTTCAATGGCAAAAATTAATGAATATTGTAAATGCACAAACAGTAATATCTCAACATTGCAAGGTGCAATTCTGAAATTTTTTGCTTTTTCCTGCTAATCCTAGCATGATAAAGAAGATTCAAAGAGAGTGAGATGCCAGCTCCTTTCATTCAGTCAGTAGCTTCAAACATTTCTGGACGTTTTTCAATGGCAAAAATCAATGAATATTGTAAATGCAAAAACAGTAATATCTCTACATTGCAAGGTGCAATTCTGAAATTTTTTGCTTTTTCCTGCTAATCCTAGCATGATAAAGAAGATTCAAAGAGAGTGAGATGCCAGCTCCTTTCATTCAGTCAGTAGCTTCAAACATTTCTGGACGTTTTTCAATGGCAAAAATCAATGAATATTGTAAATGCACAAACAGTAATATCTCCACATTGCAAGGTGCAATTCTGAAATTTTTTGCTTTTTCCTGCTAATCCTAGCATGATAAAGAAGATTCAAAGAGAGTGAGATGCCAGCTCCTTTCATTCAGTCAGTAGCTTCAAACATTTCTGGACGTTTTTCAATGGCAAAAATCAATGAATATTGTAAATGCACAAACAGTAATATCTCCACATTGCAAGGTGCAATTCTGAAATTTTTTGCTTTTTCCTGCTCCTCTTAGCATGATAAAGAAGATTCAAAGAGAGTGAGATGCCAGCTCTTTTCATTCAGTCAGTAGCTTCAAACATTTCTGGTATATGAATAACATGATGTTTTTCAATGGCAAAAATCAATGAATATTGTAAATGCACAAACAGTAATTTCTCCGCATTGCAAGGTGCAATTCTGAAATTTTTTGCTTTTTCCTGCTAATCCTAGCATGATAAAGAAGATTCAAAGAGAGTGAGATGCCAGCTCCTTTCATTCAGTCAGTAGCTTCAAACATTTCTGGACGTTTTTCAATGGCAAAAATCAATGAATATTGTAAATGCACAAACAGTAATATCTCCACATTGCAAGGTGCAATTCTGAAATTTTTTGCTTTTTCCTGCTAATCCTAGCATGATAAAGAAGATTCAAAGAGAGTGAGATGCCAGCTCCTTTCATTCAGTCAGTAGCTTCAAACATTTCTGGACGTTTTTCAATGGCAAAAATCAATGAATATTGTAAATGCACAAACAGTAATATCTCCACATTGCAAGGTGCAATTCTGAAATTTTTTGCTTTTTCCTGCTAATCCTAGCATGATAAAGAAGATTCAAAGAGAGTGAGATGCCAGCTCCTTTCATTCAGTCAGTAGCTTCAAACATTTCTGGTATATAAATAACATGATGTTTTTCAATGGCAAAAATCAATGAATATTGTAAATGCACAAACAGTAATTTCTCCGCATTGCAAGGTGCAATTCTGAAATTTTTTGCTTTTTCCTGCTAATCCTAGCATGATAAAGAAGATTCAAAGAGAGTGAGATGCCAGCTCCTTTCATTCAGTCAGTAGCTTCAAACATTTCTGGACGTTTTTCAATGGCAAAAATCAATTAATATTGTAAATGCACAAACAGTAATATCTCCACATTGCAAGGTGCAATTCTGAAATTTTTTGCTTTTTCCTGCTAATCCTAGCATGATAAAGAAGATTCAAAGAGAGTGAGATGCCAGCTCCTTTCATTCAGTCAGTAGCTTCAAACATTTCTGGACGTTTTTCAATGGCAAAAATCAATGAATATTGTAAATGCACAAACAGTAATATCTCCACATTGCAAGGTGCAATTCTGAAATTTTTTGCTTTTTACTGCTAATCCTAGCATGATAAAGAAGATTCAAAGAGAGTGAGATGCCAGCTCCTTTCATTCAGTCAGTAGCTTCAAACATTTCTGGACGTTTTTCAATGGCAAAAATCAATGAATATTGTAAATGCACAAACAGTAATATCTCCACATTGCAAGGTGCAATTCTGAAATTTTTTGCTTTTTCCTGCTCCTCTTAGCATGATAAAGAAGATTCAAAGAGAGTGAGATGCCAGCTCTTTTCATTCAGTCAGTAGCTTCAAACATTTCTGGAATATGAATAACATGATGTTTTTAAATGGCAAAAATCAATGAATATTGTAAATGCACAAACAGTAATTTCTCCGCATTGCAAGGTGCAATTCTGAAATTTTTTGCTTTTTCCTGCTAACCCTAGCATGATAAAGAAGATTCAAAGAGAGTGAGATGCCAGCTCCTTTCATTCAGTCAGTAGCTTCAAACATTTCTGGACGTTTTTCAATGGCAAAAATCAATGAATATTGTAAATGCACAAACAGTAATATCTCCACATTGCAAGGTGCAATTCTGAAATTTTTTGCTTTTTCCTGCTAATCCTAGCATGATAAAGAAGATTCAAAGAGAGTGAGATGCCAGCTCCTTTCATTCAGTCAGTAGCTTCAAACATTTCTGGACGTTTTTCAATGGCAAAAATCAATGAATATTGTAAATGCACAAACAGTAATATCTCCACATTGCAAGGTGCAATTCTGAAATTTTTTGCTTTTTCCTGCTAATCCTAGCATGATAAAGAAGATTCAAAGAGAGTGAGATGCCAGCTCCTTTCATTCAGTCAGTAGCTTCAAACATTTCTGGACGTTTTTCAATGGCAAAAATCAATGAATATTGTAAATGCACAAACAGTAATATCTCTACATTGCAAGGTGCAATTCTGAAATTTTTTGCTTTTTCCTGCTAATCCTAGCATGATAAAGAAGATTCAAAGAGAGTGAGATGCCAGCTCCTTTCATTCAGTCAGTAGCTTCAAACATTTCTGGACGTTTTTCAATGGCAAAAATCAATGAATATTGTAAATGCACAAACAGTAATATCTCCACATTGCAAGGTGCAATTCTGAAATTTTTTGCTTTTTCCTGCTAATCCTAGCATGATAAAGAAGATTCAAAGAGAGTGAGATGCCAGCTCCTTTCATTCAGTCAGTAGCTTCAAACATTTCTGGACGTTTTTCAATGGCAAAAATCAATGAATATTGTAAATGCACAAACAGTAATATCTCCACATTGCAAGGTGCAATTCTGAAATTTTTTGCTTTTTCCTGTTCCTCTTAGCATGATAAAGAAGATTCAAAGAGAGTGAGATGCCAGCTCTTTTCATTCAGTCAGTAGCTTCAAACATTTCTGGTATATGAATAACATGATGTTTTTCCATGGCAAAAATCAATGAATATTGTAAATGCACAAACAGTAATTTCTATGCATTGCAAGGTGCAATTCTGAAATTTTTTGCTTTTTCCTGCTAATCCTAGCATGATAAAGAAGATTCAAAGAGATTGAGATGCCAGCTCCTTTCAGTCAGTCAGTAGCTTCAAACATTTCTGGACGTTTTTCAATGGCAAAAGTCAATGAATATTGTAAATGCACAAACAATAATATCTCCACATTGCAAGGTGCAATTCTGAAATTTTTTGCTTTTTCCTGCTAATCCTAGCATGATAAAGAAGATTCAAAGAGAGTGAGATGCCAGCTTTTTTCATTCAGTCAGTAGCTTCAAACATTTCTGGTATATGAATAACATGATGTTTTTCAATGGCAAAAATAAATGAATATTGTAAATGCACAAACAGCAATTTCTCCGCATTGCAAGGTGCAATTCTGAAATTTTTTGCTTTTTCCTGCTAATCCTAGCATGATAAAGAAGATTCAAAGAGAGTGAGATGCCAGCTCCTTTCATTCAGTCAGTAGCTTCAAACATTTCTGGACGTTTTTCAATGGCAAAAATCAATTAATATTGTAAATGCACAAACAGTAATATCTCCACATTGCAAGGTGCAATTCTGAAATTTTTTGCTTTTTCCTGCTAATCCTAGCATGATAAAGAAGATTCAAAGAGAGTGAGATGCCAGCTCCTTTCATTCAGTCAGTAGCTTCAAACATTTCTGGACGTTTTTCAATGGCAAAAATCAATGAATATTGTAAATGCACAAACAGTAATATCTCCACATTGCAAGGTGCAATTCTGAAATTTTTTGCTTTTTCCTGCTAATCCTAGCATGATAAAGAAGATTCAAAGAGAGTGAGATGCCAGCGCGTTTCATTCAGTCAGTAGCTTCAAACATTTCTGGACGTTTTTCAATGGCAAAAATCAATGAATATTGTAAATGCACAAACAGTAATATCTTCACATTGCAAGGTGCAATTCTGAATTTTTTTGCTTTTTCCTGCTCCTCTTAGCATGATAAAGAAGATTCAAAGAGAGTGAGATGCCAGCTCTTTTCATTCAGTCAGTAGCTTCAAACATTTCTGGTATATGAATAACATGATGTTTTTCAATGGCAAAAATCAATGAATATTGTAAATGCACAAACAGTAATTTCTCCGCATTGCAAGGTGCAATTCTGAAATTTTTTGCTTTTTCCTGCTAATCCTAGCATGATAAAGAAGATTCAAAGAGAGTGAGATGTCAGCTCCTTTCATTCAGTCAGTAGCTTCAAACATTTCTGGACGTTTTTCAATGGCAAAAATCAATGAATATTGTAAATGCACAAACAGTAATATCTCCACATTGCAAGGTGCAATTCTGAAATTTTTTGCTTTTTCCTGCTAATCCTAGCATGATAAAGAAGATTCAAAGAGAGTGAGATGCCAGCTCCTTTCATTCAGTCAGTAGCTTCAAACATTTCTGGACGTTTTTCAATGGCAAAAATCAATGAATATTGTAAATGCACAAACAGTAATATCTCTACATTGCAAGGTGCAATTCTGAAATTTTTTGCTTTTTCCTGCTAATCCTAGCATGATAAAGAAGATTCAAAGAGAGTGAGATGCCAGCTCCTTTCATTCAGTCAGTAGCTTCAAACATTTCTGGACGTTTTTCAATGGCAAAAATCAATGAATATTGTAAATGCACAAACAGTAATATCTCCACATTGCAAGGTGCAATTCTGAAATTTTTTGCTTTTTCCTGCTAATCCTAGCATGATAAAGAAGATTCAAAGAGAGAGAGATGCCAGCTCCTTTCATTCAGTCAGTAGCTTCAAACATTTCTGGACGTTTTTCAATGGCAAAAATCAATGAATATTGTAAATGCACAAACAGTAATATCTCCACATTGCAAGGTGCAATTCTGAAATTTTTTGCTTTTTCCTGCTCCTCTTAGCATGATAAAGAAGATTCAAAGAGAGTGAGATGCCAGCTCTTTTCATTCAGTCAGTAGCTTCAAACATTTCTGGTATATGAATAACATCATGTTTTTCAATGGCAAAAATCAATGAATATTGTGAATGCACAAACAGTAATTTCTCCGCATTGCAAGGTGCAATTCTGAAATTTTTTGCTTTTTCCTGCTAATCCTAGCATGATAAAGAAGATTCAAAGAGAGTGAGATGCTAGCTCCTTTCATTTAGTCAGTAGCTTCAAACATTTCTGGTATATGAATAACATGATGTTTTTCAATGGCAAAAATCAATGAATATTGTAAATGCACAAACAGTAATATCTCCACATTGCAAGGTGCAATTCTGAAATTTTTTGCTTTTTCCTGCTAATCCTAGCATGATAAAGAAGATTCAAAGAGAGTGAGATGCCAGCTCCTTTCATTCAGTCAGTAGCTTCAAACATTTCTGGATGTTTTTCAATGGCAAAAATCAATGAATATTGTAAATGCACAAACAGTAATATCTCCACATTGCAAGGTGCAATTCTGAAATTTTTTGCTTTTTCCTGCTAATCCTAGCATGATAAAGAAGATTCAAAGAGAGTGAGATGCCAGCTCCTTTCATTCAGTCAGTAGCTTCAAACATTTCTGGACGTTTTTCAATGGCAAAAATCAATGAATATTGTAAATGCACAAACAGTAATATCTCCACATTGCAAGGTGCAATTCTGAAATTTTTTGCTTTTTCCTGCTAATCCTAGCATGATAAAGAAGATTCAAAGAGAGTGAGATGCCAGCTCCTTTCATTCAGTCAGTAGCTTCAAACATTTCTGGACGTTTTTCAATGGCAAAAATCAATGAATATTGTAAATGCACAAACAGTAATATCTCCACATTGCAAGGTGCAATTCTGAAATTTTTTGCTTTTTCCTGCTCCTCTTAGCATGATAAAGAATATTCAAAGAGAGTGAGATGCCAGCTCTTTTCATTCAGTCAGTAGCTTCAAACATTTCTGGTATATGAATAACATGATGTTTTTCAATGGCAAAAATCAATGAATATTGTAAATGCACAAACAGTAATTTCTCCGCATTGCATGGTGCAATTCTGAAATTTTTTGCTTTTTCCTGCTAATCCTAGCATGATAAAGAAGATTCAAAGAGAGTGAGATGCCAGCTCCTTTCATTCAGTCAGTAGCTTCAAACATTTCTGGACGTTTTTCAATGGCAAAAATCAATGAATATTGTAAATGCACAAACAGTAATATCTCCACATTGCAAGGTGCAATTCTGAAATTTTTTGCTTTTTCCTGCTAAACCTAGCATGATAAAGAAGATTCAAAGAGAGTGAGATGCCAGCTCCTTTCATTCAGTCAGTAGCTTCAAACATTTCTGGACGTTTTTCAATGGCAAAAATCAATGAATATTGTAAATGCACAAACAGTAATATCTCCACATTGCAAGGTGCAATTCTGAAATTTTTTGCTTTTTCCTGCTCCTCTTAGCATGATAAAGAAGATTCAAAGAGAGTGAGATGCCAGCTCTTTTCATTCAGTCAGTAGCTTCAAACATTTCTGGTATATGAATAACATGATGTTTTTCAATGGCAAAAATCAATGAATATTGTAAATGCACAAACAGTAATTTCTCCGCATTGCAAGGTGCAATTCTGAAATTTTTTGCTTTTTCCTGCTAATCCTAGCATGATAAAGAAGATTCAAAGAGAGTGAGATGCCAGCTCCTTTCATTCAGTCAGTAGCTTCAAACATTTCTGGACGTTTTTCAATGGCAAAAATCAATGAATATTGTAAATGCACAAACAGTAATATCTCCACATTGCAAGGTGCAATTCTGAAATTTTTTGCTTTTTCCTGTTCCTCTTAGCATGATAAAGAAGATTCAAAGAGAGTGAGATGCCAGCTCTTTTCATTCAGTCAGTAGCTTCAAACATTTCTGGTATATGAATAACATGATGTTTTTCCATGGCAAAAATCAATGAATATTGTAAATGCACAAACAGTAATTTCTATGCATTGCAAGGTGCAATTCTGAAATTTTTTGCTTTTTCCTGCTAATCCTAGCATGATAAAGAAGATTCAAAGAGATTGAGATGCCAGCTCCTTTCAGTCAGTCAGTAGCTTCAAACATTTCTGGACGTTTTTCAATGGCAAAAGTCAATGAATATTGTAAATGCACAAACAATAATATCTCCACATTGCAAGGTGCAATTCTGAAATTTTTTGCTTTTTCCTGCTAATCCTAGCATGATAAAGAAGATTCAAAGAGAGTGAGATGCCAGCTTTTTTCATTCAGTCAGTAGCTTCAAACATTTCTGGTATATGAATAACATGATGTTTTTCAATGGCAAAAATAAATGAATATTGTAAATGCACAAACAGCAATTTCTCCGCATTGCAAGGTGCAATTCTGAAATTTTTTGCTTTTTCCTGCTAATCCTAGCATGATAAAGAAGATTCAAAGAGAGTGAGATGCCAGCTCCTTTCATTCAGTCAGTAGCTTCAAACATTTCTGGACGTTTTTCAATGGCAAAAATCAATTAATATTGTAAATGCACAAACAGTAATATCTCCACATTGCAAGGTGCAATTCTGAAATTTTTTGCTTTTTCCTGCTAATCCTAGCATGATAAAGAAGATTCAAAGAGAGTGAGATGCCAGCTCCTTTCATTCAGTCAGTAGCTTCAAACATTTCTGGACGTTTTTCAATGGCAAAAATCAATGAATATTGTAAATGCACAAACAGTAATATCTCCACATTGCAAGGTGCAATTCTGAAATTTTTTGCTTTTTCCTGCTAATCCTAGCATGATAAAGAAGATTCAAAGAGAGTGAGATGCCAGCGCGTTTCATTCAGTCAGTAGCTTCAAACATTTCTGGACGTTTTTCAATGGCAAAAATCAATGAATATTGTAAATGCACAAACAGTAATATCTTCACATTGCAAGGTGCAATTCTGAAATTTTTTGCTTTTTCCTGCTCCTCTTAGCATGATAAAGAAGATTCAAAGAGAGTGAGATGCCAGCTCTTTTCATTCAGTCAGTAGCTTCAAACATTTCTGGTATATGAATAACATGATGTTTTTCAATGGCAAAAATCAATGAATATTGTAAATGCACAAACAGTAATTTCTCCGCATTGCAAGGTGCAATTCTGAAATTTTTTGCTTTTTCCTGCTAATCCTAGCATGATAAAGAAGATTCAAAGAGAGTGAGATGTCAGCTCCTTTCATTCAGTCAGTAGCTTCAAACATTTCTGGACGTTTTTCAATGGCAAAAATCAATGAATATTGTAAATGCACAAACAGTAATATCTCCACATTGCAAGGTGCAATTCTGAAATTTTTTGCTTTTTCCTGCTAATCCTAGCATGATAAAGAAGATTCAAAGAGAGTGAGATGCCAGCTCCTTTCATTCAGTCAGTAGCTTCAAACATTTCTGGACGTTTTTCAATGGCAAAAATCAATGAATATTGTAAATGCACAAACAGTAATATCTCTACATTGCAAGGTGCAATTCTGAAATTTTTTGCTTTTTCCTGCTAATCCTAGCATGATAAAGAAGATTCAAAGAGAGTGAGATGCCAGCTCCTTTCATTCAGTCAGTAGCTTCAAACATTTCTGGACGTTTTTCAATGGCAAAAATCAATGAATATTGTAAATGCACAAACAGTAATATCTCCACATTGCAAGGTGCAATTCTGAAATTTTTTGCTTTTTCCTGCTAATCCTAGCATGATAAAGAAGATTCAAAGAGAGAGAGATGCCAGCTCCTTTCATTCAGTCAGTAGCTTCAAACATTTCTGGACGTTTTTCAATGGCAAAAATCAATGAATATTGTAAATGCACAAACAGTAATATCTCCACATTGCAAGGTGCAATTCTGAAATTTTTTGCTTTTTCCTGCTCCTCTTAGCATGATAAAGAAGATTCAAAGAGAGTGAGATGCCAGCTCTTTTCATTCAGTCAGTAGCTTCAAACATTTCTGGTATATGAATAACATCATGTTTTTCAATGGCAAAAATCAATGAATATTGTAAATGCACAAACAGTAATTTCTCCGCATTGCAAGGTGCAATTCTGAAATTTTTTGCTTTTTCCTGCTAATCCTAGCATGATAAAGAAGATTCAAAGAGAGTGAGATGCTAGCTCCTTTCATTTAGTCAGTAGCTTCAAACATTTCTGGTATATGAATAACATGATGTTTTTCAATGGCAAAAATCAATGAATATTGTAAATGCACAAACAGTAATATCTCCACATTGCAAGGTGCAATTCTGAAATTTTTTGCTTTTTCCTGCTAATCCTAGCATGATAAAGAAGATTCAAAGAGAGTGAGATGCCAGCTCCTTTCATTCAGTCAGTAGCTTCAAACATTTCTGGATGTTTTTCAATGGCAAAAATCAATGAATATTGTAAATGCACAAACAGTAATATCTCCACATTGCAAGGTGCAATTCTGAAATTTTTTGCTTTTTCCTGCTAATCCTAGCATGATAAAGAAGATTCAAAGAGAGTGAGATGCCAGCTCCTTTCATTCAGTCAGTAGCTTCAAACATTTCTGGACGTTTTTCAATGGCAAAAATCAATGAATATTGTAAATGCACAAACAGTAATATCTCCACATTGCAAGGTGCAATTCTGAAATTTTTTGCTTTTTCCTGCTAATCCTAGCATGATAAAGAAGATTCAAAGAGAGTGAGATGCCAGCTCCTTTCATTCAGTCAGTAGCTTCAAACATTTCTGGACGTTTTTCAATGGCAAAAATCAATGAATATTGTAAATGCACAAACAGTAATATCTCCACATTGCAAGGTGCAATTCTGAAATTTTTTGCTTTTTCCTGCTCCTCTTAGCATGATAAAGAATATTCAAAGAGAGTGAGATGCCAGCTCTTTTCATTCAGTCAGTAGCTTCAAACATTTCTGGTATATGAATAACATGATGTTTTTCAATGGCAAAAATCAATGAATATTGTAAATGCACAAACAGTAATTTCTCCGCATTGCATGGTGCAATTCTGAAATTTTTTGCTTTTTCCTGCTAATCCTAGCATGATAAAGAAGATTCAAAGAGAGTGAGATGCCAGCTCCTTTCATTCAGTCAGTAGCTTCAAACATTTCTGGACGTTTTTCAATGGCAAAAATCAATGAATATTGTAAATGCACAAACAGTAATATCTCCACATTGCAAGGTGCAATTCTGAAATTTTTTGCTTTTTCCTGCTCCTCTTAGCATGATAAAGAAGATTCAAAGAGAGTGAGATGCCAGCTCTTTTCATTCAGTCAGTAGCTTCAAACATTTCTGGTATATGAATAACATGATGTTTTTCAATGGCAAAAATCAATGAATATTGTAAATGCACAAACAGTAATTTCTCCGCATTGCAAGGTGCAATTCTGAAATTTTTTGCTTTTTCCTGCTAATCCTAGCATGATAAAGAAGATTCAAAGAGAGTGAGATGCCAGCTCCTTTCATTCAGTCAGTAGCTTCAAACATTTCTGGACGTTTTTCAATGGCAAAAATCAATGAATATTGTAAATGCACAAACAGTAATATCTCCACATTGCAAGGTGCAATTCTGAAATTTTTTGCTTTTTCCTGCTCCTCTTAGCATGATAAAGAAGATTCAAAGAGAGTGAGATGCCAGCTCCTTTCATTCAGTCAGTAGCTTCAAACATTTCTGGACGTTTTTCAATGGCAAAAATCAATGAATATTGTAAATGCACAAACAGTAATATCTCCACATTGCAAGGTGCAATTCTGAAATTTTTTCTTTTTCCTGCTAATCCTAGCATGATAAAGAAGATTCAAAGAGAGTGAGATGCCAGCTCCTTTCATTCAGTCAGTAGCTTCAAACATTTCTGGACGTTTTTCAATGGCAAAAATCAATGAATATTGTAAATGCACAAACAGTAATATCTCCACATTGCAAGGTGCAATTCTGAAATTTTTTGCTTTTTCCTGCTAATCCTAGCATGATAAAGAAGATTCAAAGAGAGTGAGATGCCAGCTCCTTTCATTCAGTCAGTAGCTTCAAACATTTCTGGACGTTTTTCAATGGCAAAAATCAATGAATATTGTAAATGCACAAACAGTAATATCTCCACATTGCAAGGTGCAATTCTGAAATTTTTTGCTTTTTCCTGCTAATCCTAGCATGATAAAGAAGATTCAAAGAGAGTGAGATGCCAGCTCCTTTCATTCAGTCAGTAGCTTCAAACATTTCTGGACGTTTTTCAATGGCAATAATCAATGAATATTGTAAATGCACAAACAGTAATATCTCCACATTGCAAGGTGCAATTCTGAAATTTTTTGCCTTTTCCTGCTCCTCTTAGCATGATAAAGAAGATTCAAAGAGAGTGAGATGCCAGCTCTTTTCATTCAGTCAGTAGCTTCAAACATTTCTGGTATATGAATAACATGATGTTTTTCAATGGCAAAAATCAATGAATATTGTAAATGCACAAACAGTAATTTCTCCGCATTGCAAGGTGCAATTCTGAAATTTTTTGCTTTTTCCTGCTAATCCTAGCATGATAAAGAAGATTGAAAGAGAGTGAGATGCCAGCTCCTTTCATTCAGTCAGTAGCTTCAAACATTTCTGGAAGTTTTTCAATGGCAAAAATCAATGAATATTGTAAATGCACAAACATTAATATCTCCACATTGCAAGGTGCAATTCTGAATTTTTTTGCTTTTTCCTGCTAATCCTAGCATGATAAAGAAGATTCAAAGAGAGTGAGATGCCAGCTCCTTTCATTCAGTCAGTAGCTTCAAACATTTCTGGACGTTTTTCAATGGCAAAAATCAATGAATATTGTAAATGCACAAACAGTAATATCTCCACATTGCAAGGTGCAATTCTGAAATTTTTTGCTTTTTCCTGCTCCTCTTAGCATGATAAAGAAGATTCAAAGAGAGTGAGATGCCAGCTCTTTTCATTCAATCAGTAGCTTCAAACATTTCTGGTATATGAATAACATGATGTTTTTCAATGGCAAAAATCAATGAATATTGTAAATGCACAAACAGTAATTTCTCCGCATTGCAAGGTGCAATTCTGAAATTTTTTGCTTTTTCCTGCTAATCCTAGCATGATAAAGAAGATTCAAAGAGAGTGAGATGCCAGCTCCTTTCATTCAGTCAGTAGCTTCAAACATTTCTGGATGTTTTTCAATGGCAAAAATCAATGAATATTGTAAATGCACAAACAGTAATATCTCCACATTGCAAGGTGCAATTCTGAAATTTTTTGCTTTTTCCTGCTCCTCTTAGCATGATAAAGAAGATTCAAAGAGAGTGAGATGCCAGCTCTTTTCATTCAATCAGTAGCTTCAAACATTTCTGGTATATGAATAACATGATGTTTTTCAATGGCAAAAATCAATGAATATTGGAAATGCACAAACAGTAATTTCTCCGCATTGCAAGGTGCAATTCTGAAATTTTTTGCTTTTTCCTGCTAATCCTAGCATGATAAAGAAGATTCAAAGAGAGTGAGATGCCAGCTCCTTTCATTCAGTCAGTAGCTTCAAACATTTCTGGACGTTTTTCAATGGCAAAAATCAATGAATATTGTAAATGCACAAACAGTAATATCTCCACTAGTGTTGAGCCACCCCCGTAGTGTTCGAGTTCGGAGCGGTCTGATTTCAGTTCCAGAGCGATTCGCCCGATGAGTACTTGATATTTAGTAGTTTCAGCTAATTTTCTGAATTTTTGAAAATTTCACTTTTTTGTGAAAATATTCGCTAAATGAATGAATATTATGTGTGAGGTTACACCAGGAGAGTTCCAAATGTGTGTGGGTAGAATATGTATCCCACTGGGGTAAAATTGAAATAAGTTTAAAAAAAATTTTTTTTGTAAATAGCCATTGTTCCGGCGTTTGTCAGACTTTCAGAGAGGGAAAATGTGAGTGAGCATTCCGATTTCAGTTCCAGAGCGATTCGCCCGATGAGTCCTTGATATTTAGTCTTTTTCAGCCAATTTTCAGAATTTTTGAAATTTCACTTTTTTGTGAAAATATCCACTAAATGAGGGAATAATTAGTGTTGAGCCACCCCCGTAGTGTTCGAGTTCGGTTCGGTTCGTCGAACACCCGTGTGTTCGCCGAACTGTTCGTCGAACTGTTCGTCGAACACCTTCGAACACCGTTAAAACCAATGGCAGGCAAACAAAAACACATAGAAACACATAGAAAACACCTTCAAAGGTGTCCAAAAGCTGACAAACTACTCAGAAGACACAACTAACACATGGAAAAGTGACAAGTACATATAGTCATGCGAAAAGAAAAGAGGTGGAGGAGTAAAAGGAGGGGGAGACACAGATATAGGCATGTCATGCCCTTCTAAAATCCAAAAAGTGAGAAGCCGAGACGGCCAGTCCGCTCCTGCCCGTGCCACCTCCGTGTCGCCGGGTTTGTGCCAGAGCCGCGGTGAACCCTGACGGCCAGCCCCCCTCTCCCAATACTGGTGCCTGTCCGCTGGTGGGTCGAGAGAGCCCCCCTGTGGTGGAGGCAGCTCTAAGCTTTTTAATTTAAATTGTCCCTCTAATTTGAATGAATACACTTTAAATCCATTTACAAGGATCTATTGGAGGGCAAGTCTCATGCCAGCAGCCGCGTAATTCCAGCTCCAGTAGCGTCCACTAAAGCTGCTGCAGTTAAAAAGCTTTTATAAGGATCGAGCTCGGCTGTCCACCGCAAGGCATCCTAGTGCCAGTCCCAGCCCCTATGCCTTGGGGTGCCTCCTGATGCTCTTCACTAAGTATCCCGTGGTCCCGAAGCATTTCCTTTGAAAAAATTAAGTGTCCAAACTACAGGTGGTGTAGCTTGCTTAACAGCCGGGATAATCCGCTGACTAGCAGACACTGCTACTAGGCACAAAGTATTTCCTGGGCTAGATGCAGTTAAAAATTTGTAAGTAGATACTCTCGTTGGATGCTGAGAAAGCATTCCATAGAGTCTCCTGGCACGCCATATATGATTCTCTTAAAAAGCTTGGGGTAGGGGTCTAGGGGACCCTTTTATAGCCAAAATCACGGCCCTGTATCACAATACGTCACCTAGGCTGAAGATAAATGGAACTGTAGCACCGAGGGCTCAGTTGCTACAGACGTATTGCACCTCACCCAGAGGTGTGATATCTCACTCTCAGATAAGGATGGAGTGTGGATCAGGACCCGACACCTGCATGCATTACACCACATTGTTGTGGGGCAGGGCGACCAATATGCCCATGAGATGGGCACGACAGTCCCTGTCCCTGGCTGGAGTGGGGGGAGGGAACACTGAGGAAGGGGAAACCTGCAGTGCAGGAGCAGGGAGGAAGCCATTCCTGGGTGCATTGAGAAGGGAGTATAAAAGGTGGGCACCATCTTAGTTCAGTGCAGAGAAGTCTGAGCAGAAGTGGCAGGGAGCAGGGGCTCTGCATGAGCTCTGCTCCGGAGGCGGGCCTAGTAACAGAGGCCCAGGCCTGCAAGAGGGAGAAGGAAGGAAGAGGAGCGGAGAAGGCTCCAGGAACGAGGAATGAAGGGATCCCAGGGGTGCGGACGGGCGAGTCGCCACCGCACGCCCGAATCCACCTGCGTGGAGGGGTCAGGCCAAAGGGGGAGACCGGTCCCCGAACTAGTGGAGGCAGGAAACGACCCTCAGCTAGAAACTGGAGGCTCTGACATTTTATGTGGCGCAGCCCCTTGCTCCACCCGCTAGGAAGGCACCACATAGGGTCAGGGAAACTGGCGCCAAGTTTACCAAGAGGAGGCCCGAGGCAGCCGGACAGAAGTGTTGGTAAGAAAGGCCAGACAAAGGACACACAAAGGGGGTCCTGTGAAGCGCTCTAAAGTTATCTGGGAGTTGTCTGAGCCCCTCACCTGGTGAGCACAGTACGACGTGGGCAGCCGTTACCTGCAGACGTGGTCTGGATAATAAGAACTGTGAGTAAAGGCCCTGAACTGCATCACTGACTCCGTGTCGTTACTGCTGCTGCCCTGCACCATCACCCCCATCCTCCGCATACACTGCCCTGAGGCTATACTCCTCCCGTGGGGAGTTATGCTACGCTCTGCTGCACCCACAACACCAGCCTTAGCGGTCTGCCCTGTAGCGGCGGTTCACTCTGACCGCAATCCACGGGTGGCGTAGTCGGACATTTAAACATCAAAACCACATAAATAGTTCCGCCACTGGTTTGACCGCCCTGAGCCACGGAACCGGATCGCCGCCACGAAGACTACAACCACCAGCATCCACCAAAAAGGGTCCGGCTCCGGGTGTCCCAAGGCCCAGGGGGTGCGTCAGAACATTTTCATCACCTTTCACAATCACCAATGGGACAAGGCAGGGATGTCCTCTGTCCCCTCTCTTATACATCCTAGTGACGGAGCACCTGCTCTCATCAATTCGCCATAACCCCAATATTAGGTGGATTGAGGTGGGAGGCACCGAGTACAAGTGCTCTCTATTTGCTGATGATGTCCTAGTATATATCACTCAATCACATATATCCATCCCTGCTGTTATGGCTGAAATAGATCACTTTGATACATGGTAAAATTTTAAAATCAATGCAGCGAAGTCTGAGGCCCTCGATGTCTCCCTCCCTAAATCCATATAGGATTCCATCCAGTCCAACTTTCCCTTTGCCTGGCCCTCACAGGGTATCAAATACTTAGGAATTCCTATTCATAGAGACCTCTCCCATCTATGTTATCTTAATTTTGGGCCCTTTATTGAACAATTCCATACAGACCACGGTTGGCAAGTTAGAACTGTAAGATTCACTACGTGAACCACTGGTGTTTTGTGGAAAAGCACATGTACACCGCGTTCCAAATTATTATGCAAAAAGTGTTTAGGAGTGATAAGGGAAGAATTTGTTTGTTTGTCAGTTAAACTCATTGATGGTGATGTGTGTCAGGGCTCTTTATATCACTGTAAGCAATTGCAGACACCTGTGCTAATTAGTTTGGCAGGTGTGTCCAATGAAAGGCAAGACTACTTAAGAAGGCTCTCTCACATTATTAAGCAGCCTACATTTTCTGCCAAAATGGGAAAGAAAAAGGATGTGTCGGCTGCTGAGAAGCAACAAATTGTGGAGTGTTTAGGTCAAGGCATGACTACAATCAACATTGTGCGATGATCAGGATGAAGTGTCTTGGCAATCAAGAAGTATGTAGCTGATTCACAGTACACACGTGTGCGTGCTGATAAGGGCAAATTGAGGACTCTTTCCTACAGGCAATTACGTCAGGTTGAAAGAGCAGCGGCAAAAAAGCCTTGTCATAGCAGCAGACAAGTTTTTGAAGCTGCTTGTGCCTCCAACATCCCCCGAACAACAAGATGCAGGGTCCTTCAGAGGTTTGCAGCTGTGCATACGCCATCCTGTCGACCTCCTCTATCCACTTCACACAAGCAGAAATGGCTCCAGTGGGCCAAACATTACATGAAGACTGATTTCAAAACTGTTTTGTTCACGGATGAGTGCCATGCAGCGCTCGATGGTCCAGATGAATGGAGTGGAGGATGGCTGG
Source organism: Phyllobates terribilis (assembly GCF_046119375.1). Classification (NCBI taxonomy): domain Eukaryota; kingdom Metazoa; phylum Chordata; class Amphibia; order Anura; family Dendrobatidae; genus Phyllobates; species Phyllobates terribilis. The sequence goes on from NW_027363256.1 coordinate 140,453, forward strand.
TTGATGGACACCCCACGCAAACACGGCTACAGCGCCAACAAGGAGGAGGTGGAGTAATGTTTTGGGCTGGAATCATGGGGAGAGAGATTGTCGGCCCCTTTAGGATCCCTGAAGGCGCTAAAGATGAACTCCATAATGTATGTGGATTTTCTCAAACAGCACTTCCTGCCATGGTTCAAGAAGAAGAACCGTGTATTTCACAGCAAGATCATTTTTCTGCATGATAATGCACCATCTCATGCTGCACATAAAACATCTGCATCTCTGGCTGATATGGGCATAAAAGGGGACAAACTTATGGTGTGACCCCCATGCTCCCCTGACCTCTACCCCATTCAGAACCTTTGGAGCATCATTAAAAGGAGTGTCTATGATGGCGGGAGGCAGTTCACATCTAAGCAACAGCTCTGGGAGGGTATTCTGTCCTCATGCAAAACAATTGAAGCAGAAACCATCCAAAACCTGACAAATTCAATGGACGAGAGAGTTCAGAAGCTCCTTTCGAACAAGGGGTCCTATGTGAAAATGTAACATCACCTAGAATAAAGTTTTGAGTTGAAAACTGTTTGATTTCAGTTTCTAACAACCTGCTAATGCTTATAATTTCAAAAATGACCATTTTTTTGGTCTTTATTAAAATGAAAAGGTTGATCGAAAAGTTTGGGGGATCTAAGAGTGTGGCAACCCAGTAGTCATGATTACTTCGAATTCTGACAATATGAGGGTCATGCTGCAGGTAGTGCAGCAAGAAGGCACTTATGTGTCTTGCGCATCTCGGAGCCCCAAAATTATTTTCCGGGCTAGATGCAGCTAAAAATTATTTTTAATTTTAAATCTGGTGAAGCTTATTATAGATGGCCTAATAGGATCAGTGCTGCACACTGCTACAAAGCCCAAATTATTTTCCAGTCAAGATACAGATAAACATGATTAGTAATTTGAAAGCTTAAAATGGTTGGTAGGGTGATTTTAACCAATCATCAAGCTTTTACTCTCCCCAGGATGACACAGGGGTAGAAAAGTCGTTTCGGATCCATGATTTGTTCATCTTTATGAACGTGAGTCTGTCTACATTATCAGTGGAGAGCCGCGTGCGCTTATCTGTCAGCACACCACCAGCAGCGCTGAACACACGTTCAGACAGAACGCTGGCTGCGGGGCATGACAAGATCTCCAAGGCGTAAGTGGCTAGCTCCGGCCATTTATCCAGATTGGAAGCCCAAAAAGAGCAAGGGTCCAGTGACACAGTCGTGGCTTCAATGTTTACTTGGAGATACTCCTGTACCATCGTCTCTAGGCGTTGACTATGTGTCAGACTTCTTGTCTCCTGTGGCCTTGCAAAGGATGGGCTAAAAAAGTGGTGAAATGATTCCGCAAAATTGATGTTACCAGCAGATACTGTGGTTCTGTTACGGTTTGAGTGCTGAACACTTGACGGTCCCACGGTTGGCAAGTTGGAACTGTGAGATTCACTAGGTGCACCACTGGTATTTTGTGGAAAAGCACATGTAAGATTCTGCAACAGTCTCTGCTGATACTCCTGCATGCGTGCATCCCTTTCTATGGCAGGAATAATTTCTGCAAATTTACTTTTGTACCGGGGATCTAACAGTGTGGCAACCCAGTAGTCAGGATTATTTCTAATTCTCACAATTCGAGGGTCATGTTGCAGGTAGTGCAGCAAGAAGGCACTCATGTGTGTTGCGCATCCAGGAGCACCAAGTCCCTGTTGTGTTGGTGGCGAGGTAACAATCATGCTTCCTTCCTCTGTCCTCTCCCCCCAACCTCGCACAACAGAAATGTGATCAAGGTCTCCCTCATCTGATGAGTCTTCCATCAGTTCGTCCTCCACTTCTTCCTGGGCTCCTGCACCTTACTCACTAGTTTGGCTGCTACCATGCGCCCTGGTAAAATCATCTCCCCCACCCTCACATGCCAGCCGCCCTGGTGCTGCCGACCGTCTGGACCTTGCAGATGTTAGCCCTTCCGCATACAACTCCTCCTCCTCTACTTCCTCCACCTCCTCTTGTGCCACCACCTGACTCCGAATTCTGTTTAACATGTGCTCCAGCATGTAAATCACCGGAATAGTCATGCTGATAATGGCATCGTCAGCACTAAACATCTTCGTCGCCATTTCAAAACTGTGCAGAAGGGTGCATAGGTCCCTGATCTGAGACCACTCCTCCAGCGTGATTTGCCCCACCTCTGAATCTCGTTGGCCCAGGCTATACATCAGAACGTATTGCACCAGGGCTTGTCGGTGCTGCCACAGTCGCTGCAACATGTGCAGAGTTGAAATCCACCGGGTAGGCACATCGCATTTTAGCCGGTGAAGTGGCAGGCCCAACGACTTCTGTAGAGATGTAAGTCGCTGAGCTGCGGGATGTGAACGGCGGAAGTGAGCACACAGCGACCGTGCCCTCTGCAGAAGGCCATCTAGTCTGGGATAGTGGGCTAAAAATTGCTGGACAACCAGGTTCAACACGTGAGCCATACAAGGCACGTGTGTGACATTGTCCCGGCGAAGGGCCGCACCCAGGTTTGCAGCATTGTCGCACACGGCCTTCCCTGGTTTCAGGTCCAGTGGAGACAACCATTCATGAAATTGGTTCTCCAGAGCTGACCACAACTCCTCAGCTGTGTGACTCACATTTCCCAGACATTTCAATGTAAAAACCGCCTGATGACGTTGAGCCCTACTGCCAGCATAGTAAGGAGGTGTGCAGGATCCCTTCTGCGCAGTTAGAAAGCTTGTGGCATGACCAGACAGGCTTTGGGTGCAGGTGGAAGACTGAGAGGAGGTTGAGGAGGCAGAAGCAGTGGAGGAAAAATGACATAAAGAGGATTGACGCACAACTCGTGGGGACGGCAAGACTTGGACAGCAGCCCCTTGTCCTGCTGTCACCATAGTTACCCAGTGCCCAGTCAGCGACATGTAACGCCCCTGTCCATGCCTACTCGTCCAAGTGTCTGTGGTGAAATGCACCCTGTCACACACAGAGTTTCTCAAAGAAGCGGTGATGTTGTGTGCGACATGCTGGTGGAGCGCAGGCACACCTTTCTTTGAGAAGTAGTGCCGACTGGGCATCTGGTACTGGGGCACTGCGACGGACATAAGGTCTCGAAAATCCTCTGTGTCCACCAGGCGGAAAGGCAGCATTTCTGTAGCCAAGAGCTTGCAGATGGTGAAATTCAACCTCTTAGCTTTCTCATGGCTAGGAGGAAATGGTCTTTTACTTGTCCACATCTGAGGGACCGAGGGCTGGCTATTGTGCTTAGATGGGGTTGATAAGGGTGTCCCCGGCAAACTGCCGGTCTGTGAGGAAGATGCAGGCGGACATGTTAGGTTGCCTTGATCCAAAGGTAGTGCTATCGATGTCGGACAGCGCTCAAGACCAGCTGGTGTTACCACCTCCAAAGAAAATGATGACCTGCCAATCACGCTGGCTGTTGCGGGTAAAGAGGTGGCAGGTCTGCGCCCCAAAACAGGTGTGACTGCTGTCCCCCCAGTCACAGAGGATGAAGAGGCCGCGGATGCACAAGATATGGCAGACGGTGGTTGGCCCGGCCGGCTAGACCGCATTGTAGCACACTGAGCTTCCCACTGCAACTTATGCTTCATGTCCATGTGCCGGTTCATGCATGAAGTACTCAAACTATGTATTTTTTGGCCTCTACTTAGCTTTTGCTGACAAATGTTACAGATAACACGAGTTGGGTCATCTTTATCGATCTGAAAAAATGCCCAGGCTATGCAAGGCTTAGCACCCATGCGACCTGAAGAGCCACCACGACTTGTGGTGAGAGGCAGAGTTGTGTTTGAGGATGCAGTTGTTGACGTGCTTCCAGTACTACGTCTCTGTCCAGGAAGGCGCAACCTGACCTCGTCGTCACTAGCATCTTCCTCCACCTCCTCTGCTGACCTCATCTCTTGGCTGACTGTGGGTTGACAGTAAGTGGGATCTCCGACCTCATCATCATCACCCTGTGCGTTATCACACCCGTCGTCCTCAGAGCCAACCTGTTCCTGCCCTGACAAAAAACTAAAGTTGTCGCTCCAATCAGGTATTTGAGTCTTATCATCGTCTTCCTCATTGTCTCCACCAACAGGAGTTACAGTTTGGGAATGAGGGTCTACATTATGGTCAGAACCTTCTGCGTCTGGTCCTGGATCCGACTCATAAAGATTCTGGGCATCAGTGCAGATCATTTCCTCGTCTGGATTCACAGAAGCGCTGGCGTCGACCTCTGATTCCCAGGCTATAGTATGAGTAAACAGCTCTGCAGACTCAACCATCTGTTCTACCTCATACTCAGACGGGCAGCTGGAGATTTGGGAGCTGTGAGGAAGCAAGTGCGATTTGGGTGACACCTTTGAGGACTGGAGTATTTGTGATGTTGAAGTTGATGTGGAGGAGAGCCCACTTAAAGGAGCACTTGATATCCGTTGAAGCACCTGCTGTTTTTGTGCCTCATCTGGAATTTGTAGCGATTGGCGTGGCCGTAAGAAAGGGATCTTATCACATTGTCCGCTAAAAGAAGTAGACATTTTAGTTTGGCTGGAAGATGGTCTTTCTTCTGCACCTACCCCACGGACACAACCTTTTTTCCCCTTCCCAACACGCCTATTCCCCTTTCCACCAGCAGCAGGCCTTTTTCCACTCATTTTGGTGGTTAACTAATTCACAACTCTGGAGTTGTTTGCACAAAAAAACAATGGATGGTAACCGAGCAGAGCTGAGTGGCCAAACTGTGGTATTAGGCCAAAACTATTGGCTGGGTTAGATGCAGAAAAAAATTATTTTTAATTTGCAACCTGATGGAGGTCAGTATAGATGGACTAATAGACCAAGTCCCACACACCGCTAGAAGCCCAAATATTTTTTCAGAGCTAGATGCAGAAAATTTTTTTATTCAATTTGCAACCTGATGGAGGTCAGTATAGATGGACTAATAGACCAAGTCCCACACACTGCTAGAAGCCCAAATATTTTTTCAGAGCTAGATGCAGAAAAAAATTATTTTTAATTTGCAACCTGATGGAGGTCAGTATAGATGGACTAATAGACCAAGTCCCACACACCGCTAGAAGCCCAAATATTTTTTCAGAGCTAGATGCAGAAAAAAATTATTTTTAATTTGCAACCTGATGGAGGTCAGTATAAATGGACTAATAGACCAAGTCCCACACACCGCTAGAAGCCCAAATATTTTTTCAGAGCTAGATGCAGAAAAAAATTATATTCAATTTGCAACCTGCTGGAGGTCAGTATAGAAGGACTAATAGAACAAGTCCCACACACTGCTAGAAGCCCAAATATTTTTTCAGAGCTAAATGAAGAAAAAAATTATTTTTAATTTGCAACCTGATGGAGGTCAGTATAGATGGACTAATAGACCAAGTCCCACACACTGCTAGAAGCCCAAATATTTTTTCAGAGCTAGATGCAGAAAAAAATTATTTTTAATTTGCAACCTGATGGAGGTCAGTATAGATGGACTAATAGACCAAGTCCCACACACTGCTAGAAGCCCAAATATTTTTTCAGAGCTAGATGCAGAAAAAAATTATTTTTAATTTGCAACCTGATGGAGGTCAGTATAGATGGACTAATAGACCAAGTCCCACACACTGCTAGAAGCCCAAATATTTTTTCAGAGCTAGATGCAGAAAAAAATTATATTCAATTTGCAACCTGCTGGACGTCAGTATAGATGGACTAATAGAACAAGTCCCACACACTGCTAGAAGCCCAAATATTTTTTCACAGCTAAATGAAGAAAAAAATTATTTTTAATTTGCAACCTGATGGAGGTCAGTATAGATGGACTAATAGACCAAGTCCCACACACTGCTAGAAGCCCAAATATTTTTTCAGAGCTAGATGCAGAAAAAAATTATTTTTAATTTGCAACCTGATGGAGGTCAGTATAGATGGACTAATAGACCAAGTCCCACACACTGCTAGAAGCCCAAATATTTTTTCAGAGCTAGATGCAGAAAAAAAATATTTTTAATTTGCAACCTGATGGAGGTCAGTATAGATGGACTAATAGACCAAGTCCCACACACCGCTAGAAGCCCAAATATTTTTTCAGAGCTAGATGCAGAAAAAAATAATTTTTAATTTGCAACCTGATGGAGGTCAGTATAGATGGACTAATAGACCAAGTCCCACACACCGCTAGAAGCCCAAATATTTTTTCAGAGCTAGATGCAGAAAAAAATTATATTCAATTTGCAACCTGCTGGAGGTCAGTATAGAAGGACTAATAGAACAAGTCCCACACACTGCTAGAAGCCCAAATATTTTTTCAGAGCTAGATGCAGAAAAAAAATATTTTTAATTTGCAACCTGATGGAGGTCAGTATAGATGGACTAATAGACCAAGTCCCACACACTGCTAGAAGCCCAAATATTTTTTCAGAGCTAGATGCAGAAAAAAATTATTTTTAATTTGCAACCTGATGGAGGTCAGTATAGATGGACTAATAGACCAAGTCCCACACACCGCTAGAAGCCCAAATATTTTTTCAGAGCTAGATGCAGAAAATTTTTTTATTCAATTTGCAACCTGATGGAGGTCAGTATAGATGGACTAATAGACCAAGTCCCACACACTGCTAGAAGCCCAAATATTTTTTCAGAGCTAGATGCAGAAAAAAATTATTTTTAATTTGCAACCTGATGGAGGTCAGTATAGATGGACTAATAGACCAAGTCCCACACACTGCTAGAAGCCCAAATATTTTTTCAGATCTAGATGCAGAAAAAAATTATTTTTAATTTGCAACCTGATGGAGGTCAGTATAGATGGACTAATAGACCAAGTCCCACACACCGCTAGAAGCCCAAATATTTTTTCAGAGCTAGATGCAGAAATTTTTTTTATTCAATTTGCAACCTGATGGAGGTCAGTATAGATGGACTAATAGACCAAGTCCCACACACTGCTAGAAGCCCAAATATTTTTTCAGAGCTAGATGCAGAAAAAAATTATTTTTAATTTGCAACCTGATGGAGGTCAGTATAGATGGACTAATAGACCAAGTCCCACACACCGCTAGAAGCCCAAATATTTTTTCAGAGCTAGATGCAGAAAAAAATAATTTTTAATTTGCAACCTGATGGAGGTCAGTATAGATGGACTAATAGACCAAGTCCCACACACCGCTAGAAGCCCAAATATTTTTTCAGAGCTAGATGCAGAAAAAAATTATATTCAATTTGCAACCTGCTGGAGGTCAGTATAGAAGGACTAATAGAACAAGTCCCACACACTGCTAGAAGCCCAAATATTTTTTCAGAGCTAGATGCAGAAAAAAATTATTTTTAATTTGCAACCTGATGGAGGTCAGTATAGATGGACTAATAGACCAAGTCCCACACACTGCTAGAAGCCGAAATATTTTTTCAGAGCTAGATGCAGAAAAAAATTATTTTTAATTTGCAACCTGATGGAGGTCAGTATAGATGGACTAATAGACCAAGTCCCACACACCGCTAGAAGCCCAAATATTTTTTCAGAGCTAGATGCAGAAAATTTTTTTATTCAATTTGCAACCTGATGGAGGTCAGTATAGATGGACTAATAGACCAAGTCCCACACACTGCTAGAAGCCCAAATATTTTTTCAGAGCTAGATGCAGAAAAAAATTATTTTTAATTTGCAACCTGATGGAGGTCAGTATAGATGGACTAATAGACCAAGTCCCACACACTGCTAGAAGCCCAAATATTTTTTCAGATCTAGATGCAGAAAAAAATTATTTTTAATTTGCAACCTGATGGAGGTCAGTATAGATGGACTAATAGAACAAGTCCCACACGCTGCTAGAAGCCCAAATATTTTTTCAGAGATAAATGAAGAAAAAAATTATTTTTAATTTGCAACCTGATGGAGGTCAGTATAGATGGACTAATAGACCAAGTCCCACACACTGCTAGAAGCCCAAATATTTTTTCAGAGCTAGATGCAGAAAAAAATTATTTTTAATTTGCAACCTGATGGAGGTCAGTATAGATGGACTAATAGACCAAGTCCCACACACCGCTAGAAGCCCAAATATTTTTTCAGAGCTAGATGCAGAAAAAAATTATATTCAATTTGCAACCTGCTGGAGGTCAGTATAGAATGACTAATAGAACAAGTCCCACACACTGCTAGAAGCCCAAATATTTTTTCAGAGCTAAATGAAGAAAAAAATTATTTTTAATTTGCAACCTGATGGAGGTCAGTATAGATGGACTAATAGACCAAGTGCCACACACTGCTAGAAGCCCAAATATTTTTTCAGAGCTAGATGCAGAAAAAAATTATATTCAGTTTGCAACCTGATGGAGGTCAGTATAGATGGACTAATAGAATGATGCTATGCCCAAAAGATTTTACTTCACTAGGTGCAGTAAAAAAATTGGTATTCTATACACATGTGGTATATCTTGCAACACAGATAGGCTACTCCACTGACTAACACACTCTGCAATAGGCCAAAAAGGATTAGCTTTGCTAGATTCAGCCAAATGCTGTGAAAAAAACTTGCACAGCACTGGCACAGACCTGCCTGGCAAAAACTGATAGGAACTGATGTAACCTAGTGCTGAAAAGGACTCCAATTACAATTAGTCTTTACTCCCACAATCTATCTATTTAAGAGCACAGACCTGCCTGATAAAAGTCATAGGAAATGCTGTAACCTAGTCCTTAAAAGGACTGCAATCACAACTATTCCCTACTCCCAAGCTATCTGTATATTTGTGCGAAAATTGGCTTGAAATTAACAAGGTATAGCGCACACAGCAACAGCGGTGCCGTCTAACACGCAGCTGCAGCAGTGAGAAAATGGTGGCGACGGGGAAAATGGCTTGGTCTTATAGGGCAAGGACATGTGACATACACTGCCAATCACACATGCCCTTGCTTGTGTGAAAAAAAGCACTTCGCTCCGTGTGTGCGCTGCTGATAGGCTGACAGATTGCACCTCCCCACTGCAAATGCGGGAAAGAGAAAAAAAAATGGAGATCTTCATTGTTCCTGCAGAGATCCATCCCCTGCCCCTCCCCCCGCCCCGCTGTACACTCAAACTGCGTATTAACATTAATTTTCATCATTACTGAGAAATATCCAGTCATGATTTTGGTGCACGAACAGTTATCGAACATAACCTCGAACAGCCGAATTTTTCTCAAATTGTTCGTGTTCGACGACCGGCTCGAACAACGCCCAAAACAGCTTGAATTTGAGATTGGCGAACAGTTCGAGTAGAACAACGCTCATCTCTAATCTCCACATTGCAAGGTGCAATTCTGAATTTTTTTGCTTTTTCCTGCTCCTCTTAGCATGATAAAGAAGATTCAAAGAGAGTGAGATGCCAGCTCTTTTCATTCAGTCAGTAGCTTCAAACATTTCTGGTATATGAATAACATGATGTTTTTCAATGGCAAAAATCAATGAATATTGTAAATGCACAAATAGTAATTTCTCCGTATTGCAAGGTGCAATTCTGAAATTTTTTGCTTTTTCCTGCTAATCCTAGCATGATAAAGAAGATTCAAAGAGAGTGACATGCCAACTCCTTTCATTCAGTCAGTAGCTTCAAACATTTCTGGACGTTTTTCAATGGCAAAAATCAATGAATATTGTAAATGCACAAACAGTAATATCTCCACATTGCAAGGTGCAATTCTGAAATTTTTTGCTTTTTCCTGCTAATCCTAGCATGATAAAGAAGATTCAAAGAGAGTGAGATGCCAGCTCCTTTCATTCAGTCAGTAGCTTCAAACATTTCTGGACGTTTTTCAATGGCAAAAATCAATGAATATTGTAAATGCACAAACAGTAATATCTCCACATTGCAAGGTGCAATTCTGAAATTTTTTGCTTTTTCCTGCTCCTCTTAGCATGATAAAGAAGATTCAAAGAGAGTGAGATGCCAGCTCCTTTCATTCAGTCAGTAGCTTCAAACATTTCTGGACGTTTTTCAATGGCAAAAATCAATGAATATTGTAAATGCACAAACAGTAATTTCTCCGCATTGCAAGGTGCAATTCTGAAATTTTTTGCTTTTTCCTGCTAATCCTAGCATGATAAAGAAGATTCAAAGAGAGTGAGATGCCAGCTCCTTTTATTCAGTCAGTAGCTTCAAACATTTCTGGACGTTTTTCAATGGCAAAAATCAATGAATTTTGTAAATGCACAAACAGTAATATCTCCACATTGCAAGGTGCAATTCTGAAATTTTTTTCTTTTTCCTGCTAATCCTAGCATGATAAAGAAGATTCAAAGAGAGTGAGAGGCCAGCTCCTTTCATTCAGTCAGTAGCTTCAAACATTTCTGGACGTTTTTCAATGGCAAAAATCAATGAATATTGTAAATGCACAAACAGTAATATCTCCACATTGCAAGGTGCAATTCTGAAATTTTTTGCTTTTTCCTGCTAATCCTAGCATGATTAAGAAGATTCAAAGAGAGTGAGATGCCAGCTCCTTTCATTCAGTCAGTAGCTTCAAACATTTCTGGACGTTTTTCAATGGCAAAAATCAATGAATATTGTAAATGCACAAACAGTAATATCTCCACATTGCAAGGTGCAATTCTGAAATTTTTTTCTTTTTCCTGCTAATCCTAGCATGATAAAGAAGATTCAAAGAGAGTGAGAGGCCAGCTCCTTTCATTCAGTCAGTAGCTTCAAACATTTCTGGACGTTTTTCAATGGCAAAAATCAATGAATATTGTAAATGCACAAACAGTAATATCTCCACATTGCAAGGTGCAATTCTGAAATTTTTTGCTTTTTCCTGCTAATCCTAGCATGATAAAGAAGATTCAAAGAGAGTGAGATGCCAGCTCCTTTCATTCAGTCAGTAGCTTCAAACATTTCTGGACGTTTTTCAATGGCAAAAATCAATGAATATTGTAAATGCACAAACAGTAATATCTCCACATTGCAAGGTGCAATTCTGAAATTTTTTGCTTTTTCCTGCTAATCCTAGCATGATAAAGAAGATTCAAAGAGAGTGAGATGCCAGCTCCTTTCATTCAGTCAGTAGCTTCAAACATTTCTGGTATATGAATAACATGATGTTTTTCAATTGCAAAAATCAATGAATATTGTAAATGCACAAACAGTAATTTCTCCGCATTGCAATGTGCAATTCTGAAATTTTTTGCTTTTTCCTGCTAATCCTAGCATGATAAAGAAGATTCAAAGAGAGTGAGATGCCAGCTCCTTTCATTCAGTCAGTAGCTTCAAACATTTCTGGACGTTTTTCAATGGCAAAAATCAATGAATATTGTAAATGCACAAACAGTAATATCTCCACATTGCAAGGTGCAATTCTGAAATTTTTTGCTTTTTCCTGCTAATCCTAGCATGATAAAGAAGATTCAAAGAGAGTGAGATGCCAGCTCCTTTCATTCAGTCATTAGCTTCAAACATTTCTGGACGTTTTTCAATGGCAAAAATCAATGAATATTGTAAATGCACAAACAGTAATATCTCCACATTGCAAGGTGCAATTCTGAAATTTTTTGCTTTTTCCTGCTAATCCTAGCATGATAAAGAAGATTCAAAGAGAGTGAGATGCCAGCTCCATTCATTCAGTCAGTAGCTTCAAACATTTCTGGACGTTTTTCAATGGCAAAAATCAATGAATATTGTAAATGCACAAACAGTAATTTCTCCGCATTGCAAGGTGCAATTCTGAAATTTTTTGCTTTTTCCTGCTAATCCTAGCATGATAAAGAAGATTCAAAGAGAGTGAGATGCCAGCTCCTTTCATTCAGTCAGTAGCTTCAAACATTTCTGGACGTTTTTCAATGGCAAAAATCAATGAATATTGTAAATGCACAAACAGTAATATCTCCACATTGCAAGGTGCAATTCTGAAATTTTTTGCTTTTTCCTGCTAATCCTAGCATGATAAAGAAGATTCAAAGAGAGTGAGAGGCCAGCTCCTTTCATTCAGTCAGTAGCTTCAAACATTTCTGGACGTTTTTCAATGGCAAAAATCAATGAATATTGTAAATGCAAAAACAGTAATATCTCCACATTGCAAGGTGCAATTCTGAAATTTTTTGCTTTTTCCTGCTAATCCTAGCATGATAAAGAAGATTCAAAGAGAGTGAGATGCCAGCTCCTTTCATTCAGTCAGTAGCTTCAAACATTTCTGGTATATGAATAACATGATGTTTTTCAATGGCAAAAATCAATGAATATTGTAAATGCACAAACAGTAATTTCTCCGCATTGCAATGTGCAATTCTGAAATTTTTTGCTTTTTCCTGCTAATCCTAGCATGATAAAGAAGATTCAAAGAGAGTGAGATGCCAGCTCCTTTCATTCAGTCAGTAGCTTCAAACATTTCTGGACGTTTTTCAATGGCAAAAATCAATGAATATTGTAAATGCACAAACAGTAATATCTCCACATTGCAAGGTGCAATTCTGAAATTTTTTGCTTTTTCCTGCTAATCCTAGCATGATAAAGAAGATTCAAAGAGAATGAGATGCCAGCTCCTTTCATTCAGTCAGTAGCTTCAAACATTTCTGGTATATGAATAACATGATGTTTTTCAATGGCAAAAATCAATGAATATTGTAAATGCACAAACAGTAATTTCTCCGCATTGCAATGTGCAATTCTGAAATTTTTTGCTTTTTCCTGCTAATCCTAGCATGATAAAGAAGATTCAAAGAGAGTGAGATGCCAGCTCCTTTCATTCAGTCAGTAGCTTCAAACATTTCTGGACGTTTTTCAATGGCAAAAATCAATGAATATTGTAAATGCACAAACAGTAATATCTCCACATTGCAAGGTGCAATTCTGAAATTTTTTGCTTTTTCCTGCTAATCCTAGCATGATAAAGAAGATTCAAAGAGAGTGAGATGCCAGCTCCTTTCATTCAGTCAGTAGCTTCAAACATTTCTGGTATATGAATAACATGATGTTTTTCAATGGCAAAAATCAATGAATATTGTAAATGCACAAACAGTAATTTCTCCGCATTGCAATGTGCAATTCTGAAATTTTTTGCTTTTTCCTGCTAATCCTAGCATGATAAAGAAGATTCAAAGAGAGTGAGATGCCAGCTCCTTTCATTCAGTCAGTAGCTTCAAACATTTCTGGACGTTTTTCAATGGCAAAAATCAATGAATATTGTAAATGCACAAACAGTAATATCTCCACATTGCAAGGTGCAATTCTGAAATTTTTTGCTTTTTCCTGCTAATCCTAGCATGATAAAGAAGATTCAAAGAGAGTGAGATGCCAGCTCCTTTCATTCAGTCAGTAGCTTCAAACATTTCTGGTATATGAATAACATGATGTTTTTCAATGGCAAAAATCAATGAATATTGTAAATGCACAAACACTAATTTCTCCGCATTGCAATGTGCAATTCTGAAATTTTTTGCTTTTTCCTGCTAATCCTAGCATGATAAAGAAGATTCAAAGAGAGTGAGATGAAAGCTCCTTTCATTCAGTCAGTAGCTTCAAACATTTCTGGACGTTTTTCAATGGCAAAAATCAATGTATATTGTAAATGCACAAACAGTAATATCTCCACATTGCAAGGTGCAATTCTGAAATTTTTTGCTTTTTCCTGCTAATCCTAGCATGATAAAGAAGATTCAAAGAGAGTGAGATGCCAGCTCCTTTCATTCAGTCATTAGCTTCAAACATTTCTGGACGTTTTTCAATGGCAAAAATCAATGAATATTGTAAATGCACAAACAGTAATATCTCCACATTGCAAGGTGCAATTCTGAAATTTTTTGGTTTTTCCTGCTAATCCTAGCATGATAAAGAAGATTCAAAGAGAGTGAGATGCCAGCTCCTTTCATTCAGTCAGTAGCTTCAAACATTTCTGGACGTTTTTCAATGGCAAAAATCAATGAATATTGTAAATGCACAAACAGTAATTTCTCCGCATTGCAAGGTGCAATTCTGAAATTTTTTGCTTTTTCCTGCTAATCCTAGCATGATAAAGAAGATTCAAAGAGAGTGAGATGCCAGCTCTTTTCATTTAGTCAGTAGCTTAAAACATTTCTGGACGTTTTTCAATGGCAAAAATCAATGAATATTGTAAATGCACAAACAGTAATATCTCCACATTGCAAGGTGCAATTCTGAAATTTTTTGCTTTTTCCTGCTAATCCTAGCATGATAAAGAAGATTCAAAGAGAGTGAGAGGCCAGCTCCTTTCATTCAGTCAGTACCTTCAAACATTTCTGGACGTTTTTCAATGGCAAAAATCAATGAATATTGTAAATGCACAAACAGTAATATCTCCACTTTGCAAGGTGCAATTCTGAAATTTTTAGCTTTTTCCTGCTAATCCTAGCATGATAAAGAAAATTCAAAGAGAGTGAGAAGCCAGCTCCTTTCATTCAGTCAGTAGCTTCAAACATTTCTGGACGTTTTTCAATGGCAAAAATCAATGAATATTGTAAATGAACAAACAGTAATATCACCACATTGCAAGGTGCAATTCTGAAATTTTTTGCTTTTTCCTGCTAATCCTAGCATGATAAAGAAGATTCAAAGAGAGTGAGATGCCAGCTCCTTTCATTCAGTCAGTAGCTTCAAACATTTCTGGTATATGAATAACATGATGTTTTTCAATGGCAAAAATCAATGAATATTGTAAATGCACAAACAGTAATTTCTCCGCATTGCAATGTGCAATTCTGAAATTTTTTGCTTTTTCCTGCTAATCCTAGCATGATAAAGAAGATTCAAAGAGAGTGAGATGCCAGCTCCTTTCATTCAGTCAGTAGCTTCAAACATTTCTGGACGTTTTTCAATGGCAAAAATCAATGAATATTGTAAATGCACAAACAGTAATATCTCCACATTGCAAGGTGCAATTCTGAAATTTTTTGCTTTTTCCTGCTAATCCTAGCATGATAAAGAAGATTCAAAGAGAGTGAGATGCCAGCTCCTTTCATTCAGTCAGTAGCTTCAAACATTTCTGGTATATGAATAACATGATGTTTTTCAATGGCAAAAATCAATGAATATTGTAAATGCACAAACAGTAAATTCTCCGCATTGCAATGTGCAATTTTGAAATTTTTTGCTTTTTCCTGCTAATCCTAGCATGATAAAGAAGATTCAAAGAGAGTGAGATGCCAGCTCCTTTCATTTAGTCAGTAGCTTCAAACATTTCTGGACGTTTTTCAATGGCAAAAATCAATGAATATTGTAAATGCACAAACAGTAATATCTCCACATTGCAAGGTGCAATTCTGAAATTTTTTGCTTTTTCCTGCTAATCCTAGCATGATAAAGAAGATTCAAAGAGAGTGAGATGCCAGCTCCTTTCATTCAGTCAGTAGCTTCAAACATTTCTGGTATATGAATAACATGATGTTTTTCAATGGCAAAAATCAATGAATATTGTAAATGCACAAACAGTAATTTCTCCGCATTGCAATGTGCAATTCTGAAATTTTTTGCTTTTTCCTGCTAATCCTAGCATGATAAAGAAGATTCAAAGAGAGTGAGATGCCAGCTCCTTTCATTCAGTCAGTAGCTTCAAACATTTCTGGACGTTTTTCAATGGCAAAAATCAATGTATATTGTAAATGCACAAACAGTAATATCTCCACATTGAAAGGTGCAATTCTGAAATTTTTTGCTTTTTCCTGCTAATCCTAGCATGATAAAGAAGATTCAAAGAGAGTGAGATGCCAGCTCCTTTCATTCAGTCATTAGCTTCAAACATTTCTGGACGTTTTTCAATGGCAAAAATCAATGAATATTGTAAATGCACAAACAGTAATATCTCCACATTGCAAGGTGCAATTCTGTAATTTTTTGCTTTTTCCTGCTAATCCTAGCATGATAAAGAAGATTCAAAGAGAGTGAGATGCCAGCTCCTTTTATTCAGTCAGTAGCTTCAAACATTTCTGGACGTTTTTCAATGGCAAAAATCAATGAATATTGTAAATGCACAAACAGTAATATCTCCACATTGCAAGGTGCAATTCTGAATTTTTTTGCTTTTTCCTGCTAATCCTAGCATGATAAAGAAGATTCAAAGAGAGTGAGATGCCAGCTCCTTTCATTCAGTCAGTAGCTTCAAATATTTCTGGACGTTTTTCAATGGCAAAAATCAATGAATATTGTAAATGCACAAACAGTAATTTCTCCGCATTGCAAGGTGCAATTCTGAAATTTTTTGCTTTTTCCTGCTAATCCTAGCATGATAAAGAAGATTCAAAGAGAGTGAGATGCCAGCTCCTTTCATTCAGTCAGTAGCTTCAAACATTTCTGGACGTTTTTCAATGGCAAAAATCAATGAATATTGTAATTGCACAAACAGTAATATCTCCACATTGCAAGGTGCAATTCTGAAATTTTTTGCTTTTTCCTGCTAATCCTAGCATGATAAAGAAGATTCAAAGAGAGTGAGAGGCCAGCTCCTTTCATTCAGTCAGTAGCTTCAAACATTTCTGGACGTTTTTCAATGGCAAAAATCAATGAATATTGTAAATGCGCAAACAGTAATATCTCCACATTGCAAGGTGCAATTCTGAAATTTTTAGCTTTTTCCTGCTAATCCTAGCATGATAAAGAAGATTCAAAGAGAGTGAGATGCCAGCTCCTTTCATTCAGTCAGTAGCTTCAAACATTTCTGGACGTTTTTCAATGGCAAAAATCAATGAATATTGTAAATGCACAAACAGTAATATCTCCACATTGCAAGGTGCAATTCTGAAATTTTTTGCTTTTTCCTGCTAATCCTAGCATGATAAAGAAGATTCAAAGAGAGTGAGATGCCATCTCCTTTCATTCAGTCAGTAGCTTCAAACATTTCTGGTATATGAATAACATGATGTTTTTCAATGGCAAAAATCAATGAATATTGTAAATGCACAAACAGTAATTTCTCAGCATTGCAATGTGCAATTCTGAAATTTTTTGCTTTTTCCTGCTAATCCTAGCATGATAAAGAAGATTCAAAGAGAGTGAGATGCCAGCTCCTTTCATTCAGTCAGTAGCTTCAAACATTTCTGGACGTTTTTCAATGGCAAAAATCAATGAATATTGTAAATGCACAAACAGTAATATCTCCACATTGCAAGGTGCAATTCTGAATTTTTTTGCTTTTTCCTGCTAATCCTAGCATGATAAAGAAGATTCAAAGAGAGTGAGATGCCAGCTCCTTTCATTCAGTCAGTAGCTTCAAACATTTCTGGACGTTTTTCAATGGGAAAAATCAATGAATATTGTAAAGCACAAACAGTAATATCTCCACATTGCAAGGTGCAATTCTGAAATTTTTTGGTTTTTCCTGCTAATCCTAGCATGATAAAGAAGATTCAAAGAGAGTGAGATGCCAGCTCCTTTCATTCAGTCAGTAGCTTCAAACATTTCTGGACGTTTTTCAATGGCAAAAATCAATGAATATTGTAAATGCACAAACAGTAATTTCTCTGCATTGCAAGGTGCAATTCTGAATTTTTTTGCTTTTTCCTGCTAATCCTAGCATGATAAAGAAGATTCAAAGAGAGTGAGATGACAGCTCCTTTCATTCAGTCAGTCGCTTCAAACATTTCTGGACGTTTTTCAATGGCAAAAATCAATGAATATTGTAAATGCACAAACAGTAATATCTCCACATTGCAAGGTGCAATTCTGAAATTTTTTCCTTTTTCCTGCTAATCCTAGCATGATAAAGAAGATTCAAAGAGAGTGAGATGCCAGCTCCTTTCATTCAGTCAGTAGCTTCAAACATTTCTGGACGTTTTTCAATGGCAAAAATCAATGAATATTGTAAATGCACAAACAGTAATATCTCCACATTGCAAGGTGCAATTCTGAAATTTTTTGGTTTTCCCTGCTCCTCTTATCATGATAAAGAAGAATCAAAGAGAGTGAGATGCCAGCTCTTTTCATTCAGTCAGTAGCTTCAAACATTTCTGGTATATGAATAACATGATGTTTTTCAATGGCAAAAATCAATGAATATTGTAAATGCACAAACAGTAATTTCTCCGCATTGCAAGGTGCAATTCTGAAATTTTTTGCTTTTTCCTGCTAATCCTAGCATGATAAAGAAGATTCAAAGAGAGTGAGATGCCAGCTCCTTTCATTCAGTCAGTAGCTTCAAACATTTCTGGACGTTTTTCAATGGCAAAAATCAATGAATATTGTAAATGCACAAACAGTAATATCTCCACATTGCAAGGTGTAATTCTGAAATTTTTTGCTTTTTCCTGCTAATCCTAGCATGATAAAGAAGATTCAAAGAGAGTGAGATGCCAGCTCCTTTCATTCAGTCAGTAGCTTCAAACATTTCTGGACGTTTTTCAATGGCAAAAATCAATGAATATTGTAAATGAACAAACAGTAATATCACCACATTGCAAGGTGCAATTCTGAAATTTTTTGCTTTTTCCTGCTAATCCTAGCATGATAAAGAAGATTCAAAGAGAGTGAGATGCCAGCTCCTTTCATTCAGTCAGTAGCTTCAAACATTTCTGGTATATGAATAACATGATGTTTTTCAATGGCAAAAATCAATGAATATTGTAAATGCACAAACAGTAATTTCTCCGCATTGCAATGTGCAATTCTGAAATTTTTTGCTTTTTCCTGCTAATCCTAGCATGATAAAGAAGATTCAAAGAGAGTGAGATGCCAGCTCCTTTCATTCAGTCAGTAGCTTCAAACATTTCTGGACGTTTTTCAATGGCAAAAATCAATGAATATTGTAAATGCACAAACAGTAATATCTCCACATTGCAAGGTGCAATTCTGAAATTTTTTGCTTTTTCCTGCTAATCCTAGCATGATAAAGAAGATTCAAAGAGAGTGAGATGCCAGCTCCTTTCATTCAGTCAGTAGCTTCAAACATTTCTGGTATATGAATAACATGATGTTTTTCAATGGCAAAAATCAATGAATATTGTAAATGCACAAACAGTAATTTCTCCGCATTGCAATGTGCAATTCTGAAATTTTTTGCTTTTTCCTGCTAATCCTAGCATGATAAAGAAGATTCAAAGAGAGTGAGATGCCAGCTCCTTTCATTCAGTCAGTAGCTTCAAACATTTCTGGACGTTTTTCAATGGCAAAAATCAATGTATATTGTAAATGCACAAACAGTAATATCTCCACATTGAAAGGTGCAATTCTGAAATTTTTTGCTTTTTCCTGCTAATCCTAGCATGATAAAGAAGATTCAAAGAGAGTGAGATGCCAGCTCCTTTCATTCAGTCATTAGCTTCAAACATTTCTGGACGTTTTTCAATGGCAAAAATCAATGAATATTGTAAATGCACAAACAGTAATATCTCCACATTGCAAGGTGCAATTCTGAAATTTTTTGCTTTTTCCTGCTAATCCTAGCATGATAAAGAAGATTCAAAGAGAGTGAGATGCCAGCTCCTTTCATTCAGTCAGTAGCTTCAAACATTTCTGGACGTTTTTCAATGGCAAAAATCAATGAATATTGTAAATGCACAAACAGTAATATCTCCACATTGCAAGGTGCAATTCTGAATTTTTTTGCTTTTTCCTGCTAATCCTAGCATGATAAAGAAGATTCAAAGAGAGTGAGATGCCAGCTCCTTTCATTCAGTCAGTAGCTTCAAATATTTCTGGACGTTTTTCAATGGCAAAAATCAATGAATATTGTAAATGCACAAACAGTAATTTCTCCGCATTGCAAGGTGCAATTCTGAAATTTTTTGCTTTTTCCTGCTAATCCTAGCATGATAAAGAAGATTCAAAGAGAGTGAGATGCCAGCTCCTTTCATTCAGTCAGTAGCTTCAAACATTTCTGGACGTTTTTCAATGGCAAAAATCAATGAATATTGTAATTGCACAAACAGTAATATCTCCACATTGCAAGGTGCAATTCTGAAATTTTTTGCTTTTTCCTGCTAATCCTAGCATGATAAAGAAGATTCAAAGAGAGTGAGAGGCCAGCTCCTTTCATTCAGTCAGTAGCTTCAAACATTTCTGGACGTTTTTCAATGGCAAAAATCAATGAATATTGTAAATGCGCAAACAGTAATATCTCCACATTGCAAGGTGCAATTCTGAAATTTTTAGCTTTTTCCTGCTAATCCTAGCATGATAAAGAAGATTCAAAGAGAGTGAGATGCCAGCTCCTTTCATTCAGTCAGTAGCTTCAAACATTTCTGGACGTTTTTCAATGGCAAAAATCAATGAATATTGTAAATGCACAAACAGTAATATCTCCACATTGCAAGGTGCAATTCTGAAATTTTTTGCTTTTTCCTGCTAATCCTAGCATGATAAAGAAGATTCAAAGAGAGTGAGATGCCATCTCCTTTCATTCAGTCAGTAGCTTCAAACATTTCTGGTATATGAATAACATGATGTTTTTCAATGGCAAAAATCAATGAATATTGTAAATGCACAAACAGTAATTTCTCAGCATTGCAATGTGCAATTCTGAAATTTTTTGCTTTTTCCTGCTAATCCTAGCATGATAAAGAAGATTCAAAGAGAGTGAGATGCCAGCTCCTTTCATTCAGTCAGTAGCTTCAAACATTTCTGGACGTTTTTCAATGGCAAAAATCAATGAATATTGTAAATGCACAAACAGTAATATCTCCACATTGCAAGGTGCAATTCTGAATTTTTTTGCTTTTTCCTGCTAATCCTAGCATGATAAAGAAGATTCAAAGAGAGTGAGATGCCAGCTCCTTTCATTCAGTCAGTAGCTTCAAACATTTCTGGACGTTTTTCAATGGGAAAAATCAATGAATATTGTAAAGCACAAACAGTAATATCTCCACATTGCAAGGTGCAATTCTGAAATTTTTTGGTTTTTCCTGCTAATCCTAGCATGATAAAGAAGATTCAAAGAGAGTGAGATGCCAGCTCCTTTCATTCAGTCAGTAGCTTCAAACATTTCTGGACGTTTTTCAATGGCAAAAATCAATGAATATTGTAAATGCACAAACAGTAATTTCTCTGCATTGCAAGGTGCAATTCTGAATTTTTTTGCTTTTTCCTGCTAATCCTAGCATGATAAAGAAGATTCAAAGAGAGTGAGATGACAGCTCCTTTCATTCAGTCAGTCGCTTCAAACATTTCTGGACGTTTTTCAATGGCAAAAATCAATGAATATTGTAAATGCACAAACAGTAATATCTCCACATTGCAAGGTGCAATTCTGAAATTTTTTCCTTTTTCCTGCTAATCCTAGCATGATAAAGAAGATTCAAAGAGAGTGAGATGCCAGCTCCTTTCATTCAGTCAGTAGCTTCAAACATTTCTGGACGTTTTTCAATGGCAAAAATCAATGAATATTGTAAATGCACAAACAGTAATATCTCCACATTGCAAGGTGCAATTCTGAAATTTTTTGGTTTTCCCTGCTCCTCTTATCATGATAAAGAAGAATCAAAGAGAGTGAGATGCCAGCTCTTTTCATTCAGTCAGTAGCTTCAAACATTTCTGGTATATGAATAACATGATGTTTTTCAATGGCAAAAATCAATGAATATTGTAAATGCACAAACAGTAATTTCTCCGCATTGCAAGGTGCAATTCTGAAATTTTTTGCTTTTTCCTGCTAATCCTAGCATGATAAAGAAGATTCAAAGAGAGTGAGATGCCAGCTCCTTTCATTCAGTCAGTAGCTTCAAACATTTCTGGACGTTTTTCAATGGCAAAAATCAATGAATATTGTAAATGCACAAACAGTAATATCTCCACATTGCAAGGTGTAATTCTGAAATTTTTTGCTTTTTCCTGCTAATCCTAGCATGATAAAGAAGATTCAAAGAGAGTGAGATGCCAGCTCCTTTCATTCAGTCAGTAGCTTCAAACATTTCTGGACGTTTTTCAATGGCAAAAATCAATGAATATTGTAAATGCACAAACAGTATTATCTCAACATTGCAAGGTGCAATTCTGAAATTTTTTGGTTTTTCCTGCTAATCCTAGCATGATAAAGAAGATTCAAAGAGAGTGAGATGCCAGCTCCTTTCATTCAGTCAGTAGCTTCAAACATTTCTGGACGTTTTTCAATGGCAAAAATCAATGAATATTGTAAATGCACAAACAGTAATTTCTCCGCATTGCAAGGTGCAATTCTGAAATTTTTTGCTTTTTCCTGCTAATCCTAGCATGATAAAGAAGATTCAAAGAGAGTGAGATGCCAGCTCCTTTCATTCAGTCAGTAGCTTCAAACATTTCTGGACGTTTTTCAATGGCAAAAATCAATGAATATTGTAAATGCACAAACAGTAATATCTCCACATTGCAAGATGCAATTCTGAAATTTTTTGCTCTTTCCTGCTAATCCTAGCATGATAAAGAAGATTCAAAGAGAGTGAGAGGCCAGCTCCTTTCATTCAGTCAGTAGCTTCAAACATTTCTGGACGTTTTTCAATGGCAAAAATCAATGAATATTGTAAATGCACAAACAGTAATATCTCCACATTGCAAGGTGCAATTCTGAAATTTTTTGCTTTTTCCTGCTCCTCTTAGCATGATAAAGAAGATTCAAAGAGAGTGAGATGCCAGCTCTTTTCATTCAGTCAGTAGCTTCAAACATTTCTGGTATATGAATAACATGATGTTTTTCAATGGCAAAAATCAATGAATATTGTAAATGCACAAACAGTAATTTCTCCGCATTGCAAGGTGCAATTCTGAAATTTTTTGCTTTTTCCTGCTAATCCTAGCATGATAAAGAAGATTCAAAGAGAGTGAGATGCCAGCTCCTTTCATTCAGTCAGTAGCTTCAAACATTTCTGGACGTTTTTCAATGGCAAAAATCAATGAATATTGTAAATGCACAAACAGTAATATCTCCACATTGCAAGGTGCAATTCTGAAACTTTTTGCTTTTTCCTGCTAATCCTAGCATGATAAAGAAGATTCAAAGAGAGTGAGATGCCAGCTCCTTTCATTCAGTCAGTAGCTTCAAACATTTCTGGTATATGAATAACATGATGTTTTTCAATGGCAAAAATCAATGAATATTGTAAATGCACAAACAGTAATTTCTCCGCATTGCAATGTGCAATTCTGAAATTTTTTCCTTTTTCCTGCTAATCCTAGCATGATAAAGAAGATTCAAAGAGAGGGAGATGCCAGCTCCTTTCATTCAGTCAGTAGCTTCAAACATTTCTGGACGTTTTTCAATGGCAAAAATCAATGAATATTGTAAATGCACAAACAGTAATTTCTCCGCATTGCAATGTGCAATTCTGAAATTTTTTGTTTTTTCCTGCTCCTCTTAGCATGATAAAGAAGATTCAAAGAGAGTGAGATGCCAACTCCTTTCATTCAGTCAGTAGCTTCAAACATTTCTGGACGTTTTTCAATGGCAAAAATCAATGAATATTGTAAATGCACAAACAGTAATATCTCCACATTGCAAGGTGCAATTCTGAAATTTTTTGCTTTTTCCTGCTAATCCTAGCATGATAAAGAAGATTCAAAGAGAGTGAGATGCCAGCTCCTTTCATTCAGTCAGTAGCTTCAAACATTTCTGGACGTTTTTCAATGGGAAAAATCAATGAATATTGTAAAGCACAAACAGTAATATCTCCACATTGCAAGGTGCAATTCTGAAATTTTTTGGTTTTTCCTGCTTATCCTAGCATGATAAAGAAGATTCAAAGAGAGTGAGATGCCAGCTCCTTTCATTCAGTCAGTAGCTTCAAACATTTCTGGACGTTTTTCAATGGCAAAAATCAATGAATATTGTAAATGCACAAACAGTAATTTCTCCGCATTGCAAGGTGCAATTCTGAATTTTTTTGCTTTTTCCTGCTAATCCTAGCATGATAAAGAAGATTCAAAGAGAGTGAGATGCCAGCTCCTTTCATTCAGTCAGTAGCTTCAAACATTTCTGGACGTTTTTCAATGGCAAAAATCAATGAATATTGTAAATGCACAAACAGTAATATCTCCACATTGCAAGGTGCAATTCTGAAATTTTTTGCTTTTTCTTGCTAATCCTAGCATGATAAAGAAGATTCAAAGAGAGTGAGAGGCCAGCTCCTTTCATTCAGTCAGTAGCTTCAAACATTTCTGGACGTTTTTCAATGGCAAAAATCAATGAATATTGTAAATGCACAAACAGTAATATCTCCACATTGCAAGGTGCAATTCTGAAATTTTTTGCTTTTTCCTGCTCCTCTTAGCATGATAAAGAAGATTCAAAGAGAGTGAGATGCCAGCTCTTTTCATTCAGTCAGTAGCTTCAAACATTTCTGGTATATGAATAACATGATGTTTTTCAATGGCAAAAATCAATGAATATTGTAAATGCACAAACAGTAATTTCTCCGCATTGCAAGGTGCAATTCTGAAATTTTTTGCTTTTTCCTGCTAATCCTAGCATGATAAAGAAGATTCAAAGAGAGTGAGATGCCAGCTCCTTTCATTCAGTCAGTAGCTTCAAACATTTCTGGACGTTTTTCAATGGCAAAAATCAATGAATATTGTAAATGCACAAACAGTAATATCTCCACATTGCAAGGTGCAATTCTGAAACTTTTTGCTTTTTCCTGCTAATCCTAGCATGATAAAGAAGATTCAAAGAGAGTGAGATGCCAGCTCCTTTCATTCAGTCAGTAGCTTCAAACATTTCTGGTATATGAATAACATGATGTTATTCAATGGCAAAAATCAATGAATATTGTAAATGCACAAACAGTAATTTCTCCGCATTGCAATGTGCAATTCTGAAATTTTTTGCTTTTTCCTGCTAATCCTAGCATGATAAAGAAGATTCAAAGAGAGTGAGATGCCAACTCCTTTCATTCAGTCAGTAGCTTCAAACATTTCTGGACGTTTTTCAATGGCAAAAATCAATGAATATTGTAAATGCACAAACAGTAATATCTCCACATTGCAAGGTGCAATTCTGAAATTTTTTGCTTTTTCCTGCTAATCCTAGCATGATAAAGAAGATTCAAAGAGAGTGAGATGCCAGCTCCTTTCATTCAGTCAGTAGCTTCAAACATTTCTGGACGTTTTTCAATGGGAAAAATCAATGAATATTGTAAAGCACAAACAGTAATATCTCCACATTGCAAGGTGCAATTCTGAAATTTTTTGGTTTTTCCTGCTTATCCTAGCAGGATAAAGAAGATTCAAAGAGAGTGAGATGTCAGCTCCTTTCATTCAGTCAGTAGCTTCAAACATTTCTGGACGTTTTTCAATGGCAAAAATCAATGAATATTGTAAATGCACAAACAGTAATTTCTCCGCATTGCAAGGTGCAATTCTGAATTTTTTTGCTTTTTCCTGCTAATCCTAGCATGGTAAAGAAGATTCAAAGAGAGTGAGATGCCAGCTCCTTTCATTCAGTCAGTAGCTTCAAACATTTCTGGACGTTTTTCAATGGCAAAAATCAATGAATATTGTAAATGCACAAACAGTAATATCTCCACATTGCAAGGTGCAATTCTGAAATTTTTTGCTTTTTCCTGCTAATCCTAGCATGATAAAGAAGATTCAAAGAGAGTGAGATGCCAGCTCCTTTCATTCAGTCAGTAGCTTCAAACATTTCTGGACGTTTTTCAATGGCAAAAATCAATGAATATTGTAAATGCACAAACAGTAATATCTCCACATTGCAAGGTGCAATTCTGAAATTTTTTGGTTTTTCCTGCTAATCCTAGCATGATAAAGAAGATTCAAAGAGAGTGAGATGCCAGCTCCTTTCATTCAGTCAGTAGCTTCAAACATTTCTGGACGTTTTTCAATGGCAAAAATCAATGAATATTGTAAATGCACAAACAGTAATTTCTCCGCATTGCAAGGTGCAATTCTGAAATTTTTTGCTTTTTCCTGCTAATCCTAGCATGATAAAGAAGATTCAAAGAGAGTGAGATGCCAGCTCCTTTCATTCAGTCAGTAGCTTCAAACATTTCTGGACGTTTTTCAATGGCAAAAATCAATAAATATTGTAAATGCACAAACAGTAATATCTCCACATTGCAAGATGCAATTCTGAAATTTTTTGCTCTTTCCTGCTAATCCTAGCATGATAAAGAAGATTCAAAGAGAGTGAGAGGCCAGCTCCTTTCATTCAGTCAGTAGCTTCAAACATTTCTGGACGTTTTTCAATGGCAAAAATCAATGAATATTGTAAATGCACAAACAGTAATATCTCCACATTGCAAGGTGCAATTCTGAAATTTTTTGCTTTTTCCTGCTCCTCTTAGCATGATAGAGAAGATTCAAAGAGAGTGAGATGCCAGCTCTTTTCATTCAGTCAGTAGCTTCAAACATTTCTGGTATATGAATAACATGATGTTTTTCAATGGCAAAAATCAATGAATATTGTAAATGCACAAACAGTAATTTCTCCGCATTGCAAGGTGCAATTCTGAAATTTTTTGCTTTTTCCTGCTAATGTTGGCATGATAAAGAAGATTCAAAGAGAGTGAGATGCCAGCTCCTTTAATTCAGTCAGTAGCTTCAAACATTTCTGGACGTTTTTCAATGGCAAAAATCAATGAATATTGTAAATGCACAAACAGTAATATCTCCACATTGCAAGGTGCAATTCTGAAATTTTTTGCTTTTTCCTGCTAATCCTAGCATGATAAAGAAGATTCAAAGAGAGTGAGATGCCAGCTCCTTCCATTCAGTCAGTAGCTTCAAACATTTCTGGATGTTTTTCAATGGCAAAAATCAATGAATATTGTAAATGCACAAACAGTAATATCTCCACATTGCAAGGTGCAATTCTGAAATTTTTTGCTTTTTCCTGCTCCTCTTAGCATGATAAAGAAGATTCAAAGAGAGTGAGATGCCAGCTCTTTTCATTCAGTCAGTAGCTTCAAACATTTCTGGTATATGAATAACATGATGTTTTTCAATGGCAAAAATCAATGAATATTGTAAATGCACAAACAGTAATTTCTCCACATTGCAAGGTGCAATTCTGAAATTTTTTGCTTTTTCCTGCTAATCCTAGCATGATAAAGAAGATTCAAAGAGAGTGAGATGCCAGCTCCTTTCATTCAGTCAGTAGCTTCAAACATTTCTGGACGTTTTTCAATGGCAAAAATCAATGAATATTGTAAATGCACAAACAGTAATATCTCCACATTGCAAGGTGCAATTCTGAAATTTTTTCTTTTTCCTGCTAATCCTAGCATGATAAAGAAGATTCAAAGAGAGTGAGATGCCAGCTCCTTTCATTCAGTCAGTAGCTTCAAACATTTCTGGACGTTTTTCAATGGCAAAAATCAATGAATATTGTAAATGCACAAACAGTAATATCTCCACATTGCAAGCTGCAATTATGAAATTTTTGCTTTTTCCTGCTAATCCTAGCATGATAAAGAAGATTCAAAGAGAGTGAGATGCCAGCTCCTTTCATTCAGTCAGTAGCTTCAAACATTTCTGGACGTTTTTCAATGGCAAAAATCAATGAATATTGTAAATGCACAAACAGTAATATCTCCACATTGCAAGGTGCAATTCTGAAATTTTTTGCTTTTTCCTGCTAATCCTAGCATGATAAAGAAGATTCAAAGAGAGTGAGATGCCAGCTCCTTTCATTCAGTCAGTAGCTTCAAACATTTCTGGTATATGAATAACATGATGTTTTTCAATGGCAAAAATCAATGAATATTGTAAATGCACAAACAGTAATTTCTCCGCATTGCAAGGTGCAATTCTGAAATTTTTTGCTTTTTCCTGCTAATCCTAGCATGATAAAGAAGATTCAAAGAGAGTGAGATGCCAGCTCCTTTCATTCAGTCAGTAGCTTCAAACATTTCTGGACGTTTTTCAATGGCAAAAATCAATGAATATTGTAAATGCACAAACAGTAATATCTCCACATTGCAAGGTGCAATTCTGAAATTTTTTGCTTTTTCCTGCTAATCCTAGCATGATAAAGAAGATTCAAAGAGAGTGAGATGCCAGCTCCTTTCATTCAGTCAGTAGCTTCAAACATTTCTGGACGTTTTTCAATGGCAAAAATCAATGAATATTGTAAATGCACAAACAGTAATATCTCCACATTGCAAGGTGCAATTCTGAAATTTTTTGGTTTTTCCTGCTAATCCTAGCATGATAAAGAAGATTCAAAGAGAGTGAGATGCCAGCTCCTTTCATTCAGTCAGTAGCTTCAAACATTTCTGGACGTTTTTCAATGGCAAAAATCAATGAATATTGTAAATGCACAAACAGTAATTTCTCCGCATTGCAAGGTGCAATTCTGAAATTTTTTGCTTTTTCCTGCTAGTCCTAGCATGATAAAGAAGATTCAAAGAGAGTGAGATGCCAGCTCCTTTCATTCAGTCAGTAGCTTCAAACATTTCTGGACGTTTTTCAATGGCAAAAATCAATGAATATTGTAAATGCACAAACAGTAATATCTCCACATTGCAAGGTGCAATTCTGAAATTTTTTGCTTTTTCCTGCTCCTCTTAGCATGATAAAGAAGATTCAAAGAAAGTGAGATGCCAGCTCTTTTCATTCAGTCAGTAGCTTCAAACATTTCTGGTATATGAATAACATGATGTTTTTCAATGGCAAAAATCAATGAATATTGTAAATGCACAAACAGTAATTTCTCCGCATTGCAAGGTGCAATTCTGAAATTTTTTGCTTTTTCCTGCTAATCCTAGCATGATAAAGAAGATTCAAAGAGAGTGAGATGCCAGCTGCTTTCATTCAGTCAGTAGCTTCAAACATTTCTGGACGTTTTTCAATGGCAAAAATCAATGAATATTGTAAATGCACAAACAGTAATATCTCCACATTGCAAGGTGCAATTCTGAAATTTTTTGCTTTTTCCTGCTCCTCTTAGCATGATAAAGAAGATTCAAAGAGAGTGAGATGCCAGCTCTTTTCATTCAGTCAGTAGCTTCAAACATTTCTGGACGTTTTTCAATGGCAAAAATCAATGAATATTGTAAATGCACAAACAGTAATATCTCCACATTGCAAGGTGCAATTCTGAAATTTTTTGCTTTTTCCTGCTAATCCTAGCATGATAAAGAAGATTCAAAGAGAGTGAGATGCCAGCTCCTTTCATTCAGTCAGTAGCTTCAAACATTTCTGGACGTTTTTCAATGGCAAAAATCAATGTATATTGTAAATGCACAAACAGTAATTTCTCCGCATTGCAAGGTGCAATTCTGAAATTTTTTGCTTTTTCCTGCTCCTCTTAGCATGATAAAGAAGATTCAAAGAGAGTGAGATGCCAGCTCTTTTCATTCAGTCAGTAGCTTCAAACATTTCTGGTATATTAATAACATGATGTTTTTCAATGGCAAAAATCAATGAATATTGTAAATGCACAAACAGTAATTTCTCCGCATTGCAAGGTGCAATTCTGAAATTTTATGCTTTTTCCTGCTAATCCTAGCATGATAAAGAAGATTCAAAGAGAGTGAGATGCCAGCTCCTTTCATTCAGTCAGTAGCTTCAAACATTTCTGGACGTTTTTCAATGGCAAAAATCAATGAATATTGTAAATGCTCAAACAGTAATATCTCCACATTGCAAGGTGCAATTCTGAAATTTTTTGCTTTTTCCTGCTAATCCTAGCATGATAAAGAAGATTCATAGAGAGTGAGATGCCAGCTCCTTTCATTCAGTCAGTAGCTTCAAACATTTCTGGACGTTTTTCAGTGGCAAAAATCAATGAATATTGTAAATGCACAAACAGTAATATCTCCACATTGCAAGGTGCAATTCTGAAATTTTTTGCTTTTTCCTGCTCCGCTTAGCATGATAAAGAAGATTCAAAGAGAGTGAGATGCCAGCTCTTTTCATTCAGTCAGTAGCTTCAAACATTTCTGGTATATGAATAACATGATGTTTTTCAATGTCAAAAATCAATGAATATTGTAAATGCACAAACAGTAATTTCTCCGCATTGCAAGGTGCAATTCTGAATTTTTTTGCTTTTTCCTGCTAATCCTAGCATGATAAAGAAGATTCAAAGAGAGTGAGATGCCAGCTCCTTTCATTCAGTCAGTAGCTTCAAACATTTCTGGACGTTTTTCAATGGCAAAAATCAATGAATATTGTAAATGCACAAACAGTAATATCTCCACATTGCAAGGTGCAATTCTGAAATTTTTTGCTTTTTCCTGCTAATCCTAGCATGATAAAGAAGATTCAAAGAGAGTGAGATGCCAGCTCCTTTCATTCAGTCAGTAGCTTCAAACATTTCTGGACGTTTTTCAATGGCAAAAATCAATGAATATTGTAAATGCACAAACAGTAATATCTCCACATTGCAAGGTGCAATTCTGAAATTTTTTGGTTTTTCCTGCTAATCCTAGCATGATAAAGAAGATTCAAAGAGAGTGAGATGCCAGCTCCTTTCATTCAGTCAGTAGCTTTAAACATTTCTGGACGTTTTTCAATGGCAAAAATCAATGAATATTGTAAATGCACAAACAGTAATTTCTCCGCATTGCAAGGTGCAATTCTGAAATTTTTTGCTTTTTCCTGCTAATCCTAGCATGATAAAGAAGATTCAAAGAGAGTGAGATGCCAGCTCCTTTCATTCAGTCAGTAGCTTCAAACATTTCTGGACGTTTTTCAATGGCAAAAATCAATGAATATTGTAAATGCACAAACAGTAATATCTCCACATTGCAAGGTGCAATTCTGAAATTTTTTGCTTTTTCCTGCTAATCCTAGCATGATAAAGAAGATTCATAGAGAGTGAGATGCCAGCTCCTTTCATTCAGTCAGTAGCATCAAACATTTCTGGACGTTTTTCAATGGCAAAAATCAATGAATATTGTAAATGCACAAACAGTAATATCTCCACATTGCAAGGTGCAATTCTGAAATTTTTTGCTTTTTCCTGCTCCGCTTAGCATGATAAAGAAGATTCAAAGAGAGTGAGATGCCAGCTCTTTTCATTCAGTCAGTAGCTTCAAACATTTCTGGTATATGAATAACATGATGTTTTTCAATGGCAAAAATCAATGAATATTGTAAATGCACAAACAGTAATTTCTCCGCATTGCAAGGTGGAATTCTGAAATTTTTTGCTTTTTCCTGATAATCCTAGCATGATAAAGAAGATTCAAAGAGAGTGAGATGCCAGCTCCTTTCATTCAGTCAGTAGCTTCAAACATTTCTGGACGTTTTTCAATGGCAAAAATCAATGAATATTGTAAATGCACAAACAGTAATATCTCCACATTGCAAGGTGCAATTCTGAAATTTTTTTCCTTTTTCCTGCTCCTCTTAGCATGATAAAGAAGATTCAAAGGGAGTGAGATGCCAGCTCTTTTCATTCAGTCAGTAGCTTCAAACATTTCTGGTATATGAATAACATGATGTTTTTCAATGGCAAAAATCAATGAATATTGTAAATGCACAAACAGTAATTTCTCCGCATTGCAAGGTGCAATTCTGAAATTTTTTGCTTTTTCCTGCTAATCCTAGCATGATAAAGAAGATTCAAAGAGAGTGAGATGCCAGCTCCTTTCATTCAGTCAGTAGCTTCAAACATTTCTGGACGTTTTTCAATGGCAAAATTCAATGAATATTGTAAATGCACAAACAGTAATATCTCCACATTGCAAGGTGCAATTCTGAAATTTTTTGCTTTTTCCTGCTAATCCTAGCATGATAAAGAAGATTCAAAGAGAGTGAGATGCCAGATCCCTTCATTCAGTCAGTAGCTTCAAACATTTCTGGACGTTTTTCAATGGCAAAAATCAATGAATATTGTAAATGCACAAACAGTAATATCTCCACATTGCAAGGTGCAATTCTGAAATTTTTTGCTTTTTCCTGCTAATCCTAGCATGATAAAGAAGATTCAAAGAGAGTGAGATGCCAGCTCCTTTCATTCAGTCAGTAGCTTCAAACATTTCTGGTATATGAATAACATGATGTTTTTCAATGGCAAAAATCAATGAATATTGTAAATGCACAAACAGTAATTTCTCCGCATTGCAAGGTGCAATTCTGAAATTTTTTGCTTTTTCCTGCTAATCCTAGCATGATAAAGAAGATTCAAAGAGAGTGAGATGCCAGCTCCTTTCATTCAGTCAGTAGCTTCAAACATTTCTGGACGTTTTTCAATGGCAAAAATCAATGAATATTGTAAATGCACAAACAGTAATATCTCCACATTGCAAGGTGCAATTCTGAAATTTTTTGCTTTTTCCTGCTAATCCTAGCATGATAAAGAAGATAAAAAGAGAGTGAGATGCCAACTCCTTTCATTCAGTCAGTAGCTTCAAACATTTCTGGTCGTTTTTCAATGGCAAAAATCAATGAATATTGTAAATGCACAAACAGTAATATCTCCACATTGCAAGGTGCAATTCTGAAATTTTTTGCTTTTTCCTGCTAATCCTAGCATGATAAAGAAGATTCAAAGAGAGTGAGATGCCAGCTCCTTTCATTCAGTCAGTAGCTTCAAACATTTCTGGACGTTTTTCAATGGCAAAAATCAATGAATATTGTAAATGCACAAAGAGTAATTCCTCCGCATTGCAAGGTGCAGTTCTGAAATTTTTTGCTTTTTCCTGCTAATCCTAGCATGATAAAGAAGATTCAAAGAGAGTGAGATGCCAGCTCCTTTCATTCAGTCAGTAGCTTCAAACATTTCTGGACGTTTTTCAATGGCAAAAATCAATGAATATTGTAAATGCACAAACAGTAATATCTCCACATTGCAAGGTGCAATTCTGAAATTTTTTGCTTTTTCCTGCTAATCCTAGCATGATAAAGAAGATTCAAAGAGAGTGAGAGGCCAGCTCCTTTCATTCAGTCAGTAGCTTCAAACATTTCTGGACGTTTTTCAATGGCAAAAATCAATGAATATTGTAAATGCACAAACAGAAATATCTCCACATTGCAAGGTGCAATTCTGAAATTTTTTGCTTTTTCCTGCTCCTCTTAGCATGATAAAGAAGATTCAAAGAGAGTGAGATGCCAGCTCTTTTCATTCAGTCAGTAGCTTCAAACATTTCTGGTATATGAATAACATGATGTTTTTCAATGGCAAAAATCAATGAATATTGTAAATGCACAAACAGTAATTTCTCCGCATTGCAAGGTGCAATTCTGAAATTTTTTGCTTTTTCCTGCTAATCCTAGCATGATAAAGAAGATTCAAAGAGAGTGAGATGCCAGCTCCTTTCATTCAGTCAGTAGATTCAAACATTTCTGGACGTTTTTCAATGGCAAAAATCAATGAATATTGTAAATGCACAAACAGTAATATCTCCACATTGCAAGGTGCAATTCTGAAATTTTTTGCCTTTTCCTGCTCCTCTTAGCATGATAAAGAAGATTCAAAGAGAGTGAGATGCCAGCTCTTTTCATTCAGTCAGTAGCTTCAAACATTTCTGGACGTTTTTCAATGGCAAAAATCAATGAATATTGTAAATGCACAAACAGTAATATCTCCACATTGCAAGGTGCAATTCTGAAATTTTTTGCTTTTTCCTGCTCCTCTTAGCATGATAAAGAAGATTCAAAGAGAGTGAGATGCCAGCTCTTTTCATTCAGTCAGTAGCTTCAAACATTTCTGGTATATGAATAACATGATGTTTTTCAATGGCAAAAATCAATGAATATTGTAAATGCACAAACAGTAATTTCTCCGCATTGCAAGGTGCAATTCTGAAATTTTTTGCTTTTTCCTGCTAATCCTAGCATGATAAAGAAGATTCAAAGAGAGTGAGATGCCAGCTCCTTTCATTCAGTCAGTAGCTTCAAACATTTCTGGACGTTTTTCAATGGCAAAAATCAATGAATATTGTAAATGCACAAACAGTAATTTCTCCGCATTGCAAGGTGCAATTCTGAAATTTTTTGCTTTTTCCTGCTAATCCTAGCATGATAAAGAAGATTCAAAGAGAGTGAGATGCCAGCTCCTTTCATTCAGTCAGTAGCTTCAAACATTTCTGGATGTTTTTCAATGGCAAAAATCAATGAATATTGTAAATGCACAAACAGTAATATCTCCACATTGCAAGGTGCAATTCTGAAATTTTTTGCTTTTTCCTGCTCCTCTTAGCATGATAAAGAAGATTCAAAGAGAGTGAGATGCCAGCTCTTTTCATTCAGTCAGTAGCTTCAAACATTTCTGGACGTTTTTCAATGGCAAAAATCAATGAATATTGTAAATGCACAAACAGTAATATCTCCACATTGCAAGGTGCAATTCTGAAATTTTTTGCTTTTTCCTGCTCCTCTTAGCATGATAAAGAAGATTCAAAGAGAGTGAGATGCCAGCTCTTTTCATTCAGTTAGTAGCTTCAAACATTTCTGGTATATGAATAACATGATGTTTTTCAATGGCAAAAATCAATGAATATTGTAAATGCACAAACAGTAATTTCTCCGCATTGCAAGGTGCAATTCTGAAATTTTTTGCTTTTTCCTGCTAATCCTAGCATGATAAAGAAGATTCAAAGAGAGTGAGAGGCCAGCTCCTTTCATTCAGTCAGTAGCTTCAAACATTTCTGGACGTTTTTCAATGGCAAAAATCAATGAATATTGTAAATGCACAAACAGTAATATCTCCACATTGCATGGTGCAATTCTGAAATTTTTTGCTTTTTCCTGCTCCTCTTAGCATGATAAAGAAGATTCAAAGAGAGTGAGATGCCAGCTCTTTTCATTCAGTCAGTAGCTTCAAACATTTCTGGTATATGAATAACATGATGTTTTTCAATGGCAAAAATCAATGAATATTGTAAATGCACAAACAGTAATTTCTCCGCATTGCAAGGTGCAATTCTGAAATTTTTTGCTTTTTCCTGCTAATCCTAGCATGATAAAGAAGATTCAAAGAGAGTGAGATGCCAGCTCCTTTCATTCAGTCAGTAGCTTCAAACATTTCTGGATGTTTTTCAATGGCAAAAATCAATGAATATTGTAAATGCACAAACAGTAATATCTCCACATTGCAAGGTGCAATTCTGAAATTTTTTGCTTTTTCCTGCTCCTCTTAGCATGATAAAGAAGATTCAAAGAGAGTGAGATGCCAGCTCTTTTCATTCAGTCAGTAGCTTCAAACATTTCTGGACGTTTTTCAATGGCAAAAATCAATGAATATTGTAAATGCACAAACAGTAATATCTCCACATTGCAAGGTGCAATTCTGAAATTTTTTGCTTTTTCCTGCTCCTCTTAGCATGACAAAGAAGATTCAAAGATAGTGAGATGCCAGCTCTTTTCATTCAGTCAGTAGCTTCAAACATTTCTGGTATATGAATAACATGATGTTTTTCAATGGCAAAAATCAATGAATATTGTAAATGCACAAACAGTAATTTCTCCGCATTGCAAGGTGCAATTCTGAAATTTTTTGCTTTTTCCTGCTAATCCTAGCATGATAAAGAAGATTCAAAGAGAGTGAGATGCCAGCTCCTTTCATTCAGTCAGTAGCTTCAAACATTTCTGGACGTTTTTCAATGGCAAAAATCAATGAATATTGTAAATGCACAAACAGTAATATCTCCACATTGCAAGGTGCAATTCTGAAATTTTTTGCTTTTTCCTGCTAATCCTAGCATGATAAAGAAGATAAAAAGAGAGTGAGATGCCAACTCCTTTCATTCAGTCAGTAGCTTCAAACATTTCTGGTCGTTTTTCAATGGCAAAAATCAATGAATATTGTAAATGCACAAACAGTAATATCTCCACATTGCAAGGTGCAATTCTGAAATTTTTTGCTTTTTCCTGCTAATCCTAGCATGATAAAGAAGATTCAAAGAGAGTGAGATGCCAGCTCCTTTCATTCAGTCAGTAGCTTCAAACATTTCTGGACGTTTTTCAATGGCAAAAATCAATGAATATTGTAAATGCACAAACAGTAATTCCTCCGCATTGCAAGGTGCAATTCTGAAATTTTTTGCTTTTTCCTGCTAATCCTAGCATGATAAAGAAGATTCAAAGAGAGTGAGATGCCAGCTCCTTTCATTCAGTCAGTAGCTTCAAACATTTCTGGACGTTTTTCAATGGCAAAAATCAATGAATATTGTAAATGCACAAACAGTAATATCTCCACATTGCAAGGTGCAATTCTGAAATTTTTTGCTTTTTCCTGCTAATCCTAGCATGATAAAGAAGATTCAAAGAGAGTGAGAGGCCAGCTCCTTTCATTCAGTCAGTAGCTTCAAACATTTCTGGACGTTTTTCAATGGCAAAAATCAATGAATATTGTAAATGCACAAACAGAAATATCTCCACATTGCAAGGTGCAATTCTGAAATTTTTTGCTTTTTCCTGCTCCTCTTAGCATGATAAAGAAGATTCAAAGAGAGTGAGATGCCAGCTCTTTTCATTCAGTCAGTAGCTTCAAACATTTCTGGTATATGAATAACATGATGTTTTTCAATGGCAAAAATCAATGAATATTGTAAATGCACAAACAATAATTTCTCCGCATTGCAAGGTGCAATTCTGAAATTTTTTGCTTTTTCCTGCTAATCCTAGCATGATAAAGAAGATTCAAAGAGAGTGAGATGCCAGCTCCTTTCATTCAGTCAGTAGCTTCAAACATTTCTGGACGTTTTTCAATGGCAAAAATCAATGAATATTGTAAATGCACAAACAGTAATATCTCCACATTGCAAGGTGCAATTCTGAAATTTTTTGCTTTTTCCTGCTCCTCTTAGCATGATAAAGAAGATTCAAAGAGAGTGAGATGCCAGCTCTTTTCATTCAGTCAGTAGCTTCAAACATTTCTGGACGTTTTTCAATGGCAAAAATCAATGAATATTGTAAATGCACAAACAGTAATATCTCCACATTGCAAGGTGCAATTCTGAAATTTTTTGCTTTTTCCTGCTCCTCTTAGCATGATAAAGAAGATTCAAAGAGAGTGAGATGCCAGCTCTTTTCATTCAGTCAGTAGCTTCAAACATTTCTGGTATATGAATAACATGATGTTTTTCAATGGCAAAAATCAATGAATATTGTAAATGCACAAACAGTAATTTCTCCGCATTGCAAGGTGCAATTCTGAAATTTTTTGCTTTTTCCTGCTAATCCTAGCATGATAAAGAAGATTCAAAGAGAGTGAGAGGCCAGCTCCTTTCATTCAGTCAGTAGCTTCAAACATTTCTGGACGTTTTTCAATGGTAAAAATCAATGAATATTGTAAATGCACAAACAGTAATATCTCCACATTGCAAGGTGCAATTCTGAAATTTTTTGCTTTTTCCTGCTCCTCTTAGCATGATAAAGAAGATTCAAAGAGAGTGAGATGCCAGCTCTTTTCATTCAGTCAGTAGCTTCAAACATTTCTGGTATATGAATAACATGATGTTTTTCAATGGCAAAAATCAATGAATATTGTAAATGCACAAACAGTAATTTCTCCGCATTGCAAGGTGCAATTCTGAAATTTTTTGCTTTTTCCTGCTAATCCTAGCATGATAAAGAAGATTCAAAGAGAGTGAGATGCCAGCTCCTTTCATTCAGTCAGTAGCTTCAAACATTTCTGGATGTTTTTCAATGGCAAAAATCAATGAATATTGTAAATGCACAAACAGTAATATCTCCACATTGCAAGGTGCAATTCTGAAATTTTTTGCTTTTTCCTGCTCCTCTTAGCATGATAAAGAAGATTCAAAGAGAGTGAGATGCCAGCTCTTTTCATTCAGTCAGTAGCTTCAAACATTTCTGGACGTTTTTCAATGGCAAAAATCAATGAATATTGTAAATGCACAAACAGTAATATCTCCACATTGCAAGGTGCAATTCTGAAATTTTTTGCTTTTTCCTGCTCCTCTTAGCATGATAAAGAAGATTCAAAGAGAGTGAGATGCCAGCTCTTTTCATTCAGTCAGTAGCTTCAAACATTTCTGGTATATGAATAACATGATGTTTTTCAATGGCAAAAATCAATGAATATTGTAAATGCACAAACAGTAATTTCTCCGCATTGCAAGGTGCAATTCTGAAATTTTTTGCTTTTTCCTGCTAATCCTAGCATGATAAAGAAGATTCAAAGAGAGTGAGATGCCAGCTCCTTTCATTCAGTCAGTAGCTTCAAACATTTCTGGACGTTTTTCAATGGCAAAAATCAATGAATATTGTAAATGCACAAACAGTAATATCTCCACATTGCAAGGTGCAATTCTGAAATTTTTTGCTTTTTCCTGCTAATCCTAGCATGATAAAGAAGATAAAAAGAGAGTGAGATGCCAACTCCTTTCATTCAGTCAGTAGCTTCAAACATTTCTGGTCGTTTTTCAATGGCAAAAATCAATGAATATTGTAAATGCACAAACAGTAATATCTCCACATTGCAAGGTGCAATTCTGAAATTTTTTGCTTTTTCCTGCTAATCCTAGCATGATAAAGAAGATTCAAAGAGAGTGAGATGCCAGCTCCTTTCATTCAGTCAGTAGCTTCAAACATTTCTGGACGTTTTTCAATGGCAAAAATCAATGAATATTGTAAATGCACAAACAGTAATTCCTCCGCATTGCAAGGTGCAATTCTGAAATTTTTTGCTTTTTCCTGCTAATCCTAGCATGATAAAGAAGATTCAAAGAGAGTGAGATGCCAGCTCCTTTCATTCAGTCAGTAGCTTCAAACATTTCTGGACGTTTTTCAATGGCAAAAATCAATGAATATTGTAAATGCACAAACAGTAATATCTCCACATTGCAAGGTGCAATTCTGAAATTTTTTGCTTTTTCCTGCTAATCCTAGCATGATAAAGAAGATTCAAAGAGAGTGAGAGGCCAGCTCCTTTCATTCAGTCAGTAGCTTCAAACATTTCTGGACGTTTTTCAATGGCAAAAATCAATGAATATTGTAAATGCACAAACAGAAATATCTCCACATTGCAAGGTGCAATTCTGAAATTTTTTGCTTTTTCCTGCTCCTCTTAGCATGATAAAGAAGATTCAAAGAGAGTGAGATGCCAGCTCTTTTCATTCAGTCAGTAGCTTCAAACATTTCTGGTATATGAATAACATGATGTTTTTCAATGGCAAAAATCAATGAATATTGTAAATGCACAAACAATAATTTCTCCGCATTGCAAGGTGAAATTCTGAAATTTTTTGCTTTTTCCTGCTAATCCTAGCATGATAAAGAAGATTCAAAGAGAGTGAGATGCCAGCTCCTTTCATTCAGTCAGTAGCTTCAAACATTTCTGGACGTTTTTCAATGGCAAAAATCAATGAATATTGTAAATGCACAAACAGTAATATCTCCACATTGCAAGGTGCAATTCTGAAATTTTTTGCTTTTTCCTGCTCCTCTTAGCATGATAAAGAAGATTCAAAGAGAGTGAGATGCCAGCTCTTTTCATTCAGTCAGTAGCTTCAAACATTTCTGGATGTTTTTCAATGGCAAAAATCAATGAATATTGTAAATGCACAAACAGTAATATCTCCACATTGCAAGGTGCAATTCTGAAATTTTTTGCTTTTTCCTGCTCCTCTTAGCATGATAAAGAAGATTCAAAGAGAGTGAGATGCCAGCTCTTTTCATTCAGTCAGTAGCTTCAAACATTTCTGGTATATGAATAACATGATGTTTTTCAATGGCAAAAATCAATGAATATTGTAAATGCACAAACAGTAATTTCTCCGCATTGCAAGGTGCAATTCTGAAATTTTTTGCTTTTTCCTGCTAATCCTAGCATGATAAAGAAGATTCAAAGAGAGTGAGAGGCCAGCTCCTTTCATTCAGTCAGTAGCTTCAAACATTTCTGGACGTTTTTCAATGGTAAAAATCAATGAATATTGTAAATGCACAAACAGTAATATCTCCACATTGCAAGGTGCAATTCTGAAATTTTTTGCTTTTTCCTGCTCCTCTTAGCATGATAAAGAAGATTCAAAGAGAGTGAGATGCCAGCTCTTTTCATTCAGTCAGTAGCTTCAAACATTTCTGGTATATGAATAACATGATGTTTTTCAATGGCAAAAATCAATGAATATTGTAAATGCACAAACAGTAATTTCTCCGCATTGCAAGGTGCAATTCTGAAATTTTTTGCTTTTTCCTGCTAATCCTAGCATGATAAAGAAGATTCAAAGAGAGTGAGATGCCAGCTCCTTTCATTCAGTCAGTAGCTTCAAACATTTCTGGATGTTTTTCAATGGCAAAAATCAATGAATATTGTAAATGCACAAACAGTAATATCTCCACATTGCAAGGTGCAATTCTGAAATTTTTTGCTTTTTCCTGCTCCTCTTAGCATGATAAAGAAGATTCAAAGAGAGTGAGATGCCAGCTCTTTTCATTCAGTCAGTAGCTTCAAACATTTCTGGACGTTTTTCAATGGCAAAAATCAATGAATATTGTAAATGCACAAACAGTAATATCTCCACATTGCAAGGTGCAATTCAGAAATTTTTTGCTTTTTCCTGCTCCTCTTAGCATGATAAAGAAGATTCAAAGAGAGTGAGATGCCAGCTCTTTTCATTCAGTCAGTAGCTTCAAACATTTCTGGTATATGAATAACATGATGTTTTTCAATGGCAAAAATCAATGAATATTGTAAATGCACAAACAGTAATTTCTCTGCATTGCAAGGTGCAATTCTGAAATTTTTTGCTTTTTCCTGCTAATCCTAGCATGATAAAGAAGATTCAAAGAGAGTGAGATGCCAGCTCCTTTCATTCAGTCAGTAGCTTCAAACATTTCTGGACGTTTTTCAATGGCAAAAATCAATGAATATTGTAAATGCACAAACAGTAATTTCTCCGCGTTGCAAGGTGCAATTCTGAAATTTTTTGCTTTTTCCTGCTAATCCTAGCATGATAAAGAAGATTCAAAGAGAGTGAGATGCCAGCTCCTTTCATTCAGTCAGTAGCTTCAAACATTTCTGGACGTTTTTCAATGGCAAAAATCAATGAATATTGTAAATGCACAAACAGTAATATCTCCACATTGCAAAGTGCAATTTTGACATTTTTTGCTTTTTCCTGCTCCTCTTAGCATGATAAAGAAGATTCAAAGAGAGTGAGAGGCCAGCTCCTTTCATTCAGTCAGTAGCTTCAAACATTTCTGGACATTTTTCAATGGCAAAAATCAATGAATATTGTAAATGCACAAACAGTAATATCTCCACATTGCAAGGTGCAATTCTGAAATTTTTTGCTTTTTCCTGCTCCTCTTAGCATGATAAAGAAGATTCAAAGAGAGTGAGATGCCAGCTCTTTTCATTCAGTCAGTAGCTTCAAACATTTCTGGTATATGAATAACATGATGTTTTTCAATGGCAAAAATCAATGAATATTGTAAATGCACAAACAGTAATTTCTCTGCATTGCAAGGTGCAATTCTGAAATTTTTTGCTTTTTCCTGCTAATCCTAGCATGATAAAGAAGATTCAAAGAGAGTGAGATGCCAGCTCCTTTCATTCAGTCAGTAGCTTCAAACATTTCTGGACGTTTTTCAATGGCAAAAATCAATGAATATTGTAAATGCACAAACAGTAATTTCTCCGCGTTGCAAGGTGCAATTCTGAAATTTTTTGCTTTTTCCTGCTAATCCTAGCATGATAAAGAAGATTCAAAGAGAGTGAGATGCCAGCTCCTTTCATTCAGTCAGTAGCTTCAAACATTTCTGGACGTTTTTCAATGGCAAAAATCAATGAATATTGTAAATGCACAAACAGTAATATCTCCACATTGCAAAGTGCAATTCTGACATTTTTTGCTTTTTCCTGCTCCTCTTAGCATGATAAAGAAGATTCAAAGAGAGTGAGAGGCCAGCTCCTTTCATTCAGTCAGTAGCTTCAAACATTTCTGGACGTTTTTCAATGGCAAAAATCAATGAATATTGTAAATGCACAAACAGTAATATCTCCACATTGCAAGGTGCAATTCTGAAATTTTTTGCTTTTTCCTGCTCCTCTTAGCATGATAAAGAAGATTCAAAGAGAGTGAGATGCCAGCTCTTTTCATTCAGTCAGTAGCTTCAAACATTTCTGGTATATGAATAACATGATGTTTTTCAATGGCAAAAATCAATGAATATTGTAAATGCACAAACAGTAATTTCTCCGCATTGCAAGGTGCAATTCTGAAATTTTTTGCTTTTTCCTGCTAATCCTAGCATGATAAAGAAGATTCAAAGAGAGTGAGATGCCAGCTCCTTTCATTCAGTCAGTAGCTTCAAACATTTCTGGATGTTTTTCAATGGCAAAAATCAATGAATATTGTAAATGCACAAACAGTAATATCTCCACATTGCAAGGTGCAATTCTGAAATTTTTTGCTTTTTCCTGCTCCTCTTAGCATGATAAAGAAGATTCAAAGAGAGTGAGATGCCAGCTCTTTTCATTCAGTCAGTAGCTTCAAACATTTCTGGACGTTTTTCAATGGCAAAAATCAATGAATATTGTAAATGCACAAACAGTAATATCTCCAAATTGCAAGATGCAATTCTGAAATTTTTTGCTTTTTCCTGCTCCTCTTAGCATGATAAAGAAGATTCAAAGAGAGTGAGATGCCAGCTCTTTTCATTCAGTCAGTAGCTTCAAACATTTCTGGTATATGAATAACATGATGTTTTTCAATGGCAAAAATCAATGAATATTGTAAATGCACAAACAGTAATTTCTCTGCATTGGAAGGTGCAATTCTGAAATTTTTTGCTTTTTCCTGCTAATCCTAGCATGATAAAGAAGATTCAAAGAGAGTGAGATGCCAGCTCCTTTCATTCAGTCAGTAGCTTCAAACATTTCTGGACGTTTTTCAATGGCAAAAATCAATGAATATTGTAAATGCACAAACAGTAATTTCTCCGCGTTGCAAGGTGCAATTCTGAAATTTTTTGCTTTTTCCTTCTAATCCTAGCATGATAAAGAAGATTCAAAGAGAGTGAGATGCCAGCTCTTTTCATTCAGTCAGTAGCTTCAAACATTTCTGGACGTTTTTCAATGGCAAAAATCAATGAATATTGTAAATGCACAAACAGTAATATCTCCACATTGCAAGGTGCA
The DNA here is from genome assembly GCF_046119375.1 of Phyllobates terribilis. Classification (NCBI taxonomy): domain Eukaryota; kingdom Metazoa; phylum Chordata; class Amphibia; order Anura; family Dendrobatidae; genus Phyllobates; species Phyllobates terribilis. Next base: position 183,358 of record NW_027363256.1, read on the forward strand.
ATTCTGAAATTTTTTGATTTTTCCTGCTAATCCTAGCATGATAAAGAAGATTCAAAGAGAGTGAGATGCCAGCTCCTTTCATTCAGTCAGTAGCTTCAAACATTTCTGGACGTTTTTCAATGGCAAAAATCAAGGAATATTGTAAATGCACAAACAGTAATATCTCCACATTGCAAGGTGCAATTCTGAAATTTTTTGCTTTTTCCTGCTCGTCTTAGCATGATAAAGAAGATTCAAAGAGAGTTAGATGCCAGCTCTTTTCATTCAGTCAGTAGCTTCAAACATTTCTGGTATATGAATAACATGATGTTTTTCAATGGCAAAATCAATGAATATTGTAAATGCACAAACAGTAATTTCTCCGCATTGCAAGGTGCAATTCTGAAATTTTTTGCTTTTTCCTGCTAATCCTAGCATGATAAAGAAGATTCAAAGAGAGTGAGATGCCAGCTCCTTTCATTCAGTCAGTAGCTTCAAACATTTCTGGACGTTTTTCAATGGCAAAAATCAATGAATATTGTAAATGCACAAACAGTAATTTCTCCGCATTGCAAGGTGCAATTCTGAAATTTTTTGCTTTTTCCTGCTAATCCTAGCATGATAAAGAAGATTCAAAGAGAGTGAGATGCCAGCTCCTTTCATTCAGTCAGTAGCTTCAAACATTTCTGGACGTTTTTCAATGGCAAAAATCAATGAATATTGTAAATGCACAAACAGTAATATCTCCACATTGCAAGCTGCAATTCTGAAATTTTTTGCTTTTTCCTGCTCCTCTTAGCATGATAAAGAAGATTCAAAGAGAGTGAGATGCCAGCTCTTTTCATTCAGTCAGTAGCTTCAAACATTTCTGGTATATGAATAACATGATGTTTTTCAATGGCAAAAATCAATGAATATTGTAAATGCACAAACAGTAATATCTCCACATTGCAAGGTGCAATTCTGACATTTTTTGCTTTTTCCTGCTCCTCTTAGCATGATAAAGAAGATTCAAAGAGAGTGAGATGCCAGCTCTTTTCATTCCGTCAGTAGCTTCAAACATTTCTGGTATATGAATAACATGATGTTTTTCAATGGCAAAAATCAATGAATATTGTAAATGCACAAACAGTAATATCTCCACATTGCAAGGTGCAATTCTGAAATTTTTTGATTTTTCCTGCTAATCCTAGCATGATAAAGAAGATTCAAAGAGAGTGAGATGCCAGCTCCTTTCATTCAGTCAGTAGCTTCAAACATTTCTGGACGTTTTTCAATGGCAAAAATCAATGAATATTGTAAATGCACAAACAGTAATATCTCCACATTGCAATGTGCAATTCTGAAATTTTTTGCTTTTTCCTGCTAATCCTAGCATGATAAAGAAGATTCAAAGAGAGTGAGATGCCAGCTCCTTTCATTCAGTCAGTAGCTTCAAACATTTCTGGACGTTTTTCAATGGCAAAAATCAATGAATATTGTAAATGCACAAACAGTAATATCTCCACATTGCAAGGTGCAATTCTGAAATTTTTTGCTTTTTCCTGCTAATCCTAGCATGATAAAGAAGATTCAAAGAGAGTGAGATGCCAGCTCCTTTCATTCAGTCAGTAGCTTCAAACATTTCTGGTATATGAATAACATGATGTTTTTCAATGGCAAAAATCAATGAATATTGTAAATGCACAAACAGTAATATCTCCACATTGCAAGGTGCAATTCTGAAATTTTTTGCTTTTTCCTGCTAATCCTAGCATGATAAAGAAGATTCAAAGAGAGTGAGATGCCAGCTCCTTTCATTCAGTCAGTAGCTTCAAACATTTCTGGACGTTTTTCAATGGCAAAAATCAATGAATATTGTAAATGCACAAACAGTAATATCTCCACATTGCAAGGTGCAATTCTGAAATTTTTTGCTTTTTCCTGCTAATCCTAGCATGATAAAGAAGATTCAAAGAGAGTGAGATGCCAGCTCCTTTCATTCAGTCAGTAGCTTCAAACATTTCTGGTATATGAATAACATGATGTTTTTCAATGGCAAAAATCAATGAATATTGTAAATGCACAAACAGTAATTTCTCCGCATTGCAAGGTGCAATTCTGAAATTTTTTGCTTTTTCCTGCTAATCCTAGCATGATAAAGAAGATTCAAAGAGAGTGAGATGCCAGCTCCTTTCATTCAGTCAGTAGCTTCAAACATTTCTGGACGTTTTTCAATGGCAAAAATCAATGAATATTGTAAATGCACAAACAGTAATATCTCCACATTGCAAGGTGCAATTCTGAAATTTTTTGCTTTTTCCTGCTAATCCTAGCATGATAAAGAAGATTCAAAGAGAGTGAGATGCCAGCTCCTTTCATTCAGTCAGTAGCTTCAAACATTTCTGGACGTTTTTCAATTGCAAAAATCAATGAATATTGTAAATGCACAAACAGTAATATCTCCACATTGCAAGGTGCAATTCTGAAATTTTTTGCTTTTTCCTGCTCCTCTTAGCATGATAAAGAAGATTCAAAGAGAGTGATATGCCAGCTCTTTTCATTCAGTCAGTAGCTTCAAACATTTCTGGTATATGAATAACATGATGTTTTTCAATGGCAAAAATCAATGAATATTGTAAAAGCACAAACAGTAATTTCTCCGCATTGCAAGGTGCAATTCTGAAATTTTTTGCTTTTTCCTGCTAATCCTAGCATGATAAAGAAGATTCAAAGAGAGTGAGATGCCAGCTCCTTTCATTCAGTCAGTAGCTTCAAACATTTCTGGACGTTTTTCAATGGCAAAAATCAATGAATATTGTAAATGCACAAACTGTAATATCTCCACATTGCAAGGTGCAATTCTGAAATTTTTTGCTTTTTGCTGCTCCTCTTAGCATGATAATGAAGATTCAAAGAGAGTGAGATGCCAGCTCCTTTCATTCAGTCAGTAGCTTCAAACATTTCTGGACGTTTTTCAATGGCAAAAATCAATGAATATTGTAAATGCACAAACAGTAATATCTCCACATTGCAAGCTGCAATTCTGAAATTTTTTGCTTTTTCCTGCTCCTCTTAGCATGATAAAGAAGATTCAAAGAGAGTGAGATGCCAGCTCTTTTCATTCAGTCAGTAGCTTCAAACATTTCTGGACGTTTTTCAATGGCAAAAATCAATGAATATTGTAAATGCACAAACAGTAATATCTCCACATTGCAAGGTGCAATTCTGAAATTTTTTTGCTTTTTCCTGCTCCTCTTAGCATGATAAAGAAGATTCAAAGAGAGTGAGATGCCAGCTCTTTTCATTCAGTCAGTAGCTTCAAACATTTCTGGTATATGAATAACATGATGTTTTTCAATGGCAAAAATCAATGAATATTGTAAATGCACAAACAGTAATTTCTCCGCATTGCAAGGTGCAATTCTGAAATTTTTTGCTTTTTCCTGCTAATCCTAGCATGATAAAGAAGATTCAAAGAGAGTGAGATGCCAGCTCCTTTCATTCAGTCAGTAGCTTCAAACATTTCTGGACGTTTTTCAATGGCAAAAATCAATGAATATTGTAAATGCACAAACAGTAATTTCTCCGCGTTGCAAGGTGCAATTCTGAAATTTTTTGCTTTTTCCTGCTAATCCTAGCATGATAAAGAAGATTCAAAGAGAGTGAGATGCCAGCTCCTTTCATTCAGTCAGTAGCTTCAAACATTTCTGGACGTTTTTCAATGGCAAAAATCAATGAATATTGTAAATGCACAAACAGTAATATCTCCACATTGCAAGGTGCAATTCTGACATTTTTTGCTTTTTCCTGCTCCTCTTAGCATGATAAAGAAGATTCAAAGAGAGTGAGATGCCAGCTCTTTTCATTCAGTCAGTAGCTTCAAACATTTCTGGTATATGAATAACATGATGTTTTTCAATGGCAAAAATCAATGAATATTGTAAATGCACAAACAGTAATATCTCCACATTGCAAGGTGCAATTCTGAAATTTTTTGATTTTTCCTGCTAATCCTTGCATGATAAAGAAGATTCAAAGAGAGTGAGATGCCAGCTCCTTTCATTCAGTCAGTAGCTTCAAACATTTCTGGACGTTTTTCAATGGCAAAAATCAATGAATATTGTAAATGCACAAACAGTAATATCTCCACATTGCAATGTGCAATTCTGAAATTTTTTGCTTTTTCCTGCTAATCCTAGCATGATAAAGAAGATTCAAAGAGAGTGAGATGCCAGCTCCTTTCATTCAGTCAGTAGCTTCAAACATTTCTGGACGTTTTTCAATGGCAAAAATCAATGAATATTGTAAATGCACAAACAGTAATATCTCCACATTGCAAGGTGCAATTCTGAAATTTTTTGCTTTTTCCTGCTAATCCTAGCATGATAAAGAAGATTCAAAGAGAGTGAGATGCCAGCTCCTTTCATTCAGTCAGTAGCTTCAAACATTTCTGGTATATGAATAACATGATGTTTTTCAATGGCAAAAATCAATGAATATTGTAAATGCACAAACAGTAATATCTCCACATTGCAAGGTGCAATTCTGAAATTTTTTGCTTTTTCCTGCTAATCCTAGCATGATAAAGAAGATTCAAAGAGAGTGAGATGCCAGCTCCTTTCATTCAGTCAGTAGCTTCAAACATTTCTGGACGTTTTTCAATGGCAAAAATCAATGAATATTGTAAATGCACAAACAGTAATATCTCCACATTGCAAGGTGCAATTCTGAAATTTTTTGCTTTTTCCTGCTAATCCTAGCATGATAAAGAAGATTCAAAGAGAGTGAGATGCCAGCTCCTTTCATTCAGTCAGTAGCTTCAAACATTTCTGGTATATGAATAACATGATGTTTTTCAATGGCAAAAATCAATGAATATTGTAAATGCACAAACAGTAATTTCTCCGCATTGCAAGGTGCAATTCTGAAATTTTTTGCTTTTTCCTGCTAATCCTAGCATGATAAAGAAGATTCAAAGAGAGTGAGATGCCAGCTCCTTTCATTCAGTCAGTAGCTTCAAACATTTCTGGACGTTTTTCAATGGCAAAAATCAATGAATATTGTAAATGCACAAACAGTAATATCTCCACATTGCAAGGTGCAATTCTGAAATTTTTTGCTTTTTCCTGCTAATCCTAGCATGATAAAGAAGATTCAAAGAGAGTGAGATGCCAGCTCCTTTCATTCAGTCAGTAGCTTCAAACATTTCTGGACGTTTTTCAATTGCAAAAATCAATGAATATTGTAAATGCACAAACAGTAATATCTCCACATTGCAAGGTGCAATTCTGAAATTTTTTGCTTTTTCCTGCTCCTCTTAGCATGATAAAGAAGATTCAAAGAGAGTGATATGCCAGCTCTTTTCATTCAGTCAGTAGCTTCAAACATTTCTGGTATATGAATAACATGATGTTTTTCAATGGCAAAAATCAATGAATATTGTAAAAGCACAAACAGTAATTTCTCCGCATTGCAAGGTGCAATTCTGAAATTTTTTGCTTTTTCCTGCTAATCCTAGCATGATAAAGAAGATTCAAAGAGAGTGAGATGCCAGCTCCTTTCATTCAGTCAGTAGCTTCAAACATTTCTGGACGTTTTTCAATGGCAAAAATCAATGAATATTGTAAATGCACAAACTGTAATATCTCCACATTGCAAGGTGCAATTCTGAAATTTTTTGCTTTTTGCTGCTCCTCTTAGCATGATAATGAAGATTCAAAGAGAGTGAGATGCCAGCTCCTTTCATTCAGTCAGTAGCTTCAAACATTTCTGGACGTTTTTCAATGGCAAAAATCAATGAATATTGTAAATGCACAAACAGTAATATCTCCACATTGCAAGCTGCAATTCTGAAATTTTTTGCTTTTTCCTGCTCCTCTTAGCATGATAAAGAAGATTCAAAGAGAGTGAGATGCCAGCTCTTTTCATTCAGTCAGTAGCTTCAAACATTTCTGGACGTTTTTCAATGGCAAAAATCAATGAATATTGTAAATGCACAAACAGTAATATCTCCACATTGCAAGGTGCAATTCTGAAATTTTTTTGCTTTTTCCTGCTCCTCTTAGCATGATAAAGAAGATTCAAAGAGAGTGAGATGCCAGCTCTTTTCATTCAGTCAGTAGCTTCAAACATTTCTGGTATATGAATAACATGATGTTTTTCAATGGCAAAAATCAATGAATATTGTAAATGCACAAACAGTAATTTCTCCGCATTGCAAGGTGCAATTCTGAAATTTTTTGCTTTTTCCTGCTAATCCTAGCATGATAAAGAAGATTCAAAGAGAGTGAGATGCCAGCTCCTTTCATTCAGTCAGTAGCTTCAAACATTTCTGGACGTTTTTCAATGGCAAAAATCAATGAATATTGTAAATGCACAAACAGTAATTTCTCCGCGTTGCAAGGTGCAATTCTGAAATTTTTTGCTTTTTCCTGCTAATCCTAGCATGATAAAGAAGATTCAAAGAGAGTGAGATGCCAGCTCCTTTCATTCAGTCAGTAGCTTCAAACATTTCTGGACGTTTTTCAATGGCAAAAATCAATGAATATTGTAAATGCACAAACAGTAATATCTCCACATTGCAAGGTGCAATTCTGACATTTTTTGCTTTTTCCTGCTCCTCTTAGCATGATAAAGAAGATTCAAAGAGAGTGAGATGCCAGCTCTTTTCATTCAGTCAGTAGCTTCAAACATTTCTGGTATATGAATAACATGATGTTTTTCAATGGCAAAAATCAATGAATATTGTAAATGCACAAACAGTAATATCTCCACATTGCAAGGTGCAATTCTGAAATTTTTTGATTTTTCCTGCTAATCCTTGCATGATAAAGAAGATTCAAAGAGAGTGAGATGCCAGCTCCTTTCATTCAGTCAGTAGCTTCAAACATTTCTGGACGTTTTTCAATGGCAAAAATCAATGAATATTGTAAATGCACAAACAGTAATATCTCCACATTGCAATGTGCAATTCTGAAATTTTTTGCTTTTTCCTGCTAATCCTAGCATGATAAAGAAGATTCAAAGAGAGTGAGATGCCAGCTCCTTTCATTCAGTCAGTAGCTTCAAACATTTCTGGACGTTTTTCAATGGCAAAAATCAATGAATATTGTAAATGCACAAACAGTAATATCTCCACATTGCAAGGTGCAATTCTGAAATTTTTTGCTTTTTCCTGCTAATCCTAGCATGATAAAGAAGATTCAAAGAGAGTGAGATGCCAGCTCCTTTCATTCAGTCAGTAGCTTCAAACATTTCTGGTATATGAATAACATGATGTTTTTCAATGGCAAAAATCAATGAATATTGTAAATGCACAAACAGTAATATCTCCACATTGCAAGGTGCAATTCTGAAATTTTTTGCTTTTTCCTGCTAATCCTAGCATGATAAAGAAGATTCAAAGAGAGTGAGATGCCAGCTCCTTTCATTCAGTCAGTAGCTTCAAACATTTCTGGACGTTTTTCAATGGCAAAAATCAATGAATATTGTAAATGCACAAACAGTAATATCTCCACATTGCAAGGTGCAATTCTGAAATTTTTTGCTTTTTCCTGCTAATCCTAGCATGATAAAGAAGATTCAAAGAGAGTGAGATGCCAGCTCCTTTCATTCAGTCAGTAGCTTCAAACATTTCTGGTATATGAATAACATGATGTTTTTCAATGGCAAAAATCAATGAATATTGTAAATGCACAAACAGTAATTTCTCCGCATTGCAAGGTGCAATTCTGAAATTTTTTGCTTTTTCCTGCTAATCCTAGCATGATAAAGAAGATTCAAAGAGAGTGAGATGCCAGCTCCTTTCATTCAGTCAGTAGCTTCAAACATTTCTGGACGTTTTTCAATGGCAAAAATCAATGAATATTGTAAATGCACAAACAGTAATATCTCCACATTGCAAGGTGCAATTCTGAAATTTTTTGCTTTTTCCTGCTAATCCTAGCATGATAAAGAAGATTCAAAGAGAGTGAGATGCCAGCTCCTTTCATTCAGTCAGTAGCTTCAAACATTTCTGGACGTTTTTCAATTGCAAAAATCAATGAATATTGTAAATGCACAAACAGTAATATCTCCACATTGCAAGGTGCAATTCTGAAATTTTTTGCTTTTTCCTGCTCCTCTTAGCATGATAAAGAAGATTCAAAGAGAGTGATATGCCAGCTCTTTTCATTCAGTCAGTAGCTTCAAACATTTCTGGTATATGAATAACATGATGTTTTTCAATGGCAAAAATCAATGAATATTGTAAAAGCACAAATAGTAATTTCTCCGCATTGCAAGGTGCAATTCTGAAATTTTTTGCTTTTTCCTGCTAATCCTAGCATGATAAAGAAGATTCAAAGAGAGTGAGATGCCAGCTCCTTTCATTCAGTCAGTAGCTTCAAACATTTCTGGACGTTTTTCAATGGCAAAAATCAATGAATATTGTAAATGCACAAACTGTAATATCTCCACATTGCAAGGTGCAATTCTGAAATTTTTTGCTTTTTGCTGCTCCTCTTAGCATGATAAAGAAGATTCAAAGAGAGTGAGATGCCAGCTCCTTTCATTCAGTCAGTAGCTTCAAACATTTCTGGACATTTTTCAATGGCAAAAATCAATGAATATTGTAAATGCACAAACAGTAATATCTCCACATTGCAAGCTGCAATTCTGAAATTTTTTGCTTTTTCCTGCTCCTCTTAGCATGATAAAGAAGATTCAAAGAGAGTGAGATGCCAGCTCTTTTCATTCAGTCAGTAGCTTCAAACATTTCTGGACGTTTTTCAATGGCAAAAATCAATGAATATTGTAAATGCACAAACAGTAATATCTCCACATTGCAAGGTGCAATTCTGAAATTTTTTTGCTTTTTCCTGCTCCTCTTAGCATGATAAAGAAGATTCAAAGAGAGTGAGATGCCAGCTCTTTTCATTCAGTCAGTAGCTTCAAACATTTCTGGTATATGAATAACATGATGTTTTTCAATGGCAAAAATCAATGAATATTGTAAATGCACAAACAGTAATTTCTCCGCATTGCAAGGTGCAATTCTGAAATTTTTTGCTTTTTCCTGCTAATCCTAGCATGATAAAGAAGATTCAAAGAGAGTGAGATGCCAGCTCCTTTCATTCAGTCAGTAGCTTCAAACATTTCTGGACGTTTTTCAATGGCAAAAATCAATGAATATTGTAAATGCACAAACAGTAATTTCTCCGCGTTGCAAGGTGCAATTCTGAAATTTTTTGCTTTTTCCTGCTAATCCTAGCATGATAAAGAAGATTCAAAGAGAGTGAGATGCCAGCTCCTTTCATTCAGTCAGTAGCTTCAAACATTTCTGGACGTTTTTCAATGGCAAAAATCAATGAATATTGTAAATGCACAAACAGTAATATCTCCACATTGCAAGGTGCAATTCTGACATTTTTTGCTTTTTCCTGCTCCTCTTAGCATGATAAAGAAGATTCAAAGAGAGTGAGATGCCAGCTCTTTTCATTCAGTCAGTAGCTTCAAACATTTCTGGTATATGAATAACATGATGTTTTTCAATGGCAAAAATCAATGAATATTGTAAATGCACAAACAGTAATATCTCCACATTGCAAGGTGCAATTCTGAAATTTTTTGATTTTTCCTGCTAATCCTTGCATGATAAAGAAGATTCAAAGAGAGTGAGATGCCAGCTCCTTTCATTCAGTCAGTAGCTTCAAACATTTCTGGACGTTTTTCAATGGCAAAAATCAATGAATATTGTAAATGCACAAACAGTAATATCTCCACATTGCAATGTGCAATTCTGAAATTTTTTGCTTTTTCCTGCTAATCCTAGCATGATAAAGAAGATTCAAAGAGAGTGAGATGCCAGCTCCTTTCATTCAGTCAGTAGCTTCAAACATTTCTGGACGTTTTTCAATGGCAAAAATCAATGAATATTGTAAATGCACAAACAGTAATATCTCCACATTGCAAGGTGCAATTCTGAAATTTTTTGCTTTTTCCTGCTAATCCTAGCATGATAAAGAAGATTCAAAGAGAGTGAGATGCCAGCTCCTTTCATTCAGTCAGTAGCTTCAAACATTTCTGGTATATGAATAACATGATGTTTTTCAATGGCAAAAATCAATGAATATTGTAAATGCACAAACAGTAATATCTCCACATTGCAAGGTGCAATTCTGAAATTTTTTGCTTTTTCCTGCTAATCCTAGCATGATAAAGAAGATTCAAAGAGAGTGAGATGCCAGCTCCTTTCATTCAGTCAGTAGCTTCAAACATTTCTGGACGTTTTTCAATGGCAAAAATCAATGAATATTGTAAATGCACAAACAGTAATATCTCCACATTGCAAGGTGCAATTCTGAAATTTTTTGCTTTTTCCTGCTAATCCTAGCATGATAAAGAAGATTCAAAGAGAGTGAGATGCCAGCTCCTTTCATTCAGTCAGTAGCTTCAAACATTTCTGGTATATGAATAACATGATGTTTTTCAATGGCAAAAATCAATGAATATTGTAAATGCACAAACAGTAATTTCTCCGCATTGCAAGGTGCAATTCTGAAATTTTTTGCTTTTTCCTGCTAATCCTAGCATGATAAAGAAGATTCAAAGAGAGTGAGATGCCAGCTCCTTTCATTCAGTCAGTAGCTTCAAACATTTCTGGACGTTTTTCAATGGCAAAAATCAATGAATATTGTAAATGCACAAACAGTAATATCTCCACATTGCAAGGTGCAATTCTGAAATTTTTTGCTTTTTCCTGCTAATCCTAGCATGATAAAGAAGATTCAAAGAGAGTGAGATGCCAGCTCCTTTCATTCAGTCAGTAGCTTCAAACATTTCTGGACGTTTTTCAATTGCAAAAATCAATGAATATTGTAAATGCACAAACAGTAATATCTCCACATTGCAAGGTGCAATTCTGAAATTTTTTGCTTTTTCCTGCTCCTCTTAGCATGATAAAGAAGATTCAAAGAGAGTGAGATGCCAGCTCTTTTCATTCAGTCAGTAGCTTCAAACATTTCTGGTATATGAATAACATGATGTTTTTCAATGGCAAAAATCAATGAATATTGTAAAAGCACAAACAGTAATTTCTCCGCATTGCAAGGTGCAATTCTGAAATTTTTTGCTTTTTCCTGCTAATCCTAGCATGATAAAGAAGATTCAAAGAGAGTGAGATGCCAGCTCCTTTCATTCAGTCAGTAGCTTCAAACATTTCTGGACGTTTTTCAATGGCAAAAATCAATGAATATTGTAAATGCACAAACAGTAATATCTCCACATTGCAAGGTGCAATTCTGAAATTTTTTGCTTTTTGCTGCTCCTCTTAGCAAGATAAAGAAGATTCAAAGAGAGTGAGATGCCAGCTCCTTTCATTCAGTCAGTAGCTTCAAACATTTCTGGATGTTTTTCAATGGCAAAAATTAATGAATATTGTAAATGCACAAACAGTAATATCTCCACATTGCAAGGTGCAATTCTGAAATTTTTTGCTTTTTCCTGCTCCTCTTAGCATGATAAAGAAGATTCAAAGAGAGTGAGATGCCAGCTCTTTTCATTCAGTCAGTAGCTTCAAACATTTCTGGACGTTTTTCAATGGCAAAAATCAATGAATATTGTAAATGCACAAACAGTAATATCTCCACATTGCAAGGTGCAATTCTGAAATTTTTTGCTTTTTCCTGCTCCTCTTAGCATGATAAAGAAGATTCAAAGAGAGTGAGATGCCAGTTCTTTTCATTCAGTCAGTAGCTTCAAACATTTCTGGTATATGAATAACATGATGTTTTTCAATGGCAAAAATCAATGAATATTGTAAATGCACAAACAGTAATTTCTCCGCATTGCAAGGTGCAATTCTGAAATTTTTTGCTTTTTCCTGCTAATCCTAGCATGGTAAAGAAGATTCAAAGAGAGTGAGATGCCAGCTCCTTTCATTCAGTCAGTAGCTTCAAACATTTCTGGTATATGAATAACATGATGTTTTTCAATGGCAAAAATCAATGAATATTGTAAATGCACAAACAGTAATATCTCCACATTGCAAGGTGCAATTCTGAAATTTTTTGCTTTTTCCTGCTAAACCTTGCATGATAAAGAAGATTCAAAGAGAGTGAGATGCCAGCTCCTTTCATTCAGTCAGTAGCTTCAAACATTTCTGGACGTTTTTCAATGGCAAAAATCAATGAATATTGTAAATGCACAAACAGTAATATCTCCACATTGCAAGGTGCAATTCCGAAATTTTTTGCTTTTTCCTGCTAATCCTAGCATGATAAAGAAGATTCAAAGAGAGTGAGATGCCAGCTCCTTTCATTCAGTCAGTAGCTTCAAACATTTCTGGTATATGAATAACATGATGTTTTTCAATGGCAAAAATCAATGAATATTGTAAATGCACAAACAGTAATTTCTCCGCATTGCAAGGTGCAATTCTGAAATTTTTTGCTTTTTCCTGCTAATCCTAGCATGATAAAGAAGATTCAAAGAGAGTGAGATGCCAGCTCCTTTCATTCAGTCAGTAGCTTCAAACATTTCTGGACGTTTTTCAATGGCAAAAATCAATGAATATTGTAAATGAACAAACAGTAATATCTCCACATTGCAAGGTGCAATTCTGAAATTTTTTGCTTTTTCCTGCTAATCCTAGCATGATAAAGAAGATTCAAAGAGAGTGAGATGCCAGCTCCTTTCATTCAGTCAGTAGCTTCAAACATTTCTGGACATTTTTCAATTGCAAAAATCAATGAATATTGTAAATGCACAAATAGTAATATCTCCACATTGCAAGGTGCAATTCTGAAATTTTTTGCTTTTTCCTGCTCCTCTTAGCATGATAAAGAAGATTCAAAGAGAGTGAGATGCCAGCTCTTTTCATTCAGTCAGTAGCTTCAAACATTTCTGGTATATGAATAACATGATGTTTTTCAATGGCAAAAATCAATGAATATTGTAAAAGCACAAACAGTAATTTCTCCGCATTGCAAGGTGCAATTCTGAAATTTTTTGCTTTTTCCTGCTAATCCTAGCATGATAAAGAAGATTCAAAGAGAGTGAGATGCCAGCTCCTTTCATTCAGTCAGTAGCTTCAAACATTTCTGGACGTTTTTCAATGGCAAAAATCAATGAATATTGTAAATGCACAAACAGTAATATCTCCACATTGCAAGGTGCAATTCTGAAATTTTTTGCTTTTTGCTGCTCCTCTTAGCATGATAAAGAAGATTCAAAGAGAGTGAGATGCCAGCTCCTTTCATTCAGTCAGTAGCTTCAAACATTTCTGGATGTTTTTCAATGGCAAAAATTAATGAATATTGTAAATGCACAAACAGTAATATCTCCACATTGCAAGGTGCAATTCTGAAATTTTTTGCTTTTTCCTGCTCCTCTTAGCATGATAAAGAAGATTCAAAGAGAGTGAGATGCCAGCTCTTTACATTCAGTCAGTAGCTTCAAACATTTCTGGACGTTTTTCAATGGCAAAAATCAATGAATATTGTAAAAGCACAAACAGTAATTTCTCCGCATTGCAAGGTGCAATTCTGAAATTTTTTGCTTTTTCCTGCTAATCCTAGCATGATAAAGAAGATTCAAAGAGAGTGAGATGCCAGCTCCTTTCATTCAGTCAGTAGCTTCAAACATTTCTGGACGTTTTTCAATGGCAAAAATCAATGAATATTGTAAATGCACAAACAGTAATATCTCCACATTGCAAGGTGCAATTCTGAAATTTTTTGCTTTTTCCTGCTCCTCTTAGCATGATAAAGAAGATTCAAAGAGAGTGAGATGCCAGCTCCTTTCATTCAGTCAGTAGCTTCAAACATTTCTGGACGTTTTTCAATGGCAAAAATCAATGAATATTGTAAATGCACAAACAGTAATATCTCCACATTGCAAGGTGCAATTCTGAAATTTTTTGCTTTTTCCTGCTAATCCTAGCATGATAAAGAAGATTCAAAGAGAGTGAGATGCCAGCTCCTTTCATTCAGTCAGTAGCTTCAAACATTTCTGGACGTTTTTCAATGGCAAAAATCAATGAATATTGTAAATGCACAAACAGTAATATCTCCACATTGCAAGGTGCAATTCTGAAATTTTTTGCTTTTTCCTGCTCCTCTTAGCATGATAAAGAAGATTCAAAGAGAGTGAGATGCCAGCTCTTTTCATTCAGTCAGTAGCTTCAAACATTTTTGGTATATGAATAACTTGATGTTTTTCAATGGCAAAAATCAATGAATATTGTAAATGCACAAACAGTAATTTCTCCGCATTGCAAGGTGCAATTCTGAAATTTTTTGCTTTTTCCTGCTAATCCTAGCATGATAAAGAAGATTCAAAGAGAGTGAGATGCCAGCTCCTTTCGTTCAGTCAGTAGCTTCAAACATTTCTGGTATATGAATAACATGATGTTTTTCAATGGCAAAAATCAATGAATATTGTAAATGCACAAACAGTAATATCTCCACATTGCAAGGTGCAATTCTGAAATTTTTTGCTTTTTCCTGCTAATCCTAGCATGATAAAGAAGATTCAAAGAGAGTGAGATGCCAGCTCCTTTCATTCAGTCAGTAGCTTCAAACATTTCTGGACGTTTTTCAATGGCAAAAATCAATGAATATTGTAAATGCACAAACAGTAATATCTCCACATTGCAAGGTGCAATTCTGAAATTTTTTGCTTTTTCCTGCTAATCCTAGCATGATAAAGAAGATTCAAAGAGAGTGAGATGCCAGCTCCTTTCATTCAGTCAGTAGCTTCAAACATTTCTGGACGTTTTTCAATGGCAAAAATCAATGAATATTGTAAATGCACAAACAGTAATTTCTCCGCATTGCAAGGTGCAATTCTGAAATTTTTTGCTTTTTCCTGCTCCTCTTAGCATGATAAAGAAGATTCAAAGAGAGTGAGATGCCAGCTCTTTTCATTCAGTCAGTAGCTTCAAACATTTCTGGTATATGAATAACATGATGTTTTTCAATGGCAAAAATCAATGAATATTGTAAATGCACAAACAGTAATTTCTCCGCATTGCAAGGTGCAATTCTGAAATTTTTTGCTTTTTCCTGCTAATCCTAGCATGATAAAGAAGATTCAAAGAGAGTGAGATGCCAGCTCTTTTCATTCAGTCAGTAGCTTCAAACATTTCTGGTATATGAATAACATGATGTTTTTCAATGGCAAAAATCAATGAATATTGTAAAAGCACAAACAGTAATTTCTCCGCATTGCAAGGTGCAATTCTGAAATTTTTTGCTTTTTCCTGCTAATCCTAGCATGATAAAGAAGATTCAAAGAGAGTGAGATGCCAGCTCCTTTCATTCAGTCAGTAGCTTCAAACATTTCTGGACGTTTTTCAATGGCAAAAATCAATGAATATTGTAAATGCACAAACAGTAATATCTCCACAATGCAAGGTGCAATTCTGAAATTTTTTGCTTTTTCCTGCTCCTCTTAGCATGATAAAGAAGATTCAAAGAGAGTGAGATGCCAGCTCCTTTCATTCAGTCAGTAGCTTCAAACATTTCTGGACGTTTTTCAATGGCAAAAATCAATGAATATTGTAAATGCACAAACAGTAATATCTCCACATTGCAAGGTGCAATTCTGAAATTTTTTGCTTTTTCCTGCTAATCCTAGCATGATAAAGAAGATTCAAAGAGAGTGAGATGCCAGCTCCTTTCATTCAGTCAGTAGCTTCAAACATTTCTGGACGTTTTTCAATGGCAAAAATCAATGAATATTGTAAATGCACAAACAGTAATATCTCCACATTGCAAGGTGCAATTCTGAAATTTTTTGCTTTTTCCTGCTCCTCTTAGCATGATAAAGAAGATTCAAAGAGAGTGAGATGCCAGCTCTTTTCATTCAGTCAGTAGCTTCAAACATTTCTGGTATATGAATAACTTGATGTTTTTCAATGGCAAAAATCAATGAATATTGTAAATGCACAAACAGTAATTTCTCCGCATTGCAAGGTGCAATTCTGAAATTTTTTGCTTTTTCCTGCTAATCCTAGCATGATAAAGAAGATTCAAAGAGAGTGAGATGCCAGCTCCTTTCGTTCAGTCAGTAGCTTCAAACATTTCTGGTATATGAATAACATGATGTTTTTCAATGGCAAAAATCAATGAATATTGTAAATGCACAAACAGTAATATCTCCACATTGCAAGGTGCAATTCTGAAATTTTTTGCTTTTTCCTGCTAATCCTAGCATGATAAAGAAGATTCAAAGAGAGTGAGATGCCAGCTCCTTTCATTCAGTCAGTAGCTTCAAACATTTCTGGACGTTTTTCAATGGCAAAAATCAATGAATATTGTAAATGCACAAACAGTAATATCTCCACATTGCAAGGTGCAATTCTGAAATTTTTTGCTTTTTCCTGCTAATCCTAGCATGATAAAGAAGATTCAAAGAGAGTGAGATGCCAGCTCCTTTCATTCAGTCAGTAGCTTCAAACATTTCTGGACGTTTTTCAATGGCAAAAATCAATGAATATTGTAAATGCACAAACAGTAATTTCTCCGCATTGCAAGGTGCAATTCTGAAATTTTTTGCTTTTTCCTGCTCCTCTTAGCATGATAAAGAAGATTCAAAGAGAGTGAGATGCCAGCTCTTTTCATTCAGTCAGTAGCTTCAAACATTTCTGGTATATGAATAACATGATGTTTTTCAATGGCAAAAATCAATGAATATTGTAAATGCACAAACAGTAATTTCTCCGCATTGCAAGGTGCAATTCTGAAATTTTTTGCTTTTTCCTGCTAATCCTAGCATGATAAAGAAGATTCAAAGAGAGTGAGATGCCAGCTCTTTTCATTCAGTCAGTAGCTTCAAACATTTCTGGTATATGAATAACATGATGTTTTTCAATGGCAAAAATCAATGAATATTGTAAAAGCACAAACAGTAATTTCTCCGCATTGCAAGGTGCAATTCTGAAATTTTTTGCTTTTTCCTGCTAATCCTAGCATGATAAAGAAGATTCAAAGAGAGTGAGATGCCAGCTCCTTTCATTCAGTCAGTAGCTTCAAACATTTCTGGACGTTTTTCAATGGCAAAAATCAATGAATATTGTAAATGCACAAACAGTAATATCTCCACAATGCAAGGTGCAATTCTGAAATTTTTTGCTTTTTCCTGCTCCTCTTAGCATGATAAAGAAGATTCAAAGAGAGTGAGATGCCAGCTCCTTTCATTCAGTCAGTAGCTTCAAACATTTCTGGACGTTTTTCAATGGCAAAAATCAATGAATATTGTAAATGCACAAACAGTAATATCTCCACATTGCAAGGTGCAATTCTGAAATTTTTTGCTTTTTCCTGCTAATCCTAGCATGATAAAGAAGATTCAAAGAGAGTGAGATGCCAGCTCCTTTCATTCAGTCAGTAGCTTCAAACATTTCTGGACGTTTTTCAATGGCAAAAATCAATGAATATTGTAAATGCACAAACAGTAATATCTCCACATTGCAAGGTGCAATTCTGAAATTTTTTGCTTTTTCCTGCTCCTCTTAGCATGATAAAGAAGATTCAAAGAGAGTGAGATGCCAGCTCTTTTCATTCAGTCAGTAGCTTCAAACATTTCTGGTATATGAATAACTTGATGTTTTTCAATGGCAAAAATCAATGAATATTGTAAATGCACAAACAGTAATTTCTCCGCATTGCAAGGTGCAATTCTGAAATTTTTTGCTTTTTCCTGCTAATCCTAGCATGATAAAGAAGATTCAAAGAGAGTGAGATGCCAGCTCCTTTCATTCAGTCAGTAGCTTCAAACATTTCTGGTATATGAATAACATGATGTTTTTCAATGGCAAAAATCAATGAATATTGTAAATGCACAAACAGTAATATCTCCACATTGCAAGGTGCAATTCTGAAATTTTTTGCTTTTTCCTGCTAATCCTAGCATGATACAGAAGATTCAAAGAGAGTGAGATGCCAGCTCCTTTCATTCAGTCAGTAGCTTCAAACATTTCTGGACGTTTTTCAATGGCAAAAATCAATGAATATTGTAAATGCACAAACAGTAATTTCTCCGCATTGCAAGGTGCAATTCTGAAATTTTTTGCTTTTTCCTGCTAATCCTAGCATGATAAAGAAGATTCAAAGAGAGTGAGATGCCAGCTCCTTTCATTCAGTCAGTAGCTTCAAACATTTCTGGACGTTTTTCAATGGCAAAAATCAATGAATATTGTAAATGCACAAACAGTAATTTCTCCGCATTGCAAGGTGCAATTCTGAAATTTTTTGCTTTTTCCTGCTCCTCTTAGCATGATAAAGAAGATTCAAAGAGAGTGAGATGCCAGCTCTTTTCATTCAGTCAGTAGCTTCAAACATTTCTGGTATATGAATAACATGATGTTTTTCAATGGCAAAAATCAATGAATATTGTAAATGCACAAACAGTAATATCTCCACATTGCAAGGTGCAATTCTGAAATTTTTTGCTTTTTCCTGCTAATCCTAGCATGATAAAGAAGATTCAAAGAGAGTGAGATGCCAGCTCCTTTCATTCAGTCAGTAGCTTCAAACATTTCTGGTATATGAATAACATGATGTTTTTCAATGGCAAAAATCAATGAATATTGTAAATGCACAAACAGTAATATCTCCACATTGCAAGGTGCAATTCTGAAATTTTTTGCTTTTTCCTGCTAATCCTAGCATGATAAAGAAGATTCAAAGAGAGTGAGATGCCAGCTCCTTTCATTCAGTCAGTAGCTTCAAACATTTCTGGACGTTTTTCAATGGCAAAAATCAATGAATATTGTAAATGCACAAACAGTAATATCTCCACATTGCAAGGTGCAATTCTGAAATTTTTTGCTTTTTCCTGCTAATCCTAGCATGATAAAGAAGATTCAAAGAGAGTGAGATGCCAGCTCCTTTCATTCAGTCAGTAGCTTCAAACATTTATGGTATATGAATAACATGATGTTTTTCAATGGCAAAAATCAATGAATATTGTAAATGCACAAACAGTAATTTCTCCACATTGCAAGGTGCAATTCTGAAATTTTTTGCTTTTTCCTGCTAATCCTAGCATGATAAAGAAGATTCAAAGAGAGTGAGATGCCAGCTCCTTTCATTCAGTCAGTAGCTTCAAACATTTCTGGACGTTTTTCAATGGCAAAAATCAATGAATATTGTAAATGCACAAACAGTAATATCTCCACATTGCAAGGTGCAATTCTGAAATTTTTTGCTTTTTCCTGCTAATCCTAGCATCATAAAGAAGATTCAAAGAGAGTGAGATGCCAGCTCCTTTCATTCAGTCAGTAGCTTCAAACATTTCTGGACGTTTTTCAATTGCAAAAATCAATGAATATTGTAAAAGCACAAACAGTAATATCTCCACATTGCAAGGTGCAATTCTGAAATTTTTTGCTTTTTCCTGCTCCTCTTAGCATGATAAAGAAGATTCAAAGAGAGTGATATGCCAGCTCTTTTCATTCAGTCAGTAGCTTCAAACATTTCTGGTATATGAATAACATGATGTTTTTCAGTGGCAAAAATCAATGAATATTGTAAAAGCACAAACAGTAATTTCTCCGCATTGCAAGGTGCAATTCTGAAATTTTTTGCTTTTTCCTGCTAATCCTAGCATGATAAAGAAGATTCAAAGAGAGTGAGATGCCAGCTCCTTTCATTCAGTCAGTAGCTTCAAACATTTCTGGACGTTTTTCAATGGCAAAAATCAATGAATATTGTAAATGAACAAACAGTAATATCTCCACATTGCAAGGTGCAATTCTGAAATTTTTTGCTTTTTCCTGCTAATCCTAGCATGATAAAGAAGATTCAAAGAGAGTGAGATGCCAGCTCCTTTCATTCAGTCAGTAGCTTCAAACATTTCTGGACATTTTTCAATTGCAAAAATCAATGAATATTGTAAATGCACAAATAGTAATATCTCCACATTGCAAGGTGCAATTCTGAAATTTTTTGCTTTTTCCTGCTCCTCTTAGCATGATAAAGAAGATTCAAAGAGAGTGAGATGCCAGCTCTTTTCATTCAGTCAGTAGCTTCAAACATTTCTGGTATATGAATAACATGATGTTTTTCAATGGCAAAAATCAATGAATATTGTAAAAGCACAAACAGTAATTTCTCCGCATTGCAAGGTGCAATTCTGAAATTTTTTGCTTTTTCCTGCTAATCCTAGCATGATAAAGAAGATTCAAAGAGAGTGAGATGCCAGCTCCTTTCATTCAGTCAGTAGCTTCAAACATTTCTGGACGTTTTTCAATGGCAAAAATCAATGAATATTGTAAATGCACAAACAGTAATATCTCCACATTGCAAGGTGCAATTCTGAAATTTTTTGCTTTTTGCTGCTCCTCTTAGCATGATAAAGAAGATTCAAAGAGAGTGAGATGCCAGCTCCTTTCATTCAGTCAGTAGCTTCAAACATTTCTGGATGTTTTTCAATGGCAAAAATTAATGAATATTGTAAATGCACAAACAGTAATATCTCCACATTGCAAGGTGCAATTCTGAAATTTTTTGCTTTTTCCTGCTCCTCTTAGCATGATAAAGAAGATTCAAAGAGAGTGAGATGCCAGCTCTTTACATTCAGTCAGTAGCTTCAAACATTTCTGGACGTTTTTCAATGGCAAAAATCAATGAATATTGTAAAAGCACAAACAGTAATTTCTCCGCATTGCAAGGTGCAATTCTGAAATTTTTTGCTTTTTCCTGCTAATCCTAGCATGATAAAGAAGATTCAAAGAGAGTGAGATGCCAGCTCCTTTCATTCAGTCAGTAGCTTCAAACATTTCTGGACGTTTTTCAATGGCAAAAATCAATGAATATTGTAAATGCACAAACAGTAATATCTCCACATTGCAAGGTGCAATTCTGAAATTTTTTGCTTTTTCCTGCTCCTCTTAGCATGATAAAGAAGATTCAAAGAGAGTGAGATGCCAGCTCCTTTCATTCAGTCAGTAGCTTCAAACATTTCTGGACGTTTTTCAATGGCAAAAATCAATGAATATTGTAAATGCACAAACAGTAATATCTCCACATTGCAAGGTGCAATTCTGAAATTTTTTGCTTTTTCCTGCTAATCCTAGCATGATAAAGAAGATTCAAAGAGAGTGAGATGCCAGCTCCTTTCATTCAGTCAGTAGCTTCAAACATTTCTGGACGTTTTTCAATGGCAAAAATCAATGAATATTGTAAATGCACAAACAGTAATATCTCCACATTGCAAGGTGCAATTCTGAAATTTTTTGCTTTTTCCTGCTCCTCTTAGCATGATAAAGAAGATTCAAAGAGAGTGAGATGCCAGCTCTTTTCATTCAGTCAGTAGCTTCAAACATTTTTGGTATATGAATAACTTGATGTTTTTCAATGGCAAAAATCAATGAATATTGTAAATGCACAAACAGTAATTTCTCCGCATTGCAAGGTGCAATTCTGAAATTTTTTGCTTTTTCCTGCTAATCCTAGCATGATAAAGAAGATTCAAAGAGAGTGAGATGCCAGCTCCTTTCGTTCAGTCAGTAGCTTCAAACATTTCTGGTATATGAATAACATGATGTTTTTCAATGGCAAAAATCAATGAATATTGTAAATGCACAAACAGTAATATCTCCACATTGCAAGGTGCAATTCTGAAATTTTTTGCTTTTTCCTGCTAATCCTAGCATGATAAAGAAGATTCAAAGAGAGTGAGATGCCAGCTCCTTTCATTCAGTCAGTAGCTTCAAACATTTCTGGACGTTTTTCAATGGCAAAAATCAATGAATATTGTAAATGCACAAACAGTAATATCTCCACATTGCAAGGTGCAATTCTGAAATTTTTTGCTTTTTCCTGCTAATCCTAGCATGATAAAGAAGATTCAAAGAGAGTGAGATGCCAGCTCCTTTCATTCAGTCAGTAGCTTCAAACATTTCTGGACGTTTTTCAATGGCAAAAATCAATGAATATTGTAAATGCACAAACAGTAATTTCTCCGCATTGCAAGGTGCAATTCTGAAATTTTTTGCTTTTTCCTGCTCCTCTTAGCATGATAAAGAAGATTCAAAGAGAGTGAGATGCCAGCTCTTTTCATTCAGTCAGTAGCTTCAAACATTTCTGGTATATGAATAACATGATGTTTTTCAATGGCAAAAATCAATGAATATTGTAAATGCACAAACAGTAATTTCTCCGCATTGCAAGGTGCAATTCTGAAATTTTTTGCTTTTTCCTGCTAATCCTAGCATGATAAAGAAGATTCAAAGAGAGTGAGATGCCAGCTCTTTTCATTCAGTCAGTAGCTTCAAACATTTCTGGTATATGAATAACATGATGTTTTTCAATGGCAAAAATCAATGAATATTGTAAAAGCACAAACAGTAATTTCTCCGCATTGCAAGGTGCAATTCTGAAATTTTTTGCTTTTTCCTGCTAATCCTAGCATGATAAAGAAGATTCAAAGAGAGTGAGATGCCAGCTCCTTTCATTCAGTCAGTAGCTTCAAACATTTCTGGACGTTTTTCAATGGCAAAAATCAATGAATATTGTAAATGCACAAACAGTAATATCTCCACAATGCAAGGTGCAATTCTGAAATTTTTTGCTTTTTCCTGCTCCTCTTAGCATGATAAAGAAGATTCAAAGAGAGTGAGATGCCAGCTCCTTTCATTCAGTCAGTAGCTTCAAACATTTCTGGACGTTTTTCAATGGCAAAAATCAATGAATATTGTAAATGCACAAACAGTAATATCTCCACATTGCAAGGTGCAATTCTGAAATTTTTTGCTTTTTCCTGCTAATCCTAGCATGATAAAGAAGATTCAAAGAGAGTGAGATGCCAGCTCCTTTCATTCAGTCAGTAGCTTCAAACATTTCTGGACGTTTTTCAATGGCAAAAATCAATGAATATTGTAAATGCACAAACAGTAATATCTCCACATTGCAAGGTGCAATTCTGAAATTTTTTGCTTTTTCCTGCTCCTCTTAGCATGATAAAGAAGATTCAAAGAGAGTGAGATGCCAGCTCTTTTCATTCAGTCAGTAGCTTCAAACATTTCTGGTATATGAATAACTTGATGTTTTTCAATGGCAAAAATCAATGAATATTGTAAATGCACAAACAGTAATTTCTCCGCATTGCAAGGTGCAATTCTGAAATTTTTTGCTTTTTCCTGCTAATCCTAGCATGATAAAGAAGATTCAAAGAGAGTGAGATGCCAGCTCCTTTCGTTCAGTCAGTAGCTTCAAACATTTCTGGTATATGAATAACATGATGTTTTTCAATGGCAAAAATCAATGAATATTGTAAATGCACAAACAGTAATATCTCCACATTGCAAGGTGCAATTCTGAAATTTTTTGCTTTTTCCTGCTAATCCTAGCATGATAAAGAAGATTCAAAGAGAGTGAGATGCCAGCTCCTTTCATTCAGTCAGTAGCTTCAAACATTTCTGGACGTTTTTCAATGGCAAAAATCAATGAATATTGTAAATGCACAAACAGTAATATCTCCACATTGCAAGGTGCAATTCTGAAATTTTTTGCTTTTTCCTGCTAATCCTAGCATGATAAAGAAGATTCAAAGAGAGTGAGATGCCAGCTCCTTTCATTCAGTCAGTAGCTTCAAACATTTCTGGACGTTTTTCAATGGCAAAAATCAATGAATATTGTAAATGCACAAACAGTAATTTCTCCGCATTGCAAGGTGCAATTCTGAAATTTTTTGCTTTTTCCTGCTCCTCTTAGCATGATAAAGAAGATTCAAAGAGAGTGAGATGCCAGCTCTTTTCATTCAGTCAGTAGCTTCAAACATTTCTGGTATATGAATAACATGATGTTTTTCAATGGCAAAAATCAATGAATATTGTAAATGCACAAACAGTAATTTCTCCGCATTGCAAGGTGCAATTCTGAAATTTTTTGCTTTTTCCTGCTAATCCTAGCATGATAAAGAAGATTCAAAGAGAGTGAGATGCCAGCTCTTTTCATTCAGTCAGTAGCTTCAAACATTTCTGGTATATGAATAACATGATGTTTTTCAATGGCAAAAATCAATGAATATTGTAAAAGCACAAACAGTAATTTCTCCGCATTGCAAGGTGCAATTCTGAAATTTTTTGCTTTTTCCTGCTAATCCTAGCATGATAAAGAAGATTCAAAGAGAGTGAGATGCCAGCTCCTTTCATTCAGTCAGTAGCTTCAAACATTTCTGGACGTTTTTCAATGGCAAAAATCAATGAATATTGTAAATGCACAAACAGTAATATCTCCACAATGCAAGGTGCAATTCTGAAATTTTTTGCTTTTTCCTGCTCCTCTTAGCATGATAAAGAAGATTCAAAGAGAGTGAGATGCCAGCTCCTTTCATTCAGTCAGTAGCTTCAAACATTTCTGGACGTTTTTCAATGGCAAAAATCAATGAATATTGTAAATGCACAAACAGTAATATCTCCACATTGCAAGGTGCAATTCTGAAATTTTTTGCTTTTTCCTGCTAATCCTAGCATGATAAAGAAGATTCAAAGAGAGTGAGATGCCAGCTCCTTTCATTCAGTCAGTAGCTTCAAACATTTCTGGACGTTTTTCAATGGCAAAAATCAATGAATATTGTAAATGCACAAACAGTAATATCTCCACATTGCAAGGTGCAATTCTGAAATTTTTTGCTTTTTCCTGCTCCTCTTAGCATGATAAAGAAGATTCAAAGAGAGTGAGATGCCAGCTCTTTTCATTCAGTCAGTAGCTTCAAACATTTCTGGTATATGAATAACTTGATGTTTTTCAATGGCAAAAATCAATGAATATTGTAAATGCACAAACAGTAATTTCTCCGCATTGCAAGGTGCAATTCTGAAATTTTTTGCTTTTTCCTGCTAATCCTAGCATGATAAAGAAGATTCAAAGAGAGTGAGATGCCAGCTCCTTTCATTCAGTCAGTAGCTTCAAACATTTCTGGTATATGAATAACATGATGTTTTTCAATGGCAAAAATCAATGAATATTGTAAATGCACAAACAGTAATATCTCCACATTGCAAGGTGCAATTCTGAAATTTTTTGCTTTTTCCTGCTAATCCTAGCATGATACAGAAGATTCAAAGAGAGTGAGATGCCAGCTCCTTTCATTCAGTCAGTAGCTTCAAACATTTCTGGACGTTTTTCAATGGCAAAAATCAATGAATATTGTAAATGCACAAACAGTAATTTCTCCGCATTGCAAGGTGCAATTCTGAAATTTTTTGCTTTTTCCTGCTAATCCTAGCATGATAAAGAAGATTCAAAGAGAGTGAGATGCCAGCTCCTTTCATTCAGTCAGTAGCTTCAAACATTTCTGGACGTTTTTCAATGGCAAAAATCAATGAATATTGTAAATGCACAAACAGTAATTTCTCCGCATTGCAAGGTGCAATTCTGAAATTTTTTGCTTTTTCCTGCTCCTCTTAGCATGATAAAGAAGATTCAAAGAGAGTGAGATGCCAGCTCTTTTCATTCAGTCAGTAGCTTCAAACATTTCTGGTATATGAATAACATGATGTTTTTCAATGGCAAAAATCAATGAATATTGTAAATGCACAAACAGTAATATCTCCACATTGCAAGGTGCAATTCTGAAATTTTTTGCTTTTTCCTGCTAATCCTAGCATGATAAAGAAGATTCAAAGAGAGTGAGATGCCAGCTCCTTTCATTCAGTCAGTAGCTTCAAACATTTCTGGTATATGAATAACATGATGTTTTTCAATGGCAAAAATCAATGAATATTGTAAATGCACAAACAGTAATATCTCCACATTGCAAGGTGCAATTCTGAAATTTTTTGCTTTTTCCTGCTAATCCTAGCATGATAAAGAAGATTCAAAGAGAGTGAGATGCCAGCTCCTTTCATTCAGTCAGTAGCTTCAAACATTTCTGGACGTTTTTCAATGGCAAAAATCAATGAATATTGTAAATGCACAAACAGTAATATCTCCACATTGCAAGGTGCAATTCTGAAATTTTTTGCTTTTTCCTGCTAATCCTAGCATGATAAAGAAGATTCAAAGAGAGTGAGATGCCAGCTCCTTTCATTCAGTCAGTAGCTTCAAACATTTATGGTATATGAATAACATGATGTTTTTCAATGGCAAAAATCAATGAATATTGTAAATGCACAAACAGTAATTTCTCCACATTGCAAGGTGCAATTCTGAAATTTTTTGCTTTTTCCTGCTAATCCTAGCATGATAAAGAAGATTCAAAGAGAGTGAGATGCCAGCTCCTTTCATTCAGTCAGTAGCTTCAAACATTTCTGGACGTTTTTCAATGGCAAAAATCAATGAATATTGTAAATGCACAAACAGTAATATCTCCACATTGCAAGGTGCAATTCTGAAATTTTTTGCTTTTTCCTGCTAATCCTAGCATCATAAAGAAGATTCAAAGAGAGTGAGATGCCAGCTCCTTTCATTCAGTCAGTAGCTTCAAACATTTCTGGACGTTTTTCAATTGCAAAAATCAATGAATATTGTAAAAGCACAAACAGTAATATCTCCACATTGCAAGGTGCAATTCTGAAATTTTTTGCTTTTTCCTGCTCCTCTTAGCATGATAAAGAAGATTCAAAGAGAGTGATATGCCAGCTCCTTTCATTCAGTCAGTAGCTTCAAACATTTCTGGACGTTTTTCAATGGCAAAAATCAATGAATATTGTAAATGCACAAACAGTAATTTCTCCGCATTGCAAGGTGCAATTCTGAAATTTTTTGCTTTTTCCTGCTAATCCTAGCATGATAAAGAAGATTCAAAGAGAGTGAGATGCCAGCTCCTTTCATTCAGTCAGTAGCTTCAAACATTTCTGGACGTTTTTCAATGGCAAAAATCAATGAATATTGTAAATGCACAAACAGTAATATCTCCACATTGCAAGGTGCAATTCTGAAATTTTTTGCTTTTTGCTGCTCCTCTTAGCATGATAAAGAAGATTCAAAGAGAGTGAGATGCCAGCTCCTTTCATTCAGTCAGTAGCTTCAAACATTTCTGGATGTTTTTCAATGGCAAAAATTAATGAATATTGTAAATGCACAAACAGTAATATCTCCACATTGCAAGGTGCAATTCTGAAATTTTTTGCTTTTTCCTGCTCCTCTTAGCATGATAAAGAAGATTCAAAGAGAGTGAGATGCCAGCTCTTTTCATTCAGTCAGTAGCTTCAAACATTTCTGGACGTTTTTCAATGGCAAAAATCAATGAATATTGTAAATGCACAAACAGTAATATCTCCACATTGCAAGGTGCAATTCTGAAATTTTTTGCTTTTTCCTGCTCCTCTTAGCATGATAAAGAAGATTCAAAGAGAGTGAGATGCCAGTTCTTTTCATTCAGTCAGTAGCTTCAAACATTTCTGGTATATGAATAACATGATGTTTTTCAATGGCAAAAATCAATGAATATTGTAAATGCACAAACAGTAATTTCTCCGCATTGCAAGGTGCAATTCTGAAATTTTTTGCTTTTTCCTGCTAATCCTAGCATGGTAAAGAAGATTCAAAGAGAGTGAGATGCCAGCTTCTTTCATTCAGTCAGTAGCTTCAAACATTTCTGGACGTTTTTCAATGGCAAAAATCAATGAATATTGTAAATGCACAAACAGTAATTTCTCCGCGTTGCAAGGTGCAATTCTGAAATTTTTTGCTTTTTCCTGCTAATCCTAGCATGATAAAGAAGATTCAAAGAGAGTGAGATGCCAGCTCCTTTCATTCAGTCAGTAGCTTCAAACATTTCTGGTATATGAATAACATGATGTTTTTCAATGGCAAAAATCAATGAATATTGTAAATGCACAAACAGTAATATCTCCACATTGCAAGGTGCAATTCTGAAATTTTTTGCTTTTTCCTGCTAAACCTTGCATGATAAAGAAGATTCAAAGAGAGTGAGATGCCAGCTCCTTTCATTCAGTCAGTAGCTTCAAACATTTCTGGACGTTTTTCAATGGCAAAAATCAATGAATATTGTAAATGCACAAACAGTAATATCTCCACATTGCAAGGTGCAATTCCGAAATTTTTTGCTTTTTCCTGCTAATCCTAGCATGATAAAGAAGATTCAAAGAGAGTGAGATGCCAGCTCCTTTCATTCAGTCAGTAGCTTCAAACATTTCTGGTATATGAATAACATGATGTTTTTCAATGGCAAAAATCAATGAATATTGTAAATGCACAAACAGTAATTTCTCCGCATTGCAAGGTGCAATTCTGAAATTTTTTGCTTTTTCCTGCTAATCCTAGCATGATAAAGAAGATTCAAAGAGAGTGAGATGCCAGCTCCTTTCATTCAGTCAGTAGCTTCAAACATTTCTGGACGTTTTTCAATGGCAAAAATCAATGAATATTGTAAATGAACAAACAGTAATATCTCCACATTGCAAGGTGCAATTCTGAAATTTTTTGCTTTTTCCTGCTAATCCTAGCATGATAAAGAAGATTCAAAGAGAGTGAGATGCCAGCTCCTTTCATTCAGTCAGTAGCTTCAAACATTTCTGGACGTTTTTCAATTGCAAAAATCAATGAATATTGTAAGTGCACAAACAGTAATATCTCCACATTGCAAGGTGCAATTCTGAAATTTTTTGCTTTTTCCTGCTCCTCTTAGCATGATAAAGAATATTCAAAGAGAGTGAGATGCCAGCTCTTTTCATTCAGTCAGTAGCTTCAAACATTTCTGGTATATGAATAACATGATGTTTTTCAATGGCAAAAATTAATGAATATTGTAAAAGCACAAACAGTAATTTCTCCGCATTGCAAGGTGCAATTCTGAAATTTTTTGCTTTTTCCTGCTAATCCTAGCATGATAAAGAAGATTCAAAGAGAGTGAGATGCCAGCTCCTTTCATTCAGTCAGTAGCTTCAAACATTTCTGGACGTTTTTCAATGGCAAAAATCAATGAATATTGTAAATGCACAAACAGTAATATCTCCACATTGCAAGGTGCAATTCTGAAATTTTTTGCTTTTTGCTGCTCCTCTTAGCATGATAAAGAAGATTCAAAGAGAGTGAGATGCCAGCTCCTTTCATTCAGTCAGTAGCTTCAAACATTTCTGGATGTTTTTCAATGGCAAAAATTAATGAATATTGTAAATGCACAAACAGTAATATCTCCAAATTGCAAGGTGCAATTCTGAAATTTTTTGCTTTTTCCTGCTCCTCTTAGCATGATAAAGAAGATTCAAAGAGAGTGAGATGCCAGCTCTTTTCATTCAGTCAGTAGCTTCAAACATTTCTGGACGTTTTTCAATGGCAAAAATCAATGAATATTGTAAAAGCACAAACAGTAATTTCTCCGCATTGCAAGGTGCAATTCTGAAATTTTTTGCTTTTTCCTGCTAATCCTAGCATGATAAAGAAGATTCAAAGAGAGTGAGATGCCAGCTCCTTTCATTCAGTCAGTAGCTTCAAACATTTCTGGACGTTTTTCAGTGGCAAAAATCAATGAATATTGTAAATGCACAAACAGTAATATCTCCACATTGCAAGGTGCAATTCTGAAATTTTTTGCTTTTTCCTGCTCCTCTTAGCATGATAAAGAAGATTCAAAGAGAGTGAGATGCCAGCTCCTTTCATTCAGTCAGTAGCTTCAAACATTTCTGGACGTTTTTCAATGGCAAAAATCAATGAATATTGTAAATGCACAAACAGTAATATCTCCACATTGCAAGGTGCAATTCTGAAATTTTTTGCTTTTTCCTGCTAATCCTAGCATGATAAAGAAGATTCAAAGAGAGTGAGATGCCAGCTCCTTTCATTCAGTCAGTAGCTTCAAACATTTCTGGACGTTTTTCAATGGCAAAAATCAATGAATATTGTAAATGCACAAACAGTAATATCTCCACATTGCAAGGTGCAATTCTGAAATTTTTTGCTTTTTCCTGCTCCTCTTAGCATGATAAAGAAGATTCAAAGAGAGTGAGATGCCAGCTCTTTTCATTCAGTCAGTAGCTTCAAACATTTCTGGTATATGAATAACTTGATGTTTTTCAATGGCAAAAATCAATGAATATTGTAAATGCACAAACAGTAATTTCTCCGCATTGCAAGGTGCAATTCTGAAATTTTTTGCTTTTTCCTGCTAATCCTAGCATGATAAAGAAGATTCAAAGAGAGTGAGATGCCAGCTCCTTTCATTCAGTCAGTAGCTTCAAACATTTCTGGTATATGAATAACATGATGTTTTTCAATGGCAAAAATCAATGAATATTGTAAATGCACAAACAGTAATATCTCCACATTGCAAGGTGCAATTCTGAAATTTTTTGCTTTTTCCTGCTAATCCTAGCATGATAAAGAAGATTCAAAGAGAGTGAGATGCCAGCTCCTTTCATTCAGTCAGTAGCTTCAAACATTTCTGGACGTTTTTCAATGGCAAAAATCAATGAATATTGTAAATGCACAAACAGTAATATCTCCACATTGCAAGGTGCAATTCTGAAATTTTTTGCTTTTTCCTGCTAATCCTAGCATGATAAAGAAGATTCAAAGAGAGTGAGATGCCAGCTCCTTTCATTCAGTCAGTAGCTTCAAACATTTCTGGACGTTTTTCAATGGCAAAAACCAATGAATATTGTAAATGCACAAACAGTAATTTCTCCGCATTGCAAGGTGCAATTCTGAAATTTTTGCTTTTTCCTGCTCCTCTTAGCATGATAAAGAAGATTCAAAGAGAGTGAGATGCCAGCTCTTTTCATTCAGTCAGTAGCTTCAAACATTTCTGGTATATGAATAACATGATGTTTTTCAATGGCAAAAATCAATGAATATTGTAAATGCACAAACAGTAATTTCTCCGCATTGCAAGGTGCAATTCTGAAATTTTTTTGCTTTTTCCTGCTAATCCTAGCATGATAAAGAAGATTCAAAGAGAGTGAGATGCCAGCTCCCTTCATTCAGTCAGTAGCTTCAAACATTTCTGGACGTTTTTCAATGGCAAAAATCAATGAATATTGTAAATGCACAAACAGTAATATCTCCACAATGCAAGGTGCAATTCTGAAATTTTTTGCTTTTTCCTGCTCCTCTTAGCATGATAAAGAAGATTCAAAGAGAGTGAGATGCCAGCTCCTTTCATTCAGTCAGTAGCTTCAAACATTTCTGGACGTTTTTCAATGGCAAAAATCAATGAATATTGTAAATGCACAAACAGTAATATCTCCACATTGCAAGGTGCAATTCTGAAATTTTTTGCTTTTTCCTGCTCCTCTTAGCATGATAAAGAAGATTCAAAGAGAGTGAGATGCCAGCTCTTTTCATTCAGTCAGTAGCTTCAAACATTTCTGGTATATGAATAACTTGATGTTTTTCAATGGCAAAAATCAATGAATATTGTAAATGCACAAACAGTAATTTCTCCGCATTGCAAGGTGCAATTCTGAAATTTTTTGCTTTTTCCTGCTAATCCTAGCATGATAAAGAAGATTCAAAGAGAGTGAGATGCCAGCTCCTTTCATTCAGTCAGTAGCTTCAAACATTTCTGGTATATGAATAACATGATGTTTTTCAATGGCAAAAATCAATGAATATTGTAAATGCACAAACAGTAATATCTCCACATTGCAAGGTGCAATTCTGAAATTTTTTGCTTTTTCCTGCTAATCCTAGCATGATAAAGAAGATTCAAAGAGAGTGAGATGCCAGCTCCTTTCATTCAGTCAGTAGCTTCAAACATTTCTGGACGTTTTTCAATGGCAAAAATCAATGAATATTGTAAATGCACAAACAGTAATTTCTCCGCATTGCAAGGTGCAATTCTGAAATTTTTTGCTTTTTCCTGCTCCTCTTAGCATGATAAAGAAGATTCAAAGAGAGTGAGATGCCAGCTCTTTTCATTCAGTCAGTAGCTTCAAACATTTCTGGTATATGAATAACATGATGTTTTTCAATGGCAAAAATCAATGAATATTGTAAATGCACAAACAGTAATTTCTCCGCATTGCAAGGTGCAATTCTGAAATTTTTTGCTTTTTCCTGCTAATCCTAGCATGATAAAGAAGATTCAAAGAGAGTGAGATGCCAGCTCCTTTCATTCAGTCAGTAGCTTCAAACATTTCTGGACGTTTTTCAATGGCAAAAATCAATGAATATTGTAAATGCACAAACAGTAATTTCTCCGCATTGCAAGGTGCAATTCTGAAATTTTTTGCTTTTTCCTGCTCCTCTTAGCATGATAAAGAAGATTCAAAGAGAGTGAGATGCCAGCTCTTTTCATTCAGTCAGTAGCTTCAAACATTTCTGGTATATGAATAACATGATGTTTTTCAATGGCAAAAATCAATGAATATTGTAAATGCACAAACAGTAATTTCTCCGCATTGCAAGGTGCAATTCTGAAATTTTTTGCTTTTTCCTGCTAATCCTAGCATGATAAAGAAGATTCAAAGAGAGTGAGATGCCAGCTCCTTTCATTCAGTCAGTAGCTTCAAACATTTCTGGACGTTTTTCAATGGCAAAAATCAATGAATATTGTAAATGCACAAACAGTAATTTCTCCTCATTGCAGGGTGCAATTCTGAAATTTTTTGCTTTTTCCTGCTAATCCTAGCATGATAAAGAAGATTCAAAGAGAGTGAGATGCCAGCTCCTTTCATTCAGTCAGTAGCTTCAAACATTTCTGGACGTTTTTCAATGGCAAAAATCAATGAATATTGTAAATGCACAAACAGTAATATCTCCACATTGCAAGGTGCAATTCTGAAATTTTTTGCTTTTTCCTGCTCCTCTTAGCATGATAAAGAAGATTCAAAGAGAGTGAGATGCCAGCTCTTTTCATTCAGTCAGTAGCTTCAAACATTTCTGGACGTTTTTCAATGGCAAAAATCAATGAATATTGTAAATGCACAAACAGTAATATCTCCACATTGCAAGGTGCAATTCTGAAATTTTTTGCTTTTTCCTGCTAATCCTAGCATGATAAAGAAGATTCAAAGAGAGTGAGATGCCAGCTCCTTTAATTCAGTCAGTAGCTTCAAACATTTCTGGACGTTTTTCAATGGCAAAAATCAATGAATATTGTAAATGCACAAACAGTAATATCTCCACATTGCAAGGTGCAATTCTGAAATTTTTTGCTTTTTCCTGCTAATCCTAGCATGATAAAGAAGATTCAAAGAGAGTGAGATGCCAGCTCCTTTCATTCAGTCAGTAGCTTCAAACATTTCTGGACGTTTTTCAATGGCAAAAATCAATGAATATTGTAAATGCACAAACAGTAATATCTCCACATTGCAAGGTGCAATTCTGAAATTTTTTGCTTTTTCCTGCTAATCCTAGCATGATAAAGAAGATTCAAAGAGAGTGAGATGCCAGCTCCTTTCATTCAGTCAGTAGCTTCAAACATTTCTGGACGTTTTTCAATGGCAAAAATCAATGAATATTGTAAATGCACAAACAGTAATATCTCCACATTGCAAGGTGCAATTCTGAAATTTTTTGCTTTTTCCTGCTAATCCTAGCATGATAAAGAAGATTCAAAGAGAGTGAGATGCCAGCTCCTTTCATTCAGTCAGTAGCTTCAAACATTTCTGGTATATGAATAACATGATATTTTTCAATGGCAAAAATCAATGAATATTGTAAATGCACAAAGAGTAATTTCTCCGCATTGCAAGGTGCAATTCGGAAATTTTTGGCTTTTTCCTGCTAATCCTAGCATAATAAAGAAGATTCAAAGAGAGTGAGATGCCAGCTCCTTTCATTCAGTCAGTAGCTTCAAACATTTCTGGACGTTTTTCAATGGCAAAAATCAATGAATATTGTAAATGCACAAACAGTAATTTCTCCGCATTGCAAGGTGCAATTCTGAAATTTTTTGCTTTTTCCTGCTCCTCTTAGCATGATAAAGAAGATTCAAAGAGAGTGAGATGCCAGCTCTTTTCATTCAGTCAGTAGCTTCAAACATTTCTGGTATTTGAATAACATGATGTTTTTCAATGGCAAAAATCAATGAATATTGTAAATGCACAAACAGTAATTTCTCCGCATTGCAAGGTGCAATTCTGAAATTTTTTGCTTTTTCCTGCTAATCCTACCATGATAAAGAAGATTCAAAGAGAGTGAGATGCCAGCTCCTTTCATTCAGTCAGTAGCTTCAAACATTTCTGGACGTTTTTCAATGGCAAAAATCAATGAATATTGTAAATGCACAAACAGTAATTTCTCCGCATTGCAGGGTGCAATTCTGAAATTTTTTGCTTTTTCCTGCTAATCCTAGCATGGTAAAGAAGATTCAAAGAGAGTGAGATGCCAGCTCTTTTCATTCAGTCAGTAGCTTCAAACATTTCTGGACGTTTTTCAATGGCAAAAATCAATGAATATTGTAAATGCACAAACAGTAATATCTCCACATTGCAAGGTGCAATTCTGAAATTTTTTGCTTTTTCCTGCTAATCCTAGCATGATAAAGAAGATTCAAAGAGAGTGAGATGCCAGCTCCTTTCATTCAGTCAGTAGCTTCAAACATTTCTGGACGTTTTTCAATGGCAAAAATCAATGAATATTGTAAATGCACAAACAGTAATATCTCCACATTGCAAGGTGCAATTCTGAAATTTTTTGCTTTTTCCTGCTAATCCTAGCATGATAAAGAAGATTCAAAGAGAGTGAGATGCCAGCTCCTTTCATTCAGTCAGTAGCTTCAAACATTTCTGGATGTTTTTCAATGGCAAAAATCAATGAATATTGTAAATGCACAAACAGTAATATCTCCACATTGCAAGGTGCAATTCTGAAATTTTTTGCTTTTTCCTGCACCTCTTAGCATGATAAAGAAGATTCAAAGAGAGTGAGATGCCAGCTCTTTTCATTCAGTCAGTAGCTTCAAACATTTCTGGTATATGAATAACATGATGTTTTTCAATGGCAAAAATCAATGAATATTGTAAATGCACAAACAGTAATTTCTCCGCATTGCAGGGTGCAATTCTGAAATTTTTTGCTTTTTCCTGCTAATCCTAGCATGATAAAGAAGATTCAAAGAGAGTGAGATGCCAGCTCTTTTCATTCAGTCAGTAGCTTCAAACATTTCTGGACGTTTTTCAATGGCAAAAATCAATGAATATTGTAAATGCACAAACAGTAATATCTCCACATTGCAAGGTGCAATTCTGAAATTTTTTGCTTTTTCCTGCTAATCCTAGCATGATAAAGAAGATTCAAAGAGAGTGAGATACCAGCTCCTTTCATTCAGTCAGTAGCTTCAAACATTTCTGGATGTTTTTCAATGGCAAAAATCAATGAATATTGTAAATGCACAAACAGTAATATCTCCACATTGCAAGGTGCAATTGTGAAATTTTTTGCTTTTTCCTGCTCCTCTTAGCATGATAAAGAAGATTCAAAGAGAGTGAGATGCCAGCTCTTTTCATTCAGTCAGTAGCTTCAAACATTTCTGGTATATGAATAACATGATGTTTTTCAATGGCAAAAATCAATGAATATTGTAAATGCACAAACAGTAATTTCTCCGCATTGCAAGGTGCAATTCTGAAATTTTTTGCTTTTTCCTGCTAATCCTAGCCTGATAAAGAAGATTCAAAGAGAGTGAGATGCCAGCTCCTTTCATTCAGTCAGTGGCTTCAAACATTTCTGGACGTTTTTCAATGGCAAAAATCAATGAATATTGTAAATGAACAAACAGTAATATCTCCACATTGCAAGGTGTAATTCTGAAATTTTTTGCTTTTTCCTGCTAATCCTAGCATGATAAAGAAGATTCAAAGAGAGTGAGATGCCAGCTCTTTTCATTCAGTCAGTAGCTTCAAACATTTCTGGTATATGAATAACATGATGTTTTTCAATGGCAAAAATCAATGAATATTGTAAATGCACAAACAGTAATTTCTCCGCATTGCAAGGTGCAATTCTGAAATTTTTTGCTTTTTCCTGCTAATCCTAGCATGATAAAGAAGATTCAAAGAGAGTGAGATGCCAGCTCCTTTCATTCAGTCAGTAGCTTCAAACATTTCTGGACGTTTTTCAATGGCAAAAATCAATGAATATTGTAAACGCACAAACAGTAATATCTCCACATTGCAAGGTGCAATTCTGAATTTTTTTGCTTTTTCCTGCTCCTCTTAGCATGATAAAGAAGATTCAAAGAGAGTGAGATGCCAGCTCTTTTCATTCAGTCAGTAGCTTCAAACATTTCTGGACGTTTTTCAATGGCAAAAATCAATGAATATTGTAAATGCACAAGCAGTAGTATCTCCACATTGCAAGGTGCAATTCTGAAATTTTTTGCTTTTTCCTGCACCTCTTAGCATGATAAAGAAGATTCAAAGAGAGTGAGATGCCAGCTCTTTTCATTCAGTCAGTAGCTTCAAACATTTCTGGTATATGAATAACATCATGTTTTTCAATGGCAAAAATGAATGAATATTGTAAATGCACAAACAGTAATTTCTCCGCATTGCAAGGTGCAATTCTGAAATTTTTTGCTTTTTCCTGCTAATCCTAGCATGATAAAAAAGATTCAAAGAGAGTGAGATGCCAGCTCCTTTCATTCAGTCAGTAGCTTCAAACATTTCTGGACGTTTTTCAATGGCAAAAATCAATGAATATTGTAAATGCACAAACAGTAATTTCTCCGCATTGCAAGGTGCAATTCTGAAATTTTTTGCTTTTTCCTGCTAATCCTAGCATGATAAAGAAGATTCAAAGAGAGTGAGATGCCAGCTCCTTTCATTCAGTCAGTAGCTTCAAACATTTCTGGACGTTTTTCAATGGCAAAAAACAATGAATATTGTAAATGCACAAACAGTAATATCTCCACATTGCAAGGTGCAATTCTGAATTTTTTTGCTTTTTCCTGCTCCTCTTAGCATGATAAAGAAGATTCAAAGAGAGTGAGATGCCAGCTCTTTTCATTCAGTCAGTAGCTTCAAACATTTCTGGACGTTTTTCAATGGCAAAAATCAATGAATATTGTAAATGCACAAACAGTAATATCTCCACATTGCAAGGTGCAATTCTGAAATTTTTTGCTTTTTCCTGCACCTCTTAGCATGATAAAGAAGATTCAAAGAGAGTGAGATGCCAGCTCTTTTCATTCAGTCAGTAGCTTCAAACATTTCTGGTATATGAATAACATGATGTTTTTCAATGGCAAAAATGAATGAATATTGTAAATGCACAAACAGTAATTTCTCCGCATTGCAAGGTGCAATTCTGAAATTTTTTGCTTTTTCCTGCTAATCCTAGCATGATAAAGAAGATTCAAAGAGAGTGAGATGCCAGCTCCTTTCATTCAGTCAGTAGCTTCAAACATTTCTGGACGTTTTTCAATGGCAACAATCAATGAATATTGTAAATGCACAAACAGTAATTTCTCCGCATTGCAAGGTGCAATTCTGAAATTTTTGCTTTATCTGCTAATCCTAGCATGATAAAGAAGATTCAAAGAGAGTGAGATGCCAGCTCCTTTCATTCAGTCAGTAGCTTCAAACATTTCTGGACGTTTTTCAATGGCAAAAATCAATGAATATTGTAAATGCACAAACAATAATATCTCCACATTGCAAGGTGCAATTCTGAAATTTTTTGCTTTTTCCTGCTAATCCTAGCATGGTAAAGAAGATTCAAAGAGAGTGAGATGCCAGCTCCTTTCATTCAGTCAGTAGCTTCAAACATTTCTGGACATTTTTCAATGGCAAAAATCAATGAATATTGTAAATGCACAAACAGTAATATCTCCACATTGCAAGGTGCAATTCTGAAATTTTTTACTTTTTCCTGCTAATCCTAGCATGATAAAGAAGATTCAAAGAGAGTGAGATGCCAGCTCCTTTCATTCAGTCAGTAGCTTCAAACATTTCTGGACGTTTTTCAATGGCAAAAATCAATGAATATTGTAAATGCACAAACAGTAATTTCTCCGCATTGCAAGGTGCAATTCTGAAATTTTTTGCTTTTTCCTGCTAATCCTAGCGTGATAAAGAAGATTCAAAGAGAGTGAGATGCCAGCTCCTTTCATTCAGTCAGTAGCTTCAAACATTTCTGGACGTTTTTCAATGGCAAAAATCAATGAATATTGTAAATGCACAAACAGTAATATCTCCACATTGCAAGGTGCAATTCTGACATTTTTTGCTTTTTCCTGCTCCTCTTAGCATGATAAAGAAGATTCAAAGAGAGTGAGATGCCAGCTCTTTTCATTCAGTCAGTAGCTTCAAACATTTCTGGTATATGAATAACATGATGTTTTTCAATGGCAAAAATCAATGAATATTGTAAATGCACAAACATTAATTTCTCCGCATTGCAAGGTGCAATTCTGAAATTTTTTGCTTTTTCCTGCTTATCCTAGCATGATAAAGAAGATTCAAAGAGAGTGAGATGCCAGCTCCTTTCATTCAGTCAGTAGCTTCAAACATTTCTGGACGTTTTTCAATGGCAAAAATCAATGAATATTGTAAATGCACAAACAGTAAAGTCTCCACATTGCAAGGTGCAATTCTGAAATTTTTTGCTTTTTCCTGCTAATCCTAGCATGAGAAAGAAGATTCAAAGAGAGTGAGATGCCAGCTCCTTTCATTCAGTCAGTAGCTTCAAACATTTCTGGACGTTTTTCAATGGCAAAAATCAATGAATATTGTAAATGCACAAACAGTAATATCTCCACATTGCAAGGTGCAATTCTGAAATTTTTTGCTTTTTCCTGCTATTCCTAGCATGTTAAAGAAGATTCAAAGAGAGTGAGATGCCAGCTCCTTTCATTCAGTCAGTAGCTTCAAACATTTCTGGACGTTTTTCAATGGCAAAAATCAATGAATATTGTAAATGCACAAACAGTAATTTTCTCCGCATTGCAGGGTGCAATTCTGAAATTTTTTGCTTTTTCCTGCTAATCCTAGCATGATAAAGAAGATTCAAAGAGAGTGAGATGCCAGCTCCTTTCATTCAGTCAGTAGCTTCAAACATTTCTGGACGTTTTTCAATGGCAAAAATCAATGAATATTGTAAATGCACAAACAGTAATATCTCCACATTGCAAGGTGCAATTCTGAAATTTTTTGCTTTTTCCTGCTAATCCTAGCATGATAAAGAAGATTCAAAGAGAGTGAGATGCCAGCTCCTTTCATTCAGTCAGCAGTTTCAAAGATTTCTGGATGTTTTTCAATGGCAAAAATCAATGAATATTGTAAATGCACAAACAGTAATATCTCCACATTGCAAGGTGCAATTCTGAAATTTTTTGCTTTTTCCTGCTAATCCTAGCATGATAAAGAAGATTCAAAGAGAGTGAGATGCCAGCTCCTTTCATTCAGTCAGTAGCTTCAAACATTTCTGGTATATGAATAACATGATGTTTTTCAATGGCAAAAATCAATGAATATTGTAAATGCACAAACAGTAATTTCTCCGCATTGCAAGGTGCAATTCGGAAATTTTTGGCTTTTTCCTGCTAATCCTAGCATGATAAAGAAGATTCAAAGAGAGTGAGATGCCAGCTCCTTTCATTCAGTCAGTAGCTTCAAACATTTCTGGACGTTTTTCAATGGCAAAAATCAATGAATATTGTAAATGCACAAACAGTAATATCTCCACATTGCAAGGTGCAATTCTGAAATTTTTTGCTTTTTCCTGCTAATCCTAGCATGATAAAGATGATTCAAAGAGAGTGAGATGCCAGCTCCTTTCATTCAGTCAGTAGCTTCAAACATTTCTGGACGTTTTTCAATGGCAAAAATCAATGAATATTGTAAATGCACAAACAGTAATTTCTCCGCATTGCAAGGTGCAATTCTGAAATTTTTTGCTTTTTCCTGCTAATCCTAGCATGATAAAGAAGATTCAAAGAGAGTGAGATGCCAGCTCCTTTCATTCAGTCAGTAGCTTCAAACATTTCTGGACTTTTTTCAATGGCAAAAATCAATGAATATTGTAAATGCACAAACAGTAATATCTCCACATTGCAAGGTGCAATTCTGAAATTTTTTGCTTTTTCCTGCTAATCCTAGCATGATAAAGAAGATTCAAAGAGAGTGAGATGCCAGCTCCTTTCATTCAGTCAGTAGCTTCAAACATTTCTGGACGTTTTTCAATGGCAAAAATCAATGAATATTGTAAATGCACAAACAGTAATATCTCCACATTGCAAGGTGCAATTCTGAAATTTTTTGCTTTTTCCTGCTAATCCTAGCATGATAAAGAAGATTCAAAGAGAGTGAGATACTAGCTCCTTTCATTCAGTCAGTAGCTTCAAACATTTCTGGATGTTTTTCAATGGCAAAAATCAATGAATATTGTAAATGCACAAACAGTAATATCTCCACATTGCAAGGTGCAATTCTGAAATTTTTTGCTTTTTCCTGCTCCTCTTAGCATGATAAAGAAGATTCAAAGAGAGTGAGATGCCAGCTCTTTTCATTCAGTCAGTAGCTTCAAACATTTCTGGTATATGAATAACATGATGTTTTTCAATGGCAAAAATCAATGAATATTGTAAATGCACAAACAGTAATTTCTCCGCATTGCAAGGTGCAATTCTGAAATTTTTTGCTTTTTCCTGCTAATCCTAGCATGATAAAGAAGATTCAAAGAGAGTGAGATGCCAGATCCTTTCATTCAGTCAGTGGCTTCAAACATTTCTGGACGTTTTTCAATGGCAAAAATCAATGAATATTGTAAATGAACAAACAGTAATATCTCCACATTGCAAGGTGTAATTCTGAAATTTTTTGCTTTTTCCTGCTAATCCTAGCATGATAAAGAAAATTCAAAGAGAGTGAGATGCCAGCTCTTTTCATTCAGTCAGTAGCTTCAAACATTTCTGGTATATGAATAACATGATGTTTTTCAATTGCAAAAATCAATGAATATTGTAAATGCACAAACAGTAATTTCTCCGCATTGCAAGGTGCAATTCTGAAATTTTTTGCTTTTTCCTGCTAATCCTAGCATGATAAAGAAGATTCAAAGAGAGTGAGATGCCAGCTCCTTTCATTCAGTCAGTAGCTTCAAACATTTCTGGACGTTTTTCAATGGCAAAAATCAATGAATATTGTAAATGCACAAACAGTAATTTCTCCGCATTGCAAGGTGCAATTCTGAATTTTTTTGCTTTTTCTTGCTAATCCTAGCGTGATAAAGAAGATTCAAAGAGAGTGAGATGCCAGCTCCTTTCATTCAGTCAGTAGCTTCAAACATTTCTGGACGTTTTTCAATGGCAAAAATCAATGAATATTGTAAATGCACAAACAGTAATATCTCCACATTGCAAGGTGCAATTCTGAAATTTTTTGCTTTTTCCTGCTATTCCTAGCATGTTAAAGAAGATTCAAAGAGAGTGAGATGCCAGCTCCTTTCATTCAGTCAGTAGCTTCAAACATTTCTGGACGTTTTTCAATGGCAAAAATCAATGAATATTGTAAATGCACAAACAGTAATTTTCTCCGCATTGCAGGGTGCAATTCTGAAATTTTTTGCTTTTTCCTGCTAATCCTAGCATGATAAAGAAGATTCAAAGAGAGTGAGATGCCAGCTCCTTTCATTCAGTCAGTAGCTTCAAACATTTCTGGACGTTTTTCAATGGCAAAAATCAATGAATATTGTAAATGCACAAACAGTAATATCTCCACATTGCAAGGTGCAATTCTGAAATTTTTTGCTTTTTCCTGCTAATCCTAGCATGATAAAGAAGATTCAAAGAGAGTGAGATGCCAGCTCCTTTCATTCAGTCAGCAGTTTCAAAGATTTCTGGATGTTTTTCAATGGCAAAAATCAATGAATATTGTAAATGCACAAACAGTAATATCTCCACATTGCAAGGTGCAATTCTGAAATTTTTTGCTTTTTCCTGCTAATCCTAGCATGATAAAGAAGATTCAAAGAGAGTGAGATGCCAGCTCCTTTCATTCAGTCAGCAGTTTCAAAGATTTCTGGATGTTTTTCAATGGCAAAAATCAATGAATATTGTAAATGCACAAACAGTAATATCTCCACATTGCAAGGTGCAATTCTGAAATTTTTTGCTTTTTCCTGCTAATCCTAGCATGATAAAGAAGATTCAAAGAGAGTGAGATGCCAGCTCCTTTCATTCAGTCAGTAGCTTCAAACATTTCTGGTATATGAATAACATGATGTTTTTCAATGGCAAAAATCAATGAATATTGTAAATGCACAAACAGTAATTTCTCCGCATTGCAAGGTGCAATTCGGAAATTTTTGGCTTTTTCCTGCTAATCCTAGCATGATAAAGAAGATTCAAAGAGAGTGAGATGCCAGCTCCTTTCATTCAGTCAGTAGCTTCAAACATTTCTGGACGTTTTTCAATGGCAAAAATCAATGAATATTGTAAATGCACAAACAGTAATATCTCCACATTGCAAGGTGCAATTCTGAAATTTTTTGCTTTTTCCTGCTAATCCTAGCATGATAAAGATGATTCAAAGAGAGTGAGATGCCAGCTCCTTTCATTCAGTCAGTAGCTTCAAACATTTCTGGACGTTTTTCAATGGCAAAAATCAATGAATATTGTAAATGCACAAACAGTAATTTCTCCGCATTGCAAGGTGCAATTCTGAAATTTTTTGCTTTTTCCTGCTAATCCTAGCATGATAAAGAAGATTCAAAGAGAGTGAGATGCCAGCTCCTTTCATTCAGTCAGTAGCTTCAAACATTTCTGGACTTTTTTCAATGGCAAAAATCAATGAATATTGTAAATGCACAAACAGTAATATCTCCACATTGCAAGGTGCAATTCTGAAATTTTTTGCTTTTTCCTGCTAATCCTAGCATGATAAAGAAGATTCAAAGAGAGTGAGATGCCAGCTCCTTTCATTCAGTCAGTAGCTTCAAACATTTCTGGACGTTTTTCAATGGCAAAAATCAATGAATATTGTAAATGCACAAACAGTAATATCTCCACATTGCAAGGTGCAATTCTGAAATTTTTTGCTTTTTCCTGCTAATCCTAGCATGATAAAGAAGATTCAAAGAGAGTGAGATACTAGCTCCTTTCATTCAGTCAGTAGCTTCAAACATTTCTGGATGTTTTTCAATGGCAAAAATCAATGAATATTGTAAATGCACAAACAGTAATATCTCCACATTGCAAGGTGCAATTCTGAAATTTTTTGCTTTTTCCTGCTCCTCTTAGCATGATAAAGAAGATTCAAAGAGAGTGAGATGCCAGCTCTTTTCATTCAGTCAGTAGCTTCAAACATTTCTGGTATATGAATAACATGATGTTTTTCAATGGCAAAAATCAATGAATATTGTAAATGCACAAACAGTAATTTCTCCGCATTGCAAGGTGCAATTCTGAAATTTTTTGCTTTTTCCTGCTAATCCTAGCATGATAAAGAAGATTCAAAGAGAGTGAGATGCCAGATCCTTTCATTCAGTCAGTGGCTTCAAACATTTCTGGACGTTTTTCAATGGCAAAAATCAATGAATATTGTAAATGAACAAACAGTAATATCTCCACATTGCAAGGTGCAATTCTGAAATTTTTTGCTTTTTCCTGCTAATCCTAGCATGATAAAGAAAATTCAAAGAGAGTGAGATGCCAGCTCTTTTCATTCAGTCAGTAGCTTCAAACATTTCTGGTATATGAATAACATGATGTTTTTCAATTGCAAAAATCAATGAATATTGTAAATGCACAAACAGTAATTTCTCCGCATTGCAAGGTGCAATTCTGAAATTTTTTGCTTTTTCCTGCTAATCCTAGCATGATAAAGAAGATTCAAAGAGAGTGAGATGCCAGCTCCTTTCATTCAGTCAGTAGCTTCAAACATTTCTGGACGTTTTTCAATGGCAAAAATCAATGAATATTGTAAATGCACAAACAGTAATTTCTCCGCATTGCAAGGTGCAATTCTGAATTTTTTTGCTTTTTCTTGCTAATCCTAGCGTGATAAAGAAGATTCAAAGAGAGTGAGATGCCAGCTCCTTTCATTCAGTCAGTAGCTTCAAACATTTCTGGACGTTTTTCAATGGCAAAAATCAATGAATATTGTAAATGCACAAACAGTAATATCTCCACATTGCAAGGTGCAATTCTGAAATTTTTTGCTTTTTCCTGCTATTCCTAGCATGTTAAAGAAGATTCAAAGAGAGTGAGATGCCAGCTCCTTTCATTCAGTCAGTAGCTTCAAACATTTCTGGACGTTTTTCAATGGCAAAAATCAATGAATATTGTAAATGCACAAACAGTAATTTTCTCCGCATTGCAGGGTGCAATTCTGAAATTTTTTGCTTTTTCCTGCTAATCCTAGCATGATAAAGAAGATTCAAAGAGAGTGAGATGCCAGCTCCTTTCATTCAGTCAGTAGCTTCAAACATTTCTGGACGTTTTTCAATGGCAAAAATCAATGAATATTGTAAATGCACAAACAGTAATATCTCCACATTGCAAGGTGCAATTCTGAAATTTTTTGCTTTTTCCTGCTAATCCTAGCATGATAAAGAAGATTCAAAGAGAGTGAGATGCCAGCTCCTTTCATTCAGTCAGCAGTTTCAAAGATTTCTGGATGTTTTTCAATGGCAAAAATCAATGAATATTGTAAATGCACAAACAGTAATATCTCCACATTGCAAGGTGCA
Source organism: Phyllobates terribilis (assembly GCF_046119375.1). NCBI lineage: Eukaryota > Metazoa > Chordata > Amphibia > Anura > Dendrobatidae > Phyllobates > Phyllobates terribilis. The sequence goes on from NW_027363256.1 coordinate 227,847, forward strand.
ATTCTGAAATTTTTTGCTTTTTCCTGCTAATCCTAGCATGATAAAGAAGATTCAAAGAGAGTGAGATGCCAGCTCCTTTCATTCAGTCAGTAGCTTCAAACATTTCTGGTATATGAATAACATGATGTTTTTCAATGGCAAAAATCAATGAATATTGTAAATGCACAAACAGTAATTTCTCCGCATTGCAAGGTGCAATTCGGAAATTTTTGGCTTTTTCCTGCTAATCCTAGCATGATAAAGAAGATTCAAAGAGAGTGAGATGCCAGCTCCTTTCATTCAGTCAGTAGCTTCAAACATTTCTGGACGTTTTTCAATGGCAAAAATCAATGAATATTGTAAATGCACAAACAGTAATATCTCCACATTGCAAGGTGCAATTCTGAAATTTTTTGCTTTTTCCTGCTAATCCTAGCATGATAAAGATGATTCAAAGAGAGTGAGATGCCAGCTCCTTTCATTCAGTCAGTAGCTTCAAACATTTCTGGACGTTTTTCAATGGCAAAAATCAATGAATATTGTAAATGCACAAACAGTAATTTCTCCGCATTGCAAGGTGCAATTCTGAAATTTTTTGCTTTTTCCTGCTAATCCTAGCATGATAAAGAAGATTCAAAGAGAGTGAGATGCCAGCTCCTTTCATTCAGTCAGTAGCTTCAAACATTTCTGGACTTTTTTCAATGGCAAAAATCAATGAATATTGTAAATGCACAAACAGTAATATCTCCACATTGCAAGGTGCAATTCTGAAATTTTTTGCTTTTTCCTGCTAATCCTAGCATGATAAAGAAGATTCAAAGAGAGTGAGATGCCAGCTCCTTTCATTCAGTCAGTAGCTTCAAACATTTCTGGACGTTTTTCAATGGCAAAAATCAATGAATATTGTAAATGCACAAACAGTAATATCTCCACATTGCAAGGTGCAATTCTGAAATTTTTTGCTTTTTCCTGCTAATCCTAGCATGATAAAGAAGATTCAAAGAGAGTGAGATACTAGCTCCTTTCATTCAGTCAGTAGCTTCAAACATTTCTGGATGTTTTTCAATGGCAAAAATCAATGAATATTGTAAATGCACAAACAGTAATATCTCCACATTGCAAGGTGCAATTCTGAAATTTTTTGCTTTTTCCTGCTCCTCTTAGCATGATAAAGAAGATTCAAAGAGAGTGAGATGCCAGCTCTTTTCATTCAGTCAGTAGCTTCAAACATTTCTGGTATATGAATAACATGATGTTTTTCAATGGCAAAAATCAATGAATATTGTAAATGCACAAACAGTAATTTCTCCGCATTGCAAGGTGCAATTCTGAAATTTTTTGCTTTTTCCTGCTAATCCTAGCATGATAAAGAAGATTCAAAGAGAGTGAGATGCCAGATCCTTTCATTCAGTCAGTGGCTTCAAACATTTCTGGACGTTTTTCAATGGCAAAAATCAATGAATATTGTAAATGAACAAACAGTAATATCTCCACATTGCAAGGTGCAATTCTGAAATTTTTTGCTTTTTCCTGCTAATCCTAGCATGATAAAGAAAATTCAAAGAGAGTGAGATGCCAGCTCTTTTCATTCAGTCAGTAGCTTCAAACATTTCTGGTATATGAATAACATGATGTTTTTCAATTGCAAAAATCAATGAATATTGTAAATGCACAAACAGTAATTTCTCCGCATTGCAAGGTGCAATTCTGAAATTTTTTGCTTTTTCCTGCTAATCCTAGCATGATAAAGAAGATTCAAAGAGAGTGAGATGCCAGCTCCTTTCATTCAGTCAGTAGCTTCAAACATTTCTGGACGTTTTTCAATGGCAAAAATCAATGAATATTGTAAATGCACAAACAGTAATTTCTCCGCATTGCAAGGTGCAATTCTGAAATTTTTTGCTTTTTCCTGCTAATCCTAGCATGATAAAGAAGATTCAAAGAGAGTGAGATGCCAGCTCCTTTCATTCAGTCAGTAGCTTCAAACATTTCTGGACGTTTTTCAATGGCAAAAATCAATGAATATTGTAAATGCACAAACAGTAATATCTCCACATTGCAAGGTGCAATTCTGAAATTTTTTGCTTTTTCCTGCTCCTCTTAGCATGATAAAGAAGATACAAAGAGAGTGAGATGCCAGCTCTTTTCATTCAGTCAGTAGCTTCAAACATTTCTGGACGTTTTTCAATGGCAAAAATCAATGAATATTGTAAATGCACAAACAGTAATATCTCCACATTGCAAGGTGCAATTCTGAAATTTTTTGCTTTTTCCTGCACCTCTTAGCATGATAAAGAAGATTCAAAGAGAGTGAGATGCCAGCTCTTTTCATTCAGTCAGTAGCTTCAAACATTTCTGGTATATGAATAACATGATGTTTTTCAATGGCAAAAATGAATGAATATTGTAAATGCACAAACAGTAATTTCTCCGCATTGCAAGGTGCAATTCTGAATTTTTTTGCTTTTTCCTGCTAATCCTAGCATGATAAAGAAGATTCAAAGAGAGTGAGATGCCAGCAACTTTCATTCAGTCAGTAGCTTCAAACATTTCTGGACGTTTTTCAATGGCAAAAATCAATGAATATTGTAAATGCACAAACAGTAATATCTCCACATTGCAAGGTGCAATTCTGAAATTTTTTGCTTTTTCCTGCTAATCCTAGCATGATAAAGAAGATTCAAAGAGAGTGAGATGCCAGCTCCTTTCATTCAGTCAGTAGCTTCAAACATTTCTGGACATTTTTCAATGGCAAAAATCAATGAATATTGTAAATGCACAAACAGTAATATCTCCACATTGCAAGGTGCAATTCTGAAATTTTTTGCTTTTTCCTGCTAATCCTAGCATGATAAAGAAGATTCAAAGAGAGTGAGATGCCAGCTCCTTTCATTCAGTCAGTAGCTTCAAACATTTCTGGACGTTTTTCAATGGCAAAAATCAATGAATATTGTAAATGCACAAACAGTAATTTCTCCGCATTGCAAGGTGCAATTCTGAATTTTTTTGCTTTTTCTTGCTAATCCTAGCGTGATAAAGAAGATTCAAAGAGAGTGAGATGCCAGCTCCTTTCATTCAGTCAGTAGCTTCAAACATTTCTGGACGTTTTTCAATGGCAAAAATCAATGAATATTGTAAATGCACAAACAGTAATATCTCCACATTGCAAGGTGCAATTCTGACATTTTTTGCTTTTTCCTGCTTCTCTTAGCATGATAAAGAAGATTCAAAGAGAGTGAGATGCCAGCTCTTTTCATTCAGTCAGTAGCTTCAAACATTTCTGGTATATGAATAACATGATGTTTTTCAATGGCAAAAATCAATGAATATTGTAAATGCACAAACATTAATTTCTCCGCATTGCAAGGTGCAATTCTGAAATTTTTTGCTTTTTCCTGCTTATCCTAGCATGATAAAGAAGATTCAAAGAGAGTGAGATGCCAGCTCCTTTCATTCAGTCAGTAGCTTCAAACATTTCTGGACGTTTTTCAATGGCAAAAATCAATGAATATTGTAAATGCACAAACAGTAAAATCTCCACATTGCAAGGTGCAATTCTGAAATTTTTTGCTTTTTCCTGCTAATCCTAGCATGATAAAGAAGATTCAAAGAGAGTGAGATGCCAGCTCCTTTCATTCAGTCAGTAGCTTCAAACATTTCTGGACGTTTTTCAATGGCAAAAATCAATGAATATTGTAAATGCACAAACAGTAATATCTCCACATTGCAAGGTGCAATTCTGAAATTTTTTGCTTTTTCCTGCTAATCCTAGCATGATAAAGAAGATTCAAAGAGAGTGAGATGCCAGCTCCTTTCATTCAGTCAGTAGCTTCAAACATTTCTGGACGTTTTTCAATTGCAAAAATCAATGAATATTGTAAATGCACAAACAGTAATATCTCCACATTGCAAGGTGCAATTCTGAAATTTTTTGCTTTTTCCTGCTCCTCTTAGCATGATAAAGAAGATTCAAAGAGAGTGAGATGCCAGCTCTTTTCATTCAGTCAGTAGCTTCAAACATTTCTGGTATATGAATAACATGATGTTTTTCAATGGCAAAAATCAATGAATATTGTAAATGCACAAACAGTAATTTCTCCGCATTGCAAGGTGCAATTCTGAAATTTTTTGCTTTTTCCTGCTAATCCTAGCATGATAAAGAAGATTCAAAGAGAGTGAGATGCCAGCTCCTTTCATTCAGTCAGTAGCTTCAAACATTTCTGGACGTTTTTCAATGGCAAAAATCAATGAATATTGTAAATGCACAAACAGTAATATCTCCACATTGCAAGTTGCAATTCTGAAATTTTTGTTTTTTCCTGCTCCTCTTAGCATGATAAAGAAGATTCAAAGAGAGTGAGATGCCAGCTCCTTTCATTCAGTCAGTAGCTTCAAACATTTCTGGACGTTTTTCAATGGCAAAAATCAATGAATATTGTAAATGCACAAACAGTAATATCTCCACATTGCAAGGTGCAATTCTGAAATTTTTTGCTTTTTCCTGCTAATCCTAGCATGGTAAAGAAGATTCAAAGAGAGTGAGATGCCAGCTCCTTTCATTCAGTCAGTAGCTTCAAACATTTCTGGACATTTTTCAATGGCAAAAATCAATGAATATTGTAAATGCACAAACAGTAATATCTCCACATTGCAAGGTGCAATTCTGAAATTTTTTACTTTTTCCTGCTAATCCTAGCATGATAAAGATGATTCAAAGAGAGTGAGATGCCAGCTCCTTTCATTCAGTCAGTAGCTTCAAACATTTCTGGACGTTTTTCAATGGCAAAAATCAATGAATATTGTAAATGCACAAACAGTAATTTCTCCGCATTGCAAGGTGCAGTTCTGAAATTTTTTGCTTTTTCCTGCTAATCCTAGCGTGATAAAGAAGATTCAAAGAGAGTGAGATGCCAGCTCCTTTCATTCAGTCAGTAGCTTCAAACATTTCTGGACGTTTTTCAATGGCAAAAATCAATGAATATTGTAAATGCACAAACAGTAATATCTCCACATTGCAAGGTGCAATTCTGACATTTTTTGCTTTTTCCTGCTCCTCTTAGCATGATAAAGAAAATTAAAAGAGAGTGAGATGCCAGCTCTTTTCATTCAGTCAGTAGCTTCAAACATTTCTGGTATATGAATAACATGATGTTTTTCAATGGCAAAAATCAATGAATATTGTAAATGCACAAACAGTAATTTCTCCGCATTGCAAGGTGCAATTCTGAAATTTTTTGCTTTTTCCTGCTAATCCTAGCATGATAAAGAAGATTCAAAGAGAGTGAGATGCCAGCTCCTTTCATTCAGTCAGTAGCTTCAAACATTTCTGGACGTTTTTCAATGGCAAAAATCAATGAATATTGTAAATGCACAAACAGTAATATCTCCACATTGCAAGGTGCAATTCTGAAATTTTTTGCTTTTTCCTGCTCCTCTTAGCATGATAAAGAAGATTCAAAGAGAGTGAGATGCCAGCTCTTTTCATTCAGTCAGTAGCTTCAAACATTTCTGGACGTTTTTCAATGGCAAAAATCAATGAATATTGTAAATGCACAAACAGTAATATCTCCACATTGCAAGGTGCAATTCTGAAATTTTTTGCTTTTTCCTGCACCTCTTAGCATGATAAAGAAGATTCAAAGAGAGTGAGATGCCAGCTCTTTTCATTCAGTCAGTAGCTTCAAACATTTCTGGTATATGAATAACATGATGTTTTTCAATGGCAAAAATGAATGAATATTGTAAATGCACAAACAGTAATTTCTCCGCATTGCAAGGTGCAATTCTGAATTTTTTTGCTTTTTCCTGCTAATCCTAGCATGATAAAGAAGATTCAAAGAGAGTGAGATGCCAGCTCCTTTCATTCAGTCAGTAGCTTCAAACATTTCTGGACGTTTTTCAATGGCAAAAATCAATGAATATTGTAAATGCACAAACAGTAATATCTCCACATTGCAAGGTGCAATTCTGAAATTTTTTGCTTTTTCCTGCTAATCCTAGCATGATAAAGAAGATTCAAAGAGAGTGAGATGCCAGCTCCTTTCATTCAGTCAGTAGCTTCAAACATTTCTGGACATTTTTCAATGGCAAAAATCAATGAATATTGTAAATGCACAAACAGTAATATCTCCACATTGCAAGGTGCAATTCTGAAATTTTTTGCTTTTTCCTGCTAATCCTAGCATGATAAAGAAGATTCAAAGAGAGTGAGATGCCAGCTCCTTTCATTCAGTCAGTAGCTTCAAACATTTCTGGACGTTTTTCAATGGCAAAAATCAATGAATATTGTAAATGCACAAACAGTAATTTCTCCGCATTGCAAGGTGCAATTCTGAATTTTTTTGCTTTTTCTTGCTAATCCTAGCGTGATAAAGAAGATTCAAAGAGAGTGAGATGCCAGCTCCTTTCATTCAGTCAGTAGCTTCAAACATTTCTGGACGTTTTTCAATGGCAAAAATCAATGAATATTGTAAATGCACAAACAGTAATATCTCCACATTGCAAGGTGCAATTCTGACATTTTTTGCTTTTTCCTGCTTCTCTTAGCATGATAAAGAAGATTCAAAGAGAGTGAGATGCCAGCTCTTTTCATTCAGTCAGTAGCTTCAAACATTTCTGGTATATGAATAACATGATGTTTTTCAATGGCAAAAATCAATGAATATTGTAAATGCACAAACATTAATTTCTCCGCATTGCAAGGTGCAATTCTGAAATTTTTTGCTTTTTCCTGCTTATCCTAGCATGATAAAGAAGATTCAAAGAGAGTGAGATGCCAGCTCCTTTCATTCAGTCAGTAGCTTCAAACATTTCTGGACGTTTTTCAATGGCAAAAATCAATGAATATTGTAAATGCACAAACAGTAAAATCTCCACATTGCAAGGTGCAATTCTGAAATTTTTTGCTTTTTCCTGCTAATCCTAGCATGATAAAGAAGATTCAAAGAGAGTGAGATGCCAGCTCCTTTCATTCAGTCAGTAGCTTCAAACATTTCTGGACGTTTTTCAATGGCAAAAATCAATGAATATTGTAAATGCACAAACAGTAATATCTCCACATTGCAAGGTGCAATTCTGAAATTTTTTGCTTTTTCCTGCTAATCCTAGCATGATAAAGAAGATTCAAAGAGAGTGAGATGCCAGCTCCTTTCATTCAGTCAGTAGCTTCAAACATTTCTGGACGTTTTTCAATTGCAAAAATCAATGAATATTGTAAATGCACAAACAGTAATATCTCCACATTGCAAGGTGCAATTCTGAAATTTTTTGCTTTTTCCTGCTCCTCTTAGCATGATAAAGAAGATTCAAAGAGAGTGAGATGCCACCTCTTTTCATTCAGTCAGTAGCTTCAAACATTTCTGGTATATGAATAACATGATGTTTTTCAATGGCAAAAATCAATGAATATTGTAAATGCACAAACAGTAATTTCTCCGCATTGCAAGGTGCAATTCTGAAATTTTTTGCTTTTTCCTGCTAATCCTAGCATGATAAAGAAGATTCAAAGAGAGTGAGATGCCAGCTCCTTTCATTCAGTCAGTAGCTTCAAACATTTCTGGACGTTTTTCAATGGCAAAAATCAATGAATATTGTAAATGCACAAACAGTAATATCTCCACATTGCAAGTTGCAATTCTGAAATTTTTGTTTTTTCCTGCTCCTCTTAGCATGATAAAGAAGATTCAAAGAGAGTGAGATGCCAGCTCCTTTCATTCAGTCAGTAGCTTCAAACATTTCTGGACGTTTTTCAATGGCAAAAATCAATGAATATTGTAAATGCACAAACAGTAATATCTCCACATTGCAAGGTGCAATTCTGAAATTTTTTGCTTTTTCCTGCTAATCCTAGCATGGTAAAGAAGATTCAAAGAGAGTGAGATGAAAGCTCCTTTCATTCAGTCAGTAGCTTCAAACATTTCTGGACATTTTTCAATGGCAAAAATCAATGAATATTGTAAATGCACAAACAGTAATATCTCCACATTGCAAGGTGCAATTCTGAAATTTTTTACTTTTTCCTGCTAATCCTAGCATGATAAAGATGATTCAAAGAGAGTGAGATGCCAGCTCCTTTCATTCAGTCAGTAGCTTCAAACATTTCTGGACGTTTTTCAATGGCAAAAATCAATGAATATTGTAAATGCACAAACAGTAATTTCTCCGCATTGCAAGGTGCAGTTCTGAAATTTTTTGCTTTTTCCTGCTAATCCTAGCGTGATAAAGAAGATTCAAAGAGAGTGAGATGCCAGCTCCTTTCATTCAGTCAGTAGCTTCAAACATTTCTGGACGTTTTTCAATGGCAAAAATCAATGAATATTGTAAATGCACAAACAGTAATATCTCCACATTGCAAGGTGCAATTCTGACATTTTTTGCTTTTTCCTGCTCCTCTTAGCATGATAAAGAAAATTAAAAGAGAGTGAGATGCCAGCTCTTTTCATTCAGTCAGTAGCTTCAAACATTTCTGGTATATGAATAACATGATGTTTTTCAATGGCAAAAATCAATGAATATTGTAAATGCACAAACATTAATTTCTCCGCATTGCAAGGTGCAATTCTGAAAATTTTAGCTTTTTCCTGCTTATCCTAGCATGATAAAGAAGATTCAAAGAGAGTGAGATGCCAGCTCCTTTCATTCAGTCAGTAGCTTCAAACATTTCTGGACGTTTTTCAATGGCAAAAATCAATGAATATTGTAAATGCACAAACAGTAAAATCTCCACATTGCAAGGTGCAATTCTGAAATTTTTTGCTTTTTCCTGCTAATCCTAGCATGAGAAAGAAGATTCAAAGAGAGTGAGATGCCAGCTCCTTTCATTCAGTCAGTAGCTTCAAACATTTCTGGACGTTTTTCAATGGCAAAAATCAATGAATATTGTAAATGCACAAACAGTAATATCTCCACATTGCAGGGTGCAATTCTGAAATTTTTTGCTTTTTCCTGCTAATCCTAGCATGATAAAGAAGATTCAAAGAGAGTGAGATGCCAGCTCCTTTCATTCAGTCAGTAGCTTCAAACATTTCTGGACGTTTTTCAATTGCAAAAATCAATGAATATTGTAAATGCACAAACAGTAATATCTCCATATTGCAAGGTGCAATTCTGAAATTATTTGCTTTTTCCTGCTCCTCTTAGCATGATAAAGAAGATTCAAAGAGAGTGAGATGCCAGCTCTTTTCATTCAGTCAGTAGCTTCAAACATTTCTGGACGTTTTTCAATGGCAAAAATCAATGAATATTGTAAATGCACAAACAGTAATATCTCCACATTGCAAGGTGCAATTCTGAAATTTTTTGCTTTTTCCTGCTAATCCTAGCATGATAAAGAAGATTCAAAGAGAGTGAGATGCCAGCTCCTTTCATTCAGTCAGTAGCTTCAAACATTTCTGGACGTTTTTCAATGGCAAAAATCAATGAATATTGTAAATGCACAAACAGTAATATCTCCACATTGCAAGGTGCAATTCTGAAATTTTTTGCTTTTTCCTGCTCCTCTTAGCATGATAAAGAAGATTCAAAGAGAGTGAGATGCCAGCTCTTTTCATTCAGTCAGTAGCTTCAAACATTTCTGGTATATGAATACCTTGTTGTTTTTCAATGGCAAAAATCAATGAATATTGTAAATGCACAAACAGTAATTTCTCCGCATTGCAAGGTGCAATTCTGAAATTTTTTGCTTTTTCCTGCTAATCCTAGCATGATAAAGAAGATTCAAAGAGAGTGAGATGCCAGCTCCTTTCATTCAGTCAGTAGCTTCAAACATTTCTGGACGTTTTTCAATGGCAAAAATCAATGAATATTGTAAATGCACAAACAGTAATATCTCCACATTGCAAGGTGCAATTCTGAAATTTTTTGCTTTTTCCTGCTCCTCTTAGCATGATAAAGAAGATTCAAGGAGAGTGAGATGCCAGATCTTTTCATTCAGTCAGTAGCTTCAAACATTTCTGGACGTTTTTCAATGGCAAAAATCAATGAATATTGTAAATGCACAAACAGTAATATCTCCACATTGCAAGGTGCAATTCTGAAATTTTTTGCTTTTTCCTGCTAATCCTAGCATGATAAAGAAGATTCAAAGAGAGTGAGATGCCAGCTCCTTTCATTCAGTCAGTAGCTTCAAACATTTCTGGACATTTTTCAATGGCAAAAATCAATGAATATTGTAAATGCACAAACAGTAATATCTCCACATTGCAAGGTGCAATTCTGAAATTTTTTGCTTTTTCCTGCTAATCCTAGCATGATAAAGAAGATTCAAAGAGAGTGAGATGCCAGCTCCTTTCATTCAGTCAGTAGCTTCAAACATTTCTGGACGTTTTTCAATGGCAAAAATCAATGAATATTGTAAATGCACAAACAGTAATTTCTCCGCATTGCAAGGTGCAATTCTGAAATTTTTTGCTTTTTCCTGCTAGTCATAGCGTGATAAAGAAGATTCAAAGAGAGTGAGATGCCAGCTCCTTTCATTCAGTCAGTAGCTTCAAACATTTCTGGACGTTTTTCAATGGCAAAAATCAATGAATATTGTAAATGCACAAACAGTAATATCTCCACATTGCAAGGTGCAATTCTGAAATTTTTTGCTTTTTCCTGCTCCTCTTAGCATGATAAAGAAGATTCAAAGAGAGTGAGATGCCAGCTCTTTTCATTCAGTCAGTAGCTTCAAACATTTCTGGTATATGAATAACATGATGTTTTTCAATGGCAAAAATCAATGAATATTGTAAATGCACAAACATTAATTTCTCCGCATTGCAAGGTGCAATTCTGAAATTTTTTGCTTTTTCCTGCTTATCCTAGCATGATAAAGAAGATTCAAAGAGAGTGAGATGCCAGCTCCTTTCATTCAGTCAGTAGTTTCAAACATTTCTGGACGTTTTTCAATGGCAAAAATCAATGAATATTGTAAATGCACAAACAGTAAAATCTCCACATTGCAAGGTGCAATTCTGAAATTTTTTGCTTTTTCCTGCTAATCCTAGCATGATAAAGAAGATTCAAAGAGAGTGAGATGCCAGCTCCTTTCATTCAGTCAGTAGCTTCAAACATTTCTGGATGTTTTTCAATGGCAAAAATCAATGAATATTGTAAATGCACAGACAGTAATATCTCCACATTGCAAGGTGCAATTCTGAAATTTTTTGCTTTTTCCTGCTAATCCTAGCATGATAAAGAAGATTCAAAGAGAGTGAGATGCCAGCTCCTTTCATTCAGTCAGTAGCTTCAAACATTTCTGGACGTTTTTCAATTGCAAAAATCAATGAATATTGTAAATGCACAAACAGTAATATCTCCACATTGCAAGGTGCAATTCTGAAATTTTTTGCTTTTTCCTGCTCCTCTTAGCATGATAAAGAAGATTCAAAGAGAGTGAGATGCCAGCTCTTTTCATTCAGTCAGTAGCTTCAAACATTTCTGGTATATGAATAACATGATGTTTTTCAATGGCAAAAATCAATGAATATTGTAAATGCACAAACAGTAATTTCTCCGCATTGCAAGGTGCAATTCTGAAATTTTTTGCTTTTTCCTGCTAATCCTAGCATGATAAAGAAGATTCAAAGAGAGTGAGATGCCAGCTCCTTTCATTCAGTCAGTAGCTTCAAACATTTCTGGACGTTTTTCAATGGCAAAAATCAATGAATATTGTAAATGCACAAACAGTAATATCTCCACATTGCAAGGTGCAATTCTGAAATTTTTTGCTTTTTCCTGCTCCTCTTAGCATGATAAAGAAGATTCAAAGAGAGTGAGATGCCAGCTCCTTTCATTCAGTCAGTAGCTTCAAACATTTCTGGAGGTTTTTCAATGGCAAAAATCAATGAATATTGTAAATGCACAAACAGTAATATCTCCACATTGCAAGGTGCAATTCTGAAATTTTTTGCTTTTTCCTGCTAATCCTAGCATGATAAAGAAGATTCAAAGAGAGTGAGATGCCAGCTCTTTTCATTCAGTCAGTAGCTTCAAACATTTCTGGTATATGAATAACATGATGTTTTTCAATGGCAAAAATCAATGAATATTGTAAATGCACAAACAGTAATATCTCCACATTGCAAGGTGCAATTCTGAAATTTTTTGCTTTTTCCTGCTAATCCTAGCATGATAAAGAAGATTCAAAGAGAGTGAGATGCCAGCTCCTTTCATTCAGTCAGTAGCTTCAAACATTTCTGGACGTTTTTCAATGGCAAAAATCAATGAATATTGTAAATGCACAAACAGTAATATCTCCACATTGCAAGGTGCAATTCTGAAATTTTTTGCTTTTTACTGCTCCTCTTAGCATGATAAAGAAGATTCAAAGAGAGTGAGATGCCAGCTCCTTTCATTCAGTCAGTAGCTTCAAACATTTCTGGATGTTTTTCCATGGCAAAAATCAATAAATATTGTAAATGCACAAACAGTAATATCTCCACATTGCAAGGTGCAATTCTGAATTTTTTTGCTTTTTCCTGCTAATCCTAGCATGGTAAAGAAGATTCAAAGAGAGTGAGATGCCAGCTCCTTTCATTCAGTCAGTAGCTTCAAACATTTCTGGACATTTTTCAATGGCAAAAATCAATGAATATTGTAAATGCACAAACAGTAATATCTCCACATTGCAAGGTGCAATTCTGAAATTTTTTACTTTTTCCTGCTAATCCTAGCATAATAAAGAAGATTCAAAGAGAGTGAGATGCCAGCTCCTTTCATTCAGTCAGTAGCTTCAAACATTTCTGGACGTTTTTCAATGGCAAAAATCAATGAATATTGTAAATGCACAAACAGTAATTTCTCCGCATTGCAAGGTGCAGTTCTGAAATTTTTTGCTTTTTCCTGCTAATCCTAGCGTGATAAAGAAGATTCAAAGAGAGTGAGATGCCAGCTCCTTTCATTCAGTCAGTAGCTTCAAACATTTCTGGACGTTTTTCAATGGCAAAAATCAATGAATATTGTAAATGCACAAACAGTAATATCTCCACATTGCAAGGTGCAATTCTGACATTTTTTGCTTTTTCCTGCTCCTCTTAGCATGATAAAGAAGATTCAAAGAGAGTGAGATGCCAGCTCTTTTCATTCAGTCAGTAGCTTCAAACATTTCTGGTATATGAATAACATGATGTTTTTCAATGGCAAAAATCAATGAATATTGTAAATGCACAAACATTAATTTCTCCGCATTGCAAGGTGCAATTCTGAAATTTTTTGCTTTTTCCTGCTTATCCTAGCATGATAAAGAAGATTCAAAGAGAGTGAGATGCCAGCTCCTTTCATTCAGTCAGTAGCTTCAAACATTTCTGGACGTTTTTCAATGGCAAAAATCAATGAATATTGTAAATGCACAAACAGTAAAATCTCCACATTGCAAGGTGCAATTCTGAAATTTTTTGCTTTTTCCTGCTAATCCTAGCATGATAAAGAAGATTCAAAGAGAGTGAGATGCCAGCTCCTTTCATTCAGTCAGTAGCTTCAAACATTTCTGGACGTTTTTCAATTGCAAAAATCAATGAATATTGTAAATGCACAAACAGTAATATCTCCACATTGCAAGGTGCAATTCTGAAATTTTTTGCTTTTTCCTGCTCCTCTTAGCATGATAAAGAAGATTCAAAGAGAGTGAGATGCCAGCTCTTTTCATTCAGTCAGTAGCTTCAAACATTTCTGGTATATGAATAACATGATGTTTTTCAATGGCAAAAATCAATGAATATTGTAAATGCACAAACAGTAATTTCTCCGCATTGCAAGGTGCAATTCTGAAATTTTTTGCTTTTTCCTGCTAATCCTAGCATGATAAAGAAGATTCAAAGAGAGTGAGATGCCAGCTCCTTTCATTCAGTCAGTAGCTTCAAACATTTCTGGACGTTTTTCAATGGCAAAAATCAATGAATATTGTAAATGCACAAACAGTAATATCTCCACATTGCAAGGTGCAATTCTGAAATTTTTTGCTTTTTCCTGCTCCTCTTAGCATGATAAAGAAGATTCAAAGAGAGTGAGATGCCAGCTCCTTTCATTCAGTCAGTAGCTTCAAATATTTCTGGACGTTTTTCAATGGCAAAAATCAATGAATATTGTAAATGCACAAACAGTAATATCTCCACATTGCAAGGTGCAATTCTGAAATTTTTTGCTTTTTCCTGCTAATCCTAGCATGATAAAGAAGATTCAAAGAGAGTGAGATGCCAGCTCTTTTCATTCAGTCAGTAGCTTCAAACATTTCTGGTATATGAATAACATGATGTTTTTCAATGGCAAAAATCAATGAATATTGTAAATGCACAAACAGTAATTTCTCCGCATTGCAAGGTGCAATTCTGAAATTTTTTGCTTTTTCCTGCTAATCCTAGCATGATAAAGAAGATTCAAAGAGAGTGAGATGCCAGCTCCTTTCATTCAGTCAGTAGCTTCAAACATTTCTGGACGTTTTTCAATGGCAAAAATCAATGAATATTGTAAATGCACAAACAGTAATATCTCCACATTGCAAGGTGCAATTCTGAAATTTTTTGCTTTTTCCTGCTCCTCTTAGCATGATAAAGAAGATTCAAAGAGAGTGAGATGCCAGCTCCTTTCATTCAGTCAGTAGCTTCAAACATTTCTGGACGTTTTTCAATGGCAAAAATCAATAAATATTGTAAATGCACAAACAGTAATATCTCCACATTGCAAGGTGCAATTCTGAATTTTTTTGCTTTTTCCTGCTAATCCTAGCATGGTAAAGAAGATTCAAAGAGAGTGAGATGCCAGCTCCTTTCATTCAGTCAGTAGCTTCAAACATTTCTGGACAATTTTTCAATGGCAAAAATCAATGAATATTGTAAATGCACAAACAGTAATATCTCCACATTGCAAGGTGCAATTCTGAAATTTTTTACTTTTTCCTGCTAATCCTAGCATGATAAAGAAGATTCAAAGAGAGTGATATGCCAGCTCCTTTCATTCATTCAGTAGCTTCAAACATTTCTGGACGTTTTTCAATGGCAAAAATCAATGAATATTGTAAATGCACAAACAGTAATTTCTCCGCATTGCAAGGTGCAGTTCTGAAATTTTTTGCTTTTTCCTGCTAATCCTAGTGTGATAAAGAAGATTCAAAGAGAGTGAGATGCCAGCTCCTTTCATTCAGTCAGTAGCTTCAAACATTTCTGGACGTTTTTCAATGGCAAAAATCAATGAATATTGTAAATGCACAAACAGTAATATCTCCACATTGCAAGGTGCAATTCTGAAATTTTTTGCTTTTTCCTGCTCCTCTTAGCATGATAAAGAAGATTCAAAGAGAGTGAGATGCCAGCTCCTTTCATTCAGTCAGTAGCTTCAAACATTTCTGGACGTTTTTCAATGGCAAAAATCAATAAATATTGTAAATGCACAAACAGTAATATCTCCACATTGCAAGGTGCAATTCTGAATTTTTTTGCTTTTTCCTGCTAATCCTAGCATGGTAAAGAAGATTCAAAGAGAGTGAGATGCCAGCTCCTTTCATTCAGTCAGTAGCTTCAAACATTTCTGGACAATTTTTCAATGGCAAAAATCAATGAATATTGTAAATGCACAAACAGTAATATCTCCACATTGCAAGGTGCAATTCTGAAATTTTTTACTTTTTCCTGCTAATCCTAGCATGATAAAGAAGATTCAAAGAGAGTGATATGCCAGCTCCTTTCATTCATTCAGTAGCTTCAAACATTTCTGGACGTTTTTCAATGGCAAAAATCAATGAATATTGTAAATGCACAAACAGTAATATCTCCACATTGCAAGGTGCAATTCTGACATTTTTTGCTTTTTCCTGCTCCTCTTAGCATGATAAAGAAGATTCAAAGAGAGTGAGATGCCAGCTCTTTTCATTCAGTCAGTAGCTTCAAACATTTCTGGTATATGAATAACATGATGTTTTTCAATGGCAAAAATCAATGAATATTGTAAATGCACAAACATTAATTTCTCCGCATTGCAAGGTGCAATTCTGAAATTTTTTGCTTTTTCCTGCTTATCCTGGCATGATAAATTAGATTCAAAGAGAGTGAGATGCCAGCTCCTTTCATTCAGTCAGTAGCTTCAAACATTTCTGGACGTTTTTCAATGGCAAAAATCAATGAATATTGTAAATGCACAAACAGTAAAATCTCCACATTGCAAGGTGCAATTCTGAAATTTTTTGCTTTTTCCTGCTAATCCTAGCATGAGAAAGAAGATTGAAAGAGAGTGAGATGCCAGCTCCTTTCATTCAGTCAGTAGCTTCAAACATTTCTGGACGTTTTTCAATGGCAAAAATCAATGAATATTGTAAATGCACAAACAGTAATATCTCCACATTGCAGGGTGCAATTTTGAAATTTTTTGCTTTTTCCTGCTAATTCTAGCATGATAAAGAAGATTCAAAGAGAGTGAGATGCCAGCTACTTTCATTCAGTCAGTAGCTTCAAACATTTCTGGACGTTTTTCAATTGCAAAAATCAATGAATATTGTAAATGCAGAAACAGTAATATCTCCATATTGCAAGGTGCAATTCTGAAATTATTTGCTTTTTCCTGCTCCTCTTAGCATGATAAAGAAGATTCAAAGAGAGTGAGATGCCAGCTCTTTTCATTCAGTCAGTAGCTTCAAACATTTCTTGATGTTTTTCAATGGCAAAAATCAATGAATATTGTAAATGCACAAACAGTAATATCTCCACATTGCAAGGTGCAATTCTGAAATTTTTTGCTTTTTCCTGCTAATCCTAGCATGATAAAGAAGATTCAAAGAGAGTGAGATGCCAGCTCCTTTCATTCAGTCAGTAGCTTCAAACATTTCTGGACGTTTTTCAATGGCAAAAATCAATGAATATTGTAAATGCACAAACAGTAATATCTCCACATTGCAAGGTGCAATTCTGAAATTTTTTGCTTTTTCCTGCTCCTCTTAGCATGATAAAGAAGATTCAAAGAGAGTGAGATGCCAGCTCTTTTCATTCAGTCAGTAGCTTCAAACATTTCTGGTATATGAATAACTTGTTGTTTTTCAATGGCAAAAATCAATGAATATTGTAAATGCACAAACAGTAATTTCTCCGCATTGCAAGGTGCAATTCTGAAATTTTTTGCCTTTTCCTGCTAATCCTAGCATGATAAAGAAGATTCAAAGAGAGTGAGATGCAAGCTCCTTTCATTCAGTCAGTAGCTTCAAACATTTCTGGACGTTTTTCAATGGCAAAAATCAATGAATATTGTAAATGCACAAACAGTAATATCTCCACATTGCAAGGTGCAATTCTGAAATTTTTTGCTTTTTCCTGCTCCACTTAGCATGATAAAGAAGATTCAAAGAGAGTGAGATGCCAGATCTTTTCATTCAGTCAGTAGCTTCAAACATTTCTGGACGTTTTTCAATGGCAAAAATCAATGAATATTGTAAATGCACAAACAGTAATATCTCCACATTGCAAGATGCAATTCTGAAATTTTTTGCTTTTTCCTGCTCCTCTTAGCATGATAAAGAAGATTCAAAAAGAGTGAGATGCCAGCTCTTTTCATTCAGTCAGTAGCTTCAAACATTTCTGGTATATGAATAACATGATGTTTTTCAATGGCAAAAATCAATAAATATTGTAAATGCACAAACAGTAATTTCTCCGCATTGCAAGGTGCAATTCTGAAATTTTTTGCTTTTTCCTGCTAATCCTAGCATGATAAAGAAGATTCAAAGAGAGTGAGATGCCAGCTCCTTTCATTCAGTCAGTAGCTTCAAACATTTCTGGACAATTTTTCAATGCAAAAATCAATGAATATTGTAAATGCACAAACAGTAATATCTCCACATTGCAAGGTGCAATTCTGAAATTTTTTACTTTTTCCTGCTAATCCTAGCATGATAAAGAAGATTCAAAGAGAGTGATATGCCAGCTCCTTTCATTCATTCAGTAGCTTCAAACATTTCTGGACGTTTTTCAATGGCAAAAATCAATGAATATTGTAAATGCACAAACAGTAATTTCTCCGCATTGCAAGGTGCAGTTCTGAAATTTTTTGCTTTTTCCTGCTAATCCTAGTGTGATAAAGAAGATTCAAAGAGAGTGAGATGCCAGCTCCTTTCATTCAGTCAGTAGCTTCAAACATTTCTGGACGTTTTTCAATGGCAAAAATCAATGAATATTGTAAATGCACAAACAGTAATATCTCCACATTGCAAGGTGCAATTCTGAAATTTTTTGCTTTTTCCTGCTCCTCTTAGCATGATAAAGAAGATTCAAAGAGAGTGAGATGCCAGCTCCTTTCATTCAGTCAGTAGCTTCAAACATTTCTGGACGTTTTTCAATGGCAAAAATCAATAAATATTGTAAATGCACAAACAGTAATATCTCCACATTGCAAGGTGCAATTCTGAATTTTTTTGCTTTTTCCTGCTAATCCTAGCATGGTAAAGAAGATTCAAAGAGAGTGAGATGCCAGCTCCTTTCATTCAGTCAGTAGCTTCAAACATTTCTGGACAATTTTTCAATGGCAAAAATCAATGAATATTGTAAATGCACAAACAGTAATATCTCCACATTGCAAGGTGCAATTCTGAAATTTTTTACTTTTTCCTGCTAATCCTAGCATGATAAAGAAGATTCAAAGAGAGTGATATGCCAGCTCCTTTCATTCATTCAGTAGCTTCAAACATTTCTGGACGTTTTTCAATGGCAAAAATCAATGAATATTGTAAATGCACAAACAGTAATATCTCCACATTGCAAGGTGCAATTCTGACATTTTTTGCTTTTTCCTGCTCCTCTTAGCATGATAAAGAAGATTCAAAGAGAGTGAGATGCCAGCTCTTTTCATTCAGTCAGTAGCTTCAAACATTTCTGGTATATGAATAACATGATGTTTTTCAATGGCAAAAATCAATGAATATTGTAAATGCACAAACATTAATTTCTCCGCATTGCAAGGTGCAATTCTGAAATTTTTTGCTTTTTCCTGCTTATCCTGGCATGATAAATTAGATTCAAAGAGAGTGAGATGCCAGCTCCTTTCATTCAGTCAGTAGCTTCAAACATTTCTGGACGTTTTTCAATGGCAAAAATCAATGAATATTGTAAATGCACAAACAGTAAAATCTCCACATTGCAAGGTGCAATTCTGAAATTTTTTGCTTTTTCCTGCTAATCCTAGCATGAGAAAGAAGATTGAAAGAGAGTGAGATGCCAGCTCCTTTCATTCAGTCAGTAGCTTCAAACATTTCTGGACGTTTTTCAATGGCAAAAATCAATGAATATTGTAAATGCACAAACAGTAATATCTCCACATTGCAGGGTGCAATTTTGAAATTTTTTGCTTTTTCCTGCTAATTCTAGCATGATAAAGAAGATTCAAAGAGAGTGAGATGCCAGCTACTTTCATTCAGTCAGTAGCTTCAAACATTTCTGGACGTTTTTCAATTGCAAAAATCAATGAATATTGTAAATGCAGAAACAGTAATATCTCCATATTGCAAGGTGCAATTCTGAAATTATTTGCTTTTTCCTGCTCCTCTTAGCATGATAAAGAAGATTCAAAGAGAGTGAGATGCCAGCTCTTTTCATTCAGTCAGTAGCTTCAAACATTTCTTGATGTTTTTCAATGGCAAAAATCAATGAATATTGTAAATGCACAAACAGTAATATCTCCACATTGCAAGGTGCAATTCTGAAATTTTTTGCTTTTTCCTGCTAATCCTAGCATGATAAAGAAGATTCAAAGAGAGTGAGATGCCAGCTCCTTTCATTCAGTCAGTAGCTTCAAACATTTCTGGACGTTTTTCAATGGCAAAAATCAATGAATATTGTAAATGCACAAACAGTAATATCTCCCCATTGCAAGGTGCAATTCTGAAATTTTTTGCTTTTTCCTGCTCCTCTTAGCATGATAAAGAAGATTCAAAGAGAGTGAGATGCCAGCTCTTTTCATTCAGTCAGTAGCTTCAAACATTTCTGGTATATGAATAACTTGTTGTTTTTCAATGGCAAAAATCAATGAATATTGTAAATGCACAAACAGTAATTTCTCCGCATTGCAAGGTGCAATTCTGAAATTTTTTGCTTTTTCCTGCTAATCCTAGCATGATAAAGAAGATTCAAAGAGAGTGAGATGCAAGCTCCTTTCATTCAGTCAGTAGCTTCAAACATTTCTGGACGTTTTTCAATGGCAAAAATCAATGAATATTGTAAATGCACAAACAGTAATATCTCCACATTGCAAGGTGCAATTCTGAAATTTTTTGCTTTTTCCTGCTCCACTTAGCATGATAAAGAAGATTCAAAGAGAGTGAGATGCCAGATCTTTTCATTCAGTCAGTAGCTTCAAACATTTCTGGACGTTTTTCAATGGCAAAAATCAATGAATATTGTAAATGCACAAACAGTAATATCTCCACATTGCAAGATGCAATTCTGAAATTTTTTGCTTTTTCCTGCTCCTCTTAGCATGATAAAGAAGATTCAAAAAGAGTGAGATGCCAGCTCTTTTCATTCAGTCAGTAGCTTCAAACATTTCTGGTATATGAATAACATGATGTTTTTCAATGGCAAAAATCAATAAATATTGTAAATGCACAAACAGTAATTTCTCCGCATTGCAAGGTGCAATTCTGAAATTTTTTGCTTTTTCCTGCTAATCCTAGCATGATAAAGAAGATTCAAAGAGAGTGAGATGCCAGCTCCTTTCATTCAGTCAGTAGCTTCAAACATTTCTGGACGTTTTTCAATGGCAAAAATCAATGAATATTGTAAATGCACAAACAGTAATTTCTCCGCATTGCAAGGTGCAATTCTGAAATTTTTTGCTTTTTCCTGCTTATACTAGCATGATAAAGAAGATTCAAAGAGAGTGAGATGCCAGCTCCTTTCATTCAGTCAGTAGCTTCAAACATTTCTGGACGTTTTTCAATGGCAAAAATCAATGAATATTGTAAATGCACAAACAGTAATATCTCCACATTGCAAGGTGCAATTCTGAAATTTTTTGCTTTTTCCTGCTAATCCTAGCATGATAAAGAAGATTCAAAGAGAGTGAGATGCCAGCTCCTTTCTTTCAGTCAGTAGCTTCAAACATTTCTGGACGTTTTTCAATGGCAAAAATCAATGAATATTGTAAATGCACAAACAGTAATATCTCCACATTGCAAGGTGCAATTCTGAAATTTTTTGCTTTTTCCTGCTAATCCTAGCATGATAAAGAAGATTCAAAGAGAGTGAGATGCCAGCTCCTTTCATTCAGTCAGTAGCTTCAAACATTTCTGGACGTTTTTCAATTGCAAAAATCAATGAATATTGTAAATGCACAAACAGTAATATCTCCACATTGCAAGGTGCAATTCTGAAATTTTTTGCTTTTTCCTGCTCCTCTTAGCATGATAAAGAAGATTCAAAGAGAGTGAGATGCCAGCTCTTTTCATTCAGTCAGTAGCTTCAAACATTTCTGGTATATGAATAACATGATGTTTTTCAATGGCAAAAATCAATGAATATTGTAAATGCACAAACAGTAATTTCTCCGCATTGCAAGGAGCAATTCTGAAATTTTTTGCTTTTTCCTGCTAATCCTAGCATGATAAAGAAGATTCAAAGAGAGTGAGATGCCAGCTCCTTTCATTCAGTCAGTAGCTTCAAACATTTCTGGACGTTTTTCAATGGCAAAAATCAATGAATATTGTAAATGCACAAACAGTAATATCTCCACATTGCAAGGTGCAATTCTGACATTTTTTGCTTTTTCCTGCTCCTCTTAGCATGATAAAGAAGATTCAAAGAGAGTGAGATGCCAGATCTTTTCATTCAGTCAGTAGCTTCAAACATTTCTGGACGTTTTTCAATGGCAAAAATCAATGAATATTGTAAATGCACAAACAGTAATATCTCCACATTGCAAGGTGCAATTCTGAAATTTTTTGCTTTTTCCTGCTCCTCATAGCATGATAAAGAAGATTCAAAGAGAGTGAGATGCCAGCTCTTTTCATTCAGTCAGTAGCTTCAAACATTTCTGGTATATGAATAACATGATGTTTTTCAATGGCAAAAATGAATGAATATTGTAAATGCACAAACAGTAATTTCTCCGCATTGCAAGGTGCAATTCTGAAATTTTTTGCTTTTTCCTGCTAATCCTAGCATGATAAAGAAGATTCAAAGAGAGTGAGATGCCAGCTCCGTTCATTCAGTCAGTAGCTTCAAACATTTCTGGACGTTTTTCAATGGCAAAAATCAATGAATATTGTAAATGCACAAACAGTAATTTCTCCGCATTGCAAGGTGCAGTTCTGAAATTTTTTGCTTTTTCCTGCTAATCCTAGCGTGATAAAGAAGATTCAAAGAGAGTGAGATGCCAGCTCCTTTCATTCAGTCAGTAGCTTCAAACATTTCTGGACGTTTTTCAATGGCAAAAATCAATGAATATTGTAAATGCACAAACAGTAATATCTCCACATTGAAAGGTGCAATTCTGAAATTTTTTGCTTTTTCCTGCTAATCCTAGCATGATAAAGAAGATTCAAAGAGAGTGAGATGCCAGCTCCTTTCATTCAGTCAGTAGCTTCAAACATTTCTGGACGTTTTTCAATGGCAAAAATCAATGAATATTGTAAATGCACAAACAGTAATATCTCCACATTGCAAGGTGCAATTCTGAAATTTTTTGCTTTTTCCTGCTAATCCTAGCATGATAAAGAAGATTCAAAGAGAGTGAGATGCCAGCTCCTTTCTTTCAGTCAGTAGCTTCAAACATTTCTGGACGTTTTTCAATGGCAAAAATCAATGAATATTGTAAATGCACAAACAGTAATATCTCCACATTGCAAGGTACAATTCTGAAATTTTTTGCTTTTTCCTGCTAATCCTAGCATGATAAAGAAGATTCAAAGAGAGTGAGATGCCAGCTCCTTTCATTCAGTCAGTAGCTTTAAACATTTCTGGACGTTTTTCAATTGCAAAAATCAATGAATATTGTAAATGCACAAACAGTAATATCTCCACATTGCAAGGTGCAATTCTGAAATTTTTTGCTTTTTCCTGCTCCTCTTAGCATGATAAAGAAGATTCAAAGAGAGTGAGATGCCAGCTCTTTTCATTCAGTCAGTAGCTTCAAACATTTCTGGTATATGAATAACATGATGTTTTTCAATGGCAAAAATCAATGAATATTGTAAATGCACAAACAGTAATTTCTCCGCATTGCAAGGTGCAATTCTGAAATTTTTTGCTTTTTCCTGCTAATCCTAGCATGATAAAGAAGATTCAAAGAGAGTGAGATGCCAGCTCCTTTCATTCAGTCAGTAGCTTCAAACATTTCTGGACGTTTTTCAATGGCAAAAATCAATGAATATTGTAAATGCACAAACAGTAATATCTCCACATTGCAAGGTGCAATTCTGAAATTTTTTGCTTTTTCCTGCTCCTCTTAGCATGATAAAGAAGATTCAAAGAGAGTGAGATGCCAGCTCCTTTCATTCAGTCAGTAGCTTCAAACATTTCTGGACGTTTTTCAATGGCAAAAATCAATGAATATTGTAAATGCACAAACAGTAATATCTCCACATTGCAAGGTGCAATTCTGAAATTTTTTGCTTTTCCCTGCTAATCCTAGCATGATAAAGAAGATTCAAAGAGAGTGAGATGCCAGCTCTTTTCATTCAGTCAGTAGCTTCAAACATTTCTGGTATATGAATAACATGATGTTTTTCAATGGCAAAAATCAATGAATATTGTAAATGCACAAACAGTAATTTCTCCGCATTGCAAGGTGCAATTCTGAAATTTTTTGCTTTTTCCTGCTAATCCTAGCATGATAAAGAAGATTCAAAGAGAGTGAGATGCCAGCTCCTTTCATTCAGTCAGTAGCTTCAAACATTTCTGGACGTTTTTCAATGTCAAAAATCAATGAATATTGTAAATGCACAAACAGTAATATCTCCACATTGCAAGGTGCAATTCTGAAATTTTTTGCTTTTTCCTGCTCCTCTTAGCATGATAAAGAAGATTCAAAGAGAGTGAGATGCCAGCTCCTTTCATTCAGTCAGTAGCTTCAAACATTTCTGGACGTTTTTCAATGGCAAAAATCAATGAATATTGTAAATGCACAAACAGTAATATCTCCACATTGCAAGGTGCAATTCTGAAATTTTTTGCTTTTCCCTGCTAATCCTAGCATGATAAAGAAGATTCAAAGAGAGTGAGATGCCAGCTCTTTTCATTCAGTCAGTAGCTTCAAACATTTCTGGTATATGAATAACATGATGTTTTTCAATGGCAAAAATCAATGAATATTGTAAATGCACAAACAGTAATTTCTCCGCATTGCAAGGTGCAATTCTGAAATTTTTTGCTTTTTCCTGCTAATCCTAGCATGATAAAGAAGATTCAAAGAGAGTGAGATGCCAGCTCCTTTCATTCAGTCAGTAGCTTCAAACATTTCTGGACGTTTTTCAATGGCAAAAATCAATGAATATTGTAAATGCACAAACAGTAATATCTCCACATTGCAAGGTGCAATTCTGAAATTTTT
This sequence comes from Phyllobates terribilis, assembly GCF_046119375.1. Taxonomy (NCBI): domain Eukaryota; kingdom Metazoa; phylum Chordata; class Amphibia; order Anura; family Dendrobatidae; genus Phyllobates; species Phyllobates terribilis. The sequence continues at coordinate 252,321 of NW_027363256.1, forward strand.
TGCTTTTTCCTGCTCCTCTTAGCATGATAAAGAAGATTCAAAGAGAGTGAGATGCCAGCTCCTTTCATTCAGTCAGTAGCTTCAAATATTTCTGGACGTTTTTCAATGGCAAAAATCAATAAATATTGTAAATGCACAAACAGTAATATCTCCACATTGCAAGGTGCAATTCTGAATTTTTTGCTTTTTCCTGCTAATCCTAGCATGGTAAAGAAGATTCAAAGAGAGTGAGATGCCAGCTCCTTTCATTCATTCAGTAGCTTCAAACATTTCTGGACATTTTTCAATGGCAATAATCAATGAATATTGTAAATGTACAAACAGTAATATCTCCACATTGCAAGGTGCAATTCTGAAATTTTTTACTTTTTCCTGCTAATCCTAGCATGATAAAGAAGATTCAAAGAGAGTGAGATGCCAGCTCCTTTCATTCAGTCAGTAGCTTCAAACATTTCTGGACGTTTTTCAATGGCAAAAATCAATGAATATTGTAAATGCACAAACAGTAATTTCTCCGCATTGCAAGGTGCAGTTCTGAAATTTTTTGCTTTTTCCTGCTAATCCTAGCGTTATAAAGAAGATTCAAAGAGAGTGAGATGCCAGCTCCTTTCATTCAGTCAGTAGCTTCAAACATTTCTGGACGTTTTTCAATGGCAAAAATCAATGAATATTGTAAATGCACAAACAGTAATATCTCCACATTGCAAGGTGCAATTCTGACATTTTTTGCTTTTTCCTGCTCCTCTTAGCATGATAAAGAAGATTCAAAGAGAGTGAGATGCCAGCTCTTTTCATTCAGTCAGTAGCTTCAAACATTTCTGGTATATGAATAACATGATGTTTTTCAATGGCAAAAATCAATGAATATTGTAAATGCACAAACATTAATTTCTCCGCATTGCAAGGTGCAATTCTGAAATTTTTTGCTTTTTCCTGCTTATCCTGGCATGATAAAGAAGATTCAAAGAGAGTGAGATGCCAGCTCCTTTCATTCAGTCAGTAGCTTCAAACATTTCTGGACGTTTTTCAATGGCAAAAATCAATGAATATTGTAAATGCACAAACAGTAAAATCTCCACATTGCAAGGTGCAATTCTGAAATTTTTTGCTTTTTCCTGCTAATCCTAGCATGAGAAAGAAGATTGAAAGAGAGTGAGATGCCAGCTCCTTTCATTCAGTCAGTAGCTTCAAACATTTCTGGACGTTTTTCAATGGCAAAAATCAATGAATATTGTAAATGCACAAACAGTAATATCTCCACATTGCAGGGTGCAATTCTGAAATTTTTTGCTTTTTCCTGCTAATCCTAGCATGATAAAGAAGATTCAAAGAGAGTGAGATGCCAGCTACTTTCATTCAGTCAGTAGCTTCAAACATTTCTGGATGTTTTTCAATTGCAAAAATCAATGAATATTGTAAATGCACAAACAGTAATATCTCCATATTGCAAGGTGCAATTCTGAAATTATTTGCTTTTTCCTGCTCCTCTTAGCATGATAAAGAAGATTCAAAGAGAGTGAGATGCCAGCTCTTTTCATTCAGTCAGTAGCTTCAAACATTTCTTGATGTTTTTCAATGGCAAAAATCAATGAATATTGTAAATGCACAAACAGTAATATCTCCACATTGCAAGGTGCAATTCTGAAATTTTTTGCTTTTTCCTGCTAATCCTAGCATGATAAAGAAGATTCAAAGAGAGTGAGATGCCAGCTCCTTTCATTCAGTCAGTAGCTTCAAACATTTCTGGACGTTTTTCAATGGCAAAAATCAATGAATATTGTAAATGCACAAACAGTAATATCTCCACATTGCAAGGTGCAATTCTGAAATTTTTTGCTTTTTCCTGCTCCTCTTAGCATGATAAAGAAGATTCAAAGAGAGTGAGATGCCAGCTCTTTTCATTCAGTCAGTAGCTTCAAACATTTCTGGTATATGAATAACTTGTTGTTTTTCAATGGCAAAAATCAATGAATATTGTAAATGCACAAACAGTAATTTCTCCGCATTGCAAGGTGCAATTCTGAAATTTTTTGCTTTTTCCTGCTAATCCTAGCATGATAAAGAAGATTCAAAGAGAGTGAGATGCCAGCTCCTTTCATTCAGTCAGTAGCTTCAAACATTTCTGGACGTTTTTCAATTGCAAAAATCAATGAATATTGTAAATGCACAAACAGTAATATCTCCACATTGCAAGGTGCAATTCTGAAATTTTTTGCTTTTTCCTGCTCCTCTTAGCATGATAAAGAAGATTCAAAGAGAGTGAGATGCCAGCTCCTTTCATTCAGTCAGTAGCTTCAAACATTTCTGGACGTTTTTCAATGGCAAAAATCAATAAATATTGTAAATGCACAAACAGTAATATCTCCACATTGCAAGGTGCAATTCTGAATTTTTTTGCTTTTTCCTGCTAATCCTAGCATGGTAAAGAAGATTCAAAGAGAGTGAGATGCCAGCTCCTTTCATTCAGTCAGTAGCTTCAAACATTTCTGGACATTTTTCAAAGGCAAAAATCAATGAATATTGTAAATGCACAAACAGTAATATCTCCACATTGCAAGGTGCAATTCTGAAATTTTTTACTTTTTCCTGCTAATCCTAGCATGATAAAGAAGATTCAAAGAGAGTGAGATGCCAGCTCCTTTCATTCAGTCAGTAGCTTCAAACATTTCTGGACGTTTTTCAATGGCAAAAATCAATGAATATTGTAAATGCACAAACAGTAATATCTCCACATTGCAAGGTGCAATTCTGACATTTTTTGCTTTTTCCTGCTCCTCTTAGCATGATAAAGAAGATTCAAAGAGAGTGAGATGCCAGCTCTTTTCATTCAGTCAGTAGCTTCAAACATTTCTGGTATATGAATAACATGATGTTTTTCAATGGCAAAAATCAATGAATATTGTAAATGCACAAACATTAATTTCTCCGCATTGCAAGGTGCAATTCTGAAATTTTTTGCTTTTTCCTGCTTATCCTGGCATGATACAGAAGATTCAAAGAGAGTGAGATGCCAGCTCCTTTCATTCAGTCAGTAGCTTCAAACATTTCTGGACGTTTTTCAATGGCAAAAATCAATGAATATTGTAAATGCACAAACAGTAAAATCTCCACATTGCAAGGTGCAATTCTGAAATTTTTTGCTTTTTCCTGCTAATCCTAGCATGAGAAAGAAGATTGAAAGAGAGTGAGATGCCAGCTCCTTTCATTCAGTCAGTAGCTTCAAACATTTCTGGACGTTTTTCAATGGCAAAAATCAATGAATATTGTAAATGCACAAACAGTAATATCTCCACATTGCAGGGTGCAATTCTGAAATTTTTTGCTTTTTCCTGCTAATCCTAGCATGATAAAGAAGATTCAAAGAGAGTGAGATGCCAGCTACTTTCATTCAGTCAGTAGCTTCAAACATTTCTGGACGTTTTTCAATTGCAAAAATCAATGAATATTGTAAATGCACAAACAGTAATATCTCCATATTGCAAGGTGCAATTCTGAAATTATTTGCTTTTTCCTGCTCCTCTTAGCATGATAAAGAAGATTCAAAGAGAGTGAGATGCCAGCTCTTTTCATTCAGTCAGTAGCTTCAAACATTTCTTGATGTTTTTCAATGGCAAAAATCAATGAATATTGTAAATGCACAAACAGTAATATCTCCACATTGCAATGTGCAATTCTGAAATTTTTTGCTTTTTCCTGCTAATCCTAGCATGATAAAGAAGATTCAAAGAGAGTGAGATGCCAGCTCCTTTCATTCAGTCAGTAGCTTCAAACATTTCTGGACGTTTTTCAATGGCAAAAATCAATGAATATTGTAAATGCACAAACAGTAATATCTCCACATTGCAAGGTGCAATTCTGAAATTTTTTGCTTTTTCCTGCTCCTCTTAGCATGATAAAGAAGATTCAAAGAGAGTGAGATGCCAGATCTTTTCATTCAGTCAGTAGCTTCAAACATTTCTGGACGTTTTTCAATGGCAAAAATCAATGAATATTGTAAATGCACAAACAGTAATATCTCCACATTGCAAGGTGCAATTCTGAAATTTTTTGCTTTTTCCTGCTCCTCTTAGCATGATAAAGAAGATTCAAAGAGAGTGAGATGCCAGCTCTTTTCATTCAGTCAGTAGCTTCAAACATTTCTGGTATATGAATAACATGATGTTTTTCAATGGCAAAAATGAATGAATATTGTAAATGCACAAACAGTAATTTCTCCGCATTGCAAGGTGCAATTCTGAAATTTTTTGCTTTTTCCTGCTAATCCTAGCATGATAAAGAAGATTCAAAGAGAGTGAGATGCCAGCTCCTTTCATTCAGTCAGTAGCTTCAAACATTTCTGGACGTTTTTCAATGGCAAAAATGAATGAATATTGTAAATGCACAAACAGTAATTTCTCCGCATTGCAAGGTGCAATTCTGAAATTTTTTGCTTTTTCCTGCTAATCCTAGCATGATAAAGAAGATTCAAAGAGAGTGAGATGCCAGCTCCTTTCATTCAGTCAGTAGCTTCAAACATTTCTGGACGTTTTTCAATGGCAAAAATCAATGAATATTGTAAATGCACAAACAGTAATATCTCCACATTGCAAGGTGCAATTCTGAAATTTTTTGCTTTTTCCTGCTTATCCTAGCATGATAAAGAAGATTCAAAGAGAGTGAGATGCCAGCTCCTTTCATTCAGTCAGTAGCTTCAAACATTTCTGGACATTTTTCAATGGCAAAAATCAATGAATATTGTAAATGCACAAACAGTAATATCTCCACATTGCAAGGTGCAATTCTGAAATTTTTTGCTTTTTCCTGCTAATCCTAGCATGATAAAGAAGATTCAAAGAGAGTGAGATGCCAGCTCCTTTCATTCAGTCAGTAGCTTCAAACATTTCTGGACGTTTTTCAATGGCAAAAATCAATGAATATTGTAAATGCACAAACAGTAATTTCTCCGCATTGCAAGGTGCAATTCTGAAATTTTTTGCTTTTTCCTGCTAATCCTAGCATGATAAAGAAGATTCAAAGAGAGTGAGATGCCAGCTCTTTTCATTCAGTGAGTAGCTTCAAACATTTCTGGTATATGAATAACATGATGTTTTTCAATGGCAAAAATGAATGAATATTGTAAATGCACAAACAGTAATTTCTCCGCATTGCAAGGTGCAATTCTGAAATTTTTTGCTTTTTCCTGCTAATCCTAGCATGATAAAGAAGATTCAAAGAGAGTGAGATGCCAGCTCCTTTCATTCAGTCAGTAGCTTCAAACATTTCTGGACGTTTTTCAATGGCAAAAATCAATGAATATTGTAAATGCACAAACAGTAATTTCTCCGCATTGCAAGGTGCAATTCTGAAATTTTTTGCTTTTTCCTGCTAATCCTAGCATGATAAAGAAGATTCAAAGAGAGTGAGATGCCAGCTCCTTTCATTCAGTCAGTAGCTTCAAACATTTCTGGACGTTTTTCAATGGCAAAAATCAATGAATATTGTAAATGCACAAACAGTAATATCTCCACATTGCAAGGTGCAATTCTGAAATTTTTTGCTTTTTCCTGCTAATCCTAGCATGATAAAGAAGATTCAAAGAGAGTGAGATGCCAGCTCCTTTCATTCAGTCAGTAGCTTCAAACATTTCTGGACATTTTTCAATGGCAAAAATCAATGAATATTGTAAATGCACAAACAGTAATATCTCCACATTGCAAGGTGCAATTCTGAAATTTTTTGCTTTTTCCTGCTAATCCTAGCATGATAAAGAAGATTCAAAGAGAGTGAGATGCCAGCTCCTTTCATTCAGTCAGTAGCTTCAAACATTTCTGGACGTTTTTCAATGGCAAAAATCAATGAATATTGTAAATGCACAAACAGTAATTTCTCCGCATTGCAAGGTGCAATTCTGAAATTTTTTGCTTTTTCCTGCTAATCCTAGCATGATAAAGAAGATTCAAAGAGAGTGAGATGCCAGCTCCTTTCATTCAGTCAGTAGCTTCAAACATTTCTGGACGTTTTTCAATGGCAAAAATCAATGAATATTGTAAATGCACAAACAGTAATATCTCCACATTGCAAGGTGCAATTCTGAAATTTTTTGCTTTTTCCTGCTCCTCTTAGCATGATAAAGAAGATTCAAAGAGAGTGAGATGCCAGCTCTTTTCATTCAGTCAGTAGCTTCAAACATTTCTGGTATATGAATAACATGATGTTTTTCAATGGCAAAAATCAATGAATATTGTAAATGCACAAACATTAATTTCTCCACATTGCAAGGTGCAATTCTGAAATTTTTTGCTTTTTCCTGCTAATCCTAGCATGATAAAGAAGATTCAAAGAGAGTGAGATGCCAGCTCCTTTCATTCAGTCAGTAACTTCAAACATTTCTGGACGTTTTTCAATGGCAAAAATCAATGAATATTGTAATTGCACAAACAGTAATATCTCCACATTGCAAGGTGCAATTCTGAAATTTTTTGCTTTTTCCTGCTCCTCTTAGCATGATAAAGAAGATTCAAAGAGAGTGAGATGCCAGCTCCTTTCATTCAGTCAGTAGCTTCAAACATTTCTGGACGTTTTTCAATGGCAAAAATCAATGAATATTGTAAATGCACAAACAGTAATATCTCCACATTGCAAGGTGCAATTCTGAAATTTTTTGCTTTTTCCTGCTAATCCTAGCATGATAAAGAAGATTCAAAGAGAGTGAGATGCCAGCTCCTTTCATTCAGTCAGTAGCTTCAAATATTTCTGGACGTTTTTCAATGGCAAAAATCAATGAATATTGTAAATGCACAAACAGTAATATCTCCACATTGCAAGGTGCAATTCTGAAATTTTTTGCTTTTTCCTGCTAATCCTAGCATGATAAAGAAGATTCAAAGAGAGTGAGATGCCAGCTCATTTCATTCAGTCAGTAGCTTCAAACATTTCTGGACGTTTTTCAATGGCAAAAATCAATGAATATTGTAAATGCACAAACAGTAATATCTCCACATTGCAAGGTGCAATTCTGAAATTTTTTGCTTTTTCCTGCTCCTCTTAGCATGATAAAGAAGATTCAAAGAGAGTGAGATGCCAGCTCTTTTCATTCAGTCAGTAGCTTCAAACATTTCTGGTATATGAATAACTTGATGTTTTTCAATGGCAAAAATCAATCATAGAATCATAGAATGGTAGAGTTGGAAGGGACCTCCTGGGTCATCTGGTCCAACCCCCTGCTCAAAGCAGGATTCACTAGATCATCTCAGACAGATGTCTGTCCAGCCTCTGTTTGAAGACGTTCATTGAAGGGGAACTCACCACCTCTCGTGGCAGCCTGTTCCACTCATTAATCACCCTAACTGTCAAAAAGTTTTTTCTAATATCTAATCAGTGTCTCCTCCCATTTATTTTCATCCCATTGCTTCTAATAGAATCATACAATGAATATTGTAAATGCACAAACAGTAATTTCTTTGCATTGCAAGGTGCAATTCTGAAACTTTTTGCTTTTTCCTGCTAATCCTAGCATGATAAAGAAGATTCAAAGAGAGTGAGATGCCAGCTCCTTTCATTCAGTCAGTAGCTTCAAAACATTTCTGGTATATGAATAACATGATGTTTTTCAATGGCAAAAATCAATGAATATTGTAAATGCACAAACAGTAATATCTCCACATTGCAAAGTGCAATTCTGAAATTTTTTGCTTTTTCCTGCTAATCCTAGCATGATAAAGAAGATTCAAAGAGAGTGAGATGCCAGCTCCTTTCATTCAGTCAGTAGCTTCAAACGTTTCTGGACGTTTTTCAATGGCAAAAATCAATGAATATTGTAAATGCACAAACAGTAATTTCTCCGCATTGCAAATTGCAATTCTGAAATTTTTTGCTTTTTCCTGCTCCTCTTAGCATGATAAAGAAGATTCAAAGAGAGTGAGATGCCAGCTCTTTTCATTCACTCAGTAGCTTCAAACATTTCTGGTATATAAATAACATGATGTTTTTCAATGGCAAAAATCAATGAATATTGTAAATGCACAAACAGTAATTTCTCCGCATTGCAAGGTGCAATTCTGAAATTTTTTGCTTTTTCCTGCTAATCCTAGCATGATAAAGAAGATTCAAAGAGAGAGAGATGCCAGCTCCTTTCATTCAGTCAGTAGCTTCAAACATTTCTGGACGTTTTTCAATGGCAAAAATCAATGAATATTGTAAATGCACAAACAGTAATTTCTCCGCATTGCAAGGTGCAATTTTGAAATTTTTTGCTTTTTCCTGCTAATCCTAGCATGATAAAGAAGATTCAAAGAGAGTGAGATGCCAGCTCCTTTCATTCAGTCAGTAGCTTCAAACATTTCTGGACGTTTTTCAATGGCAAAAATCAATGAATATTGTAAATGCACAAACAGTAATATCTCCACATTGCAAGGTGCAATTCTGAATTTTTTTGCTTTTTCCTGCTCCTCTTAGCATGATAAAGAAGATTCAAAGAGAGTGAGATGCCAGCTCTTTTCATTCAGTCAGTAGCTTCAAACATTTCTGGACGTTTTTCAATGGCAAAAATCAATGAATATTGTAAATGCACAAACAGTAATATCTCCACATTGCAAGGTGCAATTCTGAAATTTTTTGCTTTTTCCTGCTAATCCTAGCATGATAAAGAAGATTCAAAGAGAGTGAGATGCCAGCTCCTTTCATTCAGACAGTAGCTTCAAACATTTCTGGACGTTTTTCAATGGCAAAAATCAATGAATATTGTAAATGCACAAACAGTAATATCTCCACATTGCAAGGTGCAATTCTGAAATTTTTTGCTTTTTCCTGCTAATCCTAGCATGATAAAGAAGATTCAAAGAGAGTGAGATGCCAGCTCCTTTCATTCAGTCAGTAGCTTCAAACATTTCTGGTATATGAATAACATGATGTTTTTCAATGGCAAAAATCAATGAATATTGTAAATGCACAAACAGTAATATCTCCACATTGCAAAGTGCAATTCTGAATTTTTTTGCTTTTTCCTGCTAATCCTAGCATGATAAAGAAGATTCAAAGAGAGTGAGATGCCAGCTCCTTTCATTCAGTCAGTAGCTTCAAACATTTCTGGACGTTTTTCAATGGCAAAAATCAATGAATATTGTAAATGCACAAACAGTAATTTCTCCGCATTGCAAATTGCAATTCTGAAATTTTTGCTTTTTCCTGCTCCTCTTAGCATGATAAAGAAGATTCAAAGAGAGTGAGATGCCAGCTCTTTTCATTCACTCAGTAGCTTCAAACATTTCTGGTATATAAATAACATGATGTTTTTCAATGGCAAAAATCAATGAATATTGTAAATGCACAAACAGTAATTTCTCCGCATTGCAAGGTGCAATTCTGAAATTTTTTGCTTTTTCCTGCTAATCCTAGCATGATAAAGAAGATTCAAAGAGAGAGAGATGCCAGCTCCTTTCATTCAGTCAGTAGCTTCAAACATTTCTGGACGTTTTTCAATGGCAAAAATCAATGAATATTGTAAATGCACAAACAGTAATTTCTCCGCATTGCAAGGTGCAATTCTGAAATTTTTTGCTTTTTCCTGCTTATCCTAGCATGATAAAGAAGATTCAAAGAGAGTGAGATGCCAGCTCCTTTCATTCAGTCAGTAGCTTCAAACATTTCTGGACGTTTTTCAATGGCAAAAATCAATGAATATTGTAAATGCACAAACAGTAATATCTCCACATTGCAAGGTGCAATTCTGAATTTTTTTGCTTTTTCCTGCTCCTCTTAGCATGATAAAGAAGATTCAAAGAGAGTGAGATGCCAGCTCTTTTCATTCAGTCAGTAGCTTCAAACATTTCTGGACGTTTTTCAATGGCAAAAATCAATGAATATTGTAAATGCACAAACAGTAATATCTCCACATTGCAAGGTGCAATTCTGAAATTTTTTGCTTTTTCCTGCTAATCCTAGCATGATAAAGAAGATTCAAAGAGAGTGAGATGCCAGCTCCTTTCATTCAGACAGTAGCTTCAAACATTTCTGGACGTTTTTCAATGGCAAAAATCAATGAATATTGTAAATGCACAAACAGTAATATCTCCACATTGCAAGGTGCATTTCTGAAATTTTTTGCTTTTTCCTGCTAATCCTAGCATGATAAAGAAGATTCAAAGAGAGTGAGATGCCAGCTCCTTTCATTCAGTCAGTAGCTTCAAACATTTCTGGTATATGAATAACATGATGTTTTTCAATGGCAAAAATCAATGAATATTGTAAATGCACAAACAGTAATTTCTCCGCATTGCAAGGTGCAATTTGGAAATTTTGGGCTTTTTCCTGCTAATCCTAGCATGATAAAGAAGATTCAAAGAGAGTGAGATGCCAGCTCCTTTCATTCAGTCAGTAGCTACAAACATTTCTGGACGTTTTTCAATGGCAAAAATCAATGAATATTGTAAATGCACAAACAGTAATATCTCCACATTGCAAGGTGCAATTCTGAAATTTTTTGCTTTTTCCTGCTAATCCTAGCATGATAAAGATGATTCAAAGAGAGTGAGATGCCAGCTCCTTTCATTCAGTCAGTAGCTTCAAACATTTCTGGACGTTTTTCAATGGCAAAAATCAATGAATATAGTAAATGCACAAACAGTAATATCTCCACATTGCAAGGTGCAATTCTGAAATTTTTTGCTTTTTCCTGCTAATCCTAGCATGATAAAGAAGATTCAAAGAGAGTGAGATGCCAGCTCCTTTCATTCAGTCAGTAGCTTCAAACATTTCTGGACGTTTTTCAATGGCAAAAATCAATGAATATTGTAAATGCACAAACAGTAATTTCTCCACATTGCAAGGTGCAATTCTGAAATTTTTTGCTTTTTCCTGCTAATCCTAGCATGATAAAGAAGATTCAAAGAGAGTGAGATGCCAGCTCCTTTCATTCAGTCAGTAGCTTCAAACATTTCTGGACGTTTTTCAATGGCAAAAATCAATGAATATTGTAAATGCACAAACAGTAATATCTCCACATTGCAAGGTGCAATTCTGAAATTTTTTGCTTTTTCCTGCTAATCCTAGCATGATAAAGAAGATTCAAAGAGAGTGAGATGCCAGCTCCTTTCATTCAGTCAGTAGCTTCAAACATTTCTGGACGTTTTTCAATGGCAAAAATCAATGAATATTGTAAATGCACAAACAGTAATATCTCCACATTGCAAGATGCAATTCTGAAATTTTTTGCTTTTTCCTGCTAATCCTAGCATGATAAAGAAGATTCAATGAGAGTGAGATGCCAGCTCCTTTCATTCAGTCAGTAGCTTCAAACATTTCTGGACGTTTTTCAATGGCAAAAATCAATGAATTTTGTAAATGCACAAACAGTAATATCTCCACATTGCAAGGTGCAATTCTGAATTTTTTTGCTTTTTCCTGCTCCTCTTAGCATGATAAAGAAGATTCAAAGAGAGTGAGATGCCAGCTCTTTTCATTCAGTCAGTAGCTTCAAACATTTCTGGTATATGAATAACATGATGTTTTTCAATGGCAAAAATCAATGAATATTGTAAATGCACAAACAGTAATATCTCCACATTGCAAGGTGCAATTCTGAAATTTTTTGCTTTTTCCTGCTAATCCTAGCATGATAAAGATGATTCAAAGAGAGTGAGATGCCAGCTCCTTTCATTCAGTCAGTAGCTTCAAACATTTCTGGACGTTTTTCAATGGCAAAAATCAATGAATATAGTAAATGCACAAACAGTAATATCTCCACATTGCAAGGTGCAATTCTGAAATTTTTTGCTTTTTCCTGCTAATCCTAGCATGATAAAGAAGATTCAATGAGAGTGAGATGCCAGCTCCTTTCATTCAGTCAGTAGCTTCAAACATTTCTGGACGTTTTTCAATGGCAAAAATCAATGAATATTGTAAATGCACAAACAGTAATTTCTCCGCATTGCAAGGTGCAATTCTGAAATTTTTTGCTTTTTCCTGCTAATCCTAGCATGATAAAGAAGATTCAAAGAGAGTGAGATGCCAGCTCCTTTCATTCAGTCAGTAGCTTCAAACATTTCTGGACGTTTTTCAATGGCAAAGATCAATGAATATTGTATATGCACAAACAGTAATATCTCCACATTGCAAGGTGCAATACTGAAATTTTTTGCTTTTTCCTGCTAATCCTAGCATGATAAAGAAGATTCAAAGAGAGTGAGATGCCAGCTACTTTCATTCAGTCAGTAGCTTCAAACATTTCTGGACGTTTTTCAATGGCAAAAATCAATGAATATTGTAAATGCACAAACAGTAATATCTCCACATTGCAAGGTGCAATTCTGAAATTTTTTGCTTTTTCCTGCTAATCCTAGCATGATAAAGAAGATTCAAAGAGAGTGAGATGCCAGCTCCTTTCATTCAGTCAGTAGCTTCAAACATTTCTGGACGTTTTTCAATGGCAAAAATCAATGAATATTGTAAATGCACAAACAGTAATATCTCCACATTGCAAGGTGCAATTCTGAATTTTTTTGATTTTTCCTGCTCCTCTTAGCATGATAAAGAAGATTCAAAGAGAGTGAGATGCCAGCTCTTTTCATTCAGTCAGTAGCTTCAAACATTTCTGGTATATGAATAACATGATGTTTTTCAATGGCAAAAATCAATGAATATTGTAAATGCACAAACAGTAATTTCTCCACATTGCAAGGTGCAATTCTGAAATTTTTTGCTTTTTCCTGCTAATCCTAGCATGATAAAGAAGATTCAAAGAGAGTGAGATGCCAGCTCCTTTCATTCAGTCAGTGGCTTCAAACATTTCTGGACGTTTTTCAATGGCAAAAATCAATGAATATTGTAAATGAACAAACAGTAATATCTCCACATTGCAAGGTGCAATTCTGAAATTTTTTGCTTTTTCCTGCTAATCCTAGCATGATAAAGAAGATTCAAAGAGAGTGAGATGCCAGCTCTTTTCATTCAGTCAGTAGCTTCAAACATTTCTGGTATATGAATAACATGATGTTTTTCAATGGCAAAAATCAATGAATATTGTAAATGCACAAACAGTAATTTCTCCGCATTGCAAGGTGAAATTCTGAAATTTTTTGCTTTTTCCTGCTAATCCTAGCATGATAAAGAAGATTCAAAGAGAGTGAGATGCCAGCTCCTTTCATTCAGTCAGTAGCTTCAAACATTTCTGGACGTGTTTCAATGGCAAAAATCAATGAATATTGTAAATGCACAAACAGTAATTTCTCCGCATTGCAAGGTGCAATTCTGAAATTTTTTGCTTTTTCCTGCTAATCCTAGCATGATAAAGAAGATTCAAAGAGAGTGAGATGCCAGCTCCTTTCATTCAGTCAGTAGCTTCAAACATTTCTGGACGTTTTTCAATGGCAAAAATCAATGAATATTGTAAATGCACAAACAGTAATATCTCCACATTGCAATGTGCAATTCTGAAATTTTTTGCTTTTTCCTGCTCCTCTTAGCATGATAAAGAAGATTCAAAGAGAGTGAGATGCCAGCTCTTTTCATTCAGTCAGTAGCTTCAAACATTTCTGGACGTTTTTCAATGGCAAAAATCAATGAATATTGTAAATGCACAAACAGTAATATCTCCACATTGCAAGGTACAATTCTGAAATTTTTTGCTTTTTCCTGCTCCTCTTAGCATGATAAAGAAGATTCAAAGAGAGTGAGATGCCAGCTCTTTTCATTCAGTCAGTAGCTTTAAACATTTCTGGTATATGAATAACATGATGTTTTTCAATGGCAAAAATGAATGAATATTGTAAATGCACAAACAGTAATTTCTCCGCATTGCAAGGTGCAATTCTGAAATTTTTTGCTTTTTCCTGCTAATCCTAGCATGATAAAGAAGATTCAAAGAGAGTGAGATGCCAGCTCCTTTCATTCAGTAAGTAGCTTCAAACATTTCTGGACGTTTTTCAATGGCAAAAATCAATGAATATTGTAAATGCACAAACAGTAATATCTCCACATTGCAAGGTGCAATTCTGAAATTTTTTGCTTTTTCCTGCTCCTCTTAGCATGATAAAGAAGATTCAAAGAGAGTGAGATGCCAGCTCTTTTCATTCAGTCAGTAGCTTCAAACATTTCTGGTATATGAATAACTTGATGTTTTTCAATGGCAAAAATCAATCATAGAATCATAGAATGGTAGAGTTGGAAGGGACCTCCTGGGTCATCTGGTCCAACCCCCTGCTCAAAGCAGGATTCACTAGATCATCTCAGACAGATGTCTGTCCAGCCTCTGTTTGAAGACGTTCATTGAAGGGGAACTCACCACCTCTCGTGGCAGCCTGTTCCACTCATTAATCACCCTAACTGTCAAAAAGTTTTTTCTAATATCTAATCAGTGTCTCCTCCCATTTATTTTCATCCCATTGCTTCTAATAGAATCATACAATGAATATTGTAAATGCACAAACAGTAATTTCTCCGCATTGCAAGGTGCAATTCTGAAACTTTTTGCTTTTTCCTGCTAATCCTAGCATGATAAAGAAGATTCAAAGAGAGTGAGATGCCAGCTCCTTTCATTCAGTCAGTAGCTTCAAACATTTCTGGTATATGAATAACATGATGTTTTTCAATGGCAAAAATCAATGAATATTGTAAATGCACAAACAGTAATATCTCCACATTGCAAAGTGCAATTCTGAAATTTTTTGCTTTTTCCTGATAATCCTAGCATGATAAAGAAGATTCAAAGAGAGTGAGATGCCAGCTCCTTTCATTCAGTCAGTAGCTTCAAACATTTCTGGACGTTTTTCAATGGCAAAAATCAATGAATATTGTAAATGCACAAACAGTAATTTCTCCGCATTGCAAATTGCAATTCTGAAATTTTTTGCTTTTTCCTGCTCCTCTTAGCATGATAAAGAAGATTCAAAGAGAGTGAGATGCCAGCTCTTTTCATTCACTCAGTAGCTTCAAACATTTCTGGTATATAAATAACATGATGTTTTTCAATGGCAAAAATCAATGAATATTGTAAATGCACAAACAGTAATTTCTCCGCATTGCAAGGTGCAATTCTGAAATTTTTTGCTTTTTCCTGCTAATCCTAGCATGATAAAGAAGATTCAAAGAGAGAGAGATGCCAGCTCCTTTCATTCAGTCAGTAGCTTCAAACATTTCTGGACGTTTTTCAATGGCAAAAATCAATGAATATTGTAAATGCACAAACAGTAATTTCTCCGCATTGCAAGGTGCAATTCTGAAATTTTTTGCTTTTTCCTGCTAATCCTAGCATGATAAAGAAGATTCAAAGAGAGTGAGATGCCAGCTCCTTTCATTCAGTCAGTAGCTTCAAACATTTCTGGACGTTTTTCAATGGCAAAAATCAATGAATATTGTAAATGCACAAACAGTAATATCTCCACATTGCAAGGTGCAATTCTGAATTTTTTTGCTTTTTCCTGCTCCTCTTAGCATGATAAAGAAGATTCAAAGAGAGTGAGATGCCAGCTCTTTAAATTCAGTCAGTAGCTTCAAACATTTCTGGACGTTTTTCAATGGCAAAAATCAATGAATATTGTAAATGCACAAACAGTAATATCTCCACATTGCAAGGTGCAATTCTGAAATTTTTTGCTTTTTCCTGCTAATCCTAGCATGATAAAGAAGATTCAAAGAGAGTGAGATGCCAGCTCCTTTCATTCAGACAGTAGCTTCAAACATTTCTGGACGTTTTTCAATGGCAAAAATCAATGAATATTGTAAATGCACAAACAGTAATATCTCCACATTGCAAGGTGCAATTCTGAAATTTTTTGCTTTTTCCTGCTAATCCTAGCATGATAAAGAAGATTCAAAGAGAGTGAGATGCCAGCTCCTTTCATTCAGTCAGTAGCTTCAAACATTTCTGGTATATGAATAACATGATGTTTTTCAATGGCAAAAATCAATGAATATTGTAAATGCACAAACAGTAATATCTCCACATTGCAAAGTGCAATTCTGAAATTTTTTGCTTTTTCCTGCTAATCCTAGCATGATAAAGAAGATTCAAAGAGAGTGAGATGCCAGCTCCTTTCATTCAGTCAGTAGCTTCAAACATTTCTGGACGTTTTTCAATGGCAAAAATCAATGAATATTGTAAATGCACAAACAGTAATTTCTCCGCATTGCAAATTGCAATTCTGAAATTTTTTGCTTTTTCCTGCTCCTCTTAGCATGATAAAGAAGATTCAAAGAGAGTGAGATGCCAGCTCTTTTCATTCACTCAGTAGCTTCAAACATTTCTGGTATATAAATAACATGATGTTTTTCAATGGCAAAAATCAATGAATATTGTAAATGCACAAACAGTAATTTCTCCGCATTGCAAGGTGCAATTCTGAAATTTTTTGCTTTTTCCTGCTAATCCTAGCATGATAAAGAAGATTCAAAGAGAGAGAGATGCCAGCTCCTTTCATTCAGTCAGTAGCTTCAAACATTTCTGGATGTTTTTCAATGGCAAAAATCAATGAATATTGTAAATGCACAAACAGTAATTTCTCCGCATTGCAAGGTGCAATTCGGAAATTTTTGGCTTTTTCCTGCTAATCCTAGCATGATAAAGAAGATTCAAAGAGAGTGAGATGCCAGCTCCTTTCATTCAGTCAGTAGCTACAAACATTTCTGGACGTTTTTCAATGGCAAAAATCAATGAATATTGTAAATGCACAAACAGTAATATCTCCACATTGCAAGGTGCAATTCTGAAATTTTTTGCTTTTTCCTGCTAATCCTAGCATGATAAAGATGATTCAAAGAGAGTGAGATGCCAGCTCCTTTCATTCAGTCAGTAGCTTCAAACATTTCTGGACGTTTTTCAATGGCAAAAATCAATGAATATAGTAAATGCACAAACAGTAATATCTCCACATTGCAAGGTGCAATTCTGAAATTTTTTGCTTTTTCCTGCTAATCCTAGCATGATAAAGAAGATTCAAAGAGAGTGAGATGCCAGCTCCTTTCATTCAGTCAGTAGCTTCAAACATTTCTGGACGTTTTTCAATGGCAAAAATCAATGAATATTGTAAATGCACAAACAGTAATTTCTCCACATTGCAAGGTGCAATTCTGAAATTTTTTGCTTTTTCCTGCTAATCCTAGCATGATAAAGAAGATTCAAAGAGAGTGAGATGCCAGCTCCTTTCATTCAGTCAGTAGCTTCAAACATTTCTGGACGTTTTTCAATGACAAAAATCAATGAATATTGTAAATGCACAAACAGTAATATCTCCACATTGCAAGGTGCAATTCTGAAATTTTTTGCTTTTTCCTGCTAATCCTAGCATGATAAAGAAGATTCAAAGAGAGTGAGATGCCAGCTCCTTTCATTCAGTCAGTAGCTTCAAACATTTCTGGACGTTTTTCAATGGCAAAAATCAATGAATATTGTAAATGCACAAACAGTAATATCTCCACATTGCAAGATGCAATTCTGAAATTTTTTGCTTTTTCCTGCTAATCCTAGCATGATAAAGAAGATTCAAAGAGAGTGAGATGCCAGCTCCTTTCATTCAGTCAGTAGCTTCAAACATTTCTGGACGTTTTTCAATGGCAAAAATCAATGAATTTTGTAAATGCACAAACAGTAATATCTCCACATTGCAAGGTGCAATTCTGAAGTTTTTTGCTTTTTCCTGCTCCTCTTAGCATGACAAAGAAGATTCAAAGAGAGTGAGATGCCAGCTCTTTTCATTCAGTTTGTAGCTTCAAACATTTCTGGTATATGAATAACATGATGTTTTTCAATGGCAAAAATCAATGAATATTGTAAATGCACAAACAGTAATATCTCCACATTGCAAGGTGCAATTCTGAAATTTTTTGCTTTTTCCTGCTAATCCTAGCATGATAAAGATGATTCAAAGAGAGTGAGATGCCAGCTCCTTTCATTCAGTCAGTAGCTTCAAACATTTCTGGACGTTTTTCAATGGCAAAAATCAATGAATATAGTAAATGCACAAACAGTAATATCTCCACATTGCAAGGTGCAATTCTGAAATTTTTTGCTTTTTCCTGCTAATCCTAGCATGATAAAGAAGATTCAAAGAGAGTGAGATGCCAGCTCCTTTCATTCAGTCAGTAGCTTCAAACATTTCTGGACGTTTTTCAATGGCAAAAATCAATGAATATTGTAAATGCACAAACAGTAATTTCTCCGCATTGCAAGGTGCAATTCTGAAATTTTTTGCTTTTTCCTGCTAATCCTAGCATGATAAAGAAGATTCAAAGAGAGTGAGATGCCAGCTCCTTTCATTCAGTCAGTAGCTTCAAACATTTCTGGACGTTTTTCAATGGCAAAGATCAATGAATATTGTATATGCACAAACAGTAATATCTCCACATTGCAAGGTGCAATTCTGAAATTTTTTGCTTTTTCCTGCTAATCCTAGCATGATAAAGAAGATTCAAAGAGAGTGAGATGCCAGCTCCTTTCATTCAGTCAGTAGCTTCAAACATTTCTGGACGTTTTTCAATGGCAAAAATCAATGAATATTGTAAATGCACAAACAGTAATATCTCCACATTGCAAGGTGCAATTCTGAAATTTTTTGCTTTTTCCTGCTAATCCTAGCATGATAAAGAAGATTCAAAGAGAGTGAGATGCCAGCTCCTTTCATTCAGTCAGTAGCTTCAAACATTTCTGGACGTTTTTCAATGGCAAAAATCAATGAATATTGTAAATGCACAAACAGTAATATCTTCACATTGCAAGGTGCAATTCTGAATTTTTTTGCTTTTTCCTGCTCCTCTTAGCATGATAAAGAAGATTCAAAGAGAGTGAGATGCCAGCTCTTTTCATTCAGTCAGTAGCTTCAAACATTTCTGGTATATGAATAACATGATGTTTTTCAATGGCAAAAATCAATGAATATTGTAAATGCACAAACAGTAATTTCTCCGCATTGCAAGGTGCAATTCTGAAATTTTTTGCTTTTTCCTGCTAATCCTAGCATGATAAAGAAGATTCAAAGAGAGTGAGATGCCAGCTCCTTTCATTCAGTCAGTGGCTTCAAACATTTCTGGACGTTTTTCAATGGCAAAAATCAATGAATATTGTAAATGAACAAACAGTAATATCTCCACATTGCAAGGTGCAATTCTGAAATTTTTTGCTTTTTCCTGCTAATCCTAGCATGATAAAGAAGATTCAAAGAGAGTGAGATGCCATCTCTTTTCATTCAGTCAGTAGCTTCAAACATTTCTGGTATATGAATAACATGATGTTTTTCAATGGCAAAAATCAATGAATATTGTAAATGCACAAACAGTAATTTCTCCGCATTGCAAGGTGAAATTCTGAAATTTTTTGCTTTTTCCTGCTAATCCTAGCATGATAAAGAAGATTCAAAGAGAGTGAGATGCCAGCTCCTTTCATTCAGTCAGTAGCTTCAAACATTTCTGGACGTGTTTCAATGGCAAAAATCAATGAATATTGTAAATGCACAAACAGTAATTTCTCCGCATTGCAAGGTGCAATTCTGAAATTTTTTGCTTTTTCCTGCTAATCCTAGCATGATAAAGAAGATTCAAAAAGAGTGAGATGCCAGCTCCTTTCATTCAGTCAGTAGCTTCAAACATTTCTGGACGTTTTTCAGTGGCAAAAATCAATGAATATTGTAAATGCACAAACAGTAATATCTCCACATTGCAAGGTGCAATTCTGAAATTTTTTGCTTTTTCCTGCTCCTCTTAGCATGATAAAGAAGATTCAAAGAGAGTGAGATGCCAGCTCTTTTCATTCAGTCAGTAGCTTCAAACATTTCTGGACGTTTTTCAATGGCAAAAATCAATGAATATTGTAAATGCACAAACAGTAATATCTCCACATTGCAAGGTACAATTCTGAAATTTTTTGCTTTTTCCTGCTCCTCTTAGCATGATAAAGAAGATTCAAAGAGAGTGAGATGCCAGCTCTTTTCATTCAGTCAGTAGCTTTAAACATTTCTGGTATATGAATAACATGATGTTTTTCAATGGCAAAAATGAATGAATATTGTAAATGCACAAACAGTAATTTCTCCGCATTGCAAGGTGCAATTCTGAAATTTTTTGCTTTTTCCTGCTAATCCTAGCATGATAAAGAAGATTCAAAGAGAGTGAGATGCCAGCTCCTTTCATTCAGTAAGTAGCTTCAAACATTTCTGGACGTTTTTCAATGGCAAAAATCAATGAATATTGTAAATGCACAAACAGTAATTTCTCCGCATTGCAAGGTGCAATTCTAAAAATTTTTGCTTTTTCCTGCTAATCCTAGCATGATAAAGAAGATTCAAAGAGAGTGAGATGCCAGCTCCTTTCATTCAGTCAGTAGCTTCAAACATTTCTGGACGTTTTTCAATGGCAAAAATCAATGAATATTGTAAATGCACAAACAGTAATATCTCCACATTGCAAGGTGCAATTCTGAAATTTTTTGCTTTTTCCTGCTCCTCTTAGCATGATAAAGAAGATTCAAAGAGAGTGAGATGCCAGCTCTTTTCATTCAGTCAGTAGCTTCAAACATTTCTGGACGTTTTTCAATGGCAAAAATCAATGAATATTGTAAATGCACAAACAGTAATATCTCCACATTGAAAGGAGCAATTCTGAAATTTTTTGCTTTTTCCTGCTAATCCTAGCATGATAAAGAAGACTCAAAGAGAGTGAGATGCCAGCTCCTTTCATTCAGTCAGTAGTTTCAAACATTTCTGGACGTTTTTCAATGGCAAAAATCAATGAATATTGTAAATGCACAAACAGTAATATCTCCACATTTCAAGGTGCAATTCTGAAATTTTTTGCTTTTTCCTGCTAATCCTAGCATGATAAAGAAGATTCAAAGAGAGTGAGATGCCAGCTCCTTTCATTCAGTCAGTAGCTTCAAACATTTCTGGACGTGTTTCAATGGCAAAAATCAATGAATATTGTAAATGCACAAACAGTAATATCTCCACATTGCAAGGTGCAATTCTGAAATTTTTTGCTTTTTCCTGCTAATCCTAGCATGATAAAGAAGATTCAAAGAGAGTGAGATGCCAGCTCCTTTCATTCAGTCAGTAGCTTCAAACATTTCTGGACGTTTTTCAATGGCAAAAATCAATGAATATTGTAAATGCACAAACAGTAATTTCTCCGCATTGCAAGGTGCAATTCTGAAATTTTTTGCTTTTTCCTGCTAATCCTAGCATGATAAAGAAGATTCAAAGAGAGTGAGATGCCAGCTCCTTTCATTCAGTCAGTCGCTTCAAACATTTCTGGACGTTTTTCAATGGCAAAAATAAATGAATATTGTAAATGCACAAACAGTAATATCTCCACATTGCAAGGTGCAATTCTGAAATTTTTTGCTTTTTCCTGCTCCTCTTAGCATGATAAAGAAGATTCAAAGAGAGTGAGATGCCAGCTCTTTTCATTCAGTCAGTAGCTTCAAACATTTCTGGACATTTTTCAATGGCAAAAATCAATGAATATTGTAAATGCACAAACAGTAATATCTCCACATTGAAAGGTGCAATTCTGAAATTTTTTGCTTTTTCCTGCTAATCCTAGCATGATAAAGAAGATTCAAAGAGAGTGAGATGCCAGCTCCTTTCATTCAGTCAGTAGCTTCAAACATTTCTGGACGTTTTTCAATGGCAAAAATCAATGAATATTGTAAATGCACAAACAGTAATATCTCCACATTGCAAGGTGCAATTCTGAAATTTTTTGCTTTTTCCTGCTAATCCTAGCATGATAAAGAAGATTCAAAGAGAGTGAGATGCCAGCTCCTTTCATTCAGTCAGTAGCTTCAAACATTTCTGGTATATGAATAACATGATGTTTTTCAATGGCAAAAATCAATGAATATTGTAAATGCACAAACAGTAATTTCTCCGCATTGCAAGGTGCAATTCTAAAATTTTTTGCTTTTTCCTGCTAATCCTAGCATGATAAAGAAGATTCAAAGAGAGTGAGAGGCCAGCTCCTTTCATTCAGTCAGTAGCTTCAAACATTTCTGGACGTTTTTCAATGGCAAAAATCAATGAATATTGTAAATGCACAAACAGTAATATCTCCACATTGCAAGGTGCAATTCCAAAATTTTTTGCTTTTTCCTGCTAATCCTAGCATGATAAAGATGATTCAAAGAGAGTGAGATGCCAGCTTCTTTCCTTCAGTCAGTAGCTTCAAACATTTCTGGACGTTTTTCAATGGCAAAAATCAATGAATATAGTAAATGCACAAACAGTAATATCTCCACATTGCAAGGTGCAATTCTGAAATTTTTTGCTTTTTCCTGCTAATCCTAGCATGATAAAGAAGATTCAAAGAGAGTGAGATGCCAGCTCCTTTCATTCAGTCGGTAGCTTCAAACATTTCTGGACGTTTTTCAATGGCAAAAATCAATGAATATTGTAAATGCACAAACAGTAATATCTCCACATTGCAAGGTGCAATTCTGAAATTTTTTGCTTTTTCCTGCTAATCCTAGCATGATAAAGAAGATTCAAAGAGAGTGAGATGCCAGCTCCTTTCATTCAGTCAGTAGCTTCAAACATTTCTGGACGTTTTTCAATGGCAAAAATCAATGAATATTGTAAATGCACAAACAGTAATTTCTCCGCATTGCAAGGTGCAATTCTGAAATTTTTTGCTTTTTCCTGCTAATCCTAGCATGATAAAGAAGATTCAAAGAGAGTGAGATGCCAGCTCCTTTCATTCAGTCAGTAGCTTCAAACATTTCTGGACGTTTTTCAATGGCAAAAATCAATGAATATTGTAAATGCACAAACAGTAATATCTCCACATTGCAAGGTGCAATTCTGAATTTTTTTGCTTTTTCCTGCTCCTCTTAGCATGATAAAGAAGATTCAAAGAGAGTGAGATGCCAGCTCTTTTCATTCAGTCAGTAGCTTCAAACATTTCTGGACGTTTTTCAATGGCAAAAATCAATGAATATTGTAAATGCACAAACAGTAATATCTCCACATTTCAAGGTGCAATTCTAAAATTTTTTGCTTTTTCCTGCTAATCCTAGCATGATAAAGAAGATTCAAAGAGAGTGAGATGCCAGCTCCTTTCATTCAGTCAGTAGCTTCAAACATTTCTGGACGTTTTTCAATGGCAAAAATCAATGAATATTGTAAATGCACAAACAGTAATATCTCCACATTGCAAGGTGCAATTCTGAATTTTTTTGCTTTTTCCTGCTAATCCTAGCATGATAAAGAAGATTCAAAGAGAGTGAGATGCCAGCTCCTTTCATTCAGTCAGTAGCTTCAAACATTTCTGGTATATGAATAACATGATGTTTTTCAATGGCAAAGATAAATGAATATTGTAAATGCACAAACAGTAATTTCTCCGCATTGCAAGGTGCAATTCTGAAATTTTTTGCTTTTTCCTGCTAATCCTAGCATGATAAAGAAGATTCAAAGAGAGTGAGATGCCAGCTCCTTTCATTCAGTCAGTAGCTTCAAACATTTCTGGACGTTTTTCAATGGCAAAAATCAATGAATATTGTAAATGCACAAACTGTAATATCTCCACATTGCAAGGTGCAATTCTGAAATTTTTTGCTTTTTCCTGCTAATCCTAGCATGATAAAGAAGATTCAAAGAGAGTGAGATGCCAGCTCCTTTCATTCAGTCAGTAGCTTCAAACATTTCTGGACGTTTTTCAATGGCAAAAATCAATGAATATTGTAAATGCACAAACAGTAATATCTCCACATTGCAATGTGCAATTCTGAAATTTTTTGCTTTTTCCTGCTAATCCTAGCATGATAAAGAAGATTCAAGGAGAGTGAGATGCCAGCTCCTTTCATTCAGTCAGTAGCTTCAAACATTTCTGGACGTTTTTCAATGGCAAAAATCAATGAATATTGTAAATGCACAAACAGTAATTTCTCCGCATTGCAAGGTGCAATTCTGAAATTTTTTGCTTTTTCCTGCTAATCCTAGCATGATAAAGAAGATTCAAAGAGAGTGAGATGCCAGCTCCTTTCATTCAGTCAGTAGCTTCAAACATTTCTGGACGTTTTTCAATGGCAAAGATCAATGAATATTGTAAATGCACAAACAGTAATATCTCCACATTGCAAGGTGCAATTCTGAAATTTTTTGCTTTTTCCTGCTAATCCTAGCATGATAAAGAAGATTCAAAGAGAGTGAGATGCCAGCTCCTTTCATTCAGTCAGTAGCTTCAAACATTTCTGGACGTTTTTCAATGGCAAAAATCAATGAATATTGTAAATGCACAAACAGTAATATCTCCACATTGCAAGGTGCAATTCTGAAATTTTTTGCTTTTTCCTGCTAATCCTAGCATGATAAAGAAGATTCAAAGAGAGTGAGATGCCAGCTCCTTTCATTCAGTCAGTAGCTTCAAACATTTCTGGACGTTTTTCAATGGCAAAAATCAATGAATATTGTAAATGCACAAACAGTAATATCTCCACATTGCAAGGTGCAATTCTGAATTTTTTTGCTTTTTCCTGCTCCTCTTAGCATGATAAAGAAGATTCAAAGAGAGTGAGATGCCAGCTCTTTTCATTCAGTCAGTAGCTTCAAACATTTCTGGTATATGAATAACATGATGTTTTTCAATGGCAAAAATCAATGAATATTGTAAATGCACAAACATTAATTTCTCCGCATTGCAAGGTGCAATTCTGAAATTTTTTGCTTTTTCCTGCTAATCCTAGCATGATAAAGAAGATTCAAAGAGAGTGAGATGCCAGCTCCTTTCATTCAGTCAGTGGCTTCAAACATTTCTGGACGTTTTTCAATGGCAAAAATCAATGAATATTGTAAATGAACAAACAGTAATATCTCCACATTGCAAGGTGCAATTCTGAAATTTTTTGCTTTTTCCTGCTAATCCTAGCATGATAAAGAAGATTCAAAGAGAGTGAGATGCCAGCTCTTTTCATTCAGTCAGTAGCTTCAAACATTTCTGGTATATGAATAACATGATGTTTTTCAATGGCAAAAATCAATGAATATTGTAAATGCACAAACAGTAATTTCTCCGCATTGCAAGGTGAAATTCTGAAATTTTTTGCTTTTTCCTGCTAATCCTAGCATGATAAAGAAGATTCAAAGAGAGTGAGATGCCAGCTCCTTTCATTCAGTCAGTAGCTTCAAACATTTCTGGACGTGTTTCAATGGCAAAAATCAATGAATATTGTAAATGCACAAACAGTAATTTCTCCGCATTGCAAGGTGCAATTCTGAAATTTTTTGCTTTTTCCTGCTAATCCTAGCATGATAAAGAAGATTCAAAGAGAGTGAGATGCCAGCTCCTTTCATTCAGTCAGTAGCTTCAAACATTTCTGGACGTTTTTCAATGGCAAAAATCAATGAATATTGTAAATGCACAAACAGTAATATCTCCACATTGCAAGGTGCAATTCTGAAATTTTTTGCTTTTTCCTGCTCCTCTTAGCATGATAAAGAAGATTCAAAGAGAGTGAGATGCCAGCTCTTTTCATTCAGTCAGTAGCTTCAAACATTTCTGGACGTTTTTCAATGGCAAAAATAAATGAATATTGTAAATGCACAAACAGTAATATCTCCACATTGCAAGGTACAATTCTGAAATTTTTTGCTTTTTCCTGCTCCTCTTAGCATGATAAAGAAGATTCAAAGAGAGTGAGATGCCAGCTCTTTTCATTCAGTCAGTAGCTTTAAACATTTCTGGTATATGAATAACATGATGTTTTTCAATGGCAAAAATGAATGAATATTGTAAATGCACAAACAGTAATTTCTCCACATTGAAAGGAGCAATTCTGAAATTTTTTGCTTTTTCCTGCTAATCCTAGCATGATAAAGAAGACTCAAAGAGAGTGAGATGCCAGCTCCTTTCATTCAGTCAGTAGTTTCAAACATTTCTGGACGTTTTTCAATGGCAAAAATCAATGAATATTGTAAATGCACAAACAGTAATATCTCCACATTGCAAGGTGCAATTCTGAAATTTTTTGCTTTTTCCTGCTAATCCTAGCATGATAAAGAAGATTCAAAGAGAGTGAGATGCCAGCTCCTTTCATTCAGTCAGTAGCTTCAAACATTTCTGGACGTTTTTCAATGGCAAAAATCAATGAATATTGTAAATGCACAAACAGTAATATCTCCACATTGCAAGGTGCAATTCTGAAATTTTTTGCTTTTTCCTGCTAATCCTAGCATGATAAAGAAGATTCAAAGAGAGTGAGATGCCAGCTCCTTTCATTCAGTCAGTAGCTTCAAACATTTCTGGACGTTTTTCAATGGCAAAAATCAATGAATATTGTAAATGCACAAACAGTAATTTCTCCGCATTGCAAGGTGCAATTCTGAAATTTTTTGCTTTTTCCTGCTCCTCTTAGCATGATAAAGAAGATTCAAAGAGAGTGAGATGCCAGCTCCTTTCATTCAGTCAGTCGCTTCAAACATTTCTGGACGTTTTTCAATGGCAAAAATCAATGAATATTGTAAATGCACAAACAGTAATATCTCCACATTGCAAGGTGCAATTCTGAAATTTTTTGCTTTTTCCTGCTCCTCTTAGCATGATAAAGAAGATTCAAAGAGAGTGAGATGCCAGCTCTTTTCATTCAGTCAGTAGCTTCAAACATTTCTGGACGTTTTTCAATGGCAAAAATCAATGAATATTGTAAATGCACAAACAGTAATATCTCCACATTGAAAGGTGCAATTCTGAAATTTTTTGCTTTTTCCTGCTAATCCTAGCATGATAAAGAAGATTCAAAGAGAGTGAGATGCCAGCTCCTTTCATTCAGTCAGTAGCTTCAAACATTTCTGGACGTTTTTCAATGGCAAAAATCAATGAATATTGTAAATGCACAAACAGTAATATCTCCACATTGCAAGGTGCAATTCTGAAATTTTTTGCTTTTTCCTGCTAATCCTAGCATGATAAAGAAGATTCAAAGAGAGTGAGATGCCAGCTCCTTTCATTCAGTCAGTAGCTTCAAACATTTCTGGTATATGAATAACATGATGTTTTTCAATGGCAAAAATCAATGAATATTGTAAATGCACAAACAGTAATTTCTCCGCATTGCAAGGTGAAATTCTGAAATTTTTTGCTTTTTCCTGCTAATCCTAGCATGATAAAGAAGATTCAAAGAGAGTGAGATGCCAGCTCCTTTCATTCAGTCAGTAGCTTCAAACATTTCTGGACGTGTTTCAATGGCAAAAATCAATGAATATTGTAAATGCACAAACAGTAATTTCTCCGCATTGCAAGGTGCAATTCTGAAATTTTTTGCTTTTTCCTGCTAATCCTAGCATGATAAAGAAGATTCAAAGAGAGTGAGATGCCAGCTCCTTTCATTCAGTCAGTAGCTTCAAACATTTCTGGACGTTTTTCAATGGCAAAAATCAATGAATATTGTAAATGCACAAACAGTAATATCTCCACATTGCAAGGTGCAATTCTGAAATTTTTTGCTTTTTCCTGCTCCTCTTAGCATGATAAAGAAGATTCAAAGAGAGTGAGATGCCAGCTCTTTTCATTCAGTCAGTAGCTTCAAACATTTCTGGACGTTTTTCAATGGCAAAAATAAATGAATATTGTAAATGCACAAACAGTAATATCTCCACATTGCAAGGTACAATTCTGAAATTTTTTGCTTTTTCCTGCTCCTCTTAGCATGATAAAGAAGATTCAAAGAGAGTGAGATGCCAGCTCTTTTCATTCAGTCAGTAGCTTTAAACATTTCTGGTATATGAATAACATGATGTTTTTCAATGGCAAAAATGAATGAATATTGTAAATGCACAAACAGTAATTTCTCCACATTGAAAGGAGCAATTCTGAAATTTTTTGCTTTTTCCTGCTAATCCTAGCATGATAAAGAAGACTCAAAGAGAGTGAGATGCCAGCTCCTTTCATTCAGTCAGTAGTTTCAAACATTTCTGGACGTTTTTCAATGGCAAAAATCAATGAATATTGTAAATGCACAAACAGTAATATCTCCACATTGCAAGGTGCAATTCTGAAATTTTTTGCTTTTTCCTGCTAATCCTAGCATGATAAAGAAGATTCAAAGAGAGTGAGATGCCAGCTCCTTTCATTCAGTCAGTAGCTTCAAACATTTCTGGACGTTTTTCAATGGCAAAAATCAATGAATATTGTAAATGCACAAACAGTAATATCTCCACATTGCAAGGTGCAATTCTGAAATTTTTTGCTTTTTCCTGCTAATCCTAGCATGATAAAGAAGATTCAAAGAGAGTGAGATGCCAGCTCCTTTCATTCAGTCAGTAGCTTCAAACATTTCTGGACGTTTTTCAATGGCAAAAATCAATGAATATTGTAAATGCACAAACAGTAATTTCTCCGCATTGCAAGGTGCAATTCTGAAATTTTTTGCTTTTTCCTGCTCCTCTTAGCATGATAAAGAAGATTCAAAGAGAGTGAGATGCCAGCTCCTTTCATTCAGTCAGTCGCTTCAAACATTTCTGGACGTTTTTCAATGGCAAAAATCAATGAATATTGTAAATGCACAAACAGTAATATCTCCACATTGCAAGGTGCAATTCTGAAATTTTTTGCTTTTTCCTGCTCCTCTTAGCATGATAAAGAAGATTCAAAGAGAGTGAGATGCCAGCTCTTTTCATTCAGTCAGTAGCTTCAAACATTTCTGGACGTTTTTCAATGGCAAAAATCAATGAATATTGTAAATGCACAAACAGTAATATCTCCACATTGAAAGGTGCAATTCTGAAATTTTTTGCTTTTTCCTGCTAATCCTAGCATGATAAAGAAGATTCAAAGAGAGTGAGATGCCAGCTCCTTTCATTCAGTCAGTAGCTTCAAACATTTCTGGACGTTTTTCAATGGCAAAAATCAATGAATATTGTAAATGCACAAACAGTAATATCTCCACATTGCAAGGTGCAATTCTGAAATTTTTTGCTTTTTCCTGCTAATCCTAGCATGATAAAGAAGATTCAAAGAGAGTGAGATGCCAGCTCCTTTCATTCAGTCAGTAGCTTCAAACATTTCTGGTATATGAATAACATGATGTTTTTCAATGGCAAAAATCAATGAATATTGTTAATGCACAAACAGTAATTTCTACGCATTGCAAGGTGCAATTCTAAAATTTTTTGCTTTTTCCTGCTAATCCTAGCATGATAAAGAAGATTCAAAGAGAGTGAGATGCCAGCTCCTTTCATTCAGTCAGTAGCTTCAAACATTTCTGGACGTTTTTCAATGGCAAAAATCAATGAATATTGTAAATGCACAAACAGTAATATCTCCACATTGCAAGGTGCAATTCTGAAATTTTTTGCTTTTTCCTGCTAATCCTAGCATGATAAAGATGATTCAAAGAGAGTGAGATGCCAGCTTCTTTCCTTCAGTCAGTAGCTTCAAACATTTCTGGACGTTTTTCAATGGCAAAAATCAATGAATATAGTAAATGCACAAACAGTAATATCTCCACATTGCAAGGTGCAATTCTGAAATTTTTTGCTTTTTCCTGCTAATCCTAGCATGATAAAGAAGATTCAAAGAGAGTGAGATGCCAGCTCCTTTCATTCAGTCAGTAGCTTCAAACATTTCTGGACGTTTTTCAATGGCAAAAATCAATGAATATTGTAAATGCACAAACAGTAATATCTCCACATTGCAAGGTGCAATTCTGAAATTTTTTGCGTTTTCCTGCTAATCCTAGCATGATAAAGAAGATTCAAAGAGAGTGAGATGCCAGCTCCTTTCATTCAGTCAGTAGCTTCAAACATTTCTGGACGTTTTTCAATGGCAAAAATCAATGAATATTGTAAATGCACAAACAGTAATTTCTCCGCATTGCAAGGTGCAATTCTGAAATTTTTTGCTTTTTCCTGCTAATCCTAGCATGATAAAGAAGATTCAAAGAGAGTGAGATGCCAGCTCCTTTCATTCAGTCAGTAGCTTCAAACATTTCTGGACGTTTTTCAATGGCAAAAATCAATGAATATTGTAAATGCACAAACAGTAATATCTCCACATTGCAAGGTGCAATTCTGAAATTTTTTGCTTTTTCCTGCTCCTCTTAGCATGATAAAGAAGATTCAAAGAGAGTGAGATGCCAGCTCTTTTCATTCAGTCAGTAGCTTCAAACATTTCTGGACGTTTTTCAATGGCAAAAATCAATGAATATTGTAAATGCACAAACAGTAATATCTCCACATTTCAAGGTGCAATTCTGAAATTTTTTGCTTTTTCCTGCTAATCCTAGCATGATAAAGAAGATTCAAAGAGAGTGAGATGCCAGCTCCTTTCATTCAGTCAGTAGCTTCAAACATTTCTGGACGTTTTTCAATGGCAAAAATCAATGAATATTGTAAATGCACAAACAGTAATATCTCCACATTGCAAGGTGCAATTCTGAAATTTTTTGCTTTTTCCTGCTAATCCTAGCATGATAAAGAAGATTCAAAGAGAGTGAGATGCCAGCTCCTTTCATTCAGTCAGTAGCTTCAAACATTTCTGGTATATGAATAACATGATGTTTTTCAATGGCAAAGATCAATGAATATTGTAAATGCACAAACAGTAATTTCTCCGCATTGCAAGGTGCAATTCTGAAATTTTTTGTTTTTTCCTGATAATCCTAGCATGATAAAGAAGATTCAAAGAGAGTGAGATGCCAGCTCCTTTCATTCAGTCAGTAGCTTCAAACATTTCTGGACGTTTTTCAATGGCAAAAATCAATGAATATTGTAAATGCACAAACAGTAATATCTCCACATTGAAAGGTGCAATTCTGAAATTTTTTGCTTTTTCCTGCTAATCCTAGCATGATAAAGAAGATTCAAAGAGAGTGAGATGCCAGCTCCTTTCATTCAGTCAGTAGCTTCAAACATTTCTGGACGTTTTTCAATGGCAAAAATCAATGAATATTGTAAATGCACAAACAGTAATATCTCCACATTGCAAGGTGCAATTCTGAAATTTTTTGCTTTTTCCTGCTAATCCTAGCATGATAAAGATGATTCAAAGAGAGTGAGATGCCAGATTCTTTCCTTCAGTCAGTAGCTTCAAACATTTCTGGACGTTTTTCAATGGCAAAAATCAATGAATATAGTAAATGCACAAACAGTAATATCTCCACATTGCAAGGAGCAATTCTGAAATTTTTTGCTTTTTCCTGCTAATCCTAGCATGATAAAGAAGATTCAAAGAGAGTGAGATGCCAGCTCCTTTCATTCAGTCAGTAGCTTCAAACATTTCTGGACGTTTTTCAATGGCAAAAATCAATGAATATTGTAAATGCACAAACAGTAATATCTCCACATTGCAAGGTGCAATTCTGAAATTTTTTGCTTTTTCCTGCTAATCCTAGCATGATAAAGAAGATTCAAAGAGAGTGAGATGCCAGCTCCTTTCATTCAGTCAGTAGCTTCAAACATTTCTGGACGTTTTTCAATGGCAAAAATCAATGAATATTGTAAATGCACAAACAGTAATTTCTCCGCATTGCAAGGTGCAATTCTGAAATTTTTTGCTTTTTCCTGCTAATCCTAGCATGATAAAGAAGATTCAAAGAGAGTGAGATGCCAGCTCCTTTCATTCAGTCAGTAGCTTCAAACATTTCTGGACGTTTTTCAATGGCAAAAATCAATGAATATTGTAAATGCACAAACAGTAATATCTCCACATTGAAAGGTGCAATTCTGAAATTTTTTGCTTTTTCCTGCTAATCCTAGCATGATAAAGAAGATTCAAAGAGAGTGAGATGCCAGCTCCTTTCATTCAGTCAGTAGCTTCAAACATTTCTGGACGTTTTTCAATGGCAAAAATCAATGAATATTGTAAATGCACAAACAGTAATATCTCCACATTGCAAGGTGCAATTCTGAAATTTTTTGCTTTTTCCTGCTAATCCTAGCATGATAAAGATGATTCAAAGAGAGTGAGATGCCAGCTTCTTTCCTTCAGTCAGTAGCTTCAAACATTTCTGGACGTTTTTCAATGGCAAAAATCAATGAATATAGTAAATGCACAAACAGTAATATCTCCACATTGCAAGGTGCAATTCTGAAATTTTTTGCTTTTTCCTGCTAATCCTAGCATGATAAAGAAGATTCAAAGAGAGTGAGATGCCAGCTCCTTTCATTCAGTCAGTAGCTTCAAACATTTCTGGACGTTTTTCAATGGCAAAAATCAATGAATATTGTAAATGCACAAACAGTAATATCTCCACATTGCAAGGTGCAATTCTGAAATTTTTTGCTTTTTCCTGCTAATCCTAGCATGATAAAGAAGATTCAAAGAGAGTGAGATGCCAGCTCCTTTCATTCAGTCAGTAGCTTCAAACATTTCTGGACGTTTTTCAATGGCAAAAATCAATGAATATTGTAAATGCACAAACAGTAATTTCTCCGCATTGCAAGGTGCAATTCTGAAATTTTTTGCTTTTTCCTGCTAATCCTAGCATGATAAAGAAGATTCAAAGAGAGTGAGATGCCAGCTCCTTTCATTCAGTCAGTAGCTTCAAACATTTCTGGACGTTTTTCAATGGCAAAAATCAATGAATATTGTAAATGCACAAACAGTAATATCTCCACATTGCAAGGTGCAATTCTGAAATTTTTTGCTTTTTCCTGCTCCTCTTAGCATGATAAAGAAGATTCAAAGAGAGTGAGATGCCAGCTCTTTTCATTCAGTCAGTAGCTTCAAACATTTCTGGACGTTTTTCAATGGCAAAAATCAATGAATATTGTAAATGCACAAACAGTAATATCTCCACATTGCAAGGTGCAATTCTGAAATTTTTTGCTTTTTCCTGCTAATCCTAGCATGATAAAGAAGATTCAAAGAGAGTGAGATGCCAGCTCCATTCATTCAGTCAGTAGCTTCAAACATTTCTGGTATATGAATAACATGATGTTTTTCAATGGCAAAAATCAATGAATATTGTAAATGCACAAACAGTAATTTCTCCGCATTGCAAGGTGCAATTCTAAAATTTTTTGCTTTTTCCTGCTAATCCTAGCATGATAAAGAAGATTCAAAGAGAGTGAGATGCCAGCTCCTTTCATTCAGTCAGTAGCTTCAAACATTTCTGGACGTTTTTCAATGGCAAAAATCAATGAATATTGTAAATGCACAAACAGTAATATCTCCACATTGCAAGGTGCAATTCTGAAATTTTTTGCTTTTTCCTGCTAATCCTAGCATGATAAAGATGATTCAAAGAGAGTGAGATGCCAGCTTCTTTCCTTCAGTCAGTAGCTTCAAACATTTCTGGACGTTTTTCAATGGCAAAAATCAATGAATATAGTAAATGCACAAACAGTAATATCTCCACATTGCAAGGTGCAATTCTGAAATTTTTTGCTTTTTCCTGCTAATCCTAGCATGATAAAGAAGATTCAAAGAGAGTGAGATGCCAGCTCCTTTCATTCAGTCAGTAGCTTCAAACATTTCTGGACGTTTTTCAATGGCAAAAATCAATGAATATTGTAAATGCACAAACAGTAATATCTCCACATTGCAAGGTGCAATTCTGAAATTTTTTGCTTTTTCCTGCTAATCCTAGCATGATAAAGAAGATTCAAAGAGAGTGAGATGCCAGCTCCTTTCATTCAGTCAGTAGCTTCAAACATTTCTGGACGTTTTTCAATGGCAAAAATCAATGAATATTGTAAATGCACAAACAGTAATTTCTCCGCATTGCAAGGTGCAATTCTGAAATTTTTTGCTTTTTCCTGCTAATCCTAGCATGATAAAGAAGATTCAAAGAGAGTGAGATGCCAGCTCCTTTCATTCAGTCAGTAGCTTCAAACATTTCTGGACGTTTTTCAATGGCAAAAATCAATGAATATTGTAAATGCACAAACAGTAATATCTCCACATTGCAAGGTGCAATTCTGAAATTTTTTGCTTTTTCCTGCTCCTCTTAGCATGATAAAGAAGATTCAAAGAGAGTGAGATGCCAGCTCTTTTCATTCAGTCAGTAGCTTCAAACATTTCTGGACGTTTTTCAATGGCAAAAATCAATGAATATTGTAAATGCACAAACAGTAATATCTCCACATTTCAAGGTGCAATTCTGAAATTTTTTGCTTTTTCCTGCTAATCCTAGCATGATAAAGAAGATTCAAAGAGAGTGAGATGCCAGCTCCTTTCATTCAGTCAGTAGCTTCAAACATTTCTGGACGTTTTTCAATGGCAAAAATCAATGAATATTGTAAATGCACAAACAGTAATATCTCCACATTGCAAGGTGCAATTCTGAAATTTTTTGCTTTTTCCTGCTAATCCTAGCATGATAAAGAAGATTCAAAGAGAGTGAGATGCCAGCTCCTTTCATTCAGTCAGTAGCTTCAAACATTTCTGGACGTTTTTCAATGGCAAAAATCAATGAATATTGTAAATGCACAAACAGTAATATCTCCACATTGCAAGGTGCAATTCTGAAATTTTTTGATTTTTCCTGCTCCTCTTAGCATGATAAAGAAGATTCAAAGAGAGTGAGATGCCAGCTCTTTTCATTCAGTCAGTAGCTTCAAACATTTCTGGACGTTTTTCAATGGCAAAAATCAATGAATATTGTAAATGCACAAACAGTAATATCTCCACATTTCAAGGTGCAATTCTGAAATTTTTTGCTTTTTCCTGCTAATCCTAGCATGATAAAGAAGATTCAAAGAGAGTGAGATGCCAGCTCCTTTCATTCAGTCAGTAGCTTCAAACATTTCTGGACGTTTTTCAATGGCAAAAATCAATGAATATTGTAAATGCACAAACAGTAATATCTCCACATTGCAAGGTGCAATTCTGAAATTTTTTGCTTTTTCCTGCTAATCCTAGCATGATAAAGAAGATTCAAAGAGAGTGAGATGCCAGCTCCTTTCATTCAGTCAGTAGCTTCAAACATTTCTGGTATATGAATAACATGATATTTTTCAATGGCAAAGATCAATGAATATTGTAAATGCACAAACAGTAATTTCTCCGCATTGCAAGGTGCAATTCTGAAATTTTTTGCTTTTTCCTGATAATCCTAGCATGATAAAGAAGATTCAAAGAGAGTGAGATGCCAGCTCCTTTCATTCAGTCAGTAGCTTCAAACATTTCTGGACGTTTTTCAATGGCAAAAATCAATGAATATTGTAAATGCACAAACTGTAATATCTCCACATTGCAAGGTGCAATTCTGAAATTTTTTGCTTTTTCCTGCTAATCCTAGCATGATAAAGAAGATTCAAAGAGAGTGAGATGCCAGCTCCTTTCATTCAGTCAGTAGCTTCAAACATTTCTGGACGTTTTTCAATGGCAAAAATCAATGAATATTGTAAATGCACAGACAGTAATATCTCCACATTGCAATGTGCAATTCTGAAATTTTTTGCTTTTTCCTGCTAATCCTAGCATGATAAAGAAGATTCAAAGAGAGTGAGATGCCAGCTCCTTTCATTCAGTCAGTAGCTTCAAACATTTCTGGACGTTTTTCAATGGCAAAAATCAATGAATATTGTAAATGCACAAACTGTAATATCTCCACATTGCAAGGTGCAATTCTGAAATTTTTTGCTTTTTCCTGCTAATCCTAGCATGATAAAGAAGATTCAAAGAGAGTGAGATGCCAGCTCCTTTCATTCAGTCAGTAGCTTCAAACATTTCTGGACGTTTTTCAATGGCAAAAATCAATGAATATTGTAAATGCACAGACAGTAATATCTCCACATTGCAATGTGCAATTCTGAAATTTTTTGCTTTTTCCTGCTAATCCTAGCATGATAAAGAAGATTCAAAGAGAGTGAGATGCCAGCTCCTTTCATTCAGTCAGTAGCTTCAAACATTTCTGGACGTTTTTCAATGGCAAAAATCAATGAATATTGTAAATGCACAAACAGTAATATCTCCACATTGCAAGGTGCAATTCTGAATTTTTTTACTATTTCCTGCTCCTCTTAGCATGATAAAGAAGATTCAAAGAGAGTGAGATGCCAGCTCTTTTAATTCAGTCAGTAGCTTCAAACATTTCTGGTATATGAATAACATGATGTTTTTCAATGGCAAAAATCAATGAATATTGTAAATGCACAAACAGTAATTTCTCCGCATTGCAAGGTGCAATTCTGAAATTTTTTGCTTTTTCCTGCTAATCCTAGCATGATAAAGAAGATTCAAAGAGAGTGAGATGCCAGCTCCTTTCATTCAGTCAGTGGCTTCAAACATTTCTGGACGTTTTTCAATGGCAAAAATCAATGAATATTGTAAATGCACAAACAGTAATATCTCCACATTGCAAGGTGCAATTCTGAAATTTTTTGATTTTTCCTGCTCCTCTTAGCATGATAAAGAAGATTCAAAGAGAGTGAGATGCCAGCTCTTTTCATTCAGTCAGTAGCTTCAAACATTTCTGGACGTTTTTCAATGGCAAAAATCAATGAATATTGTAAATGCACAAACAGTAATATCTCCACATTTCAAGGTGCAATTCTGAAATTTTTTGCTTTTTCCTGCTAATCCTAGCATGATAAAGAAGATTCAAAGAGAGTGAGATGCCAGCTCCTTTCATTCAGTCAGTAGCTTCAAACATTTCTGGACGTTTTTCAATGGCAAAAATCAATGAATATTGTAAATGCACAGACAGTAATATCTCCACATTGCAATGTGCAATTCTGAAATTTTTTGCTTTTTCCTGCTAATCCTAGCATGATAAAGAAGATTCAAAGAGAGTGAGATGCCAGCTCCTTTCATTCAGTCAGTAGCTTCAAACATTTCTGGACGTTTTTCAATGGCAAAAATCAATGAATATTGTAAATGCACAAACTGTAATATCTCCACATTGCAAGGTGCAATTCTGAAATTTTTTGCTTTTTCCTGCTAATCCTAGCATGATAAAGAAGATTCAAAGAGAGTGAGATGCCAGCTCCTTTCATTCAGTCAGTAGCTTCAAACATTTCTGGACGTTTTTCAATGGCAAAAATCAATGAATATTGTAAATGCACAGACAGTAATATCTCCACATTGCAATGTGCAATTCTGAAATTTTTTGCTTTTTCCTGCTAATCCTAGCATGATAAAGAAGATTCAAAGAGAGTGAGATGCCAGCTCCTTTCATTCAGTCAGTAGCTTCAAACATTTCTGGACGTTTTTCAATGGCAAAAATCAATGAATATTGTAAATGCACAAACAGTAATATCTCCACATTGCAAGGTGCAATTCTGAATTTTTTTACTATTTCCTGCTCCTCTTAGCATGATAAAGAAGATTCAAAGAGAGTGAGATGCCAGCTCTTTTAATTCAGTCAGTAGCTTCAAACATTTCTGGTATATGAATAACATGATGTTTTTCAATGGCAAAAATCAATGAATATTGTAAATGCACAAACAGTAATTTCTCCGCATTGCAAGGTGCAATTCTGAAATTTTTTGCTTTTTCCTGCTAATCCTAGCATGATAAAGAAGATTCAAAGAGAGTGAGATGCCAGCTCCTTTCATTCAGTCAGTGGCTTCAAACATTTCTGGACGTTTTTCAATGGCAAAAATCAATGAATATTGTAAATGCACAAACAGTAATATCTCCACATTGCAAGGTGCAATTCTGAAATTTTTTGATTTTTCCTGCTCCTCTTAGCATGATAAAGAAGATTCAAAGAGAGTGAGATGCCAGCTCTTTTCATTCAGTCAGTAGCTTCAAACATTTCTGGACGTTTTTCAATGGCAAAAATCAATGAATATTGTAAATGCACAAACAGTAATATCTCCACATTTCAAGGTGCAATTCTGAAATTTTTTGCTTTTTCCTGCTAATCCTAGCATGATAAAGAAGATTCAAAGAGAGTGAGATGCCAGCTCCTTTCATTCAGTCAGTAGCTTCAAACATTTCTGGACGTTTTTCAATGGCAAAAATCAATGAATATTGTAAATGCACAAACAGTAATATCTCCACATTGCAAGGTGCAATTCTGAAATTTTTTGCTTTTTCCTGCTAATCCTAGCATGATAAAGAAGATTCAAAGAGAGTGAGATGCCAGCTCCTTTCATTCAGTCAGTAGCTTCAAACATTTCTGGTATATGAATAACATGATGTTTTTCAATGGCAAAGATCAATGAATATTGTAAATGCACAAACAGTAATTTCTCCGCATTGCAAGGTGCAATTCTGAAATTTTTTGCTTTTTCCTGATAATCCTAGCATGATAAAGAAGATTCAAAGAGAGTGAGATGCCAGCTCCTTTCATTCAGTCAGTAGCTTCAAACATTTCTGGACGTTTTTCAATGGCAAAAATCAATGAATATTGTAAATGCACAAACAGTAATATCTCCACATTGCCAGGTGCAATTCTGAATTTTTTTACTTTTTCCTGCTCCTCTTAGCATGATAAAGAAGATTCAAAGAGAGTGAGATGCCAGCTCTTTTAATTCAGTCAGTAGCTTCAAACATTTCTGGTATATGAATAACATGATGTTTTTCAATGGCAAAAATCAATGAATATTGTAAATGCACAAACAGTAATTTCTCCGCATTGCAAGGTGCAATTCTGAAATTTTTTGCTTTTTCCTGCTAATCCTAGCATGATAAAGAAGATTCAAAGAGAGTGAGATGCCAGCTCCTTTCATTCAGTCAGTGGCTTCAAACATTTCTGGACGTTTTTCAATGGCAAAAATCAATGAATATTGTAAATGAACAAACAGTAATATCTCCACATTGCAAGGTGCAATTCTGAAATTTTTTGCTTTTTCCTGCTAATCCTAGCATGATAAAGAAGATTCAAAGAGAGTGAGATGCCAGCTCCTTTCATTCAGTCAGTAGCTTCAAACATTTCTGGACGTTTTTCAATGGCAAAAATCAATGAATATTGTAAATGCACAAACAGTAATATCTCCACATTGCAAGGTGCAATTCTGAAATTTTTTGCTTTTTCCTGCTCCTCTTAGCATGATAAAGAAGATTCAAAGAGAGTGAGATGCCAGCTCTTTTCATTCAGTCAGTAGCTTCAAACATTTCTGGTATATGAATAACATGATGTTTTTCAATGGCTAAAATGAATGAATATTGTAAATGCACAAACAGTAATTTCTCCGCATTGCAAGGTGCAATTCTGAAATTTTTTGCTTTTTCCTGCTAATCCTAGCATGATAAAGAATATTCAAAGAGATTGAGATGCCAGCTCCTTTCATTCAGTCAGTAGCTTCAAACATTTCTGGACGTTTTTCAATGGCAAAAATCAATGAATATTGTAAATGCACAAACAGTAATTTCTCCGCATTGCAAGGTGCAATTCTGAAATTTTTTGCTTTTTCCTGCTAATCCTAGCATGATAAAGAAGATTCAAAGAGAGTGAGATGCCAGCTCCTTTCATTCAGTCAGTAGCTTCAAACATTTCTGGACTTTTTTCAATGGCAAAAATCAATGAATATTGTAAATGCACAAACAGTAATATCTCCACATTGCAAGGTGCAATTCTGAAATTTTTTGCTTTTTCCTGCTCCTCTTAGCATGATAAAGAAGATTCAAAGAGAGTGAGATGCCAGCTCTTTTCATTCAGTCAGTAGCTTCAAACATTTCTGGACGTTTTTCAATGGCAAAAATCAATGAATATTGTAAATGCACAAACAGTAATATCTCCACATTGAAAGGTGCAATTCTGAAATTTTTTGCTTTTTCCTGCTAATCCTAGCATGATAAAGAAGACTCAAAGAGAGTGAGATGCCAGCTCCTTTCATTCAGTCAGTAGTTTCAAACATTTCTGGACGTTTTTCAAAGGCAAAAATCAATGAATATTGTAAATGCACAAACAGTAATATCTCCACATTGCAAGGTGCAATTCTGAAATTTTTTGCTTTTCCTGCTAATCCTAGCATGATAAAGAAGATTCAAAGAGAGTGAGATGCCAGCTCCTTTCATTCAGTCAGTAGCTTCAAACATTTCTGGACGTTTTTCAATGGCAAAAATCAATGAATATTGTAAATGCACAAACTGTAATATCTCCACATTGCAAGGTGCAATTCTGAAATTTTTTGCTTTTCCTGCTAATCCTAGCATGATAAAGAAGATTCAAAGAGAGTGAGATGCCAGCTCCTTTCATTCAGTCAGTAGCATCAAACATTTCTGGACGTTTTTCAATGGCAAAAATCAATGAATATTGTA
Organism: Phyllobates terribilis; assembly: GCF_046119375.1. Classification (NCBI taxonomy): domain Eukaryota; kingdom Metazoa; phylum Chordata; class Amphibia; order Anura; family Dendrobatidae; genus Phyllobates; species Phyllobates terribilis. The sequence goes on from NW_027363256.1 coordinate 292,365, forward strand.
AATGCACAAACTGTAATATCTCCACATTGCAAGGTGCAATTCTGAAATTTTTTGCTTTTTCCTGCTAATCCTAGCATGATAAAGAAGATTCAAAGAGAGTGAGATGCCAGCTCCTTTCATTCAGTCAGTAGCTTCAAACATTTCTGGACGTTTTTCAATGGCAAAAATCAATGAATATTGTAAATGCACAAACTGTAATATCTCCACATTGCAAGGTGCAATTCTGAAATTTTTTGCTTTTTCCTGCTAATCCTAGCATGATAAAGAAGATTCAAAGAGAGTGAGATGCCAGCTCCTTTCATTCAGTCAGTAGCTTCAAACATTTCTGGACGTTTTTCAATGGCAAAAATCAATGAATATTGTAAATGCACAGACAGTAATATCTCCACATTGCAATGTGCAATTCTGAAATTTTTTGCTTTTTCCTGCTAATCCTAGCATGATAAAGAAGATTCAAAGAGAGTGAGATGCCAGCTCCTTTCATTCAGTCAGTAGCTTCAAACATTTCTGGACGTTTTTCAATGGCAAAAATCAATGAATATTGTAAATGCACAAACAGTAATATCTCCACATTGCAAGGTGCAATTCTGAATTTTTTTACTTTTTCCTGCTCCTCTTAGCATGATAAAGAAGATTCAAAGAGAGTGAGATGCCAGCTCTTTTAATTCAGTCAGTAGCTTCAAACATTTCTGGTATATGAATAACATGATGTTTTTCAATGGCAAAAATCAATGAATATTGTAAATGCACAAACAGTAATTTCTCCGCATTGCAAGGTGCAATTCTGAAATTTTTTGCTTTTTCCTGCTAATCCTAGCATGATAAAGAAGATTCAAAGAGAGTGAGATGCCAGCTCCTTTCATTCAGTCAGTGGCTTCAAACATTTCTGGACGTTTTTCAATGGCAAAAATCAATGAATATTGTAAATGAACAAACAGTAATATCTCCACATTGCAAGGTGCAATTCTGAAATTTTTTGCTTTTTCCTGCTAATCCTAGCATGATAAAGAAGATTCAAAGAGAGTGAGATGCCAGCTCCTTTCATTCAGTCAGTAGCTTCAAACATTTCTGGACGTTTTTCAATGGCAAAAATCAATGAATATTGTAAATGCACAAACAGTAATATCTCCACATTGCAAGGTGCAATTCTGAAATTTTTTGCTTTTTCCTGCTCCTCTTAGCATGATAAAGAAGATTCAAAGAGAGTGAGATGCCAGCTCTTTTCATTCAGTCAGTAGCTTCAAACATTTCTGGTAAATGAATAACATGATGTTTTTCAATGGCAAAAATCAATGAATATTGTAAATGCACAAACAGTAATTTCTCCGCATTGCAAGGTGCAATTCTGAAATTTTTTGCTTTTTCCTGCTAATCCTAGCATGATAAAGAAGATTCAAAGAGAGTGAGATGCCAGCTCCTTTCATTCAGTCAGTAGCTTCAAACATTTCTGGACGTTTTTCAATGGCAAAAATCAATGAATATTGTAAATGCACAAACAGTAATTTCTCCGCATTGCAAGGTGCAATTCTGAAATTTTTTGCTTTTTCCTGCTAATCCTAGCATGATAAAGAAGATTCAAAGAGAGTGAGATGCTAGCTCCTTTCATTCAGTCAGTAGCTTCAAACATTTCTGGACGTTTTTCAATGGCAAAAATCAATGAATATTGTAAATGCACAAACAGTAATATCTCCACATTGCAAGGTGCAATTCTGAAATTTTTTGCTTTTTCCTGCTCCTCTTAGCATGATAAAGAAGATTCAAAGAGAGTGAGATGCCAGCTCTTTTCATTCAGTCAGTAGCTTCAAACATTTCTGGTATATGAATAACATGATGTTTTTCAATGGCTAAAATGAATGAATATTGTAAATGCACAAACAGTAATTTCTCCGCATTGCAAGGTGCAATTCTGAAATTTTTTGCTTTTTCCTGCTAATCCTAGCATGATAAAGAATATTCAAAGAGATTGAGATGCCAGCTCCTTTCATTCAGTCAGTAGCTTCAAACATTTCTGGACGTTTTTCAATGGCAAAAATCAATGAATATTGTAAATGCACAAACAGTAATTTCTCCGCATTGCAAGGTGCAATTCTGAAATTTTTTGCTTTTTCCTGCTAATCCTAGCACGGTAAAGAAGATTCAAAGAGAGTGAGATGCCAGCTCCTTTCATTCAGTCAGTAGCTTCAAACATTTCTGGACTTTTTTCAATGGCAAAAATCAATGAATATTGTAAATGCACAAACAGTAATATCTCCACATTGCAAGGTGCAATTCTGAAATTTTTTGCTTTTTCCTGCTCCTCTTAGCATGATAAAGAAGATTCAAAGAGAGTGAGATGCCAGCTCTTTTCATTCAGTCAGTAGCTTCAAACATTTCTGGACGTTTTTCAATGGCAAAAATCAATGAATATTGTAAATGCACAAACAGTAATATCTCCACATTGAAAGGTGCAATTCTGAAATTTTTTGCTTTTTCCTGCTAATCCTAGCATGATAAAGAAGACTCAAAGAGAGTGAGATGCCAGCTCCTTTCATTCAGTCAGTAGTTTCAAACATTTCTGGACGTTTTTCAAAGGCAAAAATCAATGAATATTGTAAATGCACAAACAGTAATATCTCCACATTGCAAGGTGCAATTCTGAAATTTTTTGCTTTTCCTGCTAATCCTAGCATGATAAAGAAGATTCAAAGAGAGTGAGATGCCAGCTCCTTTCATTCAGTCAGTAGCTTCAAACATTTCTGGACGTTTTTCAATGGCAAAAATCAATGAATATTGTAAATGCACAAACAGTAATATCTCCACATTGCAAGGTGCAATTCTGAAATTTTTTGCTTTTTCCTGCTCCTCTTAGCATGATAAAGAAGATTCAAAGAGAGTGAGATGCCAGCTCTTTTCATTCAGTCAGTAGCTTCAAACATTTCTGGACGTTTTTCAATGGCAAAAATCAATGAATATTGTAAATGCACAAACAGTAATATCTCCACATTGAAAGGTGCAATTCTGAAATTTTTTGCTTTTTCCTGCTAATCCTAGCATGATAAAGAAGACTCAAAGAGAGTGAGATGCCAGCTCCTTTCATTCAGTCAGTAGTTTCAAACATTTCTGGACGTTTTTCAAAGGCAAAAATCAATGAATATTGTAAATGCACAAACAGTAATATCTCCACATTGCAAGGTGCAATTCTGAAATTTTTTGCTTTTCCTGCTAATCCTAGCATGATAAAGAAGATTCAAAGAGAGTGAGATGCCAGCTCCTTTCATTCAGTCAGTAGCTTCAAACATTTCTGGACGTTTTTCAATGGCAAAAATCAATGAATATTGTAAATGCACAAACTGTAATATCTCCACATTGCAAGGTGCAATTCTGAAATTTTTTGCTTTTTCCTGCTAATCCTAGCATGATAAAGAAGATTCAAAGAGAGTGAGATGCCAGCTCCTTTCATTCAGTCAGTAGCTTCAAACATTTCTGGACGTTTTTCAATGGCAAAAATCAATGAATATTGTAAATGCACAGACAGTAATATCTCCACATTGCAATGTGCAATTCTGAAATTTTTTGCTTTTTCCTGCTAATCCTAGCATGATAAAGAAGATTCAAAGAGAGTGAGATGCCAGCTCTCTTCATTCAGTCAGTAGCTTCAAACATTTCTGGACGTTTTTCAATGGCAAAAATCAATGAATATTGTAAATGCACAAACAGTAATATCTCCACATTGCAAGGTGCAATTCTGAATTTTTTTACTTTTTCCTGCTCCTCTTAGCATGATAAAGAAGATTCAAAGAGAGTGAGATGCCAGCTCTTTTAATTCAGTCAGTAGCTTCAAACATTTCTGGTATATGAATAACATGATGTTTTTCAATGGCAAAAATCAATGAATATTGTAAATGCACAAACAGTAATTTCTCCGCATTGCAAGGTGCAATTCTGAAATTTTTTGCTTTTTCCTGCTAATCCTAGCATGATAAAGAAGATTCAAAGAGAGTGAGATGCCAGCTCCTTTCATTCAGTCAGTGGCTTCAAACATTTCTGGACGTTTTTCAATGGCAAAAATCAATGAATATTGTAAATGCACAAACAGTAATATCTCCACATTGCAAGGTGCAATTCTGAAATTTTTTGCTTTTTCCTGCTCCTCTTAGCATGATAAAGAAGATTCAAAGAGAGTGAGATGCCAGCTCTTTTCATTCAGTCAGTAGCTTCAAACATTTCTGGTATATGAATAACATGATGTTTTTCAATGGCAAAAATCAATGAATATTGTAAATGCACAAACAGTAATTTCTCCGCATTGCAAGGTGCAATTCTGAAATTTTTTGCTTTTTCCTGCTCCTCTTAGCATGATAAAGAAGATTCAAAGAGAGTGAGATGCCAGCTCTTTTCATTCAGTCAGTAGCTTCAAACATTTCTGGTATATGAATAACATGATGTTTTTCAATGGCAAAAATCAATGAATATTGTAAATGCACAAACAGTAATTTCTCCGCATTGCAAGGTGCAATTCTGAAATTTTTTGCTTTTTCCTGCTAATCCTAGCATGATAAAGAAGATTCAAAGAGAGTGAGATGCCAGCTCCTTTCATTCAGTCAGTAGCTTCAAACATTTCTGGACGTTTTTCAATGGCAAAAATCAATGAATATTGTAAATGCACAAACAGTAATTTCTCCGCATTGCAAGGTGCAATTCTGAAATTTTTTGCTTTTTCCTGCTAATCCTAGCATGATAAAGAAGATTCAAAGAGAGTGAGATGCCAGCTCCTTTCATTCAGTCAGTAGCTTCAAACATTTCTGGACGTTTTTCAATGGCAAAAATCAATGAATATTGTAAATGCACAAACAGTAATATCTCCACATTGCAAGGTGCAATTCTGAAATTTTTTGCTTTTTCCTGCTCCTCTTAGCATGATAAAGAAGATTCAAAGAGAGTGAGATGCCAGCTCTTTTCATTCAGTCAGTAGCTTCAAACATTTCTGGTATATGAATAACATGATGTTTTTCAATGGCTAAAATGAATGAATATTGTAAATGCACAAACAGTAATTTCTCCGCATTGCAAGGTGCAATTCTGAAATTTTTTGCTTTTTCCTGCTAATCCTAGCATGATAAAGAATATTCAAAGAGATTGAGATGCCAGCTCCTTTCATTCAGTCAGTAGCTTCAAACATTTCTGGACGTTTTTCAATGGCAAAAATCAATGAATATTGTAAATGCACAAACAGTAATTTCTCCGCATTGCAAGGTGCAATTCTGAAATTTTTTGCTTTTTCCTGCTAATCCTAGCATGATAAAGAAGATTCAAAGAGAGTGAGATGCCAGCTCCTTTCATTCAGTCAGTAGCTTCAAACATTTCTGGACTTTTTTCAATGGCAAAAATCAATGAATATTGTAAATGCACAAACAGTAATATCTCCACATTGCAAGGTGCAATTCTGAAATTTTTTGCTTTTTCCTGCTCCTCTTAGCATGATAAAGAAGATTCAAAGAGAGTGAGATGCCAGCTCTTTTCATTCAGTCAGTAGCTTCAAACATTTCTGGACGTTTTTCAATGGCAAAAATCAATGAATATTGTAAATGCACAAACAGTAATATCTCCACATTGAAAGGTGCAATTCTGAAATTTTTTGCTTTTTCCTGCTAATCCTAGCATGATAAAGAAGACTCAAAGAGAGTGAGATGCCAGCTCCTTTCATTCAGTCAGTAGTTTCAAACATTTCTGGACGTTTTTCAAAGGCAAAAATCAATGAATATTGTAAATGCACAAACAGTAATATCTCCACATTGCAAGGTGCAATTCTGAAATTTTTTGCTTTTCCTGCTAATCCTAGCATGATAAAGAAGATTCAAAGAGAGTGAGATGCCAGCTCCTTTCATTCAGTCAGTAGCTTCAAACATTTCTGGACGTTTTTCAATGGCAAAAATCAATGAATATTGTAAATGCACAAACAGTAATATCTCCACATTGCAAGGTGCAATTCTGAAATTTTTTGCTTTTTCCTGCTAATCCTAGCATGATAAAGAAGATTCAAAGAGAGTGAGATGCCAGCTCCTTTCATTCAGTCAGTAGCTTCAAACTTTTCTGGTATATGAATAACATGATGTTTTTCAATGGCAAAAATCAATGAATATTGTAAATGCACAAACAGTAATATCTCCACATTGCAAGGTGCAATTCTGAAATTTTTTGCTTTTTCCTGCTAATCCTAGCATGATAAAGAAGATTCAAAGAGAGTGAGATGCCAGCTCCTTTCATTCAGTCAGTAGCTTCAAACATTTCTGGACGTTTTTCAATGGCAAAAATCAATGAATATTGTAAATGCACAAACAGTAATATCTCCACATTGCAAGGTGCAATTCTGAAATTTTTTGCATTTTCCTGCTAATCCTAGCATGATAAAGAAGATTCAAAGAGAGTGAGATGCCAGCTCCTTTCATTCAGTCAGTAGCTTCAAACATTTCTGGTATATGAATAACATGATGTTTTTCAATGGCAAAAATCAATGAATATTGTAAATGCACAAACAGTAATTTCTCCGCATTGCAAGGTGCAATTCTGAAATTTTTTGCTTTTTCCTGCTAATCCTAGCATGATAAAGAAGATTCAAAGAGAGTGAGATGCCAGCTCCTTTCATTCAGTCAGTAGCTTCAAACATTTCTGGACGTTTTTCAATGGCAAAAATCAATGAATATTGTAAATGCACAAACAGTAATATCTCCACATTGCAAGGTGCAATTCTGAAATTTTTTGCTTTTTCCTGCTAATACTAGCATGATAAAGAGGATTCATAGAGAGTGAGATGCCAGCTCCTTTCATTCAGTCAGTAGCTTCAAACATTTCTGGACGTTTTTCAATGGCAAAAATCAATGAATATTGTAAGTGCACAAACAGTAATAACTCCACATTGCAAGGTGCAATTCTGAAATTTTTTGCTTTTTCCTGCTAATCCTAGCATGATAAAGAAGATTCAAAGAGAGTGAGATGCCAGCTCCTTTCATTCAGTCAGTAGCTTCAAACATTTCTGGACGTTTTTCAATGGCAAAAATCAATGAATATTGTAAATGCACAAACAGTAATTTCTCGCATTGCAAGGTGCAATTCTGAAATTTTTTGCTTTTTCCTGCTAATCCTAGCATGATAAAGAAGATTCAAAGAGAGTGAGATGCCAGCTCCTTTCATTCAGTCAGTAGCTTCAAACATTTCTGGACGTTTTTCAATGGCAAAAATCAATGAATATTGTAAATGCACAAACAGTAATATCTCCACATTGCAAGGTGCAATTCTGAAATTTTTTGCTTTTTCCTGCTAATCCTAGCATGATAAAGAAGATTCAAAGAGAGTGAGATGCCAGCTCCTTTCATTCAGTCAGTAGCTTCAAACATTTCTGGACGTTTTTCAATGGCAAAAATCAATGAATATTGTAAATGCACAAACAGTAATATCTCCACATTGCAAGGTGCAATTCTGAAATTTTTTGCTTTTTCCTGCTCCTCTTAGCATGGTAAAGAAGATTCAAAGAGAGTGAGATGCCAGCTCTTTTCATTCAGTCAGTAGCTTCAAACATTTCTGGTATATGAATAACATGATGTTTTTCAATGGCAAAAATGAATGAATATTGTAAATGCACAAACAGTAATTTCTCCGCATTGCAAGGTGCAATTCTGAAATTTTTTCTTTTTCCTGCTAATCCTAGCATGATAAAGAAGATTCAAAGAGAGTGAAATGCCAGCTCCTTTCATTCAGTCAGTAGCTTCAAACATTTCTGGACGTTTTTCAATGGCAAAAATCAATGAATATTGTAAATGCACAAACAGTAATTTCTCCGCATTGCAAGGTGCAATTCTGAAATTTTTTGCTTTTTCCTGCTAATCCTAGTATGATAAAGAAGATTCAAAGAGAGTGAGATGCCAGCTCCTTTCATTCAGTCAGTAGCTTCAAACATTTCTGGACGTTTTTCAATGGCAAAAATCAATGAATATTGTAAATGCACAAACAGTAATATCTCCACATTGCAAGGTGCAATTCTGAAATTTTTTGCTTTTTCCTGCTCCTCTTAGCATGATAAAGAAGATTCAAAGAGAGTGAGATGCCAGCTCTTTTCATTCAGTCAGTAGCTTCAAACATTTCTGGACGTTTTTCAATGGCAAAAATCAATGAATATTGTAAATGCACAAACAGTAATATCTCCACATTGCAAGGTGCAATTCTGAAATTTTTTGCTTTTTCCTGCTAATCCTAGCATGATAAAGAAGATTCAAAGAGAATGAGATGCCAGCTCCTTTCATTCAGTCAGTAGCTTCAAACATTTCTGGACGTTTTTCAATGTCAAAAATCAATGAGTATTGTAAATGCACAAACAGTAATATCTCCACATTGCAAGGTGCAATTCTGAAATTTTTTGCTTTTTCCTGCTAATTCTAGCATGATAAAGAAGATTCAAAGAGAGTGAGATGCCAGCTCCTTTCATTCAGTCAGTAGCTTCAAACATTTCTGGACGTTTTTCAATGGCAAAAATCAATGAATATTGTAAATGCACAAACAGTAATATCTCCACATTGCAAGGTGCAATTCTGAAATTTTTTGCTTTTTCCTGCTAATCCTAGCATGATAAAGAAGATTCAAGGAGAGTGAGATGCCAGCTCCTTTCATTCAGTCAGTAGCTTCAAACATTTCTGGACGTTTTTCAATGGCAAAAATCAATGAATATTGTAAATGCACAAACAGTAATATCTCCACATTGCAAAGTGCAATTCTGAAATTTTTTGCTTTTTCCTGCTAATCCTAGCATGATAAAGAAGATTCAAAGAGAGTGAGATGCCAGCTCCTTTCATTCAGTCAGTAGCTTCAAACATTTCTGGACGTTTTTCAATGGCAAAAATCAATGAATATTGTAAATGCACAAACAGTAATATCTCCACATTGCAAGGTGCAATTCTGAAATTTTTTGCTTTTTCCTGCTCCTCTTAGCATGATAAAGAAGATTCAAAGAGAGTGAGATGCCAGCTCTTTTCATTCAGTCAGTAGCTTCAAACATTTCTGGTATATGAATAACATGATGTTTTTCAATGGCAAAAATCAATGAATATTGTAAATGCACAAACAGTAATTTCTCCGCATTGCAAGGTGCAATTCTGAAATTTTTTGCTTTTTCCTGCTAATCCTAGCATGATAAAGAAGATTCAAAGAGAGTGAGATGCCAACTCCTTTCATTCAGTCAGTAGCTTCAAACATTTCTGGACGTTTTTCAATGGCAAAAATCAATGAATATTGTAAATGCACAAACAGTAATATCTCCACATTGCAAGGTGCAATTCTGAAATTTTTTGCTTTTTCCTGCTCCTCTTAGCATGATAAAGAAGATTCAAAGAGAGTGAGATGCCAGCTCTTTTCATTCAGTCAGTAGCTTCAAACATTTCTGGTATATGAATAACATGATGTTTTTCAACGGCAAAAATCAATGAATATTGTAAATGCACAAACTGTAATATCTCCACATTGCAAGGTGCAATTCTGAAATTTTTTGCTTTTTCCTGCTAATCCTAGCATGATAAAGAAGATTCAAAGAGAGTGAGATGCCAGCTCCTTTCATTCAGTCAGTAGCTTCAAACATTTCTGGACGTTTTTCAATGGCAAAAATCAATGAATATTGTAAATGCACAAACAGTAATATCTCCACATTGCAAGGTGCAATTCTGAAATTTTTTGCTTTTTCCTGCTAATCCTAGCATGATAAAGAAGATTCAAAGAGAGTGAGATGCCAGCTCCTTTCATTCAGTCAGTAGCTTCAAACATTTCTGGACGTTTTTCAATGGCAAAAATCAATGAATATTGTAAATGCACAAACAGTAATTTCTCCGCATTGCAAGGTGCAATTCTGAAATTTTTTGCTTTTTCCTGCTAATCCTAGCATGATAAAGAAGATTCAAAGAGAGTGAGATGCCAGCTCCTTTCATTCAGTCAGTAGCTTCAAACATTTCTGGATGTTTTTCAATGGCAAAAATCAATGAATATTGTAAATGCACAAACAGTAATATCTCCACATTGCAAGGTGCAAGTCTGAAATTTTTTGCTTTTTCCTGCTAATCCTAGCATGATAAAGAAGATTCAAAGAGAGTGAGATGCCAGCTCCTTTCATTCAGTCAGTAGCTTCAAACATTTCTGGACGTTTTTCAATGGCAAAAATCAATGAATATTGTAAATGCACAAACAGTAATATCTCCACATTGCAAGGTGCAATTCTGAAATTTTTTGCTTTTTCCTGCTCCTCTTAGCATGATAAAGAAGATTCAAAGAGAGTGAGATGCCAGATCTTTTCATTCAGTCAGTAGCTTCAAACATTTCTGGTATATGAATAACATGATGTTTTTCAATGGCAAAAATCAATGAATATTGTAAATGCACAAACTGTAATTTCTCCGCATTGCAAGGTGCAATTCTGAAATTTTTTGCTTTTTCCTGCTAATCCTAGCATGAAAAAGAAGATTCAAAGAGAGTGAGATGCAAGTTCCTTTCATTCAGTCAGTAGCTTCAAACATTTCTGGTATATGAATAACATGATGTTTTTCAATGGCAAAAATCAATGAATATTGTAAATGCACAAACAGTAATATCTCCACATTGCAAGGTGCAATTCTGAAATTTTTTGCTTTTTCCTGCTAATCCTAGCATGATAAAGAAGATTCAAAGAGAGTGAGATGCCAGCTCCTTTCATTCAGTAAGTAGCTTCAAACATTTCTGGACGTTTTTCAATGGCAAAAATCAATGAATATTGTAAATGCACAAACAGTAATATCTCCACATTGCAAGGTGCAATTCTGAAATTTTTTGCTTTATCCTGCTAATCCTAGCATGATAAAGAAGATTCAAAGAGAGTGAGATGCCAGCTCCTTTCATTCAGTCAGTAGCTTCAAACATTTCTGGTATATGAATAACATGATGTTTTTCAATGGCAAAAATCAATGAATATTGTTATTGCACAAACAGTAATTTCTCCACATTGCAAGGTGCAATTCTGAAATTTTTTGCTTTTTCCTGCTAATCCTAGCATGATAAAGAAGATCCAAAGAGAGTGAGATGCCAGCTCCTTTCATTCAGTCAGTAGCTTCAAACATTTCTGGACGTTTTTCAATGGCAAAAATCAATGAATATTGTAAATGCACAAACAGTAATATCTCCACATTGCAAGCTGCAATTCTGAAATTTTTTGCTTTTTCCTGCTAATCCTAGCATGATAAAGAAGATTCAAAGAGAGTGAGATGCCAGCTCCTTTCATTCAGTCAGTAGCTTCAAACATTTCTGGACGTTTTTCAATGGCAAAAATCAATGAATATTGTAAGTGCACAAAGAGTAATATCTCCACATTGCAAGGTGCAATTCTGAAATTTTTTGCTTTTTCCTGCTAATCCTAGCATGATAAAGAAGATTCAAAGAGAGTGAGATGCCAGCTCCTTTCATTCAGTCAGTAGCTTCAAACATTTCTGGACGTTTTTCAATGGCAAAAATCAATGAATATTGTAAATGCACAAACAGTAATATCTCCACATTGCAAGGTGCAATTCTGAAATTTTTTGCTTTTTCCTGCTAATCCTAGCATGATAAAGAAGATTCAAAGAGAGTGAGATGCCAGCTCCTTTCATTCAGTCAGTAGCTTCAAACATTTCTGGACGTTTTTCAATGGCAAAAATCAATGAATATTGTAAATGCACAAACAGTAATATCTCCACATTGCAAGGTGCAATTCTGAAATTTTTTGCTTTTTCCTGCTCCTCTTAGCATGATAAAGAAGATTCAAAGAGAGTGAGATGCCAGCTCTTTTCATTCAGTCAGTAGCTTCAAACATTTCTGGTATATGAATAACATGATGTTTTTCAATGGCAAAAATCAATGAATATTGTAAATGCACAAACAGTAATTTCTCCGCATTGCAAGGTGCAATTCTGAAATTTTTTGCTTTTTCCTGCTAATCCTAGCATGATAAAGAAGATTCAAAGAGAGTGAGATGCCAGCTCCTTTCATTCAGTCAGTAGCTTCAAACATTTCTGGACATTTTTCAATGGCAAAAATCAATGAATATTGTAAATGCACAAACAGTAATATCTCCACATTGCAAGGTGCAATTCTGAAATTTTTTGCTTTTTCCTGCTCCTCTTAGCATGATAAAGAAGATTCAAAGAGAGTGAGATGCCAGCTCTTTTCATTCAGTCAGTAGCTTCAAACATTTCTGGTATATGAATAACATGATGTTTTTCAACGGCAAAAATCAATGAATATTGTAAATGCACAAACTGTAATTTCTCCGCATTGCAAGGTGCAATTCTGAAATTTTTTGCTTTTTCCTGCTAATCCTAGCATGATAAAGAAGATTCAAAGAGAGTGAGATGCAAGTTCCTTTCATTCAGTCAGTAGCTTCAAACATTTCTGGACGTTTTTCAATGGCAAAAATCAATGAATATTGTAAATGCACAAACAGTAATATCTCCACATTGCAAGGTGCAATTCTGAAATTTTTTGCTTTTTCCTGCTAATCCTAGCATGATAAAGAAGATTCAAAGAGAGTGAGATGCCAGCTCCTTTCATTCAGTCAGTAGCTTCAAACATTTCTGGACGTTTTTCAATGGCAAAAATCAATGAATATTGTAAGTGCACAAAGAGTAATATCTCCACATTGCAAGGTGCAATTCTGAAATTTTTTGCTTTTTCCTGCTAATCCTAGCATGATAAAGAAGATTCAAAGAGAGTGAGATGCCAGCTCCTTTCATTCAGTCAGTAGCTTCAAACATTTCTGGACGTTTTTCAATGGCAAAAATCAATGAATATTGTAAATGCACAAACAGTAATATCTCCACATTGCAAGGTGCAATTCTGAAATTTTTTGCTTTTTCCTGCTAATCCTAGCATGATAAAGAAGATTCAAAGAGAGTGAGATGCCAGCTCCTTTCATTCAGTCAGTAGCTTCAAACATTTCTGGACGTTTTTCAATGGCAAAAATCAATGAATATTGTAAATGCACAAACAGTAATATCTCCACATTGCAAGGTGCAATTCTGAAATTTTTTGCTTTTTCCTGCTCCTCTTAGCATGATAAAGAAGATTCAAAGAGAGTGAGATGCCAGCTCTTTTCATTCAGTCAGTAGCTTCAAACATTTCTGGTATATGAATAACATGATGTTTTTCAATGGCAAAAATCAATGAATATTGTAAATGCACAAACAGTAATTTCTCCGCATTGCAAGGTGCAATTCTGAAATTTTTTGCTTTTTCCTGCTAATCCTAGCATGATAAAGAAGATTCAAAGAGAGTGAGATGCCAGCTCCTTTCATTCAGTCAGTAGCTTCAAACATTTCTGGACATTTTTCAATGGCAAAAATCAATGAATATTGTAAATGCACAAACAGTAATATCTCCACATTGCAAGGTGCAATTCTGAAATTTTTTGCTTTTTCCTGCTCCTCTTAGCATTATAAAGAAGATTCAAAGAGAGTGAGATGCCAGCTCTTTTCATTCAGTCAGTAGCTTCAAACATTTCTGGTATATGAATAACATGATGTTTTTCAACGGCAAAAATCAATGAATATTGTAAATGCACAAACTGTAATTTCTCCGCATTGCAAGGTGCAATTCTGAAATTTTTTGCTTTTTCCTGCTAATCCTAGCATGATAAAGAAGATTCAAAGAGAGTGAGATGCAAGTTCCTTTCATTCAGTCAGTAGCTTCAAACATTTCTGGACGTTTTTCAATGGCAAAAATCAATGAATATTGTAAATGCACAAACAGTAATATCTCCACATTGCAAGGTGCAATTCTGAAATTTTTTGCTTTTTCCTGCTAATCCTAGCATGATAAAGAAGATTCAAAGAGAGTGAGATGCCAGCTCCTTTCATTCAGTCAGTAGCTTCAAACATTTCTGGACGTTTTTCAATGGCAAAAATCAATGAATATTGTAAATGCACAAACAGTAATATCTCCACATTGCAAGGTGCAATTCTGAAATTTTTTGCTTTTTCCTGCTCCTCTTAGCATGATAAAGAAGATTCAAAGAGAGTGAGATGCCAGCTCTTTTCATTCAGTCAGTAGCTTCAAACATTTCTGGTATATGAATAACATGATGTTTTTCAACGGCAAAAATCAATGAATATTGTAAATGCACAAACTGTAATTTCTCCGCATTGCAAGGTGCAATTCTGAAATTTTTTGCTTTTTCCTGCTAATCCTAGCATGATAAAGAAGATTCAAAGAGAGTGAGATGCAAGTTCCTTTCATTCAGTCAGTAGCTTCAAACATTTCTGGACGTTTTTCAATGGCAAAAATCAATGAATATTGTAAATGCACAAACAGTAATATCTCCACATTGCAAGGTGCAATTCTGAAATTTTTTGCTTTTTCCTGCTAATCCTAGCATGATAAAGAAGATTCAAAGAGAGTGAGATGCCAGCTCCTTTCATTCAGTCAGTAGCTTCAAACATTTCTGGACGTTTTTCAATGGCAAAAATCAATGAATATTGTAAGTGCACAAAGAGTAATATCTCCACATTGCAAGGTGCAATTCTGAAATTTTTTGCTTTTTCCTGCTAATCCTAGCATGATAAAGAAGATTCAAAGAGAGTGAGATGCCAGCTCCTTTCATTCAGTCAGTAGCTTCAAACATTTCTGGACGTTTTTCAATGGCAAAAATCAATGAATATTGTAAATGCACAAACAGTAATATCTCCACATTGCAAGGTGCAATTCTGAAATTTTTTGCTTTTTCCTGCTAATCCTAGCATGATAAAGAAGATTCAAAGAGAGTGAGATGCCAGCTCCTTTCATTCAGTCAGTAGCTTCAAACATTTCTGGACGTTTTTCAATGGCAAAAATCAATGAATATTGTAAATGCACAAACAGTAATATCTCCACATTGCAAGGTGCAATTCTGAAATTTTTTGCTTTTTCCTGCTCCTCTTAGCATGATAAAGAAGATTCAAAGAGAGTGAGATGCCAGCTCTTTTCATTCAGTCAGTAGCTTCAAACATTTCTGGTATATGAATAACATGATGTTTTTCAATGGCAAAAATCAATGAATATTGTAAATGCACAAACAGTAATTTCTCCGCATTGCAAGGTGCAATTCTGAAATTTTTTGCTTTTTCCTGCTAATCCTAGCATGATAAAGAAGATTCAAAGAGAGTGAGATGCCAGCTCCTTTCATTCAGTCAGTAGCTTCAAACATTTCTGGACATTTTTCAATGGCAAAAATCAATGAATATTGTAAATGCACAAACAGTAATATCTCCACATTGCAAGGTGCAATTCTGAAATTTTTTGCTTTTTCCTGCTCCTCTTAGCATTATAAAGAAGATTCAAAGAGAGTGAGATGCCAGCTCTTTTCATTCAGTCAGTAGCTTCAAACATTTCTGGTATATGAATAACATGATGTTTTTCAACGGCAAAAATCAATGAATATTGTAAATGCACAAACTGTAATTTCTCCGCATTGCAAGGTGCAATTCTGAAATTTTTTGCTTTTTCCTGCTAATCCTAGCATGATAAAGAAGATTCAAAGAGAGTGAGATGCAAGTTCCTTTCATTCAGTCAGTAGCTTCAAACATTTCTGGACGTTTTTCAATGGCAAAAATCAATGAATATTGTAAATGCACAAACAGTAATATCTCCACATTGCAAGGTGCAATTCTGAAATTTTTTGCTTTTTCCTGCTAATCCTAGCATGATAAAGAAGATTCAAAGAGAGTGAGATGCCAGCTCCTTTCATTCAGTCAGTAGCTTCAAACATTTCTGGACGTTTTTCAATGGCAAAAATCAATGAATATTGTAAATGCACAAACAGTAATATCTCCACATTGCAAGGTGCAATTCTGAAATTTTTTGCTTTTTCCTGCTAATCCTAGCATGATAAAGAAGATTCAAAGAGAGTGAGATGCCAGCTCCTTTCATTCAGTCAGTAGCTTCAAACATTTCTGGACGTTTTTCAATGGCAAAAATCAATGAATATTGTAAATGCACAAACAGTAATTTCTCCGCATTGCAAGGTGCAATTCTGAAATTTTTTGCTTTTTCCTGCTAATCCTAGCATGATAAAGAAGATTCAAAGAGAGTGAGATGCCAGCTCCTTTCATTCAGTCAGTAGCTTCAAACATTTCTGGACGTTTTTCAATGGCAAAAATCAATGAATATTGTAAATGCACAAACAGTAATATCTCCACATTGCAAGGTGCAATTCTGAAATTGTTTGCTTTTTCCTGCTAATCCTAGCATGATAAAGAAGATTCAAAGAGAGTGAGATGCCAGCTCCTTTCATTCAGTCAGTAGCTTCAAACATTTCTGGACGTTTTTCAATGGCAAAAATCAATGAATATTGTAAATGCACAAACAGTAATATCTCCACATTGCAAGGTGCAATTCTGAAATTTTTTGCTTTTTCCTGCTCCTCTTAGCATGATAAAGAAGATTCAAAGAGAGTGAGATGCCAGCTCTTTTCATTCAGTCAGTATCTTCAAACATTTCTGGTATATGAATAACATGATATTTTTCAATGGCAAAAATCAATGAATATTGTAAATGCACAAACTGTAATTTCTCCGCATTGCAAGGTGCAATTCTGAAATTTTTTGCTTTTTCCTGCTAATCCTAGCATGATAAAGAAGATTCAAAGAGAGTGAGATGCCAGCTCCTTTCATTCAGTAAGTAGCTTCAAACATTTCTGGACGTTTTTCAATGGCAAAAATCAATGAATATTGTAAATGCACAAACAGTAATATCTCCACATTGCAAGGTGCAATTCTGAAATTTTTTGCTTTTTCCTGCTAATCCTAGCATGATAAAGAAGATTCAAAGAGAGTGAGATGCCAGCTCCTTTCATTCAGTCAGTAGCTTCAAACATTTCTGGACGTTTTTCAATGGCAAAAATCAATGAATATTGTAAGTGCACAAAGAGTAATATCTCCACATTGCAAGGTGCAATTCTGAAATTTTTTGCTTTTTCCTGCTAATCCTAGCATGATAAAGAAGATTCAAAGAGAGTGAGATGCCAGCTCCTTTCATTCAGTCAGTAGCTTCAAACATTTCTGGACGTTTTTCAATGGCAAAAATCAATGAATATTGTAAATGCACAAACAGTAATATCTCCACATTGCAAGTTGCAATTCT
Organism: Phyllobates terribilis; assembly: GCF_046119375.1. NCBI lineage: Eukaryota > Metazoa > Chordata > Amphibia > Anura > Dendrobatidae > Phyllobates > Phyllobates terribilis. Next base: position 309,492 of record NW_027363256.1, read on the forward strand.
GAAATTTTTTGCTTTTTCCTGCTAATCCTAGCATGATAAAGAAGATTCAAAGAGAGTGAGATGCCAGCTCCTTTCATTCAGTCTGTAGCTTCAAACATTTCTGGACGTTTTTCAATGGCAAAAATCAATGAATATTGTAAATGCACAAACAGTAATATCTCCACATTGCAAGGTGCAATTCTGACATTTTTTGCTTTTTCCTGCTCCTCTTATCATGATAAAGAAGATTCAAAGAGAGTGAGATGCCAGCTCTTTTCATTCAGTCAGTAGCTTCAAACATTTCCGGACATTTTTCAATGGCAAAAATCAATGAATATTGTAAATGCACAAACAGTAATTTCTCCGCATTGCAAGGTGCAATTCTGAAATTTTTTGCTTTTTCCTGCTAATCCTAGCATGATAAAGAAGATTCAAAGAGAGTGAGATGCCAGCTCCTTTCATTCAGTCAGTAGCTTCAAACATTTCTGGACGTTTTTCAATGGCAAAAATCAATGAATATTGTAAATGCACAAACAGTAATATCTCCACATTGCAAGGTGCAATTCTGAAATTTTTGCTTTTTCCTGCTAATCCTAGCATGATAAAGAAGATTCAAAGAGAGTGAGATGCCAGCTCCTTTCATTCAGTCAGTAGCTTCAAACATTTCTGGACGTTTTTCAATGGCAAAAATCAATGAATATTGTAAATGCACAAACAGTAATATCTCCACATTGCAAGGTGCAATTCTGAAATTTTTTGCTTTTTCCTGCTCCTCTTAGCATGATAAAGAAGATTCAAAGAGAGTGAGATGCCAGCTCTTTTCATTCAGTCAGTAGCTTCAAACATTTCTGGTATATGAATAACATGATGTTTTTCAATGGCAAAAATCAATGAATATTGTAAATGCACAAACTGTAATTTCTCCGCATTGCAAGGTGCAATTCTGAAATTTTTTGCTTTTTCCTGCTAATCCTAGCATGATGAAGAAGATTCAAAGAGATTGAGATGCAAGTTCCTTTCATTCAGTCAGTAGCTTCAAACATTTCTGGTATATGAATAACATGATGTTTTTCAATGGCAAAAATCAATGAATATTGTAAATGCACAAACAGTAATATCTCCACATTGCAAGGTGCAATTCTGAAATTTTTTGCTTTTTCCTGCTAATCCTAGCATGATAAAGAAGATTCAAAGAGAGTGAGATGCCAGCTCCTTTCATTCAGTAAGTAGCTTCAAACATTTCTGGACGTTTTTCAATGGCAAAAATCAATGAATATTGTAAATGCACAAACAGTAATATCTCCACATTGCAAGGTGCAATTCTGAAATTTTTTGCTTTTTCCTGCTAATCCTAGCATGATAAAGAAGATTCAAAGAGAGTGAGATGCCAGCTCCTTTCATTCAGTCAGTAGCTTCAAACATATCTGGTATAAGAATAACATGATGTTTTTCAATGGCAAAAATCAATGAATATTGTAAATGCACAAACAGTAATTTCTCCACATTGCAAGGTGCAATTCTGAAATTTTTTGCTTTTTCCTGCTAATCCTAGCATGATAAAGAAGATTCAAAGAGAGTGAGATGCCAGCTCCTTTCATTCAGTCAGTAGCTTCAAACATTTCTGGACGTTTTTCAATGGCAAAAATCAATAAATATTGTAAATGCACAAACAGTAATATCTCCACATTGCAAGGTGCAATTCTGAAATTTTTTGCTTTTTCCTGCTAATCCTAGCATGATAAAGAAGATTCAAAGAGAGTGAGATGCCAGCTCCTTTCATTCAGTCAGTAGCTTCAAACATTTCTGGACGTTTTTCAATGGCAAAAATCAATGAATATTGTAAGTGTACAAAGAGTAATATCTCCACATTGCAAGGTGCAATTCTGAAATTTTTTGCTTTTTCCTGCTAATCCTAGCATGATAAAGAAGATTCAAAGAGAGTGAGATGCCAGCTCCTTTCATTCAGTCAGTAGCTTCAAACATTTCTGGACGTTTTTCAATGGCAAAAATCAATGAATATTGTAAATGCACAAACAGTAATATCTCCACATTGCAAGGTGCAATTCTGAAATTTTTTGCTTTTTCCTGCTAATCCTAGCATGATAAAGAAGATTCAAAGAGAGTGAGATGCCAGCTCCTTTCATTCAGTCAGTAGCTTCAAACATTTCTGGACGTTTTTCAATGGCAAAAATCAATGAATATTGTAAATGCACAAACAGTAATATCTCCACATTGCAAGGTGCAATTCTGAAATTTTTTGCTTTTTCCTGCTCCTCTTAGCATGATAAAGAAGATTCAAAGAGAGTGAGATGCCAGCTCTTTTCATTCAGTCAGTAGCTTCAAACATTTCTGGTATATGAATAACATGATGTTTTTCAATGGCAAAAATCAATGAATATTGTAAATGCACAAACAGTAATTTCTCCGCATTGCAAGGTGCAATTCTGAATTTTTTTGCTTTTTCCTGCTAATCCTAGCATGATAAAGAAGATTCAAAGAGAGTGAGATGCCAGCTCCTTTCATTCAGTCAGTAGCTTCAAACATTTCTGGACGTTTTTCAATGGCAAAAATCAATGAATATTGTAAATGCACAAACAGTAATATCTCCACATTGCAAGGTGCAATTCTGAAATTTTTTGCTTTTTCCTGCTAATCCTAGCATGATAAAGAAGATTCAAAGAGAGTGAGATGCCAGCTCCTTTCATTCAGTAAGTAGCTTCAAACATTTCTGGACGTTTTTCAATGGCAAAAATCAATGAATATTGTAAATGCACAAACAGTAATATCTCCACATTGCAAGGTGCAATTCTGAAATTTTTTGCTTTTTCCTGCTAATCCTAGCATGATAAAGAAGATTCAAAGAGAGTGAGATGCCATCTCCTTTCATTCAGTCAGTAGCTTCAAACATTTCTGGTATATGAATAACATGATGTTTTTCAATGGCAAAAATCAATGAATATTGTAAATGCACAAACAGTAATTTCTCCACATTGCAAGGTGCAATTCTGAATTTTTTTGCTTTTTCCTGCTAATCCTAGCATGATAAAGAAGATTCAAAGAGAGTGAGATGCCAGCTCCTTTCATTCAGTCAGTAGCTTCAAACATTTCTGGACGTTTTTCAATGGCAAAAATCAATGAATATTGTAAATGCACAAACAGTAATATCTCCACATTGCAAGGTGCAATTCTGAAATTTTTTGCTTTTTCCTGCTAATCCTAGCATGATAAAGAAGATTCAAAGAGAGTGAGATGCCAGCTCCTTTCATTCAGTCAGTAGCTTCAAACATTTCTGGACGTTTTTCAATGGCAAAAATCAATGAATATTGTAAGTGCACAAAGAGTAATATCTCCACATTGCAAGGTGCAATTCTGAAATTTTTTGCTTTTTCCTGCTAATCCTAGCATGATAAAGAAGATTCAAAGAGAGTGAGATGCCAGCTCCTTTCATTCAGTCAGTAGCTTCAAACATTTCTGGACGTTTTTCAATGGCAAAAATCAATGAATATTGTAAATGCACACACAGTAATATCTCCACATTGCAAGGTGCAATTCTGAAATTTTTTGCTTTTTCCTGCTAATCCTAGCATGATAAAGAAGATTCAAAGAGAGTGAGATGCCAGCTCCTTTCATTCAGTCAGTAGCTTCAAACATTTCTGGACGTTTTTCAATGGCAAAAATCAATGAATATTGTAAATGCACAAACAGTAATATCTCCACATTGCAAGGTGCAATTCTGAAATTTTTTGCTTTTTCCTGCTCCTCTTAGCATGATAAAGAAGATTCAAAGAGAGTGAGATGCCAGCTCTTTTCATTCAGTCAGTAGCTTCAAACATTTCTGGTATATGAATAACATGATGTTTTTCAATGGCAAAAATCAATGAATATTGTAAATGCACAAACAGTAATTTCTCCGCATTGCAAGGTGCAATTCTGAATTTTTTTGCTTTTTCCTGCTAATCCTAGCATGATAAAGAATATTCAAAGAGAGTGAGATGCCAGATCCTTTCATTCAGTCAGTAGCTTCAAACATTTCTGGACGTTTTTCAATGGCAAAAATCAATGAATATTGTAAATGCACAAACAGTAATTTCTCCGCATTGCAAGGTGCAATTCTGAAATTTTTTGCTTTTTCCTGCTAATCCTAGCATGATAAAGAAGATTCAAAGAGAGTGAGATGCCAGCTCCTTTCATTCAGTCAGTAGCTTCAAACATTTCTGGACGTTTTTCAATGGCAAAAATCAATGAATATTGTAAATGCACAAACAGTAATATCTCCACATTGCAAGGTGCAATTCTGAAATTTTTTGCTTTTTCCTGCTAATCCTAGCATGATAAAGAAGATTCAAAGAGAGTGAGATGCCAGCTCCTTTCATTCAGTCAGTAGCTTCAAACATTTCTGGACGTTTTTCAATGGCAAAAATCAATGAATATTGTAAATGCACAAACAGTAATATCTCCACATTGCAAGGTGCAATTCTGAAATTTTTTGCTTTTTCCTGCTCCTCTTAGCATGATAAAGAAGATTCAAAGAGAGTGAGATGCCAGCTCTTTTCATTCAGTCAGTAGCTTCAAACATTTCTGGTATATGAATAACATGATGTTTTTCAATGGCAAAAATCAATGAATATTGTAAATGCACAAACTGTAATTTCTCCGCATTGCAAGGTGCAATTCTGAAATTTTTTGCTTTTTCCTGCTAATCCTAGCATGATAAAGAAGATTCAAAGAGATTGAGATGCAAGTTCCTTTCATTCAGTCAGTAGCTTCAAACATTTCTGGTATATGAATAACATGATGTTTTTCAATGGCAAAAATCAATGAATATTGTAAATGCACAAACAGTAATATCTCCACATTGCAAGGTGCAATTCTGAAATTTTTTGCTTTTTCCTGCTAATCCTAGCATGATAAAGAAGATTCAAAGAGAGTGAGATGCCAGCTCCTTTCATTCAGTAAGTAGCTTCAAACATTTCTGGACGTTTTTCAATGGCAAAAATCAATGAATATTGTAAATGCACAAACTGTAATTTCTCCGCATTGCAAGGTGCAATTCTGAAATTTTTTGCTTTTTCCTGCTAATCCTAGCATGATAAAGAAGATTCAAAGAGAGTGAGATGCAAGTTCCTTTCATTCAGTCAGTAGCTTCAAACATTTCTGGTATATGAATAACATGATGTTTTTCAATGGCAAAAATCAATGAATATTGTAAATGCACAAACAGTAATATCTCCACATTGCAAGGTGCAATTCTGAAATTTTTTGCTTTTTCCTGCTAATCCTAGCATGATAAAGAAGATTCAAAGAGAGTGAGATGCCAGCTCCTTTCATTCAGTAAGTAGCTTCAAACATTTCTGGACGTTTTTCAATGGCAAAAATCAATGAATATTGTAAATGCACAAACAGTAATATCTCCACATTGCAAGGTGCAATTCTGAAATTTTTTGCTTTTTCCTGCTAATCCTAGCATGATAAAGAAGATTCAAAGAGAGTGAGATGCCAGCTCCTTTCATTCAGTCAGTAGCTTCAAACATTTCTGGACGTTTTTCAATGGCAAAAATCAATGAATATTGTAAGTGCACAAAGAGTAATATCTCCACATTGCAAGGTGCAATTCTGAAATTTTTTGCTTTTTCCTGCTAATCCTAGCATGATAAAGAAGATTCAAAGAGAGTGAGATGCCAGCTCCTTTCATTCAGTCAGTAGCTTCAAACATTTCTGGACGTTTTTCAATGGCAAAAATCAATGAATATTGTAAATGCACAAACAGTAATATCTCCACATTGCAAGGTGCAATTCTGAAATTTTTTGCTTTTTCCTGCTAATCCTAGCATGATAAAGAAGATTCAAAGAGAGTGAGATGCCAGCTCCTTTCATTCAGTCTGTAGCTTCAAACATTTCTGGACGTTTTTCAATGGCAAAAATCAATGAATATTGTAAATGCACAAACAGTAATATCTCCACATTGCAAGGTGCAATTCTGACATTTTTTGCTTTTTCCTGCTCCTCTTATCATGATAAAGAAGATTCAAAGAGAGTGAGATGCCAGCTCTTTTCATTCAGTCAGTAGCTTCAAACATTTCTGGACGTTTTTCAATGGCAAAAATCAATGAATATTGTAAATGCACAAACAGTAATTTCTCCGCATTGCAAGGTGCAATTCTGAAATTTTTTGCTTTTTCCTGCTAATCCTAGCATGATAAAGAAGATTCAAAGAGAGTGAGATGCCAGCTCCTTTCATTCAGTCAGTAGCTTCAAACATTTCTGGACATTTTTCAATGGCAAAAATCAATGAATATTGTAAATGCACAAACAGTAATATCTCCACATTGCAAGGTGCAATTCTGAAATTTTTGCTTTTTCCTGCTAATCCTAGCATGATAAAGAAGATTCAAAGAGAGTGAGATGCCAGCTCCTTTCATTCAGTCAGTAGCTTCAAACATTTCTGGACGTTTTTCAATGGCAAAAATCAATGAATATTGTAAATGCACAAACAGTAATATCTCCACATTGCAAGGTGCAATTCTGAAATTTTTTGCTTTTTCCTGCTCCTCTTAGCATGATAAAGAAGATTCAAAGAGAGTGAGATGCCAGCTCTTTTCATTCAGTCAGTAGCTTCAAACATTTCTGGTATATGAATAACATGATGTTTTTCAATGGCAAAAATCAATGAATATTGTAAATGCACAAACTGTAATTTCTCCGCATTGCGAGGTGCAATTCTGAAATTTTTTGCTTTTTCCTGCTAATCCTAGCATGATAAAGAAGATTCAAAGAGATTGAGATGCAAGTTCCTTTCATTCAGTCAGTAGCTTCAAACATTTCTGGTATATGAATAACATGATGTTTTTCAATGGCAAAAATCAATGAATATTGTAAATGCACAAACAGTAATATCTCCACATTGCAAGGTGCAATTCTGAAATTTTTTGCTTTTTCCTGCTAATCCTAGCATGATAAAGAAGATTGAAAGAGAGTGAGATGCCAGCTCCTTTCATTCAGTAAGTAGCTTCAAACATTTCTGGACGTTTTTCAATGGCAAAAATCAATGAATATTGTAAATGCACAAACAGTAATATCTCCACATTGCAAGGTGCAATTCTGAAATTTTTTGCTTTTTCCTGCTAATCCTAGCATGATAAAGATTCAAAGAGAGTGAGATGCCAGCTCCTTTCATTCAGTCAGTAGCTTCAAGCATATCTGGTATAAGAATAACATGATGTTTTTCAATGGCAAAAATCAATGAATATTGTAAATGCACAAACAGTAATTTCTCCACATTGCAAGGTGCAATTCTGAAATTTTTTGCTTTTTCCTGCTAATCCTAGCATGATAAAGAAGATTCAAAGAGAGTGAGATGCCAGCTCCTTTCATTCAGTCAGTAGCTTCAAACATTTCTGGACGTTTTTCAATGGCAAAAATCAATGAATATTGTAAATGCACAAACAGTAATATCTCCACATTGCAAGGTGCAATTCTGAAATTTTTTGCTTTTTCCTGCTAATCCTAGCATGATAAAGAAGATTCAAAGAGAGTGAGATGCCAGCTCCTTTCATTCAGTCAGTAGCTTCAAACATTTCTGGACGTTTTTCAATGGCAAAAATCAATGAATATTGTAAATGCACAAACAGTAATATCTCCACATTGCAAGGTGCAATTCTGAAATTTTTTGCTTTTTCCTGCTAATCCTAGCATGATAAAGAAGATTCAAAGAGAGTGAGATGCCAGCTCCTTTCATTCAGTCAGTAGCTTCAAACATTTCTGGACGTTTTTCAATGGCAAAAATCAATGAATATTGTAAATGCACAAACAGTAATATCTCCACATTGCAAGGTGCAATTCTGAAATTTTTTGCTTTTTCCTGCTCCTCTTAGCATGATAAAGAAGATTCAAAGAGAGTGAGATGCCAGCTCTTTTCATTCAGTCAGTAGCTTCAAACATTTCTGGTATATGAATAACATGATGTTTTTCAATGGCAAAAATCAATGAATATTGTAAATGCACAAACTGTAATTTCTCCGCATTGCAAGGTGCAATTCTGAAATTTTTTGCTTTTTCCTGCTAATCCTAGCATGATAAAGAAGATTCAAAGAGATTGAGATGCAAGTTCCTTTCATTCAGTCAGTAGCTTCAAACATTTCTGGTATATGAATAACATGATGTTTTTCAATGGCAAAAATCAATGAATATTGTAAATGCACAAACAGTAATATCTCCACATTGCAAGGTGCAATTCTGAAATTTTTTGCTTTTTCCTGCTAATCCTAGCATGATAAAGAAGATTCAAAGAGAGTGAGATGCCAGCTCCTTTCATTCAGTAAGTAGCTTCAAACATTTCTGGACGTTTTTCAATGGCAAAAATCAATGAATATTGTAAATGCACAAACTGTAATTTCTCCGCATTGCAAGGTGCAATTCTGAAATTTTTTGCTTTTTCCTGCTAATCCTAGCATGATAAAGAAGATTCAAAGAGAGTGAGATGCAAGTTCCTTTCATTCAGTCAGTAGCTTCAAACATTTCTGGTATATGAATAACATGATGTTTTTCAATGGCAAAAATCAATGAATATTGTAAATGCACAAACAGTAATATCTCCACATTGCAAGGTGCAATTCTGAAATTTTTTGCTTTTTCCTGCTAATCCTAGCATGATAAAGAAGATTCAAAGAGAGTGAGATGCCAGCTCCTTTCATTCAGTAAGTAGCTTCAAACATTTCTGGACGTTTTTCAATGGCAAAAATCAATGAATATTGTAAATGCACAAACAGTAATATCTCCACATTGCAAGGTGCAATTCTGAAATTTTTTGCTTTTTCCTGCTAATCCTAGCATGATAAAGAAGATTCAAAGAGAGTGAGATGCCAGCTCCTTTCATTCAGTCAGTAGCTTCAAACATTTCTGGACGTTTTTCAATGGCAAAAATCAATGAATATTGTAAGTGCACAAAGAGTAGTATCTCCACATTGCAAGGTGCAATTCTGAAATTTTTTGCTTTTTCCTGCTAATCCTAGCATGATAAAGAAGATTCAAAGAGAGTGAGATGCCAGCTCCTTTCATTCAGTCAGTAGCTTCAAACATTTCTGGACGTTTTTCAATGGCAAAAATCAATGAATATTGTAAATGCACAAACAGTAATATCTCCACATTGCAAGGTGCAATTCTGAAATTTTTTGCTTTTTCCTGCTAATCCTAGCATGATAAAGAAGATTCAAAGAGAGTGAGATGCCAGCTCCTTTCATTCAGTCTGTAGCTTCAAACATTTCTGGACGTTTTTCAATGGCAAAAATCAATGAATATTGTAAATGCACAAACAGTAATATCTCCACATTGCAAGGTGCAATTCTGACATTTTTTGCTTTTTCCTGCTCCTCTTATCATGATAAAGAAGATTCAAAGAGAGTGAGATGCCAGCTCTTTTCATTCAGTCAGTAGCTTCAAACATTTCTGGACGTTTTTCAATGGCAAAAATCAATGAATATTGTAAATGCACAAACAGTAATTTCTCCGCATTGCAAGGTGCAATTCTGAAATTTTTTGCTTTTTCCTGCTAATCCTAGCATGATAAAGAAGATTCAAAGAGAGTGAGATGCCAGCTCCTTTCATTCAGTCAGTAGCTTCAAACATTTCTGGACATTTTTCAATGGCAAAAATCAATGAATATTGTAAATGCACAAACAGTAATATCTCCACATTGCAAGGTGCAATTCTGAAATTTTTGCTTTTTCCTGCTAATCCTAGCATGATAAAGAAGATTCAAAGAGAGTGAGATGCCAGCTCCTTTCATTCAGTCAGTAGCTTCAAACATTTCTGGACGTTTTTCAATGGCAAAAATCAATGAATATTGTAAATGCACAAACAGTAATATCTCCACATTGCAAGGTGCAATTCTGAAATTTTTTGCTTTTTCCTGCTCCTCTTAGCATGATAAAGAAGATTCAAAGAGAGTGAGATGCCAGCTCTTTTCATTCAGTCAGTAGCTTCAAACATTTCTGGTATATGAATAACATGATGTTTTTCAATGGCAAAAATCAATGAATATTGTAAATGCACAAACTGTAATTTCTCCGCATTGCAAGGTGCAATTCTGAAATTTTTTGCTTTTTCCTGCTAATCCTAGCATGATAAAGAAGATTCAAAGAGATTGAGATGCAAGTTCCTTTCATTCAGTCAGTAGCTTCAAACATTTCTGGTATATGAATAACATGATGTTTTTCAATGGCAAAAATCAATGAATATTGTAAATGCACAAACAGTAATATCTCCACATTGCAAGGTGCAATTCTGAAATTTTTTGCTTTTTCCTGCTAATCCTAGCATGATAAAGAAGATTGAAAGAGAGTGAGATGCCAGCTCCTTTCATTCAGTAAGTAGCTTCAAACATTTCTGGACGTTTTTCAATGGCAAAAATCAATGAATATTGTAAATGCACAAACAGTAATATCTCCACATTGCAAGGTGCAATTCTGAAATTTTTTGCTTTTTCCTGCTAATCCTAGCATGATAAAGATTCAAAGAGAGTGAGATGCCAGCTCCTTTCATTCAGTCAGTAGCTTCAAGCATATCTGGTATAAGAATAACATGATGTTTTTCAATGGCAAAAATCAATGAATATTGTAAATGCACAAACAGTAATTTCTCCACATTGCAAGGTGCAATTCTGAAATTTTTTGCTTTTTCCTGCTAATCCTAGCATGATAAAGAAGATTCAAAGAGAGTGAGATGCCAGCTCCTTTCATTCAGTCAGTAGCTTCAAACATTTCTGGACGTTTTTCAATGGCAAAAATCAATGAATATTGTAAATGCACAAACAGTAATATCTCCACATTGCAAGGTGCAATTCTGAAATTTTTTGCTTTTTCCTGCTAATCCTAGCATGATAAAGAAGATTCAAAGAGAGTGAGATGCCAGCTCCTTTCATTCAGTCAGTAGCTTCAAACATTTCTGGACGTTTTTCAATGGCAAAAATCAATGAATATTGTAAATGCACAAACAGTAATATCTCCACATTGCAAGGTGCAATTCTGAAATTTTTTGCTTTTTCCTGCTAATCCTAGCATGATAAAGAAGATTCAAAGAGAGTGAGATGCCAGCTCCTTTCATTCAGTCAGTAGCTTCAAGCATTTCTGGACGTTTTTCAATGGCAAAAATCAATGAATATTGTAACTGCACAAACAGTAATATCTCCACATTGCAAGGTGCAATTCTGAAATTTTTTGCTTTTTCCTGCTCCTCTTAGCATGATAAAGAAGATTCAAAGAGAGTGAGATGCCAGCTCTTTTCATTCAGTCAGTAGCTTCAAACATTTCTGGTATATGAATAACATGATGTTTTTCAATGGCAAAAATCAATGAATATTGTAAATGCACAAACAGTAATTTCTCCGCATTGCAAGGTGCAATTCTGAATTTTTTTGCTTTTTCCTGCTAATCCTAGCATGATAAAGAAGATTCAAAGAGAGTGAGATGCCAGCTCCTTTCATTCAGTCAGTAGCTTCAAACATTTCTGGACGTTTTTCAATGGCAAAAATCAATGAATATTGTAAATGCACAAACAGTAATTTCTCCGCATTGCAAGTTGGAATTCTGAAATTTTTTGCTTTTTCCTGCTAATCCAAGCATGATAAAGAAGATTCAAAGAGAGTGAGATGCCAGCTCCTTTCATTCAGTCAGTAGCTTCAAACATTTCTGGACGTTTTTCAATGGCAAAAATCAATGAATATTGTAAATGCACAAACAGTAATATCTCCACATTGCAAGGTGCAATTCTGAAATTTTTTGCTTTTTCCTGCTAATCCTAGCATGATAAAGAAGATTCAAAGAGAGTGAGATGCCAGCTCCTTTCATTCAGTAAGTAGCTTCAAACATTTCTGGACGTTTTTCAATGGCAAAAATCAATGAATATTGTAAATGCACAAACAGTAATATCTCCACATTGCAAGGTGCAATTCTGAAATTTTTTGCTTTTTCCTGCTAATCCTAGCATGATAAAGAAGATTCAAAGAGAGTGAGATGCCAGCTCCTTTCATTCAGTCAGTAGCTTCAAACATTTCTGGTATATGAATAACATGATGTTTTTCAATGGCAAAAATCAATGAATATTGTAAATGCACAAACAGTAATTTCTCCACATTGCAAAGTGCAATTCTGAATTTTTTTGCTTTTTCCTGCTAATCCTAGCATGATAAAGAAGATTCAAAGAGAGTGAGATGCCAGCTCCTTTCATTCAGTCAGTAGCTTCAAACATTTCTGGACGTTTTTCAATGGCAAAAATCAATGAATATTGTAAATGTACAAACAGTAATATCTCCACATTGCAAGGTGCAATTCTGAAATTTTTTGCTTTTTCCTGCTAATCCTAGCATGATAAAGAAGATTCAAAGAGAGTGAGATGCCAGCTCCTTTCATTCAGTCAGTAGCTTCAAACATTTCTGGACGTTTTTCAATGGCAAAAATCAATGAATATTGTAAGTGCACAAAGAGTAATATCTCCACATTGCAAGGTGCAATTCTGAAATTTTTTGCTTTTTCCTGCTAATCCTAGCATGATAAAGAAGATTCAAAGAGAGTGAGATGCCAGCTCCTTTCATTCAGTCAGTAGCTTCAAACATTTCTGGACGTTTTTCAATGGCAAAAATCAATGAATATTGTAAATGCACAAACAGTAATATCTCCACATTGCAAGGTGCAATTCTGAAATTTTTTGCTTTTTCCTGCTAATCCTAGCATGATAAAGAAGATTCAAAGAGAGTGAGATGCCAGCTCCTTTCATTCAGTCAGTAGCTTCAAACATTTCTGGACGTTTTTCAATGGCAAAAATCAATGAATATTGTAAATGCACAAACAGTAATATCTCCACATTGCAAGGTGCAATTCTGAAATTTTTTGCTTTTTCCTGCTCCTCTTAGCATGATAAAGAAGATTCAAAGAGAGTGAGATGCCAGCTCTTTTCATTCAGTCAGTAGCTTCAAACATTTCTGGTATATGAATAACATGATGTTTTTCAATGGCAAAAATCAATGAATATTGTAAATGCACAAACAGTAATTTCTCCGCATTGCAAGGTGCAATTCTGAATTTTTTTGCTTTTTCCTGCTAATCCTAGCATGATAAAGAATATTCAAAGAGAGTGAGATGCCAGATCCTTTCATTCAGTCAGTAGCTTCAAACATTTCTGGACGTTTTTCAATGGCAAAAATCAATGAATATTGTAAATGCACAAACAGTAATTTCTCCGCATTGCAAGGTGCAATTCTGAAATTTTTTGCTTTTTCCTGCTAATCCTAGCATGATAAAGAAGATTCAAAGAGAGTGAGATGCCAGCTCCTTTCATTCAGTCAGTAGCTTCAAACATTTCTGGACGTTTTTCAATGGCAAAAATCAATGAATATTGTAAATGCACAAACAGTAATATCTCCACATTGCAAGGTGCAATTCTGAAATTTTTTGCTTTTTCCTGCTAATCCTAGCATGATAAAGAAGATTCAAAGAGAGTGAGATGCCAGCTCCTTTCATTCAGTCAGTAGCTTCAAACATTTCTGGACGTTTTTCAATGGCAAAAATCAATGAATATTGTAAATGCACAAACAGTAATATCTCCACATTGCAAGGTGCAATTCTGAAATTTTTTGCTTTTTCCTGCTCCTCTTAGCATGATAAAGAAGATTCAAAGAGAGTGAGATGCCAGCTCTTTTCATTCAGTCAGTAGCTTCAAACATTTCTGGTATATGAATAACATGATGTTTTTCAATGGCAAAAATCAATGAATATTGTAAATGCACAAACTGTAATTTCTCCGCATTGCAAGGTGCAATTCTGAAATTTTTTGCTTTTTCCTGCTAATCCTAGCATGATAAAGAAGATTCAAAGAGATTGAGATGCAAGTTCCTTTCATTCAGTCAGTAGCTTCAAACATTTCTGGTATATGAATAACATGATGTTTTTCAATGGCAAAAATCAATGAATATTGTAAATGCACAAACAGTAATATCTCCACATTGCAAGGTGCAATTCTGAAATTTTTTGCTTTTTCCTGCTAATCCTAGCATGATAAAGAAGATTCAAAGAGAGTGAGATGCCAGCTCCTTTCATTCAGTAAGTAGCTTCAAACATTTCTGGACGTTTTTCAATGGCAAAAATCAATGAATATTGTAAATGCACAAACAGTAATATCTCCACATTGCAAGGTGCAATTCTGAAATTTTTTGCTTTTTCCTGCTAATCCTAGCATGATAAAGAAGATTCAAAGAGAGTGAGATGCCAGCTCCTTTCATTCAGTCAGTAGCTTCAAACATATCTGGTATATGAATAACATGATGTTTTTCAATGGCAAAAATCAATGAATATTGTAAATGCACAAACAGTAATTTCTCCACATTGCAAGGTGCAATTCTGAAATTTTTTGCTTTTTCCTGCTAATCCTAGCATGATAAAGAAGATTCAAAGAGAGTGAGATGCCAGCTCCTTTCATTCAGTCAGTAGCTTCAAACATTTCTGGACGTTTTTCAATGGCAAAAATCAATGAATATTGTAAATGCACAAACAGTAATATCTCCACATTGCAAGGTGCAATTCTGAAATTTTTTGCTTTTTCCTGCTCCTCTTAGCATGATAAAGAAGATTCAAAGAGAGTGAGATGCCAGCTCTTTTCATTCAGTCAGTAGCTTCAAACATTTCTGGTATATGAATAACATGATGTTTTTCAATGGCAAAAATCAATGAATATTGTAAATGCACAAACTGTAATTTCTCCGCATTGCAAGGTGCAATTCTGAAATTTTTTGCTTTTTCCTGCTAATCCTAGCATGATAAAGAAGATTCAAAGAGATTGAGATGCAAGTTCCTTTCATTCAGTCAGTAGCTTCAAACATTTCTGGTATATGAATAACATGATGTTTTTCAATGGCAAAAATCAATGAATATTGTAAATGCACAAACAGTAATATCTCCACATTGCAAGGTGCAATTCTGAAATTTTTTGCTTTTTCCTGCTAATCCTAGCATGATAAAGAAGATTCAAAGAGAGTGAGATGCCAGCTCCTTTCATTCAGTAAGTAGCTTCAAACATTTCTGGACGTTTTTCAATGGCAAAAATCAATGAATATTGTAAATGCACAAACAGTAATATCTCCACATTGCAAGGTGCAATTCTGAAATTTCTTGCTTTTTCCTGCTAATCCTAGCATGATAAAGAAGATTCAAAGAGAGTGAGATGCCAGCTCCTTTCATTCAGTCAGTAGCTTCAAACATATCTGGTATATGAATAACATGATGTTTTTCAATGGCAAAAATCAATGAATATTGTAAATGCACAAACAGTAATTTCTCCACATTGCAAGGTGCAATTCTGAAATTTTTTGCTTTTTCCTGCTAATCCTAGCATGATAAAGAAGATTCAAAGAGAGTGAGATGCCAGCTCCTTTCATTCAGTCAGTAGCTTCAAACATTTCTGGACGTTTTTCAATGGCAAAAATCAATGAATATTGTAAATGCACAAACAGTAATATCTCCACATTGCAAGGTGCAATTCTGAAATTTTTTGCTTTTTCCTGCTAATCCTAGCATGATAAAGAAGATTCAAAGAGAGTGAGATGCCAGCTCCTTTCATTCAGTCAGTAGCTTCAAACATTTCTGGACGTTTTTCAATGGCAAAAATCAATGAATATTGTAAGTGCACAAAGAGTAATATCTCCACATTGCAAGGTGCAATTCTGAAATTTTTTGCTTTTTCCTGCTAATCCTAGCATGATAAAGAAGATTCAAAGAGAGTGAGATGCCAGCTCCTTTCATTCAGTCAGTAGCTTCAAACATTTCTGGACGTTTTTCAATGGCAAAAATCAATGAATATTGTAAATGCACAAACAGTAATATCTCCACATTGCAAGGTGCAATTCTGAAATTTTTTGCTTTTTCCTGCTAATCCTAGCATGATAAAGAAGATTCAAAGAGAGTGAGATGCCAGCTCCTTTCATTCAGTCAGTAGCTTCAAACATTTCTGGACGTTTTTCAATGGCAAAAATCAATGAATATTGTAAATGCACAAACAGTAATATCTCCACATTGCAAGGTGCAATTCTGAAATTTTTTGCTTTTTCCTGCTCCTCTTAGCATGATAAAGAAGATTCAAAGAGAGTGAGATGCCAGCTCTTTTCATTCAGTCAGTAGCTTCAAACATTTCTGGTATATGAATAACATGATGTTTTTCAATGGCAAAAATCAATGAATATTGTAAATGCACAAACAGTAATTTCTCCGCATTGCAAGGTGCAATTCTGAATTTTTTTGCTTTTTCCTGCTAATCCTAGCATGATAAAGAATATTCAAAGAGAGTGAGATGCCAGATCCTTTCATTCAGTCAGTAGCTTCAAACATTTCTGGACGTTTTTCAATGGCAAAAATCAATGAATATTGTAAATGCACAAACAGTAATTTCTCCGCATTGCAAGGTGCAATTCTGAAATTTTTTGCTTTTTCCTGCTAATCCTAGCATGATAAAGAAGATTCAAAGAGAGTGAGATGCCAGCTCCTTTCATTCAGTCAGTAGCTTCAAACATTTCTGGACGTTTTTCAATGGCAAAAATCAATGAATATTGTAAATGCACAAACAGTAATATCTCCACATTGCAAGGTGCAATTCTGAAATTTTTTGCTTTTTCCTGCTAATCCTAGCATGATAAAGTAGATTCAAAGAGAGTGAGATGCCAGCTCCTTTCATTCAGTCAGTAGCTTCAAACATTTCTGGACGTTTTTCAATGGCAAAAATCAATGAATATTGTAAATGCACAAACAGTAATATCTCCACATTGCAAGGTGCAATTCTGAAATTTTTTGCTTTTTCCTGCTCCTCTTAGCATGATAAAGAAGATTCAAAGAGAGTGAGATGCCAGCTCTTTTCATTCAGTCAGTAGCTTCAAACATTTCTGGTATATGAATAACATGATGTTTTTCAATGGCAAAAATCAATGAATATTGTAAATGCACAAACTGTAATTTCTCCGCATTGCAAGGTGCAATTCTGAAATTTTTTGCTTTTTCCTGCTAATCCTAGCATGATAAAGAAGATTCAAAGAGATTGAGATGCAAGTTCCTTTCATTCAGTCAGTAGCTTCAAACATTTCTGGTATATGAATAACATGATGTTTTTCAATGGCAAAAATCAATGAATATTGTAAATGCACAAACAGTAATATCTCCACATTGCAAGGTGCAATTCTGAAATTTTTTGCTTTTTCCTGCTAATCCTAGCATGATAAAGAAGATTCAAAGAGAGTGAGATGCCAGCTCCTTTCATTCAGTAAGTAGCTTCAAACATTTCTGGACGTTTTTCAATGGCAAAAATCAATGAATATTGTAAATGCACAAACAGTAATATCTCCACATTGCAAGGTGCAATTCTGAAATTTTTTGCTTTTTCCTGCTAATCCTAGCATGATAAAGAAGATTCAAAGAGAGTGAGATGCCAGCTCCTTTCATTCAGTCAGTAGCTTCAAACATATCTGGTATATGAATAACATGATGTTTTTCAATGGCAAAAATCAATGAATATTGTAAATGCACAAACAGTAATTTCTCCACATTGCAAGGTGCAATTCTGAATTTTTTTGCTTTTTCCTGCTAATCCTAGCATGATAAAGAAGATTCAAAGAGAGTGAGATGCCAGCTCCTTTCATTCAGTCAGTAGCTTCAAACATTTCTGGACGTTTTTCAATGGCAAAAATCAATGAATATTGTAAATGCACAAACAGTAATATCTCCACATTGCAAGGTGCAATTCTGAAATTTTTTGCTTTTTCCTGCTAATAATAGCATGATAAAGAAGATTCAAAGAGAGTGAGATGCCAGCTCCTTTCATTCAGTCAGTAGCTTCAAACATTTCTGGATGTTTTTCAATGGCAAAAATCAATGAATATTGTAAGTGCACAAAGAGTAATATCTCCACATTGCAAGGTGCAATTCTGAAATTTTTTGCTTTTTACTGCTAATCCTAGCATGATAAAGAAGATTCAAAGAGAGTGAGATGCCAGCTCCTTTCATTCAGTCAGTAGCTTCAAACATTTCTGGACGTTTTTCAATGGCAAAAATCAATGAATATTGTAAATGCACAAACATTAATATCTCCACATTGCAAGGTGCAATTCTGAAATTTTTTGCTTTTTCCTGCTAATCCTAGCATGATAAAGAAGATTCAAAGAGAGTGAGATGCCAGCTCCTTTCATTCAGTCAGTAGCTTCAAACATTTCTGGACGTTTTTCAATGGCAAAAATCAATGAATATTGTAAATGCACAAACAGTAATATCTCCACATTGCAAGTGCAATTCTGAAATTTTTTGCTTTTTCCTGCTCCTCTTAGCATGGTAATGAAGATTCAAAGAGAGTGAGATGCCAGCTCTTTTCATTCAGTCAGTAGCTTCAAACATTTCTGGTATATGAATAACATGATGTTTTTCAATGGCAAAAATCAATGAATATTGTAAATGCACAAACAGTAATTTCTCCGCATTGCAAGGTGCAATTCTGAATTTTTTTGCTTTTTCCTGCTAATCCTAGCATGATAAAGAAGATTCAAAGAGAGTGAGATGCCAGCTCCTTTCATTCAGTCAGTAGCTTCAAACATTTCTGGACGTTTTTCAATGGCAAAAATCAATGAATATTGTAAATGCACAAACAGTAATTTCTCCGCATTGCAAGGTGCAATTCTGAAATTTTTTGCTTTTTCCTGCTAATCCTAGCATGATAAAGAAGATTCAAAGAGAGTGAGATGCCAGCTCCTTTCATTCAGTCAGTAGCTTCAAACATTTCTGGACGTTTTTCAATGGCAAAAATCAATGAATATTGTAAATGCACAAACAGTAATATCTCCACATTGCAAGGTGCAATTCTGAAATTTTTTGCTTTTTCCTGCTAATCCTAGCATGATAAAGAAGATTCAAAGAGAGTGAGATGCCAGCTCCTTTCATTCAGTCAGTAGCTTCAAACATTTCTGGTATATGAATAACATGATGTTTTTCAATGGCAAAAATCAATGAATATTGTAAATGCACAAACAGTAATTTCTCCGCATTGCAAGGTGCAATTCTGAAATTTTTTGCTTTTTCCTGCTAATCCTAGCATGATAAAGAAGATTCAAAGAGAGTGAGATGCCAGCTCCTTTCATTCAGTCAGTAGCTTCAAACATTTCTGGACGTTTTTCAATGGCAAAAATCAATGAATATTGTAAATGCACAAACAGTAATATCTCCACATTGCAAGGTGCAATTCTGAAATTTTTTGCATTTTCCTGCTAATCCTAGCATGATAAAGAAGATTCAAAGAGAGTGAGATGCCAGCTCCTTTCATTCAGTCAGTAGCTTCAAACATTTCTGGTATATGAATAACATGATGTTTTTCAATGGCAAAAATCAATGAATATTGTAAATGCACAAACAGTAATTTCTCCGCATTGCAAGGTGCAATTCTGAAATTTTTTGCTTTTTCCTGCTAATCCTAGCATGATAAAGAAGATTCAAAGAGAGTGAGATGCCAGCTCCTTTCATTCAGTTAGTAGCTTCAAACATTTCTGGACGTTTTTCAATGGCAAAAATCAATGAATATTGTAAATGCACAAACAGTAATATCTCCACATTGCAAGGTGCAATTCTGAAATTTTTTGCGTTTTCCTGCTAATCCTAGCATGATAAAGAAGATACAAAGAGAGTGAGATGCCAGCTCCTTTCATTCAGTCAGTAGCTTCAAACATTTCTGGACGTTTTTCAATGGCAAAAATCAATGAATATTGTAAGTGCACAAACAGTAATATCTCCACATTGCAAGGTGCAATTCTGAAATTTTTTGCTTTTTCCTGCTAATCCTAGCATGATAAAGAAGATTCAAAGAGAGTGAGATGCCAGCTCCTTTCATTCAGTCAGTAGCTTCAAACATTTCTGGACGTTTTTCAATGGCAAAAATCAATGAATATTGTAAATGCACAAACAGTAATTTCTCCGCATTGCAAGGTGCAATTCTGAAATTTTTTGCTTTTTCCTGCTAATCCTAGCATGATAAAGAAGATTCAAAGAGAGTGAGATGCCAGCTCCTTTCATTCAGTCAGTAGCTTCAAACATTTCTGGACGTTTTTCAATGGCAAAAATCAATGAATATTGTAAATGCACAAACAGTAATATCTCCACATTGCAAGGTGCAATTCTGAAATTTTTTGCTTTTTCCTGCTAATCCTAGCATGATAAAGAAGATTCAAAGAGATTGAGATGCCAGCTCCTTTCATTCAGTCAGTAGCTTCAAACATTTCTGGACGTTTTTCAATGGCAAAAATCAATGAATATTGTAAATGCACAAACAGTAATATCTCCACATTGCAAGGTGCAATTCTGAAATTTTTTGCTTTTTCCTGCTCCTCTTAGCATGGTAAAGAAGATTCAAAGAGAGTGAGATACCAGCTCTTTTCATTCAGTCAGTAGCTTCAAACATTTCTGGTATATGAATAACATGATGTTTTTCAATGGCAAAAATGAATGAATATTGTAAATGCACAAACAGTAATTTCTCCGCATTGCAAGGTGCAATTCTGAAATTTTTTCTTTTTCCTGCTAATCCTAGCATGATAAAGAAGATTCAAAGAGAGTGAAATGCCAGCTCCTTTCATTCAGTCAGTAGCTTCAAACATTTCTGGACGTTTTTCAATGGCAAAAATCAATGAATATTGTAAATGCACAAACAGTAATATCTCCACATTGCAAGGTGCAATTCTGAAATTTTTTGCTTTTTCCTGCTCCTCTTAGCATGATAAAGAAGATTCAAAGAGAGTGAGATGCCAGCTCTTTTCATTCAGTCAGTAGCTTCAAACATTTCTGGACGTTTTTCAATGGCAAAAATCAATGAATATTGTAAATGCACAAACAGTAATATCTCCACATTGCAAGGTGCAATTCTGAAATTTTTTGCTTTTTCCTTCTCCTCTTAGCATGATAAAGAAGATTCAAAGAGAGTGAGATGCCAGTTCTTTTCATTCAGTCAGTAGCTTCAAACATTTCTGGTATATGAATAACATGATGTTTTTCAATGGCAAAAATCAATGAATATTGTAAATGCACAAACAGTAATTTCACCGCATTGCAAGGTGCAATTCTGAAATTTTTTGCTTTTTCCTGCTAATCCTAGCATGATAAAGAAGATTCAAAGAGAGTGAGATGCCAGCTCCTTTCATTCATTCAGTAGCTTCAAACATTTCTGGACGTTTTTCAATGGCAAAAATCAATGAATATTGTAAATGCACAAACAGTAATTTCTCCGCATTGCAAGGTGCAATTCTGAAATTTTTTGCTTTTTCCTGCTAATCCTAGCATGATAAAGAAGATTCAAAGAGAGTGAGATGCCAGCTACTTTCATTCAGTCAGTAGCTTCAAACATTTCTGGACGTTTTTCAATGGCAAAAATCAATGAATATTGTAAATGCACAAACAGTAATATCTCCACATTGCAAGGTGCAATTCTGAAATTTTTTGCTTTTTCCTGCTCCTCTTAGCATGATAAAGAAGATTCAAAGAGAGTGAGATGCCAGCTCTTTTCATTCAGTCAGTAGCTTCAAACATTTCTGGACGTTTTTCAATGGCAAAAATCAATGAATATTGTAAATGCACAAACAGTAATATCTCCACATTGCAAGGTGCAATTCTGAAATTTTTTGCTTTTTCCTGCTAATCCTAGCATGATAAAGAAGATTCAAAGAGAGTGAGATGCCAGCTCCTTTCATTCAGTCAGTAGCTTCAAACATTTCTGGACGTTTTTCAATGGCAAAAATCAATGAGTATTGTAAATGCACAAACAGTAATATCTCCACATTGCAAGGTGCAATTCTGAAATTTTTTGCTTTTTCCTGCTAATCCTAGCATGATAAAGAAGATTCAAAGAGAGTGAGATGCCAGCTCCTTTCATTCAGTCAGTAGCTTCAAACATTTCTGGACGTTTTTCAATGGCAAAAATCAATGAATATTGTAAATGCACAAACAGTAATATCTCCACATTGCAAGGTGCAATTCTGAAATTTTTTGCTTTTTCCAGCTAATCCTAGCATGATAAAGAAGATTCAAGGAGAGTGAGATGCCAGCTCCTTTCATTCAGTCAGTAGCTTCAAACATTTCTGGACGTTTTTCAATGGCAAAAATCAATGAATATTGTAAATGCACAAACAGTAATATCTCCACATTACAAGGTGAAATTCTGAAATTTTTTGCTTTTTCCTGCTAATCCTAGCATGATAAAGAAGATTCAAAGAGAGTGAGATGCCAGCTCCTTTCATTCAGTCAGTAGCTTCAAACATTTCTGGACGTTTTTCAATGGCAAAAATCAATGAATATTGTAAATGCACAAACAGAAATATCTCCACATTGCAAGGTGCAATTCTGAAATTTTTTGCTTTTTCCTGCTAATCCTAGCATGATAAAGAAGATTCAAAGAGAGTGAGATGCCAGCTCCTTTCATTCAGTCAGTAGCTTCAAACATTTCTGGACGTTTTTCAATGGCAAAAATCAATGAATCTTGTAAATGCACAAACAGTAATTTCTCCGCATTGCAAGGTGCAATTCTGAAATTTTTTGCTTTTTCCTGCTAATCCTAGCATGATAAAGAAGATTCAAAGAGAGTGAGATGCCAGCTCCTTTCATTCAGTCAGTAGCTTCAAACATTTCTGGACGTTTTTCAATGGCAAAAATCAATGAATATTGTAAATGCACAAACAGTAATATCTCCACATTGCAAGGTGCAATTCTGAAATTTTTTGCTTTTTCCTGCTAATCCTAGCATTATAAAGAAGATTCAAAGAGAGTGAGATGCCAGCTCCTTTCATTCAGTCAGTAGCTTCAAACATTTCTGGACGTTTTTCAATGGCAAAAATCAATGATTATTGTAAATGGACAAACAGTAATATCTCCACATTGCAAGGTGCAATTCTGAAATTTTTTGCTTTTTCCAGCTCCTCTTAGCATGATAAAGAAGATTCAAAGAGAGTGAGATGCCAGCTCTTTTCATTCAGTCAGTAGCTTCAAACATTTCTGGTATATGAATAACATGATGTTTTTCAATGGCAAAAATCAATGAATATTGTAAATGCACAAACAGTAATTTCTCCGCATTGCAATGTGCAATTCTGAAATTTTTTGCTTTTTCCTGCTAATCCTAGCATGATAAAGAAGATTCAAAGAGAGTGAGATGCCAGCTCCTTTCATTCAGTCAGTAGCTTCAAACATTTCTGGACGTTTTTCAATGGCAAAAATCAATGAATATTGTAAATGCACAAACAGTAATATCTCCACACTGCAAGGTGCAATTCTGAAATTTTTTGCTTTTTCCTGCTCCTCTTAGCATGATAAAGAAGATTCAAAGAGAGTGAGATGCCAGCTCTTTTCATTCAGTCAGTAGCTTCAAACATTTCTGGTATATGAATAACATGATGTTTTTCAATGGCAAAAATCAATGAATATTGTAAATGCACAAACAGTAATTTCTCCGCATTGCAAGGTGCAATTCTGAAATTTTTTGCTTTTTCCTGCTAATCCTAGCATGATAAAGAAGATTTAAAGAGAGTGAGATGCAAGTTCCTTTCATTCAGTCAGTAGCTTCAAACATTTCTGGTATATGAATAACATGATGTTTTTCAATGGCAAAAATCAATGAATATTGTAAATGCACAAACAGTAATTTCTCCACATTGCAAGGTGCAATTCTGAAATTTTTTGCTTTTTCCTGCTAATCCTAGCATGATAAAGAAGATTCAAAGAGAGTGAGATGCCAGCTCCTTTCATTCAGTCAGTAGCTTCAAACATTTCTGGACGTTTTTCAATGGCAAAAATCAATGAATATTGTAAATGCACAAACAGTAATATCTCCACATTGCAAGGTGCAATTCTGAAATTTTTTGCTTTTTCCTGCTAATCCTAGCATGATAAAGAAGATTCAAAGAGAGTGAGATGCCAGCTCCTTTCATTCAGTCAGTAGCTTCAAACATTTCTGGACGTTTTTCAATGGCAAAAATCAATGAATATTGTAAATGCACAAACAGTAATATCTCCACATTGCAAGGTGCAATTCTGAAATTTTTTGCTTTTTCCTGCTCCTCTTAGCATGATAAAGAAGATTCAAAGAGAGTGAGATGCCAGCTCTTTTCATTCAGTCAGTAGCTTCAAACATTTCTGGTATATGAATAACATGATGTTTTTCAATGGCAAAAATCAATGAATATTGTAAATGCACAAACAGTAATTTCTCCGCATTGCAATGTGCAATTCTGAAATTTTTTGCTTTTTCCTGCTAATCCTAGCATGATAAAGAAGATTCAAAGAGAGTGAGATGCCAGCTCCTTTCATTCAGTCAGTAGCTTCAAACATTTCTGGACGTTTTTCAATGGCAAAAATCAATGAATATTGTAAATGCACAAACAGTAATATCTCCACACTGCAAGGTGTAATTCTGAAATTTTTTGCTTTTTCCTGCTCCTCTTAGCATGATAAAGAAGATTCAAAGAGAGTGAGATGCCAGCTCTTTTCATTCAGTCAGTAGCTTCAAACATTTCTGGTATATGAATAACATGATGTTTTTCAATGGCAAAAATCAATGAATATTGTAAATGCACAAACAGTAATTTCTCCGCATTGCAAGGTGCAATTCTGAAATTTTTTGCTTTTTCCTGCTAATCCTAGCATGATAAAGAAGATTTAAAGAGAGTGAGATGCAAGTTCCTTTCATTCAGTCAGTAGCTTCAAACATTTCTGGTATATGAATAACATGATGTTTTTCAATGGCAAAAATCAATGAATATTGTAAATGCACAAACAGTAATTTCTCCACATTGCAAGGTGCAATTCTGAAATTTTTTGCTTTTTCCTGCTAATCCTAGCATGATAAAGAAGATTCAAAGAGAGTGAGATGCCAGCTCCTTTCATTCAGTCAGTAGCTTCAAACATTTCTGGACGTTTTTCAATGGCAAAAATCAATGAATATTGTAAATGCACAAACAGTAATATCTCCACATTGCAAGGTGCAATTCTGAAATTTTTTGCTTTTTCCTGCTAATCCTAGCATGATAAAGAAGATTCAAAGAGAGTGAGATGCCAGCTCCTTTCATTCAGTCAGTAGCTTCAAACATTTCTGGACGTTTTTCAATGGCAAAAATCAATGAATATTGTAAATGCACAAACAGTAATATCTCCACATTGCAAGGTGCAATTCTGAAATTTTTTGCTTTTTCCTGCTCCTCTTAGCATGATAAAGAAGATTCAAAGAGAGTGAGATGCCAGCTCTTTTCATTCAGTCAGTAGCTTCAAACATTTCTGGTATATGAATAACATGATGTTTTTCAATGGCAAAAATCAATGAATATTGTAAATGCACAAACAGTAATTTCTCCGCATTGCAAGGTGCAATTCTGAAATTTTTTGCTTTTTCCTGCTAATCCTAGCATGATAAAGAAGATTCAAAGAGAGTGAGATGCCAGCTCCTTTCATTCAGTCAGTAGCTTCAAACATTTCTGGACGTTTTTCAATGGCAAAAATCAATGAATATTGTAAATGCACAAACAGTAATATCTCCACACTGCAAGGCTCAATTCTGAAATTTTTTGCTTTTTCCTGCTCCTCTTAGCATGATAAAGAAGATTCAAAGAGAGTGAGATGCCAGCTCTTTTCATTCAGTCAGTAGCTTCAAACATTTCTGGTATATGAATAACATGATGTTTTTCAATGGCAAAAATCAATGAATATTGTAAATGCACAAACAGTAATTTCTCCGCATTGCAAGGTGCAATTCTGAAATTTTTTGCTTTTTCCTGCTAATCCTAGCATGATAAAGAAGATTTAAAGAGAGTGAGATGCAAGTTCCTTTCATTCAGTCAGTAGCTTCAAACATTTCTGGTATATGAATAACATGATGTTTTTCAATGGCAAAAATCAATGAATATTGTAAATGCACAAACAGTAATATCTCCACATTGCAAGGTGCAATTCTGAAATTTTTTGCTTTTTCCTGCTAATCCAAGCATGATAAAGAAGATTCAAAGAGAGTGAGATGCCAGCTCCTTTCATTCAGTCAGTAGCTTCAAACATTTCTGGACGTTTTTCAATGGCAAAAATCAATGAATATTGTAAATGCACAAACAGTAATATCTCCACATTGCAAGGTGCAATTCTGAAATTTTTTGCTTTTTCCTGCTAATCCTAGCATGATAAAGAAGATTCAAAGAGAGTGAGATGCCAGCTCCTTTCATTCAGTCAGTAGCTTCAAACATTTCTGGTATATGAA
This sequence comes from Phyllobates terribilis, assembly GCF_046119375.1. Lineage (NCBI taxonomy): Eukaryota > Metazoa > Chordata > Amphibia > Anura > Dendrobatidae > Phyllobates > Phyllobates terribilis. The sequence continues at coordinate 335,748 of NW_027363256.1, forward strand.
TAACATGATGTTTTTCAATGGCAAAAATCAATGAATATTGTAAATGCACAAACAGTAATTTCTCCACATTGCAAGGTGCAATTCTGAAATTTTTTGCTTTTTCCTGCTAATCCTAGCATGTTAAAGAAGATTCAAAGAGAGTGAGATGCCAGCTCCTTTCATTCAGTCAGTAGCTTCAAACATTTCTGGACGTTTTTCAATGGCAAAAATCAATGAATATTGTAAATGCACAAACAGTAATATCTCCACATTGCAAGGTGCAATTCTGAAATTTTTTGCTTTTTCCTGCTAATCCTAGCATGATAAAGAAGATTCAAAGAGAGTGAGATGCCAGCTCCTTTCATTCAGTCAGTAGCTTCAAACATTTCTGGATGTTTTTCAATGGCAAAAATCAATGAATATTGTAAGTGCACAAAGAGTAATATCTCCACATTGCAAGGTGCAATTCTGAAATTTTTTGCTTTTTCCTGCTAATCCTAGCATGATAAAGAAGATTCAAAGAGAGTGAGATGCCAGCTCCTTTCATTCAGTCAGTAGCTTCAAACATTTCTGGACGTTTTTCAATGGCAAAAATCAATGAATATTGTAAATGCACAAACAGTAATATCTCCACATTGCAAGGTGCAATTCTGAAATTTTTTGCTTTTTCCTGCTAATCCTAGCATGATAAAGAAGATTCATAGAGAGTGAGATGCCAGCTCCTTTCATTCAGTCAGTAGCTTCAAACATTTCTGGACGTTTTTCAATGGCAAAAATCAATGAATATTGTAAATGCACAAACAGTAATTTCTCCACATTGCAAGGTGCAATTCTGAAATTTTTTGCTTTTTCCTGCTCCTCTTAGCATGATAAAGAAGATTCAAAGAGAGTGAGATGCCAGCTCTTTTCATTCAGTCAGTAGCTTCAAACATTTCTGGTATATGAATAACATGATGTTTTTCAATGGCAAAAATCAATGAATATTGTAAATGCACAAACAGTAATTTCTCCGCATTGCAAGGTGCAATTCTGAAATTTTTTGCTTTTTCCTGCTAATCCTAGAATGATAAAGAAGATTCAAAGAGAGTGAGATGCCAGCTCCTTTCATTCAGTCAGTAGCTTCAAACATTTCTGGACGTTTTTCAATGGCAAAAATCAATGAATATTGTAAATGCACAAACAGTAATATCTCCACATTGCAAGGTGCAATTCTGAAATTTTTTGCTTTTTCCTGCTAATCCTAGCATGATAAAGAAGATTCAAAGAGAGTGAGATGCCAGCTCCTTTCATTCAGTCAGTAGCTTCAAACATATCTGGTATATGAATAACATGATGTTTTTCAATGGCAAAAATCAATGAATATTGTAAATGCACAAACAGTAATTTCTCCGCATTGCAAGGTGCAATTCTGAAATTTTTTGCTTTTTCCTGCTAATCCTAGCATGATAAAGAAGATTCAAAGAGAGTGAGATGCCAGCTCCTTTCATTCAGTCAGTAGCTTCAAACATTTCTGGATGTTTTTCAATGGCAAAAATCAATGAATATTGTAAATGCACAAACAGTAATATCTCCACATTGCAAGGTGCAATTCTGAAATTTTTTGCTTTTTTCTGCTAATCCTAGCATGATAAAGAAGATTCAAAGAGAGTGAGATGCCAGCTCCTTTCATTCAGTCAGTAGCTTCAAACATTTCTGGACGTTTTTCAATGGCAAAAATCAATGAATATTGTAAATGCACAAACAGTAATATCTCCACATTGCAAGGTGCAATTCTGAAATGTTTTGCTTTTTCCTGCTAATCCTAGCATGACAAAGAAGATTTAAAGAGAGTGAGATGCCAGCTCCTTTCATTCAGTCAGTAGCTTCAAACATTTCTGGTATATGAATAACATGATGTTTTTCAATGGCAAAAATCAATGAATATTGTAAATGCACAAACAGTAATTTCTCCGCATTGCAAGGTGCAATTCTGAAATTTTTTGCTTTTTCCTGCTAATCCTAGCATGATAAAGAAGATTCAAAGAGAGTTAGATGCCAGCTCCTTTCATTCAGTCAGTAGCTTCAAACATTTCTGGACGTTTTTCAATGGCAAAAATCAATGAATATTGTAAATGCACAAACAGTAATATCTCCACATTGCAAGGTGCAATTCTGAAATTTTTTGCTTTTTCCTGCTAATCCTAGCATGATAAAGAAGATTCAAAGAGAGTGAGATGCCAGCTCCTTTCATTCAGTCAGTAGCTTCAAACATTTCTGGACGTTTTTCAATGGCAAAAATCAATGAATATTGTAAATGCACAAACAGTAATATCTCCACATTGCAAGGTGCAATTCTGAAATTTTTTGCTTTTTCCTGCTCCTCTTAGCATGATAAAGAAGATTCAAAGAGAGTGAGATGCCAGCTCTTTTCATTCAGTCAGTAGCTTCAAACATTTCTGGTATATGAATAACATGATGTTTTTCAATGGCAAAAATCAATGAATATTGTAAATGCACAAACAGTAATTTCTCCGCATTGCAAGGTGCAATTCTGAAATTTTTTGCTTTTTCCTGCTAATCCTAGCATGATAAAGAAGATTCAAAGAGAGTGAGATGCCAGCTCCTTTCATTCAGTCAGTAGCTTCAAACATTTCTGGACGTTTTTCAATGGCAAAAATCAATGAATATTGTAAATGCACAAACAGTAATATCTCCACACTGCAAGGCTCAATTCTGAAATTTTTTGCTTTTTCCTGCTCCTCTTAGCATGATAAAGAAGATTCAAAGAGAGTGAGATGCCAGCTCTTTTCATTCAGTCAGTAGCTTCAAACATTTCTGGTATATGAATAACATGATGTTTTTCAATGGCAAAAATCAATGAATATTGTAAATGCACAAACAGTAATTTCTCCGCATTGCAAGGTGCAATTCTGAAATTTTTTGCTTTTTCCTGCTAATCCTAGCATGATAAAGAAGATTTAAAGAGAGTGAGATGCAAGTTCCTTTCATTCAGTCAGTAGCTTCAAACATTTCTGGTATATGAATAACATGATGTTTTTCAATGGCAAAAATCAATGAATATTGTAAATGCACAAACAGTAATATCTCCACATTGCAAGGTGCAATTCTGAAATTTTTTGCTTTTTCCTGCTAATCCAAGCATGATAAAGAAGATTCAAAGAGAGTGAGATGCCAGCTCCTTTCATTCAGTCAGTAGCTTCAAACATTTCTGGACGTTTTTCAATGGCAAAAATCAATGAATATTGTAAATGCACAAACAGTAATATCTCCACATTGCAAGGTGCAATTCTGAAATTTTTTGCTTTTTCCTGCTAATCCTAGCATGATAAAGAAGATTCAAAGAGAGTGAGATGCCAGCTCCTTTCATTCAGTCAGTAGCTTCAAACATTTCTGGTATATGAATAACATGATGTTTTTCAATGGCAAAAATCAATGAATATTGTAAATGCACAAACAGTAATTTCTCCACATTGCAAGGTGCAATTCTGAAATTTTTTGCTTTTTCCTGCTAATCCTAGCATGTTAAAGAAGATTCAAAGAGAGTGAGATGCCAGCTCCTTTCATTCAGTCAGTAGCTTCAAACATTTCTGGACGTTTTTCAATGGCAAAAATCAATGAATATTGTAAATGCACAAACAGTAATATCTCCACATTGCAAGGTGCAATTCTGAAATTTTTTGCTTTTTCCTGCTAATCCTAGCATGATAAAGAAGATTCAAAGAGAGTGAGATGCCAGCTCCTTTCATTCAGTCAGTAGCTTCAAACATTTCTGGATGTTTTTCAATGGCAAAAATCAATGAATATTGTAAGTGCACAAAGAGTAATATCTCCACATTGCAAGGTGCAATTCTGAAATTTTTTGCTTTTTCCTGCTAATCCTAGCATGATAAAGAAGATTCAAAGAGAGTGAGATGCCAGCTCCTTTCATTCAGTCAGTAGCTTCAAACATTTCTGGACGTTTTTCAATGGCAAAAATCAATGAATATTGTAAATGCACAAACAGTAATATCTCCACATTGCAAGGTGCAATTCTGAAATTTTTTGCTTTTTCCTGCTAATCCTAGCATGATAAAGAAGATTCATAGAGAGTGAGATGCCAGCTCCTTTCATTCAGTCAGTAGCTTCAAACATTTCTGGACGTTTTTCAATGGCAAAAATCAATGAATATTGTAAATGCACAAACAGTAATTTCTCCACATTGCAAGGTGCAATTCTGAAATTTTTTGCTTTTTCCTGCTCCTCTTAGCATGATAAAGAAGATTCAAAGAGAGTGAGATGCCAGCTCTTTTCATTCAGTCAGTAGCTTCAAACATTTCTGGTATATGAATAACATGATGTTTTTCAATGGCAAAAATCAATGAATATTGTAAATGCACAAACAGTAATTTCTCCGCATTGCAAGGTGCAATTCTGAAATTTTTTGCTTTTTCCTGCTAATCCTAGAATGATAAAGAAGATTCAAAGAGAGTGAGATGCCAGCTCCTTTCATTCAGTCAGTAGCTTCAAACATTTCTGGACGTTTTTCAATGGCAAAAATCAATGAATATTGTAAATGCACAAACAGTAATATCTCCACATTGCAAGGTGCAATTCTGAAATTTTTTGCTTTTTCCTGCTAATCCTAGCATGATAAAGAAGATTCAAAGAGAGTGAGATGCCAGCTCCTTTCATTCAGTCAGTAGCTTCAAACATATCTGGTATATGAATAACATGATGTTTTTCAATGGCAAAAATCAATGAATATTGTAAATGCACAAACAGTAATTTCTCCGCATTGCAAGGTGCAATTCTGAAATTTTTTGCTTTTTCCTGCTAATCCTAGCATGATAAAGAAGATTCAAAGAGAGTGAGATGCCAGCTCCTTTCATTCAGTCAGTAGCTTCAAACATTTCTGGACGTTTTTCAATGGCAAAAATCAATGAATATTGTAAATGCACAAACAGTAATATCTCCACATTGCAAGGTGCAATTCTGAAATTTTTTGCTTTTTTCTGCTAATCCTAGCATGATAAAGAAGATTCAAAGAGAGTGAGATGCCAGCTCCTTTCATTCAGTCAGTAGCTTCAAACATTTCTGGACGTTTTTCAATGGCAAAAATCAATGAATATTGTAAATGCACAAACAGTAATATCTCCACATTGCAAGGTGCAATTCTGAAATGTTTTGCTTTTTCCTGCTAATCCTAGCATGACAAAGAAGATTTAAAGAGAGTGAGATGCCAGCTCCTTTCATTCAGTCAGTAGCTTCAAACATTTCTGGTATATGAATAACATGATGTTTTTCAATGGCAAAAATCAATGAATATTGTAAATGCACAAACAGTAATTTCTCCGCATTGCAAGGTGCAATTCTGAAATTTTTTGCTTTTTCCTGCTAATCCTAGCATGATAAAGAAGATTCAAAGAGAGTTAGATGCCAGCTCCTTTCATTCAGTCAGTAGCTTCAAACATTTCTGGACGTTTTTCAATGGCAAAAATCAATGAATATTGTAAATGCACAAACAGTAATATCTCCACATTGCAAGGTGCAATTCTGAAATTTTTTGCTTTTTCCTGCTAATCCTAGCATGATAAAGAAGATTCAAAGAGAGTGAGATGCCAGCTCCTTTCATTCAGTCAGTAGCTTCAAACATTTCTGGACGTTTTTCAATGGCAAAAATCAATGAATATTGTAAATGCACAAACAGTAATATCTCCACATTGCAAGGTGCAATTCTGAAATTTTTTGCTTTTTCCTGCTCCTCTTAGCATGATAAAGAAGATTCAAAGAGAGTGAGATGCCAGCTCCTTTCATTCAGTCAGTAGCTTCAAACATTTCTGGACGTTTTTCAATGGCAAAAATCAATGAATATTGTAAATGCACAAACAGTAATATCTCCACATTGCAAGGTGCAATTCTGAAATTTTTTGCTTTTTCCTGCTCCTCTTAGCATGATAAAGAAGATTCAAAGAGAGTGAGATGCCAGCTCTTTTCATTCAGTCAGTAGCTTCAAACATTTCTGGTATATGATTAACATGATGTTTTTCAATGGCAAAAATCAATGAATATTGTAAATGCACAAACAGTAATTTCTCCGCATTGCAAGGTGCAATTCTGAAATTTTTTGCTTTTTCCTGCTAATCCTAGCATGATAAAGAAGATTCAAAGAGAGTGAGATGCCAGCTCCTTTCATTCAGTCAGTAGCTTCAAACATTTCTGGACGTTTTTCAATGGCAAAAATCAATGAATATTGTAAATGCACAAACAGTAATATCTCCACATTGCAAGGTGCAATTCTGAAATTTTTTGCTTTTTCCTGCTCCTCTTAGCATGATAAAGAAGATTCAAAGAGAGTGAGATGCCAGCTCTTTTCATTCAGTCAGTAGCTTCAAACATTTCTGGACGTTTTTCAATGGCAAAAATCAATGAATATTGTAAATGCACAAACAGTAATATCTCCACATTGCAAGGTGCAATTCTGAAATTTTTTTCTTTTTCCTGCTCCTCTTAGCATGATAAATAAGATTCAAAGAGAGTGAGATGCCAGCTCTTTTCATTCAGTCAGTAGCTGCAAACATTTCTGGTATATGAATAACATGATGTTTTTCAATGGCAAAAATCAATGAATATTGTAAATGCACAAACAGTAATTTCTCCGCATTGCAAGGTGCAATTCTGAAATTTTTTGCTTTTTCCTGCTAATCCTAGCATGATAAAGAAGATTCAAAGAGAGTGAGATGCCAGCTCCTTTCATTCAGTCAGTAGCTTCAAACATTTCTGGATGTTTTTCAATGGCAAAAATCAATGAATATTGTAAGTGCACAAAGAGTAATATCTCCACATTGCAAGGTGCAATTCTGAAATTTTTTGCTTTTTCCTGCTAATCCTAGCATGATAAAGAAGATTCAAAGAGAGTGAGATGCCAGCTCCTTTCATTCAGTCAGTAGCTTCAAACATTTCTGGACGTTTTTCAATGGCAAAAATCAATGAATATTGTAAATGCACAAACAGTAATATCTCCACATTGCAAGGTGCAATTCTGAAATTTTTTGCTTTTTCCTGCTAATCCTAGCATGATAAAGAAGATTCATAGAGAGTGAGATGCCAGCTCCTTTCATTCAGTCAGTAGCTTCAAACATTTCTGGACGTTTTTCAATGGCAAAAATCAATGAATATTGTAAATGCACAAACAGTAATTTCTCCACATTGCAAGGTGCAATTCTGAAATTTTTTGCTTTTTCCTGCTCCTCTTAGCATGATAAAGAAGATTCAAAGAGAGTGAGATGCCAGCTCTTTTCATTCAGTCAGTAGCTTCAAACATTTCTGGTATATGAATAACATGATGTTTTTCAATGGCAAAAATCAATGAATATTGTAAATGCACAAACAGTAATTTCTCCGCATTGCAAGGTGCAATTCTGAAATTTTTTGCTTTTTCCTGCTAATCCTAGAATGATAAAGAAGATTCAAAGAGAGTGAGATGCCAGCTCCTTTCATTCAGTCAGTAGCTTCAAACATTTCTGGACGTTTTTCAATGGCAAAAATCAATGAATATTGTAAATGCACAAACAGTAATATCTCCACATTGCAAGGTGCAATTCTGAAATTTTTTGCTTTTTCCTGCTAATCCTAGCATGATAAAGAAGATTCAAAGAGAGTGAGATGCCAGCTCCTTTCATTCAGTCAGTAGCTTCAAACATATCTGGTATATGAATAACATGATGTTTTTCAATGGCAAAAATCAATGAATATTGTAAATGCACAAACAGTAATTTCTCCGCATTGCAAGGTGCAATTCTGAAATTTTTTGCTTTTTCCTGCTAATCCTAGCATGATAAAGAAGATTCAAAGAGAGTGAGATGCCAGCTCCTTTCATTCAGTCAGTAGCTTCAAACATTTCTGGACGTTTTTCAATGGCAAAAATCAATGAATATTGTAAATGCACAAACAGTAATATCTCCACATTGCAAGGTGCAATTCTGAAATTTTTTGCTTTTTTCTGCTAATCCTAGCATGATAAAGAAGATTCAAAGAGAGTGAGATGCCAGCTCCTTTCATTCAGTCAGTAGCTTCAAACATTTCTGGACGTTTTTCAATGGCAAAAATCAATGAATATTGTAAATGCACAAACAGTAATATCTCCACATTGCAAGGTGCAATTCTGAAATGTTTTGCTTTTTCCTGCTAATCCTAGCATGACAAAGAAGATTTAAAGAGAGTGAGATGCCAGCTCCTTTCATTCAGTCAGTAGCTTCAAACATTTCTGGTATATGAATAACATGATGTTTTTCAATGGCAAAAATCAATGAATATTGTAAATGCACAAACAGTAATTTCTCCGCATTGCAAGGTGCAATTCTGAAATTTTTTGCTTTTTCCTGCTAATCCTAGCATGATAAAGAAGATTCAAAGAGAGTTAGATGCCAGCTCCTTTCATTCAGTCAGTAGCTTCAAACATTTCTGGACGTTTTTCAATGGCAAAAATCAATGAATATTGTAAATGCACAAACAGTAATATCTCCACATTGCAAGGTGCAATTCTGAAATTTTTTGCTTTTTCCTGCTAATCCTAGCATGATAAAGAAGATTCAAAGAGAGTGAGATGCCAGCTCCTTTCATTCAGTCAGTAGCTTCAAACATTTCTGGACGTTTTTCAATGGCAAAAATCAATGAATATTGTAAATGCACAAACAGTAATATCTCCACATTGCAAGGTGCAATTCTGAAATTTTTTGCTTTTTCCTGCTCCTCTTAGCATGATAAAGAAGATTCAAAGAGAGTGAGATGCCAGCTCCTTTCATTCAGTCAGTAGCTTCAAACATTTCTGGACGTTTTTCAATGGCAAAAATCAATGAATATTGTAAATGCACAAACAGTAATATCTCCACATTGCAAGGTGCAATTCTGAAATTTTTTGCTTTTTCCTGCTCCTCTTAGCATGATAAAGAAGATTCAAAGAGAGTGAGATGCCAGCTCTTTTCATTCAGTCAGTAGCTTCAAACATTTCTGGTATATGATTAACATGATGTTTTTCAATGGCAAAAATCAATGAATATTGTAAATGCACAAACAGTAATTTCTCCGCATTGCAAGGTGCAATTCTGAAATTTTTTGCTTTTTCCTGCTAATCCTAGCATGATAAAGAAGATTCAAAGAGAGTGAGATGCCAGCTCCTTTCATTCAGTCAGTAGCTTCAAACATTTCTGGACGTTTTTCAATGGCAAAAATCAATGAATATTGTAAATGCACAAACAGTAATATCTCCACATTGCAAGGTGCAATTCTGAAATTTTTTGCTTTTTCCTGCTCCTCTTAGCATGATAAAGAAGATTCAAAGAGAGTGAGATGCCAGCTCTTTTCATTCAGTCAGTAGCTTCAAACATTTCTGGACGTTTTTCAATGGCAAAAATCAATGAATATTGTAAATGCACAAACAGTAATATCTCCACATTGCAAGGTGCAATTCTGAAATTTTTTTCTTTTTCCTGCTCCTCTTAGCATGATAAATAAGATTCAAAGAGAGTGAGATGCCAGCTCTTTTCATTCAGTCAGTAGCTGCAAACATTTCTGGTATATGAATAACATGATGTTTTTCAATGGCAAAAATCAATGAATATTGTAAATGCACAAACAGTAATTTCTCCGCATTGCAAGGTGCAATTCTGAAATTTTTTGCTTTTTCCTGCTAATCCTAGCATGATAAAGAAGATTCAAAGAGAGTGAGATGCCAGCTCATTTCATTCAGTCAGTAGCTTCAAACATTTCTGGACGTTTTTCAATGGCAAAAATCAATGAATATTGTAAATGCACAAACAGTAATATCTCCACATTGCAAGGTGCAATTCTGAAATTTTTTGCTTTTTCCTGATAATCCTAGCAGGATAAAGAAGATTCAAAGAGAGTGAGATGCCAGCTCCTTTCATTCAGTCAGTAGCTTCAAACATTTCTGGTATATGAATAACATGATGTTTTTCAATGGCAAAAATGAATGAATATTGTAAATGCACAAACAGTAATTTCTCCGCATTGCAAGGTGCAATTCTGAAATGTTTTGCTTTTTCCTGCTAATCCTAGCATGATAAAGAAGATTCAAAGAGAGTGAGATGCCAGCTCCTTTCATTCAGTCAGTAGCTTCAAACATTTCTGGACGTTTTTCAATGGCAAAAATCAATGAATATTGTAAATGCACAAACAGTAATATCTCCACATTGCAAGGTGCAATTCTGAAATTTTTTGCTTTTTCCTGCTAATCCTAGCATGATAAAGAAGATTCAAAGAGAGTGAGATGCCAGCTCCTTTCATTCAGTCAGTAGCTTCAAACATTTCTGGACGTTTTTCAATGGCAAAAATCAATGAATATTGTAAGTGCACAAACAGTAATATCTCCACATTGCAAGGTGCAATTCTGAAATTTTTTGCTTTTTCCTGCTAATCCTAGCATGATAAAGAAGATTCAAAGAGAGTGAGATGCCAGCTCCTTTCATTCAGTCAGTAGCTTCAAACATTTCTGGACGTTTTTCAATGGCAAAAATCAATGAATATTGTAAATGCACAAACAGTAATATCTCCACATTGCAAGGTGCAATTCTGAAATTTTTTGCTTTTTCCTGCTCCTCTTAGCATGATAAAGAAGATTCAAAGAGAGTGAGATGCCAGTTCTTTTCATTCAGTCAGTAGCTTCAAACATTTCTGGACGTTTTTCAATGGCAAAAATCAATGAATATTGTAAATGCACAAACAGTAATATCTCCACATTGCAAGGTGCAATTCTGAAATTTTTTGTTTTTCCTGCTCCTCTTAGCATGATAAAGAAGATTCAAAGAGAGTGAGATGCCAGCTCTTTTCATTCAGTCAGTAGCTTCAAACATTTCTGGTATATGAATAACATGATGTTTTTCAATGGCAAAAATCAATGAATATTGTAAATGCACAAACAGTAATTTCTCCGCATTGCAAGGTGCAATTCTGAAATTTTTTGCTTTTTCCTGCTAATCCTAGCATGATAAAGAAGATTTAAAGAGAGTGAGATGCAAGTTCCTTTCATTCAGTCAGTAGCTTCAAACATTTCTGGTATATGAATAACATGATGTTTTTCAATGGCAAAAATCAATGAATATTGTAAATGCACAAACAGTAATTTCTCCACATTGCAAGGTGCAATTCTGAAATTTTTTGCTTTTTCCTGCTAATCCTAGCATGATAAAGAAGATTCAAAGAGAGTGAGATGCCAGCTCCTTTCATTCAGTCAGTAGCTTCAAACATTTCTGGACGTTTTTCAATGGCAAAAATCAATGAATATTGTAAATGCACAAACAGTAATATCTCCACATTGCAAGGTGCAATTCTGAAATTTTTTGCTTTTTCCTGCTAATCCTAGCATGATAAAGAAGATTCAAAGAGAGTGAGATGCCAGCTCCTTTCATTCAGTCAGTAGCTTCAAACATTTCTGGACGTTTTTCAATGGCAAAAATCAATGAATATTGTAAATGCACAAACAGTAATATCTCCACATTGCAAGGTGCAATTCTGAAATTTTTTGCTTTTTCCTGCTCCTCTTAGCATGATAAAGAAGATTCAAAGAGAGTGAGATGCCAGCTCTTTTCATTCAGTCAGTAGCTTCAAACATTTCTGGTATATGAATAACATGATGTTTTTCAATGGCAAAAATCAATGAATATTGTAAATGCACAAACAGTAATTTCTCCGCATTGCAAGGTGCAATTCTGAAATTTTTTGCTTTTTCCTGCTAATCCTAGCATGATAAAGAAGATTCAAAGAGAGTGAGATGCCAGCTCCTTTCATTCAGTCAGTAGCTTCAAACATTTCTGGACGTTTTTCAATGGCAAAAATCAATGAATATTGTAAATGCACAAACAGTAATATCTCCACACTGCAAGGCTCAATTCTGAAATTTTTTGCTTTTTCCTGCTCCTCTTAGCATGATAAAGAAGATTCAAAGAGAGTGAGATGCCAGCTCTTTTCATTCAGTCAGTAGCTTCAAACATTTCTGGTATATGAATAACATGATGTTTTTCAATGGCAAAAATCAATGAATATTGTAAATGCACAAACAGTAATTTCTCCGCATTGCAAGGTGCAATTCTGAAATTTTTTGCTTTTTCCTGCTAATCCTAGCATGATAAAGAAGATTTAAAGAGAGTGAGATGCAAGTTCCTTTCATTCAGTCAGTAGCTTCAAACATTTCTGGTATATGAATAACATGATGTTTTTCAATGGCAAAAATCAATGAATATTGTAAATGCACAAACAGTAATATCTCCACATTGCAAGGTGCAATTCTGAAATTTTTTGCTTTTTCCTGCTAATCCAAGCATGATAAAGAAGATTCAAAGAGAGTGAGATGCCAGCTCCTTTCATTCAGTCAGTAGCTTCAAACATTTCTGGACGTTTTTCAATGGCAAAAATCAATGAATATTGTAAATGCACAAACAGTAATATCTCCACATTGCAAGGTGCAATTCTGAAATTTTTTGCTTTTTCCTGCTAATCCTAGCATGATAAAGAAGATTCAAAGAGAGTGAGATGCCAGCTCCTTTCATTCAGTCAGTAGCTTCAAACATTTCTGGTATATGAATAACATGATGTTTTTCAATGGCAAAAATCAATGAATATTGTAAATGCACAAACAGTAATTTCTCCACATTGCAAGGTGCAATTCTGAAATTTTTTGCTTTTTCCTGCTAATCCTAGCATGATAAAGAAGATTCAAAGAGAGTGAGATGCCAGCTCCTTTCATTCAGTCAGTAGCTTCAAACATTTCTTTACGTTTTTCAATGGCAAAAATCAATGAATATTGTAAATGCACAAACAGTAATATCTCCACATTGCAAGGTGCAATTCTGAAATTTTTTGCTTTTTCCTGCTAATCCTAGCATGATAAAGAAGATTCAAAGAGAGTGAGATGCCAGCTCCTTTCATTCAGTCAGTAGCTTCAAACATTTCTGGACGTTTTTCAATGGCAAAAATCAATGAATATTGTAAGTGCACAAAGAGTAATATCTCCACATTGCAAGGTGCAATTCTGAAATTTTTTGCTTTTTCCTGCTAATCCTAGCATGATAAAGAAGATTCAAAGAGAGTGAGATGCCAGCTCCTTTCATTCAGTCAGTAGCTTCAAACATTTCTGGACGTTTTTCAATGGCAAAAATCAATGAATATTGTAAATGCACAAACAGTAATATCTCCACATTGCAAGGTGCAATTCTGAAATTTTTTGCTTTTTCCTGCTAATCCTAGCATGATAAAGAAGATTCAAAGAGAGTGAGATGCCAGCTCCTTTCATTCAGTCAGTAGCTTCAAACATTTCTGGACGTTTTTCAATGGCAAAAATCAATGAATATTGTAAATGCACAAACAGTAATTTCTCCACATTGCAAGGTGCAATTCTGAAATTTTTTGCTTTTTCCTGCTCCTCTTAGCATGATAAAGAAGATTCAAAGAGAGTGAGATGCCAGCTCTTTTCATTCAGTCAGTAGCTTCAAACATTTCTGGTATATGAATAACATGATGTTTTTCAATGGCAAAAATCAATGAATATTGTAAATGCACAAACAGTAATTTCTCCGCATTGCAAGGTGCAATTCTGAAATTTTTTGCTTTTTCCTGCTAATCCTAGAATGATAAAGAAGATTCAAAGAGAGTGAGATGCCAGCTCCTTTCATTCAGTCAGTAGCTTCAAACATTTCTGGACGTTTTTCAATGGCAAAAATCAATGAATATTGTAAATGCACAAACAGTAATATCTCCACATTGCAATGTGCAATTCTGAAATTTTTTGCTTTTTCCTGCTAATCCTAGCATGATAAAGAAGATTCAAAGAGAGAGAGATGCCAGCTCCTTTCATTCAGTCAGTAGCTTCAAACATATCTGGTATATGAATAACATGATGTTTTTCAATGGCAAAAATCAATGAATATTGTAAATGCACAAACAGTAATTTCTCCGCATTGCAAGGTGCAATTCTGAAATTTTTTGCTTTTTCCTGCTAATCCTAGCATGATAAAGAAGATTCAAAGAGAGTGAGATGCCAGCTCCTTTCATTCAGTCAGTAGCTTCAAACATTTCTGGACGTTTTTCAATGGCAAAAATCAATGAATATTGTAAATGCACAAACAGTAATATCTCCACATTGCAAGGTGCAATTCTGAAATTTTTTGCTTTTTTCTGCTAATCCTAGCATGATAAAGAAGATTCAAAGAGAGTGAGATGCCAGCTCCTTTCATTCAGTCAGTAGCTTCAAACATTTCTGGACGTTTTTCAATGGCAAAAATCAATGAATATTGTAAATGCACAAACAGTAATATCTCCACATTGCAAGGTGCAATTCTGAAATGTTTTGCTTTTTCCTGCTAATCCTAGCATGACAAAGAAGATTTAAAGAGAGTGAGATGCCAGCTCCTTTCATTCAGTCAGTAGCTTCAAACATTTCTGGTATATGAATAACATGATGTTTTTCAATGGCAAAAATCAATGAATATTGTAAATGCACAAACAGTAATTTCTCCGCATTGCAAGGTGCAATTCTGAAATTTTTTGCTTTTTCCTGCTAATCCTAGCATGATAAAGAAGATTCAAAGAGAGTGAGATGCCAGCTCCTTTCATTCAGTCAGTAGCTTCAAACATTTCTGGACGTTTTTCAATGGCAAAAATCAATGAATATTGTAAATGCACAAACAGTAATATCTCCACATTGCAAGGTGCAATTCTGAAATTTTTTGCTTTTTCCTGCTAATCCTAGCATGATAAAGAAGATTCAAAGAGAGTGAGATGCCAGCTCCTTTCATTCAGTCAGTAGCTTCAAACATTTCTGGACGTTTTTCAATGGCAAAAATCAATGAATATTGTAAATGCACAAACAGTAATATCTCCACATTGCAAGGTGCAATTCTGAAATTTTTTGCTTTTTCCTGCTCCTCTTAGCATGATAAAGAAGATTCAAAGAGAGTGAGATGCCAGCTCCTTTCATTCAGTCAGTAGCTTCAAACATTTCTGGACGTTTTTCAATGGCAAAAATCAATGAATATTGTAAATGCACAAACAGTAATATCTCCACATTGCAAGGTGCAATTCTGAAATTTTTTGCTTTTTCCTGCTCCTCTTAGCATGATAAAGAAGATTCAAAGAGAGTGAGATGCCAGCTCTTTTCATTCAGTCAGTAGCTTCAAACATTTCTGGTATATGATTAACATGATGTTTTTCAATGGCAAAAATCAATGAATATTGTAAATGCACAAACAGTAATTTCTCCGCATTGCAAGGTGCAATTCTGAAATTTTTTGCTTTTTCCTGCTAATCCTAGCATGATAAAGAAGATTCAAAGAGAGTGAGATGCCAGCTCCTTTCATTCAGTCAGTAGCTTCAAACATTTCTGGACGTTTTTCAATGGCAAAAATCAATGAATATTGTAAATGCACAAACAGTAATATCTCCACATTGCAAGGTGCAATTCTGAAATTTTTTGCTTTTTCCTGCTCCTCTTAGCATGATAAAGAAGATTCAAAGAGAGTGAGATGCCAGCTCTTTTCATTCAGTCAGTAGCTTCAAACATTTCTGGACGTTTTTCAATGGCAAAAATCAATGAATATTGTAAATGCACAAACAGTAATATCTCCACATTGCAAGGTGCAATTCTGAAATTTTTTTCTTTTTCCTGCTCCTCTTAGCATGATAAATAAGATTCAAAGAGAGTGAGATGCCAGCTCTTTTCATTCAGTCAGTAGCTGCAAACATTTCTGGTATATGAATAACATGATGTTTTTCAATGGCAAAAATCAATGAATATTGTAAATGCACAAACAGTAATTTCTCCGCATTGCAAGGTGCAATTCTGAAATTTTTTGCTTTTTCCTGCTAATCCTAGCATGATAAAGAAGATTCAAAGAGAGTGAGATGCCAGCTCATTTCATTCAGTCAGTAGCTTCAAACATTTCTGGACGTTTTTCAATGGCAAAAATCAATGAATATTGTAAATGCACAAACAGTAATATCTCCACATTGCAAGGTGCAATTCTGAAATTTTTTGCTTTTTCCTGATAATCCTAGCAGGATAAAGAAGATTCAAAGAGAGTGAGATGCCAGCTCCTTTCATTCAGTCAGTAGCTTCAAACATTTCTGGTATATGAATAACATGATGTTTTTCAATGGCAAAAATCAATGAATATTGTAAATGCACAAACAGTAATTTCTCCGCATTGCAAGGTGCAATTCTGAAATTTTTTGCTTTTTCCTGCTAATCCTAGCATGATAAAGAAGATTCAAATAGAGTGAGATGCCAGCTCCTTTCATTCAGTCAGTAGCTTCAAACATTTCTGGACGTTTTTCAATGGCAAAAATCAATGAATATTGTAAGTGCACAAACAGTAATATCTCCACATTGCAAGGTGCAATTCTGAAATTTTTTGCTTTTTCCTGCTAATCCTAGCATGATAAAGAAGATTCAAAGAGAGTGAGATGCCAGCTCCTTTCATTCAGTCAGTAGCTTCAAACATTTCTGGACGTTTTTCAATGGCAAAAATCAATGAATATTGTAAATGCACAAACAGTAATATCTCCACATTGCAAGGTGCAATTCTGAAATTTTTTGCTTTTTCCTGCTCCTCTTAGCATGATAAAGAAGATTCAAAGAGAGTGAGATGCCAGCTCTTTTCATTCAGTCAGTAGCTTCAAACATTTCTGGACGTTTTTCAATGGCAAAAATCAATGAATATTGTAAATGCACAAACAGTAATATCTCCACATTGCAAGGTGTAATTCTGAAATTTTTTGTTTTTCCTGCTCCTCTTAGCATGATAAAGAAGATTCAAAGAGAGTGAGATGCCAGCTCTTTTCATTCATTCAGTAGCTTCAAACATTTCTGGTATATGAATAACATGATGTTTTTCAATGGCAAAAATCAATGAATATTGTAAATGCACAAACAGTAATTTCTCCGCATTGCAAGGTGCAATTCTGAAATTTTTTGCTTTTTCCTGCTAATCCTAGCATGATAAAGAAGATTCAAAGAGAGTGAGATGCCAGCTCCTTTCATTCAGTCAGTAGCTTCAAACATTTCTGGACGTTTTTCAATGGCAAAAATCAATGAATATTGTAAATGCACAAACAGTAATATCTCCACATTGCAAGGTGCAATTCTGAAATTTTTTGCTTTTTCCTGCTCCTCTTAGCATGATAAAGAAGATTCAAAGAGAGTGAGATGCCAGCTCTTTTCATTCAGTCAGTAGCTTCAAACATTTCTGGACGTTTTTCAATGGCAAAAATCAATGAATATTGTAAATGCACAAACAGTAATATCTCCACATTGCAAGGTGCAATTCTGAAATTTTTTGCTTTTTCCTGCTCCTCTTAGCATGATAAATAAGATTCAAAGAGAGGGAGATGCCAGCTCTTTTCATTCAGTCAGTAGCTTCAAACATTTCTGGTATATGAATAACATGATGTTTTTCAATGGCAAAAATCAATGAATATTGTAAATGCACAAACAGTAATTTCTCCGCATTGCAAGATGCAATTCTGAAATTTTTTGCTTTTTCCTGCTAATCCTAGCATGATAAAGAAGATTCAAAGAGAGTGAGATGCAAGTTCCTTTCATTCAGTCAGTAGCTTCAAACATTTCTGGTATATGAATAACATGATGTTTTTCAATGGCAAAAATCAATGAATATTGTAAATGCACAAACAGTAATATCTCCACATTGCAAGGTGCAATTCTGAAATTTTTTGCTTTTTCCTGCTAATCCTAGCATGATAAAGAAGATTCAAAGAGAGTGAGATGCCAGCTCCTTTCATTCAGTCAGTAGCTTCAAACATTTCTGGACGTTTTTCAATGGCAAAAATCAATGAATATTGTAAATGCACAAACAGTAATATCTCCACATTGCAAGGTGCAATTCTGAAATTTTTTGCTTTTTCCTGCTAATCCTAGCATGATAAAGAAGATTCAAAGAGAGTGAGATGCCAGCTCCTTTCATTCAGTCAGTAGCTTCAAACATTTCTGGACGTTTTTCAATGGCAAAAATCAATGAATATTGTAAGTGCACAAACAGTAATATCTCCACATTGCAAGGTGCAATTCTGAAATTTTTTGCTTTTTCCTGCTAATCCTAGCATGATAAAGAAGATTCAAAGAGAGTGAGATGCCAGCTCCTTTCATTCAGTCAGTAGCTTCAAACATTTCTGGACATTTTTCAATGGCAAAAATCAATGAATATTGTAAATGCACAAACAGTAATAGCTCCACATTGCAAGGTGCAATTCTGAAATTTTTTGATTTTTTCTGCTCCTCTTAGCATGATAAAGAAGATTCAAAGTGAGTGAGATGCCAGCTCTTTTCATTCAGTCAGTAGCTTCAAACATTTCTGGACGTTTTTCAATGGCAAAAATCAATGAATATTGTAAATGCACAAACAGTAATAACTCCACATTGCAAGGTGCAATTCTGAATTTTTTTGTTTTTCCTGCTCCATTTAGCATGATAAAGAAGATTCAAAGAGAGTGAGATGCCAGATCTTTTCATTCAGTCAGTAGCTTCAAACATTTCTGGTATATGAATAACATGATGTTTTTCAATGGCAAAAATCAATGAATATTGTAAATGCACAAACAGTAATTTCTCCGCATTGCAAGGTGCAATTCTGAAATTTTTTGCTTTTTCCTGCTAATCCTAGCATGATAAAGAAGATTCAAAGAGAGTGAGATGCCAGCTCCTTTCATTCAGTCAGTAGCTTCAAACATTTCTGGACGTTTTTCAATGGCAAAAATCAATGAATATTGTAAATGCACAAACAGTAATATCTCCACATTGCAAGGTGCAATTCTGAAATTTTTTGCTTTTTCCTGCTCCTCTTAGCATGATAAATAAGATTCAAAGAGAGTGAGATGCCAGCTCTTTTCATTCAGTCAGTAGCTTCAAACATTTCTGGTATATGAATAACATGATGTTTTTCAATGGCAAAAATCAATGAATATTGTAAATGCACAAACAGTAATTTCTCCGCATTGCAAGGTGCAATTCTGAAATTTTTTGCTTTTTCCTGCTAATCCTAGCATGATAAAGAAGATTCAAAGAGAGTGAGATGCAAGTTCCTTTCATTCAGTCAGTAGCTTCAAACATTTCTGGTATATGAATAACATGATGTTTTTCAATGGCAAAAATCAATGAATATTGTAAATGCACAAACAGTAATATCTCCACATTGCAAGGTGCAATTCTGAAATTTTTTGCTTTTTCCTGCTAATCCTAGCATGATAAAGAAGATTCAAAGACAGTGAGATGCCAGCTCCTTTCATTCAGTCAGTAGCTTCAAACATTTCTGGACGTTTTTCAATGGCAAAAATCAATGAATATTGTAAATGCACAAACAGTAATATCTCCACATTGCAAGGTGCAATTCTGAAATTTTTTGCTTTTTCCTGCTAATCCTAGCATGATAAAGATGATTCAAAGAGAGTGAGATGCCAGCTACTTTCATTCAGTCAGTAGCTTCAAACATTTCTGGTATATGAATAACATGATGTTTTTCAATGGCAAAAATCAATGAATATTGTAAATGCACAAACAGTAATTTCTCCGCATTGCAAGGTGCAATTCTGAAATTTTTTGCTTTTTCCTGCTAATCCTAGCATGATAAAGAAGATTCAAAGAGAGTGAGATGCCAGCTCCTTTCATTCAGTCAGTAGCTTCAAACATTTCTGGACGTTTTTCAATGGCAAAAATCAATGAATATTGTAAGTGCACAAATAGTAATATCTCCACATTGCAAGGTGCAATTCTGAAATTTTTTGCTTTTTCCTGCTAATCCTAGCATGATAAAGAAGATTCAAAGAGAGTGAGATGCCAGCTCCTTTCATTCAGTCAGTAGCTTCAAACATTTCTGGACGTTTTTCAATGGCAAAAATCAATGAATATTGTAAATGCACAAACAGTAATATCTCCACATTGCAAGGTGCAATTCTGAAATTTTTTGCTTTTTCCTGCTCCTCTTAGCATGATAAAGAAGATTCAAAGAGAGTGAGATGCCAGCTCTTTTCATTCAGTCAGTAGCTTCAAACATTTCTGGTATATGAATAACATGATGTTTTTCAATGGCAAAAATCAATGAATATTGTAAATGCACAAACAGCAATTTCTCCGCATTGCAAGGTGCAATTCTGAAATTTTTTGCTTTTTCCTGCTAATCCTAGCATGATAAAGAAGATTCAAAGAGAGTGAGATGCCAGCTCCTTTCATTCAGTCAGTAGCTTCAAACATTTCTGGACGTTTTTCAATGGCAAAAATCAATGAATATTGTAAATGCACAAACAGTAATTTCTCCGCATTGCAAGGTGCAATTCTGAAATTTTTTGCTTTTTCCTGCTAATCCTAGCATGATAAAGAAGATTCAAAGAGAGTGAGATGCCAGCTCCTTTCATTCAGTCAGTAGCTTCAAACATTTCTGGACGTTTTTCAATGGCAAAAATCAATGAATATTGTAAATGCACAAACAGTAATATCTCCACATTGCAAGGTGCAATTCTGAAATTTTTTGCTTTTTCCTGCTCCTCTTAGCATGATAAAGAAGATTCAAAGAGAGTGAGATGCCAGCTCTTTTCATTCAGTCAGTAGCTTCAAACATTTCTGGACGTTTTTCAATGGCAAAAATCAATGAATATTGTAAATGCACAAACAGTAATATCTCCACATTGCAAGGTGCAATTCTGAAATTTTTTCCTTTTTCCTGCTCCTCTTAGCATGATAAAGAAGATTCAAAGAGAGTGAGATGCCAGCTCTTTTCATTCAGTCAGTAGCTTTAAACATTTCTGGTATATGAATAACATGATGTTTTTCAATGGCAAAAATCAATGAATATTGTAAATGCACAAACAGTAATTTCTCCGCATTGCAAGGTGCAATTCTGAAATTTTTTGCTTTTTCCTGCTAATCCTAGCATGATAAAGAAGATTCAAAGAGAGTGAGATGCCAGCTCCTTTCATTCAGTCAGTAGCTTCAAACATTTCTGGACGTTTTTCAATGGCAAAAATCAATGAATATTGTAAATGCACAAACAGTAATTTCTCCGCATTGCTAGGTGCAATTCTGAAATTTTTTGCTTTTTCCTGCTAATCCTAGCATGATAAAGAAGATTCAAAGAGAGTGAGATGCCAGCTCCTTTCATTCAGTCAGTAGCTTCAAACATTTCTGGACGTTTTTCAATGGCAAAAATCAATGAATATTGTAAATGCACAAACAGTAATATCTCCACATTGCAAGGTGCAATTCTGAAATTTTTTGCTTTTTCCTGCTCCTCTTAGCATGATAAAGAAGATTCAAAGAGAGTGAGATGCCAGCTCTTTTCATTCAGTCAGTAGCTTCAAACATTTCTGGACGTTTTTCAATGGCAAAAATCAATGAATATTGTAAATGCACAAACAGTAATATCTCCACATTGCAAGGTGCAATTCTGAAATTTTTTGCTTTTTCCTGCTCCTCTTAGCATGATAAAGAAGATTCAAAGAGAGTGAGATGCCAGCTCTTTTCATTCAGTCAGTAGCTTCAAACATTTCTGGTATATGAATAACATGATGTTTTTCAATGGGAAAAATCAATGAATATTGTAAATGCACAAACAGTAATTTCTCCGCATTGCAAGGTGCAATTCTGAAATTTTTTGCTTTTTCCTGCTAATCCTAGCATGATAAAGAAGATTCAAAGAGAGTGAGATGCCAGCTCCTTTCATTCAGTCAGTAGCTTCAAACATTTCTGGACATTTTTCAATGGCAAAAATCAATGAATATTGTAAATGCACAAACAGTAATTTCTCCGCATTGCAAGGTGCAATTCTGAAATTTTTTGCTTTTTCCTGCTAATCCTAGCATGATAAAGAAGATTCAAAGAGAGTGAGATGCCAGCTCCTTTCATTCAGTCAGTAGCTTCAAACATTTCTGGACGTTTTTCAATGGCAAAAATCAATGAATATTGTAAATGCACAAACAGTAATATCTCCACATTGCAAGGTGCAATTCTGAAATTTTTTGCTTTTTCCTGCTAATCCTAGCATGATAAAGAAGATTCAAAGAGAGTGAGATGCCAGCTCCTTTCATTCAGTCAGTAGCTTCAAACATTTCTGGACGTTTTTCAATGGCAAAAATCAATGAATATTGTAAATGCACAAACAGTAATATCTCCACATTGCAAGGTGCAATTCTGAAATTTTTTGCTTTTTCCTGCTAGTCCTAGCATGATAAAGAAGATTCAAAGAGAGTGAGATGCCAGCTCCTTTCATTCAGTCAGTAGCTTCAAACATTTCTGGACGTTTTTCAATGGCAAAAATCAATGAATATTGTAAATGCACAAACAGTAATTTCTCCGCATTGCAAGGTGCAATTCTGAAATTTTTTGCTTTTTCCTGCTAATCCTAGCATGATAAAGAAGATTCAAAGAGAGTGAGATGCCAGCTCCTTTCATTCAGTCAGTAGTAGAGATGAGCGTTGTTCTACTCGAACTGTTCGCCAATCTCAAATTCGAGCTGTTTTGGGCGGTGTTCGAGCCGGTCGGCGAACACGAACAATTTGAGAAAAATTCGGCTGTTCGAGGTTATGTTCGATAACTGTTCGTGCACCAAAATCATAACTGGATTTTTTCTCAGTAATGATGAAAATTAATGTTAATACGCAGTTTGAGTGTACAGCGGGGCGGGGTTAGGGGCAGGGGATGGATCTCTGCAGGAACAATGAAGATCTCCATTTTTTTTTCTCTTTCCCGCATTTGCAGTGGGGAGGTGCAATCTGTCAGCCTATCAGCAGCGCACACACGGAGCGAAGTGCTTTTTTTCACACAAGCAAGGGCATGTGTGATTGGCAGTGTATGTCACATGTCCTTGCCCTATAAGACCAAGCCATTTTCCCCGTCGCCACCATTTTCTCACTGCTGCAGCTGCGTGTTAGATGGCACCGCTGTTGCTGTGTGCGCTATACCTTGTTAATTTCAAGCCAATTTTCGCACAAATATACAGATAGCTTGGGAGTAGGGAATAGTTGTGATTGCAGTCCTTTTAAGGACTAGGTTACAGCATTTCCTACGACTTTTATCAGGCAGGTCTGTGCTCTTAAATAGATAGATTGTGGGAGTAAAGACTAATTGTAATTGGAGTCCTTTTCAGGACTAGGTTACAACAGTTCCTATCAGTTTTTGCCAGGCAGGTCTGTGCCAGTGCTGTGCAAGTTTTTTTCACAGCATTTGGCTGAATCTAGCAAAGCTAATCCTTTTTGGCCTATTGCAGAGTGTGTTAGTCAGTGGAGTAGCCTATCTGTGTTGCAAGATATACCACCTGTGTATAGAATACCAATTTTTTTACTGCACCTAGTGAAGTAAAATCTTTTGGGCATAGCATCATTCTATTAGTCCATCTATACTGACCTCCATCAGGTTGCAAACTGAATATAATTTTTTTCTGCATCTAGCTCTGAAAAAATATTTGGGCTTCTAGCGGTGTGTGGGACTTGGTCTATTAGTCCATCTATACTGACCTCCATCAGGTTGCAAATTAAAAATAATTTTTTTCTGCATCTAGCTCTGAAAAAATATTTGGGCTTCTAGCAGTGTGTGGGACTTGGTCTATTAGTCCATCTATACTGACCTCCATCAGGTTGCAAATTAAAAATAATTTTTTTCTGCATCTAGCTCTGAAAAAATATTTGGGCTTCTAGCAGTGTGTGGGACTTGGTCTATTAGTCCATCTATACTGACCTCCATCAGGTTGCAAATTAAAAATAATTTTTTTCTTCATTTATCTCTGAAAAAATATTTGGGCTTCTAGCAGCGTGTGGGACTTGTTCTATTAGTCCATCTATACTGACCTCCATCAGGTTGCAAATTAAAAATTATTTTTTTGTGCATCTAGCTCTGAAAAAATATTTGGGCTTCTAGCAGTGTGTGGGACTTGGTCTATTAGTCCATCTATACTGACCTCCATCAGGTTGCAAATTAAAAATAATTTTTTTCTGCATCTAGCTCTGAAAAAATATTTGGGCTTCTAGCAGTGTGTGGGACTTGGTCTATTAGTCCATCTATACTGACCTCCATCAAGTTGCAAATTAAAAATAATTTTTTTCTTCATTTATCTCTGAAAAAATATTTGGGCTTCTGGCAGCGTGTGGGACTTGTTCTATTAGTCCATCTATACTGACCTCCATCAGGTTGCAAATTAAAAATAATTTTTTTCTGCATCTAGCTCTGAAAAAAATATTTGGGCTTCTAGCAGTGTGTGGGACTTGGTCTATTAGTTCATCTATACTGACCTCCATCAGGTTGCAAATTAAAAATAACTTTTTTCTGCATCTAGCTCTGAAAAAATATTTGGGCTTCTAGCAGTGTGTGGGACTTGGTCTATTAGTCCATCTATACTGACCTCCATCAGGTTGCAAATTAAAAATAATTTTTTTCTTCATTTATCTCTGAAAAAATATTTGGGCTTCTAGCAGCGTGTGGGACTTGTTCTATTAGTCCATCTATACTGACCTCCATCAGGTTGCAAATTGAAAATAATTTTTTTCTGCATGTAGCTCTGAAAAAATATTTGGGCTTCTAGCAGTGTGTGGGACTTTGTCTATTAGTCCATCTATACTGACCTCCATCAGGTTGCAAATTGAATAAAAAAATTTTCTGCATCTAGCTCTGAAAAAATATTTGGGCTTCTAGCGGTGTGTGGGACTTGGTCTATTAGTCCATCTATACTGACCTCCATCAGGTTGCAAATTAAAAATAATTTTTTTCTGCATCTAGCTCTGAAAAAATATTTGGGCTTCTAGCAGTGTGTGGGACTTGGTCTATTAGTCCATCTATACTGACCTCCATCAGGTTGCAAATTAAAAATAATTTTTTTCTGCATCTAGCTCTGAAAAAATATTTGGGCTTCTAGCAGTGTGTGGGACTTGGTCTATTAGTCCATCTATGCTGACCTCCATCAGGTTGCAAATTAAAAATAATTTTTTTCTTCATTTATCTCTGAAAAAATATTTGGGCTTCTAGCAGCATGTGGGACTTGTTCTATTAGTCCATCTATACTGACCTCCATCAGGTTGCAAATTAAAAATAATTTTTTTCTGCATGTAGCTCTGAAAAAATATTTGGGCTTCTAGCAGTGTGTGGGACTTGGTCTATTAGTCCATCTATACTGACCTCCATCAGGTTGCAAATTAAAAATAATTTTTTTCTGCATCTAGCTCTGAAAAAATATTTGGGCTTCTAGCAGTGTATGGGACTTGGTCTATTAGTCCATCTATACTGACCTCCATCAGGTTGCAAATTGAATAAAAAAAATTTCTGCATCTAGCTCTGAAAAAATATTTGGGCTTCTAGCATTGTGTGGGACTTGGTCTATTAGTCCATCTATAATGACCTCCATCAGGTTGCAAATTGAATAAAAAAAATTTCTGCATCTAGCTCTGAAAAAATATTTGGGCTTCTAGCAGTGTGTGGGACTTGGTCTATTAGTCCATCTATACTGACCTCCATCAGGTTGCAAATTAAAAATAATTTTTTTCTGCATCTAGCTCTGAAAAAATATTTGGGCTTCTAGCAGCGTGTGGGACTTGTTCTATTAGTCCATCTATACTGACCTCCATCAGGTTGCAAATTAAAAATAATTTTTTTCTGCATCTAGCCCAGCCAATAGTTTTGGCCTAATACCACAGTTTGGCCACTCAGCTCTGCTCGGTTACCATCCATTGTTTTTTTGTGCAAACAACTCCAGAGTTGTGAATTAGTTAACCACCAAAATGAGTGGAAAAAGGCCTGCTGCTGGTGGAAAGGGGAATAGGCGTGTTGGGAACGGGAAAAAAGGTTGTGTCCGTGGGGTAGGTGCAGAAGAAAGACCATCTTCCAGCCAAACTAAAATGTCTACTTCTTTTAGCGGACAATGTGATAAGATCCCTTTCTTACGGCCACGCCAATCGCTACAAATTCCAGATGAGGCACAAAAACAGCAGGTGCTTCAACGGATATCAAGTGCTCCTTTAAGTGGGCTCTCCTCCACATCAACTTCAACATCACAAATACTCCAGTCCTCAAAGTTGTCACCCAAATCGCACTTGCTTCCTCACAGCTCCCAAATCTCCAGCTGCCCGTCTGAGTATGAGGTAGAACAGATGGTTGAGTCTGCAGAGCTGTTTATTCATACTATAGCCTGGGAATCAGAGGTCGACTCCAGCGCTTCTGTGAATCCAGACGAGGAAATGATCTGCACTGATGCCCAGAATCTTTATGAGTCGGATCCAGGACCAGACGCAGAAGGTTCTGACCATAATGTAGACCCTCATTCCCAAACTGTAACTCCTGTTGGTGGAGACAATGAGGAAGACGATGATAAGACTCAAATACCTGATTGGAGCGACAACTTTAGTTTTTTGTCAGGGCAGGAACAGGTTGGCTCTGAGGACGACGGGTGTGATAACGCACAGGGTGATGATGATGAGGTCGGAGATCCCACTTACTGTCAACCCACAGTCAGCCAAGAGATGAGGTCAGCAGAGGAAGTGGAGGAAGATGCTAGTGATGACGAGGTCAGGTTGCGCCTTCCTGGACAGAGACGTAGTACTGGAAGCACGTCAACAACTGCATCCTCAAACACAACTCTGCCTCTCACCACAAGTCATGGTGGCTCTTCAGGTCGCATGGGTGCTAAGCCTTGCATAGCCTGGGCATTTTTTCAGATCGATAAAGATGACCCAACTCGTGTTATCTGTAACATTTGTCAGCAAAAGCTAAGTAGAGGCCAAAAAATACATAGTTTGAGTACTTCATGCATGAACCGGCACATGGACATGAAGCATAAGTTGCAGTGGGAAGCTCAGTGTGCTACAATGCGGCCTAGCCGGCCGGGCCAATCACCGTCTGCCATATCTTGTGCATCCGCGGCCTCTTCATCCTCTGTGACTGGGGGGACAGCAGTCACACCTGTTTTGGGGCGCAGACCTGCCACCTCTTTACCCGCAACAGCCAGCGTGATTGGCAGGTCATCATTTTCTTTGGAGGTGGTAACACCAGCTGGTGTTGAGCGCTGTCCGACATCGATAGCACCACCTTTGGATCAAGGCAACCTCACATGTCCGCCTGCATCTTCCTCACAGACCGGCAGTTTGCCGGGGACACCCTTATCAACCCCGTCTAAGCACAATAGCCAGCCCTCGGTCCCTCAGATGTGGACAAGTAAAAGACCATTTCCTCCTAGCCATGAGAAAGCTAAGAGGTTGAATTTCACCATCTGCAAGCTCTTGGCTACAGAAATGCTGCCTTTCCGCCTGGTGGACACAGAGGATTTTCGAGACCTTATGTCCGTCGCAGTGCCCCAGTACCAGATGCCCAGTCGGCACTACTTCTCAAAGAAAGGTGTGCCTGCGCTCCACCAGCATGTCGCACACAACATCACCGCTTCTTTGAGAAACTCTGTGTGCGACAGGGTGCATTTCACCACAGACACTTGGACGAGTAGGCATGGACAGGGGCGTTACATGTCGCTGACTGGGCACTGGGTAACTATGGTGACAGCAGGACAAGGGGCTGCTGTCCAAGTCTTGCCGTCCCCACGAGTTGTGCGTCAATCCTCTTTATGTCAAAGTTCCTCCACTGCTTCTGCCTCCTCAACCTCCTCTCGGTCTTCCACCTGCACCCAAAGCCTGTCTGGTCATGCCACAAGCTTTCTAACTGCGCAGAAGGGATCCTGCACACCTCCTTACTATGCTGGCAGTAGGGCTCAACGTCATCAGGCGGTTTTTACATTGAAATGTCTGGGAAATGTGAGTCACACAGCTGAGGAGTTGTGGTCAGCTCTGGAGAACCAATTTCATGAATGGTTGTCTCCACTGGACCTGAAACCAGGGAAGGCCGTGTGCGACAATGCTGCAAACCTGGGTGCGGCCCTTCGCCGGGGCAATGTCACACACGTGCCTTGTATGGCTCACGTGTTGAACCTGGTTGTACAGCAATTTTTAGCCCACTATCCCAGACTAGATGGCCTTCTGCAGAGGGCACGATCGCTGTGTGCTCACTTCCGCCGTTCGCATCCCGCAGCTCAGCGACTTACATCTATACAGAAGTCGTTGGGCCTGCCACTTCACCGGCTAAAATGCGATGTGCCTACCCGGTGGAATTCAACTCTGCACATGTTGCAGCGACTGTGGCAGCACCGACAAGCCCTGGTGCAATACGTTCTGACGTATAGCCTGGGCCAACGAGATTCAGAGGTGGGGCAAATCACGCTGGAGGAGTGGTCTCAGATCAGGAACCTATGCACCCTTCTGCACAGTTTTGAAATGGCGACGAAGATGTTTAGTGCTGACGATGCCATTATCAGCATGACTATTCCGGTGATTTACATGCTGGAGCACATGTTAAACAGAATTCGGAGTCAGGTGGTGGCACAAGAGGAGGTGGAGGAAGTAGAGGAGGAGGAGTTGTATGCGGAAGGGCTAACATCTGCAAGGTCCAGACGGTCGGCAGCACCAAGGCGGCAGGCATGTGAGGGTGGGGGAGATGGTTTTACCAGGGCGCATGGTAGCAGCCAAACTAGTGAGGAAGGTGCAGGAGCCCAGGAAGAAGTGGAGGACGAACTGATGGAAGACTCATCAGATGAGGGAGACCTTGATCACATTTCTGTTGTGCGAGGTTGGGGGGAGAGGACAGAGGAAGGAAGCATGATTGTTACCTCGCCACCAACACAACAGGGACTTGGTGCTCCTGGATGCGCAACACACATGAGTGCCTTCTTGCTGCACTACCTGCAACATGACCCTCGAATTGTGAGAATTAGAAATAATCCTGACTACTGGGTTGCCACACTGTTAGATCCCCGGTACAAAAGTAAATTTGCAGAAATTATTCCTGCCATAGAAAGGGATGCACGCATGCAGGAGTATCAGCAGAGACTGTTGCAGAATCTTACATGTGCTTTTCCACAAAATACCAGTGGTGCACGTAGTGAATCTCACAGTTCCAACTTGCCAACCGT
The DNA here is from genome assembly GCF_046119375.1 of Phyllobates terribilis. NCBI lineage: Eukaryota > Metazoa > Chordata > Amphibia > Anura > Dendrobatidae > Phyllobates > Phyllobates terribilis. The sequence goes on from NW_027363256.1 coordinate 364,703, forward strand.
GGGACCGTCAAGTGTTCAGCACTCAAACCGTAACAGAACCACAGTATCTGCTGGTAACATCAATTTTGCGGAATCATTTCACCACTTTTTTAGCCCATCCTTTGCAAGGCCACAGGAGACAAGAAGTCTGACACATAGTCAACGCCTAGAGACGATGGTACAGGAGTATCTCCAAGTAAACATTGAAGCCACGACTGTGTCACTGGACCCTTGCTCTTTTTGGGCTTCCAATCTGGATAAATGGCCGGAGCTAGCCACTTACGCCTTGGAGATCTTGTCATGCCCCGCAGCCAGCGTTCTGTCTGAACGTGTGTTCAGCACTGCTGGTGGTGTGCTGACAGATAAGCGCACGCGGCTCTCCACTGATAATGTAGACAGACTCACGTTCATAAAGATGAACAAATCATGGATCCGAAACGACTTTTCTACCCCTGTGTCATCCTGGGGAGAGTAAAAGCTTGATGATTGGTTAAAATCACCCTACCAACCGTTTTAAGCTTTCAAATTACTAATCATGTTTATCTGTATCTTGACTGGAAAATAATTTGGGCTTTGTAGCAGTGTGCAGCACTGATCCTATTAGGCCATCTATAATAAGCTTCACCAGATTTAAAATTAAAAATAATTTTTAGCTGCATCTAGCCCGGAAAATAATTTTGGGGCTCCGAGATGCGCAAGACACATAAGTGCCTTCTTGCTGCACTACCTGCAGCATGACCCTCATATTGTCAGAATTCGAAGTAATCATGACTACTGGGTTGCCACACTCTTAGATCCCCCAAACTTTTCGATCAACCTTTTCATTTTAATAAAGACCAAAAAAATGGTCATTTTTGAAATTATAAGCATTAGCAGGTTGTTAGAAACTGAAATCAAACAGTTTTCAACTCAAAACTTTATTCTAGGTGATGTTACATTTTCACATAGGACCCCTTGTTCGAAAGGAGCTTCTGAACTCTCTCGTCCATTGAATTTGTCAGGTTTTGGATGGTTTCTGCTTCAATTGTTTTGCATGAGGACAGAATACCCTCCCAGAGCTGTTGCTTAGATGTGAACTGCCTCCCGCCATCATAGACACTCCTTTTAATGATGCTCCAAAGGTTCTGAATGGGGTAGAGGTCAGGGGAGCATGGGGGTCACTCCATAAGTTTGTCCCCTTTTATGCCCATATCAGCCAGAGATGCAGATGTTTTATGTGCAGCATGAGATGGTGCATTATCATGCAGAAAAATGATCTTGCTGTGAAATACACGGTTCTTCTTCTTGAACCATGGCAGGAAGTGCTGTTTGAGAAAATCCACATACATTATGGAGTTCATCTTTAGCGCCTTCAGGGATCCTAAAGGGGCCGACAATCTCTCTCCCCATGATTCCAGCCCAAAACATTACTCCACCTCCTCCTTGTTGGCGCTGTAGCCGTGTTTGCGTGGGGTGTCCATCAACCAGCCATCCTCCACTCCATTCATCTGGACCATCGAGCGCTGCACGGCACTCATCCGTGAACAAAACAGTTTTGAAATCAGTCTTCATGTAATGTTTGGCCCACTGGAGCCGTTTCTGCTTGTGTGAAGTGGATAGAGGAGGTCGACAGGATGGCATATGCACAGCTGCAACCCTCTGAAGGACCCTGCATCTTGTTGTTCGGGGGACGTTGGAGGCACAAGCAGCTTCAAAAACTTGTCTGCTGCTATGACAAGGCTTTTTTGCCGCTGCTGTTTCAACCTGACGTAATTGCCTGTAGGAAAGAGTCCTCAATTTGCCCTTATCAGCACGCACACGTGTGTACTGTGAATCAGCTACATACTTCTTGATTGCCAAGACACTTCATCCTGATCATCGCACAATGTTGATTGTAGTCATGCCTTGACCTAAACACTCCACAATTTGTTGCTTCTCAGCAGCCGACACATCCTTTTTCTTTCCCATTTTGGCAGAAAATGTAGGCTGCTTAATAATGTGAGAGAGCCTTCTTAAGTAGTCTTGCCTTTCATTGGACACACCTGCCAAACTAATTAGCACAGGTGTCTGCAATTGCTTACAGTGATATAAAGAGCCCTGACACACATCACCATCAATGAGTTTAACTGACAAACAAACAAATTCTTCCCTTATCACTCCTAAACACTTTTTGCATAATAATTTGGAACGCGGTGTACATGTGCTTTTCCACAAAACACCAGTGGTTCACGTAGTGAATCTTACAGTTCTAACTTGCCATCCGTGGTCTGTATGGAATTGTTCAATAAAGGGCCCAAAATTAAGATAACATAGATGGGAGAGGTCTCTATGAATAGGAATTCCTAAGTATTTGATACCCTGTGAGGGCCAGGCAAAGGGAAAGTTGGACTGGATGGAATCCTATATGGATTTAGGGAGGGAGACATCGAGGGCCTCAGACTTCGCTGCATTGATTTTAAAATTTTACCATGTAACAAAGTGATCTATTTCAGCCATAACAGCAGGGATGGATATATGTGATTGAGTGATATATACTAGGACATCATCAGCAAATAGAGAGCACTTGTACTCGGTGCCTCCCACCTCAATCCACCTAATATTGGGGTTATGGCGAATTGATGAGAGCAGGTGCTCCGTCACTAGGATGTATAAGAGAGGGGACAGAGGACATCCCTGCCTTGTCCCATTGGTGATTGTGAAAGGTGATGAAAATGTTCTGACGCACCCCCTGGGCCTTGGGACACCCGGAGCCGGACCCTTTTTGGTGGATGCTGGTGGTTGTAGTCTTCGTGGCGGCGATCCGGTTCCGTGGCTCAGGGCGGTCAAACCAGTGGTGGAACTATTTATGTGGTTTTGATGTTTAAATGTCCGACTAAGCCACCCGTGGATTGCGGTCAGAGTGAACCGCCGCTACAGGGCAGACCGCTAAGGCTGGTGTTGTGGGTGCAGCAGAGCGTAGCATAACTCCCCACGGGAGGAGTATAGCCTCAGGGCAGTGTATGCGGAGGATGGGGGTGATGGTGCAGGGCAGCAGCAGTAACGACACGGAGTCAGTGATGCAGTTCAGGGCCTTTACTCACAGTTCTTATTATCCAGACCACGTCTGCAGGTAACGGCTGCCCACGTCGTACTGTGCTCACCAGGTGAGGGGCTCAGACAACTCCCAGATAACTTTGGAGCGCTTCACAGGACCCCCTTTGTGTGTCCTTTGTCTGGCCTTTCTTACCAACACTTCTGTCCGGCTGCCTCGGGCCTCCTCTTGGTAAACTTGGCGCCAGTTTCCCTGACCCTATGTGGTGCCTTCCTAGCGGGTGGAGCAAGGGGCTGCGCCACATAAAATGTCAGAGCCTCCGGTTTCTAGCTGAGGGTCGTTTCCTGCCTCCACTAGTTCGGGGACCGGTCTCCCCCTTTGGCCTGACCCCTCCACGCAGGTGGATTCGGGCGTGCGGTGGCGACTCGCCCGTCCGCACCCCTGGGATCCCTTCATTCCTCGTTCCTGGAGCCTTCTCCGCTCCTCTTCCTTTCTTCTCCCTCTTGCAGGCCTGGGCCTCTGTTACTAGGCCCGCCTCCGGAGCAGAGCTCATGCAGAGCCCCTGCTCCCTGCCACTTCTGCTCAGACTTCTCTGCACTGAACTAAGATGGTGCCCACCTTTTATACTCCCTTCTCAATGCACCCAGGAACTGCTTCCTCCCTGCTCCTGCACTGCAGGGTTCCCCTTCCTCAGTGTTCCCTCCCCCCACTCCAGCCAGGGACAGGGACTGTCGTGCCCATCTCAGGGGCATATTGGTCGCCCTGCCCCACGGCAATGTGGTGTAATGCATGCAGGTGTCGGATCCTGATCCACACTCCATCCTTATCTGAGAGTGAGATATCACACCTCTGGGTGAGGTGCAATACGTCTGTAGCAACCGAGCCCTCGGTGCTACAGTTCCATTTATCTTCAGCCTAGGTGACGTATTATGATACAGGGCCGTGATTTTGGCTATAAAAGGGTCCCCTAGACCCCTACCCCAAGCTTTTTAAGAGAATCATATATGGCGTGCCAGGAGACTCTATGGAATGCTTTCTCAGCATCCAACGAGAGTATCTACTTACAAATTTTTAACTGCATCTAGCCCAGGAAATACTTTGTGCCTAGTAGCAGTGTCTGCTAGTCAGCGGATTATCCCGGCTGTTAAGCAAGCTACACCACCTGTAGTTTGGACACTTAATTTTTTCAAAGGAAATGCTTCGGGACCACGGGATACTTAGTGAAGAGCATCAGGAGGCACCCCAAGGCATAGGGGCTGGGACTGGCACTAGGATGCCTTGCGGTGGACAGCCGAGCTCGATCCTTATAAAAGCTTTTTAACTGCAGCAGCTTTAGTGGACGCTACTGGAGCAGGAATTACGCGGCTGCTGGCATGAGACTTGCCCTCCAATAGATCCTTGTAAATGGATTTAAAGTGTATTCATTCAAATTAGAGGGACAATTTAAATTAAAAAGCTTAGAGCTGCCTCCACCACAGGGGGGCTCTCTCGACCCACCAGCGGACAGGCACCAGTATTGGGAGAGGGGGGCTGGCCGTCAGGGTTCACCGCGGCTCTGGCACAAACCCGGCGACACGGAGGTGGCACGGGCAGGAGCGGACTGGCCGTCTCGGCTTCTCACTTTTTGGATTTTAGAAGGGCATGACATGCCTATATCTGTGTCTCCCCCTCCTTTTACTCCTCCACCTCTTTTCTTTTCGCATGACTATATGTACTTGTCACTTTTCCATGTGTTAGTTGTGTCTTCTGAGCAGTTTGTCAGCTTTTGGACACCTTTGAAGGTGTTTTCTATGTGTTTCTATGTGTTTTTGTTTGCCTGCCATTGGTTTTAAGGGTGTTCGAAGGTGTTCGTCGAACAGTTCGACGAACAGTTCGGCGAACACACGGGTGTTCGACGAACCGAACCGAACTCGAACACTACGGGGGTGGCTCAACACTAGTCAGTAGCTTCAAACATTTCTGGACGTTTTTCAATGGCAAAAATCAATGAATATTGTAAATGCACAAACAGTAATATCTCCACATTGCAAGGTGCAATTCTGAAATTTTTTGCTTTTTCCTGCTCCTCTTAGCATGATAAAGAAGATTCAAAGAGAGTGAGATGCCAGCTCTTTTCATTCAGTCAGTAGCTTCAAACATTTCTGGTATATTAATAACATGATGTATTTCAATGGCAAAAATCAATGAATATTGTAAATGCACAAACAGTAATTTCTCCGCATTGCAAGGTGCAATTCTGAAATTTTTTGCTTTTTCCTGCTAATCCTAGCATGATAAAGAAGATTCAAAGAGAGTGAGATGCCACCTCCTTTCATTCAGTCAGTAGCTTCAAACATTTCTGGACGTTTTTCAATGGCAAAAATCAATGAATATTGTAAATGCACAAACAGTAATATCTCCACATTGCAAGGTGCAATTCTGAAATTTTTTGCTTTTTCCTGCTAATCCTAGCATGATAAAGAAGATTCAAAGAGAGTGAGATGCCAGCTCTTTTCATTCAGTCAGTAGCTTCAAACATTTCTGGTATATTAATAACATGATGTTTTTCAATGGCAAAAATCAATGAATATTGTAAATGCACAAACAGTAATATCTCCACATTGCAAGGTGCAATTCTGAAATTTTTTGCTTTTTCCTGCTAATCCTAGCATGATAAAGAAGATTCAAAGAGAATGAGATCCCAGCTCCTTTCATTCAGTCAGTAGCTTCAAACATTTCTGGACGTTTTTCAATGGCAAAAATCAATGAATATTGTAAATGCACAAACAGTAATATCTCCACATTGCAAGGTGCAATTCCGAAATTTTTTGCTTTTTCCTGCTAATCCTAGCATGATAAAGAAGATTCAAAGAGAGTGAGATCCCAGCTCCTTTCATTCAGTCAGTAGCTTCAAACATTTCTGGACGTTTTTCAATGGCAAAAATCAATGAATATTGTAAATGCACAAACAGTAATATCTCCACATTGCAAGGTGCAATTCTGAAATTTTTTGCTTTTTCCTGCTAATCCTAGCATGATAAAGAAGATTCAAAGAGAATGAGATGCCAGCTCCTAGCATTCAGTCAGTAGCTTCAAACATTTCTGGACGTTTTTCAATGGCAAAAATCAATGAATATTGTAAATGCACAAACAGTAATATCTCCACATTGCAAGGTGCAATTCTGAAATTTTTTGCTTTTTCCTGCTAATCCTAGCATGATAAAGAAGATTCAAAGAGAGTGAGATGCCAGCTCCTTTCATTCAGTCAGTAGCTTCAAACATTTCTGGACGTTTTTCAATGGCAAAAATCAATGAATATTGTAAATGCACAAACAGTAATATCTCCACATTGCAAGGTGCAATTCTGAAATTTTTTGCTTTTTCCTGCTCCTCTTAGCATGATAAAGAAGATTCAAAGAGAGTGAGATGCCAGCTCTTTTCATTCAGTCAGTAGCTTCAAACATTTCTGGTATATGAATAACATGATGTTTTTCAATGGCAAAAATCAATGAATATTGTAAATGCACAAACAGTAATTTCTCCGCATTGCAAGGTGCAATTCTGAAATTTTTAGCTTTTTCCTGCTAATCCTAGCATGATAAAGAAGATTCAAAGAGAGTGAGATGCCAGTTCCTTTCATTCAGTCAGTAGCTTCAAACATTTCTGGAATATGAATAACATGATGTTTTTCAATGGCAAAAATCAATGAATATTGTAAATGCACAAACAGTAATATCTCCACATTGCAAGGTGCAATTCTGAAATTTTTTGCTTTTTCCTGCTAATCCTAGCATGATAAAGAAGATTCAAAGAGAGTGAGATGCCAGCTCCTTTCATTCAGTCAGTAGCTTCAAACATTTCTGGACGTTTTTCAATGGCAAAAATCAATGAATATTGTAAATGCACAAACAGTAATATCTCCACATTGCAAGGTGCAATTCTGAAATTTATTGCTTTTTCCTGCTCCTCTTAGCATGATAAAGAACATTCAAAGAGAGTGAGATGCCAGCTCTTTTCATTCAGTCAGTAGCTTCAAACATTTCTGGTATATGAATAACATGATGTTTTTCAATGGCAAAAATCAATGAATATTGTAAATGCACAAACAGTAATATCTCCACATTGCAAGCTGCAATTCTGAAACTTTTTGCTTTTTCCTGCTAATCCTAGCATGATAAAGAAGATTCAAAGAGAGTGAGATGCCATCTCCTTTCATTCAGTCAGTAGCTTCAAACATTTCTGGACGTTTTTCAATGGCAAAAATCAATGAATATTGTAAATGCACAAACAGTAATTTCTCCGCATTGCAAGGTGCAATTCTGAAATTTTTTGCTTTTTCCTGCTAATCCTAGCATGATAAAGAAGATTCAAAGAGAATGAGATCCCAGCTCCTTTCATTCAGTCAGTAGCTTCAAACATTTCTGGACGTTTTTCAATGGCAAAAATCAATGAATATTGTAAATGCACAAACAGTAATATCTCCACATTGCAAGGTGCAATTCCGAAATTTTTTGCTTTTTCCTGCTAATCCTAGCATGATAAAGAAGATTCAAAGAGAGTGAGATGCCAGCTCTTTTCATTCAGTCAGTAGCTTCAAACATTTCTGGTATATTAATAACATGATGTTTTTCAATGGCAAAAATCAATGAATATTGTAAATGCACAAACTGTAATATCTCCACATTGCAAGGTGCAATTCTGAAATTTTTTGCTTTTTCCTGCTCCTCTTAGCATGATAAAGAAGATTCAAAGAGAGTGAGATGCCAGCTCTTTTCATTCAGTCAGTAGCTTCAAACATTTCTGGTATATTAATAACATGATGTTTTTCAATGGCAAAAATCAATGAATATTGTAAATGCACAAACAGTAATTTCTCCGCATTGCAAGGTGCAATTCTGAAATTTTTTGCTTTTTCCTGCTAATCCTAGCATGATAAAGAAGATTCAAAGAGAGTGAGATGCCAGCTCCTTTCATTCAGTCAGTAGCTTCAAACATTTCTGGACGTTTTTCAATGGCAAAAATCAATGAATATTGTAAATGCACAAACAGTAATATCTCCACATTGCAAGGTGCAATTCTGAAATTTTTTGCTTTTTCCTGCTAATCCTAGCATGATAAAGAAGATTCAAAGAGAGTGAGATGCCAGCTCTTTTCATTCAGTCAGTAGCTTCAAACATTTCTGGTATATTAATAACATGATGTTTTTCAATGGCAAAAATCAATGAATATTGTAAATGCACAAACAGTAATATCTCCACATTGCAAGGTGCAATTCTGAAATTTTTTGCTTTTTCCTGCTAATCCTAGCATGATAAAGAAGATTCAAAGAGAATGAGATCCCAGCTCCTTTCATTCAGTCAGTAGCTTCAAACATTTCTGGACGTTTTTCAATGGCAAAAATCAATGAATATTGTAAATGCACAAACAGTAATATCTCCACATTGCAAGGTGCAATTCCTAAATTTTTTGCTTTTTCCTGCTAATCCTAGCATTATAAAGAAGATTCAAAGAGAGTGAGATGCCAGCTCCTTTCATTCAGTCAGTAGCTTCAAACATTTCTGGACGTTTTTCAATGGCAAAAATCAATGAATATTGTAAATGCACAAACAGTAATATCTCCACATTGCAAGGTGCAATTCTGAAATTTTTTGCTTTTTCCTGCTCCTCTTAGCATGATAAAGAAGATTCAAAGAGAGTGAGATGCCAGCTTTTTTCATTCAGTCAGTAGCTTGAAACGTTTCTGGTATATGAATAACATGATGTTTTTCAATGGCAAAAATCAATGAATATTGTAAATGCACAAACAGTAATTTCTCCGCATTGCAAGGTGCAATTCTGAAATTTTTTGCTTTTTCCTGCTAATCCTAGCATGATAAAGAAGATTCAAAGAGAGTGAGATGCCAGTTCCTTTCATTCAGTCAGTAGCTTCAAACATTTCTGGAATATGAATAACATGATGTTTTTCAATGGCAAAAATCAATGAATATTGTAAATGCACAAACAGTAATATCTCCACATTGCAAGGTGCAATTCTGAAATTTTTTGCTTTTTCCTGCTAATCCTAGCATGATAAAGAAGATTCATAGAGAGTGAGATGCCAGCTCCTTTCATTCAGTCAGTAGCTTCAAACATTTCTGGTATATGAATAACATGATGTTTTTCAATGGCAAAAATCAATGAATATTGTAAATGCACAAACAGTAATTTCTCCGCATTGCAAGGTGCAATTCTGAAATTTTTTGCTTTTTCCTGCTAATCCTAGCATGATAAAGAAGATTCAAAGAGAGTGAGATGCCAGCTCCTTTCATTCAGTCAGTAGCTTCAAACATTTCTGGACGTTTTTCAATGGCAAAAATCAATGAATATTGTAAATGCACAAACAGTAATATCTCCACATTGCAAGGTGCAATTCTGAAATTTTTTGCTTTTTCCTGCTCCTCTTAGAATGATAAAGAAGATTCAAAGAGAGTGAGATGCCAGCTCCTTTCATTCAGTCAGTAGCTTCAAACATTTCTGGACGTTTTTCAATGGCAAAAATCAATGAATATTGTAAATGCACAAACAGTAATATCTCCACATTGCAAGGTGCAATTCTGAAATTTTTTGCTTTTTCCTGCTAATCCTAGCATGATAAAGAAGATTCAAAGAGAATGAGATGCCAGCTCCTAGCATTCAGTCAGTAGCTTCAAACATTTCTGGACGTTTTTCAATGGCAAAAATCAATGAATATTGTAAATGCACAAACAGTAATATCTCCACATTGCAAGGTGCAATTCTGAAATTTTTTGCTTTTTCCTGCTAATCCTAGCATGATAAAGAAGATTCAAAGAGAGTGAGATGCCAGCTCCTTTCATTCAGTCAGTAGCTTCAAACATTTCTGGACGTTTTTCAATGGCAAAAATCAATGAATATTGTAAATGCACAAACAGTAATATCTCCACATTGCAAGGTGCAATTCTGAAATTTTTTGCTTTTTCCTGCTCCTCTTAGCATGATAAAGAAGATTCAAAGAGAGTGAGATGCCAGCTCTTTTCATTCAGTCAGTAGCTTCAAACATTTCTGGTATATGAATAACATGATGTTTTTCAATGGCAAAAATCAATGAATATTGTAAATGCACAAACAGTAATTTCTCCGCATTGCAAGGTGCAATTCTGAAATTTTTTGCTTTTTCCTGCTAATCCTAGCATGATAAAGAAGATTCAAAGAGAGTGAGATGCCAGTTCCTTTCATTCAGTCAGTAGCTTCAAACATTTCTGGAATATGAATAACATGATGTTTTTCAATGGCAAAAATCAATGAATATTGTAAATGCACAAACAGTAATATCTCCACATTGCAAGGTGCAATTCTGAAATTTTTTGCTTTTTCCTGCTAATCCTAGCATGATAAAGAAGATTCAAAGAGAGTGAGATGCCAGCTCCTTTCATTCAGTCAGCAGCTTCAAACATTTCTGGACGTTTTTCAATGGCAAAAATCAATGAATATTGTAAATGCACAAACAGTAATATCTCCACATTGCAAGGTGCAATTCTGAAATTTTTTGCTTTTTCCTGCTCCTCTTAGCATGATAAAGAACATTCAAAGAGAGTGAGATGCCAGCTCTTTTCATTCAGTCAGTAGCTTCAAACATTTCTGGTATATGAATAACATGATGTTTTTCAATGGCAAAAATCAATGAATATTGTAAATGCACAAACAGTAATATCTCCACATTGCAAGCTGCAATTCTGAAACTTTTTGCTTTTTCCTGCTAATCCTAGCATGATAAAGAAGATTCAAAGAGAGTGAGATGCCATCTCCTTTCATTCAGTCAGTAGCTTCAAACATTTCTGGACGTTTTTCAATGGCAAAAATCAATGAATATTGTAAATGCACAAACAGTAATTTCTCCGCATTGCAAAGTGCAATTCTAAAATTTTTTGCTTTTTCCTGCTAATCCTAGCATGATAAAGAAGATTCAAAGAGAATGAGATCCCAGCTCCTTTCATTCAGTCAGTAGCTTCAAACATTTCTGGACGTTTTTCAATGGCAAAAATCAATGAATATTGTAAATGCACAAACAGTAATATCTCCACATTGCAAGGTGCAATTCCGAAATTTTTTGCTTTTTCCTGCTAATCCTAGCATGATAAAGAAGATTCAAAGAGAGTGAGATGCCAGCTCTTTTCATTCAGTCAGTAGCTTCAAACATTTCTGGTATATTAATAACATGATGTTTTTCAATGGCAAAAATCAATGAATATTGTAAATGCACAAACAGTAATATCTCCACATTGCAAGGTGCAATTCTGAAATTTTTTGCTTTTTCCTGCTAATCCTAGCATGATAAAGAAGATTCAAAGAGAATGAGATCCCAGCTCCTTTCATTCAGTCAGTAGCTTCAAACATTTCTGGACGTTTTTCAATGGCAAAAATCAATGAATATTGTAAATGCACAAACGGTAATATCTCCACATTGCAAGGTGCAATTCCGAAATTTTTTGCTTTTTCCTGCTAATCCTAGCATGATAAAGAAGATTCAAAGAGAGTGAGATGCCAGCTCCTTTCATTCAGTCAGTAGCTTCAAACATTTCTGGACGTTTTTCAATGGCAAAAATCAATGAATATTGTAAATGCACAAACAGTAATATCTCCACATTGCAAGGTGCAATTCTGAAATTTTTTGCTTTTTCCTGCTCCTCTTAGCATGATAAAGAATATTCAAAGAGAGTGAGATGCCAGCTTTTTTCATTCAGTCAGTAGCTTGAAACGTTTCTGGTATATGAATAACATGATGTTTTTCAATGGCAAAAATCAATGAATATTGTAAATGCACAAACAGTAATTTCTCCGCATTGCAAGGTGCAATTCTGAAATTTTTTGCTTTTTCCTGCTAATCCTAGCATGATAAAGAAGATTCAAAGAGAGTGAGATGCCAGTTCCTTTCATTCAGTCAGTAGCTTCAAACATTTCTGGAATATGAATAACATGATGTTTTTCAATGGCAAAAATCAATGAATATTGTAAATGCACAAACAGTAATATCTCCACATTGCAAGGTGCAATTCTGAAATTTTTTGCTTTTTCCTGCTAATCCTAGCATGATAAAGAAGATTCAAAGAGAGTGAGATGCCAGCTCCTTTCATTCAGTCAGTAGCTTCAAACATTTCTGGTATATGAATAACATGATGTTTTTCAATGGCAAAAATCAATGAATATTGTAAATGCACAAACAGTAATTTCTCCGCATTGCAAGGTGCAATTCTGAAATTTTTTGCTTTTTCCTGCTAATCCTAGCATGATAAAGAAGATTCAAAGAGAGTGAGATGCCAGCTCCTTTCATTCAGTCAGTAGCTTCAAACATTTCTGGACGTTTTTCAATGGCAAAAATCAATGAATATTGTAAATGCACAAACAGTAATATCTCCACATTGCAAGGTGCAATTCTGAAATTTTTTGCTTTTTCCGGCTCCTCTTAGAATGATAAAGAAGATTCAAAGAGAGTGAGATGCCAGCTCCTTTCATTCAGTCAGTAGCTTCAAACATTTCTGGACGTTTTTCAATGGCAAAAATCAATGAATATTGTAAATGCACAAACAGTAATATCTCCACATTGCAAGGTGCAATTCTGAAATTTTTTGCTTTTTCCTGCTAATCCTAGCATGATAAAGAAGATTCAAAGAGAATGAGATGCCAGCTCCTAGCATTCAGTCAGTAGCTTCAAACATTTCTGGACGTTTTTCAATGGCAAAAATCAATGAATATTGTAAATGCACAAACAGTAATATCTCCACATTGCAAGGTGCAATTCTGAAATTTTTTGCTTTTCCTGCTAATCCTAGCATGATAAAGAAGATTCAAAGAGAGTGAGATGCCAGCTCCTTTCATTCAGTCAGTAGCTTCAAACATTTCTGGACGTTTTTCAATGGCAAAAATCAATGAATATTGTAAATGCACAAACAGTAATATCTCCACATTGCAAGGTGCAATTCTGAAATTTTTTGCTTTTTCCTGCTAATCCTAGCATGATAAAGAAGATTCAAAGAGAATGAGATGCCAGCTCCTAGCATTCAGTCAGTAGCTTCAAACATTTCTGGACGTTTTTCAATGGCAAAAATCAATGAATATTGTAAATGCACAAACAGTAATATCTCCACATTGCAAGGTGCAATTCTGAAATTTTTTGCTTTTTCCTGCTAATCCTAGCATGATAAAGAAGATTCAAAGAGAATGAGATGCCAGCTCCTAGCATTCAGTCAGTAGCTTCAAACATTTCTGGACGTTTTTCAATGGCAAAAATCAATGAATATTGTAAATGCACAAACAGTAATATCTCCACATTGCAAGGTGCAATTCTGAAATTTTTTGCTTTTTCCTGCTCCTCTTAGCATGATAAAGAACATTCAAAGAGAGTGAGATGCTAGCTCTTTTCATTCAGTCAGTAGCTTCAAACATTTCTGGTATATGAATAACATGATGTTTTTCAATGGCAAAAATCAATGAATATTGTAAATGCACAAACAGTAATATCTCCACATTGCAAGCTGCAATTCTGAAACTTTTTGCTTTTTCCTGCTTATCCTAGCACGATAAAGAAGATTCAAAGAGAGTGAGATGCCATCTCCTTTCATTCAGTCAGTAGCTTCAAACATTTCTGGACGTTTTTCAATGGCAAAAATCAATGAATATTGTAAATGCACAAACAGTAATTTCTCCGCATTGCAAGGTGCAATTCTGAAATTTTTTGCTTTTTCCTGCTAATCCTAGCATGATAAAGAAGATTCAAAGAAAGTGAGATGCCAGCTCCTAGCATTCAGTCAGTAGCTTCAAACATTTCTGGACGTTTTTCAATGGCAAAAATCAATGAATATTGTAAATGCACAAACAGTAATATCTCCACATTGCAAGGTGCAATTCTGAAATTTTTTGCTTTTTCCTGCTAATACTAGCATGATAAAGAAGATTCAAAGAGAGTGAGATGCCAGCTCCTTTCATTCAGTCAGTAGCTTCAAACATTTCTGGACGTTTTTCAATGGCAAAAATCAATGAATATTGTAAATGCACAAACAGTAATATCTCCACATTGCAAGGTGCAATTCTGAAATTTTTTGCTTTTTCCTGCTCCTCTTAGCATGATAAAGAAGATTCAAAGAGAATGAGATGCCAGCTCTTTTCATTCAGTCAGTAGCTTCAAACATTTCTGGTATATGAATAACATGATGTTTTTCAATGGCAAAAATCAATGAATATTGTAAATGCACAAACAGTAATTTCTCCGCATTGCAAGGTGCAATTCTGAAATTTTTTGCTTTTTCCTGCTAATCCTAGCATGATAAAGAAGATTCAAAGAGAGTGAGATGCCAGCTCCTTTCATTCAGTCAGTAGCTTCAAACATTTCTGGACGTTTTTCAATGGCAAAAATCAATGAATATTGTAAATGCACAAACAGTAATATCTCCACATTGCAAGGTGCAATTCTGAAATTTTTTGCTTTTTCCTGCTAATCCTAGCATGATAAAGAAGATTCAAAGAGAGTGAGATGACAGCTCCTTTCATTCAGTCAGTAGCTTCAAACATTTCTGGACGTTTTTCAATGGCAAAAATCAATGAATATTGTAAATGCACAAACAGTAATATCTCCACATTGCATGGTGCAATTCTGAAATTTTTTGCTTTTTCCTGCTAATCCTAGCATGATAAAGAAGATTCAAAGAGAGTGAGATGCCAGCTCCTTTCATTCAGTCAGTAGTTTCAAACATTTCTGGATGTTTTTCAATGGCAAAAATCAATGAATATTGTAAATGCACAAACAGTAATATCTCCACATTGCAAGGTGCAATTCTGAAATTTTTTGCTTTTTCCTGCTCCTCTTAGCATGATAAAGAAGATTCAAAGAGAGTGAGATGCCAGCTCTTTTCATTCAGACAGTAGCTTCAAACATTTCTGGTATATGAATAACATGATGTTTTTCAATGGCAAAAATCAATGAATATTGTAAATGCACAAACAGTAATTTCTCCGCATTGCAAGGTGCAATTCTGAAATGTTTTGCTTTTTCCTGCTAATCCTAGCATGATAAAGAAGATTCAAAGAGAGTGAGATGCCAGCTCCTTTCATTCAGTCAGTAGCTTCAAACATTTCTGGACGTTTTTCAATGGCAAAAATCAATGAATATTGTAAATGCACAAACAGTAATATCTCCACATTGCAAGGTGCAATTCTGAAATTTTTTGCTTTTTCCTGCTCCTCTTAGCATGATAAAGAAGATTCAAAGAGAGGGAGATGCCAGCTCCTTTCATTCAGTCAGTAGCTTCAAACATTTCTGGACGTTTTTCAATGGCAAAAATCAATGAATATTGTAAATGCACAAACAGTAATATCTCCACATTGCAAGGTGCAATTCTGAAATTTTCTGCTATTTCCTGCTCCTCTTAGCATGATAAAGAAGATTCAAAGAGAGTGAGATGCCAGCTATTTTCATTCAGTCAGTAGCTTCAAACATTTCTGGTATATGAATAACATGATGTTTTTCAATGGCAAAAATCAATGAATATTGTAAATGCACAAACAGTAATTTCTCCGCATTGCAAGGTGCAATTCTGAAATTTTTTGCTTTTTCCTGCTAATCCTAGCATGATAAAGAAGATTCAAAGAGAGTGAGATGCCAGCTCCTTTCATTCAGTCAGTAGCTTCAAACATTTCTGGACGTTTTTCAATGGCAAAAATCAATTAATATTGTAAATGCACAAACAGTAATATCTCCACATTGCAAGGTGCAATTCTGAAATTTTTTGCTTTTTCCTGCTAATCCTAGCATGATAAAGAAGATTCAAAGAGAGTGAGATGCCAGCTCCTTTCATTCAGTCAGTAGCTTCAAACATTTCTGGACGTTTTTCAATGGCAAAAATCAATGAATATTGTAAATGCACAAACAGTAATATCTCCACATTGCAAGGTGCAATTCTGAAATTTTTTGCTTTTTCCTGCTAATCCTAGCATGATAAAGAAGATTCAAAGAGAGTGAGATGCCAGCTCCTTTCATTCAGTCAGTAGCTTCAAACATTTCTGGACGTTTTTCAATGGCAAAAATCAATGAATATTGTAAATGCACAAACAGTAATATCTCCACATTGCAAGGTGCAATTCTGAAATTTTTTGCTTTTTCCTGCTAATCGTAGCATGATAAAGAAGATTCAAAGAGAGTGAGATGCCAGCTCCTTTCATTCAGTCAGTAGCTTCAAACATTTCTGGACGTTTTTCAATGGCAAAAATCAATGAATATTGTAAATGCACGAACAGTAATATCTCCACATTGCATGGTGCAATTCTGAAATTTTTTGCTTTTTCCTGCTAATCCTAGCATGATAAAGAAGATTCAAAGAGAGTGAGATGGCAGCTCCTTTCATTCAGTCAGTAGTTTCAAACATTTCTGGATGTTTTCAATGGCAAAAATCAATGAATATTGTAAATGCACAAACAGTAATATCTCCACATTGCAAGGTGCAATTCTGAAATTTTTTGCTTTTTCCTGCTCCTCTTAGCATGATAAAGAAGATTCAAAGAGAGTGAGATGCCAGCTCTTTTCATTCAGTCAGTAGCTTCAAACATTTCTGGTATATGAATAACATGATGTTTTTCAATGGCAAAAATCAATGAATATTGTAAATGCACAAACAGTAATTTCTCCGCATTGCAAGGTGCAATTCTGAAATTTTTTGCTTTTTCCTGCTAATCCTAGCATGATAAAGAAGATTCAAAGAGAGTGAGATGCCAGCTCCTTTCATTCAGTCAGTAGCTTCAAACATTTCTGGACGTTTTTCAATGGCAAAAATCAATGAATATTGTAAATGCACAAACAGTAATATCTCCACATTGCAAGGTGCAATTCTGAAATTTTTTGCTTTTTCCTGCTCCTCTTAGCATGATAAAGAAGATTCAAAGAGAGGGAGATGCCAGCTCCTTTCATTCAGTCAGTAGCTTCAAACATTTCTGGACGTTTTTCAATGGCAAAAATCAATGAATATTGTAAATGCACAAACAGTAATATCTCCACATTGCAAGGTGCAATTCTGAAATTTTTTGCTTTTTCCTGCTCCTCTTAGCATGATAAAGAAGATTCAAAGAGAGTGAGATGCCAGCTCTTTTCATTCAGTCAGTAGCTTCAAACATTTCTGGTATATGAATAACATGATGTTTTTCAATGGCAAAAATCAATGAATATTGTAAATGCACAAACAGTAATTTCTCCGCATTGCAAGGTGCAATTCTGAAATTTTTTGCTTTTTCCTGATAATCCAAGCATGATAAAGAAGATTCAAAGAGAGTGAGATGCCAGCTCCTTTCATTCAGTCAGTAGCTTCAAACATTTCTGGACGTTTTTCAATGGCAAAAATCAATTAATATTGTAAATGCACAAACAGTAATATCTCCACATTGCAAGGTGCAATTCTGAAATTTTTTGCTTTTTCCTGCTAATCCTAGCATGATAAAGAAGATTCAAAGAGAGTGAGATGCCAGCTCCTTTCATTCAGTCAGTAGCTTCAAACATTTCTGGACGTTTTTCAATGGCAAAAATCAATGAATATTGTAAATGCACAAACAGTAATATCTCCACATTGCAAGGTGCAATTCTGAAATTTTTTGCTTTTTCCTGCTAATCCTAGCATGATAAAGAAGATTCAAAGAGAGTGAGATGCCAGCTCCTTTCATTCAGTCAGTAGCTTCAAACATTTCTGGACGTTTTTCAATGGCAAAAATCAATGAATATTGTAAATGCACAAACAGTAATATCTCCACATTGCAAGGTGCAATTCTGAAATTTTTTGCTTTTTCCTGCTAATCCTAGCATGATAAAGAAGATTCAAAGAGAGTGAGATGCCAGCTCCTTTCATTCAGTCAGTAGCTTCAAACATTTCTGGACGTTTTTCAATGGCAAAAATCAATGAATATTGTAAATGCACGAACAGTAATATCTCCACATTGCAAGGTGCAATTCTGAAATTTTTTGCTTTTTCCTGCTCCTCTTAGCATGATAAAGAAGATTCAAAGAGAGTGAGATGCCAGCTCTTTTCATTCAGTCAGTAGCTTCAAACATTTCTGGTATATGAATAACATGATGTTTTTCAATGGCAAAAATCAATGAATATTGTAAATGCACAAACAGTAATTTCTCCGCATTGCAAGTTGCAATTCTGAAATTTTTTGCTTTTTCCTGCTAATCCTAGCATGATAAAGAAGATTCAAAGAGAGTGAGATGCCAGCTCCTTTCATTCAGTCAGTAGCTTCAAACATTTCTGGTATATGAATAACATGATGTTTTTCAATGGCAAAAATCAATGAATATTGTAAATGCACAAACAGTAATATCTCCACATTGCAAGGTGCAATTCTGAAATTTTTTGCTTTTTCCTGCTAATCCTAGCATGATAAAGAAGATTCAAAGAGAGTGAGATGCCAGCTCCTTTCATTCAGTCAGTAGCTTCAAACATTTCTGGACGTTTTTCAATGGCAAAAATCAATGAATATTGTAAATGCACGAACAGTAATATCTCCACATTGCAAGGTGCAATTCTGAAATTTTTTGCTTTTTCCTGCTCCTCTTAGCATGATAAAGAAGATTCAAAGAGAGTGAGATGCCAGCTCTTTTCATTCAGTCAGTAGCTTCAAACATTTCTGGTATATGAATAACATGATGTTTTTCAATGGCAAAAATCAATGAATATTGTAAATGCACAAACAGTAATTTCTCCACATTGCAAGGTGCAATTCTGAAATTTTTTGCTTTTTCCTGCTAATCCTAGCATGATAAAGAAGATTCAAAGAGAGTGAGATGCCAGCTCCTTTCATTCAGTCAGTAGCTTCAAACATTTCTGGTATATGAATAACATGATGTTTTTCAATGGCAAAAATCAATGAATATTGTAAATGCACAAACAGTAATATCTCCACATTGCAAGGTGCAATTCTGAAATTTTTTGCTTTTTCCTGCTAATCCTAGCATGATAAAGAAGATTCAAAGAGAGTGAGATGCCAGCTCCTTTCATTCAGTCAGTAGCTTCAAACATTTCTGGACGTTTTTCAATGGCAAAAATCAATGAATATTGTAAATGCACAAACAGTAATATCTCCTCATTGCAAGGTGCAATTCTGAAATTTTTTGCTTTTTCCTGCTAATCCTAGCATGATAAAGAAGATTCAAAGAGAGTGAGATGCCAGCTCCTTTCATTCAGTCAGTAGCTTCAAACATTTCTGGACGTTTTTCAATGGCAAAAATCAATGAATATTGTAAATGCACAAACAGTAATTTCTCCGCATTGCAAGGTGCAATTCTGAAATTTTTTGCTTTTTCCTGCTCCTCTTAGCATGATAAAGAAGATTCAAAGAGAGTGAGATGCCAGCTCTTTTCATTCAGTCAGTAGCTTCAAACATTTCTGGTATATGAATAACATGATGTTTTTCAATGGCAAAAATCAATGAATATTGTAAATGCACAAACAGTAATTTCTCCGCATTGCAAGGTGCAATTCTGAATTTTTTTGCTTTTTCCTGCTAATCCTAGCATGATAAAGAAGATTCAAAGAGAGTGAGATGCCAGCTCCTTTCATTCAGTCAGTAGCTTCAAACATTTCTGGACGTTTTTCAATGGCAAAAATCAATGAATATTGTAAATGCACAAACAGTAATATCACCACATTGCAAGGTGCAATTCTGAAATTTTTTGCTTTTTCCTGCTCCTCTTAGCATGATAAAGAAGATTCAAAGAGAGTGAGATGCCAGCTCTTTTCATTCAGTCAGTAGCTTCAAACATTTCTGGTATATGAATAACATGATGTTTTTCAATGGCAAAAATCAATGAATATTGTAAATGCACAAACAGTAATTTCTCCGCATTGCAAGGTGCAATTCTGAAATTTTTTGCTTTTTCCTGCTAATCCTAGCATGATAAAGAAGATTCAAAGAGAGTGAGATGCCAGCTCCTTTCATTCAGTCAGTAGCTTCAAACATTTCTGGACGTTTTTCAATGACAAAAATCAATGAATATTGTAAATGCACAAACAAAAATATCTCCACATTGCAAGGTGCAATTCTGAAATTTTTTGCTTTTTCCTGCTCCTCTTAGCATGATAAAGAAGATTCAAAGAGAGTGAGATGCCAGCTCTTTTCATTCAGTCAGTAGCTTCAAACATTTCTGGTATATGAATAACATGATGTTTTTCAATGGCAAAAATCAATGAATATTGTAAATGCACAAACAGTAATTTCTCCGCATTGCAAGGTGCAATTCTGAAATTTTTTGCTTTTTCCTGCAAATCCTAGCATGATAAAGAAGATTCAAAGAGAGTGAGATGCCAGCTCCTTTCATTCAGTCAGTAGCTTCAAACATTTCTGGACGTTTTTCAATGGCAAAAATCAATGAATATTGTAAATGCACAAACAGTAATATCTCCACATTGCAAGGTGCAATTCTGAAATTTTTTGCTTTTTCCTGCTAATCCTAGCATGATAAAGAAGATTCAAAGAGAGTGAGATGCCAGCTCCTTTCATTCAGTCAGTAGCTTCAAACATTTCTGGACGTTTTTCAATGGCAAAAATCAATGAATATTGTAAATGCACAAACAGTAATATCTCCACATTGCAAGGTGCAATTCTGAAATTTTTTGCTTTTTCCTGCTAATCCTAGCATGATAAAGAAGATTCAAAGAGAGTGAGATGCCAGCTCCTTTCATTCAGTCAGTAGCTTCTAACATTTCTGGACGTTTTTCAATGACAAAAATCAATGAATATTGTAAATGCACAAACAGTAATATCTCCACATTGCAAGGTGCAATTCTGAAATTTTTTGCTTTTTCCTGCTCCTCTAGCATGATAAAGAAGATTCAAAGAGAGTGAGATGCCAGCTCTTTTCATTCAGTCAGTAGCTTCAAACATTTCTGGTATATGAATAACATGATGTTTTTCAATGGCAAAAATCAATGAATATTGTAAATGCACAAACAGTAATATCTCCACATTGCAAGGTGCAATTCTGAAATTTTTTGCTTTTTCCTGCTAATCCTAGCATGATAAAGAAGATTCAAAGAGAGTGAGATGCCAGCTCCTTTCATTCAGTCAGTAGCTTCAAACATTTCTGGACGTTTTTCAATGGCAAAAATCAATGAATATTGTAAATGCACAAACAAAAATATCTCCACATTGCAAGGTGCAATTCTGAATTTTTTTGCTTTTTCCTGCTCCTCTTAGCATGATAAAGAAGATTCAAAGAGAGTGAGATGCCAGCTCTTTTTATTCAGTCAGTAGCTTCAAACATTTCTGGTATATGAATAACATGATGTTTTTCAATGGCAAAAATCAATGAATATTGTAAATGCACAAACAGTAATTTCTCCGCATTGCAAGGTGCAATTCTGAAGTTTTTTGCTTTTTCCTGCAAATCCTAGCATGATAAAGAAGATTCAAAGAGAGTGAGATGCCAGCTCCTTTCATTCAGTCAGTAGCTTCAAACATTTCTGGACGTTTTTCAATGGCAAAAATCAATGAATATTGTAAATGCACAAACAGTAATATCTCCACATTGCAAGGTGCAATTCTGAAATTTTTTGCTTTTTCCTGCTAATCCTAGCATGATAAAGAAGATTCAAAGAGAGTGAGATGCCAGCTCCTTTCATTCAGTCAGTAGCTTCAAACATTTCTGGACGTTTTTCAATGGCAAAAATCAATGAATATTGTAAATGCACAGACAGTAATATCTCCACATTGCATGGTGCAATTCTGAAATTTTTTGCTTTTTCCTGCTAATCCTAGCATGATAAAGAAGATTCAAAGAGAGTGAGATGCCAGCTCCTTTCATTCAGTCAGTAGCTTCAAACATTTCTGGACGTTTTTCAATGACAAAAATCAATGAATATTGTAAATGCACAAACAGTAATATCTCCACATTGCAAGGTGCAATTCTGAAATTTTTTGCTTTTTCCTGCTCCTCTTAGCATGATAAAGAAGATTCAAAGAGAGTGAGATGCCAGCTCTTTTCATTCAGTCAGTAGCTTCAAACATTTCTGGTATATGAATAACATGATGTTTTTCAATGGCAAAAATCAATGAATATTGTAAATGCACAAACAGTAATATCTCCACATTGCAAGGTGCAATTCTGAAATTTTTTGCTTTTTCCTGCTAATCCTAGCATGATAAAGAAGATTCAAAGAGAGTGAGATGCCAGCTCCTTTCATTCAGTCAGTAGCTTCAAACATTTCTGGACGTTTTTCAATGGCAAAAATCAATGAATATTGTACATGCACAAACAGTAATTTCTCCGCATTGCATGGTGGAATTCTGAAATTTTTTGCTTTTTCCTGCTCCTCTTAGCATGATAAAGAAGATTCAAAGAGAGTGAGATGCCAGCTCTTTTCATTCAGTCAGTACCTTCAAACATTTCTGGTATATGAATAACATGATGTTTTTTCAATGGCAAAAATCAATGAATATTGTAAATGCACAAACACTAATTTCTCCGCATTGCAAGGTGCAATTCTGAAATTTTTTGCTTTTTCCTGCTAATCCTAGCATGATAAAGAAGATTCAAAGAGGGTGAGATGCCAGCTCCTTTCATTCAGTCAGTAGCTTCAAACATTTCTGGACGTTTTTCAATGGCAAAAATCAATGAATATTGTAAATGCACAAACAGTAATATCTCCACATTGCAAGGTGCAATTCTGAAATTTTTTGCTTTTTCCTGCTAATCCTAGCATGATAAAGAAGATTCAAAGAGAGTGAGATGCCAGCTCCTTTCATTCAGTCAGTAGCTTCAAACATTTCTGGACGTTTTTCAATGACAAAAATCAATGAATATTGTAAATGCACAAACAGTAATATCTCCACATTGCAAGGTGCAATTCTGAAATTTTTTGCTTTTTCCTGCTCCTCTTAGCATGATAAAGAAGATTCAAAGAGAGTGATATGCCAGCTCTTTTCATTCAGTCAGTAGCTTCAAACATTTCTGGTATATGAATAACATGATGTTTTTCAATGGCAAAAATCAATGAATATTGTAAATGCACAAACAGTAATATCTCCACATTGCAAGGTGCAATTCTGAAATTTTTTGCTTTTTCCTGCTAATCCTAGCATGATAAAGAAGATTCAAAGAGAGTGAGATGCCAGCTCCTTTCATTCAGTCAGTAGCTTCAAACATTTCTGGACGTTTTTCAATGGCAAAAATCAATGAATATTGTAAATGCACAAACAGTAATATTTCCACATTGCAAGGTGCAATTCTGAAATTTTTTGCTTTTTCCTGCTAATCCTAGCATGATAAAGAAGATTCAAAGAGAGTGAGATGCCAGCTCCTTTCATTCAGTCAGTAGCTTCAAACATTTCGGGTATATGAATAACATGATGTTTTTCAATGGCAAAAATCAATGAATATTGTAAATGCACAAACAGTAATTTCTCCGCATTGCAAGGTGCAATTCTGAAATTTTTTGCTTTTTCCTGCTAATCCTAGCATGATAAAGAAGATTCAAAGAGAGTGAGATGCCAGCTCCTTTCATTCAGTCAGTAGCTTCAAACATTTCTGGACGTTTTTCAATGGCAAAAATTAATGAATATTGTAAATGCACAAACAGTAATATCTCCACATTGCAAGGTGCAATTCTGAAATTTTTTGCTTTTTCCTGCTAATCCTAGCATGATAAAGAAGATTCAAAGAGAATGAGATGCCAGCTCCTTTCATTCAGTCAGTAGCTTCAAACATTTCTGGACGTTTTTCAATGGCAAAAATCAATGAATATTGTAAATGCACAAACAGTAATATCTCCACATTGCAAGGTGCAATTCTGAAATTTTTTGCTTTTTCCTGCTCCTCTTAGCATGATAAAGAAGATTCAAAGAGAGTGAGATGCCAGCTCTTTTCATTCAGTCAGTAGCTTCAAACATTTCTGGTATATGAATAACATGATGTTTTTCAATGGCAAAAATCAATGAATATTGTAAATGCACAAACAGTAATTTCTCCGCATTGCAAGGTGCAATTCTGAAATTTTTTGCTTTTTCCTGCTAATCCTAGCATGATAAAGAAGATTCAAGGAGAGTGAGATGCCAGCTCCTTTCATTCAGTCAGTAGCTTAAACATTTCTGGTATATGAATAACATGATGTTTTTCAATGGCAAAAATCAATGAATATTGTAAATGCACAAACAGTAATATCTCCACATTGCAAGGTGCAATTCTGAAATTTTTTGCTTTTTCCTGCTAATCCTAGCATGATAAAGAAGATTCAAAGAGAGTGAGATGCCAGCTCCTTTCATTCAGTCAGTAGCTTCAAACATTTCTGGACGTTTTTCAATGGGAAAAATCAATGAAAATTGTAAATGCACAAACAGTAATATCTCCACATTGCAAGGTGCAATTCTGAAATTTTTTGCTTTTTCCTGCTAATCCTAGCATGATAAAGAAGATTCAAAGAGAGTGAGATGCCAGCTCCTTTCATTCAGTCAGTAGCTTCAAACATTTCTGGACGTTTTTCAATGGCAAAAATCAATGAATATTGTAAATGCACAAACAGTAATTTCTCCGCATTGCAAGGTGCAATTCTGAATTTTTTGCTTTTTCCTGCTCCTCTTAGCATGATAAAGAAGATTCAAAGACAGTGAGATGCCAGCTCTTTTCATTCAGTCACTAGCTTCAAACATTTCTGGTATATGAATAACATGATGTTTTTCAATGGCAAAAATCAATGAATATTGTAAATGCACAAACAGTAATTTCTCCGCATTGCAAGGTGCAATTCTGAAATTTTTTGCTTTTTCCTGCTAATCCTAGCATGATAAAAAAGATTCAAAGAGAGTGAGATGCCAGCTCCTTTCATTCAATCAGTAGCTTCAAACATTTCTGGACGTTTTTCAATGGCAAAAATCAATGAATATTGTACATGCACAAACAGTAATATCTCCACATTGCAAGGTGCAATTCTGAAATTTTTTGCTTTTTCCTGCTCCTCTTAGCATGATAAAGAAGATTCAAAGAGAGTGAGATGCCAGCTCCTTTCATTCAGTCAGTAGCTTCAAACATTTCTGGACATTTTTCAATGGCAAAAATCAATGAATATTGTAAATGCACAAACAGTAATATCTCCACATTGCAAGGTGCAATTCTGAAATTTTTTGCTTTTTCCTGCTAATCCTAGCATGATAAAGAAGATTCAAAGAGAGTGAGATGCCAGCTCCTTTCATTCAGTCAGTAGCTTCAAACATTTCTGGACGTTTTTCAATGGCAAAAATCAATGAATATTGTAAATGCACAAACAGTAATATTTCCACATTGCAAGGTGCAATTCTGAAATTTTTTGCTTTTTCCTGCTAATCCTAGCATGATAAAGAAGATTCAAAGAGAGTGAGATGCCAGCTCCTTTCATTCAGTCAGTAGCTTCAAACATTTCTGGTATATGAATAACATGATGTTTTTCAATGGCAAAAATCAATGAATATTGTAAATGCACAAACAGAAATTTCTCCGCATTGCAAGGTGCAATTCTGAAATTTTTTGCTTTTTCCTGCTAATCCTAGCATGATAAAGAAGATTCAAAGAGAGTGAGATGCCAGCTCCTTTCATTCAGTCAGTAGCTTCAAACATTTCTGGACGTTTTTCAATGGCAAAAATCAATGAATATTGTAAATGCACAAACAGTAATATCTCCACATTGCAAGGTGCAATTCTGAAATTTTTTGCTTTTTCCTGCTAATCCTAGCATGATAAAGAAGATTCAAAGAGAGTGAGATGCCACCTCCTTTCATTCAGTCAGTAGCTTCAAACATTTCTGGACGTTTTTCAATGGCAAAAATCAATGAATATTGTAAATGCACAAACAGTAATATCTCCACATTGCAAGGTGCAATTCTGAAATTTTTTGCTTTTTTCTGCTAATCCTAGCATGATAAAGAAGATTTAAAGAGAGTGAGATGCAAGCTCCTTTCATTCAGTCAGTAGCTTCAAACATTTCTGGACGTTTTTCAATGACAAAAATCAATGAATATTGTAAATGCACAAACAGTAATATCTCCACATTGCAAAGTGCAATTCTGAAATTTTTTGCTTTTTCCTGCTCCTCTTAGCATGATAAAGAAGATTCAAAGAGAGTGAGATGCCAGCTCTTTTCATTCAGTCAGTAGCTTCAAACATTTCTGGTATATGAATAACATGATGTTTTTCAATGGCAAAAATCAATGAATATTGTAAATGCACAAACAGTAATTTCTCCGCATTGCAAGGTGCAATTCTGAAATTTTTTGCTTTTTCCTGCTAATCCTAGCATGATAAAGAAGATTCAAAGAGAGTGAGATGCCAGCTCCTTTCATTCAGTCAGTAGCTTAAACATTTCTGGTATATGAATAACATGATGTTTTTCAATGGCAAAAATCAATGAATATTGTAAATGCACAAACAGTAATATCTCCACATTGCAAGGTGCAATTCTGAAATTTTTTGCTTTTTCCTGCTAATCCTAGCATGATAAAGAAGATTCAAAGAGAGTGAGATGCCAGCTCCTTTCATTCAGTCAGTAGCTCCAAACATTTCTGGACGTTTTTCAATGGGAAAAATCAATGAAAATTGTAAATGCACAAACAGTAATATCTCCACATTGCAAGGTGCAATTCTGAAATTTTTTGCTTTTTCCTGCTAATCCTAGCATGATAAAGAAGATTCAAAGAGAGTGAGATGCCAGCTCCTTTCATTCAGTCAGTAGCTTCAAACATTTCTGGACGTTTTTCAATAGCAAAAATCAATGAATAATGTAAATGCACAAACAGTAATTTCTCCCCATTGCAAGGTGCAATTCTGAAATTTTTTGCTTTTTCCTGCTCCTCTTAGCATGATAAAGAAGATTCAAAGAGAGTGAGATGCCAGCTCTTTTCATTGAGTCAGTAGCTTCAAACATTTCTGGTATATGAATAACATGATGTTTTTCAATGGCAAAAATCAATGAATATTGTAAATGCACAAACAGTAATTTCTCCGCATTGCAAGGTGCAATTCAGAATTTTTTTGCTTTTTCCTGCTAATCCTAGCATGATAAAGAAGATTCAAAGAGAGTGAGATGCCAGCTCCTTTCATTCAGTCAGTAGCTTCAAACATTTCTGGACGTTTTTCAATGGCAAAAATCAATGAATATTGTAAATGCACAAACAGTAATATCACCACATTGCAAGGTGCAATTCTGAAATTTTTTGCTTTTTCCTGCTCCTCTTAGCATGATAAAGAAGATTCAAAGACAGTGAGATGCCAGCTCTTTTTATTCAGTCAGTAGCTTCAAACATTTCTGGTATATGAATAACATGATGTTTTTCAATGGCAAAAATCAATGAATATTGTAAATGAACAAACAGTAATTTCTCCGCATTGCAAGGTGCAATTCTGAAATTTTTTGCTTTTTCCTGCTAATCCTAGCATGATAAAGAAGATTCAAAGAGAGTGAGATGCCAGCTCCTTTCATTCAATCAGTAGCTTCAAACATTTCTGGACGTTTTTCAATGGCAAAAATCAATGAATATTGTAAATGCACAAACAAAAATATCTCCACATTGCAAGGTGCAATTCTGAAATTTTTTGCTTTTTCCTGCTCCTCTTAGCATGATAAAGAAGATTCAAAGAGAGTGAGATGCCAGCTCTTTTCATTCAGTCAGTAGCTTCAAACATTTCTGGTATATGAATAACATGATGTTTTTCAATGGCAAAAATCAATGAATATTGTAAATGCACAAGCAGTAATTTCTCCGCATTGCAAGGTGCAATTCTGAAATTTTTTGCTTTTTCCTGCTAATCCTAGCATGATAAAGAAGATTCAAAGAGAGTGAGATGCCAGCTCCTTTCATTCAGTCAGTAGCTTCAAACATTTGTTGACGTTTTTCAATGGCAAAAATCAATGAATATTGTAAATGCACAAACAGTAATATCTCCACATTGCAAGGTGCAATTCTGAAATTTTTAGCTTTTTCCTGCTAATCCTAGCATGATAAAGAAGATTCAAAGAGAGTGAGATGCCAGCTCCTTTCATTCAGTCAGTAGCTTCAAACATTTCTGGACGTTTTTCAATGGCAAAAATCAATGAATATTGTAAATGCACAAACAGTAATATCTCCACATTGCAAGGTGCAATTCTGAAATTTTTTGCTTTTTCCTGCTAATCCTAGCATGATAAAGAAGATTCAAAGAGAGTGAGATGCCAGCTCCTTTCATTCAGTCAGTAGCTTCAAACATTTCTGGACGTTTTTCAATGACAAAAATCAATGAATATTGTAAATGCACAAACAGTAATATCTCCACATTGCAAGGTGCAATTCTGAAATTTTTTGCTTTTTCCTGCTCCTCTTAGCATGATAAAGAAGATTCAAAGAGAGTGAAATGCCAGCTCTTTTCATTCAGTCAGTAGCTTCAAACATTTCTGGTATATGAATAACATGATGTTTTTCAATGGCAAAAATCAATGAACATTGTAAATGCACAAACAGTAATATCTCCACATTGCAAGGTGCAATTCTGAATTTTTTTGCTTTTTCCTGCTAATCCTAGCATGATAAAGAAGATTCAAAGAGAGTGAGATGCCAGCTCCTTTCATTCAGTCAGTAGCTTCAAACATTTCTGGACGTTTTTCAATGGCAAAAATCAATGAATATTGTAAATGCACAAACAGTAATTTCTCCGCATTGCAAGGTGGAATTCTGAAATTTTTTGCTTTTTCCTGCTCCTCTTAGCATGATAAAGAAGATTCAAAGAGAGTGAGATGCCAGCTCTTTTCATTCAGTCAGTAGCTTCAAACATTTCTGGTATATGAATAACATGATGTTTTTTCAATGGCAAAAATCAATGAATATTGTAAATGCACAAACAGTAATTTCTCCGCATTGCAAGGTGCAATTCTGAAATTTTTTGCTTTTTCCTGCTCCTCTTAGCATGATAAAGAAGATTCAAAGACAGTGAGATGCCAGCTCTTTTTATTCAGTCAGTAGCTTCAAACATTTCTGGTATATGAATAACATGATGTTTTTCAATGGCAAAAATCAATGAATTTTGTAAATGCACAAACAGTAATTTCTCCGCATTGCAAGGTGCAATTCTGAAATTTTTTGCTTTTTCCTGCTAATCCTAGCATGATAAAGAAGATTCAAAGAGAGTGAGATGCCAGCTCCTTTCATTCAATCAGTAGCTTCAAACATTTCTGGACGTTTTTCAATGGCAAAAATCAATGAATATTGTAAATGCACAAACAAAAATATCTCCACATTGCAAGGTGCAATTCTGAAATTTTTTGCTTTTTCCTGCTCCTCTTAGCATGATAAAGAAGATTCAAAGAGAGTGAGATGCCAGCTCCTTTCATTCAGTCAGTAGCTTCAAACATTTGTTGACGTTTTTCAATGGCAAAAATCAATGAATATTGTAAATGCACAAACAGTAATATCTCCACATTGCAAGGTGCAATTCTGAAATTTTTAGCTTTTTCCTGCTAATCCTAGCATGATAAAGAAGATTCAAAGAGAGTGAGATGCCAGCTCCTTTCATTCAGTCAGTAGCTTCAAACATTTCTGGACGTTTTTCAATGGCAAAAATCAATGAATATTGTAAATGCACAAACAGTAATATCTCCACATTGCAAGGTGCAATTCTGAAATTTTTTGCTTTTTCCTGCTAATCCTAGCATGATAAAGAAGATTCAAAGAGAGTGAGATGCCAGCTCCTTTCATTCAGTCAGTAGCTTCAAACATTTCTGGACGTTTTTCAATGACAAAAATCAATGAATATTGTAAATGCACAAACAGTAATATCTCCACATTGCAAGGTGCAATTCTGAAATTTTTTGCTTTTTCCTGCTCCTCTTAGCATGATAAAGAAGATTCAAAGAGAGTGAAATGCCAGCTCTTTTCATTCAGTCAGTAGCTTCAAGCATTTCTGGTATATGAATAACATGATGTTTTTCAATGGCAAAAATCAATGAACATTGTAAATGCACAAACAGTAATATCTCCACATTGCAAGGTGCAATTCTGAATTTTTTTGCTTTTTCCTGCTAATCCTAGCATGATAAAGAAGATTCAAAGAGAGTGAGATGCCAGCTCCTTTCATTCAGTCAGTAGCTTCAAACATTTCTGGACGTTTTTCAATGGCAAAAATCAATGAATATTGTAAATGCACAAACAGTAATTTCTCCGCATTGCAAGGTGGAATTCTGAAATTTTTTGCTTTTTCCTGCTCCTCTTAGCATGATAAAGAAGATTCAAAGAGAGTGAGATGCCAGCTCTTTTCATTCAGTCAGTAGCTTCAAACATTTCTGGTATATGAATAACATGATGTTTTTTCAATGGCAAAAATCAATGAATATTGTAAATGCACAAACAGTAATATCTCCACATTGCAACGTGCAATTCTGAAATTTTTTGCTTTTTCCTGCTAATCCTAGCATGATAAAGAAGATTCAAAGAGAGTGAGATGCCAGCTCCTTTCATTCAGTCAGTAGCTTCAAACATTTCTGGACGTTTTTCAATGGCAAAAATCAATGAATATTGTAAATGCACAAACAGTAATATTTCCACATTGCAAGGTGCAATTCTGAAATTTTTTGCTTTTTCCTGCTAATCCTAGCATGATAAAGAAGATTCAAAGAGAGTGAGATGCCAGCTCCTTTCATTCAGTCAGTAGCTTCAAACATTTCTGGTATATGAATAACATGATGTTTTTCAATGGCAAAAATCAATGAATATTATAAATGCACAAACAGTAATTTCTCCGCATTGCAAGGTGCAATTCTGAAATTTTTTGCTTTTTCCTGCTAATCCTAGCATGATAAAGAAGATTCAAAGAGAGTGAGATGCCAGCTCCTTTCATTCAGTCAGTAGCTTCAAACATTTCTGGACGTTTTTCAATGGCAAAAATCAATGAATATTGTAAATGCACAAACAAAAATATCTCCACAATGCAAGGTGCAATTCTGAAATTTTTTGCTTTTTCCTGCTCCTCTTAGCATGATAAAGAAGATTCAAAGAGAGTGAGATGCCAGCTCTTTTCATTCAGTCAGTAGCTTCAAACATTTCTGGTATATGAATAACATGATGTTTTTCAATGGCAAAAATCAATGAATATTGTAAATGCACAAACAGTAATTTCTCCGCATTGCAAGGTGCAATTCTGAAATTTTTTGCTTTTTCCTGCTAATCCTAGCATGATAAAGAAGATTCAAAGAGAGTGAGATGCCAGCTCCTTTCATTCAGTCAGTAGCTTCAAACATTTCTGGACGTTTTTCAATGACAAAAATCAATGAATATTGTAAATGCACAAACAGTAATATCTCCACATTGCAAGGTGCAATTCTGAAATTTTTTGCTTTTTCCTGCTCCTCTTAGCATGATAAAGAAGATTCAAAGAGAGTGATATGCCAGCTCTTTTCATTCAGTCAGTAGCTTCAAACATTTCTGGTATATGAATAACATGATGTTTTTCAATGGCAAAAATCAATGAATATTGTAAATGCACAAACAGTAATATCTCCACATTGCAAGGTGCAATTCTGAAATTTTTTGCTTTTTCCTGCTAATCCTAGCATGATAAAGAAGATTCAAAGAGAGTGAGATGCCAGCTCCTTTCATTCAGTCAGTAGCTTCAAACATTTCTGGACGTTTTTCAATGGCAAAAATCAATGAATATTGTACATGCACAAACAGTAATTTCTCCGCATTGCAAGGTGGAATTCTGAAATTTTTTGCTTTTTCCTGCTCCTCTTAGCATGATAAAGAAGATTCAAAGAGAGTGAGATGCCCGCTCTTTTCATTCAGTCAGTAGCTTCAAACATTTCTGGTATATGAATAACATGATGTTTTTTCAATGGCAAAAATCAATGAATATTGTAAATGCACAAACACTAATTTCTCCGCATTGCAAGGTGCAATTCTGAAATTTTTTGCTTTTTCCTGCTAATCCTAGCATGATAAAGAAGATTCAAAGAGGGTGAGATGCCAGCTCCTTTCATTCAGTCAGTAGCTTCAAACATTTCTGGACGTTTTTCAATGGCAAAAATCAATGAATATTGTACATGCACAAACAGTAATATCTCCACATTGCAAGGTGCAATTCTGAAATTTTTTGCTTTTTCCTGCTCCTCTTAGCATGATAAAGAAGATTCAAAGAGAGTGAGATGCCAGCTCCTTTCATTCAGTCAGTAGCTTCAAACATTTCTGGACGTTTTTCAATGGCAAAAATCAATGAATATTGTAAATGCACAAACAGTAATATCTCCACATTGCAAGGTGCAATTCTGAAATTTTTTGCTTTTTCCTGCTAATCCTAGCATGATAAAGAAGATTCAAAGAGAGTGAGATGCCAGTTCCTTTCATTCAGTCAGTAGCTTCAAACATTTCTGGACGTTTTTCAATGGCAAAAATCAATGAATATTGTAAATGCACAAACAGTAATATTTCCACATTGCAAGGTGCAATTCTGAAATTTTTTGCTTTTTCCTGCTAATCCTAGCATGATAAAGAAGATTCAAAGAGAGTGAGATGCCAGCTCCTTTCATTCAGTCAGTAGCTTCAAACATTTCTGGTATATGAATAACATGATGTTTTTCAATGGCAAAAATCAATGAATATTGTAAATGCACAAACAGTAATTTCTCCGCATTGCAAGGTGCAATTCTGAAATTTTTTGCTTTTTCCTGCTAATCCTAGCATGATAAAGAAGATTCAAAGAGAGTGAGATGCCAGCTCCTTTCATTCAGTCAGTAGCTTCAAACATTTCTGGACGTTTTTAAATGGCAAAAATCAATGAATATTGTAAATGCACAAACAGTAATATCTCCACATTGCAAGGTGCAATTCTGAAATTTTTTGCTTTTTCCTGCTAATCCTAGCATGATAAAGAAGATTCAAAGAGAGTGAGATGCCACCTCCTTTCATTCAGTCAGTAGCTTCAAACATTTCTGGACGTTTTTCAATGGCAAAAATCAATGAATATTGTAAATGCACAAACAGTAATATCTCCATATTGCAAGGTGCAATTCTGAAATTTTTTGCTTTTTCCTGCTAATCCTAGCATGATAAAGAAGATTCAAAGAGAGTGAGATGCCAGCTCCTTTCATTCAGTCAGTAGCTTCAAACATTTCTGGACGTTTTTCAATGGCAAAAATCAATGAATATTTTACATGCACAAACAGTAATTTCTCCGCATTGCAAGGTGGAATTCTGAAATTTTTTGCTTTTTCCTGCTCCTCTTAGCATGATAAAGAAGATTCAAAGAGAGTGAGATGCCCGCTCTTTTCATTCAGTCAGTAGCTTCAAACATTTCTGGTATATGAATAACATGATGTTTTTTCAATGGCAAAAATCAATGAATATTGTAAATGCACAAACACTAATTTCTCCGCATTGCAAGGTGCAATTCTGAAATTTTTTGCTTTTTCCTGCTAATCTTAGCATGATAAAGAAGATTCAAAGAGGGTGAGATGCCAGCTCCTTTCATTCAGTCAGTAGCTTCAAACATTTCTGGACGTTTTTCAATGGCAAAAATCAATGAATATTGTACATGCACAAACAGTAATATCTCCACATTGCAAGGTGCAATTCTGAAATTTTTTGCTTTTTCCTGCTGCTCTTAGCATGATAAAGAAGATTCAAAGAGAGTGAGATGCCAGCTCCTTTCATTCAGTCAGTAGCTTCAAACATTTCTGGACGTTTTTCAATGGCAAAAATCAATGAATATTGTACATGCACAAACAGTAATATCTCCACATTGCAAGGTGCAATTCTGAAATTTTTTGCTTTTTCCTGCTGCTCTTAGCATGATAAAGAAGATTCAAAGAGAGTGAGATGCCAGCTCCTTTCATTCAGTCAGTAGCTTCAAACATTTCTGGACGTTTTTCAATGGCAAAAATCAATGAATATTGTAAATGCACAAACAGTAATATCTCCACATTGCAAGGTGCAATTCTGAAATTTTTTGCTTTTTCCTGCTAATCCTAGCATGATAAAGAAGATTCAAAGAGAGTGAGATGCCAGCTCCTTTCATTCAGTCAGTAGCTTCAAACATTTCTGGTATATGAATAACATGATGTTTTTCAATGGCAAAAATCAATGAATATTGTAAATGCACAAACAGTAATTTCTCCGCATTGCAAGGTGCAATTCTGAAATTTTTTGCTTTTTCCTGCTAATCCTAGCATGATAAAGAAGATTCAAAGAGAGTGAGATGCCAGCTCCTTTCATTCAGTCAGTAGCTTCAAACATTTCTGGACGTTTTTCAATGGCAAAAATCAATGAATATTGTAAATGCACAAACAGTAATATCTCCACATTGCAAGGTGCAATTCTGAAATTTTTTGCTTTTTCCTGCTAATCCTAGCATGATAAAGAAGATTCAAAGATAGTGAGATGTCACCTCCTTTCATTCAGTCAGTAGCTTCAAACATTTCTGGACGTTTTTCAATGGCAAAAATCAATGAATATTGTAAATGCACAAACAGTAATATCTCCACATTGCAAGGTGCAATTCTGAAATTTTTTGCTTTTTTCTGCTAATCCTAGCATGATAAAGAAGATTTAAAGAGAGTGAGATGCAAGCTCCTTTCATTCAGTCAGTAGCTTCAAACATTTCTGCACGTTTTTCAATGACAAAAATCAATGAATATTGTAAATGCACAAACAGTAATATCTCCACATTGCAAGGTGCAATTCTGAAATTTTTTGCTTTTTCCTGCTCCTCTTAGCATGATAAAGAAGATTCAAAGAGAGTGAGATGCCAGCTTTTTTCATTCAGTCAGTAGCTTCAAACATTTCTGGTATATGAATAACATGATGTTTTTCAATGGCAAAAATCAATGAATATTGTAAATGCACAAACAGTAATATCTCCACATTGCAAGGTGCAATTCTGAAATTTTTTGCTTTTTCCTGCTAATCCTAGCATGATAAAGAAGATTCAAAGAGAATGAGATGCCAGCTCCTTTCATTCAGTCAGTAGCTTCAAACATTTCTGGACGTTTTTCAATGGCAAAAATCAATGAATATTGTAAATGCACAAACAGTAATATCTCCACATTGCAAGGTGCAATTCTGAAATTTTTTGCTTTTTCCTGCTCCTCTTAGCATGATAAAGAAGATTCAAAGAGAGTGAGATGCCAGCTCTTTTCATTCAGTCAGTAGCTTCAAACATTTCTGGTATATGAATAACATGATGTTTTTCAATGGCAAAAATCAATGAATATTGTAAATGCACAAACAGTAATTTCTCCGCATTGCAAGGTGCAATTCTGAAATTTTTTGCTTTTTCCTGCTAATCCTAGCATGATAAAGAAGATTCAAAGAGAGTAAGATGCCAGCTCCTTTCATTCAGTCAGTAGCTTAAACATTTCTGGTATATGAATAACATGATGTTTTTCAATGGCAAAAATCAATGAATATTGTAAATGCACAAACAGTAATATCTCCACATTGCAAGGTGCAATTCTGAAATTTTTTGCTTTTTCCTGCTAATCCTAGCATGATAAAGAAGATTCAAAGAGAGTGAGATGCCAGCTCTTTTCATTCAGTCAGTAGCTTCAAACATTTCTGGTATATGAATAACATGATGTTTTTCAATGGCAAAAATCAATGAATATTGTAAATGCACAAACAGTAATTTCTCCGCATTGCAAGGTGCAATTCTGAATTTTTTTGCTTTTTCCTGCTAATCCTAGCATGATAAAGAAGATTCAAAGAGAGTGAGATGCCAGCTCCTTTCATTCAGTCAGTAGCTTCAAACATTTCTGGACGTTTTTCAATGGCAAAAATCAATGAATATTGTACATGCACAAACAGTAATATCTCCACATTGCAAGGTGCAATTCTGAAATTTTTTGCTTTTTCCTGCTCCTCTTAGCATGATAAAGAAGATTCAAAGAGAGTGAGATGCCAGCTCCTTTCATTCAGTCAGTAGCTTCAAACATTTCTGGACGTTTTTCAATGGGAAAAATCAATGAAAATTGTAAATGCACAAACAGTAATATCTCCACATTGCAAGGTGCAATTCTGAAATTTTTTGCTTTTTCCTGCTAATCCTAGCATGATAAAGAAGATTCAAAGAGAGTGAGATGCCAGCTCTTTTCATTCAGTCAGTAGCTTCAAACATTTCTGGTATATGAATAACATGATGTTTTTCAATGGCAAAAATCAATGAATGTTGTAAATGCACAAACAGTAATTTCTCCGCATTGCAAGGTGCAATTCTGAATTTTTTTGCTTTTTCCTGCTAATCCTAGCATGATAAAGAAGATTCAAAGAGAGTGAGATGCCAGCTCCTTTCATTCAGTCAGTAGCTTCAAACATTTCTGGACGTTTTTCAATGGCAAAAATCAATGAATATTGTACATGCACAAACAGTAATATCTCCACATTGCAAGGTGCAATTCTGAAATTTTTTGCTTTTTCCTGCTCCTCTTAGCATGATAAAGAAGATTCCAAGAGAGTGAGATGCCAGCTCCTTTCATTCAGTCAGTAGCTTCAAACATTTCTGGACGTTTTTCAATGGCAAAAATCAATGAATATTGTACATGCACAAACAGTAATATCTCCACATTGCAAGGTGCAATTCTGAAATTTTTTGCTTTTTCCTGCTCCACTTAGCATGATAAAGAAGATTCAAAGAGAGTGAGATGCCAGCTCCTTTCATTCAGTCAGTAGCTTCAAACATTTCTGGACGTTTTTCAATTGCAAAAATCAATGAATATTGTAAATGCACAAACAGTAATATCTCCACATTGCAAGGTGCAATTCTGAAATTTTTTGCTTTTTCCTGCTAATCCTAGCATGATAAAGAAGATTCAAAGAGAGTGAGATGCCAGCTCCTTTCATTCAGTCAGTAGCTTCAAACATTTCTGGACGTTTTTCAATGGCAAAAATCAATGAATATTGTAAATGCACAAACAGTAATATTTCCACATTGCAAGGTGCAATTCTGAAATTTTTTGCTTTTTCCTGCTAATCCTAGCATGATAAAGAAGATTCAAAGAGAGTGAGATGCCAGCTCCTTTCATTAAGTCAGTAGCTTCAAACATTTCTGGTATATGAATAACATGATGTTTTTCAATGGCAAAAATCAATGAATATTGTAAATGCACAAACAGTAATTTCTCCGCATTGCAAGGTGCAATTCTGAAATTTTTTGCTTTTTCCTGCTAATCCTAGCATGATAAAGAAGATTCAAAGAGAGTGAGATGCCAGCTCCTTTCATTCAGTCAGTAGCTTCAAACATTTCTGGACGTTTTTCAATGGCAAAAATCAATGAATATTGTAAATGCACAAACAGTAATATCTCCACATTGCAAGGTGCAATTCTGAAATTTTTTGCTTTTTCCTGCTAATCCTAGCATGATAAAGAAGATTCAAAGAGAGTGAGATGCCACCTCCTTTCATTCAGTCAGTAGCTTCAAACATTTCTGGACGTTTTTCAATGGCAAAAATCAATGAATATTGTAAATGCACAAACAGTAATATCTCCACATTGCAAGGTGCAATTCTGAAATTTTTTGCTTTTTCCTGCTCCTCTTAGCATGATAAAGAAGATTCAAAGAGAGTGAGATGCCAGCTCTTTTCATTCAGTCAGTAGCTTCAAACATTTCTGGTATATGAATAACATGATGTTTTTCAATGGCAAAAATCAATGAATATTGTAAATGCACAAACAGTAATTTCTCCGCATTGCAAGGTGCAATTCTGAAATTTTTTGCTTTTTCCTGCTAATCCTAGCATGATAAAGAAGATTCAAAGAGAGTGAGATGCCAGCTCCTTTCATTCAGTCAGTAGCTTCAAACATTTCTGGACGTTTTTCAATGGCAAAAATCAATGAATATTGTAAATGCACAAACAGTAATATTTCCACATTGCAAGGTGCAATTCTGAAATTTTTTGCTTTTTCCTGCTAATCCTAGCATGATAAAGAAGATTCAAAGAGAGTGAGATGCCAGCTCCTTTCATTCAGTCAGTAGCTTCAAACATTTCTGGACGTTTTTCAATGGCAAAAATCAATGAATATTGTAAATGCACAAACAGTAATATTTCCACATTGCAAGGTGCAATTCTGAAATTTTTTGCTTTTTCCTGCTAATCCTAGCATGATAAAGAAGATTCAAAGAGAGTGAGATGCCAGCTCCTTTCATTCAGTCAGTAGCTTCAAACATTTCTGGACGTTTTTCAATGGCAAAAATCAATGAATATTGTAAATGCACAAACAGTAATTTCTCCGCATTGCAAGGTGCAATTCTGAAATTTTTTGCTTTTTCCTGCTCCTCTTAGCATGATAAAGAAGATTCAAAGAGAGTGAGATGCCAGCTCTTTTCATTCAGTCAGTAGCTTCAAACATTTCTGGTATATGAATAACATGATGTTTTTCAATGGCAAAAATCAATGAATATTGTAAATGCACAAACAGTAATTTCTCCGCATTGCAAGGTGCAATTCTGAATTTTTTTGCTTTTTCCTGCTAATCCTAGCATGATAAAGAAGATTCAAAGAGAGTGAGATGCCAGCTCCTTTCATTCAGTCAGTAGCTTCAAACATTTCTGGACGTTTTTCAATGGCAAAAATCAATGAATATTGTACATGCACAAACAGTAATATCTCCACATTGCAAGGTGCAATTCTGAAATTTTTTGCTTTTTCCTGCTCCTCTTAGCATGATAAAGAAGATTCCAAGAGAGTGAGATGCCAGCTCCTTTCATTCAGTCAGTAGCTTCAAACATTTCTGGACGTTTTTCAATGGCAAAAATCAATGAATATTGTACATGCACAAACAGTAATATCTCCACATTGCAAGGTGCAATTCTGAAATTTTTTGCTTTTTCCTGCTCCACTTAGCATGATAAAGAAGATTCAAAGAGAGTGAGATGCCAGCTCCTTTCATTCAGTCAGTAGCTTCAAACATTTCTGGACGTTTTTCAATGGCAAAAATCAATGAATATTGTAAATGCACAAACAGTAATATCTCCACATTGCAAGGTGCAATTCTGAAATTTTTTGCTTTTTCCTGCTAATCCTAGCATGATAAAGAAGATTCAAAGAGAGTGAGATGCCAGCTCCTTTCATTCAGTCAGTAGCTTCAAACATTTCTGGACGTTTTTCAATGGCAAAAATCAATGAATATTGTAAATGCACAAACAGTAATATTTCCACATTGCAAGGTGCAATTCTGAAATTTTTTGCTTTTTCCTGCTAATCCTAGCATGATAAAGAAGATTCAAAGAGAGTGAGATGCCAGCTCCTTTCATTAAGTCAGTAGCTTCAAACATTTCTGGTATATGAATAACATGATGTTTTTCAATGGCAAAAATCAATGAATATTGTAAATGCACAAACAGTAATTTCTCCGCATTGCAAGGTGCAATTCTGAAATTTTTTGCTTTTTCCTGCTCCTCTTAGCATGATAAAGAAGATTCAAAGAGAGTGAGATGCCAGCTCTTTTCATTCAGTCAGTAGCTTCAAACATTTCTGGTATATGAATAACATGATGTTTTTCAATGGCAAAAATCAATGAATATTGTAAATGCACAAACAGTAATTTCTCCGCATTGCAAGGTGCAATTCTGAATTTTTTTGCTTTTTCCTGCTAATCCTAGCATGATAAAGAAGATTCAAAGAGAGTGAGATGCCAGCTCCTTTCATTCAGTCAGTAGCTTCAAACATTTCTGGACGTTTTTCAATGGCAAAAATCAATGAATATTGTACATGCACAAACAGTAATATCTCCACATTGCAAGGTGCAAGTCTGAAATTTTTTGCTTTTTCCTGCTCCTCTTAGCATGATAAAGAAGATTCCAAGAGAGTGAGATGCCAGCTCCTTTCATTCAGTCAGTAGCTTCAAACATTTCTGGACGTTTTTCAATGGCAAAAATCAATGAATATTGTACATGCACAAACAGTAATATCTCCACATTGCAAGGTGCAATTCTGAAATTTTTTGCTTTTTCCTGCTCCACTTAGCATGATAAAGAAGATTCAAAGAGACTGAGATGCCAGCTCCTTTCATTCAGTCAGTAGCTTCAAACATTTCTGGACGTTTTTCAATGGCAAAAATCAATGAATATTGTAAATGCACAAACAGTAATATCTCCACATTGCAAGGTGCAATTCTGAAATTTTTTGCTTTTTCCTGCTAATCCTAGCATGATAAAGAAGATTCAAAGAGAGTGAGATGCCAGCTCCTTTCATTCAGTCAGTAGCTTCAAACATTTCTGGACGTTTTTCAATGGCAAAAATCAATGAATATTGTAAATGCACAAACAGTAATTTCTCCGCATTGCAAGGTGCAATTCTGAAATTTTTTGCTTTTTCCTGCTAATCCTAGCATGATAAAGAAGATTCAAAGAGAGTGAGATGCCAGCTCCTTTCATTCAGTCAGTAGCTTCAAACATTTCTGGACGTTTTTCAATGGCAAAAATCAATGAATATTGTAAATGCACAAACAGTAATATCTCCACATTGCAAGGTGCAATTCTGAAATTTTTTGCTTTTTCCTGCTAATCCTAGCATGATAAAGAAGATTCAAAGAGAGTGAGATGCCACCTCCTTTCATTCAGTCAGTAGCTTCAAACATTTCTGGACGTTTTTCAATGGCAAAAATCAATGAATATTGTAAATGCACAAACAGTAATATCTCCACATTGCAAGGTGCAATTCTGAAATTTTTTGCTTTTTCCTGCTAATCCTAGCATGATAAAGAAGATTCAAAGAGAGTGAGATGCCAGCTCCTTTCATTCAGTCAGTAGCTTCAAACATTTCTGGACGTTTTTCAATGGCAAAAATCAATGAATATTGTAAATGCACAAACAGTAATATTTCCACATTGCAAGGTGCAATTCTGAAATTTTTTGCTTTTTCCTGCTAATCCTAGCATGATAAAGAAGATTCAAAGAGAGTGAGATGCCAGCTCCTTTCATTCAGTCAGTAGCTTCAAACATTTCTGGACGTTTTTCAATGGCAAAAATCAATGAATATTGTAAATGCACAAACAATAATTTCTCCGCATTGCAAGGTGCAATTCTGAAATTTTTTGCTTTTTCCTGCTCCTCTTAGCATGATAAAGAAGATTCAAAGAGAGTGAGATGCCAGCTCTTTTCATTCAGTCAGTAGCTTCAAACATTTCTGGTATATGAATAACATGATGTTTTTCAATGGCAAAAATCAATGAATATTGTAAATGCACAAACAGTAATTTCTCCGCATTGCAAGGTGCAATTCTGAAATTTTTTGCTTTTTCCTGCTAATCCTAGCATGATAAAGAAGATTCAAAGAGAGTGAGATGCCACCTCCTTTCATTCAGTCAGTAGCTTCAAACATTTCTGGACGTTTTTCAATGGCAAAAATCAATGAATATTGTAAATGCACAAACAGTAATATCTCCACATTGCAAGGTGCAATTCTGAAATTTTTTGCTTTTTCCTGCTAATCCTAGCATGATAAAGAAGATTCAAAGAGAGTGAGATGCCAGCTCCTTTCATTCAGTCAGTAGCTTCAAACATTTCTGGACGTTTTTCAATGGCAAAAATCAATGAATATTGTAAATGCACAAACAGTAATATTTCCACATTGCAAGGTGCAATTCTGAAATTTTTTGCTTTTTCCTGCTAATCCTAGCATGATAAAGAAGATTCAAAGAGAGTGAGATGCCAGCTCCTTTCATTCAGTCAGTAGCTTCAAACATTTCTGGTATATGAATAACATGATGTTTTTCAATGGCAAAAATCAATGAATATTGTAAATGCACAAACAGTAATTTCTCCGCATTGCAAGGTGCAATTCTGAAATTTTTTGCTTTTTCCTGCTAATCCTAGCATGATAAAGAAGATTCAAAGAGAGTGAGATGCCAGCTCCTTTCATTCAGTCAGTAGCTTCAAACATTTCTGGACGTTTTTCAATGGCAAAAATCAATGAATATTGTAAATGCACAAACAGTAATATCTCCACATTGCAAGGTGCAATTCTGAAATTTTTTGCTTTTTCCTGCTAATCCTAGCATGATAAAGAAGATTCAAAGAGAGTGAGATGCCACCTCCTTTCATTCAGTCAGTAGCTTCAAACATTTCTGGACGTTTTTAAATGGCAATAATCAATGAATATTGTAAATGCACAAACAGTAATATCTCCACATTGCAAGGTGCAATTCTGAAATTTTTTGCTTTTTTCTGCTAATCCTAGCATGATAAAGAAGATTTAAAGAGAGTGAGATGCAAGCTCCTTTCATTCAGTCAGTAGCTTCAAACATTTCTGGACGTTTTTCAATGACAAAAATCAATGAATATTGTAAATGCACAAACAGTAATATCTCCACATTGCAAGGTGCAATTCTGAAATTTTTTGCTTTTTCCTGCTCCTCTTAGCATGATAAAGAAGATTCAAAGAGAGTGAGATGCCAGCTCCTTTCATTCAGTCAGTAGCTTCAAACATTTCTGGACGTTTTTCAATGGCAAAAATCAATGAATATTGTACATGCACAAACAGTAATATCTCCACATTGCAAGGTGCAATTCTGAAATTTTTTGCTTTTTCCTGCTCCTCTTAGCATGATAAAGAAGATTCAAAGAGAGTGAGATGCCAGCTCCTTTCATTCAGTCAGTAGCTTCAAACATTTCTGGACGTTTTTCAATGGCAAAAATCAATGAATATTGTAAATGCACAAACAGTAATATCTCCACATTGCAAGGTGCAATTCTGAAATTTTTTGCTTTTTCCTGCTAATCCTAGCATGAAAAAGAAGATTCAAAGAGAGTGAGATGCCAGCTCCTTTCATTCAGTCAGTAGCTTCAAACATTTCTGGACGTTTTTCAATGGCAAAAATCAATGAATATTGTAAATGCACAAACAGTAATATTTCCACATTGCAAGGTGCAATTCTGAAATTTTTTGCTTTTTCCTGCTAATCCTAGCATGATAAAGAAGATTCAAAGAGAGTGAGATGCCAGCTCCTTTCATTCAGTCAGTAGCTTCAAACATTTCTGGTATATGAATAACATGATGTTTTTCAATGGCAAAAATCAATGAATATTGTAAATGCACAAACAGTAATTTCTCCGCATTGCAAGGTGCAATTCTGAAATTTTTGCTTTTTCCTGCTAATCCTAGCATGATAAAGAAGATTCAAAGAG
This sequence comes from Phyllobates terribilis, assembly GCF_046119375.1. Taxonomy (NCBI): domain Eukaryota; kingdom Metazoa; phylum Chordata; class Amphibia; order Anura; family Dendrobatidae; genus Phyllobates; species Phyllobates terribilis. Next base: position 407,795 of record NW_027363256.1, read on the forward strand.
AGTGAGATGCCAGCTCCTTTCATTCAGTCAGTAGCTTCAAACATTTCTGGACGTTTTTCAATGGCAAAAATCAATGAATATTGTAAATGCACAAACAGTAATATCTCCACATTGCAAGGTGCAATTCTGAAATTTTTTGCTTTTTCCTGCTAATCCTAGCATGATAAAGAAGATTCAAAGAGAGTGAGATGCCACCTCCTTTCATTCAGTCAGTAGCTTCAAACATTTCTGGACGTTTTTCAATGGCAAAAATCAATGAATATTGTAAATGCACAAACAGTAATATCTCCACATTGCAAGGTGCAATTCTGAAATTTTTTGCTTTTTCCTGCTAATCCTAGCATGATAAAGAAGATTCAAAGAGAGTGAGATGCCAGCTCCTTTCATTCAGTCAGTAGCTTCAAACATTTCTGGACGTTTTTCAATGGCAAAAATCAATGAATATTGTACATGCACAAACAGTAATTTCTCCGCATTGCAAGGTGGAATTCTGAAATTTTTTGCTTTTTCCTGCTCCTCTTAGCATGATAAAGAAGATTCAAAGAGAGTGAGATGCCCGCTCTTTTCATTCAGTCAGTAGCTTCAAACATTTCTGGTATATGAATAACATGATGTTTTTTCAATGGCAAAAATCAATGAATATTGTAAATGCACAAACACTAATTTCTCCGCATTGCAAGGTGCAATTCTGAAATTTTTTGCTTTTTCCTGCTAATCTTAGCATGATAAAGAAGATTCAAAGAGGGTGAGATGCCAGCTCCTTTCATTCAGTCAGTAGCTTCAAACATTTCTGGACGTTTTTCAATGGCAAAAATCAATGAATATTGTACATGCACAAACAGTAATATCTCCACATTGCAAGGTGCAATTCTGAAATTTTTTGCTTTTTCCTGCTGCTCTTAGCATGATAAAGAAGATTCAAAGAGAGTGAGATGCCAGCTCCTTTCATTCAGTCAGTAGCTTCAAACATTTCTGGACGTTTTTCAATGGCAAAAATCAATGAATATTGTAAATGCACAAACAGTAATATCTCCACATTGCAAGGTGCAATTCTGAAATTTTTTGCTTTTTCCTGCTAATCCTAGCATGATAAAGAAGATTCAAAGAGAGTGAGATGCCAGCTCCTTTCATTCAGTCAGTAGCTTCAAACATTTCTGGACGTTTTTCAATGGCAAAAATCAATGAATATTGTAAATGCACAAACAGTAATATTTCCACATTGCAAGGTGCAATTCTGAAATTTTTTGCTTTTTCCTGCTAATCCTAGCATGATAAAGAAGATTCAAAGAGAGTGAGATGCCAGCTCCTTTCATTCAGTCAGTAGCTTCAAACATTTCTGGTATATGAATAACATGATGTTTTTCAATGGCAAAAATCAATGAATATTGTAAATGCACAAACAGTAATTTCTCCGCATTGCAAGGTGCAATTCTGAAATTTTTTGCTTTTTCCTGCTAATCCTAGCATGATAAAGAAGATTCAAAGAGAGTGAGATGCCAGCTCCTTTCATTCAGTCAGTAGCTTCAAACATTTCTGGACGTTTTTCAATGGCAAAAATCAATGAATATTGTAAATGCACAAACAGTAATATCTCCACATTGCAAGGTGCAATTCTGAAATTTTTTGCTTTTTCCTGCAAATCCTAGCATGATAAAGAAGATTCAAAGAGAGTGAGATGCCACCTCCTTTCATTCAGTCAGTAGCTTCAAACATTTCTGGACGTTTTTCAATGGCAAAAATCAATGAATATTGTAAATGCACAAACAGTAATATCTCCACATTGCAAGGTGCAATTCTGAAATTTTTTGCTTTTTTCTGCTAATCCTAGCATGATAAAGAAGATTTAAAGAGAGTGAGATGCAAGCTCCTTTCATTCAGTCAGTAGCTTCAAACATTTCTGGACGTTTTTCAATGACAAAAATCAATGAATATTGTAAATGCACAAAGAGTAATATCTCCACATTGCAAGGTGCAATTCTGAAATTTTTTGCTTTTTCCTGCTCCTCTTAGCATGATAAAGAAGATTCAAAGAGAGTGAGATGCCAGCTTTTTTCATTCAGTCAGTAGCTTCAAACATTTCTGGTATATGAATAACATGATGTTTTTCAATGGCAAAAATCAATGAATATTGTAAATGCACAAACAGTAATATCTCCACATTGCAAGGTGCAATTCTGAAATTTTTTGCTTTTTCCTGCTAATCCTAGCATGATAAAGAAGATTCAAAGAGAATGAGATGCCAGCTCCTTTCATTCAGTCAGTAGGTTCAAACATTTCTGGACGTTTTTCAATGGCAAAAATCAATGAATATTGTAAATGCACAAACAGTAATATCTCCACATTGCAAGGTGCAATTCTGAAATTTTTTGCTTTTTCCTGCTCCTCTTAGCATGATAAAGAAGATTCAAAGAGAGTGAGATGCCAGCTCTTTTCATTCAGTCAGTAGCTTCAAACATTTCTGGTATATGAATAACATGATGTTTTTCAATGGCAAAAATCAATGAATATTGTAAATGCACAAACAGTAATTTCTCCGCATTGCAAGGTGCAATTCTGAAATTTTTTGCTTTTTCCTGCTAATCCTAGCATGATAAAGAAGATTCAAAGAGAGTGAGATGCCAGCTCCATTCATTCAGTCAGTAGCTTAAACATTTCTGGTATATGAATAACATGATGTTTTTCAATGGCAAAAATCAATGAATATTGTAAATGCACAAACAGTAATATCTCCACATTGCAAGGTGCAATTCTGAAATTTTTTGCTTTTTCCTGCTAATCCTAGCATGATAAAGAAGATTCAAAGAGAGTGAGATGCCAGCTCCTTTCATTCAGTCAGTAGCTTCAAACATTTCTGGACGTTTTTCAATGGGAAAAATCAATGAAAATTGTAAATGCACAAACAGTAATATCTCCACATTGCAAGGTGCAATTATGAAATTTTTTGCTTTTTCCTGCTAATCCTAGCATGATAAAGAAGATTCAAAGAGAGTGAGATGCCAGCTCCTTTCATTCAGTCAGTAGCTTCAAACATTTCTGGACGTTTTTCAATGGCAAAAATCAATGAATATTGTAAATGCACAAACAGTAATTTCTCCGCATTGCAAGGTGCAATTCTGAAATTTTTTGCTTTTTCCTGCTCCTCTTAGCATGATAAAGAAGATTCAAAGAGAGTGAGATGCCAGCTCTTTTCATTCAGTCAGTAGCTTCAAACATTTCTGGTATATGAATAACATGATGTTTTTCAATGGCAAAAATCAATGAATATTGTAAATGCACAAACAGTAATTTCTCCGCATTGAAAGGTGCAATTCTGAATTTTTTTGCTTTTTCCTGCTAATCCTAGCATGATAAAGAAGATTCAAAGAGAGTGAGATGCCAGCTCCTTTCATTCAGTCAGTAGCTTCAAACATTTCTGGACGTTTTTCAATGGCAAAAATCAATGAATATTGTAAATGCACAAACAGTAATATCACCACATTGCAAGGTGCAATTCTGAAATTTTTTGCTTTTTCCTGCTCCTCTTAGCATGATAAAGAAGATTCAAAGACAGTGAGATGCCAGCTCTTTTCATTCAGTCAGTAGCTTCAAACATTTCTGGTATATGAATAACATGATGTTTTTCAATGGCAAAAATCAATGAATATTGTAAATGCACAAACAGTAATTTCTCCGCATTGCAAGGTGCAATTCTGAAATTTTTTGCTTTTTCCTGCTAATCCTAGCATGATAAAAAAGATTCAAAGAGAGTGAGATGCCAGCTCCTTTCATTCAATCAGTAGCTTCAAACATTTCTGGACGTTTTTCAATGGCAAAAATCAATGAAAATTGTACATGCACAAACAGTAATATCTCCACATTGCAAGGTGCAATTCTGAAATTTTTTGCTTTTTCCTGCTCCTCTTAGCATGATAAAGAAGATTCAAAGAGAGTGAGATGCCCGCTCTTTTCATTCAGTCAGTAGCTTCAAACATTTCTGGTATATGAATAACATGATGTTTTTTCAATGGCAAAAATCAATGAATATTGTAAATGCACAAACACTAATTTCTCCGCATTGCAAGGTGCAATTCTGAAATTTTTTGCTTTTTCCTGCTAATCTTAGCATGATAAAGAAGATTCAAAGAGGGTGAGATGCCAGCTCCTTTCATTCAGTCAGTAGCTTCAAACATTTCTGGACGTTTTTCAATGGCAAAAATCAATGAATATTGTACATGCACAAACAGTAATATCTCCACATTGCAAGGTGCAATTCTGAAATTTTTTGCTTTTTCCTGCTGCTCTTAGCATGATAAAGGAGATTCAAAGAGAGTGAGATGCCATCTCCTTTCATTCAGTCAGTAGCTTCAAACATTTCTGGACGTTTTTCAATGGCAAAAATCAATGAATATTGTAAATGCACAAACAGTAATATCTCCACATTGCAAGGTGCAATTCTGAAATTTTTTGCTTTTTCCTGCTAATCCTAGCATGATAAAGAAGATTCAAAGAGAGTGAGATGCCAGCTCCTTTCATTCAGTCAGTAGCTTCAAACATTTCTGGACGTTTTTCAATGGCAAAAATCAATGAATATTGTAAATGCACAAACAGTAATATTTCCACATTGCAAGGTGCAATTCTGAAATTTTTTGCTTTTTCCTGCTAATCCTAGCATGATAAAGAAGATTCAAAGAGAGTGAGATGCCAGCTCCTTTCATTCAGTCAGTAGCTTCAAACATTTCTGGTATATGAATAACATGATGTTTTTCAATGGCAAAAATCAATGAATATTGTAAATGCACAAACAGTAATTTCTCCGCATTGCAAGGTGCAATTCTGAAATTTTTTGCTTTTTCCTGCTAATCCTAGCATGATAAAGAAGATTCAAAGAGAGTGAGATGCCAGCTCCTTTCATTCAGTCAGTAGCTTCAAACATTTCTGGACGTTTTTCAATGGCAAAAATCAATGAATATTGTAAATGCACAAACAGTAATATCTCCACATTGCAAGGTGCAATTCTGAAATTTTTTGCTTTTTCCTGCAAATCCTAGCATGATAAAGAAGATTCAAAGAGAGTGAGATGCCACCTCCTTTCATTCAGTCAGTAGCTTCAAACATTTCTGGACGTTTTTCAATGGCAAAAATCAATGAATATTGTAAATGCACAAACAGTAATATCTCCACATTGCAAGGTGCAATTCTGAAATTTTTTGCTTTTTTCTGCTAATCCTAGCATGATAAAGAAGATTTAAAGAGAGTGAGATGCAAGCTCCTTTCATTCAGTCAGTAGCTTCAAACATTTCTGGACGTTTTTCAATGACAAAAATCAATGAATATTGTAAATGCACAAACAGTAATATCTCCACATTGCAAGGTGCAATTCTGAAATTTTTTGCTTTTTCCTGCTCCTCTTAGCATGATAAAGAAGATTCAAAGAGAGTGAGATGCCAGCTTTTTTCATTCAGTCAGTAGCTTCAAACATTTCTGGTATATGAATAACATGATGTTTTTCAATGGCAAAAATCAATGAATATTGTAAATGCACAAACAGTAATATCTCCACATTGCACGGTGCAATTCTGAAATTTTTTGCTTTTTCCTGCTAATCCTAGCATGATAAAGAAGATTCAAAGAGAATGAGATGCCAGCTCCTTTCATTCAGTCAGTAGCTTCAAACATTTCTGGACGTTTTTCAATGGCAAAAATCAATGAATATTGTAAATGCACAAACAGTAATATCTCCACATTGCAAGGTGCAATTCTGAAATTTTTTGCTTTTTCCTGCTAATCCTAGCATGATAAAGAAGATTCAAAGAGAGTGAGATGCCAGCTCTTTTCATTCAGTCAGTAGCTTCAAACATTTCTGGTATATGAATAACATGATGTTTTTCAATGGCAAAAATCAATGAATATTGTAAATGCACAAACAGTAATTTCTCCGCATTGCAAGGTGCAATTCTGAATTTTTTTGCTTTTTCCTGCTAATCCTAGCATGATAAAGAAGATTCAAAGAGAGTGAGATGCCAGCTCCTTTCATTCAGTCAGTAGCTTCAAACATTTCTGGACGTTTTTCAATGGCAAAAATCAATGAATATTGTAAATGCACAAACAGTAATATCACCACATTGCAAGGTGCAATTCTGAAATTTTTTGCTTTTTCCTGCTCCTCTTAGCATGATAAAGAAGATTCAAAGACAGTGAGATGCCAGCTCTTTTCATTCAGTCAGTAGCTTCAAACATTTCTGGTATATGAATAACATGATGTTTTTCAATGGCAAAAATCAATGAATATTGTAAATGCACAAACAGTAATTTCTCCGCATTGCAAGGTGCAATTCTGAAATTTTTTGCTTTTTCCTGCTAATCCTAGCATGATAAAAAAGATTCAAAGAGAGTGAGATGCCAGCTCCTTTCATTCAATCAGTAGCTTCAAACATTTCTGGACGTTTTTCAATGGCAAAAATCAATGAAAATTGTACATGCACAAACAGTAATATCTCCACATTGCAAAGTGCAATTCTGAAATTTTTTGCTTTTTCCTGCTCCTCTTAGCATGATAAAGAAGATTCAAAGAGAGTGAGATGCCAGCTCCTTTCATTCAGTCAGTAGCTTCAAACATTTCTGGACGTTTTTCAATGGCAAAAATCAATGAATATTGTAAATGCACAAACAGTAATATCTCCACATTGCAAGGTGCAATTCTGAAATTTTTTGCTTTTTCCTGCTAATCCTAGCATGATAAAGAAGATTCAAAGAGAGTGAGATGCCAGCTCCTTTCATTCAGTCAGTAGCTTCAAACATTTCTGGACGTTTTTCAATGGCAAAAATCAATGAATATTGTAAATGCACAAACAGTAATTTCTCCGCATTGCAAGGTGCAATTCTGAAATTTTTTGCTTTTTCCTGCTAATCCTAGCATGATAAAGAAGATTCAAAGAGAGTGAGATGCCAGCTCCTTTCATTCAGTCAGTAGCTTCAAACATTTCTGGACGTTTTTCAATGGCAAAAATCAATGAATATTGTAAATGCACAAACAGTAATATCTCCACATTGCAAGGTGCAATTCTGAAATTTTTTGCTTTTTCCTGCTAATCCTAGCATGATAAAGAAGATTCAAAGAGAGTGAGATGCCACCTCCTTTCATTCAGTCAGTAGCTTCAAACATTTCTGGACGTTTTTCAATGGCAAAAATCAATGAATATTGTAAATGCACAAACAGTAATATCTCCACATTGCAAGGAGCAATTCTGAAATTTTTTGCTTTTTTCTGCTAATCCTAGCATGATAAAGAAGATTTAAAGAGAGTGAGATGCAAGCTCCTTTCATTCAGTCAGTAGCTTCAAACATTTCTGGACGTTTTTCAATGACAAAAATCAATGAATATTGTAAATGCACAAACAGTAATATCTCCACATTGCAAGGTGCAATTCTGAAATTTTTTGCTTTTTCCTGCTCCTCTTAGCATGATAAAGAAGATTCAAAGAGAGTGAGATGCCAGCTCTTTTCATTCAGTCAGTAGCTTCAAACATTTCTGGTATATGAATAACATGATGTTTTTCAATGGCAAAAATCAATGAATATTGTAAATGCACAAACAGTAATTGCTCCGCATTGCAAGGTGCAATTCTGAAATTTTTTGCTTTTTCCTGCTAATCCTAGCATGATAAAGAAGATTCAAAGAGAGTGAGATGCCAGCTCCTTTCATTCAGTCAGTAGCTTAAACATTTCTGGTATATGAATAACATGATGTTTTTCAATGGCAAAAATCAATGAATATTGTAAATGCACAAACAGTAATATCTCCACATTACAAGGTGCAATTCTGAAATTTTTTGCTTTTTCCTGCTAATCCTAGCATGATAAAGAAGATTCAAATAGAGTGAGATGCCAGCTCCTTTCATTCAGTCAGTAGCTTCAAACATTTCTGGACGTTTTTCAATGGGAAAAATCAATGAAAATTGTAAATGCACAAACAGTAATATCTCCACATTGCAAGGTGCAATTCTGAATTTTTTTGCTTTTTCCTGCTAATCCTAGCATGATAAAGAAGATTCAAAGAGAGTGAGATGCCAGCTCCTTTCATTCAGTCAGTAGCTTCAAACATTTCTGGACGTTTTTCAATAGCAAAAATCAATGAATAATGTAAATGCACAAACAGTAATTTCTCCGCATTGCAAGGTGCAATTCTGAAATTTTTTGCTTTTTCCTGCTCCTCTTAGCATGATAAAGAAGATTCAAAGAGAGTGAGATGCCAGCTCTTTTCATTGAGTCAGTAGCTTCAAACATTTCTGGTATATGAATAACATGATGTTTTTCAATGGCAAAAATCAATGAATATTGTAAATGCACAAACAGTAATTTCTCCGCATTGCAAGGTGCAATTCAGAATTTTTTTGCTTTTTCCTGCTAATCCTAGCATGATAAAGAAGATTCAAAGAGAGTGAGATGCCAGCTCCTTTCATTCAGTCAGTAGCTTCAAACATTTCTGGACGTTTTTCAATGGCAAAAATCAATGAATATTGTAAATGCACAAACAGTAATATCACCACATTGCAAGGTGCAATTCTGAAATTTTTTGCTTTTTCCTGCTCCTCTTAGCATGATAAAGAAGATTCAAAGACAGTGAGATGCCAGCTCTTTTTATTCAGTCAGTAGCTTCAAACATTTCTGGTATATGAATAACATGATGTTTTTCAATGGCAAAAATCAATGAATATTGTAAATGCACAAACAGTAATTTCTCCGCATTGCAAGGTGCAATTCTGAAATTTTTTGCTTTTTCCTGCTAATCCTAGCATGATAAAGAAGATTCAAAGAGAGTGAGATGCCAGCTCCTTTCATTCAATCAGTAGCTTCAAACATTTCTGGACGTTTTTCAATGGCAAAAATCAATGAATATTGTAAATGCACAAACAAAAATATCTCCACATTGCAAGGTGCAATTCTGAAATTTTTTGCTTTTTCCTGCTCCTCTTAGCATGATAAAGAAGATTCAAAGAGAGTGAGATGCCAGCTCTTTTCATTCAGTCAGTAGCTTCAAACATTTCTGGTATATGAATAACATGATGTTTTTCAATGGCAAAAATCAATGAATATTGTAAATGCACAAGCAGTAATTTCTCCACATTGCAAGGTGCAATTCTGAAATTTTTTGCTTTTTCCTGCTAATCCTAGCATGATAAAGAAGATTCAAAGAGAGTGAGATGCCAGATCCTTTCATTCAGTCAGTAGCTTCAAACATTTCTTGACGTTTTTCAATGGCAAAAATCAATGAATATTGTAAATGCACAAACAGTAATATCTCCACATTGCAAGGTGCAATTCTGAAATTTTTAGCTTTTTCCTGCTAATCCTAGCATGATAAAGAAGATTCAAAGAGAGTGAGATGCCAGCTCCTTTCATTCAGTCAGTAGCTTCAAACATTTCTGGACGTTTTTCAATGGCAAAAATCAATGAATATTGTAAATGCACAAACAGTAATATCTCCACATTGCAAGGTGCAATTCTGAAATTTTTTGCTTTTTCCTGCTAATCCTAGCATGATAAAGAAGATTCAAAGAGAGTGAGATGCCAGCTCCTTTCATTCAGTCAGTAGCTTCAAACATTTCTGGACGTTTTTCAATGACAAAAATCAATGAATATTGTAAATGCACAAACAGTAATATCTCCACATTGCAAGGTGCAATTCTGAAATTTTTTGCTTTTTCCTGCTCCTCTTAGCATGATAAAGAAGATTCAAAGAGAGTGAGATGCCAGCTCTTTTCATTCAGTCAGTAGCTTCAAACATTTCTGGTATATGAATAACATGATGTTTTTCAATGGCAAAAATCAATGAACATTGTAAATGCACAAACAGTAATATCTCCACATTGCAAGGTGCAATTCTGAATTTTTTTGCTTTTTCCTGCTAATCCTAGCATGATAAAGAAGATTCAAAGAGAGTGAGATGCCAGCTCCTTTCATTCAGTCAGTAGCTTCAAACATTTCGGGACGTTTTTCAATGGCAAAAATCAATGAATATTGTAAATGCACAAACAGTAATTTCTCCGCATTGCAAGGTGGAATTCTGAAATTTTTTGCTTTTTCCTGCTCCTCTTAGCATGATAAAGAACATTCAAAGAGAGTGAGATGCCAGCTCTTTTCATTCAGTCAGTAGCTTCAAACATTTCTGGACGTTTTTCAATGGCAAAAATCAATGAATATTGTAAATGCACAAACAGTAATATCTCCACATTGCAAGGTGCAATTCTGAAATTTTTTGCTTTTTCCTGCTCCTCTTAGCATGATAAAGAAGATTCAAAGAGAGTGAGATGCCAGCTCTTTTCATTCAGTCAGTAGCTTCAAACATTTCTGGTATATGAATAACATGATGTTTTTCAATGGCAAAAATCAATGAATATTGTAAATGCACAAACAGTAATTTCTCCGCATTGCAAGGTGCAATTCTGAAATTTTTTGCTTTTTCCTGCTAATCCTAGCATGATAAAGAAGATTCAAAGAGAGTGAGATGCCAGCTCCTTTCATTCAGTCAGTAGCTTCAAACATTTCTGGACGTTTTTCAATGGCAAAAATCAATGAATATTGTAAATGCACAAACAGTAATATCTCCACATTGCAAGGTGCAATTCTGAAATTTTTTGCTTTTTCCTGCTAATCCTAGCATGATAAAGAAGATTCAAAGAGAGTGAGATGCCAGCACCTTTCATTCAGTCAGTAGCTTCAAACATTTCTGGACGTTTTTCAATGGCAAAGATCAATGAATATTGTAAATGCACAAACAGTAATATCTCCACATTGCAAGGTGCAATTCTGAAATTTTTTGCTTTTTCCTGCTAATAATAGCATGATAAAGAAGATTCAAAGAGAGTGAGATGCCAGCTCCTTTCATTCAGTCAGTAGCTTCAAACATTTCTGGACGTTTTTCAATGACAAAAATCAATGAATATTGTAAATGCACAAACAGTAATATCTCCATATTGCAAGGTGCAATTCTGAAATTTTTTGCTTTTTCCTGCTCCTCTTAGCATGATAAAGAAGATTCAAAGAGAGTGAGATGCCAGCTTTTTTCATTCAGTCAGTAGCTTCAAACATTTCTGGTATATGAATAACATGATGTTTTTCAATGGCAAAAATCAATGAATATTGTAAATGCACAAACAGTAATATCTCCGCATTGCAAGGTGCAATTCTGAAATTTTTTGCTTTTTCCTGCTAATCCTAGCATGATAAAGAAGATTCAAAGAGAGTGAGATGCCAGCTCCTTTCATTCAGTCAGTAGCTTCAAACATTTCTGGACGTTTTTCAATGGCAAAAATCAATGAATATTGTAAATGCACAAACAGTAATTTCTCCGCATTGCAAGGTGCAATTCTGAAATTTTTTGCTTTTTCCTGCTCCTCTTAGCATGATAAAGAAGATTCAAAGAGAGTGAGATGCCAGCTCTTTTCATTCAGTCAGTAGCTTCAAACATTTCTGGTATATGAATAACATGATGTTTTTCAATGGCAAAAATCAATGAATATTGTAAATGCACAAACAGTAATTGCTCCGCATTGCAAGGTGCAATTCTGAAATTTTTTGCTTTTTCCTGCTAATCCTAGCATGATAAAGAAGATTCAAAGAGGGTGAGATGCCAGCTCCTTTCATTCAGTCAGTAGCTTCAAATATTTCTGGACGTTTTTCAATGGCAAAAATCAATGAATATTGTACATGCACAAACAGTAATATCTCCACATTGCAAGGTGCAATTCTGAAATTTTTTGCTTTTTCCTGCTCCTCTTAGCATGATAAAGAAGATTCAAAGAGAGTGAGATGCCAGCTCCTTTCATTCAGTCAGTAGCTTCAAACATTTCTGGACGTTTTTCAATGGCAAAAATCAATGAATATTGTAAATGCACAAACAGTAATATCTCCACATTGCAAGGTGCAATTCTGAAATTTTTTGCTTTTTCCTGCTAATCCTAGCATGATAAAGAAGATTCAAAGAGAGTGAGATGCCAGCTCCTTTCATTCAGTCAGTAGCTTCAAACATTTCTGGACGTTTTTCAATGGCAAAAATCAATGAATATTGTAAATGCACAAACAGTAATATTTCCACATTGCAAGGTGCAATTCTGAAATTTTTTGCTTTTTCCTGCTAATCCTAGCATGATAAAGAAGATTCAAAGAGAGTGAGATGCCAGCTCCTTTCATTCAGTCAGTAGCTTCAAACATTTCTGGTATATGAATAACATGATGTTTTTCAATGGCAAAAATCAATGAATATTATAAATGCACAAACAGTAATTTCTCCGCATTGCAAGGTGCAATTCTGAAATTTTTTGCTTTTTCCTGCTAATCCTAGCATGATAAAGAAGATTCAAAGAGAGTGAGATGCCAGCTCCTTTCATTCAGTCAGTAGCTTCAAACATTTCTGGACGTTTTTCAATGGCAAAAATCAATGAATATTGTAAATGCACAAACAAAAATATCTCCACATTGCAAGGTGCAATTCTGAAATTTTTTGCTTTTTCCTGCTCCTCTTAGCATGATAAAGAAGATTCAAAGAGAGTGAGATGCCAGCTCTTTTCATTCAGTCAGTAGCTTCAAACATTTCTGGTATATGAATAACATGATGTTTTTCAATGGCAAAAATCAATGAATATTGTAAATGCACAAACAGTAATTTCTCCGCATTGCAAGGTGCAATTCTGAAATTTTTTACTTTTTCCTGCTAATCCTAGCATGATAAAGAAGATTCAAAGAGAGTGAGATGCCAGCTCCTTTCATTCAGTCAGTAGCTTCAAACATTTCTGGACGTTTTTCAATGGCAAAAATCAATGAATATTGTAAATGCACAAACAGTAATATCTCCACATTGCAAGGTGCAATTCTGAAATTTTTTGCTTTTTCCTGCTAATCCTAGCATGATAAAGAAGATTCAAAGAGAGTGAGATGCCAGCACCTTTCATTCAGTCAGTAGCTTCAAACATTTCTGGACGTTTTTCAATGGCAAAAATCAATGAATATTGTAAATGCACAAACAGTAATATCTTCACATTGCAAGGTGCAATTCTGAAATTTTTTGCTTTTTCCTGCTAATCCTAGCATGATAAAGAAGATTCAAAGAGAGTGAGATGCCAGCTCCTTTCATTCAGTCAGTAGCTTCAAACATTTCTGGACGTTTTTCAATGGCAAAAATCAATGAATATTGTAAATGCACAAACAGTAATATTTCCACATTGCAAGGTGCAATTCTGAAATTTTTTGCTTTTTCCTGCTAATCCTAGCATGATAAAGAAGATTCAAAGAGAGTGAGATTCCAGCTCCTTTCATTCAGTCAGTAGCTTCAAACATTTCTGGTATATGAATAACATGATGTTTTTCAATGGCAAAAATCAATGAATATTGTAAATGCACAAACAGTAATTTCTCCGCATTGCAAGGTGCAATTCTGAAATTTTTTGCTTTTTCCTGCTAATCCTAGCATGATAAAGAAGATTCAAAGAGAGTGAGATGCCAGCTCCTTTCATTCAGTCAGTAGCTTCAAACATTTCTTGACGTTTTTCAATGGCAAAAATCAGTGAATATTGTAAATGCACAAACAGTAATATCTCCACATTGCAAGGTGCAATTCTGAAATTTTTTGCTTTTTCCTGCTAATCCTAGCATGATAAAGAATATTCAAAGAGAGTGAGATGCCAGCTCCTTTCATTCAGTCAGTAGCTTCAAACATTTCTGGACGTTTTTCAATGGCAAAAATCAATGAATATTGTAAATGCACAAACAGTAATATCTCCACATTGCAAGGTGCAATTCTGAAATTTTTTGCTTTTTCCTGCTAATCCTAGCATGATAAAGAAGATTCAAAGAGAGTGAGATCCCAGCTCCTTTCATTCAGTCAGTAGCTTCAAACATTTTTGGACGTTTTTCAATGGCAAAAATCAATGAATATTGTAAATGCACAAACAGTAATATCTCCACATTGCAAGGTGCAATTCTGAAAATTTTTGCTTTTTCCTGCTCCTCTTAGCATGATAAAGAAGATTCAAAGAGAGTGAGATGCCAGCTCTTTTCATTCAGTCAGTAGCTTCAAACATTTCTGGTATATGAATAACAATATGTTTTTCAATGGCAAAAATCAATGAATATTGTAAATGCACAAACAGTAATTTCTCCGCATTGCAAGGTGCAATTCTGAAATTTTTTGCTTTTTCCTGCTAATCCTAGCATGATAAAGAAGATTCAAAGAGAGTGAGATGCCAGCTCCTTTCATTCAGTCTGTAGCTTCAAACATTTCTGGACGTTTTTCAATGGCAAAAATCAATGAATTTTGTAAATGCACAAACAGTAATATCTCCACATTGCAAGGTGCAATTCTGAAATTTTTTGCTTTTTCCTGCTCCTCTTAGCATGATAAAGAAGATTCAAAGAGAGAGAGATGCCAGCTCCTTTCATTCAGTCAGTAGCTTCAAACATTTCTGGACGTTTTTCAATGGCAAAAATCAATGAATATTGTAAATGCACAAACAGTAATATCTCCACATTGCAAGGTGCAATTCTGAAATTTTTTGCTTTTTCCTGCTCCTCTTAGCATGATAAAGAAGATTCAAAGAGAGTGAGATGCCAGCTCTTTTCATTCAGTCAGTAGCTTCAAACATTTCTGGTATATGAATAACATGATGTTTTTTCAATGGCAAAAATCAATGAATATTGTGAATGCACAAACAGTAATTTCTCCGCATTGCAAGGTGCAATTCTGAAATTTTTTGCTTTTTCCTTCTAATCCTAGCATGATAAAGAAGATTCAAAGAGGGTGAGATGCCAGCTCCTTTCATTCAGTCAGTAGCTTCAAACATTTCTGGACGTTTTTCAATGGCAAAAATCAATGAATATTGTACATGCACAAACAGTAATATCTCCGCATTGCATGGTGCAATTCTGAAATTTTTTGCTTTTTCCTGCTAATCCTAGCATGATAAAGAAGATTCAAAGAGAGTGAGATGCCAGCACCTTTCATTCAGTCAGTAGCTTCAAACATTTCTGGACGTTTTTCAATGGCAAAAATCAATGAATATTGTAAATGCACAAACAGTAATATCTCCACATTGCAAGGTGCAATTCTGAAATTTTTTGCTTTTTCCTGCTAATAATAGCATGATAAAGAAGATTCAAAGAGAGTGAGATGCCAGCTCCTTTCATTCAGTCAGTAGCTTCAAACATTTCTGGACGTTTTTCAATGACAAAAATCAATGAATATTGTAAATGCACAAACAGTAATATCTCCATATTGCAAGGTGCAATTCTGAAATTTTTTGCTTTTTCCTGCTCCTCTTAGCATGATAAAGAAGATTCAAAGAGAGTGAGATGCCAGCTTTTTTCATTCAGTCAGTAGATTCAAACATTTCTGGTATATGAATAACATGATGTTTTTCAATGGCAAAAATCAATGAATATTGTAAATGCACAAACAGTAATATCTCCACATTGCAAGGTGCAATTCTGAAATTTTTTGCTTTTTCCTGCTAATCCTAGCATGATAAAGAAGATTCAAAGAGAGTGAGATGCCAGCTCCTTTCATTCAGTCAGTAGCTTCAAACATTTCTGGACGTTTTTCAATGGCAAAAATCAATGAATATTGTAAATGCACAAACAGTAATTTCTCCGTATTGCAAGGTGCAATTCTGAAATTTTTTGCTTTTTCCTGCTCCTCTTAGCATGATAAAGAAGATTCAAAGAGAGTGAGATGCCAGCTCTTTTCATTCAGTCAGTAGCTTCAAACATTTCTGGTATATGAATAACATGATGTTTTTCAATGGCAAAAATCAATGAATATTGTAAATGCACAAACAGTAATTGCTCCGCATTGCAAGGTGCAATTCTAAAATTTTTTGCTTTTTCCTGCTAATCCTAGCATGATAAAGAAGATTCAAAGAGGGTGAGATGCCAGCTCCTTTCATTCAGTCAGTAGCTTCAAACATTTCTGGACGTTTTTCAATGGCAAAAATCAATGAATATTGTACATGCACAAACAGTAATATCTCCACATTGCAAGGTGCAATTCTGAAATTTTTTGCTTTTTCCTGCTCCTCTTAGCATGATAAAGAAGATTCAAAGAGAGTGAGATGCCAGCTCTTTTCATTCAGTCAGTAGCTTCAAACATTTCTGGACTTTTCTCAATGGCAAAAATCAATGAATATTGTAAATGCACAAACAGTAATATCTCCACATTGCAAGGTGCAATTCTGAAATTTTTTGCTTTTTCCTGCTAATCCTAGCATGATAAAGAAGATTCATAGAGAGTGAGATGCAAGCTCCTTTCATTCAGTCAGTAGCTTCAAACATTTCTGGACGTTTTTCAATGGCAAAAATCAATGAATATTGTAAATGCACAAACAGTAATATCTTCACATTGCAAGGTGCAATTCTGAAATTTTTTGCTTTTTCCTGCTAATCCTAGCATGATAAAGAAGATTCAAAGAGAGTGAGATGCCAGCTCCTTTCATTCAGTCAGTAGCTTCAAACATTTCTGGACGTTTTTCAATGGCAAAAATCAATGAATATTGTAAATGCACAAACAGTAATATTTCCACATTGCAAGGTGCAATTCTGAAATTTTTTGCTTTTTCCTGCTAATCCTAGCATGATAAAGAAGATTCAAAGAGAGTGAGATGCCAGCTCCTTTCATTCAGTCAGTAGCTTCAAACATTTCTGGTATATGAATAACATGATGTTTTTCAATGGCAAAAATCAATGAATATTGTAAATGCACAAACAGTAATTTCTCCGCATTGCAAGGTGCAATTCTGAAATTTTTTGCTTTTTCCTGCTAATCCTAGCATGATAAAGAAGATTCAAAGAGAGTGAGATGCCAGCTCCTTTCATTCAGTCAGTAGCTTCAAACATTTCTGGACGTTTTTCAATGGCAAAAATCAATGAATATTGTAAATACACAAACAATAATATCTCCACATTGCAAGGTGCAATTCTGAAATTTTTTGCTTTTTCCTGCTAATCCTAGCATGATAAAGAAGATTCAAAGAGAGTGAGATGCCAGCTCCTTTCATTCAGTCAGTAGCTTCAAACATTTCTGGACGTTTTTCAATGGCAAAAATCAATGAATATTTTAAATGCACAAACAGTAATATCTCCACATTGCAAGGTGCAATTCTGAAATTTTTTGCTTTTTCCTGCTAATCCTAGCATGATAAAGAAGATTCAAAGAGAGTGAGATGCCAGCTCCTTTCATTCAGTCAGTAGCTTCAAACATTTCTGGACGTTTTTCAATGGCAAAAATCAATGAATATTGTAAATGCACAAACAGTAATTTCTCCGCATTGCAAGGTGCAATTCTGAAATTTTTTGCTTTTTCCTGCTAATCCTAGCATGATAAAGAAGATTCAAAGAGAGTGAGATGCCAGCTCCTTTCATTCAGTCAGTAGCTTCAAACATTTCTGGACGTTTTTCAATGGCAAAAATCAATGAATATTGTAAATGCACAAACAGTAATATCTCCACATTGCAAGGTGCAATTCTGAAATTTTTTGCTTTTTCCTGCTAATCCTAGCATGATAAAGAAGATTCAAAGAGAGTGAGATGCCAGCTCCTTTCATTCAGTCAGTAGCTTCAAACATTTCTGGACGTTTTTCAATGGCAAAAATCAATGAATATTGTAAATGCACAAACAGTAATATCTCCACATTGCAAGGTGCAATTCTGAAATTTTTTGCTTTTTCCTGCTCCTCTTAGCATGATAAAGAAGATTCAAAGAGAGTGAGATGCCAGCTCTTTTCATTCAGTCAGTAGCTTCAAACATTTCTGGTATATGAATAACATGATGTTTTTCAATGGCAAAAATCAATGAATAATGTAAATGCACAAACAGTAATTTCTCCGCATTGCAAGGTGCAATTCTGAAATTTTTTGCTTTTTCCTGCTAATCCTAGCATGATAAAGAAGATTCAAAGAGAGTGAGATGCCAGCTCCTTTCATTCAGTCAGTAGCTTCAAACATTTCTTGACGTTTTTCAATGGCAAAAATCAATGAATATTGTAAATGCACAAACAGTAATATCTCCACATTGCAAGGTGCAATTCTGAAATTTTTTGCTTTTTCCTGCTAATCCTAGCATGATAAAGAAGATTCAAAGAGAGTGAGATGCCAGCTCCTTTCATTCAGTCAGTAGCTTCAAACAATTCTGGACGTTTTTCAATGGCAAAAATCAATGAATATTGTAAATGCACAAACAGTAATATCTCCACATTGCAAGGTGCAATTCTGAAATTTTTTGCTTTTTCCTGCTAATCCTAGCATGATAAAGAAGATTCAAAGAGAGTGAGATCCCAGCTCCTTTCATTCAGTCAGTAGCTTCAAACATTTTTGGACGTTTTTCAATGGCAAAAATCAATGAATATTGTAAATGCACAAACAGTAATATCTCCACATTGCAAGGTGCAATTCTGAAAATTTTTGCTTTTTCCTGTTCCTCTTAGCATGATAAAGAAGATTCAAAGAGAGTGAGATGCCAGCTCTTTTCATTCAGTCAGTAGCTTCAAACATTTCTGGTATATGAATAACATGATGTTTTTCAATGGCAAAAATCAATGAATATTGTAAATGCACAAACAGTAATTTCTCCGCATTGCAAGGTGCAATTCTGAAATTTTTTGCTTTTTCCTGCTACTCCTAGCATGATAAAGAAGATTCAAAGAGAGTGAGATGCCAGCTCCTTTCATTCAGTCTGTAGCTTCAAACATTTCTGGACGTTTTTCAATGGCAAAAATCAATGAATTTTGTAAATGCACAAACAATAATATCTCCACATTGCAAGGTGCAATTCTGAAATTTTTTGCTTTTTCCTGCTCCTCTTAGCATGATAAAGAAGATTCAAAGAGAGAGAGATGCCAGCTCCTTTCATTCAGTCAGTAGCTTCAAACATTTCTGGACGTTTTTCAATGGCAAAAATCAATGAATATTGTAAATGCACAAAGAGTAATATCTCCACATTGCAAGGTGCAATTCTGAAATTTTTTTGCTTTTTCCTGCTCCTCTTAGCATGATAAAGAAGATTCAAAGAGAGTGAGATGCCAGCTCTTTTCATTCAGTCAGTAGCTTCAAACATTTCTGGTATATGAATAACATGATGTTTTTCAATGGCAAAAATCAATGAATATTGTAAATGCACAAACAGTAATTTCTCCGCATTGCAAGGTGCAATTCTGAAATTTTTTGCTTTTTCCTGCTAATCCTAGCATGATAAAGAAGATTCAAAGAGAGTGAGATGCCAGCTCCTTTCATTCAGTCAGTAGCTTCAAACATTCCTGGACGTTTTTCAATGGCAAAAATCAATGAATATTGTAAATGCACAAACAGTAATATCTCCACATTGCAAGGTGCAATTCTGAAATTTTTTGCTTTTTCCTGCTAATCCTAGCATGATAAAGAAGATTCAAAGAGAGTGAGATGCCAGCTCCTTTCATTCAGTCAGTAGCTTCAAACATTTCTGGACGTTTTTCAATGGCAAAAATCAATGAATATTGTAAATGCACAAACAGTAATATCTCCACATTGCAAGGTGCAATTCTGAAATTTTTTGCTTTTTCCTGCTAACCCTAGCATGATAAAGAAGATTCAAAGAGAGTGAGATGCCAGCTCCTTTCATTCAGTCAGTAGCTTCAAACATTTCTGGACGTTTTTCAATGGCAAAAATCAATGAATATTGTAAATGCACAAACAGTAATATCTTCACATTGCAAGGTGCAATTCTGAAATTTTTTGCTTTTTCCTGCTCCTCTTAGCATGATAAAGAAGATTCAAAGAGAGTGAGATGCCAGCTCTTTTCATTCAGTCAGTAGCTTCAAACATTTCTGGTATATGAATAACATGATGTTTTTCAATGGCAAAAATCAATGAATATTGTAAATGCATAAACAGTAATTTCTCCGCATTGCAAGGTGAAATTCTGAAATTTTTTGCTTTTTCCTGCTAATCCTAGCATGATAAAGAAGATTCAAAGAGAGTGAGATGCCAGCTCCTTTCATTCAGTCAGTAGCTTCAAACATTTCTGGTATATGAATAACATGATGTTTTTCAATGGCAAAAATCAATGAATATTGTAAATGCACAAACAGTAATTTCTCCGCATTGCAAGGTGCAATTCTGAAATTTTTTGCTTTTTCCTGCTTATCCTAGCATGATAAAGAAGATTCAAAGAGAATGAGATGCCAGCTCCTTTCATTCAGTCAGTAGCTTCAAACATTTCTGGACGTTTTTCAATGGCAAAAATCAATGAATATTGTAAATGCACAAACAGTAATATCTCCACATTGCAAGGTGCAATTCTGAAATTTTTTGCTTTTTCCTGCTAATCCTAGCATGATAAAGAAGATTAAAAGAGAGTGAGATGCCAGCTCCTTTCATTCAGTCAGTAGCTTCAAACATTTCTGGTATATGAATAACATGATGTTTTTCAATGGCAAAAATCAATGAATATTGTAAATGCACAAATAGTAATTTCTCCGCATTGCAAGGTGCAATTCTGAAATTTTTTGCTTTTTCCTGCTAATCCTAGCATGATAAAGAAGATTCAAAGAGAGTGAGATGCCAGCTCCTTTCATTCAGTCAGTAGCTTCAAACATTTCTGGATGTTTTTCAATGGCAAAAATCAATGAATATTGTAAATGCACAAACAGTAATATCTCCACATTGCAAGGTGCAATTCTGAAATTTTTTGCTTTTTCCTGCCAAACCTAGCATGATAAAGAAGATTCAAAGAGAGTGAGATGCCAGCTCCTTTCATTCAGTCAGTAGCTTCAAACATTTCTGGACGTTTTTCAATGGCAAAAATCAATGAATATTGTAAATGCACAAACAGTAATATCTCCACATTGCAAGGTGCAATTCTGAAATTTTTTGCTTTTTCCTGCTAATCCTAGCATGATAAAGAAGATTCAAAGAGAGTGAGATGCCAGCTCCTTTCATTCAGTCAGTAGCTTCAAACATTTCTGGACGTTTTTCAATGGCAAAAATCAATGAATATTGTAAATGCACAAACAGTAATTTCTCCGCATTGCAAGGTGCAATTCTGAAATTTTTTGCTTTTTCCTGCTAATCCTAGCATGATAAAGAAGATTCAAAGAGAGTGAGATGCCAGCTCCTTTCATTCAGTCAGTAGCTTCAAACATTTCTGGACGTTTTTCAATGGCAAAAATCAATGAATATTGTAAATGCACAAACAGTAATATCTCCACATTGCAAGGTGCAATTCTGAAATTTTTTGCTTTTTCCTGCTAATCCTAGCATGATAAAGAAGATTCAAAGAGAGTGAGATGCCAGCTCCTTTCATTCAGTCAGTAGCTTCAAACATTTCTGGACGTTTTTCAATGGCAAAAATCAATGAATATTGTAAATGCACAAACAGTAATATCTCCACATTGCAATGTGCAATTCTGAAATTTTTTGCTTTTTCCTGCTCCTCTTAGCATGATAAAGAAGATTCAAAGAGAGTGAGATGCAAGCTCTTTTCATTCAGTCAGTAGCTTCAAACATTTCTGGTATATGAATAACATGATGTTTTTCAATGGGAAAAATCAATGAATATTGTAAATGCACAAATAGTAATTTCTCCGCATTGCAAGGTGCAATTCTGAAATTTTTTGCTTTTTCCTGCTAATCCTAGCATGATAAAGAAGATTCAAAGAGAGTGAGATGCCAGCTCCTTTCATTCAGTCAGTAGCTTCAAACATTTCTGGATGTTTTTCAATGGCAAAAATCAATGAATATTGTAAATGCACAAACAGTAATATCTCCACATTGCAAGGTGCAATTCTGAAATTTTTTGCTTTTTCCTGCCAAACCTAGCATGATAAAGAAGATTCAAAGAGAGTGAGATGCCAGCTCCTTTCATTCAGTCAGTAGCTTCAAACATTTCTGGACGTTTTTCAATGGCAAAAATCAATGAATATTGTAAATGCACAAACAGTAATATCTCCACATTGCAAGGTGCAATTCTGAAATTTTTTGCTTTTTCCTGCTAATCCTAGCATGATAAAGAAGATTCAAAGAGAGTGAGATGCCAGCTCCTTTCATTCAGTCAGTAGCTTCAAACATTTCTGGACGTTTTTCAATGGCAAAAATCAATGAATATTGTAAATGCACAAACAGTAATTTCTCCGCATTGCAAGGTGCAATTCTGAAATTTTTTGCTTTTTCCTGCTAATCCTAGCATGATAAAGAAGATTCAAAGAGAGTGAGATGCCAGCTCCTTTCATTCAGTCAGTAGCTTCAAACATTTCTGGACGTTTTTCAATGGCAAAAATCAATGAATATTGTAAATGCACAAACAGTAATATCTCCACATTGCAAGGTGCAATTCTGAAATTTTTTGCTTTTTCCTGCTAATCCTAGCATGATAAAGAAGATTCAAAGAGAGTGAGATGCCAGCTCCTTTCATTCAGTCAGTAGCTTCAAACATTTCTGGACGTTTTTCAATGGCAAAAATCAATGAATATTGTAAATGCACAAACAGTAATATCTCCACATTGCAATGTGCAATTCTGAAATTTTTTGCTTTTTCCTGCTCCTCTTAGCATGATAAAGAAGATTCAAAGAGAGTGAGATGCAAGCTCTTTTCATTCAGTCAGTAGCTTCAAACATTTCTGGTATATGAATAACATGATGTTTTTCAATGGGAAAAATCAATGAATATTGTAAATGCACAAACAATAATTTCTCCGCATTGCAAGGTGCAATTCTGAATTTTTTTGCTTTTTCCTGCTAATCCTAGCATGATAAAGAAGATTCAAAGAGAGTGAGATGCCAGCTCCTTTCATTCAGTCAGTAGCTTCAAACATTTCTGGTATATGAATAACATGATGTTTTTCAATGGCAAAAATCAATGAATATTGTAAATGCACAAACAGTAATTTCTCCGCATTGCATGGTGCAATTCTGAAATTTTTTGCTTTTTCCTGCTAATCCTAGCATTATAAAGAAGATTCAAAGAGAGTGAGATGCCAGCTCCTTTCATTCAGTCAGTAGCTTCAAACATTTCTGGACGTTTTTCAATGGCAAAAATCAATGAATATTGTAAATGCACAAACAATAATATCTCCACATTGCAAGGTGCAATTCTGAAATTTTTTGCTTTTTCCTGCTAATCCTAGCATGATAAAGTAGATTCAAATAGAGTGAGATGCCAGCTCCTTTCATTCAGTCAGTAGCTTCAAACATTTCTGGACGTTTTTCAATGGCAAAAATCAATGAATATTGTAAATGCACAAACAGTAATATCTCCACATTGCAAGGTGCAATTCTGAAATTTTTTGCTTTTTCCTGCTAATCCTAGCATGATAAAGAAGATTCAAAGAGAGTGAGATGCCAGCTCCTTTCATTCAGTCAGTAGCTTCAAACATTTCTGGACGTTTTTCAATGGCAAAAATCAATGAATATTGTAAATGCACAAACAGTAATTTATCCGCATTGCAAGGTGCAATTCTGAAATTTTTTGCTTTTTCCTGCTAATCCTAGCATGATAAAGAAGATTCAAAGAGAGTGAGATGCCAGCTCCTTTCATTCAGTCAGTAGCTTCAAACATTTCTGGACGTTTTTCAATGGCAAAAATCAATGAATATTGTAAATGCACAAACAGTAATATCTCCACATTGCAAGGTGCAATTCTGAAATTTTTTGCTTTTTCCTGCTAATCCTAGCATGATAAAGAAGATTCAAAGAGAGTGAGATGCCAGCTCCTTTCATTCAGTCAGTAGCTTCAAACATTTCTCTACGTTTTTCAATGGCAAAAATCAATGAATATTGTAAATGCACAAACAGTAATATCTCCACATTGCAAGGTGCAATTCTGAAATTTTTTGCTTTTTCCTGCTAATCCTAGCATGATAAAGAAGATTCAAAGAGAGTGAGATGCCAGCTCCTTTCATTCAGTCAGTAGCTTCAAACATTTTTGGACGTTTTTCAATGGCAAAAATCAGTGAATATTGTAAATGCACAAAGAGTAATATCTCCACATTGCAAGGTGCAATTCTGAAAATTTTTGCTTTTTCCTGCTCCTCTTAGCATGATAAAGAAGATTCAAAGAGAGTGAGATGCCAGCTCTTTTCATTCAGTCAGTAGCTTCAAACATTTCTGGTATATGAATAACATGATGTTTTTCAATGGCAAAAATCAATGAATATTGTAAATGCACAAACAGTAATTTCTCCGCATTGCAAGGTGCAATTCTGAAAATTTTTGCTTTTTCCTGCTAATCCTAGCATGATAAAGAAGATTCAAAGAGAGTGAGATGCCAGCTCCTTTCATTCAGTCATTAGCTTCAAACATTTCTGGACGTTTTTCAATGGCAAAAATCAATGAATTTTGTAAATGCACAAACAGTAATATCTCCACATTGCAAGGTGCAATTCTGAAATTTTTTGCTTTTTCCTGCTCCTCTTAGCATGATAAAGAAGATTCAAAGAGAGAGAGATGCCAGCTCCTTTCATTCAGTCAGTAGCTTCAAACATTTCTGGACGTTTTTCAATGGCAAAAATCAATGAATATTGTAAATGCACAAACAGTAATATCTCCACATTGCAAGGTGCAATTCTGAAATTTTTTGCTTTTTCCTGCTCCTCTTAGCATGATAAAGAAGATTCAAAGAGATTGAGATGCCAGCTCTTTTCATTCAGTCAGTAGCTTCAAACATTTCTGGTATATGAATAACATGATGTTTTTCAATGGCAAAAATCAATGAATATTGTAAATGCACAAACAGCAATTTCTCCGCATTGCAAGGTGCAATTCTGAAATTTTTTGCTTTTTCCTGCTAATCCTAGCATGATAAAGAAGATTCAAAGAGAGTGAGATGCCAGCTCCTTTCATTCAGTCAGTAGCTTCAAACATTTCTGGACGTTTTTCAATGGCAAAAATCAATGAATATTGTAAATGCACAAACAGTAATATCTCCACATTGCAAGGTGCAATTCTGAAATTTTTTGCTTTTTCCTGCTAATCCTAGCATGATAAAGAAGATTCAAAGAGAGTGAGATGCCAGCTCCTTTCATTCAGTCAGTAGCTTCAAACATTTCTGGACGTTTTTCAATGGCAAAAATCAATGAATATTGTAAATGCACAAACAGTAATATCTCCACATTGCAAGGTGCAATTCTGAAATTTTTTGCTTTTTCCTGCTAATCCTAGCATGATAAAGAAGATTCAAAGAGAGTGAGATGCCAGCTCCTTTCATTCAGTCAGTAGCTTCAAACATTTCTGGACGTTTTTCAATGGCAAAAATCAATGAATATTGTAAATGCACAAACAGTAATATCTCCACATTGCAAGGTGCAATTCTGAAATTTTTTGCTTTTTCCTGCTAATCCTAGCATGATAAAGAAGATTCAAAGAGAGTGAGATGCCAGCTCCTTTCATTCAGTCAGTAGCTTCAAACATTTCTGGACGTTTTTCAATGGCAAAAATCAATGAATATTGTAAATGCACAAACAGTAATATCTCCACATTGCAAGGTGCAATTCTGAAATGTTTTGCTTTTTCCTGCTAATCCTAGCATGATAAAGAAGATTCAAAG
Source organism: Phyllobates terribilis (assembly GCF_046119375.1). NCBI lineage: Eukaryota > Metazoa > Chordata > Amphibia > Anura > Dendrobatidae > Phyllobates > Phyllobates terribilis. The sequence continues at coordinate 433,329 of NW_027363256.1, forward strand.
AGAGTGAGATGCCAGCTCCTTTCATTCAGTCAGTAGCTTCAAACATTTCTGGACGTTTTTCAATGGCAAAAATCAATGAATATTGTAAATGCACAAACAGTAATATCTCCACATTGCAAGGTGCAATTCTGAAATTTTTTGCTTTTTCCTGCTCCTCTTAGCATGATAAAGAAGATTCAAAGAGAGTGAGATGCCAGCTCTTTTCATTCAGTCAGTAGCTTCAAACATTTCTGGTATATGAATAACATGATGTTTTTCAATGGGAAAAATCAATGAATATTGTAAATGCACAAACAGTAATTTCTCCGCATTGCAAGGCGCAATTCTGAATTTTTTTGCTTTTTCCTGCTAATCCTAGCATGATAAAGAAGATTCAAAGAGAGTGAGATGCCAGCTCCTTTCATTCAGTCAGTAGCTTCAAACATTTCTGGACGTTTTTCAATGGCAAAAATCAATGAATATTGTAAATGCACAAACAGTAATATCTCCACATTGCAAGGTGCAATTCTGAAATTTTTTGCTTTTTCCTGCTCCTCTTAGCATGATAAAGAAGACTCAAAGAGAGTGAGATGCCAGCTCTTTTCATTCAGTCAGTAGCTTCAAACATTTCTGGACGTTTTTCGATGGCAAAAATCAATGAATATTGTAAATGCACAAACAGTAATATCTCCACATTGCAAGGTGCAATTCTGAAATTTTTTGCTTTTTCCTGCTCCTCTTAGCATGATAAAGAAGATTCAAAGAGAGTGAGATGCCAGCTCTTTTCATTCAGTCAGTAGCTTCAAACATTTCTGGTATATGAATAACATGATGTTTTTCAATGGGAAAAATCAATGAATATTGTAAATGCACAAACAGTAATTTCTCCGCATTGCAAGGTGCAATTCTGAAATTTTTTGCTTTTTCCTGCTAATCCTAGCATGATAAAGAAGATTCAAAGAGAGTGAGATGCCAGCTCCTTTCATTCAGTCAGTAGCTTCAAACATTTCTGGATGTTTTTCAATGGCAAAAATCAATGAATATTGTAAATGCACAAACAGTAATATCTCCACATTGCAAGGTGCAATTCTGAAATTTTTTGCTTTTTCCTGCTCCTCTTAGCATGATAAAGAAGATTCAAAGAGAGTGAGATGCCAGCTCTTTTCATTCAGTCAGTAGCTTCAAACATTACTGGACGTTTTTCAATGGCAAAAATCAATGAATATTGTAAATGCACAAACAGTAATATCTCCACATTGCAAGGTGCAATTCTGAAATTTTTTGCTTTTTCCTGCTCCTCTTAGCATGATAAAGAAGATTCAAAGAGAGTGAGATGCCAGCTCTTTTCATTCAGTCAGTAGCTTCAAACATTTCTGGTATATGAATAACATGATGTTTTTCAATGGGAAAAATCAATGAATATTGTAAATGCACAAACAGTAATATCTCCACATTGCAAGGTGCAATTCTGAAATTTTTTGCTTTTTCCTGCTCCTCTTAGCATGATAAAGAAGATTCAAAGAGAGTGAGATGCCAGCTCTTTTCATTCAGTCAGTAGCTTCAAACATTTCTGGACGTTTTTCAATGGCAAAAATCAATGAATATTGTAAATGCACAAACAGTAATATCTCCACATTGCAAGGTGCAATTCTGAAATGTTTTGCTTTTTCCTGCTAATCCTAGCATGATAAAGAAGATTCAAAGAGAGTGAGATGCCAGCTCCTTTCATTCAGTCAGTAGCTTCAAACATTTCTGGTATATGAATAACATGATGTTTTTCAATGCCAAAAATCAATGAATATTGTAAATGCACAAACAGTAATTTTTCAGCATTGCAAGGTGCAATTCTGAAATTTTTTGCTTTTTCCTGCTAATCCTAGCATGATAAAGAAGATTCACAGAGAGTGAGATGCCAGCTTCTTTCATTCAGTCAGTAGCTTCAAACATTTCTGGACGTTTTTCAATGGCAAAAATCAATGAATATTGTAAATGCACAAACAGTAATATCTCCACATTGCAAGGTGCAATTCTGAAATTTTTTGCTTTTTCCTGCTCCTCTTAGCATGATAAAGAAGATTCAAAGAGAGTGAGATGCCAGCTCTTTTCATTCAGTCAGTAGCTTCAAACATTTCTGGACGTTTTTCGATGGCAAAAATCAATGAATATTGTAAATGCACAAACAGTAATATCTCCACATTGCAAGGTGCAATTCTGAAATTTTTTGCTTTTTCCTGCTCCTCTTAGCATGATAAAGAAGATTCAAAGAGAGTGAGATGCCAGCTCTTTTCATTCAGTCAGTAGCTTCAAACATTTCTGGTATATGAATAACATGATGTTTTTCAATGGGAAAAATCAATGAATATTGTAAATGCACAAACAGTAATTTCTCCGCATTGCAAGGTGCAATTCTGAAATTTTTTGCTTTTTCCTGCTAATCCTAGCATGATAAAGAAGATTCAAAGAGAGTGAGATGCCAGCTCCTTTCATTCAGTCAGTAGCTTCAAACATTTCTGGATGTTTTTCAATGGCAAAAATCAATGAATATTGTAAATGCACAAACAGTAATATCTCCACATTGCAAGGTGCAATTCTGAAATTTTTTGCTTTTTCCTGCTCCTCTTAGCATGATAAAGAAGATTCAAAGAGAGTGAGATGCCAGCTCTTTTCATTCAGTCAGTAGCTTCAAACATTACTGGACGTTTTTCAATGGCAAAAATCAATGAATATTGTAAATGCACAAACAGTAATATCTCCACATTGCAAGGTGCAATTCTGAAATTTTTTGCTTTTTCCTGCTCCTCTTAGCATGATAAAGAAGATTCAAAGAGAGTGATATGCCAGCTCTTTTCATTCAGTCAGTAGCTTCAAACATTTCTGGTATATGAATAACATGATGTTTTTCAATGGGAAAAATCAATGAATATTGTAAATGCACAAACAGTAATATCTCCACATTGCAAGGTGCAATTCTGAAATTTTTTGCTTTTTCCTGCTCCTCTTAGCATGATAAAGAAGATTCAAAGAGAGTGAGATGCCAGCTCTTTTCATTCAGTCAGTAGCTTCAAACATTTCTGGACGTTTTTCAATGGCAAAAATCAATGAATATTGTAAATGCACAAACAGTAATATCTCCACATTGCAAGGTGCAATTCTGAAATGTTTTGCTTTTTCCTGCTAATCCTAGCATGATAAAGAAGATTCAAAGAGAGTGAGATGCCAGCTCCTTTCATTCAGTCAGTAGCTTCAAACATTTCTGGTATATGAATAACATGATGTTTTTCAATGGCAAAAATCAATGAATATTGTAAATGCACAAACAGTAATTTTTCAGCATTGCAAGGTGCAATTCTGAAATTTTTTGCTTTTTCCTGCTAATCCTAGCATGATAAAGAAGATTCACAGAGAGTGAGATGCCAGCTTCTTTCATTCAGTCAGTAGCTTCAAACATTTCTGGACGTTTTTCAATGGCAAAAATCAATGAATATTGTAAATGCACAAACAGTAATATCTCCACATTGCAAGGTGCAATTCTGAAATTTTTTGATTTTTCCTGCTCCTCTTAGCATGATAAAGAAGATTCAAAGAGAGTGAGATGCCAGCTCTTTTCATTCAGTCAGTAGCTTCAAACATTTCAGGTATATGAATAACATGATGTTTTTCAATGGGAAAAATCAATGAATATTGTAAATGCACAAACAGTAATTTCTCCGCATTGCAAGGTGCAATTCTGAAATTTTTTGCTTTTTCCTGCTAATCCTAGAATGATAAAGAAGATTCAAAGAGAGTGAGATGCCAGCTCCTTTCATTCAGTCAGTAGCTTCAAACATTTCTGGACGTTTTTCAATGGCAAAAATCAATGAATATTGTAAATGCACAAACAGTAATATCTCCACATTGCAAGGTGCAATTCTGAAATTTTTTGCTTTTTCCTGCTCCTCTTAGCATGATAAAGAAGATTCAAAGAGAGTGAGATGCCAGCTCTTTTCATTCAGTCAGTAGCTTCAAATATTTCTGGTATATGAATAACATGATGTTTTTCAATGGCAAAAATCAATGAATATTGTAAATGCACAAACAGTAATTTCTCCGCATTGCAAGGTGCAATTCTGAAATTTTTTGCTTTTTCCTGCTAATCCTAGCATGATAAAGAAGATTCAAAGAGAGTGAGATGCCAGCTCCTTTCATTCAGTCAGTAGCTTCAAACATTTCTGGACGTTTTTCAATGGCAAAAATCAATGAATATTGTAAATGCACAAACAGTAATATCTCCACATTGCAAGGTGCAATTCTGAAATTTTTTGCTTTTTCCTGCTCCTCTTAGCATGATAAAGAAGATTCAAAGAGAGTGAGATGCCAGCTCTTTTCATTCAGTCAGTAGCTTCAAACATTTCTGGACGTTTTTCAATGGCAAAAATCAATGAATATTGTAAATGCACAAACAGTAATATCTCCACATTGCAAGGTGCAATTCTGAAATTTTTTGCTTTTTCCTACTCCTCTTAGCATGATAAAGAAGATTCAAAGAGAGTGAGATGCCAGCTCTTTTCATTCAGTCAGTAGCTTCATACATTTCTGGTATATGAATAACATAATGTTTTTCAATGGCAAAAATCAATGAATATTGTAAATGCACAAAGAGTAATTTCTCCGCATTGCAAGGTGCAATTCTGAAATTTTTTGCTTTTTCCTGCTAATCCTAGCATGATAAAGAAGATTCAAAGAGAGTGAGATGCCAGCTCCTTTCATTCAGTCAGTAGCTTCAAACATTTCTGGACGTTTTTCAATGGCAAAAATGAATGAATATTGCAAATGCACAAACAGTAATTTCTCCGTATTGCAAGGTGCAATTCTGAAATTTTTTGCTTTTTCCTGCTAATCCTAGCATGATAAAGAAGATTCAAAGAGAGTGAGATGCCAGCTCCTTTCATTCAGTCAGTAGCTTCAAACATTTCTGGACGTTTTTCAATGGCAAAAATCAATGAATATTGTAAATGCACAAACAGTAATATCTCCACATTGCAAGGTGCAATTCTGAAATTTTTTGCTTTTTCCTGCTAATCCTAGCATGATAAAGAAGATTCAAAGAGAGTGAGATGCCAGCTCCTTTCATTCAGTCAGTAGCTTCAAACATTTCTGGTATATGAATAACATGATGTTTTTCAATTTCAAAAATCAATGAATATTGTAAATGCACAAACAGTAATTTTTCCGCATTGCAAGGTGCGATTCTGAAATTTTTTGCTTTTTCTTGCTAATCCTAGCATGATAAAGAAGATTCACAGAGAGTGAGATGACAGCTTCTTTCATTCAGTCAGTAGCTTCAAACATTTCTGGACGTTTTTCAATGGCAAAAATCAATGAATATTTAAATGCACAAACAGTAATATCTCCACATTGCAAGGTGCAATTCTGAAATTTTTTGCTTTTTCCTGCTAATCCTAGCATGATAAAGAAGATTCAAAGAGAGTGAGATGCCAGCTCCTTTCATTCAGTCAGTAGCTTCAAACATTTCTGGACGTTTTTCAATGGCAAAAATCAATGAATATTGTAAATGCACAAACAGTAATATCTCCACATTGCAAGGTGCAATTCTGAAATTTTTTGCTTTTTCCTGCTAATCCTAGCATGATAAAGAAGATTCAAAGAGAGTGAGATGCCAGCTCCTTTCATTCAGTCAGTAGCTTCAAACATTTCTGGACGTTTTTCAATGGCAAAAATCAATGAATATTGTAAATGCACAAACAGTAATATCTCCACATTGCAAGGTGCAATTCTGAAATTTTTTGCTTTTTCCTGCTAATCCTAGCATGATAAAGAAGATTCAAAGAGAGTGAGATGCAAGCTCCTTTCATTCAGTCAGTAGCTTCAAACATTTCTGGACGTTTTTCAATGGCAAAAATCAATGAATATTGTAAATGCACAAACAGTAATATCTCCACATTGCAAGGTGCAATTCTGAAATTTTTTGCTTTTTCCTGCTCCTCTTAGCATGATAAAGAAGATTCAAAGAGAGTGAGATGCCAGCTCTTTTCATTCAGTCAGTAGCTTCAAGCATTTCTGGTATATGAATAACATGATGTTTTTCAATGGCAAAAATCAATGAATATTGTAAATGCACAAACAGTAATATCTCCACATTGCAAGGTGCAATTCTGAAATTTTTTGCTTTTTCCTGCTAATCCTAGCATGATGAAGAAGATTCAAAGAGAGTGAGATGCCAGCTCCTTTCATTCAGTCAGTAGCTTCAAACATTTCTGGACGTTTTTCAATGGCAAAAATCAATGAATATTGTAAATGCACAAACAGTAATATCTCCACATTGCAAGGTGCAATTCTGAAATTTTTTGCTTTTTCCTGCTCCTCTTAGCATGATAAAGAAGATTCAAAGAGAGTGAGATGCCAGCTCTTTTCATTCAGTCAGTAGCTTCAAACAATTCTTGTATATGAATAACATGATGTTTTTCAATGGCAAAAATCAATGAATATTGTAAATGCACAAAAAGTAATTTCTCCGCATTGCAAGGTGCAATTCTGAAATTTTTTGCTTTTTCCTGCTAATCCTAGCATGATAAAGAAGATTCAAAGAGAGTGAGATGCCAGCTCCTTTCATTCAGTCAGTAGCTTCAAACATTTCTGGACGTTTTTCAATGGCAAAAATCAATGAATATTGTAAATGCACAAACAGTAATATCTCCACATTGCAAGGTGCAATTCTGAATTTTTTGCTTTTTCCTGCTAATCCTAGCATGATAAAGAAGATTCAAAGAGAGTGAGATGCCAGCTCTTTTCATTCAGTCAGTAGCTTCAAACATTTCTGGTATATGAATAACATGATGTTTTTCAATGGCAAAAATCAATGAATATTGTAAATGCACAAACAGTAATATCTCCACATTGCAAGGTGCAATTCTGAAATTTTTTGCTTTTTCCTGCTCCTCTTAGCATGATAAAGAAGATTCAAAGAGAGTGAGATGCCAGCTCCTTTCATTCAGTCAGTAGCTTCAAACATTTCTGGATGTTTTTCAATGGCAAAAATCAATGAATATTGTAAATGCACAAACAGTAATATCTCCACATTGCAAGGTGCAATTCTAAAATTTTTTGCTTTTTCCTGCTAATCCTAGCATGTTAAAGAAGATTCAAAGAGAGTGAGATGCCAGCTCCTTTCATTCAGTCAGTAGCTTCAAACATTTCTGGACGTTTTTCAATGGCAAAAATCAATGAATATTGTAAATTCACAAACAGTAATTTCTCCGCATTGCAAGGTGCAATTCTGAAATTTTTTGCTTTTTCCTGCTCCTCTTAGCATGATAAAGAAGATTCAAAGAGAGTGAGATGCCAGCTCTTTTCATTCAGTCAGTAGCTTCAAACATTTCTGGACGTTTTTCAATGGCAAAAATCAATGAATATTGTAAATGCACAAACAGTAATATCTCCGCATTGCATGGTGCAATTCTGAAATTTTTTGCTTTTTCCTGCTAATCCTAGCATGATAAAGAAGATTCAAAGAGCGTGAGATGCCAGCTCCTTTCATTCAGTCAGTAACTTCAAACATTTCTGGACGTTTTTCAATGGCAAAAATCAATGAATATTGTAAATGCACAAACAGTAATATCTCCACATTGCAAGGTGCAATTCTGAAATTTTTTGCTTTTTCCTGCTAATCCTAGCATGATAAAGAAGATTCAAAGAGAGTGAGATGCCAGCTCCTTTCATTCAGTCAGTAGCTTCAAACATTTCTGGACGTTTTTCAATGGCAAAAATCAATGAATATTGTTAATGCACAAAGAGTAATATCTCCACATTGCAAGGTGCAATTCTGAAATTTTTTGCTTTTTCCTGCTAATCCTAGCATGATAAAGAAGATTCAAAGAGAGTGAGATGCCAGCTCCTTTCATTCAGTCAGTAGCTTCAAACATTTCTGCTATATGAATAACATGATGTTTTTCAATGCCAAAAATCAATGAATATTGTAAATGCACAAACAGTAATTTTTCCGCATTGCAAGGTGCAATTCTGAAATTTTTTGCTTTTTCCTGCTAATCCTAGCATGATGAAGAAGATTCAAAGAGAGTGAGATGCCAGCTCCTTTCATTCAGTAAGTAGCTTCAAACATTTCTGGACGTTTTTCAATGGCAAAAATCAATGAATATTGTAAATGCACAAACAGTAATATCTCCACATTGCAAGGTGCAATTCTAAAATTTTTTGCTTTTTCCTGCTAATCCTAGCATGTTAAAGAAGATTCAAAGAGAGTGAGATGCCAGCTCCTTTCATTCAGTCAGTAGCTTCAAACATTTCTGGACGTTTTTCAATGGCAAAAATCAATGAATATTGTAAATTCACAAACAGTAATTTCTCCGCATTGCAAGGTGCAATTCTGAAATTTTTTGCTTTTTCCTGCTCCTCTTAGCATGATAAAGAAGATTCAAAGAGAGTGAGATGCCAGCTCTTTTCATTCAGTCAGTAGCTTCAAACATTTCTGGACGTTTTTCAATGGCAAAAATCAATGAATATTGTAAATGCACAAACAGTAATATCTCCGCATTGCATGGTGCAATTCTGAAATTTTTTGCTTTTTCCTGCTAATCCTAGCATGATAAAGAAGATTCAAAGAGCGTGAGATGCCAGCTCCTTTCATTCAGTCAGTAACTTCAAACATTTCTGGACGTTTTTCAATGGCAAAAATCAATGAATATTGTAAATGCACAAACAGTAATATCTCCACATTGCAAGGTGCAATTCTGAAATTTTTTGCTTTTTCCTGCTAATCCTAGCATGATAAAGAAGATTCAAAGAGAGTGAGATGCCAGCTCCTTTCATTCAGTCAGTAGCTTCAAACATTTCTGGACGTTTTTCAATGGCAAAAATCAATGAATATTGTTAATGCACAAAGAGTAATATCTCCACATTGCAAGGTGCAATTCTGAAATTTTTTGCTTTTTCCTGCTAATCCTAGCATGATAAAGAAGATTCAAAGAGAGTGAGATGCCAGCTCCTTTCATTCAGTCAGTAGCTTCAAACATTTCTGCTATATGAATAACATGATGTTTTTCAATGCCAAAAATCAATGAATATTGTAAATGCACAAACAGTAATTTTTCCGCATTGCAAGGTGCAATTCTGAAATTTTTTGCTTTTTCCTGCTAATCCTAGCATGATGAAGAAGATTCAAAGAGAGTGAGATGCCAGCTCCTTTCATTCAGTAAGTAGCTTCAAACATTTCTGGACGTTTTTCAATGGCAAAAATCAATGAATATTGTAAATGCACAAACAGTAATATCTCCACATTGCAAGGTGCAATTCTGAAATTTTTTGCTTTTTCCTGCTCCTCTTAGCATGATAAAGAACATTCAAAGAGAGTGAGATGCCAGCTCTTTTCATTCAGTCAGTAGCTTCAAACAATTCTTGTATATGAATAACATGATGTTTTTCAATGGCAAAAATCAATGAATATTGTAAATGCACAAACAGTAATTTCTCCGCATTGCAAGGTGCAATTCTGAAATTTTTTGCTTTTTCCTGCTAATCCTAGCATGATAAAGAAGATTCAAAGAGAGTGAGATGCCAGCTCCTTTCATTCAGTCAGTAGCTTCAAACATTTCTGGACGTTTTTCAATGGCAAAAATCAATGAATATTGTAAATGCACAAACAGTAATATCTCCACATTGCAAGGTGCAATTCTGAATTTTTTGCTTTTTCCTGCTAATCCCAGCATGATAAAGAAGATTCAAAGAGAGTGAGATGCCAGCTCTTTTCATTCAGTCCGTAGCTTCAAACATTTCTGGTATATGAATAACATGATGTTTTTCAATGGCAAAAATCAATGAATATTGTAAATGCACAAACAGTAATATCTCCACATTGCAAGGTGCAATTCTGAAATTTTTTGCTTTTTCCTGCTCCTCTTAGCATGATAAAGAAGATTCAAAGAGAGTGAGATGCCAGCTCCTTTCATTCAGTCAGTAGCTTCAAACATTTCTGGATGTTTTTCAATGGCAAAAATCAATGAATATTGTAAATGCACAAACAGTAATATCTCCACATTGCAAGGTGCAATTCTGAAATTTTTTGCTTTTTCCTGCTAATCCTAGCATGTTAAAGAAGATTCAAAGAGAGTGAGATGCCAGCTCCTTTCATTCAGTCAGTAGCTTCAAACATTTCTGGACGTTTTTCAATGGCAAAAATCAATGAATATTGTAAATTCACAAACAGTAATTTCTCCGCATTGCAAGGTGCAATTCTGAAATTTTTTGCTTTTTCCTGCTCCTCTTAGCATGATAAAGAAGATTCAAAGAGAGTGAGATGCCAGCTCTTTTCATTCAGTCAGTAGCTTCAAATATTTCTGGTATATGAATAACATGATGTTTTTCAATGGCAAAAATCAATGAATATTGTAAATGCACAAACAGTAATTTCTCCGCATTGCAAGGTGCAATTCTGAAATTTTTTGCTTTTTCCTGCATGATAAAGAAGATTCAAAGAGAGTGAGATGCCAGCTCCTTTCATTCAGTCAGTAGCTTCAAACATTTCTGGACGTTTTTCAATGGCAAAAATCAATGAATATTGTAAATGCACAAACAGTAATATCTCCACATTGCAAGGTGCAATTCTGAAATTTTTTGCTTTTTCCTGCTCCTCTTAGCATGATAAAGAAGATTCAAAGAGAGTGAGATGCCAGCTCTTTTCATTCAGTCAGTAGCTTCAAACATTTCTGGACGTTTTTCAATGGCAAAAATCAATGAATATTGTAAATGCACAAACAGTAATATCTCCACATTGCAAGGTGCAATTCTGAAATTTTTTGCTTTTTCCTACTCCTCTTAGCATGATAAAGAAGATTCAAAGAGAGTGAGATGCCAGCTCTTTTCATTCAGTCAGTAGCTTCATACATTTCTGGTATATGAATAACATAATGTTTTTCAATGGCAAAAATCAATGAATATTGTAAATGCACAAAGAGTAATTTCTCCGCATTGCAAGGTGCAATTCTGAAATTTTTTGCTTTTTCCTGCTAATCCTAGCATGATAAAGAAGATTCAAAGAGAGTGAGATGCCAGCTCCTTTCATTCAGTCAGTAGCTTCAAACATTTCTGGACGTTTTTCAATGGCAAAAATCAATGAATATTGCAAATGCACAAACAGTAATTTCTCCGCATTGCAAGGTGCAATTCTGAAATTTTTTGCTTTTTCCTGCTAATCCTAGCATGATAAAGAAGATTCAAAGAGAGTGAGATGCCAGCTCCTTTCATTCAGTCAGTAGCTTCAAACATTTCTGGACGTTTTTCAATGGCAAAAATCAATGAATATTGTAAATGCACAAACAGTAATATCTCCACATTGCAAGGTGCAATTCTGAAATTTTTTGCTTTTTCCTGCTAATCCTAGCATGATAAAGAAGATTCAAAGAGAGTGAGATGCCAGCTCCTTTCATTCAGTCAGTAGCTTCAAACATTTCTGGTATATGAATAACATGATGTTTTTCAATTTCAAAAATCAATGAATATTGTAAATGCACAAACAGTAATTTTTCCGCATTGCAAGGTGCGATTCTGAAATTTTTTGCTTTTTCCTGCTAATCCTAGCATGATAAAGAAGATTCACAGAGAGTGAGATGACAGCTTCTTTCATTCAGTCAGTAGCTTCAAACATTTCTGGACGTTTTTCAATGGCAAAAATCAATGAATATTTAAATGCACAAACAGTAATATCTCCACATTGCAAGGTGCAATTCTGAAATTTTTTGCTTTTTCCTGCTCCTCTTAGCATGATAAAGAAGATTCAAAGAGAGTGAGATGCCAGCTCTTTTCATTCAGTCAGTAGCTTCAAACAATTCTTGTATATGAATAACATGATGTTTTTCAATGGCAAAAATCAATGAATATTGTAAATGCACAAAAAGTAATTTCTCCGCATTGCAAGGTGCAATTCTGAAATTTTTTGCTTTTTCCTGCTAATCCTAGCATGATAAAGAAGATTCAAAGAGAGTGAGATGCCAGCTCCTTTCATTCAGTCAGTAGCTTCAAACATTTCTGGACGTTTTTCAATGGCAAAAATCAATGAATATTGTAAATGCACAAACAGTAATATCTCCACATTGCAAGGTGCAATTCTGAATTTTTTGCTTTTTCCTGCTAATCCTAGCATGATAAAGAAGATTCAAAGAGAGTGAGATGCCAGCTCTTTTCATTCAGTCAGTAGCTTCAAACATTTCTGGTATATGAATAACATGATGTTTTTCAATGGCAAAAATCAATGAATATTGTAAATGCACAAACAGTAATATCTCCACATTGCAAGGTGCAATTCTGAAATTTTTTGCTTTTTCCTGCTCCTCTTAGCATGATAAAGAAGATTCAAAGAGAGTGAGATGCCAGCTCCTTTCATTCAGTCAGTAGCTTCAAACATTTCTGGATGTTTTTCAATGGCAAAAATCAATGAATATTGTAAATGCACAAACAGTAATATCTCCACATTGCAAGGTGCAATTCTAAAATTTTTTGCTTTTTCCTGCTAATCCTAGCATGTTAAAGAAGATTCAAAGAGAGTGAGATGCCAGCTCCTTTCATTCAGTCAGTAGCTTCAAACATTTCTGGACGTTTTTCAATGGCAAAAATCAATGAATATTGTAAATTCACAAACAGTAATTTCTCCGCATTGCAAGGTGCAATTCTGAAATTTTTTGCTTTTTCCTGCTCCTCTTAGCATGATAAAGAAGATTCAAAGAGAGTGAGATGCCAGCTCTTTTCATTCAGTCAGTAGCTTCAAACATTTCTGGACGTTTTTCAATGGCAAAAATCAATGAATATTGTAAATGCACAAACAGTAATATCTCCGCATTGCATGGTGCAATTCTGAAATTTTTTGCTTTTTCCTGCTAATCCTAGCATGATAAAGAAGATTCAAAGAGCGTGAGATGCCAGCTCCTTTCATTCAGTCAGTAACTTCAAACATTTCTGGACGTTTTTCAATGGCAAAAATCAATGAATATTGTAAATGCACAAACAGTAATATCTCCACATTGCAAGGTGCAATTCTGAAATTTTTTGCTTTTTCCTGCTAATCCTAGCATGATAAAGAAGATTCAAAGAGAGTGAGATGCCAGCTCCTTTCATTCAGTCAGTAGCTTCAAACATTTCTGGACGTTTTTCAATGGCAAAAATCAATGAATATTGTTAATGCACAAAGAGTAATATCTCCACATTGCAAGGTGCAATTCTGAAATTTTTTGCTTTTTCCTGCTAATCCTAGCATGATAAAGAAGATTCAAAGAGAGTGAGATGCCAGCTCCTTTCATTCAGTCAGTAGCTTCAAACATTTCTGGTATATGAATAACATGATGTTTTTCAATGCCAAAAATCAATGAATATTGTAAATGCACAAACAGTAATTTTTCCGCATTGCAAGGTGCAATTCTGAAATTTTTTGCTTTTTCCTGCTAATCCTAGCATGATGAAGAAGATTCAAAGAGAGTGAGATGCCAGCTCCTTTCATTCAGTAAGTAGCTTCAAACATTTCTGGACGTTTTTCAATGGCAAAAATCAATGAATATTGTAAATGCACAAACAGTAATATCTCCACATTGCAAGGTGCAATTCTGAAATTTTTTGCTTTTTCCTGCTCCTCTTAGCATGATAAAGAACATTCAAAGAGAGTGAGATGCCAGCTCTTTTCATTCAGTCAGTAGCTTCAAACAATTCTTGTATATGAATAACATGATGTTTTTCAATGGCAAAAATCAATGAATATTGTAAATGCACAAACAGTAATTTCTCCGCATTGCAAGGTGCAATTCTGAAATTTTTTGCTTTTTCCTGCTAATCCTAGCATGATAAAGAAGATTCAAAGAGAGTGAGATGCCAGCTCCTTTCATTCAGTCAGTAGCTTCAAACATTTCTGGACGTTTTTCAATGGCAAAAATCAATGAATATTGTAAATGCACAAACAGTAATATCTCCACATTGCAAGGTGCAATTCTGAATTTTTTGCTTTTTCCTGCTAATCCCAGCATGATAAAGAAGATTCAAAGAGAGTGAGATGCCAGCTCTTTTCATTCAGTCCGTAGCTTCAAACATTTCTGGTATATGAATAACATGATGTTTTTCAATGGCAAAAATCAATGAATTTTGTAAATGCACAAACAGTAATATCTCCACATTGCAAGGTGCAATTCTGAAATTTTTTGCTTTTTCCTGCTCCTCTTAGCATGATAAAGAAGATTCAAAGAGAGTGAGATGCCAGCTCCTTTCATTCAGTCAGTAGCTTCAAACATTTCTGGATGTTTTTCAATGGCAAAAATCAATGAATATTGTAAATGCACAAACAGTAATATCTCCACATTGCAAGGTGCAATTCTGAAATTTTTTGCTTTTTCCTGCTAATCCTAGCATGTTAAAGAAGATTCAAAGAGAGTGAGATGCCAGCTCCTTTCATTCAGTCAGTAGCTTCAAACATTTCTGGACGTTTTTCAATGGCAAAAATCAATGAATATTGTAAATTCACAAACAGTAATTTCTCCGCATTGCAAGGTGCAATTCTGAAATTTTTTGCTTTTTCCTGCTCCTCTTAGCATGATAAAGAAGATTCAAAGAGAGTGAGATGCCAGCTCTTTTCATTCAGTCAGTAGCTTCAAACATTTCTGGACGTTTTTCAATGGCAAAAATCAATGAATATTGTAAATGCACAAACAGTAATATCTCCGCATTGCATGGTGCAATTCTGAAATTTTTTGCTTTTTCCTGCTAATCCTAGCATGATAAAGAAGATTCAAAGAGCGTGAGATGCCAGCTCCTTTCATTCAGTCAGTAGCTTCAAACATTTCTGGACGTTTTTCAATGGCAAAAATCAATGAATATTGTTAATGCACAAAAAGTAATATCTCCACATTGCAAGGTGCAATTCTGAAATTTTTTGCTTTTTCCTGCTAATCCTAGCATGATAAAGAAGATTCAAAGAGAGTGAGATGCCAGCTCCTTTCATTCAGTCAGTAGCTTCAAACATTTCTGGTATATGAATAACATGATGTTTTTCAATGGCAAAAATCAATGAATATTGTAAATGCACAAACAGTAATTTTTCCGCATTGCAAGGTGCAATTCTGAAATTTTTTGCTTTTTCCTGCTAATCCTAGCATGATAAAGAAGATTCAAAGAGATTGAGATGCCAGCTCTTTTCATTCAGTCAGTAGCTTCAAACATTTCTGGTATATGAATAACATGATGTTTTTCAATGGCAAAAATCAATGAATATTGTAAATGCACAAACAGTAATTTATCCGCATTGCAAGGTGCAATTCTGAAATTTTTTGCTTTTTCCTGCTAATCCTAGCATGATAAAGAAGATTCAAAGAGAGTGAGATGCCAGCTCCTTTCATTCAGTCAGTAGCTTCAAACATTTCTGGACGTTTTTCAATGGCAAAAATCAATGAATATTGTAAATGCACAAACAGTAATATCTCCACATTGCAAGGTGCAATTCTGAATTTTTTTGTTTTTTCCTGCTAATCCTAGCATGATAAAGAAGATTCAAAGAGAGTGAGATGCCAGCTCCTTTCATTCAGTCAGTAGCTTCAAACATTTCTGGACGTTTTTCAATGGCAAAAATCAATGAATATTGTAAATGCACAAACAGTAATATCTCCACATTGCAAGGTGCAATTCTGAAATTTTTTGCTTTTTCCTGCTAATCCTAGCATGATAAAGAAGATTCAAAGAGAGTGAGATGCCAGCTCCTTTCATTCAGTCAGTAGCTTCAAACATTTCTGGACGTTTTTCAATGGCAAAAATCAATGAATATTGTAAATGCACAAACAGTAATATCTCCACATTGCAAGGTGCAATTCTGAAATTTTTTGCTTTTTCCTGCTAATCCTAGGATGATAAAGAAGATTCAAAGAGAGTGAGATGCCAGCTCCTTTCATTCAGTCAGTAGCTTCAAACATTTCTGGACATTTTTCAATGGCAAAAATCAATGAATATTGTAAATGCACAAACAGTAATTTCTCCGCATTGCAAAGTGCAATTCTGAAATTTTTTGCTTTTTCCTGCTAATCCTAGCATGATAAAGAAGATTCAAAGAGAGTGAGATGCCAGCTCCTTTCATTCAGTCAGTAGCTTCAAACATTTCTGGACGTTTTTCAATGGCAAAAATCAATGAATATTGTAAATGCACAAACAGTAATATCTCCACATTGCAAGGTGCAATTCTGAAATTTTTTGCTTTTTCCTGCTAATCCTAGCATGATAAAGAAGATTCAAAGAGAGTGAGATGCCAGCTCCTTTCATTCAGTCAGTAGCTTCAAACATTTCTGGACGTTTTTCAATGGCAAAAATCAATGAATATTGTAAATGCACAAACAGTAATATCTCCACATTGCAAGGTGCAATTCTGAAATTTTTTGCTTTTTCCTGCTCCTCTTAGCATGATAAAGAAGATTCAAAGAGAGTGAGATGCCAGCTCTTTTCATTCAGTCAGTAGCTTCAAACATTTCTGGTATATGAATAACATGATGTTTTTCAATGGCAAAAATCAATGAATATTGTAAATGCACAAACAATAATTTCTCCGCATTGCAAGGTGCAATTCTGAAATTTTTTGCTTTTTCCTGCTAATCCTAGCATGATAAAGAAGATTCAAAGAGAGTGAGATGCCAGCTCCTTTCATTCAGTGAGTAGCTTCAAACATTTCTGGACGTTTTTCAATGGCAAAAATCAATGAATATTGTAAATGCACAAACAGTAATATCTCCACATAGCAAGGTGCAATTCTGAAATTTTTTGCTTTTTCCTGCTAATCCTAGCATGATAAAGAAGATTCAAAGAGAGTGAGATGCCAGCTCCTTTCATTCAGTCAGTAGCTTCAAACATTTCTGGACGTTTTTCAATGGCAAAAGTCAATGAATATTGTAAATGCACAAACAGTAATATCTCCACATTGCAAGGTGCAATTCAGAAATTTTTTGCTTTTTCCTGCTAATCCTAGCATGATAAAGAAGATTCAAAGAGAGTGAGATGCCAGCTCCTTTCATTCAGTCAGTAGCTTCAAACATTTCTGGACGTTTTTCAATGGCAAAAATCAATGAATATTGTAAATGCACAAACAGTAATATCTCCACATTGCAAGGTGCAATTCTGAAATTTTTTGCTTTTTCCTGCTCCTCTTAGCATGATAAAGAAGATTCAAAGAGAATGAGATGCCAGCTCTTTTCATTCAGTCAGTAGCTTCAAACATTTCTGGTATATGAATAACATGATGTTTTTCAATGGCAAAAATCAATGAATATTGTAAATGCACAAACAGTAATTTATCCGCATTGCAAGGTGCAATTCTGAAATTTTTTGCTTTTTACTGCTAATCCTAGCATGATAAAGAAGATTCAAAGATAGTGAGATGCCAGCTCCTTTCATTCAGTCAGTAGCTTCAAACATTTCTGGACGTTTTTCAATGGCAAAAATCAATGAATATTGTAAATGCACAAACAGTAATATCTCCACATTGCAAGGTGCAATTCTGAAATTTTTTGCTTTTTCCTGCTAATCCTAGCATGATAAAGAAGATTCAAAGAGAGTTAGATGCAAGCTCCTTTCATTCAGTCAGTAGCTTCAAACATTTCTGGACGTTTTTCAATGGCAAAAATCAATGAATATTGTAAATGCACAAACAGTAATATCTCCACATTGCAAGGTGCAATTCTGAAATTTTTTGCTTTTTCCTGCTCCTCTTAGCATGATAAAGAAGATTCAAAGAGAGTGAGATGCCAGCTCTTTTCATTCAGTCAGTAGCTTCAAACATTTCTGGTATATGAATAACATGATGTTTTTCAATGGCAAAAATCAATGAATATTGTAAATGCACAAACAGTAATTTCTCCGCATTGCAAGGTGCAATTCTGAAATTTTTTGCTTTTTCCTGCTAATCCTAGCATGATGAAGAAGATTCAAAGAGAGTGAGATGCCAGCTCCTTTCATTCAGTCAGTAGCTTCAAACATTTCTGGACGTTTTTCAATGGCAAAAATCAATGAATATTGTAAATGCACAAACAGTAATATCTCCACATTGCAAGGTGCAATTCTGAAATTTTTTGCTTTTTCCTGCTCCTCTTAGCATGATAAAGAAGATTCAAAGAGAGTGAGATGCCAGCTCTTTTCATTCAGTCAGTAGCTTCAAACAATTCTTGTATATGAATAACATGATGTTTTTCAATGGCAAAAATCAATGAATATTGTAAATGCACAAACAGTAATTTCTCCACATTGCAAGGTGCAATTCTGAAATTTTTTGCTTTTTCCTGCTAATCCTAGCATGATAAAGAAGATTCAAAGAGAGTGAGATGCCAGCTCCTTTCATTCAGTCAGTAGCTTCAAACATTTCTGGACGTTTTTCAATGGCAAAAATCAATGAATATTGTAAATGCACAAACAGAAATATCTCCACATTGCAAGGTGCAATTCTGAATTTTTTGCTTTTTCCTGCTAATCCTAGCATGATAAAGAAGATTCAAAGAGAGTGAGATGCCAGCTCTTTTCATTCAGTCAGTAGCTTCAAACATTTCTGGTATATGAATAACATGATGTTTTTCAATGGCAAAAATCAATGAATATTGTAAATGCACAAACAGTAATATCTCCACATTGCAAGGTGCAATTCTGAAATTTTTTGCTTTTTCCTGCTCCTCTTAGCATGATAAAGAAGATTCAAAGAGAGTGAGATGCCAGCTCCTTTCATTCAGTCAGTAGCTTCAAACATTTCTGGACGTTTTTCAATGGCAAAAATCAATGAATATTGTAAATTCACAAACAGTAATTTCTCCGCATTGCAAGGTGCAATTCTGAAATTTTTTGCTTTTTCCTGCTCCTCTTAGCATGATAAAGAAGATTCAAAGAGAGTGAGATGCCAGCTCTTTTCATTCAGTCAGTAGCTTCAAACATTTCTGGACGTTTTTCAATGGCAAAAATCAATGAATATTGTAAATGCACAAACAGTAATATCTCCGCATTGCATGGTGCAATTCTGAAATTTTTTGCTTTTTCCTGCTAATCCTAGCATGATAAAGAAGATTCAAAGAGCGTGAGATGCCAGCTCCTTTAATTCAGTCAGTAACTTCAAACATTTCTGGACGTTTTTCAATGGCAAAAATCAATGAATATTGTAAATGCACAAACAGTAATATCTCCACATTGCAAGGTGCAATTCTGAAATTTTTTGCTTTTTCCTGCTAATCCTAGCATGATAAAGAAGATTCAAAGAGAGTAAGATGCCAGCTCCTTTCATTCAGTCAGTAGCTTCAAACATTTCTGGACGTTTTTCAATGGCAAAAATCAATGAATATTGTTAATGCACAAAGAGTAATATCTCCACATTGCAAGGTGCAATTCTGAAATTTTTTGCTTTTTCCTGCTAATCCTAGCATGATAAAGAAGATTCAAAGAGAGTGAGATGCCAGCTCCTTTCATTCAGTCAGTAGCTTCAAACATTTCTGGTATATGAATAACATGATGTTTTTCAATGGCAAAAATCAATGAATATTGTAAATGCACAAACAGTAATTTTTCCGCATTGCAAGGTGCAATTCTGAAATTTTTTGCTTTTTCCTGCTAATCCTAGCATGATAAAGAAGATTCAAAGAGATTGAGATGCCAGCTCTTTTCATTCAGTCAGTAGCTTCAAACATTTCTGGTATATGAATAACATGATGTTTTTCAATGGCAAAAATCAATGAATATTGTAAATGCACAAACAGTAATTTCTCCGCATTGCAAGGTGCAATTCTGAAATTTTTTGCTTTTTCCTGCTAATCCTAGCATGATAAAGAAGATTCAAAGAGAGTGAGATGCCAGCTCCTTTCATTCAGTCAGTAGCTTCAAACATTTCTGGACGTTTTTCAATGGCAAAAATCAATGAATATTGTAAATGCACAAACAGTAATATCTCCACATTGCAAGGTGCAATTCTGAATTTTTTTGTTTTTTCCTGCTAATCCTAGCATGATAAAGAAGATTCAAAGAGAGTGAGATGCCAGCTCCTTTCATTCAGTCAGTAGCTTCAAACATTTCTGGACGTTTTTCAATGGCAAAAATCAATGAATATTGTAAATGCACAAACAGTAATATCTCCACATTGCAAGGTGCAATTCTGAAATTTTTTGCTTTTTCCTGCTAATCCTAGCATGATAAAGAAGATTCAAAGAGAGTGAGATGCCAGCTCCTTTCATTCAGTCAGTAGCTTCAAACATTTCTGGACGTTTTTCAATGGCAAAAATCAATGAATATTGTAAATGCACAAACAGTAATATCTCCACATTGCAAGGTGCAATTCTGAAATTTTTTGCTTTTTCCTGCTAATCCTAGCATGATAAAGAAGATTCAAAGAGAGTGAGATGCCAGCTCCTTTCATTCAGTCAGTAGCTTCAAACATTTCTGGACGTTTTTCAATGGCAAAAATCAATGAATATTGTAAATGCACAAACAGTAATTTCTCCGCATTGCAAGGTGCAATTCTGAAATTTTTTGCTTTTTCCTGCTAATCCTAGCACGATAAAGAAGATTCAAAGAGAGTGAGATGCCAGCTCCTTTCATTCAGTCAGTAGCTTCAAACATTTCTGGACGTTTTTCAATGGCAAAAATCAATGAATATTGTAAATGCACAAACAGTAATATCTCCACATTGCAAGGTGCAATTCTGAAATTTTTTGCTTTTTCCTGCTAATCCTAGCATGATAAAGAAGATTCAAAGAGAGTGAGATGCCAGCTCCTTTCATTCAGTCAGTAGCTTCAAACATTTCTGGACGTTTTTCAATGGCAAAAATCAATGAATATTGTAAATGCACAAACAGTAATATCTCCACATTGCAAGGTGCAATTCTGAAATTTTTTGCTTTTTCCTGCTCCTCTTAGCATGATAAAGAAGATTCAAAGAGAGTGAGATGCCAGCTCTTTTCATTCAGTCAGTAGCTTCAAACATTTCTGGTATATGAATAACATGATGTTTTTCAATGGCAAAAATCAATGAATATTGTAAATGCACAAACAGTAATATCTCCACATAGCAAGGTGCAATTCTGAAATTTTTTGCTTTTTCCTGCTTATCCTAGCATGATAAAGAAGATTCAAAGAGAGTGAGATGCCAGCTCCTTTCATTCAGTCAGTAGCTTCAAACATTTCTGGACGTTTTTCAATGGCAAAAATCAATGAATATTGTAAATGCACAAACAGTAATATCTCCACATTGCAAGGTGCAATTCTGAAATTTTTTGCTTTTTCCTGCTAATCCTAGCATGATAAAGAAGATTCAAAGAGAGTGAGATGCCAGCTCCTTTCATTCAGTCAGTAGCTTCAAACATTTCTGGACGTTTTTCAATGGCAAAAATCAATGAATATTGTAAATGCACAAACAGTAATATCTCCACATTGCAAGGTGCAATTCTGAAATTTTTTCCTTTTTCCTGCTCCTCTTAGCATGATAAAGAAGATTCAAAGAGAATGAGATGCCAGCTCTTTTCATTCAGTCAGTAGCTTCAAACATTTCTGGTATATGAATAACATGATGTTTTTCAATGGCAAAAATCAATGAATATTGTAAATGCACAAACAGTAATTTATCCGCATTGCAAGGTGCAATTCTGAAATTTTTTGCTTTTTACTGCTAATCCTAGCATGATAAAGAAGATTCAAAGATAGTGAGATGCCAGCTCCTTTCATTCAGTCAGTAGCTTCAAACATTTCTGGACGTTTTTCAATGGCAAAAATCAATGAATATTGTAAATGCACAAACAGTAATATCTCCACATTGCAAGGTGCAATTCTGAAATTTTTTGCTTTTTCCTGCTAATCCTAGCATGATAAAGAAGATTCAAAGAGAGTGAGATGCCAGCTCCTTTCATTCAGTCAGTAGCTTCAAACATTTCTGGACGTTTTTCAATGGCAAAAATCAATGAATATTGTAAATGCACAAACAGTAATATCTCCACATTGCAAGGTGCAATTCTGAAATTTTTTGCTTTTTCCTGCTAATCCTAGCATGATAAAGAAGATTCAAAGAGAGTGAGATGCCAGCTCCTTTCATTCAGTCAGTAGCTTCAAACATTTCTGGACGTTTTTCAATGGCAAAAATCAATGAATATTGTAAATGCACAAACAGTAATTTCTCCGCATTGCAAGGTGCAATTCTGAAATTTTTTGCTTTTTCCTGCTAATCCTAGCATGATAAAGAAGATTCAAAGAGAGTGAGATGCCAGCTCCTTTCATTCAGTCAGTAGCTTCAAACATTTCTGGACGTTTTTCAATGGCAAAAATCAATGAATATTGTAAATGCACAAACAGTAATATCTCCACATTGCAAGGTGCAATTCTGAAATTTTTTGCTTTTTCCTGCTAATCCTAGCATGATAAAGAAGATTCAAAGAGAGTGAGATGCCAGCTCCTTTCATTCAGTCAGTAGCTTCAAACATTTCTGGACGTTTTTCAATGGCAAAAATCAATGAATATTGTAAATGCACAAACAGTAATATCTCCACATTGCAAGGTGCAATTCTGAAATTTTTTGCTTTTTCCTGCCCCTCTTAGCATGATAAAGAAGATTCAAAGAGAGTGAGATGCCAGCTCTTTTCTTTCAGTCAGTAGCTTCAAACATTTCTGGTATATGAATAACATGATGTTTTTCAATGGCAAAAATCAATGAATATTGTAAATGCACAAACAATAATTTCTCCGCATTGCAAGGTGCAATTCTGAAATTTTTTGCTTTTTCCTGCTAATCCTAGCATGATAAAGAAGATTCAAAGAGAGTGAGATGCCAGCTCCTTTCATTCAGTGAGTAGCTTCAAACATTTCTGGACGTTTTTCAATGGCAAAAATCAATGAATATTGTAAATGCACAAACAGTAATATCTCCACATAGCAAGGTGCAATTCTGAAATTTTTTGCTTTTTCCTGCTAAACCTAGCATGATAAAGAAGATTCAAAGAGAGTGAGATGCCAGCTCCTTTCATTCAGTCAGTAGCTTCAAACATTTCTGGACGTTTTTCAATGGCAAAAATCAATGAATATTGTAAATGCACAAACAGTAATATCTCCACATTGCAAGGTGCAATTCTGAAATTTTTTGCTTTTTCCTGCTAATCCTAGCATGATAAAGAAGATTCAAAGAGAGTGAGATGCCAGCTCCTTTCATTCAGTCAGTAGCTTCAAACATTTCTGGACGTTTTTCAATGGCAAAAATCAATGAATATTGTAAATGCACAAACAGTAATATCTCCACATTGCAAGGTGCAATTCTGAAATTTTTTCCTTTTTCCTGCTCCTCTTAGCATGATAAAGAAGATTCAAAGAGAATGAGATGCCAGCTCTTTTCATTCAGTCAGTAGCTTCAAACATTTCTGGTATATGAATAACATGATGTTTTTCAATGGCAAAAATCAATGAATATTGTAAATGCACAAACAGTAATTTATCCGCATTGCAAGGTGCAATTCTGAAATTTTTTGCTTTTTACTGCTAATCCTAGCATGATAAAGAAGATTCAAAGATAGTGAGATGCCAGCTCCTTTCATTCAGTCAGTAGCTTCAAACATTTCTGGACGTTTTTCAATGGCAAAAATCAATGAATATTGTAAATGCACAAACAGTAATATCTCCACATTGCACGGTGCAATTCTGAAATTTTTTGCTTTTTCCTGCTAATCCTAGCATGATAAAGAAGATTCAAAGAGAGTGAGATGCCAGCTCCTTTCATTCAGTCAGTAGCTTCAAACATTTCTGGACGTTTTTCAATGGCAAAAATCAATGAATATTGTTAATGCACAAAGAGTAATATCTCCACATTGCAAGGTGCAATTCTGAAATTTTTTGCTTTTTCCTGCTAATCCTAGCATGATAAAGAAGATTCAAAGAGAGTGAGATGCCAGCTCCTTTCATTCAGTCAGTAGCTTCAAACATTTCTGGTATATGAATAACATGATGTTTTTCAATGGCAAAAATCAATGAATATTGTAAATGCACAAACAGTAATTTTTCCGCATTGCAAGGTGCAATTCTGAAATTTTTTGCTTTTTCCTGCTAATCCTAGCATGATAAAGAAGATTCAAAGAGATTGAGATGCCAGCTCTTTTCATTCAGTCAGTAGCTTCAAACATTTCTGGTATATGAATAACATGATGTTTTTCAATGGCAAAAATCAATGAATATTGTAAATGCACAAACAGTAATTTCTCCGCATTGCAAGGTGCAATTCTGAAATTTTTTGCTTTTTCCTGCTAATCCTAGCATGATAAAGAAGATTCAAAGAGAGTGAGATGCCAGCTCCTTTCATTCAGTCAGTAGCTTCAAACATTTCTGGACGTTTTTCAATGGCAGAAATCAATGAATATTGTAAATGCACAAACAGTAATATCTCCACATTGCAAGGTGCAATTCTGAATTTTTTTGCTTTTTCCTGCTAATCCTAGCATGATAAAGAAGATTCAAAGAGAGTGAGATGCCAGCTCCTTTCATTCAGTCAGTAGCTTCAAACATTTCTGGACGTTTTTCAATGGCAAAAATCAATGAATATTGTAAATGCACAAACAGTAATATCTCCACATTGCAAGGTGCAATTCTGAAATTTTTTGCTTTTTCCTGCTAATCCTAGCATGATAAAGAAGATTCAAAGAGAGTGAGATGCCAGCTCCTTTCATTCAGTCAGTAGCTTCAAACATTTCTGGACGTTTTTCAATGGCAAAAATCAATGAATATTGTAAATGCACAAACAGTAATTTCTCCACATTGCAAGGTGCAATTCTGAAATTTTTTGCTTTTTCCTGCTAATCCTAGCATGATAAAGAAGATTCAAAGAGAGTGAGATGCCAGCTCCTTTCATTCAGTCAGTAGCTTCAAACATTTCTGGACGTTTTTCAATGGCAAAAATCAATGAATATTGTAAATGCACAAACAGTAATATCTCCACATTGCAAGGTGCAATTCTGACATTTTTTGCTTTTTCCTGCTAATCCTAGCATGATAAAGAAGATTCAAAGAGAGTGAGATGCCAGCTCCTTTCATTCAGTCAGTAGCTTCAAACATTTCTGGGCGTTTTTCAATGGCAAAAATCAATGAATATTGTAAATGCACAAACAGTAATATCTCCACATTGCAAGGTGCAATTCTGAAATTTTTTGCTTTTTCCTGCTCCTCTTAGCATGATAAAGAAGATTCAAAGAGAGTGAGATGCCAGCTCTTTTCATTCAGTCAGTAGCTTCAAACATTTCTGGTATATGAATAACATGATGTTTTTCAATGGCAAAAATCAATGAATATTGTAAATGCACAAACAATAATTTCTCCGCATTGCAAGGTGCAATTCTGAAATTTTTTGCTTTTTCCTGCTAATCCTAGCATGATAAAGAAGATTCAAAGAGAGTGAGATGCCAGCTCCTTTCATTCAGTGAGTAGCTTCAAACATTTCTGGACGTTTTTCAATGGCAAAAATCAATGAATATTGTAAATGCACAAACAGTAATATCTCCACATAGCAAGGTGCAATTCTGAAATTTTTTGCTTTTTCCTGCTAATCCTAGCATGATAAAGAAGATTCAAAGAGAGTGAGATGCCAGCTCCTTTCATTCAGTCAGTAGCTTCAAACATTTCTGGACGTTTTTCAATGGCAAAAATCAATGAATATTGTAAATGCACAAACAGTAATATCTCCACATTGCAAGGTGCAATTCTGAAATTTTTTGCTTTTTCCTGCTAATCCCAGCATGATAAAGAAGATTCAAAGAGAGTGAGATGCCAGCTCCTTTCATTCAGTCAGTAGCTTCAAACATTTCTGGACGTTTTTCAATGGCAAAAATCAATGAATATTGTAAATGCACAAACAGTAATATCTCCACATTGCAAGGTGCAATTCTGAAATTTTTTGCTTTTTCCTGCTCCTCTTAGCATGATAAAGAAGATTCAATGAGAATGAGATGCCAGCTCCTTTCATTCAGTCAGTAGCTTCAAACATTTCTGGTATATGAATAACATGATGTTTTTCAATGGCAAAAATCAATGAATATTGTAAATGCACAAACAGTAATTTATCCGCATTGCAAGGTGCAATTCTGAAATTTTTTGCTTTTTACTGCTAATCCTAGCATGATAAAGAAGATTCAAAGAGAGTGAGATGCCAGCTCCTTTCATTCAGTCAGTAGCTTCAAACATTTCTGGACGTTTTTCAATGGCAAAAATCAATGAATATTGTAAATGCACAAACAGTAATATCTCCACATTGCAAGGTGCAATTCTGAAATTTTTTGCTTTTTCCTGCTAATCCTAGCATGATAAAGAAGATTCAAAGAGAGTGAGATGCCAGCTCCTTTCATTCAGTCAGTAGCTTCAAACATTTCTGGACGTTTTTCAATGGCAAAAATCAATGAATATTGTAAATGCACAAACAGTAATATCTCCACATTGCAAGGTGCAATTCTGAAATTTTTTGCTTTTTCCTGCTAATCCTAGCATGATAAAGAAGATTCAAAGAGAGTGAGATGCCAGCTCCTTTCATTCAGTCAGTAGCTTCAAACATTTCTGGACGTTTTTCAATGGCAAAAATCAATGAATATTGTAAATGCACAAACAGTACTATCTCCACATTGCAAGGTGCAATTCTGAAATTTTTTGCTTTTTCCTGCTAATCCTAGCATGATAAAGAAGATTCAAAGAGAGTGAGATGCCAGCTCCTTTCATTCAGTCAGTAGCTTCAAACATTTCTGGACGTTTTTCAATGGCAAAAATCAATGAATATTATAAATGCACAAACAGTAATATCTCCACATTGCATGGTGCAATTCTGAAATTTTTTGCTTTTTCCTGCTAATCCTAGCATGATAAAGAAGATTCAAAGAGAGTGAGATGCCAGCTCCTTTCATTCAGTCAGTAGCTTCAAACATTTCTGGACGTTTTTCAATGGCAAAAATCAATGAATATTGTAAAATTCCCTCAATTAGTGAATATTTTCACAAAAAAGTGAAATTTTCAAAAATTCAGAAAATTGGCTGAAAATGACTAAATATCAAGGACTCATCGGGCGAATGGCTCTGGAACTGAAATCGGAACGCTCACTTACCTTTCACCTATGTGAAAGTCTGACAAATGCCTGAAAAATGACTAACTCCACAAAATTATTTTTTCAAATTTTTTTCAATTTTACCCACGTTCGATATATATTCTACCCACACACATGTGGGACTCTCTTGGTGTACCCTCACACATATTATTCCCTCATTTAGCGGATATTTTTATAAAAAATGACATTTTCAAAAAGTCAGAAAATTGGCTGAAAACGACTAAATATCAAGGACTCATCGGTCGAATCGCTCTGGAACTGAATTCAGAATGTTCAGTTTCATTTCCCCTCTCTGAAAGTCTAACAAATGCTGTAAAAATGACTTAGTCCAAAAAAATTATTTTTTCAACTTTTTTTCAATTTTACGCCCGTTCGATATATATTCTACCCAAACTCATTTGGAACTCTCCTGGGGTAGCCTCACACATTTTTCCCTCATTTAGCGGATATTTATACAAAAAAGAGAAATTTTCAAAATATCTGTACATTGGCTGAAAACGACTAAATATCAAGGACTCTTCGGGCGAATCGCTCTGGAACTGAAATCGAAATGCTCCCTGACATTTAGCCTCTCTGAAAGTCTGACAAATGGCAGAAAAATGACTAAGTCCAAAAAAATTTTATTTTCAACCTTTTTCAATTTTACCCCCGTGGGATATATATTCTACCCACACACATGTGGAACTCTCCTGGGGTACCCTAACACATATTATTCCCTCATTTAGCGGATATTTTAACAAAAAAGTGAAATTTTCAAAAAGTCAGAAAATTGGCAGAAAACCACTAAATATCAAGGACTCATTGGGCGAATCGCTCTGGAACTGAAATGGGAACGCTGACTGACATTTCCCCTCTCTGAAAGTCTGACAAACGCTGGAAAAATTACAGCCGAAAATAATTATTTTTTCAACTTTTTTTCAATTTTACCCCTGTTGGGATATTTATTCCACCCACACACATGTGGAACTCTCCTGGGGTACCCTCACAAAAATTATTCCCTCATTTGGCGGATATTTTAACAAAAAAGTGAAATTTTCAAAAATTCTGAATATTGGCTGAAAACGACTAAATATCAAGGACATATCTGGCGAATCGCTCTGGAACTGAAATCGGTATGCTCACTGACATTTCCCCTCTCTGAAAGTCTGAGAAACGCCAGAAAAATGACTAAGTCCCCCCAAATTTTTTTTTCACCTTTTTTTCAATTTTACCCCCGTGGGATATATATACTACCCACACACATTTGGATCTCTCCTGGGGTACCCTCACTCAAATTATTCCCTCATTAAATGGATATTTTCCCAAAAAACTGAAATTTTCAAAAATTCATTAAATTGGCTGAAAACGACCAAATATCAAGGACTCATCGGGCGAATCGCTCTGGAACTG
The DNA here is from genome assembly GCF_046119375.1 of Phyllobates terribilis. NCBI lineage: Eukaryota > Metazoa > Chordata > Amphibia > Anura > Dendrobatidae > Phyllobates > Phyllobates terribilis. Next base: position 461,776 of record NW_027363256.1, read on the forward strand.
AAATCGGAACACTCACTGATAATTCCCCTCTCTGAAAGTCTGACAAACGCAGGAAAAATGACTAAGTCTAAAAAGATTTTTTTTCAACTTTTTTCAATTTTACCCCCGTGGGATATACACTGCTCAAAAAAATAAAGGGAACACTCAAATAACATAACCTAGATCTGAATGAATGAAATATTCTCATTGAATACTTTGTTCTGTACGAAGTTGAATGTGCTGACAACAAAATCACACAAAAATCATCAATGGAAATCAAATTTATTAACGAATGGAGGCCTGGATTTGGAGTCACCCCCAAAATTAAAGTGGATAAGCGCATTACAGGCTGATCCAACTTTGATGTAATGTCCTTAAAATAAGTCAAAATGAGGCTCAGTATTGTGTGTGGCCTTCACGTGCCTATATAACCTGCCTACAACGCCTGGGCATGCTCCTGATGAAGTTGCAGATGGTCTCCTGTGGGATCTCCTCCCAGACCTCGACTAAAGCATCCATTAACTCCTGGACAGTCTGTGGTGCAACGTTACGTTGGTGGATGGAGCGAGACATGATGTCCCAGATGTGCTAAATTGGATTCAGGTCTGGTGAACGGGCAAGCCAGTCCATAGCTTCAATGCCTTCATTTTGCAGGAACTGCTGACACACTCCAGCCACATGAGGTCTGGCATTGTCCTGCAATAGGAGGAACCCAGGGCCAACCGTGCCAGCATATGGTCTCACAAGGGGTCTGAGGATCTCACCTCGGTGCCTAATGGCAGTCAGGCTTCCTCTGGCGAGCACACGGAGTGCTGTGCTGCCCTCCAAAGAAATGCCACCCCACACCATTACTGACCCACTGCCAAACCGGTCATGCTGAAGGATGTTGCAGGCAGCAGATCGCTCTCCACGGTGTCCCCAGACTCTGTCACGTCTGTCAAATGTGCTCAGTGTGAACCTGCTTTCATCTGTGAAGAGTACAGTGCGTCAGTGGCGACTTTGTCAATCCTGGCGTTCTGTGGCAAATGCCAAGCGTTCTGCACGGTGTTGGGATGTGAGCACAACCCCCATCTATGGATGCCGGGCCCTCATACAACCCTCATGGAGTCGGTTTCTAACCATTTGTACAGACATATGCATATTTGTGGCCTGATGGAGGTCATTTTGCAGGGCTTTGGCAGTGCTCCTCCTGTTCCTCCTTGCACAAAGGAGAAGTTAACTGTCCTGCTGCTGGATTGTTGCCCTCCTATGGCTCCCTCCACATCTCCTGGAATCTGCTCCATGCTGTGGATACTGTGCTGACAGACACAGCTACCCTTCTTACCACAGCTCGCATTGATGTGCCCTCCTGGATGAACTGCACTACCTGAGCAACTTCTGTGGGTTGCAGTGTAGACATCACCTCATGGTACTGCAACTCTAGGGTTGAGAGCAATGGCAAAAGGAAAAAGTGACCAAAACAACAGCCAAAAAGCATGAGAATAGAGAAATGGTCTGTGGTCACCACCTGCAGAACCACTCCATTACAGGGGGTATCTTGCTAATTGCCGATCATTTCTACCAGTTGTCTGTTCCATTTGCACAACAGCAGGAGAAACTGATTCACAATCAGTGTTGCTTCATAACTGGACAGGTAGATTTCACAGAAGTGTTAGTGACTTGGAGTTACATTGTGTTGTTTACGTGTAGTGTTGAGCCACCCCCGTAGTGTTCGAGTTCGGTTCGGTTCGTCGAACACCCGTGTGTTCGCCGAACTGTTCGTCGAACTGTTCGTCAAACACCTTTGAACACCGTTAAAACCAATAGCAGGCAAACAAAAACACATAGAAACACATAGAAAACACCTTCAAAGGTGTCCAAAAGCTGACAAACTGCTCAGAAGACACAACTAACACATGGAAAAGTGACAAGTACATATAGTCATGCGAAAAGAAAAGAGGTGGAGGAGTAAAAGGAGGGGGAGACACAGATATAGGCATGTCATGCCCTTCTAAAATCCAAAAAGTGAGAAGCCGACACGTTCAGTCCGCTCCTGCCCGTGCCACCTCTGCGTCGCCGGGTTTGTGCCAGAGCCGCGGTGAACCCTGACGGCCAGCCCCCCTCTCCCAATAGTGGTGCCTGTCCGCTGGTGGGACGAGCGAGCCCCCCTGTGGTGGAGGCAGCTCTAAGCTTTTTAATTTAAATTGTCTCTCTAATTTGAATGAATGCACTTTAAATCCATTTACAAGGATCTATTGGAGGGCAAGTCTCATGCCAGCAGCCGCGTAATTCCAGCTCCAGTAGCGTCCACTAAAGCTGCTGCAGTTAAAAAGTTTTTATAAGGATCGAGCTCGACTGTCCACCGCAAGGCATCCTACTGCCAGTCCCAGCCCCTATGCCTTGGGGTGCCTCCTGATGCTCTTCACTGAGTATCCCGTGGTCCCGAAGCATTTCCTTTGAAAAAATTAAGTGTCCAAACTACAGGTGGTGTAGCTTGCTTAACAGCCGGGATAATCCGCTGACTAGCAGACACTGCTACTAGGCACAAAGTATTTCCTGGGCTAGATGCAGTTAAAAATTTGTAATTAGATACTCTCGTTGGATGCTGAGAAAGCATTCCATAGAGTCTCCTGGCACGCTATATATGATTGTCTTAAAAAGCTTGGGGTAGGGGTCTAGGGGACCCCTTTATAGCCAAAATCACGGCCCTGTATCGCAATATGTCACCTAGGCTGAAGATAGATGGAACTGTAGCACCCTGAGGGCTCGGTTGCTACAGAGGTATTGCACCTCACCCAGAGGTGTGATATCTCACTCTCAGGTAAGGATGTAGTGTGGATCAGGACCCGACACCTGCATGCATTACACCACATTGCCATGGGGCAGGGCGACCAATATGCCCCTGAGATGGGCACGACAGTCCCTGTCACTGGCTGGAGTGGGGGGAAGGAACACTGAGGAAGGGGAACCCTGTAGTGCAGGAGCAGGAAGGAAGCAGTTCCTGGGTGCATTGAGAAGGGAGTATAAAAGGTGGGCACCATCTTAGTTCAGTGCAGAGAAGTCTGAGCAGAAGTGGCAGGGAGCAGGGGCTCTGCATGAGCTCTGCTCCGGAGGCGGGCCTAGTAACAGAGGCCCAGGCCTGGAAGAGGGAGAAGGAAGGAAGAGGAGCAGAGAAGGCTCCAGGAATGAGGAACGAAGGGATCCCAGGGATGCGGACGGGCGAGTCGCCACCGCACGCCCGAATCCACCTGCGTGGAGGGGTCAGGCCAAAGGGGGAGACCGGTCCCCGAAACTAGTGGAGGCAGGAAACGACCCTCAGCTAGAAACAGGAGGCTGTGACATTTTATGTGGCGCAGCCCCTCGCTACACCCGCTAGGAAGGCACCACATAGGGTCAGGGAAACTGGCGCCAAGTTTACCAAGAGGAGGCCCAAGGCAGCCGGACAGAAGGGTTGGTAAGAAAGGCCAGACAAAGGACACACAAAGGGGGTCCTGTGAAGCGCTCCAAAGTTATCTGGGAGTTGTCTGAGCCCCTCACCTGGTGAGCGCAGTACGACGTGGGCAGCCGTTACCTGCAGACGTGGTCTGGATAATAAGAACTGTGAGTAAAGGCCCTGGACTGCATCACTGACTCCGTGTCGTTACTAGAGATGAGCGTTGTTCTACTCGAACTGTTCGCCAATCTCAAATTCGAGCTGTTTTGGGCGGTGTTCGAGCCGTTCGGCGAACACGAACAATTTGAGAAATATTCGGCTGTTCGAGGTTATGTTCGATAACTGTTCATGCACCAAAATCATAACTGGATTTTTTCTCAGTAATGATGAAAATTAATGTTAATACGCAGTTTGAGTGTACAGCGGGGTGGGGGGAGGGGCAGGGGATGGATCTCTGCAGGAACAATGAAGATCTCCATTTTTTTTTCTCTTTCCCGCATTTACAGTGGGGAGGTGCAATCTGTCAGCCTATCAGCAGCGCGCACACGGAGCGAAGTGCTTTTTTTCACACAAGCAAGGGCATGTGTCATTGGCAGTGTATGTCACATGTCCTTGCCCTATAAGACCAAGCCATTTTCCCCGTCGCCACCATTTTCTCACTGCTGCAGCTGCGTGTTAGACGGCACCGCTGTTGCTGTGTGCGCTATACCTTGTTAATTTCAAGCCAATTTTCGCACAAATCTACAGATAGCTTGGGAGTAGGGAATAGTTGTGATTGCAGTCCTTTTAAGGACTAGGTTACAGCATTTCCTACGACTTTAATCAGGCAGGTCTGTGGTCTTAAATAGATAGATTGTGGGAGTAAAGACTAATTGTAATTGGAGTCCTTTTCAGGACTAGGTTACATCAGTTCCTATCAGTTTTTGCCAGGCAGGTCTGTGCCAGTGCTGTGCAAGTTTTTTTCACAGCATTTGGCTGAATCTAGCAAAGCTAATCCTTTTTGGCCTATTGCAGAGTGTGTTAATCAGTGGAGTAGCCTATCTGTGTTGCAAGATATACCACCTGTGTATAGAATACCAATTTTTTTACTGCACCTAGTGAAGTAAAATCTTTTGGGCATAGCATCATTCTATTACTCCATCTATACTGACCTCCATCAGGTTGCAAATTGAATATAATTTTTTTCTGCATCTAGCTCTGAAAAAATATTGGGCTTCTAGCTGTGTGTGGGACTTGTTCTATTAATCCATCTATACAGACCTCCATCAGGTTGCAAACTGAATATATTTTTTTCTGCATCTACCTCTGAAAAAATATTGGGCTTCTAGCTGTGTGTGGGACTTGTTGTATTAGTCCATCTATACTGACCTCCATCAGGTTGCAAACTGAATATATTTTTTTCTGCATCTACCTCTGAAAAAATATTGGGCTTCTAGCTGTGTGTGGGACTTGTTGTATTAGTCCATCTATACTGACCTCCATCAGGTTGCAAACTGAATATATTTTTTTGTGCATCTAGCTCTGAAAAAATATTGGGCTTCTAGCTGTGTGTGGGACTTGTTCTATTAATCCATCTATACAGACCTCCATCAGGTTGCAAACTGAATATATTTTTTTCTGCATCTACCTCTGAAAAAATATTGGGCTTCTAGCTGTGTGTGGGACTTGTTGTATTAGTCCATCTATACTGACCTCCATCAGGTTGCAAACTGAATATATTTTTTTCTGCATCTACCTCTGAAAAAATATTGGGCTTCTAGCTGTGTGTGGGACTTGTTCTATTAATCCATCTATACAGACCTCAATCAGGTTGCAAATTGAATATAATTTTTTTCTGCATCTAACCCAGCCAATAGTTTTGTCCTAATACCACAGTTTGGCCACTCATCTCTGCTCGGTTCCCATCCATTGTTTTTTTGTGCAAACAACTCCAGAGTTGTGAATTAGTTAACCACCAAAATGAGTGGAAAAAGGCCTGCTGCTGGTGGAAAGGGGAATAGGCGTGTTGGGAAGGGGAAAAAAGGTTGTGTCCGTGGGGTAGGTGTTAAAGCAACAGTAACATCTGCAGAAGAAAGACCATCTTCCAGCCAAACTAAAATGTCTACTTCTTTTAGCGGACAATGTGATAAGATCCCTTTCTTACGGCCATGCCAATCGCTACAAATTCCAGATGAGGCACAAAAACAGCAGGTGCTTCAACGGATATCAAGTGCTCCTTTAAGTGGGCTCTCCTCCACATCAACTTCAACATCACAAATACTCCAGTCCTCAAAGGTGTCACCCCAATCGCACTTGCTTCCTCACAGCTCCCAAATCTCCAGCTGCCCGTCTGAGTATGAGGTAGAACAGATGGTTGAGTCTGCAGAGCTGTTTACTCATACTATAGCCTGGGAATCAGAGGTCGACTCCAGCGCTTCTGTGAATCCAGACGAGGAAATGATCTGCACTGATGCCCAGAATCTTTATGAGTCGGATCCAGGACCAGACGCAGAAGGTTCTGTCATAATGTAGACCCTCATTCCCAAACTGTAACTCCTGTTGGTGGAGACAATGAGAAAGACGATGATAAGACTCAAATACCTGATTGGAGCGACAACTTTAGTTTTTTGTCAGGGCAGGAACAGGTTGGCTCTGAGGACGACGGGTGTGATAACGCACAGGGTGATGATGATGAGGTTGGAGATCCCACTTACTGTCAACCCACAGTCAGCCAAGAGATGAGGTCAGCAGAGGAGGTGGAGGAAGATGCTAGTGACGACGAGGTCAGGTTGCGCCTTCCTGGACAGAGACGTAGTACTGGAAGCACGTCAACAACTGCATCCTCAAACACAACTCTGCCTCTCACCACAAGTCGTGGTGGCTCTTCAGGTCGCATGGGTGCTAAGCCTTGCATAGCCTAGGCATTTTTTCAGATCGATAAAGATGACCCAACTCGTGTTATCTGTAACATTTGTCAGCAAAAGCTAAGTAGAGGCCAAAAAATACATAGTTTGAGTACTTCATGCATGAACCGGCACATGGACATGAAGCATAAGTTGCAGTGGGAAGCTCAGTGTGCTACAATGCGGCCTAGCCGGCCGGGCCAACCGCCGTCTGCCATATCTTGTGCATCCGCGGCCTCTTCATCCTCTGTGACTGGGGGGACAGCAGTCACACCTGTTTTGGGGCGCAGACCTGCCACCTCTTTACCCGCAACAGTCAGCGTGATTGGCAGGTCATCATTTTCTTTGGAGGTGGTAACACCAGCTGGTGTTGAGCGCTGTCCGACATCGATAGCACCACCTTTGGATCAAGGCAACCTAACATGTCCGCCTGCATCTTCCTCACAGACCGGCAGTTTGCCGGGGACACCCTTATCAACCCCGTCTAAGCACAATAGCCAGCCCTCGGTCCCTCAGATGTGGACAAGTAAAAGATGATTTCCTCCAAGTGATGAGAAAGCTAAGAGGTTGAATTTCACCATCTGCAAGCTCTTGGCTACAGAAATGCTGCCTTTCCGCCTGGTGGACACAGAGGATTTTCGAGACCTTATGTCCGTCGCAGTGCCCCAGTACCAGATGACCAGTCGGCACTACTTCTCAAAGAAAGGTGTGCCTGCGCTCCACCAGCATGTCGCACACAACATCACCGCTTCTTTGAGAAACTCTGTGTGTGACAGGGTGCATTTCACCACAGACACTTGGACGAGTAGGCATGGACAGGGGCGTTACATGTCGCTGACTGGGCACTGGGTAACTATGGTGACAGCAGGACAAGGGGCTGCTGTCCAAGTCTTGCCGTCCCCACGAGTTGTGCGTCAATCCTCTTTATCTCAAAGTTCCTCCACTGCTTCTGCCTCCTCAACCTCCTCTCGGTCTTCCACCTGCACCCAAAGCCTGTCTGGTCATGCCACAAGCTTTCTAACTGCGCAGAAGGGATCCTGCACACCTCCTTACTATGCTGGCAGTAGGGCTCAACGTCATCAGGCGGTTTTTACATTGAAATGTCTGGGAAATGTGAGTCACACAGCTGAGGAGTTGTGGTCAGCTCTGGAGAACCAATTTCATGAATGGTTGTCTCCACTGGACCTGAAACCAGGGAAGGCCGTGTGCGACAATGCTGCAAACCTGGGTGCGGCCCTTCGCCGGGGCAATGTCACACACGTGCCTTGTATGGCTCACGTGTTGAACCTGGTTGTCCAGCAATTTTTAGCCCACTATTTCAGACTAGATGGCCTTCTGCAGAGTGCACGGTCGCTGTGTGCTCACATCCGCCGTTCGCATCCCGCAGCTCAGCGACTTACATCTCTACAGAAGTCGTTGGGCCTGCCACTTCACCGGCTAAAATGCGATGTGCCTACCCGGTGGAATTCAACTCTGCACATGTTGCAGCGACTGTGGCAGCACCGACAAGCCCTGGTGCAATACGTTCTGACATATAGCCTGGGCCAACGAGATTCAGAGGTGGGGCAAATCACGCTGGAGGAGTGGTCTCAGATCAGGGACCTATGCACCCTTCTGCACAGTTTTGAAATGGCGACGAAGATGTTTAGTGCTGACGATGCCATTATCAGCATGACTATTCCGGTGATTTACATGCTGGAGCACATGTTAAACAGAATTCGGAGTCAGGTGGTGGCACAAGAGGAGGTGGAGGAAGCAGAGGAGGAGGAGTTGTATGTGGAAGGGCTAACATCTGCAAGGTCCAGACGGTCGGCAGCACCAAGGCGGCAGGCATGTGAGGGTGGGGGAGATGGTTTTACCAGGGCGCATGGTAGCAGCCAAACTATTGAGGAAGGTGCAGGAGCCCAGGAAGAAGTGGAGGACGAACTGATGGAAGACTCATCAGATGAGGGAGACCTTGATCACATTTCTGTTGTGCGAGGTTGGGGGGAGAGGACAGAGGAAGGAAGCATGATTGTTACCTCGCCACCAACACAACAGGGACTTGGTGCTCCAGGATGCGCAACACACATGAGTGCCTTCTTGCTGCACTACCTGCAACATGACCCTCGAATTGTGAGAATTAGAAATAATCCTGACTACTGAGTTGCCACACTGTTAGATCCCCGGTACAAAAGTAAATTTGCAGAAATTATTCCTGCCATAGAAAGGGATGCACGCATGCAGGAGTATCAGCAGAGACTGTTGCAGAATCTTACATGTGCTTTTCCACAATATACCAGTGGTGCACGTAGTGAATCTCACAGTTCCAACTTGCCAACCGTGGGACCGTCAAGTGTTCAGCACTCAAACCGTAACAGAACCACAGTATCTGCTGGTAACATCAATTTTGCGGAATCATTTCACCACTTTTTTAGCCCATCCTTTGCAAGGCCACAGGAGACAAGAAGTCTGACACATAGTCAACGCCTAGAGACGATGGTACAGGAGTATCTCCAAGTAAACATTGAAGCCACGACTGTGTCACTGGACCCTTGCTCTTTTTGGGCTTCCAATCTGGATAAATGGCCGGAGCTAGCCACTTACGCCTTGGAGATCTTGTCATGCCCCGCAGCCAGCGTTTTGTCTGAACGTGTGTTCAGCGCTGCTGGTGGTGTGCTGACAGATAAGCGCACGCGGCTCTCCACTGATAATGTAGACAGATTCACGTTCATAAAGATGAACAAATCATGGATCCGAAACGACTTTTCTACCCCTGTGTCATCCTCGGGAGAGTAAAAGCTTGATGATTGGTTAAAATCACCCTACCAACCGTTTTAAGCTTTCAAATTACTAATCATGTTTATCTGTATCTTGGCTGGAAAATAATTTGGGCTTTGTAGCAGTGTGCAGCACTGATTCTATTAGGCCATCTACAATAAGCTCCACCAGATTTAAAATTACTAATCATGTTTATCTGTATCTTGACTGGAAAATAATTTGGGCTTTGTAGCAGTGTGCAGCACTGATCCTATTAGGCCATCTATACTAAAGCTTCACCAGATATAAAATTAATAATAATTTTTAGCTACATCTAGCCCGGAAAATTATTTTGGGGCTCCGAGATGCGCAAGACACATAAGTGCCTTCTTGCTGCACTACCTGCAGCATGACCCTCATATTGTCAGAATTCGAAGTAATCATGACTACTGGGTTGCCACACTCTTAGATCCCACAAACTTTTCGATCAACCTTTTCATTTTAATAAAGACCAAAAAAATGGTCATTTTTGAAATTATAAGCATTAGCAGGTTGTTAGAAACTGAAATCAAACAGTTTTCAACTCAAAACTTTATTCTAGGTGATGTTACATTTTCACATAGGACCCCTTGTTCAAAAGGAGCTTCTGAACTCTCTCGTCCATTGAATTTGTCAGGTTTTGGATGGTTTCTGCTTCAATTGTTTTGCATGAGGACAGAATACCCTCCCAGAGCTGTTGCTTAGATGTGAACTGCCTCCCGCCATCATAGACACTCCTTTTAATGATGCTCCAAAGGTTCTGAATGGGGTAGAGGTCAGGGGAGCATGGGGGTCACACCATAAGTTTGTCCCCTTTTATGCCCATATCAGCCAGAGATGCAGATGTTTTATGTGCAGCATGAGATGGTGCATTATCATGCAGAAAAATGATCTTGCTGTGAAATACACGGTTCTTCTTCTTGAACCATGGCAGGAAGTGCTGTTTGAGAAAATCCACATACATTATGGAGTTCATCTTTAGCGCCTTCAGGGATCCTAAAGGGGCCGACAATCTCTCTCCCCATGATTCCAGCCCAAAACATTACTCCACCTCCTCCTTGTTGGCGCTGTAGCCGTGTTTGCGTGGGGTGTCCATCAACCAGCCATCCTCCACTCCATCCATCTGGACCATCGAGCGCTGCACGGCACTCATCCGTGAACAAAACAGTTTTGAAATCAGTCTTCATGTAATGTTTCACCCACTGGAGCCGTTTCTGCTTGTGTGAAGTGGATAGAGGAGGTCGACAGGATAGCGTATGCACAGCTGCAAACCTCTGAAGGACCCTGCATCTTGTTGTTCGGGGGACGTTGGAGGCACAAGCAGCTTCAAAAACTTGTCTGCTGCTATGACAAGGCTTTTTTGCCGCTGCTCTTTCAACCTGACGTAATTGCCTGTAGGAAAGAGTCCTCAATTTGCCCTTATCAGCACGCACACGTGTGTACTGTGAATCAGCTACATACTTCTTGATTGCCAAGACACTTCATCCTGATCATCGCACAATGTTGATTGTAGTCATGCCTTGACCTAAACACTCCACAATTTGTTGCTTCTCAGCAGCCGACACATCCTTTTTCTTTCCCATTTTGGCAGAAAATGTAGGCTGCTTAATAATGTGAGACAGCCTTCTTAAGTAGTATAGCCTTTCATTGGACACAGCTGCCAAACTAATTAGCACAGGTGTCTGCAATTGCTTACAGTGATATAAAGAGCCCTGACACACATCACCATCAATGAGTTTAACTGACAAACAAACAAATTCTTCCCTTATCACTCCTAAACACTTTTTGCATAATAATTTGGAACGCAGTGTACATGTGCTTTTCCACAAAACACCAGTGGTTCACGTAGTGAATCTTACAGTTCTAACTTGCCAACCGTGGTCTGTATGGAGTTGTTCAATAAAGGGCCCAAAATTAAGATAACATAGATGGGAGAGGTCTCTATGAATAGGAATTCCTAAGTATTTGATACCCTGTGAGGGCCAGGCAAAGGGAAAGTTGGACTGGATGGAATCCTATATGGATTTGGGGAGGGAGACATCGAGGGCCTCAGACTTCGCTGCATTGATTTTAAAATTTGACCATGTAACAAAGTGATCTATTTCAGCCATAACAGCATGGATGGATATATGTGATTGAGTGATATATACTAGGACATCATCAGCAAATAGAGAGCACTTGTACTCGGTGCCTCCCACCTCAATCCACCTAATATTGGGGTTATGGCGAATTGATGAGAGCAGGTGCTCCGTCACTAGGATGTATAAGAGAGGGGACAGAGGACATCCCTGCCTTGTCCCATTGGTGATTGTGAAAGGTGATGAAAATGTTCTGATGCACCCCCTGGGCCTTGGGACACCCGGAGCCAGACCCTTTTTGGTGGATGCTGGTGGTTGTAGTCTTCGTGGCGGCGACCCGGTTCCGTGGCTCAGGGCGGTCAAACCAGTGGCGGAACTATTTATGTGGTTTTGATGTTTAAATGTCCGACTACGCCACCCGTGGATTGCGGTCAGAGTGAACCACCGCTGAAGGGCAGACCGCTGAGGCTGGTGTTGTGGGTGCAGCAGAGCGTAGCATAACTCCCCACGGGAGGAGTATAGCCTCAGGGCACTGTATGCGGAGGATGGGGGTGATGGTGCAGGGCAGCAGCAGTAACGACACGGAGTCAGTGATGCAGTCCAGGGCCTTTACTCACAGTTATTATTATCCAGACCACGTCTGCAGGTAACGGCTGCCCACGTCGTACTGTGCTCACCAGGTGAGGGGCTCAGACAACTCCCAGATAACTTTGGAGCGCTTCACAGGACCCCCTTTGTGTGTCCTTTGTCTGGCCTTTCTTACCAACCCTACTGTTCGGCTGCCTCGGGCCTCCTCTTGGTAAACTTGGCGCCAGTTTCCCTGACCCTATGTAGTGCCTTCCTAGCGGGTGTAGCGAGGGGCTGCGCCACATAAAATGTCACAGCCTCCGGTTTCTAGCTGAGGGTCGTTTCCTGCCTCCACTAGTTTCAGGGACCGGTCTCCCCCTTTGGTCTGACCCCTCCACGCAGGTGGATTCGGGCGTGCGGTGGCGACTCGCCCGTCCGCACCCCTGGGATCCCTTCATTCCTCGTTCCTGGAGCCTTCTCCGCTCCTCTTCCTTCCTTCTCCCTCTTCCAGGCCTGGGCCTCTCTTACTAGGCCCGCCTCCGGAGCAGAGCTCATGCAGAGCCCCTGCTCCCTGCCACTTCTGCTCAGACTTCTCTGCACTGAACTAAGATGGTGCCCACCTTTTATACTCCCTTCTCAATGCACCCAGGAACTGCTTCCTCCCTGCTCCTGCACTACAGGGTTCCCCTTCCTCAGTGTTCCCTCCCCCCACTCCAGCCAGGGACAGGGACTGTCGTGCCCATCTCAGAGGCATATTGGTCGCCCTGCCCCACGGCAATGTGGTGTAATGCATGCAGGTGTCGGGTCCTGATCCACACTCCATCCTTACCTGAGAGTGAGATATCACACCTCTGGGTGAGGTGCAATACCTCTGTAGCAACCGAGCCCTCAGGGTGCTACAGTTCCATTCTTCTTCAGCCTAGGTGACGTATTGTGATACAGGGCTGTGATTTTGGCTATAAAAGGGTCCCCTAGACCCCTACCCCAAGCTTTTTAAGAGAATCATATATGGCGTGCCAGGAGACTCTATGGAATGCTTTCTCAGCATCCAACGAGAGTATCTAATTACAAATTTTTAACTGCATCTAGCCCAGGAAATACTTTGTGCCTAGTAGCAGTGTCTGCTAGTCAGTGGATTATCCCGGCTGTTAAGCAAGCTACACCACCTGTAGTTTAGACACTTAATTTTTTCAAAGGAAATGCTTCGGGACCATGGGATACTCAGTGAAGAGCATCAGGAGGCACCCCAAGGCATAGGGGCTGGGACTGGAAGTAGGATGCCTTGCGGTGGACAGCCGAGCTCGATCCTTATAAAAGCTTTTTAAATGCAGCAGCTTTAGTGGACGCTACTGGAGCTGGAATTACGCGGCTGCTGGCATGAGACTTGCCCTCCAATAGACCCTTGTAAATGGATTTAAAGTGTATTCATTCAAATTAGAGAGACAATTTAAATTAAAAAGCTTAGAGCTGCCTCCACCACAGGGGGGCTCGCTCGACCCACCAGCGGACAGGCACCAGTATTGGGAGAGGGGGCTGGCCGTCAGGGTTCACCGCAGCTCTGGCACAAACCCGGCGACGCGGAGGTGGCACGGGCAGGAGCGGACTGAACGTGTCGGCTTCTCACTTTTTGGATTTTAGAAGGGCATGTCATGCCTATATCTGTGTCTCCCCCTCCTTTTACTCCTCCACCTCTTTTCTTTTCGCATGACTATATGTACTTGTCACTTTTCCATGTGTTAGTTGTGTCTTCTGAGCAGTTTGTCAGCTTTTGGACACCTTTGAAGGTGTTTTCTATGTGTTTCTATGTGTTTTTGTTTGCCTGCCATTTTTTTTAACGGTGTTCGAAGGTGTTCGACGAACAGTTCAGCGAACACACGGGTGTTCGACGAACCGAACCGAACTCGAACACTACGGGGGTGGCTCAACACTAGTCTTTACTGCTGCTGCCCTGCACCATCACCCCCATCCTCCGCATACACTGCCCTGAGGCTATACTCCTCCCGTGGGGAGTTATGCTACGCTCTGCTGCACCCACAACACCAGCCTCAGCGGTCTGCCCTGGAGCGGCGGTTCACTCTGACCGCAATCCACGGTTGGCCTAGTCGGACATTTAAAAATCAAAACCACATAAATAGTTCCACCACTGGTTTGACCGCCCTGAGCCACGGAACCGGGTCGCCGCCACGGAGACTACAACCACCAGCATCCACCAAAAAGGGTCCGGCTCCGGGTGTCCCAAGGCCCAGGGGGCGCGTCAGAACATTTTCATCACCTTTCACAATCACCAATGGGACAAGGCAGGGATGTTCTCTGTCCCCTCTCTTATACATCCTAGTGACGGAGCACCTGCTCTCATCAATTCGCCATAACCCCAATATTAGGTGGATTGAGGTGGGAGGCACCGAGTACAAGTGCTCTCTATTTGCTGATGATGTCCTAGTATATATCACTCAATCACATATATCCATCTATGCTGTTATGGCTGAAATAGATCACTTTGTTACATGGTCAAATTTTAAAATCAATGCAGCGTAGTCTGAGGCCCTCTATGTCTCCCTCCCCAAATCCATATAGGATTCCATCCAGTCCAACTTTCCCTTTGCCTGGCCCTCACAGGATATCAAATACTTAGGAATTCCTATTCATAGAGACCTCTCCCATCTATGTTATCTTAATTTTGGGCCCTTTATTGAACAACTCCATACAGACCACGGTTGGCAAGTTAGAACTGTAAGATTCACTACGTGAACCACTGGTGTTTTGTGGAAAAGCACATGTACACTGTGTTCCAAATTATTATGCAAACAGTGTTTAGGAGTGATAAGGGAAGAATTTGTTTGTTTGTTAGTTAAACTCATTGATGGTGATGTGTGTCAGAGCTCTTTATATCACTGTAAGCAATTGCAGACACCTGTGCTAATTAGTTTGGCAGGTGTGTCCAATGAAAGGCAAGACTACTTAAGAAGGCTGTCTCACATTATTAAGCAGCCTACATATTCTGCCAAAATGGGAAAGAAAAAGGATGTGTCGGCTGCTGAGAAGCAACAAATTGTGGAGTGTTTAGGTCAAGGCATGACTACAATCAACATTGTGCGATGATCAGGATGAAGTGTCTTGGCAATCAAGAAGTATGTAGCTGATTCACAGTACACACGTGTGCGTGCTGATAAGGGCAAATTGAGGACTCTTTCCTACAGGCAATTACGTCAGGTTGAAAGAGCAGCGGCAAAAAAGCCTTGTCATAGCAGCAGACAAGTTTTTGAAGCTGCTGGTGCCTCCAACGTCCCCCGAACAACAAGATGCAGGGTCCTTCAGAGGTTTGCAGCTGTGCATACGCCATCCTGTCGACCTCCTCTATCCACTTCACACAAGCAGAAACGGCTCCAGTGGGCCAAACATTACATGAAGACTGATTTCAAAACTGTTTTGTTCACGGATGAGTGCCGTGCAGCGCTCGATGGTCCAGATGGATGGAGTGGAGGATGGCTGGTTGATGGACACCCCACGCAAACACGGCTACAGCGCCAACAAGGAGGAGGTGGAGTAATGTTTTGGGCTGGAATCATGGGGAGAGAGATTGTCTGCCCCTTTAGGATCCCTGAAGGCGCTAAAGATGAACTCCATAATGTATGTGGATTTTCTCAAACAGCACTTCCTGCCATGGTTCAAGAAGAAGAACCGTGTATTTCACAGCAAGATCATTTTTTTGCATGATAATGCACCATCTCATGCTGCACATAAAACATCTGCATCTCTGGCTGATATGGGCATAAAAGGGGACAAACTTATGGTGTGACCCCCATGCTCCTCTGACCTCTACCCCATTCAGAACCTTTGGAGCATCATTAAAAGGAGTGTCTATGATGGTGGGAGGCAGTTCACATCTAAGCAACAGCTCTGGGAGGGTATTCTGTCCTCATGCAAAACAATTGAAGCAGAAACCATCCAAAACCTGACAAATTCAATGGACGAGAGAGTTCAGAAGCTCCTTTTGAACAAGGGGTCCTATGTGAAAATGTAACATCACCTAGAATAAAGTTTTGAGTTGAAAACTGTTTGATTTCAGTTTCTAACAACCTGCTAATTCTTATAATTTCAAAAATGACCATTTTTTTGGTCTTTATTAAAATGAAAAGGTTGATCGAAAAGTTTGGGGGATCTAAGAGTGTGGCAGCCCAGTAGTCATGATTACTTCGAATTCTGACAATATGAGGGTCATGCTGCAGGTAGTGCAGCAAGAAGGCACTTATGTGTATTGCGCATCTCGGAGCTCCAAAATTATTTTCCGGGCTAGATGCAGCTAAAAATTATTATTAATTTTAAATCTGGTGAAGCTTTAGTATAGATGGCCTAATAGGATCAGTGCTGCACACTGCTACAAAGCCCAAATTATTTTCCAGTCAAGATACAGATAAACATGATTAGTAATTTTAAATCTGGTGGAGCTTATTATAGATGGCCTAATAGAATCAGTGCTGCACACTGCTACAAAGCCCAAATTATTTTCCAGCCAAGATACAGATAAACATGATTAGTAATTTGAAAGCTTAAAACGGTTGGTAGGGTGATTTTAACCAATCATCAAGCTTTTTCTCTCCCCAGGATGACACAGGGGTAGAAAAGTCATTTCGGATCCATGATTTGTTCATCTTTATGAACGTGAGTCTGTCTACATTATCAGTGGAGAGCCGCGTGCGCTTATCTGTCAGCACACCACCAGCAGCGCTGAACACACGTTCAGACAGAACGCTGGCTGCGGGGCATGACAAGATCTCCAAGGCGTAAGTGGCTAGCTCCGGCCATTTATCCAGGTTGGAAGCCCAAAAAGAGCAAGGGTCCAGTGACACAGTCATGTCTTCAATGTTTACTTGGAGATACTCCTGTACCATCGTCTCTAGGCGTTGACTATGTGTCAGACTCTTGTCTCCTGTGGCCTTGCAAAGGATGGGCTAAAAAAGTGGTGAAATGATTCCGCAAAATTGATGTTACCAGCAGATACTGTGGTTCTGTTACGGTTTGAGTGCTGAACACTTGACGGTCCCACGGTTGGGAAGTTGGAACTGTGAGATTCACTACGTGCACCACTGGTATTTTGTGGAAAAGCACATGTAAGATTCTGCAGCAGTCTCTGCTGATACTCCTGCATGCGTGCATCCCTTTCTATGGCAGGAATAATTTCTGCAAATTTACTTTTGTACCGGGGATCTAACAGTGTGGCAACCCAGCAGTCAGGATTATTTCTAATTCTCACAATTCGAGGGTCATGTTGCAGGTAGTGCAGCAAGAAGGCACTCATGTGTGTTGTGCATCCAGGAGCACCAAGTCCCTGTTGTGTTGGTGGTGAGGTAACAATCATGCTTCCTTCCTCTGTCCTCTCCCCCCAACCTCGCACAACAGAAATGTGATCAAGGTCTCCCTCATCTGATGAGTCTTCCATCAGTTCGTCCTCCACTTCTTCCTGGGCTCCTGCACCTTCCTCACTAGTTTGGCTGCTACCATGCGCCCTGGTAAAACCATCTCCCCCACCCTCACATGCCTGCCGCCTTGGTGCTGCCGACCGTCTGGACCTTGCAGATGTTAGCCCTTCCGCATACAACTCCTCCTCCTCTACTTCCTCCACCTCCTCTTGTGCCACCACCTGACTCCGAATTCTGTTTAACATGTGCTCCAGCATGTAAATCACCGGAATAGTCATGCTGATAATGGTATCGTCAGCACTAAACATCTTCGTCGCCATTTCAAAACTGTGCAGAAGGGTGCATAGGTCCCTGATCTGAGATCACTCCTCCAGCGTGTGTTGCCCCACCTCTGGATCTCGTTGGCCCAGGCTATACGTCAGAACGTATTGCACCAGGGCTTGTCGGTGCTGCCACAGTCGCTGCAACATGTGCAGAGTTGAATTCCACCGGGTAGGCACATCGTATTTTAGCCGGTGAAGTGGCAGGCCCAACGACTTCTGTAGAGATGTAAGTCGCTGAGCTGCGGGATGCGAACGGCAGAAGTGAGCACACAGCGACCGTGCCCTCTGCAGAAGGCCATCTAGTCTGGGATAGTGGGCTAAAAATTGCTGGACAACCAGGTTCAACACGTGAGCCATACAAGGCACGTGTGTGACATTGCCCTGGCGAAGGGCCACACCCAGGTTTGCAGCATTGTCGCACACGGCCTTCCCTGGTTTAAGGTCCAGTGGAGACAACCATTCATGAAATTGGTTCTCCAGAGCTGACCACAACTCCTCAGCTGTGTGACTCACATTTCCCAGACATTTCAATGTAAAAACCGCCTGATGACGTTGAGCCCTACTGCCAGCATAGTAAGGAGGTGTGCAGGATCCCTTCTGCGCAGTTAGAAAGCTTGTGGCATGACCAGACAGGCTTTGGGTGCAGGTGGAAGACCGAGAGGAGGTTGAGGAGGCAGAAGCAGTGGAGGAACTTTGAGATAAAGAGGATTGACGCACAACTCGTAGGGATGGCAAGACTTGGACAGCAGCCCCTTGTCCTGCTGTCACCATAGTTACCCAGTGCCCAGTCAGCGACATGTAACGCCCCTGTCCATGCCTACTCGTCCAAGTGTCTGTGGTGAAATGCACCCTGTCACACACAGAGTTTCTCAAAGAAGCGGTGATGTTGTGTGCGACATGCTGGTGGAGCGCAGGCACACCTTTCTTTGAGAAGTAGTGCCGACTGGTCATCTGGTACTGGGGCACTGCGACGGACATAAGGTCTCGAAAATCCTATGTGTCCACCAGGCGGAAAGGCAGCATTTCTGTAGCCAAGAGCTTGCAGATGGTGAAATTCAACCTCTTAGCTTTCTCATGGCTAGGAGGAAATGGTCTTTTACTTGTCCACATCTGAGGGACCGAGGGCTGGCTATTGTGCTTAGACGGGGTTGATAAGGGTGTCCCCGGCAAACTGCCGGTCTGTGAGGAAGATGCAGGCGGACATGTTAGGTTGCCTTGATCCAAAGGTGGTGCTATCGATGTCGGACAGTGCTCAACACCAGCTGGTGTTACCACCTCCAAAGAAAATGATGACCTGCCAATCACGCTGACTGTTGCGGGTAAAGAGGTGGCAGGTCTGCGCCCCAAAACAGGTGTGACTGCTGTCCCCCCAGTCACAGAGGATGAAGAGGCCGCGGATGCACAAGATATGGCAGACGGCGGTTGGCCCGGCCGGCTAGGCCGCATTGTAGCACACTGAGCTTCCCACTGCAACTTATGCTTCATGTCCATGTGCCGGTTCATGCATGAAGTACTCAAACTATGTATTTTTTGGCCTCTACTTAGCTTTTGCTGACAAATGTTACAGATAACACGAGTTGGGTCATCTTTATCGATCTGAAAAAATGCCCAGGCTATGCAAGGCTTAGCACCCATGCGACCTGAAGAGCCACCACGACTTGTGGTGAGAGGCAGAGTTGTGTTTGAGGATGCAGTTGTTGACGTGCTTCCAGTACTACGTCTCTGTCCAGGAAGGCGCAACCTGACCTCATCGTCACTAGCATCTTCCTCCACCTCCTCTGCTGACCTCATCTCTTGGCTGACTGTGGGTTGACAGTAAGTGGGATCTCCAACCTCATCATCATCACCCTGTGCGTTATCACACCCGTCGTCCTCAGAGCCAACCTGTTCCTGCCCTGACAAAAAACTAAAGTTGTCGCTCCAATCAGGTATTTGAGTCTTATCATCGTCTTCCTCATTGTCTCCACCAACAGGAGTTACAGTTTGGGAATGAGGGTCTACATTATGGTCAGAACCTTCTGCGTCTGGTCCTGGATCCGACTCATAAAGATTCTGGGCATCAGTGCAGATCATTTCCTCGTCTGGATTCACAGAAGCGCTGGAGTCGACCTCTGATTCCCAGGCTATAGTATGAGTAAACAGCTCTGCAGACTCAACCATCTGTTCTACCTCATACTCAGACGGGCAGCTGGAGATTTGGGAGCTGTGAGGAAGCAAGTGCGATTGGGGTGACACCTTTGAGGACTGGAGTATTTGTGATGTTGAAGTTGATGTGGAGGAGAGCCCACTTAAAGGAGCACTTGATATCCGTTGAAGCACCTGCTGTTTTTGTGCCTCATCTGGAATTTGTAGCGATTGGCGTGGCCGTAAGAAAGGGATCTTATCACATTGTCCGCTAAAAGAAGTAGACATTTTAGTTTGGCTGGAAGATGGTCTTTCTTCTGCAGATGTTACTGTTGCTTTAACACCTACCCCACGGACGCAACCTTTTTTCCCCTTCCCAACACGCCTATTCCCCTTTCCACCAGCAGCAGGCCTTTTTCCACTCATTTTGGTGGTTAACTAATTCACAACTCTGGAGTTGTTTGCACAAAAAAACAATGGATGGGAACCAAGCAGAGCTGAGTGGCCAAAGTGTGGTATTAGGCCAAAACTATTGGCTGGGTTAGATGCAGAAAAAAATTATATTCAATTTGCAACCTGATGGAGGTCAGTATAGATGGACTAATAGAACAAGTCCCACACACAGCTAGAAGCCCAAATATTTTTTCAGAGGTAGATGCAGACAAAAAATTATTTTGAATTTGCAACCTGATGGAGGTCAGTATAGGTGGACTAATAGAACAAGTCCCACACTCTGCTAGAAGGCCAAATATTTTTTCAGAGCTAGATGCAGAAAAAAATTATATTCAGTTTGCAACCTGATGGAGGTCTGTATAGATGGATTAATAGAACAAGTCCCACACACAGCTAGAAGCCCAAATATTTTTTCAGAGGTAGATGCAGATAAAAATTATTTTTAATTTGCAACCTGATGGAGGTCTGTATAGATGGATTAATAGAACAAGTCCCACACACAGCTAGAAGCCCAATATTTTTTCAGAGGTAGATGCAGAAAAAAATATATTCAGTTTGCAACCTGATGGAGGTCAGTATATATGGAGTAATAGAACAAGTCCCACAAACAGCTAGAAGCCCAAATATTTTTTCAGAGGTAGATGTAGATAAAAATTATTTTAATTTGCAACCTGATGGAGGTCAGTATAGATGGACTAATAGAGAAAGTCCCACACACTGCTAGAAGGCCAAATATTTTTTCAGAGCTAGATGCAGATAAAAATTATATTCAATTTGCAACCTGATGGAGGTCAGTATAGATGGACTAATAGAACAAGTCCCACACACAGCTAGAAGCCCAAATATTTTTTCAGAGGTACTGTAGATGCAGATAAAAATTATTTTTAATTTGCAACCTGATGGAGGTCAGTATAGATAGACTAATACAACAAGTCCCACACACAGCTAGAAGCCCAATATTTTTTCAGAGGTAGATGCAGAAAAAAATATATTCAGTTTGCAACCTGATGGAGGTCAGTATATATGGAGTAACAGAACAAGTCCCACAAACAGCTAGAAGCCCAAATATTTTTTCAGAGGTAGATGTAGATAAAAATTATTTTAATTTGCAACCTGATGGAGGTCAGTATAGATGGACTAATAGAGAAAGTCCCACACACTGCTAGAAGGCCAAATATTTTTTCAGAGCTAGATGCAGATAAAAATTATATTCAATTTGCAACCTGATGGAGGTCAGTATAGATGGACTAATAGAGAAAGTCCCACACACTGCTAGAAGGCCAAATAGTTTTTCAGAGCTAGATGCAGATAAAAATTATATTCAATTTGCAACCTGATGGAGGTCAGTATAGATGGACTAATAGAACAAGTCCCACACACAGCTAGAAGCCCAAATATTTTTTCAGGGGTACTGTAGATGCAGATAAAAATTATTTTTAATTTGCAACCTTATGGAGGTCAGTATAGATGGACTAATAGAGAAAGTCCCACACACTGCTAGAAGGTCAAATATTTTTTAAGAGCTAGATGCAGAAAAAAATTATATTCAGTTTGCAACCTGATGGAGGTCAGTATAGATGGAGTAATAGAACAAGTCCCACACACAGCTAGAAGCACAATATTTTTTCAGAGGTAGATGCAGAAAAAAATATATTCAGTTTGCAACCTGATGGAGGTCTGTATAGATGGATTAATAGAACAAGTCCCACACACAGCTAGAAGCCCAATATTTTTTCAGAGGTAGATGCGGAAAAAAATATATTCAGTTTGCAACCTGATGGAGGTCTGTATAGATGGATTAATAGAACAAGTCCCACACACAGCTAGAAGCCCAATATTTTTTCAGAGGTAGATGCGGAAAAAAATATATTCAGTTTGCAACCTGATGGAGGTCAGTATAGATGGAGTAATAGAACAAGTCCCACACACAGCTAGAAGCACAATATTTTTTCAGAGGTAGATGCAGAAAAAAATATATTCAGTTTGCAACCTGATGGAGGTCTGTATAGATGGATTAATAGAACAAGTCCCACACACAGCTAGAAGCCCAATATTTTTTCAGAGGTAGATGCGGAAAAAAATATATTCAGTTTGCAACCTGATGGAGGTCAGTATAGATGGACTAATACAACAAGTCCCACACACAGCTAGAAGCACAATATTTTTTCAGAGGTAGATGCAGAAAAAAATATATTCAGTTTGCAACCTGATGGAGGTCTGTATAGATGGATTAATAGAACAAGTCCCACACACAGCTAGAAGCCCAATATTTTTTCAGAGGTAGATGCGGAAAAAAATATATTCAGTTTGCAACCTGATGGAGGTCTGTATAGATGGATTAATAGAACAAGTCCCACACACAGCTAGAAGCCCAATATTTTTTCAGAGGTAGATGCGGAAAAAAATATATTCAGTTTGCAACCTGATGGAGGTCAGTATAGATGGAGTAATAGAACAAGTCCCACACACAGCTAGAAGCACAATATTTTTTCAGAGGTAGATGCAGAAAAAAATATATTCAGTTTGCAACCTGATGGAGGTCTGTATAGATGGATTAATAGAACAAGTCCCACACACAGCTAGAAGCCCAATATTTTTTCAGAGGTAGATGCGGAAAAAAATATATTCAGTTTGCAACCTGATGGAGGTCAGTATAGATGGACTAATACAACAAGTCCCACACACAGCTAGAAGCCCAATATTTTTTCAGAGGTAGATGCAGAAAAAAATATATTCAGTTTGCAACCTGATGGAGGTCAGTATATATGGAGTAATAGAACAAGTCCCACAAACAGCTAGAAGCCCAAATATTTTTTCAGAGGTAGATGTAGATAAAAATTATTTTAATTTGCAACCTGATGGAGGTCAGTATAGATGGACTAATAGAGAAAGTCCCACACACTGCTAGAAGGCCAAATATTTTTTCAGAGCTAGATGCAGATAAAAATTATATTCAATTTGCAACCTGATGGAGGTCAGTATAGATGGACTAATAGAGAAAGTCCCACACACTGCTAGAAGGCCAAATATTTTTTCAGAGCTAGATGCAGATAAAAATTATATTCAATTTGCAACCTGATGGAGGTCAGTATAGATGGACTAATAGAACAAGTCCCACACACAGCTAGAAGCCCAAATATTTTTTCAGGGGTACTGTAGATGCAGATAAAAATTATTTTTAATTTGCAACCTTATGGAGGTCAGTATAGATAGACTAATAGAGAAAGTCCCACACACTGCTAGAAGGTCAAATATTTTTTAAGAGCTAGATGCAGAAAAAAATTATATTCAGTTTGCAACCTGATGGAGGTCAGTATAGATGGAGTAATAGAACAAGTCCCACACACAGCTAGAAGCACAATATTTTTTCAGAGGTAGATGCAGAAAAAAATATATTCAGTTTGCAACCTGATGGAGGTCTGTATAGATGGATTAATAGAACAAGTCCCACACACAGCTAGAAGCCCAATATTTTTTCAGAGGTAGATGCGGAAAAAAATATATTCAGTTTGCAACCTGATGGAGGTCAGTATAGATGGACTAATACAACAAGTCCCACACACAGCTAGAAGCCCAATATTTTTTCAGAGCTAGATGCAGAAAAAAATTATATTCAATTTGCAACCTGATGGAGGTCAGTATAGATGGACTAATAGAATGATGCTATGCCCAAAAGATTTTACTTCACTAGGTGCAGTAAAAAAATTGGTATTCTATACACAGGTGGTATATCTTGCAACACAGATAGGCTACTCCACTGACTAACACACTCTGCAATAGGCCAAAAAGGATTAGCTTTGCTAGATTCAGCCAAATGCTGTGAAAAAAACTTGCACAGCACTGGCACAGACCTGCCTGGCAAAAACTGATAGGAACTGATGTAACCTAGTCCTGAAAAGGACTCCAATTACAATTAGTCTTTACTCCCACAATCTATCTATTTAAGAGCACAGACCTGCCTGATAAAAGTCGTAGGAAATGCTGTAACCTAGTCCTTAAAAGGACTGCAATCACAACTATTCCCTACTCCCAAACTATCTGTAGATTTGTGCGAAAATTGGCTTGAAATTAACAAGGTATAGCACACACAGCAACAGCGGTGCCGTCTAACACGCAGCTGCAGCAGTGAGAAAATGGTGGCGACGGGGAAAATGGCTTGGTCTTATAGGGCAAGGACATGTGACATACACTGCCAATGACACATGCCCTTGCTTGTGTGAAAAAAAGCACTTCGCTCCGTGTGTGCGCTGCTGATAGGCTGACAGATTGCACCTCCCCACTGTAAATGCGGGAAAGAGAAAAAAAAAATGGAGATCTTCATTGTTCCTGCAGAGATCCATCCCCTGCCCCTCCCCCCACCCCGCTGTACACTCAAACTGCGTATTAACATTAATTTTCATCATTACTGAGAAAAAATCCAGTTATGATTTTGGTGCACGAACAGTTATCGAACATAACCTCGAACAGCCGAATTTTTCTCAAATCGTTCGTGTTCGCCGAACGGCTCGAACACCGCCCAAAACAGCTCGAATTTGAGATTGGCGAACAGTTCGAGTAGAACAACGCTCATCTCTATTTACGTGTTCCCTTTATTTTTTGAGCAGTGTATATTCTACCCACACACATGTGGAACTCTCTTGGGGTAACCTCACAGATATTATTCCCTCATTTAGCGGATATTTTCACAAAAAAGTGAAATTTTCAAAATGTCTGAAAATTGGTTGAAAACGACTAAATATCAAGGAGTCATCAGGCGAATCGCTCTGGAACTGAAATCGGAATGCTCACTGACGTTTCCCCTATCTGAAAGTCTGACAAACGCTGGAAAAATTACTAAGTTCAAAAAAAATTTATTTTCAACTTTTTTCAATTTTACCCCGTAGGATATATAATCTACCAACACACATTTGGAACTCTCCTGGGGTACCTTCACTCATATTATTACCTCATTTAACGGATATTTTCACAAAAAAAGTGACATTTTCAAAAATTCATTAAATTGGCTGAAAACGGCTACATTTCAAGGAATCAAGGGGCAAATTGCTCTGGAATTGAAATCTGAACGCTCACTTACTTTTTCCCTCTCTGAAAGTCTGAGAAATGCCGGAAAAATGACAAAGTCCAAAAAAAAATTCTTTCAATTTTTTTTAAATTTTACCACCCTGTGGGATATACATTCTAAACACACACATTTGGAACTCTCCTGTGGTACCCTCACACATATTATTCCCTCATTTAGCGGATATTTTTACAAAAAAGTTAAATTTTCAAAAATTCTGAAAATTAGATGAAAACCACTTAATGTCAAGGACTCATCGGGCGAATCGCTCTGGAACTGAAAATGGAACGCTCACTGACATTTCCCCTCTCTGAAAGTCAGACAAACGCTGGAAAAATAACTAAGTCCAAAAAAAAAATTTTTTCAACTTTTTTCAATTTTACCCCTTTGGGATAAATATTCTACCCACACACATGTGGAACTCTGCTGGGGTACCCTCACACAAATTATTCCCTTATTTAGCAGATATTCTTACAAAAAGTGAAATTTTCAAAAATTCGGAAAATTGGCTGAAAACGACTAAATACCAAGGACTCATCGGGCAAATCGCTCTGGAACTGAAATCGGTACACTCACTTCCATTTCCGCCTCTCTGAAAATCTGACAAACGCAGGAAAATAGACTAAGTCCTTCCAAATTATTTTTTCAACTTTATTTCAATTTTACCCTCGTGGGATATATATTCTACCCACACACATGTGGAACTCTGCTGGGGTACCCTCACACAAATTATTCCCTCATTTAGCAGATATTTTTACAAAAAGTGAAATTTTTAAAAATTCAGAAAATTGGCTGAAAACGACTAAATATCAAGAACTCATCGGGCGAATCGCTCTGGAACTGAAATCAGAACGCTAACTGACATTATCCTTCTGTGAAAGTCTGACAAATACCGAAAAATTACTAAGTTTCCCCCCCAAAAAATTTCAACTTTTTTTCAATTTTAACCCCAGTGGGATATATATTCTACCAACACACATTTGGAACTCTCCTGGGGTACCCTCACACATATTATTCCCTCATTTAACGGATATTTTCACAAAAAATAGAAATTTTCAAAAATTCATTATACTGGCTGAAAACGACTAAATATCAAGGACTCATCGGGCGAATAGCTCTTGAACTGAAATCGGAACGCTCACTGACATTTCCCCTCTCTGAAAGTCTGACAAACGTCGGAAAAATGACTCAGTCCCAAAAAAATTATTTTTTCAACTTTTTTTCAATTTTACCCCTGTGGGATATATATTCTACCCACACACATTTGGAACTCTCCTGGGGTACCCTCACAAATATTCTTCCCTCATTTAGTGGATATTTTCACAAAAAAGTGAAATTTTCAAAAATGTATAAAATTGGCATTAATTGACTAAATATCAAGGTCTCATCGGATGAATCGCTCTGGAACTGAGATCGGAACGCTCACTGACATTTCATTTCTTTGAAAGTCTGACAAACGCCGGAAAAATGACTAAGTCCCACAAAAAAAATTTTCAACTTTTTTTCAATTTTACCCCCATTTGATATATATTCTACTTACACACATGTGGAACTCTCCTGGGGTACCCACACACATATTATTCCCTCATTTAGCGGATATTTTCACAAAAAAGTGAAATTTTCACAAATTCAGAAAATTGGCTGAAAACAAATAAATATCAAGGACTCATTCGGGCGAATCGCTCTGGAACTGAAATCGGAGTGCTCACTTACATTTCCCCTCTCTGAAAGTCTGACAAATTCCCGAAAAATTACTAAGTTCAAAAACATTTTTTTTCAAATTTTTTTCAATTTTACCCCCGTTTGATATACATTCTACAAACACACATGTGGAACTCTCCTGGGGTACCCTCACACATATTATTCCCTCATTTAGCGGATATTTTCACAAAAAAGTGACATTTTCAAAAATTCATTAA
Organism: Phyllobates terribilis; assembly: GCF_046119375.1. Lineage (NCBI taxonomy): Eukaryota > Metazoa > Chordata > Amphibia > Anura > Dendrobatidae > Phyllobates > Phyllobates terribilis. Next base: position 488,767 of record NW_027363256.1, read on the forward strand.
ATAGGCTGAAAACGGGTAAATATCAAGGACTCATTGGGCAAATCGCTCTGGAACTGAAATCGGAGCGCTCACTTACATTTCCCCTTCTCTGAAAGTCTGACAAACGGCGGAAAAATGACTCAGTTCAAAAAAAAATATTTTTTCAACTTTTTTTCAATTTTACCCCCGTTTGATATATATTCTACAAACACAGATGTGGAACTCTCCTGGGGTACCCTCACACATATTATTCCCTCATTTAGCGGATATTTTCACAAAAAAAGTGAAAATTTAAAAAATTCATTATATTGGCTGAAAACAGCTAAATATCAAGGACTCATTGGGCAAATCGCTCTGGAACTGAAATCGGAATGCTCACTTACATTTCGACTTCTCTGAAAGTCTGACAAATGCCGGAAAAATGACTCAGTTCAAAAAAAAAATTTTTTCAACTTTTTTTCAATTTTACCCCTGTGGGATATATATTCTACCCACACACAAATGGAACTCTCCTGGGGTACACTAACACATATTGTTACCTCATTTAGCGGATTTTTTCACAAAAAAGTGAAATTTTCACAAATTTGGAAAATTAGCTGAAAACAACTAAATATCACAGACTCATCTGGCGAACCGTTCAGGTACTGAAATCAGAATGCTCACTGACATTTCCCCTCTCTGAAAGTCTGACAAACGCCAGAAAAATTACTAAGTCCTAAAAAATTAATTTTTCAACTTTTTTTCAATTTTACCCTCCTGGGATATATATTCTACCCACACACTTGTGGAACTCTCCTGGGGTACCCTCACACATATTATTCCCTCATTTAGCGGATATTTTCACAAAAAAGTGAAATTTTCACAAATTCAGAAAATTGGCTGAAAACGAATAAATATCAAGGACTCATTCGGGCGAATCGCTCTGGAGCTGAAATCGGAGTGCTCACTTACATTTCCCCTCTCTGTATGTCTGACAAATGCCTGAAAGATTACTAAGTTCAAAACCATTTTTTTTCAACTTTTTTTCAATTTTACCCTCCTGGGATATATATTCTACCCACACACATGTGGAACTCTCCTGGGGTACCCTGACACATTATTCACTCATTTAGCGGATATTTTCACAAAAAAGTGAAATTTTCAAAAATTCATTAAATAGGCTGAAAACGGGTAAATATCAAGGACTCATTGGGCAAATCGCTCTGGAACTGAAATCGGAGCGCTCACTTACATTTCCCCTTCTCTGAAAGTCTGACAAACGGCGGAAAAATGACTCAGTTCAAAAAAAAATATTTTTTCAACTTTTTTTCAATTTTACCCCCGTTTGATATATATTCTACAAACACAGATGTGGAACTCTCCTGGGGTACCCTCACACATATTATTCCCTCATTTAGTGGATATTTTCACAAAAAAGTGAAAATTTAAAAAATTCATTATATTGGCTGAAAACAGCTAAATATCAAGGACTCATTGGGCAAATCGCTCTGGAACTGAAATCGGAATGCTCACTTACATTTCGACTTCTCTGAAAGTCTGACAAACGCCGGAAAAATGACTCAGTTCAAAAAAAAAATTTTTTTAAACTTTTTTTCAATTTTACCCCTGTGGGATATATATTCTACCCACACACAAATGGAACTCTCCTGGGGTACACTAACACATATTGTTCCCTCATTTAGCGGATTTTTTCACAAAAAAAGTGAAATTTTCACAAATTGGGAAAATTAGCTGAAAACAACTAAATATCACAGACTCATCTGGCGAACCGTTCAGGAACTGAAATCAGAATGCTCACTAACATTTCCCCTCTCTGAAAGTCTGACAAACGCCAGAAAAATTACTAAGTCCTAAAAAATTAATTTTTCAACTTTTTTTCAATTTTACCCTCCTGGGATATATATTCTACCCACACACTTGTGGAACTCTCCTGGGGTACCCTCACACATATTATTCCCTCATTTAGCGGATATTTTCACAAAAAAGTGAAATTTTCACAAATTCAGAAAATTGGCTGAAAACGAATAAATATCAAGGACTCATTCGGGCAAATCGCTCTGGAGCTGAAATCGGAGTGCTCACTTACATTTCCCCTCTCTGTATGTCTGACAAATGCCCGAAAGATTACTAAGTTCAAAACCATTTTTTTTCAACTTTTTTTCAATTTTACCCTCCTGGGATATATATTCTACCCACACACATGTGGAACTCTCCTGGGGTACCCTGACACATTATTCCCTCATTTAGCGGATATTTTCACAAAAAAGTGAAATTTTCAAAATTTCAGAAAATTGGCTGAAAACGACTAAATATCAAGGACTCATCGGGCGAATCGCTCTGGAACTGAAATTGGACATGCTCACTGACATTTCCCCCTCTCTGAAAGTCTGACAAACGCCAGAAAAATGACTAAGCACAAATAAGGTTGTTTTCAACTTTTATTCAATTTTACCACCCCGTGGGATATATATTCTACCCACACTTTTGGAACTCTCCTGGGGTACCCTCACACATATTATTCCCTCATTTAGTGGACATTTTCACAAAAAAGTAAGATTTTCCAAAATTCAGAAAAATTGGCTGAAAACGAATGAATATCAAGGACTCATCGGGCAAATCGCTCTGGAACTGAAATCGTAATGCTCACTGACATTTCCCCTCTCTGAAAGTCTGAGAAACGCAGGAAAAATGACTAAGTCCAAAAAAATATTTATTTTCAACTTTTTTCAATTTTACCCCCGTGGGATATATATTCTACCCACACAAATGTGGATCTCTCCTGGGGTGCCCTCACACATATTATTCCCTCATTTAGCGAATATTTTCACAAAAAAGTATAATTTTCAAAATTCTGAAAATTGGCTGAAAACGAATAAATATCAAGGACTCATCGGGCAAATCGCTCTGGAACTGAAATCGGACATGCTCACTGACATTTCCTCATCTCCTGAAATCTGACACATGCCGGAACAATGACTAAATCCCCCCCAAAAAATTTTTAAACTTTTTTTTAAATTTTACCCCGTGGGATGTATATTTTACTCACACATTTGGAAATATCCTATGGTGCCCTAACACATATTATTCCCTCATTTAGGGGATATTTTCACAAAAAAGTGACATTTTCAAAAAGTCAAAAAATTGTCTGGAAACGACTAAATAGCATGGACTTATGGGTTGAATCGCTCTGGAAATTAAATCGGACACGCTCACTGACATTTCCCCCTCTCTGAAAATCTGACAGACGCCGGAAAAATTACTACGTTTTTTCAACATTTTTTCAATTTCACCCCCGTGGGAAATATATTCTAACCACACATTAGGATCTCTCCTGGGGTACCCTCACACATATTATTCCATCCTTTAGCGGATATTTACACAAAAAAAGTGAAATTTTCAAAAAGTCAGAAAATTAGCTGAAAACGACTAAATATGAAGGATTTAACAGGAGAATCGCTCTGGAAATGAAATTGGACATGCTCACTGACATTTCCCCCTCTCTGAAAGTCTGACAAACGACAGAAAAATGAATAAGTCCAAATTAATTTTAATTTCAACTTTTTTCAATTTTACCCCCGTGGAATATATATTCTACCCACACATTTGGAACTCTCCTGGGGTACCCTCACACATATTATTCCCTCCTTTAGTGGATATTTACACAAAAAAAGTGAAATTTTCAAAAAGTCAGAAAATTTGCTGAAAACTACTAAATATGAAGGACTTATCGGGAGAATCGCTCTGGAAATGAAATCGGACATGCTCACTGACATTTCCCCCTCTCTGAAACTCTGACAAATGCTGGAAAAATGACTAAGTCCAAAAATAATTTTTTTTCAACTTTTTTTCAATTTTACCCCCGTGGGATATATATTCTACCCACACATTTGGAACTCTCCTGGTGTACCCTCACACATATTATTCCCTCATTTAGTGGATATTTTCACAAAAAAGTGATATTTTCAAAAAGTCATAAAATTGGCTGAAAACGACTAAATAACAAGGACTCAATGGGCGTATCACTCTGGAACTGAAATCGGAATGCTCACTGACATTTCCCCGCTCTGAAAGTCTAACAAACGCCGGAAAAAATACTAAGTCCAAAAAAATTATTTTTTCAACTTTTTTCAATTTTAATCCCGTGGGATATATATTCTACCCACACACATGTGTACTCTCCTGGGGTACCCTCACACATATTATTCCCTCATTTAGTGGATATTTTTTAACAAAAAAGTAAGATTTTCAAAAATTCTGAAAATTGTCTGAAAACTAATGAATATCAAGGACTCATAGGGCGAATCGCTCTGGAACTGAAATCAGAATGCTCAATGACATTTCCCCCCTCTGAAAGTCTAAGAAACGCCGGAAAAAATACTAAGTCCAAAAAAATTTATTTTTCAACTTTTTTTCAATGTTACCCCCATGGGATATATATTCTACAAACACTTTTGGAACTCTCCTGGGGTACCCTCACACATATTATTCCCTTATTTAATGGATATTTTAAAAAAAAAGTGAAATTTTGAAAAAGTCAGAAAATTGGGTGAAAACGACTAAATATCAAGGACTCATCAGGCGAATCACTCTGGAACTGAAATCGCAATGCTCACTTACATTTCCACCTCTCTCAAAGTCTGAGAAATGCAGGAAAAATGACTAAGTCCAAAAAAAATATTTTTTCAACTTTTTTTCAATTTTACTTCCGTGGGATATATATTCTACCCACACACATTTGGAACTCTCCTGGTGTACCCTCACACATATTATTCCCTCATTTAGCAGATATTTTCACAAAATAGTGACATTTTCAAAAATTTAGAAAATTGGCTGAAAACGACTAAATATCAAGGACTCATTGGGCGAATCGCTCTGGAACTGAAATCAGAAGGCTCACTGACATTTCCCCTCTCTGAAAGTCTGACAAACGCCGGAAAAATGACTAAGTCCAAAAAAAATTTATTTTCAAATTTTTTCAATTTTACCCCCGTGGGATATATATTCTACCCACACACATGTTGAACTCTCCTGGTGTACCTTCACACATATTATTCCCTCATTAAATGGATATTTTCACAAAAACGTGAAATTTTCAAAAATTCAGAAAATTGGCTGAAAACGACTTAATGTCAAGGACTCCTCATGCAAATCGCTCTGGAACTGAAATTGGAATGCTCAATAACATTTCCCCTCTCTGAAAGTCTGACAAATGTCGGAAAAATGACTAAGTCCAAAAAAATTATTTTTTCAACTTTTTTTCAATTTTATCTCCGTGGGATATATATTCTGCCCACACACACCTTTGGAACTCTGCTGGGGTAACATCACACAAATTATTCCCTCATTTAGCGGATATTTTTACAAAAAAGTAAAATTTTCAAAAATTCTGAATATTGACTGAAAACGACTAATTGTCAAGCACTCATCGAGCAAATCTCTCTGGAACTGAAATCGGAACGCTCACTGACATTTTCCCTCTCTGAAAGTCTGACAAACACCGGAAAAATGACTAAGATCAAAAAAAAATTATTTTCAACTTTATTAAATTTTACCCCCGTGGGATATATATTCTACCCACACACATGTGGAACTCTTCTGGGTTACAATCATATTATTCCCTCATTTAACGGATAATTTTACAAAAAAGTGAAATTTTCAAAAATTCTGAAAATTGGCTGAAAACGACTAAATGTCAAGGACTCATCGGGCGAATCGCTCTAGTACTGAAATCGGAATGCTCATTTACATTTCCCCTCTCTGAAAGTCTGACAAATGCCAGAAAAATGACTGTCCAAAAAAATTTTAATTTCAAATTTTTTTCAGTTTTACCCCCGTGGGATATATATTCTACTCAAACACATGTGGAACTCTACTGGGGCACCCTCACACATATTATTCCCTCATTTAGTGGATATTTTCACAAAAAAGTGACATTTTCAAAAAGTCAGAAAATTGGCTGAAAACGACTAAATATCAAAAACTTATCAGGCGAATTGCTCTGGAACTGAAATCGGACATGCTCACTGACATTTCCTCTTCTCCTGAAATCTGACACATGCCGGAAAAATAACTAAATCCCCCCCCCAAAAAAACTTTTCAACTTTTTTTTCAATTTTACCACCGTGGGATGTATATTCTACTCAAACACATGTGGAACTCTACTGGGGCACCCTCAAACATATTATTCCCTCATTTAGCGGATATTTTCACAAAAAAAGTGAAATTTTCAAAAAGTCTGAAAATTGGCTGAAAACGACTAAATATCAAGGACTTATTGGACGAATCGCTCTGGAACTGAAATCGGAACGCTCACTTACATTTCCCCCTCTCTGAAAGTCTGCAAACGCCGAAAAACGACTAAGTCGAAAAAAAAAAAAATTAAACTTTTTTTCAATTTTTCCCCCGTGGGATATGCATTCTGCCAACACACATTTGGAACTCTCCTGGGGCACCCTCACACATATTATTCCCTAATTTAAGGGATACATTCAATTAGTGAAATTTTCAAAAAGTCAGAAAATTGGCTGAAAACGACCAAATATCAAGGACTTATCGGGTGAATCACTCTGGAAATGATATCGGACATGCACACTGACATTTCCCCCTCTCTGAATGTGTAACAAACGCCAGAAAAATAACTAAGTCCAAAAGTATTTTTTTTTTAGCTTTTTTTCAATTTTACCCCCGTGGGATGTATATTATACCCACACATTTGGAACTCTCCTATGGTGCCCTCAAACATATTATTCCCTCATTTAGCGGATATTTTCACAAAAAAATTAAATTTTCAAAAAGTCAGAAAATTGGCTGAAAACGACTAAATATCAAGAACTCATCGGGTGAATCGCTCTGGAACTGAAATCTGACACGCTTACTGACATTTCCTCTTCTCCTGAAAGTCTGACAAACATCGGAAAAATGACTAAATCCGAAAAAAAAAAATTCAACTTTTTTTTCAATTTTACCCCCGTGGGATATATATTCTACCCGCACACATGTGGAACTCTCCTTGGGTACCCTAACACATATTATTCCTCAATTAGCGGATATTCTCACAAAGAAAGTGAAATTTTTAAAACGTCAGAAAATTGGCTGAAAACGACTAAATATCAAGGACGTATTGGGTGAATAGCTCTGGAACTGAAATTGGACACGCTCACTGACATTTCTCCCTCTCTGAAAGTCTGACAAAAGCCGGAAAAATGACTACGTTTTTTTTCAACTTTTTTTAAATTTCTCCCCCGTGGGACATATATTCTTCCCACACATTTGGATCTCTCATGGGGTACCCTCACACATGTTATTCCCTCATTTAGTGGATGTTTACACAAAAAAAGTGAAATTTTCAAAAAGTCAGAAAATTGGCTGAAAATGACTAAATATGAAGGAATTATCGGTCGAATCACTCTGGAACTGAAATCGGAACACTCACTGACATTTTTCCCGCTCTGAAAGTCTGAAAAGGTACCCTCACACATATTATTCCCTCATTTAGTGGATATTTTCACAAAAAAAGTGAAATTTTTCAAAAAGTCATAAAATTGGCAGAAAACGACTAAATATCAAGGCCTTATTGGGCGAATCGCTCTGGAACTGAAATCGGAACGCTTACTTACATTCCCCCCTCTCTGAAAGTCCGATAAATGCTGGAAAAATGACTAAGTCCCCCAAATAATTTTTTCAAATTTTTTCAATTTTACCCCTGTGGGATATCATATTCTACCCACACACATTTGGAACTCTCCTGGGGTACCCTCACACATCTTGTTCCCTCATTTAACGGATATTTTCACAAAAAAGTGAAATTTTCAAAAAGTCAGAAAATTGCCTGAAAATGACTAAATATCAAGGACTTATCAAGCGAATCGCTCTGGAACTGTAATCAGAATGCTCACTTACATTTCCCCCTCTCTGAAAGTCTGACAAACACCGGAAAAATGACAGTCCCCCAAAAAATTTTTCAACTTTTTTTTCAATTTTCCCCCGTGGAATATATATTCTACCCACACATTTGGAACTCTCCTGGGGTACCCTCACACATATTATTCCCTCATTAAACGGATATTTTCACAAAAAAGTGAAATTTTCAAAAAGTCAGAAAATTGGCTGAAAACGACTAAATATCAAGGCCTTATTGGGCGAATCGCTCTGGAACTGAAATCGTAACGCTCACTTACATTTCCCCCTCTCTGAAAGTCTGACAAACACTGGAAAAATGAATAAGTCTAAATTAATTTTAATTTCAACTTTTTTTCAATTTTACCGCCTTGGAATTTATTTTCTACCCAAACATTTGGAATTCTCCTGGGGTACCCTCTCACATATTATTCCCTCATTTAACGGATATTTTCACAAAAAAGTTAAATTTTCAAAAAGTCAGAAAATTGGCAGAAAACGACTAAATATCAAGAATGCATTGGGCAAATCGCTCTGGAACTGAAATTGGAACACTCACTGACATTTCCCCTCTCTGAAACTCTGACAAATGCCGGAAAAAAGACTAAGTAAAAAAAAAATAATTTCAACTTATTTTCAATTTTTCGCCCCGTGGGATATCATATTCTACCCACACACCTTTGGAACTCTCCTGGGGTACCCTCACACATATTGTTCCCTCATTTAACGGATATTTTCACAAAAAAAGTGAAATTTTAAAAAAGTCGGAAAATTGGCTGAAAAAGACTAAATATCAAGGCCTTATTGGGCGAATTGCTCTGGAACTGAAATCGGAACGCTCACTTTCATTCCCCCCTCTCTGAAACTCTGACAAATGTGGGAAAAATGACTAAGTCCAAAAAAATTTTTTTTTCAACTTTTTTTCAATTTTACCCCCGTGGAATATATATTCTATCCATACATTTGGAACTCTCCTGGGGTACCCTCACACATATTATTCCCTCATTTAATGGAAATTTTCACAAAAAAGTGAAATTTTCAACAAGTCAGAAAATTGGCTGAAAACGACTAAATATCAAGGACTCATCGGGCGAATCACTCTGGAACTGAAATCGGAACACTCATACACATTTTTTCCTCTCTGAAAGTCTGACAAACGTCTGAAAAATGACTAAGTCCAAATTAATTTTAATTTCAACTTTTTTTCAATTTTACCCCCGTGGAATATATATTCTACCCATACATTTGGAACTCTCCTGGGGTACCCTCACACATATTATTCCCTCATTTAACGGATATTTTCACAAAAAAGAGAAATTTTCAAAAAGTCTGTAAATTGGCTGAAAACGACTAAATTTCAAGGACTTATCGGGCGAATCGCTCTGGAACTGAAATCAGAACATGAGCATTCCGATTTCAGTTCTAGGGTGATTTGCCAGTTGAGTCCTTGATATTTAGTCGTGTTCGGCCAATTTTCTGACTTTTTGAAAATTTCACTTTTTTTGTGAAAATATCCACTAAATGAGGGAATAATATGTGTGAGGATACCCCAGTGAGTTCCAAATGTGTGTGGGTAGCATACAAATCCCACGTGGGTAAAATTGAGAAAAGTATAAAAAAAAATTTTTTTTAGACTTAGTCATTTCTCCGGCGTTTGTCAGACTTTCAGAGAGGGAAAATGTCAGTGAGCATTCTGATTTCAGTTCCAGAGCGATTTGCTCGATGAGTCCTTGATATTTAGTTGTTTTCAACCAATTTTCAAAATTTTTGAAAATTTCACTTTTTTGTGAAAATATCCGCTAAATGAGGGAATAATATGTGTGAGGGTACCCCAGGAGAGTTCCAAATGTCTGAGGGTAGAATATATATCCCACGGGGGTAAAATTGAAAAAAGTTGAAAACTATTTTTGGGACTTAGTCTTTTTTTCCGTCGTTTGTCAGACTTTCAGAGAAGGAAAATGTCAGTGAGCTTTCCGATTTCAGTTCCAGAGCGATTCGACCAATGAGTCCTTGATATTTAGTCGTTTTCAGACAATTTTCTGAATTTTTTAAAATTCCACTTTTTTGTGAAAATATCCGCTAAATGAGGGAATAATATGTGTGAGGGTACCCCAGGAGAGGTCCAAATGTGTGTGAGAAGTATATATATCCCACGGGGGTAAAATTGAAAAAAGTTGAAAAACATTTTTGGGACTTAGTCTTTTTTTCCGGCGTTTGTCAAACTTTCAGAGAAGGAAAATGTCAGTGAGCTTTCCGATTTCAGTTCCAGAGCGATTCGCCCGATGAGTCCTTGATATTTAGTCATTTTCAGACAGTTTTCTAAATTTTTGAAAATTTCACTTTTTTGTGAAAATATCCGCTAAATGAGGGAATAATATGTGTGAGGGTACCCCAGGTGAGTTCCAAATGTGTGTGGGTAGTATATATATCCCATGGGGGTAAAATTGAAAAAAGTTGAAAACCATTTTTGGGACTTAGTCTTTTTTCCAGCGTTTGTCAGACTTTCAGAGAGGGGAAATGTCAGTGAGCATTCCAATTTCAGTTCCAGAGTGATTCGACCAATGAGTCCTTGATATTTAGTCGTTTTCAGCCAATTTTCTGAATTTTTGAAATTTCACTTTTTTGTGAAAATATCCACTAAATGAGGGAATAATATGTGTGAGGGTACCCCAGGAGAGTTCCAAATGTGTGTGGGTAGAATATTTATCCCACGGGGTAAAATTGAAAAAAGTTTAAAAAAAAATTTTTTTCGACTCAGTCATTTTTCCCGCGTTTGACAGACTTTCAGAGAGGGGAAATGTCAGTGAGCGGTCTGATTTCAGTTCCAGAGCGATTCGCCCGATGAGTATTTGATATTTAGTAGTTTCAGCCAATTTTCTGAATTTTTGAAAATTTCACTTTTTTGTGAAAATATTCGCTAAATGAAGGAATATTATGTGTGAGGTTACACCAGGAGAGTTCCAAATGTGTGTGGGTAGAATATGTATCCCACTGGGGTAAAATTGAAATAAGTTTAAAAAAATTTTTTTTTGTAAATAGCCATTGTTCCGGCGTTTGTCAGACTTTCAGAGAGGGAAAATGTGAGTGAGCATTCCGATTTCAGTTCCAGAGCGATTCGCCCGATGAGTCCTTGATATTTAGTCTTTTTCAGCCAATTTTCTGAATTTTTGAAATTTCACTTTTTTGTGAAAATATCCACTAAATGAGGGAATAATTAGTGTTGAGCCACCCCCGTAGTGTTCGAGTTCGGTTCGGTTCGTCGAACACCCGTGTGTTCGCCGAACTGTTCGTCGAACTGTTCGTCGAACACCTTCGAACACCGTTAAAACCAATGTCTGGCAAACAAAAACACATAGAAACACATAGAAAACTCCTTCAAAGGTGTCCAAAAGCTGACAAACTGCTCAGAAGACACAACTAACACATGGAAAAGTGACAAGTACATATAGTCATGCGAAAAGAAAAGAGGTGGAGGAGTAAAAGGAGGGGGAGACACAAATATAGGAATGTCTTGCCCTTCTAAAATCCAAAAAGTGAGAAGCCGACACGTTCAGTCCGCTCCTGCCCGTGCCACCTCCGTGTCGCCGGGTTTGTGCCAGAGCCGCGGTGAACCCTGACGGCCAGCCCCCCTCTCCCAATACTGGTGCCTGTCCGCTGGTGGGTCGAGCGAGCCCCCCTGTGGTGGAGGCAGCTCTAAGCTTTTTAATTTAAATTGTCTCTCTAATTTGAATGAATACACTTTAAATCCATTTACAAGGATCTATTGGAGGGCAAGTCTCATGCCAGCAGCCGCGTAATTCCAGCTCCAGTAGCGTCCACTAAAGCTGCTGCAGTTAAAAAGCTTTTATAAGGATCGAGCTCGGCTGTCCACCGCATCCTACTGCCAGTCCCAGCCCCTATGCCTTGGGGTGCCTCCTGATGCTCTTCACTGAGTATCCCGTGGTCCCGAAGCATTTCCTTTGAAAAAATTAAGTGTCCAAACTACAGGTGGTGTAGCTTGCTTAACAGCCGGGATAATCCGCTGACTAGCAGACACTGCTACTAGGCACAAAGTATTTCCTGGGCTAGATGCAGTTAAAAATTTTTAATTAGATACTCTCGTTGGATGCTGAGAAAGCATTCCATAGAGTCTCCTGGCACGCCATATATGATTCTCTTAAAAAGCTTGGGGTAGGGGTCTAGGGGACCCTTTTATAGCCAAAATCACGGCCCTGTATCACAATACGTCACCTAGGCTGAAGATAAATGGAACTGTAGCACCCTGAGGGCTCGGTTGCTACAGATTTATTGCACCTCACCCAGAGGTGTGATATCTCACTCTCAGGTAAGGATGGAGTGTGGATCAGGACCCGACACCTGCATGCATTACACCACATTGCCGTGGGGCAGGTCGACCAATATGCCTCTGAGATGGGCACGACAGTCCCTGTCCCTGGCTGGAGTGGGGGGAGGGAACACTGAGGAAGGGCAACCCTGTAGTGCAGGAGCAGGGAGGAAGCAGTTCCTGGGTGCATTGAGAAGGGAGTATAAAAGGTGGGCACCATCTTAGTTCAGTGCAGAGAAGTCTGAGCAGAAGTGGAAGGGAGGAGGGGCTCTGCAAGAGCTCTGGTCCGGAGGCGGGCCTAGTAACAGAGGCCCAGGCCTGGAAGAGGGAGAAGGAAGGAAGAGGAGCGGAGAAGGCTCCAGGAACGAGGAATGAAGGGATCCCAGGGGTGCGGACGGGCGAGTCACCACCGCACGCCCGAATCCACCTGCGTGGAGGGGTCAGGCCAAAGGGGGAGACCGGTCCCCAAAACTAGTGGAGGCAGGAAACGACCCTCAGCTAGAAACCGGAGGCTCTGACATTTTATGTGGCGCAGCCCCTCGCTACACCCGCTAGGAAGGCACCACATAGGGTCAGGGAAACTGGCGCCAAGTTTACCAAGAGGAGGCCCGAGGCAGCCGGACAGAAGGGTTGGTAAGAAAGGCCAGACAAAGGACACGCAAAGGGGGTCCTGTGAAGCGCTCCAAAGTTATCTGGGAGTTGTCTGAGCCCCTCACCTGGTGAGCACAGTACGACGTGGGCAGCTGTTACCTGCAGACGTGGTCTGGATAGTAAAAACTGTGAGTAAAGGCCCTGGACTGCATCACTGACTCCGTGTCGTTACTGCTGCTGCCCTGCACCATCACCCCCATCCTCCGCATACACTGCCCTGAGGCTATACTCCTCCCGTGGGAAGTTATGCTATGCTCTGCTGCACCCACAACACCAGCCTCAGCGGTCTACCCTGCAGCGGCGGTTCACTCTGACTGCAATCCACGGGTGGCGTAGTCGGACATTTAAACATCAAAACCACATAAGTAGTTCCGCCTCTGGTTTGACCACCCTGAGCCATGGAACAGGGTCGCCGCCACGAAGACTACAACCACCAGCATCCACCAAAAAGGGTCCGGCTCCGGGTGTCCCAAGGCCCAGGAGGTGCATCAGAACATTTTCATCACCTTTCACAATCACCAATGGGACAAGGCAGGGATGTCCTCTGTCCCCTCTCTTATACATCCTAGTGACGGAGCACCTGCTCTCATCAATTCGCCATAACCCCAATATTAGGTGGATTGAGGTGGGAGGCACCGAGTACAAGTGCTCTCTATTTGCTGATGATGTCCTAGTATATATCACTCAATCACATATATCCATCGATGCTGTTATGGCTGAAATAGATCACTTTGTTACATGGTCAAATTTTAAAATCAATGCAGCGAAGTCTGAGGCCCTCAATGTCTCCCTCCCCAAATCCATATAGGATTCCATCCAGTCCAACTTTCCCTTTGCCTGGCCCTCACAGGGTATCAAATACTTAGGAATTCCTATTCATAGAGACCTCTCCCATCTATGTTATCTTAATTTTGGGCCCTTTATTGAACAACTCCATACAGACCACGGTTGGCAAGTTAGAACTGTAAGATTCACTACGTGAACCACTGGTGTTTTGTGGAAAAGCACATGTACACTGTGTTCCAAATTATTATGCAAAAAATGTTTAGGAGTGATAAGGGAAGAATTTGTTTGTTTGTCAGTTAAACTCATTGATGGTGATGTGTGTCAGGGCTCTTTATATCACTGTAAGCAATTGCAGACACCTGTGCTAATTAGTTTGGCAGGTGTGTCCAATGAAAGGCAAGACTACTTAAGAAGGCTGTCTCACATTATTAAGCAGCCTACATTTTCTGCCAAAATGGGAAAGAAAAAGGATGTGTCGGCTGCTGAGAAGCAACAAATTGTGGAGTGTTTAGGTCAAGGCATGACTACAATCAACATTGGGCGATGATCAGGATGAAGTGTCTTGGCAATCAAGAAGTATGTAGCTGATTCACATTACATACGTGTGCGTGCTGATAAGGGCAAATTGAGGACTCTTTCCTGCAGGCAATTACGTCAGGTTAAAATAGCAGTGGCAAAAAAGCCTTGTCATAGCAGCAGACAAGTTTTTGAAGCTGCTGGTGCCTCCAACGTCCCCCGAGCAACAAGATGCAGGGTCCTTCAGAGGTTTGCAGCTGTGCATACGCCATCCTGTCGACCTCCTCTATCCACTTCACACAAGCAGAAACGGCTCCAGTGGGCTAAACATTACATGAAGACTGATTTCAAAACTGTTTTGTTCACGGATGAGTGCCGTGCAGCGCTCGATGGTCCAGATGGATGGAGTGGAGGATGGCTGGTTGATGGACACCCTACGCAAACACGGCTACAGCGCCAACAAGGAGGAGGTGGAGTAATGTTTTGGGCTGGAATGATGGGGAGAGAGATTGTCGGCCCCTTTAGGATCCCTGAAGGCGCTAAAGATGAACTCCATAATGTATGTGGATTTTCTCAAACAGCACTTCCTGCCATGGTTCAAGAAGAAGAACCGTGTATTTCACAGCAAGATCATTTTTTTGCATGATAATGCACCATCTCATGCTGCACATAAAACATCTGCATCTCTGGCTGATATGGGCATAAAAGGGGACAAACTTATGGTGTGACCCCCATGCTCCGCTGACCTCTACCCCATTCAGAACCTCTGGAGCATCATCAAAAGAAGTGTATATGATGGCGGGAGGCAGTTCACATCTAAGCAACATCTCTGGGAGGGTATTCTGTCCTCATGCAAAACAATTGAAGCAGAAACCATCCAAAACCTGACAAATTCAATGGACGAGAGAGTTCAGAAGCTCCTTTCGAACGAGGGGTCCTATGTGAAAATGTAACATCACCTAGAATAAAGTTTTGAGGTGAAAACTGTTTGATTTCAGTTTCTAATAACCTGCTAATGCTTATAATTTCAAAAATGACCATTTTTTTGGTCTTTATTAAAATGAAAAGGTTGATCGAAAAGTTTGGGGGATCTAAGAGTGTGGCAACCCAGTAGTCATGATTACTTCGAATTCTGACAATATGAGGATCATGTTGCAGGTAGTGCAGCAAGAAGGCACTTATGTGTCTTCGCATCTCGGAGCCCCAAAATAATTTTCCGGGCTAGATGCAGCTAAAAATTATTATTAATTTTAAATCTGGTGGAGCTTAGTATAGATGGCCTAATAGGATCAGTGCTGCACACTGCTACAAAGCCCAAATTATTTTCCAGCCAAGATACAGATAAACATGATTAGTAATTTTAAATCTGGTGGAGCTTATTATAGATGGCCTAATAGAATCAGTGCTGCACACTGCTACAAAGCCCAAATTATTTTCCAGCCAAGATACAGATAAACATGATTAGTAATTTGAAAGCTTAAAACAGTTGGTAGGGTGATTTTAACCAATCATCAAGCTTTTACTCTCCCCAGGATGACACAGGGGTAGAAAAGTCATTTCGGATCCATGATTTGTTCATCTTTATGAACGTGAGTCTGTCTACATTATCAGTGGAGAGCCGCGTGTGCTTATCTGTCAGCACACCACCAGCAGCGCTGAACACACGTTCAGACAGAACGCTGGCTGCGGGGCATGACAAGATCTCCAAGGCGTAAGTGGCTAGCTCCGGCCATTTATCCAGATTGGAAGCCCAAAAAGAGCAAGGGTCCAGTGACACAGTCATGGCTTCAATGTTTACTTGGAGATACTCCTGTACCATCGTCTCTAGGCGTTGACTATGTGTCAGACTTCTTGTCTCCTGTGGCCTTGCAAAGGATGGGCTAAAAAAGTGGTGAAATGATTCCACAAAATTGATGTTACCAGCAGATACTGTGGTTCTGTTACGGTTTGAGTGCTGAACACTTGACGGTCCCACGGTTGGCAAGTTGGAACTGTGAGATTCACTACGTGCACCACTGGTGTTTTGCGGAAAAGCACATGTAAGATTCTGCAACAGTCTCTGCTGATACTCCTGCATGCGTGCATCCCTTTCTATGGCAGGAATAATTTCGGCAAATTTACTTTTGTACCGGGGATCTAACAGTGTGGCAACCCAGTAGTCAGGATTATTTCTAATTCTCACAATTCGAGGGTCATGTTGCAGGTAGTGCAGCAAGAAGGCACTCATGTGTGTTGCGCATCCAGGAGCACCAAGTCCCTGTTGTGTTGGTGGTGAGGTAACAATCATGCTTCCTTCCTCTGTCCTCTCCCCCCAACCTCGCACAACAGAAATGTGATCAAGGTCTCCCTCATCTGATGAGTCTTCCATCAGTTCGTCCTCCACTTCTTCCTGGGCTCCTGCACCTTCCTCACTAGTTTGGCTGCTACCATGCGCCCTGGTAAAACCATCTCCCCCACCCTCACATGCCTGCCGCCTTGGTGCTGCCGACCGTCTGGACCTTGCAGATGTTAGCCCTTCCGCATACAACTCCTCCTCCTCTACTTCCTCCACCTCCTCTTGTGCCACCACCTGACTCCGAATTCTGTTTAACATGTGCTCCAGCATGTAAATCACCGGAATAGTCATGCTGATAATGGCATCGTCAGCACTAAACTTCTTCGTCCCCATTTCAAAACTGTGCAGAAGGGTGCATAGGTCCCTGATCTGAGACCACTCCTCCAGCGTGATTTGCCCCACCTCTGGATCTCGTTGGCCCAGGCTATACGTCAGAACGTATTGCACCAGGGCTTGTCGGTGATGCCACAGTCGCTGCAACATGTGCAGAGTTGAATTCCACCGGGTAGGCACATCGCATTTTAGCCGGTGAAGTGGCAGGCCCAACGACTTCTGTAGAGATGTAAGTCGCTGAGCTGCGGGATGCGAACGGCGGAAGTGAGCACACAGCGACCGTGCCCTCTGCAGAAGGCCATCTAGTCTGGGATAGTGGGCTAAAAATTGCTGGACAACCAGGTTCAACATGTGAGCCATACAAGGCACGTGTGTGACATTGCCCCGGCGAAGGGGCGCACCCAGGTTTGCAGCATTGTCGCACACGGCCTTCCCTGGTTTCAGGTCCAGTGGAGACAACCATTCATGAAATTGGTTCTCCAGAGCTGACCACAACTCCTCAGCTGTGTGACTCACATTTCCCAGACATTTCAAAGCAAAAACCGCCTGATGACGTTGAGCCCTACTGCCAGCAGAGTAAGGAGGTGTGCAGGATCCCTTCTGCGCAGTTAGAAAGCTTGTGGCATGACCAGACAGGCTTTGGGTGCAGGTGGAAGACCGAGAGGAGGTTGAGGAGGCAGAAGCAGTGGAGGAACTTTGACATAAAGAGGATTGACGCACAACTCGTGGGGATGGCAAGACTTGGACAGCAGCCCCTTGTCCTGCTGTCACCATAGTTACCCAGTGCCCAGTCAGCGACATGTAACGCCCCTGTCCATGCCTACTCGTCCAAGTGTCTGTGGTGAAATGCACCCTGTCACACACAGAGTTTCTCAAAGAAGCGGTGATGTTGTGTGCGACATGCTGGTGGAGCGCAGGCACACCTTTCTTTGAGAAGTAGTGCCGACTGGGCACCTGGTACTGGGGCACTGCGACGGACATAAGGTCTCGAAAATCCTCTGTGTCCACCAGGCGGAAAGGCAGCATTTCTGTAGCCAAGAGCTTGCAGATGGTGAAATTCAACCTCTTAGCTTGCGCATGGCTAGGAGGAAATGGTCTTTTACTTGTCCACATCTGAGGGACCGAGGGCTGGCTATTGTGCTTAGACGGGGTTGATAAGGGTGTCCCCGGCAAACTGCCGGTCTGTGAGGAAGATGCAGGCGGACATGTTAGGTTGCCTTGATCCAAAGGTGGTGCTATCGATTTCGGACAGCGCTCAACACCAGCTGGTGTTACCACCTCCAAAGAAAATGATGACCTGCCAATCACGCTGGCTGTTGCGGGTAAAGAGGTGGCAGGTCTGCGCCCCAAAACAGGTGTGACTGCTGTCCCCCCAGTCACAGAGGATGAAGAGGCCGCGGATGCACAAGATATGGCAGACGGTGGTTGGCCCGGCCGGCTAAGCCGCATTGTAGCACACTGAGCTTCCCACTGCAACTTATGCTTCATGTCCATGTGCCGGTTCATGCATGAAGTACTCAAACTATGTATTTTTTGGCCTCTACTTAGCTTTTGCTGACAAATGTTACAGATAACACGAGTTGGGTCATCTTTATCGATCTGAAAAAATGCCCAGGCTATGCAAGGCTTAGCACCCATGCGACCTGAAGAGCCACCACGACTTGTGGTGAGAGGCAGAGTTGTGTTTGAGGATGCAGTTGTTGACGTGCTTCCAGTACTACGTCTCTGTCCAGGAAGGCACAACCTGACCTCGTCGTCACTAGCATCTTCCTCCACCTCCTCTGCTGACCTCATCTCTTGGCTGACTGTGGGTTGACAGTAAGTGGGATCTCCAACCTCATCATCATCACCCTGTGCATTATCACACCCGTCGTCCTCAGAGCCAACCTGTTCCTGCCCTGACAAAAAACTAAAGTTGTCGCTCCAATCAGGTATTTGAGTCTTATCATCGTCTTCCTCATTGTCTCCACCAACAGGAGTTACAGTTTGGGAATGAGGGTCTACATTATGGTCAGAACCTTCTGCGTCTGGTCCTGGATCCGACTCATAAAGATTCTGGGCATCAGTGCAGATCATTTCCTCGTCTGGATTCACAGAAGCGCTGGAGTCGACCTCTGATTCCCAGGCTATAGTATGAGTAAACAGCTCTGCAGACTCAACCATCGGTTCTACCTCATACTCAGACGGGCAGCTGGAGATTTGGGAGCTGTGAGGAAGCAAGTGCGATTGGGGTGACACCTTTGAGGACTGGAGTATTTGTGATGTTGAAGTTGATGTGGAGGAGAGCCCACTTAAAGGAGCACTTGATATCCGTTGAAGCACCTGCTGTTTTTGTGCCTCATCTGGAATTTGTAGCAATTGGCGTGGCCGTAAGAAAGGGATCTTATCACATTGTCCGCTAAAAGAAGTAGACATTTTAGTTTGGCTGGAAGATGGTCTTTCTTCTGCAGATGTTACTGTTGCTTTAACACCTACCCCACGGACACAACCTTTTTTCCCCTTCCCAACACGCCTATTCCCCTTTCCACCAGCAGCAGGCCTTTTTCCACTCATTTTGGTGGTTAACTAATTCACAACTCTGGAGTTGTTTGCACAAAAAAACAATGGATGGGAACCGAGCAGAGCTGAGTGGCCAAACTGTGGTATTAGGCCAAAACTATTGGCTGGGTTAGATGGAGAAAAAAATTATATTCGATTTGCAACCTGATGGAGGTCAGCATAGATGGACTAATAGAACAAGTCCCACATACAGCTAGAAGCCCAAATATTTTTTCAGAGGTAGATGCAGAAAAAAAATATATTCAGTTTGCAACCTGATGGAGGTCAGTATAGATGGACTAATAGAGAAAGTCCCACACACTGCTAGAAGGCCAAATATTTTTTCAGAGCTAGATGCAGACAAAAAATTATTTTGAATTTGCAACCTGATGGAGGTCAGTATAGGTGGACTAATAGAACAAGTCCCACACACTGCTAGAAGGCCAAATATTTTTTCAGAGCTAGATGCAGAAAAAAATTATATTCAGTTTGCAACCTGATGGAGGTCAGTATAGATGGACTAATAGAACAAGTCCCACACACAGCTAGAAGCCCAAATATTTTTTCAGAGGTAGATGCAGAAAAAAATTATATTCAGTTTGCAACCTTATGGAGGTCTGTATAGATGGATTAATAGAACAAGTCCCACACACAGCTAGAAGCCCAATATTTTTTCAGAGGTAGATGCAGAAAAAAAATTATTTTTAATTTGCAACCTGATGGAGGTCAGTATAGATGGACTAATAGAGAAAGTCCCACACACTGCTAGAAGGCCAAATATTTTTTCAGAGCTAGATGCAGAAAAAAATTATATTCAGTTTGCAACCTGATGGAGGTCAGTATAGATGGACTAATAGAACAAGTCCCACACACAACTAGAAGCCCAAATATTTTTTCAGAGGTAGATGCAGATAAAAATTATTTTCAATTTGCAACCTGATGGAGGTCAGTATAGATGGACTAATAGAGAAAGTCCCACACACTGCTAGAAGGCCAAATATTTTTTCAGAGCTAGATGCAGATAAAAATTATTTTTAATTTGCAACCTGATGGAGGTCAGTATAGATGGACTAATAGAGAAAGTCCCACACACTGCTAGAAGGCCAAATATTTTTTCAGAGCTAGATGCAGAAAAAAATTATATTCAATTTGCAACCTGATGGAGGTCAGTATAGATGGACTAATAGAATGATGCTATGCCCAAAAGATTTTACTTCACTAGGTGCAGTAAAAAAATTGGTATTCTATACACAGGTGGTATATCTTGCAACACAGATAGGCTACTCCACTGACTAACACACTCTGCAATAGGCCAAAAAGGATTAGCTTTGCTAGATTCAGCCAAATGCTGTGAAAAAAACTTGCACAGCACTGGCACAGATCTGCCTGGCAAAAACTGATAGGAACTGATGTAACCTAGTCCTGAAAAGGACTGCAATTACAATTAGTCATTACTCCCACAATCTATCTATTTAAGAGCACAGACCTGCCTGATAAAAGTCGTAGGAAATGCTGTAACCTAGTCCTTAAAAGGACTGCAATCACAACTATTCCCTACTCCCAAGCTATCTGTAGATTTGTGCGAAAATTGGCTTGAAATTAACAAGGTATAGCGCACACAGCAACAGCGGTGCCGTCTAACACGCAGCTGCAGCAGTGAGAAAATGGTGGCGACGGGGAAAATGGCTTGGTCTTATAGGGCAAGGACATGTGACATACATTGCCAATGACACATGCCCTTGCTTGTGTGAAAAACAGCAGTTCGCTCGTGTGTGCGCTGCTGATAGGCTGACAGACTGCACCTCCCCACTGCAAATGCGGGAAAGAGAAAAAAAAATGGAGATCTTCATTATTCCTGCAGAGATCCATCCCCTGCCCCTCCCCCCACCCCGCTGTACACTCAATCTGCGTATTAACATTAATTTTCATCATTACTGAGAAAAAATCCAGTTATGATTTTGGTGCACGAACAGTTATCGAACATAACCTCGAACAGCCGAATTTTTCTCAAATCGTTCGTGTTCGCCGAACGGCTCGAACACCGCCCAAAACAGCTCGAATTTGAGATTGGCAAACAGTTCGAGTAGAACAACGCTCATCTCTAGGAATAATGTATGTGAGAGTACCCCTGGAGAGTTCCAAATGTGTGTGGGTAGAATATATATCCCACGGGGGTAAAATTGAAAAAAGATGAAACATTTTTTTTTTCAACTTAGTCACTTTTACAGCGTTTGACGGACTTTCAGAGAGGGGAAATGTCAGTTAGCGTTCCGATTTCAGTTCCAGAGCGATTCGCCCGATGAGTCCTTGATATATCGGCGTTTTCAGCCAAGTTTCTGAATTTTTGAAAATTTCACTCTTTTGTGAAAATATTCGCTAAATGAGGGAATAATATGTGTGAGGGTACCCCAGGAGAGTTCCAAATGTGTGTGGGTAGAAAACATATCCCACATGGGTAAAACTGAAAAAAGTTGAAAAAAAAATTTTTTTAGACTTAGTCATTTTTCCGGCATTTGTCAGACTTTCAGAGATGGGAAGTGTCAGTGAGCATTCCGATTTAAGTTCCATAGCGATTAGACCCATGAATCCTTGATATTTACTGGTTTTCAGCCAATTTTCGGAATTTTTGAAAATTTCACTTTTTTGTGAAAATATCCACTAAATGAGGGAATAATATGTGAGGGTACCCCAGGAGAGTTCCAAATGTGTGTGGGTAGTATGCAAATCCCACGGGGGTAAAATTGAAAAAAGTTGAAAAACATTTTTGGGACTGTCTTTTTTTCCGTCGTTTGTCTGACTTTCAGAGAAGGAAAATGTCAGTGAGCTTTCCGATTTCAGATCCAGAGCGATTCGACCAATGAGTCCTTGATATTTAGTCGTTTTCAGCCAATTTTCTGAATTTTTTAAAATTCCACTTTTTTGTGAAAATATCCGCTAAATGAGGGAATAATATGTGTGAAGGTACCCCAGGAGAGGTCCAAATGTGTGTGGGAAGTATATACAGTGCCTACAAGTAGTATTCAACCCCCTGCAGATTTAGCTGGTTTGATAAGATGCAAATAAGTTAGAGCCTTCAAACTGCAAACGAGAGTAGGTTTTATGAACAGAAGCATAAATCTTACAAACCAAAAAGTTATGTTGCTCAGTTGAATTTTATTAAATTTTAAACATAAAAGTGTGGGTCAATTATTATACAACCCCTATGTTTAATATTTTGTGGAATAACCCTTGTTTGCAATTACAGCTAATAATCATCTTTTATAAGACCTGATCAGGCCGACACAGGTCTGTGGAGTTATCTTGGCCCACTCCTCCATGCAGATCTTCTCCAAGTTATCTAGGTTCTTTGGGTGTCTCATGTGGACTTTATTTTTGAGCTCCTTCCACAAGTTTTCAATTGGGTTAAGGTCAGGAGACTGACTAGGCCACTCCAACACCTTGACTTTTTCCCTCTTGAACCAGGCCTTGGTTTTCTTGGCTGTGTGCTTTGGGTCGTTGTCTTGTTGGAAGATGAAATTACAACCCATCTTAAGATCCTTGATGGAGGAGCGGAGGTTCTTGGCCAAAATCTCCAGGTAGGCCGTGCTATCCATCTTCCCATGGATGCGGACCAGATGGCCAGGCCCCTTGGCTGAGAAACAGCCCCACAGCATGATGCTGCCACCACCATGCTTGACTGTAGGGATGGTATTCTTGGGGTCGTATGCAGTGCCATCCAGTCTCCAATCGTCACGTGTGTGGTTGGCACCAAAGATCTCGATCTTGGTCTCATCAGACCATAGAACATTGAACCAGTCTGTCTCAGAGTCCTCCAAGTGATCATGAGCAAACTGTAGACGATCCTTGACATGACGCTTTGAAAGTAAAGGTACCATACAGGCTCGTCTGGAACGGAGACCATTGCGGTGGAGTACGTTACTTATGGTATTGACTGAAACCAATGTCCCCACTGCCATGAGATCTTCCCGGAGCTCCTTCCTTGTTGTCCTTGGGTTACCCTTGACTCTTCGGACAAGCCTGGCCTCGGCATGGGAGGACACTTTCAAAGGCTGTCCAGGCCGTGGAAGGCTAACAGTAGTTCCATAAGCCTTCCACTTACGGATGATGCTCCCAACTGTGGAGACAGGTAGGCCCAACTCCTTGGAAAGGGTTTTGTACCCCTTGCCAGCCTTGTGACCCTCCACGATCTTGTCTCTGATGGCCTTGGAATGCTCCTTTGTCTTTCCCATGTTGACCATGTCTGAGTGCTGTTCACAAGTTTGGGGTGGGTCTTAAATAGTCAGAAAAGGCTGGCAAAAGAGATCTTTAATCCACACATATGAAGCTCATTATTCTTGGTGCCTGAACTACTTCTTAATACTTTAGGGGGACCAAACAGAATTCTTGTGGTTTGAGGGGTTGAATAATAAATGACACTCTGAATTAACTTTTAACGTTTTTAAAAAAAACAAAAAAAAAAAACAAAAAAAAAAATTTGCTATAGTGCATTTCCCACTTCCAGGCTGATCTACAGTACAAATGTCACAATGCCAAGTTAATTCCGCATGTGTCAACCAGCTAAATCTGCAGGGGGTTGAATACTACTTGTAGGCACTGTATATCCCACGGGGGTAAAATTGAAAAAAGTTGAAAACCATTTTTGGGACTTAGTCTTTTTTCTGGCGTTTGTCAGACTTTCAGAGAGGGAAAATGTCAGTGAGCATTCCGATTTCAATTCCAGAGCGATTCGCCCGATGAGTACTTGATATTTAGTAATTTTCAGACAATTTTCTGAATTTTTGAAAATTTCACTTTTTTATGAAAATATTCGCTAAATGAGGGAATAATATGTGTGAGGGTACCCCAGGAGAGTTCCAAATGTGTGTGGGTAGTATATATATCCCACGGGGGGTAAAATTGAAAACAGTTGAAAACCATTTTTGGGACTTAGTCTTTTTTCCAGCGTTTGTCAGACTTTCAGAGAGGGAAAATGTCAGTGAGCATTCTGATTTCAATTCCAGAGCGATTCGCCCGATCAGTCCTTGATATTTAGTCATTTTCAGACAATTTTCTGAATTTTTGAAAATTTCACTTTTTTGTGAAAATATTCTCTAAATGAGGGAATAATATGTGTGAGGGTACCCCAGGAGAGTTCAAAATGTGTGTGGGTAGAATATGTATCTCACTGGGGTAAAATTGAAATAAGTTTAAAAAAAAATTTTTTTGTAAATAGCCATTGTTCCGGCGTTTGTCAGACTTTCAGAGAGGGAAAATGTCAGTGAGCGTTCCCATTTCAGTTCCAGAGCGATTCGCCCAATGAGTCCTTGATATTTAGTCGTTTTAAGCCAATTCTCTGAATTTTTGAAAATTTCAGTTTATTGTGAAAATATCAGCTAAATGAGGGAATAATATGTGTGAGGGTACCCCAGGAGAATTCCAAATGTGTGTGGGTAGAATACACATCCCACGCGGGTAATATTGAAAAAAAAAATATTTTGGACTTAGTCATTTTTCCGGCGTTTGTCACACTTTCAGAGAGGGGAAATGTCAGTGAGCGTTCCGATTTCAGTTCCAGAGCGATTCGCCCAATGAATCCTTGATATTTAGTCATTTTCAGCCAATTTTCTGAATTTTTGAAAATTTCACTTTTTTGTGAAAACATCCACTAAATGAGGGAATAATATGTGTGAGGGTACCCCAGGAGAGTTCCAAATGTGTGTGGGTAGAAAACATATCCCACGTGGGTAAAATTGAAAAAAGTTGAAAAAAACATTTTTTTGGACTTAGTCATTTTTCCGGCGCTTGTTACTCTTTCATAGAGGGGAAATGTCAGTGAGCGTTCCGATTTCAGTTCCAGAGCGATTCGCCCAATGAGTCCATGATATTTAGTCGTTTTCAGGCTATTTTCTGAATTTTTGAAAATTTCAATTTTTTGTGAAAATATCAGCTAAGTGAGGGAATAATATGTGTGAGGGTACCCCAGTACAGTTCCAAATGTGTGTGGGTAGAATACACATCCCTCGTGGGTAAAATTTAAAAAAAAAATTTTTTGGACTTAGTCATTTTTCTGGAGTTTGTCACACTTTCAGAGAGGGGAAATGTCAGTGAGCGTTCCGATTTCAGTTCCAGAGCGATTCGCCCAATGAGTCCTTGATATTTAGTCATGTTGAGCCAATTTTCTGAATTTTTGAAAATTTAACTTTTTTGTGAAACTATCCACTAAATGAGGGAATAATATGTGTGAGGGTATCCCAGGAGAGTTCCAAATGTGTGTGGGTAGAATATATATCCCACGTGGGTAAAATTGAAAAAAAATGAAAAAAAATTTTTTTTTGGACTTAGTCATTTTTCCAGCGCTTGTTACTCTTTCATAGAGGGGAAATGTCAGTGAGCGTTCCGATTTCAGTCCCAGAGCGATTCGCCCAATGAGTCCTTGATATTTAGTCATTTTCAGCCAATTCTCTGAATTTTTGAAAATTTACATTTTTTGTGAAAATATCAGCTAAATGAGGGAATAATATGTGTGAGGGTAGCCCAGGAGAGTTCCAAATGTGTGTGGGTAGAATATATATCCCACGGGGGTAAAATTGAAAAAAGTTCAAAACATTTTTTTTTGCACTTAGTCATTTTTCTGGCGTTTGTCACACTTTCAGAGAGGGTAAATGTCAATGAGCGTTCCGATTTCAGTTCCAGAGCAATTCGCCAAATGAGTCCTTGACATTTAGTAGTTTTCAGCCAATTTTTTGAATTTTTGAAAATTTCAATTTTTTGTGAAAATATCAGCTAAATGAGGGAATAATATGTGTGAGGGTACCCAAGGAGAGTTCCAAATGTGTGTGGGTAGAATACACATCCCACGTGGGTAAAATCCAAAAAAGTTGAAAAAAATTTTTTTTTGAACTTAGTCATTTTTCCGGCGCTTGTCACACTTTCATTGAGGGGAAATGTCAGTGAGCTTTTCGATTTACGTTCCAGAGCGATTCACCCAATGAGTCCTTGATATTTAGTCGTTTCCAGCAAATTTTCTGAATTTTTTAAAATTTCACTTTTTTGCTAAAATATCCACGAAATGAGGGAATAATGTGTGTGAGGGTACCCCAGAAGAGTTCCAAATGTGTGTGGGTAGAATACATATCGCACGTGGTTAAAGTTGAAAAAAAAATTTTTGGGGACTTAGTCATTTTTCCCGCGCTTGTCACACTTTCAGAGAGGGGAAATGTCAGTGAGCGTTCCGATTTCCATTCCAGAGTGATTCGCCCAATGAGTCCTTGATATTTAGTCGTTTTCAGCCAATTTTCTGAATTTTTGAAAATTTCCATTTTTTGTGAAAATATCATCTAAATGAGGGAATAATATGTGTGAGGGTACCCCAGGAGAGTTCCAAATGTGTGTGGGTAGAATATATATCCCACTTGGGTAAAATTGAAAAAAGTTGAAAAAAAATTTGGGGGGGACTCAGTCATTTTTCCGACGTTTGTCAAACTTTCAGAGAGGGGAAATGTCAGTGAGCTTTCCGATTTCAGTTCCAGAGCGATTCGACCAATGAGTCCTTGATATTCCGTCGTTTTCAGCCAATTTTCTGAATTTTTGAAAATTTCACTTTTTTGTGAAAACATCCACTAAATGAGGGAATAATATGTGTGAGGGTACCCCAGGAGAGTTCCAAATGTGTGTGGGTAGAATACACATCCCACGTGGGTAAAATTGAAAAAAAAATTTTTTTGGACTTAGTCATTTTTCCGGCGTTTGTCACACTTTCAGAGAGGGGAAATGTCAATGAGCGTTCCGATTTCAGTTCCAGAGCGATTTGACCAATGAGTCCTTGATATTTAGTCGTTTTAAGCCAATTCTCTGAATTTTTGAAAATTTCAGTTTTTTGTGAAAATATCAGCTAAATGAGGGAATAATATGTGTGAGGGTACCCCAGGAGAGTTCCAAATGTGTGTGGGTAGAATACATATCCCACGTGGGTAAAATTGAAAAAACTTGAAAAAAACATTTTTTTGGACTTAGTCATTTTTTTGGCATTTGTCAGACTTTCAGAGAGGGGAAATGTCAATGAGCGTTGCGATTTCAGTTCCAGAGCGATTCGCCCGATGAGTCCTTGATATTTAGTCATTTTCAGCCTATTTTTTGTGAATTCTTGAAAATTTCACTTTTTTGTGAAAATATCAGCTAAATGAGGGAATAATAGTTGTGAGGGTACCCCAGGAGACTTCCAAATGTGTGGGTAGAATACACATCCCACCTGGGTAATATTGAAAAAAAAATTTTTTTGGACTTAGTCATTTTTCCGGCGTTTGTCACACTTTCAGAGAAGGGAAATGTCAGTGAGCGTACCGATTTCAGTTCCAGAGCGATTCGCCCAATGAATCCTTGATATTTAGCCGTTTTCAGCCAATTTTCTGAATTTTTGAAAATTTCACTTTATTGTGAAAACATCCACTAAATGAGGGAATAATATGTGTGAGGGTACCCGAGGAGAGTTCCAAATGTGTGTGGGTAGAATACATATCCCACGTGGGTAAAATTGAAAAAAGGTGAAAAAAACATTTTTTTGGACTTAGTCATTTTTCTGGCATTTGTCAGACTTTCAGAGAGCTTAAATGTCAGTGAGCATTCCGATTTCAGTTCCAGAGTGATTCACACAAGGAATCCTTGATATTTAGTTGTCTCCAGCCAATTTTCTGAGTTTTTGAAAATTTCACTCACTTGTGAAAAAATCCACTAAATGAGGGAATAATATGTGTGAGGGTACCCCAGGTGAGTTCCAAATGTGTGTGGGTAGAATACACATCCCACGTGGGTAAAATTGAAAAAAGTTGAAAAAAATTTTTTTTTGGACTTAGTCATTTTTCCGGCACTTGTCAATCTTTCAGAGAGGTGCAGTGTCAGTGAGCGTTCCGATTTCAGTTCCAGAGCGATTCGCCCGATGAATCCTTGATATTTAGTCATTTTCAGCCAATTTTCTGAATTTTGGAAATTTCACTCATTTGTGAAAATATCCACTAAATGAGGAAATAATATTTGTGAGGTTACCCCAGGAGAGTTCCAAATGTGTGTGGGTAGAATATATATCCCACGTGGGTAAAATTGAAAAAAGTTGAAAAAAAATACTTTTGGGACTTAATCATTTTTCTTTCGTTTGTCACACTTTCAGAGAGGGGAAATGTCAGTGAGCGTTCCAATTTCAGTTCCAGAGCGATTCGCCCAATAATTCCTTGATATTTAGTAGTTTTCAGCCAATTTTCTGAATTTTGAAAATTTAAATTTTTTGTGAAAATATCAGCTAAATGAGGGAATAATATGTGTGAGGGTACCCGAGGAGAGTTCCAAATGTGTGTGGGTAGAATACATATCCCACGTGGGTAAAATTGAAAAAAGGTGAAAAAAACCTTTTTTTGGACTTAGTCATTTTTCTGGCGTTTGTCAGACTTTCAGAGAGCTTAAATGTCAGTGAGCATTCCGATTTCAGTTCTAGAGTGATTCACGCAAGGAATCCTTGATATTTAGTTGTCTCCAGCCAATTTTCTGAATTTTTGAAAATTTCACTCACTTGTGAAAAAATCCACTAAATGAGGGAATAATATGTGTGAGGGTACCCCAGGAGAGTTCCAAATGTGTGTGGGTAGAATACACATCCCATGTGGGTTAAATTGAAAAAAGTTGAAAAAAATATTTTTTTGGACTTAGTCATTTTTCCGGCACTTGTCAATCTTTCAGAGAGGTGCAGTGTCAGTGAGCATTCCGATTTCAGTTCCAGAGCGATTCGCCCGATGAATCCTTGATATTTAGTAGTGTTGAGCCACCCCCGTAGTGTTTGAGTTCGGTTCGGTTCGTCGAACACCCGTGTGTTCGCCGAACTGTTCGTCGAACTGTTCGTCGAACACCTTCGAACACCGTTAAAACCAATGGCAGGCAAACAAAAACACCTAGAAACACATAGAAAACACCTTCAAAGGTGTCCAAAAGCTGACAAACTGCTCAGAAGACATAACTAACACATGGAAAAGTGACAAGTACATATAGTCATGCGAAAATAAAAGAGGTGGAGGAGTAAAAGGAGGGGGAGACACAGATATAGGCATGTCATGCCCTTCTAAAATCCAAAAAGTGAGAAGCCGACAAGGCCAGTCCGCTCCTGCCCGTGCCACCTCCGTGTCGCCGGGTTTGTGCCAGAGCCACGGTGAACCCTGATGGCCAGCCCCCCTCTCCCAATACTGGTGCCTGTCCGCTGGTGGGTCGAGCGAGCCCCCCTGTGGTGGAGGCAGCTCTAAGCTTTTTAATTTAAATTGTCTCTCTAATTTGAATGAATACACTTTAAATCCATTTACAAGGATCTATTGGAGGGCAAGTCTCATGCCAGCAGCCGCGTAATTCCAGCTCCAGTAGCGTCCACTAAAGCTGCTGCAGTTAAAAAGCTTTTATAAGGATCGAGCTCGGCTGTCCACCGCAAGGCATCCTACTGCCAGTCCCAGCCCCTATGCCTTGGGGTGCCTCCTGATGTTCTTCACTGAATATCCCGTGGTCCCGAAGCATTTCCTTTGAAAAAATTAAGTGTCCAAACTACAGGTGGTGTAGCTTGCTTAACAGCCGGGATAATCCGCTGACTAGCAGACACTGCTACTAGGCACAAAGTATTTCCTGGGCTAGATGCAGTTAAAAATTTGTAATTAGATACTCTCGTTGGATGCTGAGAAAGCATTCCATAGAGTCTCCTGGCATGCCATAAATGATTCTCTTAAAAAGCTTGGGGTAGGGGTCTAGGGGACCCTTTTATAGCCAAAATCACGGCCCTGTATCACAATACGTCACCTAGGCTGAAGATAAATGGAACTGTAGCACCCTGAGGGCTCGGTTGCTACAGACGTATTGCACCTCACCCAGAGGTGTGATATCTCACTCTCAGGTAAGGATGGAGTGTGGATCAGGACCCGACACCTGCATGCATTACACCACATTGCCGTGGGGCAGGGCGACCAATATGCCCCTGAGATGGGCACGACAGTCCCTGTCCCTGGCTGGAGTGGGGGGAGGGAACGTTGGAGTGGGGGGAGGGAACACTGAGGAAGGGGAACCCTGTAGTGCAGGAGCAGGGAGGAAGCAGTTCCTGGGTGCATTGAGAAGGGAGTATAAAAGGTGGGCACCATCTTAGTTCAGTGCAGAGAAGTCTGAGCAGAAGTGGCAGGGAGCAGGGGCTCTGCATGAGCTCTGCTCCGGAGGCGGGCCTAGTAACAGAGGGCCAGGCCTGGAAGAGGGAGAAAGGAAGGAAGAGGAGCGGAGAAGGCTCCAGGAACGAGGAATGAAGGGATCCCAGGGGTGCGGACGGGCGAGTCGCCACCGCACGCCCGAATCCACCTGCGTGGAGGGGTCAGGCCAAAGGGGGAGACCGGTCCCCGAACTAGTGGAGGCAGGAAATGACCCTCAGCTCGAAACCGGAGGCTCTGACATTTTATGTGGCGCAGCCCCTCGCTACACCCGCTAGGAAGGCACCACATAGGGTCAGGGAAACTGGCGCCAAGTTTACCAAGAGGAGGCCCGAGGCAGCCGGACAGAAGTGTTGGTAAGAAAGGCCAGACAAAGGACACACAAAGGGGGTCCTGTGAAGTGCTCCAAAGTTATCTGGGAGTTGTCTGAGCCCCTCACCTGGTGAGCACAGTACGACGTGGGCAGCCGTTACCTGCAGACGTGAAGGCCCTGAACTGCATCACTGACTCCGTGTCGTTACTGCTGCTGCCCTGCACCATCACCCCCATCCTCCGCATACACTGCCCTGAGGCTATACTCCTCCCGTGGGGAGTTATGCTACGCTCTGCTGCACCCACAACACCAGCCTCAGCGGTCTGCCCTGTAGCGGCGGTTCACTCTGACCGCAATCCACGGGTGGCGTAGTCGGACATTTAAACATCAAAACCACATAAATAGTTCCGCCACTGGTTTGACTGCCCTGAGCCACGGAACCGGGTCACCGCCACGAAGACTACAACCACCAGCATCCACCAAAAAGGGTCCGGCTCCGGGTGTCCCAATGCCCAGGGAGTGCGTCAGAACATTTTCATCACCTTTCACAATCACCAATGGGACAAGGCAGGGATGTCCTCTGTCCCCTCTCTTATACATCCTAGTGACAGAGCACCTGCTCTCATCAATTCGCCATAACCCCAATATTAGGTGGATTGAGGTGGGAGGCACCGAGTACAAGTGCTCTCTATTTTCTGCTGATGTCCTAGTATATATCACTCAATCACATATATCCATCCATGCTGTTATGGCTGAAATAGATCACTTTGTTACATGGTAAAATTTTAAAATCAATGCAGCGAAGTCTGAGGCCCTCGATGTCTCCCTCCCCAAATCCATATAGGATTCCATCCAGTCCAACTTTCCCTTTGCCTGGCCCTCACAGGGTATCAAATACTTAGGAATTCCTATTCATAGAGACCTCTCCCATCTATGTTATCTTAATTTTGGGCCCTTTATTGAACAACTCCATACAGACCACGGTTGGCAAGTTAGAACTGTAAGATTCACTACGTGAACCACTGGTGTTTTGTGGAAAAGCACATGTACACTGCGTTCCAAATTATTATGCAAAAAGTGTTTAGGAGTGATAAGGGAAGAATTTGTTTGTTTGTCAGTTAAACTCATTGATGGTGATGTGTGTCAGGGCTCTTTATATCACTGTAAGCAATTGCAGACACCTGTGCTAATTAGTTTGGCAGGTGTGTCCAATGAAAGGCAAGACTACTTAAGAAGGCTCTCTCACATTATTAAGCAGCCTACATTTTCTGCCAAAATGGGAAAGAAAAAGGATGTGTCGGCTGCTGAGAAGCAACAAATTGTGGAGTGTTTAGGTCAAGGCATGACTACAATCAACATTGTGCGATGATCAGGATGAAGTGTCTTGGCAATCAAGAAGTATGTAGCTGATTCACAGTACACACGTGTGCGTGCTGATAAGGGCAAATTGAGGACTCTTTCCTACAGGCAATTACGTCAGGTTGAAAGAGCAGCGGCAAAAAAGCCTTGTCATAGCAGCAGACAAGTTTTTGAAGCTGCTTGTGCCTCCAACGTCCCCCGAACAACAAGATGCAGGGTCCTTCAGAGGTTTGCAGCTGTGCATACGCCATACTGTCGACCTCCTCTATCCACTTCACACAAGCAGAAACGGCTCCAGTGGGCGAAACATTACATGAAGACTGAATTCAAAACTGTTTTGTTCATGGATGAGTGCCGTGCAGCGCTCGATGGTCCAGATGGATGGAGTGGAGGATGGCTGGTTGATGGACACCCCACGCAAACACGGCTACAGCGCCAACAAGGAGGAGGTGGAGTAATGTTTTGGGCTGGAATCATGGGGAGAGAGATTGTCGGCCCCTTTAGGATCCCTGAAGGCGCTAAAGATGAACTCCATAATGTATGTGGATTTTCTCAAACAGCACTTCCTGCCATGGTTCAAGAAGAAGAACCGTGTATTTCACAGCAAGATCATTTTTCTGCATGATAATGCACCATCTCATGCTGCACATAAAACATCTGCATCTCTGGCTGATATGGGCATAAAAGGGGACAAACTTATGGTGTGACCCCCATGCTCCCCTGACCTCTACCCCATTCAGAACCTTTGGAGCATCATTAAAAGGAGTGTCTATGATGGCGGGAGGCAGTTCACATCTAAGCAACAGCTCTGGGAGGGTATTCTGTCCTCATGCAAAACAATTGAAGCAGAAACCATCCAAAACCTGACAAATTCAATGGACGAGAGAGTTCAGAAGCTCCCTTCGAACAAGGGGTCCTATGTGAAAATGTAACATCACCTAGAATAAAGTTTTGAGTTGAAAACTGTTTGATTTCAGTTTCTAACAACCTGTTAATGCTTATAATTTCAAAAATGACCATTTTGTTGGTCTTTATTAAAATGAAAAGGTTGATCGAAAAGTTTGGGGGATCTAAGAGTGTGGCAACCCAGTAGTCATGATTACTTCGAATTCTGACAATATGAGGGTCATGCTGCAGGTAGTGCAGCAAGAAGGGACTTATGTGTCTTGCGCATCTCGGAGCCCCAAAATTATTTTCCGGGCTAGATGCAGCTAAAAATTATTTTTAATTTTAAATCTGGTGAAGCTTTAGTATAGATGGCCTAATAGGATCAGTGCTGCACACTGCTACAAAGCCCAAATTATTTTCCAGTCAAGATACAGATAAACATGATTAGTAATTTGAAAGCTTAAAACGGTTGGTAGAGTGATTTTAACCAATCATCAAGCTTTTACTCTCCCCAGGATGACACAGGGGTAGAAAAGTCATTTCGGATCCATGATTTGTTCATCTTTATGAACGCGAGTCTGTCTACATTATCAGTGGAGAGCCGCGTGCGCTTATCTGTCAGCACACCACCAGCAGCGCTGAACACACGTTCAGACAGAACGCTGGCTGCGGGGCATGACAAGATCTCCAAGGCGTAAGTGGCTAGCTCCGGCCATTTATCCAGATTGGAAGCCCAAAAAGAGCAAGGGTCCAGTGACACAGTCGTGGCTTCAATGTTTACTTGGAGATACTCCTGTACCATCGTCTCTAGGCGTTGACTATGTGTCAGACTTCTTGTCTCCTGTGGCCTTGCAAAGGATGGGCTAAAAAAGTGGTGAAATGATTCCGCAAAATTGATGTTACCAGCAGATACTGTGGTTCTTTTATGGTTTGAGTGCTGAACACTTGACGGTCCCACGGTTGGCAAGTTGGAATTTTGAGATTCACTACGTGCACCACTGGTATTTTGTGGAAAAGCACATGTAAGATTCTGCAACAATCTCTGCTGATACTCCTGCATGCGTGCATCCCTTTCTATGGCAGAAATAATTTCTGCAAATTTACTTTTGTACC
Organism: Phyllobates terribilis; assembly: GCF_046119375.1. Taxonomy (NCBI): domain Eukaryota; kingdom Metazoa; phylum Chordata; class Amphibia; order Anura; family Dendrobatidae; genus Phyllobates; species Phyllobates terribilis. The sequence continues at coordinate 522,984 of NW_027363256.1, forward strand.
GGGGATCTAACAGTGTGGCAACCCAGTAGTCAGGATTATTTCTAATTCTCACAATTCGAGGGTCATGTTGCAGGTAGTGCAGCAAGAAGGCACTCATGTGTGTTGTGCATCCAGGAGCACGAAGTCCCTGTTGTGTTGGTGGCGAGATAACAATCATGCTTCCTTCCTCTGTCCTCTCCCCCCAACCTCGCACAACAGAAATGTGATCAAGGTCTCCCTCATCTGATGAGTCTTCCATCAGTTCGTCCTCCACTTCTTCCTGGGCTCCTGCACCTTCCTCACTAGTTTGGCTGCTACCATGCGCCCTGGTAAAACCATCTCCCCCACCCTCACATGCCTGCCGCCTTGGTGCTGCCGACCGTCTGGACCTTGCAGATGTTAGCCCTTCCGCATACAACTCCTCCTCCTCTACTTCCTCCACCTCCTCTTGTGCCACCACCTGACTCCAAATTCTGTTTAACATGTGCTCCAGCATGTAAATCACCGGAATAGTCATGCTGATAATGGCATCGTCAGCACTAAACATCTTCTTCGCCATTTCAAAACTGTGCAGAAGGGTGCATAGGTCCCTGATCTGAGACCACTCCTCCAGCGTGATTTGCCCCACCTCTGAATCTCGTTGGCCCAGGCTATACGTCAGAACGTATTGCACCAGGGCTTGTCGGTGCTGCCACAGTCGCTGCAACATGTGCAGAGTTGAATTCCACCGGGTAGGCACATCGCATTTTAGCCGGTGAAGTGGCAGGCCCAACGACTTCTGTAGAGATGTAAGTCACTGAGCTGCGGGATGCGAACGGCGGAAGTGAGCACACAGCGACCGTGCCCTCTGCAGAAGGCCATCTAGTCTGGGATAGTGGGCTAAAAATTGCTGGACAACCAGGTTCAACACGTGAGCCATACAAGGCACGTGTGTGACATTGCCCCGGCGAAGGGCCGCACCCAGGTTTGCAGCATTGTCGCACACAGCCTTCCCTGGTTTCAGGTCCAGTGGAGACAACCAATCATGAAATTGGTTCTCCAGAGCTGACCACAACTCCTCAGCTGTGTGACTCACATTTCCCAGACATTTCAATGTAAAAACCGCCTGATGACGTTGAGCCCTACTGCCAGCATAGTAAGGAGGTGTGCAGGATCCCTTCTGCGCAGTTAGAAAGCTTGTGGCATGACCAGACAGGCTTTGGGTGCAGGTGGAAGACCGAGAGGAGGTTGAGGAGGCAGAAGCAGTGGAGGAACTTTGACATAAAGAGGATTGACGCACAACTCGTGGGGATGGCAAGACTTGGACAGCAGCCCCTTGTTCTGCTGTCACCATAGTTACCCAGTGCCCAGTCAGCGACATGTAACGCCCCTGTCCATGCCTACTCGTGCAAGTGTCTGTGGTGAAATGCACCCTGTCACACACAGAGTTTCTCAAAGAAGCGGTGATGTTGTGTGCGACATGCTGGTGGAGCGCAGGCACACCTTTCTTTGAGAAGTAGTGCCGACTGGTCATCTGGTACTGGGGCACTGCGACGGACATAAGGTCTCGAAAATCCTCTGTGTCCACCAGGCGGAAAGGCAGCATTTCTGTAGCCAAGAGCTTGCAGATGGTGAAATTCAACCTCTTAGCTTTCTCATGGCTAGGAGGAAATGGTCTTTTACTTGTCCACATCTGAGGGACCGAGGGCTGGCTATTGTGCTTAGACGGGGTTGATAAGGGTGTCCCCGGCAAACTGCCGGTCTGTGAGGAAGATGCAGGCGAACATGTTAGGTTGCCTTGATCCAAAGGTGGTGCTATCGATGTCGGACAGCGCTCAACACCAGCTGGTGTTACCACCTCCAAAGAAAATGATGACCTGCCAATCACGCTGGCTGTTGCGGGTAAAGAGGTGGCAGGTCTGCGCCCCAAAACAGGTGTGACTGCTGTCCCCCCAGTCACAGAGGATGAAGAGGCTGCGGATGCACAAGATATGGCAGACGGTGGTTGGCCCGGCCGGCTAAGCCGCATTGTAGCACACTGAGCTTCCCACTGCAACTTATGCTTCATGTCCATGTGCCGGTTCATGCATGAAGTACTCAAACTATGTATTTTTTGGCCTCTACTTAGCTTTTGCTGACAAATGTTACAGATAACACGAGTTGGGTCATCTTTATCGATCGGAAAAAATGCCCAGGCTATGCAAGGCTTAGCACCCATGCGACCTGAAGAGCCACCACGACTTGTGGTGAGAGGCAGAGTTGTGTTTGAGGATGCAGTTGTTGACGTGCTTCCAGTACTACGTCTCTGTCCAGGAAGGCGCAACCTGACCTCGTCGTCACTAGCATCTTCCTCCACCTCCTCTGCTGACCTCATCTCTTGGCTGACTGTGAGTTGACAGTAAGTGGGATCTCCAACCTCATCATCATCACCCTGTGCGTTATCACACCCGTCGTCCTCAGAGCCAACCTGTTCTTGCCCTGACAAAAAACTAAAGTTGTCGCTCCAATCAGGTATTTGAGTCTTATCATCGTCTTCCTCATTGTCTCCACCAACAGGAGTTACAGTTTGGGAATGAGGGTCTACATTATGGTCAGAACCTTCTGCGTCTGGTCCTGGATCCGACTCATAAAGATTCTGGGCATCAGTGCAGATCATTTCCTCGTCTGGATTCACAGAAGCGCTGGAGTCGACCTCTGATTCCCAGGCTATAGTATGAGTAAACAGCTCTGCAGACTCAACCATCTGTTCTACCTCATACTCAGACGGGCAGCTGGAGATTTGGGAGCTGTGAGGAAGCAAGTGCGATTGGGGTGACACCTTTGAGGACTGGAGTATTTGTGATGTTGAAGTTGATGTGGAGGAGAGCCCACTTAAAGAGCACTTGATATCCGTTGAAGCACCTGCTGTTTTTGTGCCTCATCTGGAATTTGTAGCGATTGGCGTGGCCGTAAGAAAGGGATCTTATCACATTGTCCGCTAAAAGAAGTAGACATTTTAGTTTGGCTGGAAGATGGTCTTTCTTCTGCAGATGTTACTGTTGCTTTAACACCTACCCCACGGACACAACCTTTTTTCCCCTTCCCAACACGCCTATTCCCCTTTCCACCAGCAGCAGGCCTTTTTCCACTCATTTTGGTGGTTAACTAATTCACAACTCTGGAGTTGTTTGCACAAAAAAACAATGGATGGTAACCGAGCAGAGCTGAGTGGCCAAACTGTGGTATTAGGCCAAATCTATTGGCTGGGTTAGATGCAGAAAAAAATTATATTCAATTTGCAACCTGATGGAGGTCAGTATAGATGGACTAATACAACAAGTCCCACACACAGCTAGAAGCCCAATATTTTTTCAGAGGTAGATGCAGAAAAAAATATATTCAGTTTGCAACCTGATGGAGGTCTGTATAGATGGATTAATAGAACAAGTCCCACACACAGCTAGAAACCCAATATTTTTTCAGAGGTAGATGCAGAAAAAAATATATTCAGTTTGCAACCTGATGGAGGTCAGTATAGATGGACTAATACAACAAGTCCCACACACAGCTAGAAGCCCAAATATTTTTTCAGAGGTACTGTAGATGCAGATAAAAATTATTTTTAATTTGCAACCTGATGGAGGTCAGTATAGATGGACTAATAGAGAAAGTCCGACACACTGCTAGAAGGCCAAATATTTTTTCAGAGCTAGATGCAGAAAAAAATTATATTCAGTTTGCAACCTGATGGAGGTCAGTATAGATGGACTAACAGAGAAAGTCCCACACACTGCTAGAAGGCCAAATATTTTTTCAGAGCTAGATGCATACAAAAAATTATTTTGAATTTTCAACCTGATGGAGGTCAGTATAGGTGGACTAATAGAACAAGTCCCACACACTGCTAGAAGGCCAAATATTTTTTCAGAGCTAGATGCAGAAAAAAATTATATTCAGTTTGCAACCTGATGGAGGTCTGTATAGATGGATTAATAGAACAAGACCCACACACAGCTAGAAGCCCAATATTTTTTCAGAGGTAGATGCAGAAAAAAATATATTCAGTTTGCAACCTGATGGAGGTCAGTATAGATGGACTAATACAAGTCCCACACACAGCTAGAAGCCCAATATTTTTTCAGAGGTAGATGCAGAAAAAAATATATTCAGTTTGCAACCTGATGGAGGTCAGTATAGATGGACTAATACAACAAGTCCCACACAGAGCTAGAAGCCCAATATTTTTTCAGAGGTAGATGCAGAAAAAAATATATTCAGTTTGCAACCTGATGGAGGTCAGTATAGATGGACTAATACAATAAGTCCCACACACAGCTAGAAGCCCAATATTTTTTCAGAGGTAGATGCAGAAAAAAATATATTCAGTTTGCCACCTGATGGAGGTCAGTATAGATGGACTAATACAACAACTCCCACACACAGCTAGAAGCCCAATATTTTTTCAGAGGTAGATGCAGAAAAAAATATATTCAGTTTGCAACCTGATGGAGGTCTGTATAGATGGATTAATAGAACAAGTCCCACACACAGCTAGAAGCCCAATATTTTTTCAGAGCTAGATGCTGAAAAAAATTATATTCAATTTGCAACCTGATGGAGGTCAGTATAGATGGACTAATAGAACAAGTCCCACACACAGCTAGAAGCCCAAATATTTTTTCAGAGGTACTGTAGATGCAGATAAAAATTATTTTTAATTTGCAACCTGATGGAGGTCAGTATAGATGGACTAATAGAGAAAGTCCGACACACTGCTAGAAGGCCAAATATTTTTTCAGAGCTAGATACAGAAAAAAATTATATTCAATTTGCAACCTGATGGAGGTCAGTATAGATGGACTAATAGAATGATGCTATGCCCAAAAGATTTTACTTCACTAGGTGCAGTAAAAAAATTGGTATTCTATACACAGGTGGTATATCTTGCAACACAGATAGGCTACTCCACTGACTAACACACTCTGCAATAGGCCAAAAAGGATTAGCTTTGCTAGATTCAGCCAAATGCTGTGAAAAAAACTTGCACAGCACTGGCACAGATCTGCCTGGCAAAAACTGATAGGAACTGATGTAACCTAGTCCTGAAAAGGACTCCAATTACAATTAGTCTTTACTCCCACAATCTATCTATTTAAGAGCACAGACCTCCCTGATAAAAGTCGTAGGAAATGCTGTAACCTAGTCCTTAAAAGGACTGCAATCACAACTATTCCCTATTCCCAAGCTATCTGTAGATTTGTGCGAAAATTGGTTTGAAATTAACAAGGTATAGCGCACACAGCAACAGCGGTGCCGTCTAACACGCAGCTGCAGCAGTGAGAAAATGGTGGCGACGGGGAAAATGGCTTGGTCTTATAGGGCAAGGACATGTGACATACACTGCCAATGACACATGCACTTGCTTGTGTGAAAAAAAGCACTTCGCTCCGTGTGTGCGCTGCTGATAGGCTGACAGATTGCAACTCCCCACTGCAAATGCGGGAAAGAGAAAAAAAAATGGAGATCTTCATTGTTCCTGCAGAAATACATCCCCTGCCCCTCCCCCCACCCCGCTGTACACTCAAACTGCGTATTAACATTAATTTTCATCATTACTGAGAAAAAATCCAGTTATGATTTTGGTGCACGAACAGTTATCGAACATAACCGCGAACAGCCGAATTTTTCTCAAATTTTTCGTGTTCGCCGAACGGCTCGAACACCGCCCAAAACAGCTTGAATTTGAGATTGGCGAACAGTTCGAGTAGAACAACGCTCATCTCTAATATTTAGTCATTTTCAGCCAATTTTCTGAATTTTTGAAAATTTCTCTCATTTGTGAAAATATCCACTAAATGAGGAAATAATATTTGTGAGGGTACCCCAGGAGAGTTCCAAATGTGTGTGGGTAGAATATATATCCCACGTGGGTAAAATTGAAAAAAGTTGAAAAAAAATACTTTTGGGACTTAATCATTTTTCTGGCATTTGTCACACTTTCAGTGAGCTTAAATGTCAGTGAGCATTCGGATTTCTGTTCCAGAGTGATTCGCACAAGGAATCCTTTATATTTAGTTGTCTCCAGCCAATTTTCTGAATTTTTGAAAATTTCACTCACTTGTGAAAATATCCGCTAAATGAGGGAATAATAAGTGTGAGGGTACCCCAGGAGAGTTCCAAATGTGTGTGGTAGAATACCAATCCCATGTGGTTAAAATTGAAAAAAGTTGAAAAAAATTTTTTTTTGGACTTAGTCAATTTTCCAGCGTTTGTCAGACTTTCAGAGAGGGGAAATGTCAGTGAGCGTTCCGATTTCAGTTCCAGAGCAATATGCCCAATAAGTCCTTGATATTTAGTCGTTTTCAGCCAATTTTCAGAATTTTTGAAAATTTCACTTTTTTTGTGAAAATATCCACTAAATGAGGGAATAATATGTGTGAGGGTACCCCAGGAGAGTTCCAAATGTGTGTGGGTAAAATACATATCCCACGTGGGTAAAATTGAAAAAAGTTGAAAAAAACATTTTTTTGTACTTAGTCATTTTTCCAGCGTTTGTCAGACTTTCAGAGAGGGGAAATGTCAGTGAGCATTCCGATTTCAGTTCTAGAGCGATTCTTTCGATGAATCCTTGATATTTAGACCTTTTCAGCCAATTTTCTGAATTTATGAAAATTTCACTCTTTTGTGAATATATCCGCTAAATGAGGGAATAATATGTGTGAGGGTACCCCAGGAGAGTTCCAAATGTGTGTGGGTAGAATATATTTCCCACGAGGGTAAAATTGAAAAAAGTCAAAAAAATTTTTTTTGTACTTAGTCATTTTTCCAGCGTTTGACAGACTTTCAGAGAGGGGGAATGTCAGTGAGCATTCCGATTTCAGTTCTAGAGTGATTCGACAGATGAGTCCTTGATATTTAGTAGTTTTCCGCCAATTTTGAGAATTTTTGAAAATTTCACTTTTTTTGTGAAAATATCCGCTAAATGAGGGAATAATATGTGTGAGGGTACGCCAGGCGAGTTCCAAATGTGTTCGGGTAGAATATATATATCCCACGGGGGTAAAATTGAAAAAAGTTGAAAATTTTTTTTTCCTACTTAGTCATTTTTCCGGCATTTGTCGGACTTTCAGAGAGGGGAAATATCAGTGAGCGTTCCGATTTCAGTTCCAGAGCGGTTCAGCAGATGTGTCCTTCATATTTAGTCGTTTTCAGCCAATTTTCTGAATTTTTGAAAATTTCACTTTTTTGTGATAACATCTGCCAAATGAGGGAATAATATGTGTGAGGGCACCCCAGTAGAGTACCAAATGTGTGTGGGTAGAATATATATGTCCCGCGGGGGAAAAATTGAAAAAAAAAATTTTTTGTACTTAGTAATTTTTCCGGCGTTTGACAGACTTTCAGAGAGGGGAAATGTCAGTGAGCATTCCAATTTCAGTTCCAGAGCCATTCGCCCAATGAGTCCTTGATATTGAGTCGTTTTCAGACAATTTTTTTAATTTTTGAAAATTTCACTTTTTTGTGAAAATATCCACTAAATGAGGGAATAATATGTGTGAGGGTACCCCAGGAGAGTTCCAAATATGTGTGGGTAGCATACATATCCCATGGGGTAAAATTGAAAAAAGTTGAATTTTTTTTTTTTCGAGTTAGTCATTTTTCCAGCGTTTGTCAGACTTTCAGAGAGGGGAAATGTCATTGAGCGTTCCGATTTCAGTTCCAGAGCGATTTGCCCAATGAGTCCTTGGTATTTAGTCATTTTCAGCCAATTTTCAGAATTATTGGAAATTTTACTTTTTTGTACAAATATCCTGTAAATGAGGGAATAATATGTGTGAGGGTACCCCAGGAGAGTTCAAATGTGTGGATAGCATACAAATCCCAAATGAGTAAAATTAAAAAAAGTTTTTAAAAAATTTTTTTTTGGACTTAGTTATTTTTCCGGCATTTGTCAGACTTTCAGAGAGAGGAAATGTCAGTGAGCACTCTGATTTCTGTTCCAGAGCGATTCGCCCGATGAGTCCTTGGTATTTAGTCATTTTCAGCCAATTTTCAGAATTACTGACAATTTCACTTTTTTGTAAAAATATCCACTAAATGAGGGAGTAATATGTGTGTGGGTACCCCAGGAGAGTTCCAAATGTGTGTGGGTAGAATATATATGTCCCAATGGGGTAAAATTGAAAAAAGTTGAGAAAATTTTTTTGGTACTTTGTCATTTTTCCTGCGTTTGTCAGACTTTCAGAGAGGGGAAATGTCAGTGAGCATTCCGATTTCAGTTCCAGAGCGATTCGCCCGTTGAGTACCTGATATCTAGTCGTTTTCAGCCAATTTTCAGAATTATTGAAAATTTCACTTTTTTGTGAAAATATCTGCAAAATGAGGGAATAATATGTGTGAGGGTGCCCCAGGAGGGTTCCAAATTGTGTGGGTAGCATACAAATCCCACGTGGGTAAAATTGAAAACAGTTGAAAAATTATTTTTTTTTTCGAGTTATTCATTTTTCCAGCATTTGTCAGACTTTCAGAGAGGGGAAATTTCAGTGAGCATTCCAATTTCAGTTCAAGAGCGATTCGACAGATGTGTCCTTGATATTTCGTCGTTTTCAGGAAATTTTCAGAATTTTTGAAAATTTCTCTTTTTTGTGAAAATATCCGCTAAATGAGGGAATAATATGTGTGAGGGTACCCCAGGAGAGTTCCAAATGTGTGTGGGCAGAATATATATGTTCCACAGGGGTAAAATTGAAAAAAGTTGAAAAATTATTTTTTTTGTACTTAGTCATTTTTCCGGCGCTTGTCAGAATTTTTAGAGAGGGGAATGAGCGTTCCGATTTCAGTTCCATAGCGATTCGCCCGATGAGTCCTTGATATTTAGTAGTTTTCAGCCAATTTTCAGAACTATTGAAAATGTCACTTTTTTGTGAAAATATCCGCTAAATGAGGGAATAATATGTGTGAGGGAACCCCAGGAGAGTTTCAAATGTGTGTGGGTAGAATACATATCCTACGGAGGTAAAATTGAAAAAAGTTGAAAAAAAATTTTTTTTTTCTACTTAGTCATTTTTCCGGCGTTTGTCAGACTTTCAGAGTCGGGAAATGTCAGTGAGCGTTCCGATTTCAGTTCCAGAGCGATTCGCCCGATGAGTCCTTGTTATTTAGTCGTTTTCAGCCAATTTTCTGAATTTTTGAAAATTGCACTTTTTTGTGAAAATATACACTAAATGAGGGAATAATATGTAGGAGGGTACACCAGGAGAGTTCCAAATTTGTCTGGGTTGAATATATATCCCACGGGAGTAAAATTGAAAAAAGTTGAAAACATTTTTTTTCTGGACTTTGTTATTTTTCCGGAATTTGTCAGACTTTTTAGAGAGGGTAAATGTCAGTTAGCGTTCCGATTTCAGTTCCAGAGCGATTCGCCCGATGAGTCCTTGATATTTAGTCGTTTTCAGCCAATTTTCAGAATTTTTGAAAATGTCACTTTTTTGCGCAAAATATCCGCTAAATGAGGGAATAATATGTGTGAGGGTACCCCAGGAGAGTTCCAAATGTGTGTGGGTAGAATATATTTCCCATGGTGGTAAAATTGAAAAAAGTTGAAAATTTTTTTTTTGTAGTTAGTCATTTTTCCAGCGTTTGACAGACTTTCAGAGAGGGGAAATGTCAGTGAGCGTTCCGATTTCAGTTCCAGAGCCATTCGACATATGTGTCCTTGATATTTAGTCGTTTTCAGCCAATTTTCAGAATTTTTGAAAATTTCACTTCTTTGTGAAAATATCCGCTAAATGAGGGAATAATATGTGTGAGGGTACCCCAGGAGAGTTCCAAATGTTTGTGGGTAGAATATATTTCCCACGGGGGTAAAATTGAAAAAAGTTGAAAAATTTTTTTTTGTACTTAGTCATTTTTCCAGCGTTTGACAGACTTTAAGAGAGGGGAAATGTCAGTGAGCATTCCAATTTCAGTTCCAGAGCGATTCGACAGATGTGTCCTTGATATTTAGTACTTTTCAGCCAATTTTTGAGAATTTTTGAAAATTTCTCTTTTTTTGTGAAAATATCCGCTAAATGAGGGAATAATATGTGTTAGTGTACCCCAGGAGAGATTCAAATGTGTGTGGGTAGAATACATATCCCACGTCGGTAAAATTGAAAAAAGTTGAAAATTTTTTTTTTTCTACTTAGTAATTTTTCCGGCATTTGTCAGAATTTCAGAGAGGGGAAATGTCAGTGAGCGTTCCGATTTCAGTTCCAGAGTGAATCGCAAAATGAGTCCTTGATATTTCGTCGTTTTCAGCCAATTTTCAGAATTTTTGAAAATTTCACTTTTTTGTGAAAATATCCGCTAAATGAGGGAATAATATGTGTGAGGGTACCCCAGGAGAGTTCCAAATGTTTGTGGGTAGAATATGCACTGCTCAAAAAAATAAAGGGAACACTTAAACAACAGAATATAACTTCAAGTAAATCAAACTTCTATGAAATCAAACTGTCCACTTAGGAAGCAACACTGATTGACAATCAATTTCTCATGCTGTTGTGCAAATGGAATAGACAATAGATGGAAATTATTGGCAATTATCAAGACACCCTCAATAAAGGAGTGGTTCTGCAGGTGGGGACCACAGACCACATCTCAGTACCAATGTTTTCTGGCTGATGTTTTGGTCACTTTTGAATGTTGGTTGTGCTTTCATACTCGTGGTAGCATGAGACAGACTCTACAACCCAAAGAATATGCTCAGGTAGTGCAGCTCATCCTGGAAGGCACATCAATGTGAGCTGTGGCAAGAAGGTTTGCAGTGTCTGTCAGCGTAGTGTCCAGAGGCTGGAGGCGCTACCAGGATACAGGCCAGTACAACAGGAGATGTGGAGGGGGCCGTAGGAGGGCAACAACCCAGCAGCAGGACCGCTACCTCCTCCTTTGTGCAAAGAGGAACAGAAGATGCACTGTCAGAGCCCTGCAAAATGACCTCCAGAATGCCACAAATGTGCATGTGTCAGCACAAATGATTAGAAACTGACTCCATGAGGGTGGCATGAGGGCCCGATGTCCACAGATGGGGGTTGTGCTCACAGCCCAACACCGTGCAGGATGCTTGGCATTTGTCACAGAACACCAGGATTGGCAAAGTCGCCACTGGAGACCTGTGCTCTTCACAGATGAAAGCAGGTTCACACTGAGCACATGTGACAGATGTGACAGAGTCTGGAGACTCTGTGGAGAGCAATCTGCTGCCGCAACATCCTTCGGCATGATCGGTTTGGCAGTGGTTCTGTAATGGTGTGGGGTGGCATTTCTTTGGAGGGCCGCACAGCCCTCCATGTGCTCGCCAGAGGTAGCCTGACTGCCATTAGCTACCGAGATGAGATCCTCAGACCCCTTGTGAGACCATATGCTGGTGCGGTTGACCCTGGGTTCCTCCTAATGCAGGACAATTCCAGACCTCATGTGGCTGGAGTGTGTCAGCAGTTCCTGCAAGATGAAGGCATTGAAGGTATGGACTGGTCCGTCCATTCCCCAGACCTGAATCCGATTGAGCACATCTGGGACATCATGTCTCGCTCCTTCCACCTTCGTTGCACCACAGACTGTCCAGGAGTTGGTGGATGCTTTAGTCCAGGTTTGCTAGGAGATCCCACAGGAGACTATCTGCAACCTCATCAGGAGCATGCCCAGGTGTTGTAGGGATGTCATACAGGCACGTGGAGGCCACACACAATACTGAGCCTCATTTTGACTTGTTTTAAGGACATTACATCAAAGTTGGATCAGCCTGTAGTGTGTTTTTCCACTTTAATTTTGGGCGTGACTCCAAATCCAGGCCTCCATTGGTTAATAAATTTGATTTCCATTGATGATTTTTGTGTGATTTTGTTGCCAGCACATTCAACTTTGTATAGTATTCAATGAGAATATTTGATTCATTCAGATATAGGATGTGTTATTTGAGTGTTCCCTTTATTTTTTGAGCAGTGTATTTCCCACCGGGGTAAAATTGAAAAAAATGTTTTTTTGGACTTAGTCATTTTTCCGGCATTTCTCAGACTTTCAGAGAGGGGAAATGTCAGTAAGCATTCCGATTTCAGTTCCAGAGCGATTCGCCCGATGAGTCCTTGATATTTAGTCGTTTTCAGCCAATTTTCTGAATTTTTGAAAATTTCTCTTTTTTGTGAAAATATCCACTAAATGAGGGAATAATATGTGTGAGGGTGCGCCAGGAGAGTTCCAAATGTGTGTGGGTAGAATATATATCCCACGGGGGTAAAATTGAAAAAAGTTGAAATTTTATTTTTTGTGCTTAGTCATTTTTCCGGTGTTTGTCAGACTTTCAGAGAGGTGAAATGTCAGTGAGGGTTTCGATTTCAGTTCCACAGCGATTCACCCGATGTGTCCTTGATAGTGTTGAGCATTCCGATACTGAAATATCGGGTATCGGCCGATATTCGCGGTATCGGAATTCCGATACTTAATTCCGATACTTTTACAATATCGAATACCGGAATCGGAAGTTCCCATAATGTCTGCGCTCTGCCGTTTCTCTGAAGGATGACAAGCTGGATGGCAGCGCTCAGCTGCGATCCAGCCTGTCATTAGAATGCCATCCCAGCGTGGGAGAATTCTCCTGATTGTTTAAAAGCCGGCGCGCCGTAAAAAGCCGCCGGCGTTTAAACAATCACACAGCCCCATACTGCTTCCCCGCAGCCTCCGACCCGATCCTCCGCTCCCCTCGCCACTTCCCATCCCGATCGTAAGTTAGGACCGGGCGGGGAGCGCAGCACCAAGGAGCGGGGAGCGAAGGACCCGGGTGGGGAAGCCGGCAGTGAAAAGACTTCACCGCCGGCTTTCCCGTTCTGTGCTGCACTTTCCCGCCGGTTATTTCAAATGAACAGCTGCGGTATCAGGTGATTGTCATTTGAAGTCGCCGCGGTGCCCTCAGAGGGTTCATGTGAGTTCATGCTTGACTGCATTGCATGAACTCACATGAACTTTCCCACGGTCGCACAGGTCAGCCTCACCTCCCAGACCCGTCATGATTGGTGTGTGTGGGTGTCTGTGCGATGTGTGCGGGTGTGCGCGGTGTCTGTGCGATGTCTGCGGGTGTGTGCGGTGTCTGTGAGATGTCTGCGGGTGTGTGCGGTGTCTGTGCGATGTGTGCGGGTGTGTGCTCCCATCACACTACTACTCCCATCGGCCTATGTCTGTCCCCCATCCACTCGTGCCAGCAGGATCAGCTCGATGGGAGCAGTAGATCCCATCAGCCTGATCCTGCTATTTAAAATGCCCTACTGTGTCCCCAATAAATTTTAAATACATGTCATTGGTGGCCAGTGGTTGCCTACAATAAATTAGTTCATACATTACCTGTCCCCGCCGATCGCCACCTAAAATAAAGTAAAAAATAAAAAACTACACCTATACTCACCTAGACACCTAATTCCCCGAAGCCATCGATCTCCTGTAATAAAATATAAAATAATAAACCACAACCTTATCCTTACCCCTCCGTAGTAGTCCACGAGTGTCCCACGAAGATCTCCAGTTCAGAGCAGCCACATAGAATGTGACCGCTCTGAACCGCTGCCGCCGCTAGAATGACGGGGCCGTAAAGCAGCCCCGTCATTGCATAAGCGGGTTCACCGGAGTTCAGGCAGCGCTGCTCCGGTCAACTCCTTTACGGCCCTGATGTATCGTGAGAAATTCTCACGGTACAGCAGTGCCGTAAAGGAAGTCTCCGGAGCTGCGCTGCCTGAATGCACTCCGGTGACCTCAGTCAGGGGCTCCCGCTGCCGGGAGCGGACGTGTTCCTGGCAGCGTGAGCTTACAGCAGCCATGCACAGCTGTCACCATCTCCAGATGCGACAGCTGTGCATGGGAGATCAGCGCAGGAACGTGGACAGGTAACTATTTTTTTTTAGTAAACTAAGAATTTAATAAAATTGTGTGTTTTATTTCAAATAAATTATTTTTTCTGGGTGTAGTGTGTTTTTTCTTTTTAACACTTTGTAGGTTAGTAATGGGGGTGTCTTATAGACGCCCATCATTACTAACCTGGGCTTCATGGCAGCTGGCACTGACATGAACCCCAGCCCTATTACCCCCTGCCACCGCACCAGGGCAGCGTGGAAGAGCGAGGCTAAGTGCCAGAATTGGCGCATCCTATGGATGCGCCATTTCTGGGGCGGCTGACGGCTGGTGTTTCTAGCCTGGGAGGGGGCCAATATTCATGGCACCCTTCCTGGGCTATTAATATCAGCCCCCAGCTGTCTGCCTAGCCTTTGCTAGCTATTAAAATAGGGGGGACCCCACGTCATTTTTTTGGGGGGGTTCCCCATTTTAATAGCTAGTAAAGGCTAGGTATTCAGCTGGGGGCTGATATTAGTAGTCTGGGAAGCTCCGGGGGTATTACCCCCTTCCCAGGATTCAAACATCTTCCCCGCCGTCTGCTTAACCTCCGCTAGAGACTAAAATTATGGGGGATCAAACGCCAATTTTTTTTTTAAATAAATCCTTTATTTTAACACTAAATGACATTTGAGGAGTTAATAAAGATGCAGTCCCCAAATTATTATTTATTTTTTAATTAATTTTTCCCAAAAATTTTGACGTGGGCTTTGCTATATTTTTGTATGCCAGCCAGGTACAGCATCCAGCTTCTATGAACGTGCCATTTTCCGGGGTGGCTGCGGACTGCAATTTGCATCGGGGGGGGGCCCAGAAAGCTTGGGTCTCCCTGCGCTGCAGATTCCAGCCCCCAGCTGGCTAGTTGTACCTGGCTGGACACAAAAATAGGGCGAAGCTCCACGTATTTTTTTTTAAATTATTTCATGAAATTCATGAAATAATAAAGAAAAAAAGGGCTTCCCTATATTGTTGTGTCCGGCCAGGTACAAATAGGCAGCTGGTGGTTGGGGGCAGCCCGTTCCTGCCTGCTGTACCTGGCTGGACACAAATATAGTGCAAAGCCCCACGTCAATTTTTTTTTAATTATTTCAGGAAATTCATGAAATAATTAAATAAAAATTGATGTGGGGCTGCATCCTATATTTGTGTCCAGCCAGGTACAGCAGGCAGGAACGGGCTGCCCCCAACCACCAGCTGCCTATTTGTACCTGGCCGGACACAACAATATAGGGAAGCCCTTTTTTTAAAAAATTATTTCATGAAATAATTAAAAAAAAATTGACGTGGCGCTTCGCACTATATTTGGGTCCAGCCAGGTACAGCAGGCAGGAACGGGCTGCCCCCAACCACGAGCTGCCTATTTGTACCTGGCCGGACACAACAATATAGGGAAGCCCTTTTTTTCTTAATTATTTCATGAATTTCATGAAATAATTTAAAAAAAAAATACGTGGGGCTTCGCCCTATTTTTGTGTCCAGCCAGGTACAGCAGGCAGGAACGGGCTGCCCCCAACCACCAGCTGCCTATTTGTACCTGGCCGGACACAACAATATAGGGAAGCCCTTTTTTTCTTAATTATTTCATGAATTTCATGAAATAATTTAAAAAAAAAATACGTGGGGCTTCGCCCTATTTTTGTGTCCAGCCAGGTACAACTAGGCAGCTGGGGGCTGGAATCTGCAGCGCAGGGAGGCCCAAGCTATCTGGGCCCCACCCGCTGCAAATTGCAGTCCGCAGCCGCCCCGGAAAATGGCGCGTTCATAGAAGCGCCATCTTCTGGCGCTGTACCCAACTCATCCAGGGCCCTGGTGCGGTGGATCACTGGGTAATAAAGGGGTTAAGGCCAGCTTTCCATTATCAGCTGGCCCTAAGCCCGAAATTCATGGGGTCACGCCAATATTAGACATGACCACCATGAATTTCTAGTAAAGTATTTAAAAAAAACACAACACCCAGAATAAAGTCCTTTAATTGAAATAAAGACACAATTCTTTATTGTTCTAAATTAAACTATACTTACCATCACGCCCATTCCAGCTGAAGCCAACGATCTCCTGCAATAAAAGAAAAATAATAAACCAACCTCATCCTTACCTTCCCATGGATCCCATGACAGCTTCAGCTCTGCTACATCGAGATGACAGGCTGGACCGCAGCAGAACGCTGCCATCCAGCCTGTCATCCCGCACACACTGAGAAGCGCAGGCATGCTTGCGCTCCTCCCACACTGTCAGTGACGTACATGAAGTGAGCTGAGTTCATTGGACATGAGCTCACCTCATGCACGTCACTGACAGCGTGGGGAAATTCTCACGCTGAAGCGCTGAGTGCAGGAGAATTTTCCCACGCTGTCAGTGACGTGCATGAGGTGAGGTCATGTCCAATGAACTTGGCTCACCTCATGCACGTCACTGACAGCATGGGAAAATTCTCCTGCACTCAGCGCTTCAGCGTGAGAATTTTCCCACGCTGTCAGTGACGTGCATGAGGTGAGCTAAGTTCATTGTCGGCTCATCTGGATGCCGTCACAGAGAGACACTGAGGAGCGCAAGCAAGCCTGCGCTTCTCAGTGTCTGTGGGATGACAGGCTGGATGACAGCGTTCTGCTGCGGTCCAGCCTGTCATCTCGATGTAGCAGAGCTGGAGCCGTCGTGGGAACCATGGAAAGGTAAGGATGAGGTTGCTTTATTATTTTTCTTTTATTGCAGGAGATCGTTGGCTTCAGCTGGAATGGGCGTGACGGTAAGTATGGTTTAATTTAGAACAATAAAGAATTGTGTGTTTATTTCAATTAAAGGACTTTATTCTGGGTGTTTGTGTTTTTTTTTTAACTTTCACTATGGGGTTAGTAATGGGGGTGTCTTATAGACGCCTCTCCATTACTAACCTGGGCTTGATGTCAGCTGACATCAACCCCAGCCCTATTACGCCACTGCCACCGCTACAGGGCAGTGGGAAGAGCGAGGCTAAGTGCCAGAATTGGCGCATCCTATGGATGCGCCATTTCTGGGGCGGCTGGTGTTTCTAGCCTGGGAGGGGGCCAATATTCATGGCTCCCTTCCTGGGCTATTAATATCAGCCCCCAGCTGTCTGCCTAGCCTTTGCTAGCTATTAAAATAGGGGGGACCCCACGTCATTTTTTTGGGGTGGTCCCCCATTTTAATAGCTAGTAAAGGTTAGGTATTCAGCTGGGGGCTGATATTAGTAGCCTGGGAAGCTCCGTGGGTATTACCCCCTTCCCAGGCTTCAAACATCTGCCCCAGCTGTCTGCTTAACCTCCGCTAGAGACTAAAATTAAGGGGAACCCCACGCCAATTTTTTTTAAAATAAATCCTTTATTTTAACACTAAATGACAAGTACAGTAATCAACACTATCACTGTACTTCATATATATGTGACTGACATGTTTCTATCTATCTAATCTATGTGTGATTCTCTATTCCTTCTATTCTAAATTGTCGGGTACAGATGCTGAATTGGTGGCCGGCTTTCTTAAAGAGACGGTGCATGAAAACACTATTATTTTTTAATATAAATCCTTTACACTAAATGACAAGTACAGTAACCAACACTGTCACTGTACTTCATATATATGTGACTGACATGTTTCTATCTATCTAATCTATGTGTGAAGCTCTATTCTGTCTGTTATAAATTGTCGGGTACCGCTGCTGAAATGCCGGCCGGCTTTTTTAAAGAGACGGTGCATGAAAACACTATTATTTTTTTAAATAAATCCATTACACTAAATGACAAGCACAGTAAGCAACACTGTCACTGTACTTCATATATATGTGAATGACATGTTTCTATCTATCTAATCTATGTGTGAAGCTCTATTCTTTCTGTTGTAAATTGTCGGGTACCGGTGTATGCGCTGATGAATTGCCGGCTTTTCGCATACATTCTACACTATTCTTAGTTGTTTTACTTCATGTAGAATTAACCTACAAGGAAAGAAAGGGTTTATTTTCATTCCGATATTAGTGTCCCATCAACTTGCATTGGTTTCCGGTATCGGAATCGGCGATATCCGATACTTTTTGAGTATCGGTCCGATCCAATCCGATATGATATTTCCTGATATCGGAAGGTATCGCTCAACACTAGTCCTTGATATTTAGTTGTTTTCAGCAAATTTTCTGAATTTTTGAAAATTTCACTTTTTTGTGAAAATATCTGCTAAATGAGGGAATAATATGAGTGAGGGAACCCCAGGAGAGTTCCAAATGTGTGTGGGAAGCATACATATCCCACGTGGGTAACATTGAAAAAAGTGAAAAAAAAATTTTTTTTGGACTTAGTTATTTTTCTGAAATTTGTCAGACTTTCAGAGAGGGGAAATGTCAGTGAGCGTTCCGATTTCCATTCCAGAGTGATTCGCCCAATGAGTCCTTGATATTTAGTCGTTTTCAGCCAATTTTCTGAATTTTTGAAAATTTCCATATATATATCCCACTTGGGTAAAATTGAAAAAAGTTGAAAAAAAATTTTTGGGGGACTCAGTCATTTTTCCGGCGTTTGTCAAACTTTCAGAGAGGGGAAATGTCCATTTTTGTGAAAATATCATCATATGTGTGAGGGTACCCCAGGAGAGTTCCAAATGTGTGTGGGTAGAATACACATCCCACGTGGGTAAAATTGAAAAAAACATTTTTTTGGACTTAGTCATTTTTCCGGCGTTTGTCACACTTTCAGAGAGGGGAAATGTCAATGAGCGTTCCGATTTCAGTTCCATAGCGATTTGCCCAATGAGTCCTTGATATTTAATCATTTTCAGCCAATTTTCAGAATTTTTGGAAATTTCAATTTTTTGTGAAAATATCAGCTAATTGAGGGAATAATATGTGTGAGGGTACCCCAGTACAGTTCCAAATGTGTGTGGGTAGAATATATATCCCACGGGGGCAAAATTGAAAAAAGTTGAAAAAAAAATTATTTTGGACTTAGTCATTTTTCCGGCGTTTCTCACACTTTCAGAGAGGGGAAATGTCAGTGAGCGTACCGATTTCAGTTCCAGAGCGATTCGCCCAATGAATCCTTGATATTTAGTCGTTTTCAGCCAATTTTCTGAATTTTTGAACATTTCACTTTTTTGTGAAAACATCCACTAAATGAGGGAATAATATGTGTGAGGGTACCCGAGGAGAGTTCCAAATGTGTGTGGGTAGAAAACATATCCCACATGGGTAAAATTGAAAAAAGTTGAAAAAAACATTTTTTTGGACTTAGTCATTTTTTTGGCATTTGTCAGACTTTCAGAGAGGGGAAATGTCAATGAGCGTTCCGATTTCAGTTCCAGAGCGATTCGCCCAATGAGTCCTTGATATTTAGTGGTTTTCAGCCAATTCTCTGAATTTTTGAAAATTTTAATTTTTTGTGAAAATATCAGCTAAATGAGGGAATAATATTTGTGAGGGTACCCCAGGAGAGTTCCAAATGTGTGTGGGTAGAATACATATCCCACGTGGGAAAAATTGAAAAAAGTTGAAAAAAAATTTTTTTTGGACTTAGTCATTTTTCCGGCGCTTGTTACTCTTTCATAGAGGGGAAATGTCAGTGAGCATTCCGATTTCAGTTCCAGAGCGATTCGCCCAATGAGTCCTTGATATTAAGTCATTTTCAGGCTACTTTCTGAATTTTTGAAAATTTCAATTTTTTGTGAAAATATCAGCTAAGTGAGGGAATAATATGTGTGAGGGTACCCCAGTACAGTTTCCAATGTGTGTGGGTAGAATACACATCCCACGTGGGTAAAATTGAAAAAAAAATTTTTTGGGACTTTGTAATTTTTCCGGCGTTTGTCACAATTTGAGAGAGGGGAAATGTCAGTGAGCATTCTGATTTCAGTTCCAGAGCGATTCCCCCGATGAGTCCTTGATATTTAGTATTTTTCAGCCAATTTTCTGAATTTTTGAAAATTTCACTTTTTTTGAAAATATCAGCTAAATGAGGGAATATTATGCGTGAGGGTACCCCAGGAGAGTTCCAAATGTGTGTGGGTACAATATATATCCCACAGGGGTAAAATTGAAATAAGTTGAAAAAAACATTTTTTTGGACTTAGTCATTTTTCTGGCGTTTGTCACAGTTTCAGAGAGGGGAAATTTCAGTGAGCATTCCGATTTCAGTTACAGCGCGATTCGACAGATGTGTCCTTGATATTTCGTCGTTTTCAGGAAATTTTCAGAATTTTTGAAAATTTCACTTTTTTGTGAAAATATCCGCTAAATGAGGGAATAATATGTGTGAGGGTACCCCAGGAGAGTTCCAAATGTGTGTGGGCAGAATATATATGTTCCACGGGGGTAAAATTGAAAAAAGTTGAAAAATTATTTTTTTTGTACTTAGTCATTTTTCCGGCGCTTGTCAGGCTTTTTAGAGAGGGGAAATGTCAATGAGCGTTCCGATTTCAGTTCCATAGCGATTCGCCCGATGAATCCTTGATATTTAGTAGTTTTCAGCCAATTTTCAGAACTATTGAAAATGTCACTTTTTTGTGAAAATATCCGCTAAATGAGGGAATAATATGTGTGAGGGTACCCCAGGAGAGTTCCAAATGTTTGTGGGTAGAATATGCACTGCTCAAAAAAATAAAGGGAACACCTAAACAACAGAATATAACTTCAAGTAAATCAAACTTCTATGAAATCAAACTGTCCACTTAGGAAGCAACACTGATTGACAATCAATTACTCATGCTGTTGTGCAAATGGAATAGACAATAGATGGAAATTATTGGCAATTATCAAAACACCCTCAATAAAGGAGTGGTTCTGCAGGTGGGGACCACAGACCACATCTCAGTTACAATGTTTTCTGGCTGATGTTTTGGTCACTTTTGAATGTTGGTTGTGCTTTCATACTCGTGGTAGCATGAGACAGACTCTACAACCCACAGAATTTGCTCAGGTAGTGCAGCTCATCCTGGAAGGCACATCAATGTGAGCTGTGGCAAGAAGGTTTGCAGTGTCTGTCAACGTAGTGTCCAGAGGCTGGAGGCGCTACCAGGATACAGGCCAGTACAACAGGAGATGTGGAGGGGGCCATAGGAGGACAACAACCCAGCAGCAGGACCGCTACCTCCTCCTTTGTGCAAAGAGGAACAGAAGATGCACTGCCAGAGGCCTGCAAAATGACCTCCAGAAGGCCACAAATGTGCATGTGTCTGCACAAATGATTAGAAACTGACTCCATGAGGGTGGTATGAGGGCCCAATGTCCACAGATAGGGGTTGTGCTCACAGCCCAACACCGTGCAGGATGCTTGGCATTTGCCACTGAACACCAGGATTGGCAAAGTCGCCACTGGAGACCTGTGCTCTTCACAGATGAAAGCAGGTTCACACTGAGCACATGTGACAGATGTGACAGAGTCTGGAGACTCTGTGGAGAGCAATCTGCTGCCGCAACATCCTTCGGCATGATCGGTTTGGCAGTGGTTCAGTAATGGTGTGGGGTGGCATTTCTTTGGAGGGCCGCACAGCCCTCCATATGCTCGCCAGAGGTAGCCTGACTGCCATTAGCTACTGAGATGAGATCCTCAGACCCCTTGTGAGACCATATGCTGGTGCGGTTGACCCTGGGTTCCTCCTAATGCAGGACAGTTCCAGACCTCATGTGGCTGGAGTGTGTCAGCAGTTCCTGCAAGATAGAGGCATTGAAGGTATGTGTAACATACCTGGCGGCGTCCTTGCATAGTGGTCCATCTCCCACTGTGCAAGAGCGCGCACTTGATCTCCAGTCCAGAATGTCTCTCTGGCTTCCGTCCATGCTGTCTGTTTGTGTCTGTTTCTGCTGCTTAAGGGCAGCGCCCGATCACTTCCTGCTTTTTGTACCTACTGTGGGGCACACCCCTTGTGCGTCCTCAGCCTATTGCTGTCTGTCACCAGGTATTTAACCCAGCTGCTCCAATCTATCCCTGCCTGAGCATCTTGCCCTGTCAGTTGGCTTTTGTCTCTAACATGCCAGGTCCTGTCTATGTTACCTGTCTTGCAGTATCTGTTCCCATGTCTGTACTGTGTCCTATCTGTGTACCCTAACCTGCAGTCTGTACACGTTCCTTTCCTGTTCGTTCTGCCTTCCTGGAGGCTGTATTTCCAGGCCAGTCTGAACACGCTCCTTGCCTGTTCGTCCCGCCTCTCTGGGGGCCGTATTCCCAGACCCGCTCCTGTATCCCGCTGCAATGTTGGTCTCCTCCGTACACTCAGTTCCAGTCTGAACTCTCTCCTATCTTTTACCTGTTTTGCCTCTATGTCCGTCCCTTCCCTTTTCCTGCATTGTCTGAACCTGTACCTAACTCCCTCTTGTTGTCTCTGTACTTCAGTTGTGAGTTTTGTGCTCTCTCGCTACTTCTTTGTAAGTATCTAGTTTGTTTCTGGTTCCGCCTTTCCCTTCCTGCCTGACCTGTGTAAACAGTGTCCTGTCTCCTCTGCCCTGCTCTGACCCTTTGCTTGCTGCTCCGGCAGTCTTGCTCTGTTCCCTCTTGCTCGCTACTCCTGCAGTCTGCTCTATCCCTCTTCCTCACTGCTCCGGCAGTCTCGTTCTGCTCCCTCTTTCTCACTGCTCCGGCAGTCTCGTTCTGCTCTCTTTCTTTACCTCACTGCTCCGGCAGTCTCGCTCTGCTCCCTCTTTCTCACTGCTCTGGCAGTCTCGTTCTGCTCTCTTCCTTTACCTCACTGCTTCGGCAGTCTCGCTCAGCTCCCTCTTTCTCACTGCTCCGGCAGTCTTGTTCTGCTCTCTACCCTTTGCTCGCTGCTCCGCCAGTCTCGCTCTGCTCCCTCTTGCTCACTGCTCCGGCAGTCCTACCCTGCTCTTACCCTTTGCTCGCTGCTCCGGCAGTCTCGCTCTGCTCTTACCCTTTGCTCGCTGCTCCGGCAGTCTCGCTCTGCTCTGACCCTTTGCTCGCTGCTCCGGCAGTCCTACTCTGCTCTGACCCTTTGCTCGCTGCTCCGGCAGTCCTACTCTGCTCTGACCCTTTGCTCGCTGCTCCGGCAGTCTCGCCCTGCTCCCTCTTGCTCGCTGCTCTGGCAGTCTTGCCCTGCTCCCTCTTGATTGCTGCTCCAGTAGTTTGCTCTGACCCTTTGCTCGCTGTTCCGCCAGTCTCGCTCTGCTCCCTCTTGCTCACTGCTCCGGCAGTCTTACCCTGCTCTTACCCTTTGTTCGCTGCTCCGGCAGTCTCGCTCTGCTCAGACCCTTTGCTCGCTGATCCGGCAGCCTCGCTCTGCTCTGACCCTTTGCTCCGCTCCTGGCGGTCTCGTCTTGCTCTGCTCTTGCCCGCCGCTCCGGGCGGTCTCAACCTGCTGTGTTTGTATACCGCTTCTGCGGTTCTGTTCCAGAAGTCCCAGTCTGTACTGGGTCCTATCCTCTCTGTGCTCCAACCTGTTGTACCTGCCAGTACCTCCCCGTCTGCATACCAGTGTGCCAGCCTAAACCTTCCAGTTCCTGTATTCCCCGGTGTGGGCCAACAGCCGTGTCCGGAGTCTGACCTGGAGTAGACCCTGGTCCCTCTGCTCGTTTCCTCCCTGGTGCACTGGCGTCGTATGCCGTCGTGCGATCTTGGTCGGATCGGGCAGGCACTTAGTTACGCCCCTCCAGGCACTCTCCGGTACGGTACAGTGGAATCACTACAATCACACGCACACGCCGCTCAGCCTGGGCGTGTGCATTACAGCATGCTCAGGCCATGGTTCCCATTGAGCCCCACAGCCTTCGCTCTCTGAGACGTTTTCTAGTGAATACATGCATTAAAAATAAATAAATATTTTTTTTTTCCTTAGCTGAGTTCCAGGCGAATTACGCACCCGTCCAGATGGATCTATCAGCTCTCGTTCCTGCGGATCCGCCACGTTACTATGGGGATCCAAGACAGAGTCGTGCATTTGTGGAGCAATGCATGCTACACTTCAAGTTCTACCGTCTATGTTTTCCCACAGATCGGGCTAAGGTGGGATTCATGATGTCTTACCTAGCGGGTGATGCCTTGAATTGGATCACTCCCCTATGGGACGCACAGGATCCTATCGTCCTGAACATAATGGCCTTCCTGGTGGCCTTTCTAATGGTCTTCAATGATCCTAACCCGGAGGCTCCTGCTGAAGCTTCACTTTCCAATATCCCGGAGCAGCCCCAATGGGTAATGTGTGTGGGTAGCGCAATAGTCCCCCAGCCCAATGAGACTACTGCCCACCCAGAGTCTTCACAGGGTGACTACGCTCTCCAGAATACTTCTCCCAACCTCAAGAGGCAGTCCAGACATGCTAGACGTAGAGGCAAGCCGTCACGCCAGGGTCTGTCCTCCCTGAGACCTCCTGACCCCAACCTTGAAGTCCCTACTGAAGCTTCATCTCCCTGTATCCCGGAGAAGCCCCAATGTGTAATGTGCGTGGGTAGTGCACCAGTTCTCCTGCCCGAAGAGACTGCTGCCCACCCAGAATCCACACCGGAGGACCCCCTGTTGCCTCCTGAATCCCCCGGGATACCACTTGATGACAATTGGAGAGAGACTTCCCTATACTCTGCACCTGATACCTCGCCCGCTTCGTCCAGTGAGTCCGACGTAGTGTTCTCCGAAGCAGAGGTTACCCCCGAGTCTCTACACCCCTCCGATCAGGCGGAGGATCTCCAGTTGTCTCCTGAACCCTTCGGGGTGCTACCTGGTACCGAATGGACAGAGACTTTCCTATACTCGGTACCTGATACCTCGGTTGCTTCATCCAGTGAGTCCGACCTAGTGTACTCTGAAGCAGAGGTTACCCATGAGTCTCTTCACCCCTCTGACCTGGCGGAGGACCTCCAGTTGTCTCCTGCGCCCTTTGGGGTGCTACCTGGTAGCGAAAGGACAGATACTCTCCTATACACTGTACCTGATACCTTGCTCGCTTCGTCTAGTGAGTCCAACCTAGTGTACTCCGAAGCAGAGGTTACTCCCGAGTCTCTACACCCCTCCGATCAGGCGGAGGACCTCCAGTTGTCTCCAGAACCCTTCGGGGTGCCACCTGGTGGTGAATGGACAGAGACTTTCCTATATCCTGGATCTGATACCTCGCTCGCTTCGCCAAGTGAGTCTAACCTAGTGTACTCCGAAGCAGAGGTTATTCATGAGTCTCTACACCCCTCCGACCAGGCGGAGGACCTCCAGTTGTCTCCAGAACCCTTCGGGGTGCCACCTAGTGGTGAATGGACAGAGACTTTCCTATACTCGGCACCCGATACCTCGCCTGCTTCGTCCAGTGTGTCCGACCTAGTGTACTCTGAAGCAGATATTTTCCCCGAGCCTCTGCACTCTTCTGACCCGGCGGAGGTCCTCCAGTTGTTTCCTGAATCCTCCGGGGTACCACCAGATAACAAAGAGACAGTGACTTTTTCTCACCCTGTAACTGATAACCCGTCTATATCTTCCTGTGAGTTTGACAAGATGTACCTCGAAGCAGAGATTACCCCCAAGTCTCTGCTCCCCTCCAACCCAGTGGAGGACTTCCAGTTGTCTCCTGTACCCTCTGGGGTGCCACCTGAAACTATGTGGAGAGAGACTTCCTTGTGTGCTGTTCCTGGTACTCCACCCGTTTCGTCTGTTGCTGAGGATGGCTGGATAGGAGGTAGCATCCTAGCTAACCAGATGAGACCAGATTTTCCTGTGGACAGTGGATGTGATCTCCTTGAAGTGAAGGATTGGCCCTCAAATTCCCTGTGAAAGATTCTGGCAGGCCTGAAGAAGAGGGGGCGTAAGAGGGGGGTACTGTAACATACCTGGCGGCGTCCTTGCATAGTGGTCCATCTCCCACTGTGCAAGACCGCGGCACTTGATTTCCAGTCCAGAATGTCTCTCTGGCTTCCCTCCATGCTGTCTGTTTGTGTCTGCTTCTGCTGCTTAAGGGCGGCGCCTGATCACTTCCTGCTTTTTGTACCTGCTGTGGGTCACACCCCTTGTGCGTCCTCAGCCTATTGCTGTCTGTCACCTGGTATTTAACCCAGCTGCTCCAATCTATCCCTGCCTGAGCATCTTGCCCTGTCAGTTGGCTTTTGTCTCTGACATGCCAGGTCCTGTCTATGTTACCTGTCTTGCAGTATCTGTTCCCATGTCTGTACTGTGTCCTCTCTGTGTACCCTAACCTGCAGTCTGTACACGTTCCTTGCCTGTTCGTTCCGCCTTCCTGGAGGCTGAATTTCCAGGCCAGTCTGAACACGCTCCTTGCCTGTTCGTCCCGCCTCTCTGGGGGCCGTATTCCCAGACCCGCTCCTGTATCCCGCTGCAGTGTTGGTCTCCTCCGTACACTCAGTTCCAGTCTGAACTCTCTCCTATCTTTTACCTGTTTTGCCTCTATGTCCGTCCCTTCCCTTTTCCTGCATTGTCTGAACCTGTACCTAACTCCCTCTTGTTGTCACTGTACTTCAGTTTTGTGCTCTCTCGTTACTTCTTTGTAAGTATCTAGTTTGTTTCTGGTTCCGCCTTTCCCTTCCTGCCTGTCCTGTGTAAACAGTGTCCTGTCTCCTCTGCCCTGCTCTGACCCTTTGCTTGCTGCTCCGGCAGTTTCGCTCTGTTCCCTCTTGCTCGCTACTCCTGCAGTCTGCTCTATCCCTCTTCCTCACTGCTCCGGCAGTCTTGTTCTGCTCCCTCTTTCTCACTGCTCCGGCAGTCTCGTTCTGCTCTCTTTCTTTACCTCACTACTCCGGCAGTCTCGCTCTGCTCCCTCTTTCTCACTGCTCCGGCAGTCTCGTTCTGCTCTCTTCCTTTACCTCATTGCTTCTGCAGTCTCGCTCAGATCCCTCTTTCTCACTGCTCCAGCAGTCTCGCTCTGCTCTCTTCCTTTACCTCACTGCTTCAGCAGTCTCGCTTAGCTCCCTCTTTCTCACTGCTCCGGCAGTCTTGTTCGGTTCTCTACCCTTTGCTCGCTGCTCCAGCAGTCTCGCCCTGCTCCCTCTTGCTTGCTGCTCCGGCAGTCTCGCCCTGCTCCCTCTTGCTCACTGCTCCGGCAGTCTTACCCTGCTTTTACCCTTTGCTCGCTGCTCCGGCAGTCTCGCTCTGCTCAGACCCTTTGCTCGCTGCTCCGGCAGTCTCGCTCTGCTCCCTCTTGCTCACTGCTCCGGCAGCCTTACCCTGCTCTTACCCTTTGCTCGCTGCTCCGGCAGTCTCGCTCTGCTCAGACCCTTTGCTCGCTGCTCCGGCAGCCTCGCTCTGCTCTGACCCTTTGCTCCGCTCCTGGCGGTCTCGTCTTGCTCTGCTATTGCCCGCCGCACCGGGCGGTCTCAAGCTGCTGTGTTTCTATACCACTTCTGCGGTTCTGTTCCAGAAGTCCCAGTCTGTACTGGGTCCTATCCTCTCTGTGCTCCAACCTGTTGTACCTGCCAGTACCTCCCCGTCTGCATACCAGTGTGCTAGCCTAAACCTTCCAGTTCCTGTATTCCCCGATGTGGGCCAACAGTCGTGTCCGGAGTCTGACCTGGAGTATACCCTGGTCCCTCTGCTCGGTTCCTCCCTGGTGCACTGGCGTCGTATGCCGTCGTGCGATCTTGGTCGGATCGGGCAGACACTTAGTTACGCCCCTCCAGGCACTCACCGGTACGGTACAGTGGAATCACTACAATCACACGCACACGCCGCTCAGCCCGGGCGTGTGCATTACAGCATGGACTGGTCCGTCCATTCCCCAGACCTGAATCTGATTGAGCACATCTGGGACATCATGTCTCGCTCCATCTACCAACGTCACGTTGCCCCACAGACTGTCGAGGAGTTGGTGGATGCTTTAGTCCAGGTTTGCTAGGAGATCCCACAGGAGACTATCCGCAACCTCATCAGGAGCATGCCCAGGTGTTGTAGGGATGTCATACAGGCACGTGGAGGCCACACACAATACTGAGCCTCATTTTGACTTGTTTTAAGGACATTACATCAAAGTTGGATCAGCCTGTAGTGTGTTTTTCCACTTTAAATTTGGGGGTGACTCCAAATCCAGGCCTCCATTGGTTAATAAATTTGATTTCCATTGATGATTTTTGTGTGATTTTGTTGTCAGCACATTCAACTTTGTATAGAACAAAGTATTCAATGAGAATATTTGATTCATGCAGATCTAGGATGTGTTATTTGAGTGTTCCCTTTATTTTTTGAGCAGTGTATATCCCACCGGGGTAAAATTGAAAAAAATGTTTTTTTGGACTTAGTCATTTTTCCGGCATTTCTCAGACTTTCAGAGAGGGGAAAAATCAGGGAGCATTCCGATTTCAGTTCCAGAGCGATTCGCCCAATGAGTCCTTGATATTTCGTCGTTTTCAGCCAATTTTCTGAATTTTTGAAAATTTCACTTTTTTGTGAAAATATCCGCTAAATGAGGTAATAATATGTGTGAGGGTATGCCAGGAGAATTCCAAATGTGTGTTGGTAGAATATATTTCCCACGGGGGTAAAATTGAAAAAAGTTGAAAAATTTTTTTTTGTACTTAGTCATTTTTCCAGCGTTTGACAGACTTTCAGAGAGGGGAAATGTCAGTGAGCGCTCCGATTTCAGTTCCAGAGCGATTCGACAGATGTGTCCTTGATATTTAGTAGATTTCAGCCAATTTTTGAGAAATTTTGAAAAATTCTCTTTTTTTGCGAAAATATCCGCTAAATGAGGGAATAGTATGTGTGAGGGTACCCCAGGAGAGATTCAAATGTGTGTGGGTAGAATACATATCCCAAGTCGGTAAAATTGAAAAAAGTTGAAATTTTTTTTTTTTCTACTTAGTCATTTTTCAGGCATTTGTCAGAATTTCAGAGAGGGGAAATGTCAGTGAGCGTTCCGATTTCAGTTCCAGAGTGAATCGCCCGATGAGTCCTTGATATTTCGTCGCTTTCAGCCAATTTTCTGAATTTTTGAAAATTTCACTTTTTTGTGAAAATATCCACTAAATGAGGGAATAATATGTGTGACGGTACCCCAGGAGCATTCCACATGTGTGTGGGTAGAATATATATCCCACGGGGGTAAAATCGAAAAAAGTTGAAAAAAAATTTTTTTTTTGGACTTAATTATTTTTCCGGTGTTTGGCAGACTTTCAGAGAGGGGAAATGTCAGTGAGCATTCCGATTTCAGTTCCAGAGCGATTCGCCTGATGAGTACTTGATATTTAGACGTTTTCAGCCAATTTTCAGAATTTTGGAAAATTTCACTTTTTTTTGAAAATATCCACAAAATGAGGAAATAATATGTGTGAGGGTACCCCAGGAGAGTTCCAAATGTTTGTGGGTAGAATATGCACTGCTCAAAAAAATAAAGGGAACACTTAAACAACAGAATATAACTTCAAGTAAATCAAACTTCTATGAAATCAAACTGTCCACTTAGGAAGCAACACTGATTGACAATCAATTTCTCATGCTGTTATGCAAATGGAATAGACAATAGATGGAAATTATTGGCAATTATCAAGACACCCTCAATAAAGGAGTGGTTCTGCAGGTGGGGACCACAGACCACATCTCAGTACCAATGTTTTCTGGCTGATGTTTTGGTCACTTTTGAATGTTGGTTGTGCTTTTATACTCGTGGTAGCATGAGACAGACTCTACAACCCAAAGAATTTGCTCAGGTGGTGCAGCTCATCCTGGAAGGCACATCAATGCGAGCTATGACAAGAAGGTTTCCAGTGTCTGTCTGCGTAGTGTCCAGAGGCTGGAGGCGCAACCAGGAGACAGGCCAGTACAACGGGAGACGTGGAGGGGGCCGTAGGAGGGCAACAACCCAGCAGCAGGACCGCTACCTCCTCCTTTGTGCAAAGAGGAACAGAAGATGCACTGCCAGAGCCCTGCAAAATGACCTCCAGAAGGCCACAAATGTGCATGTGTCTGCTCAAATGTTTAGAAACTGACTCCATGAGGGTGGTATGAGGGCCCGATGTCCACAGATGGGGGTTGTGCTCAAAGCCCAACACCGTGCAGGATGCTTCTCATTTGCCACAGAACAGCAGGATTGGCAAAGTCGCCACTGGAGCCCTGTGCTCTTCACAGATGAAAGCAGGTTCACACTGAGCACATGTGACAGATGTGACAGAGTCTGGAGACGCTGTGGAGAGCAATCTGCTGCCACAACATCCTTCGGCGTGATCGATTTGGCAGTGGTTCAGTAATGGTGTAGGTGGCATTTCTTTGGAGGGCCGCACAGCCCTCCATGTGCTCGCCAGAGGTAGCCTGACTGCCATTAGCTACTGAGATGAAATCCTCAGACCCCTTGTGAGACCATATGCTGGTGCGGTTGACCCTGGGTTCCTCCTAATGCAGGAAAATTCCAGACCTCATGTGGCTGGAGTGTGTCAGCAGTTCCTGCAAGATGAAGGCATTGAAGGTATGGACTGGTCCGTCCATTCCCCAGACCTGAATCTGATTGAGCACATCTGGGACATCATGTCTCGCTCCATCCACCAACGTCACATTGCACCACAGACTGTCCAGGAGTTGGTGGATGCTTTAGTCCAGGTTTGCTAGGAGATCCCACAGGAGACTATCCGCAACCTCATCAGGAGCATGCCCAGGTGTTGTAGGGATGTCATATAGGCACGTGGAGGCCACACACAATACTGAGCCTCATTTTGACTTGTTTTAAGGACATTACATAAAAGTTGGATCAGCCTGTAGTGTGTTTTTCCACTTTAATTTTGGGGGTGACTCCAAATCCAGGCCTCCATTGGTTAATAAATTTGATTTCCATTGATGATTTTTGTGTGATTTTGTTGTCAGCACATTCAACTTTGTATAGAACAAAGTATTCAATGAGAATATTTGATTCATTCAGATCTAGGATGTGTTATTTGAGTGTTCCGTTTATTTTTCGAGCAGTGTATATCCCACCGGGGTAAAATTGAAAAAAATGTTTTTTTGGACTTAGTCATTTTTCCGGCATTTCTCAGACTTTCAGAGAGGGGAAAAATCAGGGAGCATTCCGATTTCAGTTCCAGAGCGATTCGCCCAATGAGTCCTTGATATTTCGTCGTTTTCAGCCAATTTTCTGAATTTTTGAAAATTTCACTTTTTTGTGAAAATATCCGCTAAATGAGGTAATAATATGTGTGAGGGTATGCCAGAAGAATTCCAAATGTGTGTTGGTAGAATATATTTCCCACGGGGGTAAAATTGAAAAAAGTTGAAAAATTTTTTTTTTTACTTAGTCATTTTTCCAGCGTTTGACAGACTTTCAGAGAGGGGAAATGTCAGTGAGCGTTCCGATTTCAGTTCCAGAGTGAATCGCCCGATGAGTCCTTGATATTTCGTCGTTTTCAGACAATTTTCTGAATTTTTGAAAATTTCACTTTTTTGTGAAAATATCCACTAAATGAGGGAATAATATGTGTGACGGTACCCCAGGAGCATTCCACATGTGTGTGGGTAGAATATATATCCCACGGGGGTAAAATCGAAAAAAGTTGAAAAAAAATTTTTTTTATGGACTTAATTATTTTTCCGGTGTTTGGCAGACTTTCAGAGAGGGGAAATGTCAGTGAGGGTTCCGATTTCAGTTCAAGAGCGATTCGCCCGATGATATTTAGACGTTTTCAGCCAATTTTCTGAATTTTTGAAAATTTCACTTTTTTTTTAAAATATCCACAAAATGAGGAAATAATATGTGTGAGGGTACCCCAGGAGAGTTCCAAATGTTTGTGGGTAGAATATGCACTGCTCAAAAAAATAAAGGGAACACCTAAACAACAGAATATAACTTCAAGTAAATCAAACTTCTATGAAATCAAACTGTCCACTTAGGAAGCAACACTGATTGACAATCAATTTCTCATGCAGTTGTGCAAATGGAATAGACAATAGATGGAAATTATTGGCAATTATCAAGACACCCTCAATAAAGGAGTGGTTCTGCAGGTGGGGACCACAGACCACATCTCAGTACCAATGTTTTCTGGCTGATGTTTTGGTCACTTTTGAATGTTGGTTGTGCTTTCATACTCGTGGTAGCATGAGACAGACTCTACAACCCAAAGAATTTTCTCAGGTGGTGCAGCTCATCCTGGAAGGCACATCAATGCGAGCTGTGGCAAGAAGGTTTGCAGTGTCTGTCTGCGTAGTGTCCAGAGGCTGGAGGCGCTACCAGGAGACAGGCCAGTACAACAGGAGACGTGGAGGGGGCCGTAGGAGGGCAACAACCCAGCAGCAGGACCGCTACCTCATCCTTTGTGCAAAGAGGAACAGAAGATGCACTGCCAGAGCCCTGCAAAATGACCTCCAGAAGGCCACAAATGTGCATGTGTCTGCACAAATGTTTAGAAACTGACTCCATGAGGGTGGTATGAGGGCCCGATGTCCACAGATGGGGGTTGTGCTCACAGCCCAACACCGTGCAGGATGCTTGGCATTTGCCACAGAACAGCAGGATTGGCAAAGTCGCCACTGGAGCCCTGTGCTCTTCACAGATGAAAGCAGGTTCACACTGAGCACATGTGACAGATGTGACAGAGTCTGGAGACGCTGTGGAGAGCAATCTGCTGCCACAAAATCCTTCGGCGTGATCGGTTTGGCAGTGGTTCAGTAATGGTGTAGGTGGCATTTCTTTGGAGGGCCGCACAGCCCTCCATGTGCTCGCCAGAGGTAGCCTGACTGCCTTTAGCTACTGAGATGAGATACTCAGACCGCTTGTGAGATCATATGCTGGTGCGGTTGACCCTGGGTTCCTCCTAATGCAGGACAATTCCAGACCTCATGTGGCTGGAGTGTGTCAGCAGTTCCTGCAAGATGAAGGCATTGAAGGTATGGACTGGTCCGTCCATTCCCCAGACCTTAATCCGATTGAGTACATCTGGGACATCATGTCTCGCTCCATCCACCAACGTCACGTTGCACCACAGACTGTCCAGGAGTTGGTGGATGCTTTAGCCCAGGTTTGCTATGAGATCCCACAGGAGACTATCCGCAACCTCATCAGGAGCATGCCCAGGTGTTGTAGGGATGTCATACAGGCACGTGGAGGCCACACACAATACTGAGCCTCATTTTGACTTGTTTTAAGGACATTACATCAAAGTTGGATCAGCCTGTAGTGTGTTTTTCCACTTTAATTTTGGGGGTGACTCCAAATCCAGGCCTCCATTGGTTAATAAATTTGATTTCCATTGATGATTTTTGTGTGATTTTGTTGTCAGCACATTCAACTTTGTATAGAACAAAGTATTCAATGAGAATATTTGATTCATTCAGATCTAGGATGTGTTATTTGAGTGTTCCGTTTATTTTTCGAGCAGTGTATATCCCACCGGGGTAAAATTGAAAAAAATGTTTTTTTGGACTTAGTCATTTTTCCGGCATTTCTCAGACTTTCAGAGAGGGGAAAAATCAGGGAGCATTCCGATTTCAGTTCCAGAGCGATTCGCCCAATGAGTCCTTGATATTTCGTTGTTTTCAGCCAATTTTCTGAATTTTTGAAAATTTCACTTTTTTGTGAAAATATCCGCTAAATGAGGTAATAATATGTGTGAGGGTATGCCAGAAGAATTCCAAATGTGTGTTGGTAGAATATATTTCCCACGGGGGTAAAATTGAAAAAAGTTGAAAAATATTTTTTTGTACTTAGTCATTTTTCCAGCGTTTGACAGACTTTCAGAGAGGGGAAATGTCAGTGAGCGTTCCGATTTCAGTTCCAGAGTGAATCGCCCGATGAGTCCTTGATATTTCGTCGTTTTCAGACAATTTTCTGAATTTTTGAAAATTTCACTTTTTTGTGAAAATATCCACCAAATGAGGGAATAATATGTGTGACGGTACCCCAGGAGCATTCCACATGTGTGTGGGTAGAATATATATCCCACGGGGGTAAAATCGAAAAAAGTTGAAAAAAAATTTTTTTTTTGGACTTAATTATTTTTCCGGTGTTTAGCAGAATTTCAGAGAGGGGAAATGTCAGTGAGCGTTCCGATTTCAGTTCCAGAGCGATTCGACAGATGTGTCCTTGATATTTAGTAGATTTCAGCCAATTTTTGAGAAATTTTGAAAATTTCTCTTTTTTTGCGAAAATATCCGCTAAATGAGGGAATAGTATGTGTGAGGGTACCCCAGGAGAGATTCAAATGTGTGTGGGTAGAATACATATCCCAAGTCGGTAAAATTGAAAAAAGTTGAAATTTTTTTTTTTTCTACTTAGTCATTTTTCAGGCATTTGTCAGAATTTCAGAGAGGAGAAATGTCAGTGAGCGTTCCGATTTCAGTTCCAGAGTGAATCGCCCGATGAGTCCTTGATATTTCGTCGTTTTCAGCCAATTTTCTGAATTTTTGAAAATTTCACTTTTTTGTGAAAATATCCACTAAATGAGGGAATAATATGTGTGACGGTACCCCAGGAGCATTCCACATGTGTGTGGGTAGAATATATATCCCACGGGGGTAAAATCGAAAAAAGTTGAAAAAAAATTTTTTTTTTGGACTTAATTATTTTTCCGGTGTTTGGCAGACTTTCAGAGAGGGGAAATGTCAGTGAGCATTCCGATTTCAGTTCCAGAGCGATTCGCCTGATGAGTACTTGATATTTACACGTTTTCAGCCAATTTTCAGAATTTTTGAAAATTTCACTTTTTTTTGAAAATATCCACAAAATGAGGAAATAATATGTGTGAGGGTACCCCAGGAGAGTTCCAAATGTTTGTGGGTAGAATATGCACTGCTCAAAAAAATAAAGGGAACACTTAAACAACAGAATATAACTTCAAGTAAATCAAACTTCTATGAAATCAAACTGTCCACTTAGGAAGCAACACTGATTGACAATCAATTTCTCATGCTGTTATGCAAATGGAATAGACAATAGATGGAAATTATTGGCAATTATCAAGACACCCTCAATAAAGGAGTGGTTCTGCAGGTGGGGACCACAGACCACATCTCAGTACCAATGTTTTCTGGCTGATGTTTTGGTCACTTTTGAATGTTGGTTGTGCTTTCATACTCGTGGTAGCATGAGACAGACTCTACAACCCAAAGAATTTGCTCAGGTGGTGCAGCTCATCCTGGAAGGCACATCAATGCGCGCTATGACAAGAAGGTTTGCAGTGTCTGTCTGCGTAGTGTCCAGAGGCTGGAGGCGCTACCAGGAGACAGGCCAGTACAACGGGAGACGTGGAGGGGGCCGTAGGAGGGCAACAACCCAGCAGCAGGACCGCTACCTCCTCCTTTGTGCAAAGAGGAACAGAAGATGCACTGCCAGAGCCCTGCAAAATGACCTCCAGAAGGCCACAAATGTGCATGTGTCTGCACAAATGTTTAGAAACTGACTCCATGAGGGTGGTATGAGGGCCCGATGTCCACAGATGGGGGTTGTGCTCACAGCCCAACACCGTGCAGGATGCTTGGCATTTGCCACAGAACAGCAGGATTGGCAAAGTCGCCACTGGAGCCCTGTGCTCTTCACAGATGAAAGCAGGTTCACACTGAGCACATGTGACAGATGTGACAGAGTCTGGAGACGCTGTGGAGAGCAATCTGCTGCCACAACATCCTTCGGCGTGATCGATTTGGCAGTGGTTCAGTAATGGTGTAGGTGGCATTTCTTTGGAGGGCCGCACAGCCCTCCATGTGCTCGCCAGAGGTAGCCTGACTGCCATTAGCTACTGAGATGAAATCCTCAGACCCCTTGTGAGACCATATGCTGGTGCGGTTGACCCTGGGTTCCTCCTAATGCAGGAAAATTCCAGACCTCATGTGGCTGGAGTGTGTCAGCAGTTCCTGCAAGATGAAGGCATTGAAGGTATGGACTGGTCCGTCCATTCCCCAGACCTGAATCTGATTGAGCACATCTGGGACATCATGTCTCGCTCCATCCACCAACGTCACATTGCACCACAGACTGTCCAGGAGTTGGTGGATGCTTTAGTCCAGGTTTGCTAGGAGATCCCACAGGAGACTATCCGCAACCTCATCAGGAGCATGCCCAGGTGTTGTAGGGATGTCATATAGGCACGTAGAGGCCACACACAATACTGAGCCTCATTTTGACTTGTTTTAAGGACATTACATAAAAGTTGGATCAGCCTGTAGTGTGTTTTTCCACTTTAATTTTGGGGGTGACTCCAAATCCAGGCCTCCATTGGTTAATAAATTTGATTTCCATTGATGATTTTTGTGTGATTTTGTTGTCAGCACATTCAACTTTGTATAGAACAAAGTATTCAATGAGAATATTTGATTCATTCAGATCTAGGATGTGTTATTTGAGTGTTCCGTTTATTTTTCGAGCAGTGTATATCCCACCGGGGTAAAATTGAAAAAAATGTTTTTTTGGACTTAGTCATTTTTCCGGCATTTCTCAGACTTTCAGAGAGGGGAAAAATCAGGGAGCATTCCGATTTCAGTTCCAGAGCGATTCGCCCAATGAGTCCTTGATATTTCGTCGTTTTCAGCCAATTTTCTGAATTTTTGAAAATTTCACTTTTTTGTGAAAATATCCGCTAAATGAGGTAATAATATGTGTGAGGGTATGCCAGAAGAATTCCAAATGTGTGTTGGTAGAATATATTTCCCACGGGGGTAAAATTGAAAAAAGTTGAAAAATTTTTTTTTGTACTTAGTCATTTTTCCAGCGTTTGACAGACTTTCAGAGAGGGGAAATGTCAGTGAGCGTTCCGATTTCAGTTCCAGAGTGAATCGCCCGATGAGTCCTTGCTATTTCGTCGTTTTCAGACAATTTTCTGAATTTTTGAAAATTTCACTTTTTTGTGAAAATATCCACTAAATGAGGGAATAATATGTGTGACGGTACCCCAGGAGCATTCCACATGTGTGTGGGTAGAATATATATCCCACGGGGGTAAAATCGAAAAAAGTTGAAAAAAAATTTTTTCTTTGGACTTAATTATTTTTCCGGTGTTTGGCAGACTTTCAGAGAGGGGAAATGTCAGTGAGCGTTCCGATTTCAGTTCCAGAGCGATTCGACAGATGTGTCCTTGATATTTAGTAGATTTCAGCCAATTTTTGAGAAATTTTGAAAATTTATCTTTTTTTGCGAAAATATCCGCTAAATGAGGGAATAGTATGTGTGAGGGTACCCCAGGAGAGATTCAAATGTGTGTGGGTAGAATACATATCCCAAGTCGGTAAAATTGAAAAAAGTTGAAATTTTTTTTTTTTCTACTTAGTCATTTTTCAGGCATTTGTCAGAATTTCAGAGAGGGGAAATGTCAGTGAGCGTTCCGATTTCAGTTCCAGAGTGAATCGCCCGATGAGTCCTTGATATTTCGTCGTTTTCAGCCAATTTTCTGAATTTTTGAAAATTTCACTTTTTTGTGAAAATATCCACTAAATGAGGGAATACTATGTGTGACGGTACCCCAGGAGCATTCCACATGTGTGTGGGTAGAATATATATCCCACGGGGGTAAAATCGAAAAAAGTTGAAAAAAAAATTTTTTTTTGGACTTAATTATTTTTCCGGTGTTTGGCAGACTTTCAGAGAGGGGAAATGTCAGTGAGCATTCCGATTTCAGTTCCAGAGCGATTCGCCTGATGAGTACTTGATATTTAGACGTTTTCAGCCAATTTTCAGAATTTTTGAAAATTTCACTTTTTTTTGAAAATATCCACAAAATGAGGAAATAATATGTGTGAGGGTACCCCAGGAGAGTTCCAAATGTTTGTGGGTAGAATATGCACTGCTCAAAAAAATAAAGGGAACACTTAAACAACAGAATATAACTTCAAGTAAATCAAACTTCTATGAAATCAAACTGTCCACTTAGGAAGCAACACTGATTGACAATCAATTTCTCATGCTGTTATGCAAATGGAATAGACAATAGATGGAAATTATTGGCAATTATCAAGACACCCTCAATAAAGGAGTGGTTCTGCAGGTGGGGACCACAGACCACATCTCAGTACCAATGTTTTCTGGCTGATGTTTTGGTCACTTTTGAATGTTGGTTGTGCTTTCATACTCGTGGTAGCATGAGACAGACTCTACAACCCAAAGAATTTTCTCAGGTGGTGCAGCTCATCCTGGAAGGCACATCAATGCGAGCTGTGGCAAGAAGGTT
The DNA here is from genome assembly GCF_046119375.1 of Phyllobates terribilis. Classification (NCBI taxonomy): domain Eukaryota; kingdom Metazoa; phylum Chordata; class Amphibia; order Anura; family Dendrobatidae; genus Phyllobates; species Phyllobates terribilis. The sequence goes on from NW_027363256.1 coordinate 560,827, forward strand.
TGCAGTGTCTGTCTGCGTAGTGTCCAGAGGCTGGAGGCGCTACCAGGAGACAGGCCAGTACAACAGGAGATGTGGAGGGGGCCGTAGGAGGGCAACAACCCAGCAGCAGGACCGCTACCTCCTCCTTTGTGCAAAGAGGAACAGAAGATGCACTGCCAGAGCCCTGCAAAATGACCTCCAGAAGGCCACAAATGTGCATGTGTCTGCACAAATGTTTAGAAACTGACTCCATGAGGGTGGTATGAGGGCCCGATGTCCACAGATGGGGGTTGTGCTCACAGCCCAACACCGTGCAGGATGCTTGGCATTTGCCACAGAACAGCAGGATTGGCAAAGTCGCCACTGGAGCCCTGTGCTCTTCACAGATGAAAGCAGGTTCACACTGAGCACATGTGACAGATGTGACAGAGTCTGGAGACGCTGTGGAGAGCAATCTGCTGCCACAAAATCCTTCGGCGTGATCGGTTTGGCAGTGGTTCAGTAATGGTGTAGGTGGCATTTCTTTGGAGGGCCGCACAGCCCTCCATGTGCTCGCCAGAGGTAGCCTGACTGCCATTAGCTACTGAGATGAGATCCTCAGACCCCTTGTGAGACCATATGCTGGTGCGGTTGACCCTGGGTTCCTCCTAATGCAGGACAATTCCAGACCTCATGTGGCTGGAGTGTGTCAGCAGTTCCTGCAAGATGAAGGCATTGAAGGTATGGACTGGTCCATCCATTCCCCAGACCTTAATCCGATTGAGTACATCTGGGACATCATGTCTCGCTCCATCCACCAACGTCACGTTGCACCACAGACTGTCCAGGAGTTGGTGGATGCTTTAGTCCAGGTTTGCTAGGAGATCCCACAGGAGACTATCCGCAACCTCATCAGAAGCATGCCCAGGTGTTGTAGGGATGTCATACAGGCACGTGGAGGCCACACACAATACTGAGCCTCATTTTGACTTGTTTTAAGGACATTACATCAAAGTTGGATCAGCATGTAGTGTGTTTTTCCACTTTAATTTTGGGGGTGACTCCAAATCCAGGCCTCCATTGGTTAATAAATTTGATTTCCATTGATGATTTTTGTGTGATTTTGTTGTCAGCACATTCAACTTTGTATAGTATTCAATGAGAATATTTGATTCATTCAGATCTAGGATGTGTTATTTGAGTGTTCCCTTTATTTTTTGAGCAGTGTATATCCCACCGGGGTAAAATTTCAAAAAATGTTTTTTTGGACTTAGTCATTTTTCCAGCATTTCTCAGACTTTCAGAGAGGGGAAAATCAGGGAGCATTCCGATTTCAGTTCCAGAGCGATTTGCCCGATGAGTCCTTGATATTTAGTCGTTTTCAGCCAATTTTCTGAAATTTTGAAAATTTCACTTTTTTGTGAAAATATCCGCTAAATGAGGGAATGATATGTGTGTGGGTACCCCAGGAGAGTTCCACATGTGTGTGGGTAGAATATATATCCCACGGGGGTAAAATCGAAAAAAGTTGAAAAAAAATTTTTTTTTTGGACTTAACTATTTTTCCGGTGTTTGGCAGACTTTCAGAGAGGGGAAATGTCAGTGAGGGTTCCGATTCCAGTTCAAGAGCGATTCGCCCAATGAATCCTTGTTATTTAGTCGTTTTCAGCCAATTTTCTGAATTTTTGAAAATTTCACTTTTTTGTGAAAATATCCACTAAATGAAGGAATAATATGTGTGAGGGTACGCCAACAGAGTTCCAAATCTGTGTGGGTAGAATATATATCCCACGGGGGTAAAATTGAAAAAAGTTGAAAAAATTTTTTTTTGTACTTAGTCATTTTTCCGCCATTTGTCAGACTTTCAGAGAGGGGAAATGTCAGTGAGCATTCCGATTTCAGTTCCAGAGCAATTCGCCTGATGAGTACTTGATATTTAGACGTTTTCAGCCAATTTTCAGAATTTTTGAAAATTTCACTTTTTTTTGAAAATGTCCACAAAATGAGGAAATAATATGTGTGAGGGTACCCCAGGAGAGTTCCAAATGTTTGTGGGTAGAATATGCACTGCTCAAAAAAATAAAGGGAACACTTAAACAACAGAATATAACTTCAAGTAAATCAAACTTCTATGAAATCAAACTGTCCACTTAGGAAGCAACACTGATTGACAATCAATTTCTCATGCTGTTGTGCAAATGGAATAGACAATAGATGGAAATTATTGGCAATTATCAAGACACCCTCAATAAAGGAGTGGTTCTGCAGGTGGGGACCACAGACCACATCTCAGTACCAATGTTTTCTGGCTGATGTTTTGGTCACTTTTGAATGTTGGTTGTGCTTTCATACTCGTGGTAGCATGAGACAGACTCTACAACCCAAAGAATTTGCTCAGGTGGTGCAGCTCATCCTGGAAGGCACATCAATGCGAGCTATGACAAGAAGGTTTGCAGTGTCTGTCTGCGTAGTGTCCAGAGGCTGGAGGCGCTACCAGGAGACAGGCCAGTACAACGGGAGACGTGGAGGGGGCCGTAGGAGGGCAACAACCCAGCAGCAGGACCGCTACCTCCTCCTTTGTGCAAAGAGGAACAGAAGATGCACTGCCAGAGACCTGCAAAATGACCTCCAGAAGGCCACAAATGTGCATGTGTCTGCACAAATGTTTAGAGACTGACTCCATGAGGGTGGTATGAGGGCCCGATGTCCACAGATGGGGGTTGTGCTCACAGCCCAACACCGTGCAGGATGCTTGGCATTTGCCACAGAACAGCAGGATTGGCAAAGTCGCCACTGGAGCCCTGTGCTCTTCACAGATGAAAGCAGGTTCACACTGAGCACATGTGACAGATGTGACAGAGTCTGGAGACGCTGTGGAGAGCAATCTGCTGCCACAAAATCCTTCGGCGTGATCGGTTTGGCAGTGGTTCAGTAATGGTGTAGGTGGCATTTCTTTGGAGGGCCGCACAGCCCTCCATGTGCTCGCCAGAGGTAGCCTGACTGCCATTAGCTACTGAGATGAGATCCTCAGACCCCTTGTGAGACCATATGCAGGTGCGGTTGACCCTGGGTTCCTCCTAATGCAGGACAATTCCAGACCTCATGTGGCTGGAGTGTGTCAGCAGTTCCTGCAAGATGAAGGCATTGAAGGTATGGACTGGTCCGTCCATTCCCCAGACCTTAATCCGATTGAGTACATCTGGGACATCATGTCTCGCTCCATCCACCAACGTCACGTTGCACCACAGACTGTCCAGGAGTTGGTGGATGCTTTAGTCCAGGTTTGCTAGGAGATCCCACAGGAGACTATCCGCAACCTCATCAGGAGCATGCCCAGGTGTTGTAGGGATGTCATACAGGCACGTGGAGGCCACACACAATACTGAGCCTCATTTTGACTTGTTTTAAGGACATTACATCAAAGTTGGATCAGCCTGTAGTGTGTTTTTCCACTTTAATTTTGGGGGTGACTCCAAATCCAGGCCTCCATTGGTTAATAAATTTGATTTCCATTGATGATTTTTGTGTGATTTTGTTGTCAGCACATTCAACTTTGTATAGTATTCAATGAGAATATTTGATTCATTCAGATCTAGGATGTGTTATTTGAGTGTTCCCTTTATTTTTTGAGCAGTGTATATCCCACCGGGGTAAAATTTCAAAAAATGTTTTTTTGGACTTAGTCATTTTTCCGGCATTTCTCAGACTTTCAGAGAGGGGAAAATCAGGGAGCATTCCGATTTCAGTTCCAGAGCGATTCGCCCAATGAGTCCTTGATATTTCGTCGTTTTCAGCCAATTTTCTGAATTTTTGAAAATTTCACTTTTTTGTGAAAATATCTGCTAAATGAGGGAATAATATGTGTGAGGGAACCCCAGGAAAGTTCCAAATGTGTGTTTGTAGCATACATATCCTATGTGGGTAACATTGAAAAAAGTTGAAAAAAAAATTTTTTCGGACTTAGTTATTTTTCTGAAATTTGTCAGACTTTCAGAGAGGGTAAATGTCAGTGAGCATTCCTATTTCAGTTCCATAGTGATTCGCCCGATGAGACCTTGATATTTAGTCATTTTCAGCCAATTTTCTGAATTTTTGAAAATTTCACTTTTTTGTGAAAATATCCACTAAATGAGGGAATAATATGTGTGAGGGTACCCCAGGAGAGTTCCAAATGTGTGTGGGTAGCATACCTATCCCACGTGGGTAAAATTGAAAAAAGTTTAAAAAAAAAATTTTTTGGACTTAGTCATTTTTCCAGCGTTTGTCAGACTTTCAGAGAGGGTAAATGTCAGTGAGCATTCCGATTTCAGTTCCAGAGCGATTCGCCCAATGAGTCCTTGATATTTAGTCGTTTTCAGCCAATTTTCTAAAATTTCACTCTTTTGTGAAAATATCTGCTAAATGAGGGAATAATATGTGTGAGGGTACCCCAGTAGAGTTCCAAATGTGTATGGGTAGCATCCATATTCCACGTGGGTAAAATTGAAAATAGCTTAAAAAAATATTTTTTTTGGACTTAGTCATTTTTCCGGCATTTGTCAGACTTTCAGAGAGGGGAAATGTCAGTGAGCATTCAGATTTCAGTTCCTGAGCGATTCACCCGATGAGTCCTTGATATTTCGTCGTTTTCAGCCAATTTTCCAAATTTCACTTTTTTTGTGAAAATATCCGCTAAATGAGGGAATAATTAGAGATGAGCATTGTTCGACTCGAACTGTTCGCCAATTTCAAATTCGAGCTGTTTTGGGCGGTGTTCGAGCCGTTCGGCGAACACGAACGATTTGAAAAAAATTCGGCTCTTCGAGGTTATGTTCGATAACTGTTCGTGCACCAAAATCATAACTGGATTTTTTATCAGTAATGCTGAAAATTAATGTTAATACGCAGTTTGAGTGTACAGTGGGGTGGGTTGAGGGGCAGGGGATGGATCTCTGCAGCAATAATGAAGATCTCCATTTTTTTTCTCTTTCCCGCATTTACAGTGGGGAGGTGCAATCTGTCAGCCTATCAGCAGTGCACACATGGAGCGAACTGCTTGTTTTCAGCAAGCAAGGTCATGTGTCATTGGCAGTGTATGTCACATGTCCTTGCCCTATAAGACCCAGCCATTTTCCCTGTCGCCACCATTTTCTCATTGCTGCAGCTGCTTGTTAGACGGCACCGCTGTTGCTGTGTGCGCTATACCTTGTTAATTTCAATCCAATTTTTGCACAAATCTACAGATAGCTTGGGAGTTATGATTGCAGTCCTTTTAAGGACTAGGTTACAGCATTTCCTACGACTCTTATCAGGCAGGTCTGTGCTCTTAAATAGATAGGTTGGGAGTAAAGACTAATTGTAATTGCAGTCCTTTTCAGGACTAAGTTACATCAGTTCCTATCAGTTTTTCCCAGGCAGGTATGTGCCAGTGCTGTGAAAGTTTTTTTCACAGCATTTGGCTAAATCTATCAAAGCTAATCCTTTTTGGCCTATTGCAGAGTGTGTTAGTCAGTGGAGTAGCCTATCTGTGTTGCAAGCTACACCACCTGTGTATAGAATACCAATTTTTTTACTGCACCTAGTGAAGTAATACCTTTTGGGCACAGCATCATTCTATTAGTCCATCTATACTAACCTCCACCAGGTTGCAAATTGAATATAATTTTTTTCTGCATCTAGCTCTGAAAAAATATTTGGGCTTCTAGCAGTGTGTGTGACTTGTTCTATTAGTCCATCTATACTGACCTCCATCAGGTTGCAAATTAAAAATAATTTTTATCTGCATCTAGCTCTGAAAAAATATTTGGGCTTCTAGAAGTGTGTGGGACTCGTTCTATTAGTCCATCTATACTGACCTCCATCAGGTTGCAAATTGAATATAATTTTTTTCTGCATCTAGCTCTGAAAAAATATTTGGCTTCTAGCAGTGTGTGGGACTTGTTCTATTAGTCCATCTATACTGACCTCCATCAGGTTGCAAATTGAATATAATTTTTTTCTGCATCTAGCTCTGAAAAAATATTTGGGCTTCTAGCAGTGTGTGGGACTCGTTCTATTAGTCCATCTATACTGACCTCCATCAGGTTGCAAATTGAATATAATTTTTTTCTGCATCTAGCTCTGAAAAAATATTTTGGCTTCTAGCAGTGTGTGGGACTTGGTCTATTAGTCCATCTATACTGACCTCCATCAGGTTGCAAATTGAATATAATTTTTTTCAGCATCTAACCCAGCCAATAGTTTTGGCCTAATACCACAGTTTGGCCACTGAGCTCTGCTCGGTTCCCATCCATTGTTTTTTTGTGCAAACAACTCCAGAGTTGTGAATTAGTTAACCACCAAAATGAGTGGAAAAAGGCCTGCTGCTGGTGGAAAGGGGAATAGGCATGTTGGGAAGGGGAAAAAAGGTTGTGTCTGTGGGGTAGGTGTTAAAGCAACAGTAACATCTGCAGAAGAAAGACCATCTTCCAGCCAAACTAAAATGTCTACTTCTTTTAGCAGACAATGTGATAAGATCCCTTTCTCACGGCAACGCCAATCGCTACAAATTCCAGATGAGGCACAAAAACAGCAGGTGCTTCAACGGTTATCAAGTTCTCCTTTAAGTGGGCTCTCCTCCACATCAACTTCAACATCACAAATACTCCAGTCCTCAGAGGTGTCACCCCAATCGCACTTGCTTACTCAAAGCACCCAAATCTCCAGCTGCCCATCTGAGTATGAGGTAGAAAAGATGGTTGACTCTGCAGAGCTGTTTACTCATACTATAGCCTGGGAATCAGAGGTCGGCTCCAGTGCTTCTGTGAATCCAGACGAGGAAATGATCTGCACTGATGCCCAGAATCTTTATGAGTCGGATCCAGGACCAGATGCAGAAGGTTCTGACCATAATGTAGACCCTCATTCCCAAACTGTAACTCCTGTTGGTGGAGACAATGAGGAAGATGATGATGAGACTCAAATACCTGATTGGTGCGACAACATTAGCTTTTTGTCAGGGCAGGAACAGGTTGTCTCTGAGGACGACGGGTGTGATAATACACAGGGTGGTGATGAGGTTGGAGATCCCACTTACTGTCAACCCACAGTCAGCCAAGAGATGAGGTCAGCAAAGGAGGTGGAGGAGGATGCTATTGACGACGAGGTCAGGTTGCGCCTTCCTGGACAGAGACGTAGTACTGGAAGCACGTCAACAACTGCATCCTCAAACACAACTCTGCCTCTGACCACAAGTCGTGGTGGCTCTTCAGGTTGCATGGGTGCTAAGCCTTGCATAGCCTGGGTATTTTTTCAGATCGATAAAGATGACCCAACTCGTGTTATCTGTAACATATGTCAGCAAAAGCTAAGTAGAGGCAAAAAAATACATAGTTTGAGTACTTCATGCATGAACAGGCACATACATGAAGCATAAGTTGCAGTGGGAAGCTCACTGTGCTACAATGCAGCCTAGCCGGCCTGGCCAACCACCGTCTGCCCCATCTTGTGCATCTGCGGCCTCTTCATCCTCTGTGACTGGGGGGACAGCAGTCACACCTGTTTTGGGGCGCAGACCTGCCACCTCTTTACCCGCAACAGCCAGCATGATGCAGGTCATCATTTTCTTTGGAGGTGGTAACACCAGCTGGTGTTGAGCGCTGTCCGACATCGATAGCACCACCTTTGGATCAAGGCAACCTAACATGTCCGCCTGCATCTTCCTCACAGACCGGCAGTTTGCCGGGGACACCCTTATCAACCCCGTCTAAGGACAACAGCCAGCCCTCGGTCCCTCAGATGTGGACAAGTAAAAGACCATTTCCTCCTAGCCATGAGAAAGCTAAGAGGTTGAATTTCACCATCTGCAAGCTCTTGGCTACAGAAATGCTGCCTTTCCGCCTGGTGGACACAGAGGATTTTTGAGACCTTATGTACGTCGCAGTGCCCCAGTACCAGATGCCCAGTCGGCATTACTTCTCAAAGAAAGGTGTGCCTGCGCTCCACCAGCATGTCGCACACAACATCACCGCTTCTTTGAGAAACTCTGTGTGTGACAGGGTGCATTTCACCACAGACACTTGGACGAGTAGGCATGGACAGGGGCGTTACATGTCGCTGACTGGGTACTGGGTAACTATGGTGACAGCAGGACAAGAGGCTGCTGTCCAAGTCTTGCCGTCCCCACGAGTTGTGCGTCAATCCTCTTTATCTCAAAGTTCCTCCACTGCTTCTGCGTCCTCAACCTCCTCTCAGTCCTCCACCTGCACCCAAAGCCTGTCTGGTCATGCCACAAGCTTTCTAACTGCGCAGAAGGGATCCTGCACACCTCCGTACTATGCTGGCAGTAGGGCTCAACGTCATCAGGCGGTTTTTACTTTGAAATGTCTGGGAAATGTGAGTCACACAGCTGAGGAGTTGTGGTCAGCTCTGGAAAACCAATTTCATGAATGGTTGCCTCCACTGGACCTGAAACCAGGGAAGGCCGTGTGCGACAATGCTGCAAACCTGGGTGCGGCCCTTCGCCGGGGCAATGTCACATACGTGCCTTGTATGGCTCACGTGTTGAACCTGGTTGTCCAGCAATTTTTAGCCCACTATCCCGGACTAGATGGCCTTCTGCAGAGGGCACGGTCGCTGTGTGCTCACTTCCGCTGTTCGCATCCCACAGCTCAGTGACTTACATCTCTACAGAAGCCGCTGGGCCTGCCACTTCACCGGCTAAAATGCAATGTGCCTACCCGGTGGAATTCAACTCTGCACATGTTGCAGCGACTGTGGCAGCACCGACAAGCCCTGGTGCAATATGTTCCAACGTATAGCCTGGGCCAACGAGATCCAGAGGTGGGGCAAATCACGCTGGAGGAGTGGTCTCAGATCAGGGACCTATGCACCCTTCTGCAATGTTTTGAAATGGCGACGAAGATGATTAGTGCTGATGATGCCATTATCAGCATGACTATTCCTGTGATTTACATGCTGGAGCACATGTTAAACAGAATTTGGAGTCAGGTGGTGGCACAAGAGGAGGTGGAGGAAGTAGAGGAGGAGGAGTTCTATGCTGAAGGGCTAACATCTGCAAGGTCCAGACGGTCGGCAGCACCAAGGCATGTGAGGGTGGGGGAGATAGTTTTACCAGGGCACATGGTAGCAGCCAAACTAGTGAGGAAGGTGCAGGAGCCCAGGAAGAAGTGGAGGACGAACTGATGGAAGACTCATCAGATGAGGTAGACCTTGATCACATTTCTGTTGTGCGAGGTTGGGGGGAGAGGACAGAGGAAGGAAACATGATTGTTACCTCGCCACCAACACAACAGGGACTTGGTGCTCCTGGATGCGCAAGACACATGAGTGCCTTCTTGCTGCACTACCTGCAACATGACCCTCGAATTGTGAGAATTAGAAATAATCCTGACTACTGGGTTGCCACACTGTTAGATCCCCGGTACAAAAGTAAATTTGCAGAAATTATTCCTGCCATAGAAAGGGATGCACGCATGCAGGAGTATCAGCAGAGACTGTTGCAGAATCTTACATGTGCTTTTCCACAAAACACCAGTGGTGCACATAGTGAATTTCATAGTTCCAACTTGCCAACCGTGGGACTGTCAAGTGTTCAGCACTCAAACCGTAACAGAAACACAGTATCTGCTGGTAACATCAGTTTTGCGGAATCATTTCACCACTTTTTTAGCCCATCTTTGCAAGGCCACAGGAGACAAGAGTCTGACACATAGTCAACGCCTAGAGACGATGGTACAGGAGTATTTCCAAGTAAACATTGAAGCCATGACTGTGTCACTGGACCCTTGCTCTTTTTGGGCTTCCAATCTGGATACATGGCCGGAGCTTGCCACTTACACCTTGGAGATCTTGTCATGCCCCGCAGCCAGCGTTCTGTCTGAACGTGTGTTCAGCGCTGCTAGTGGTGTGCTGACAGATAAGCGCACGCGGCTCTCCACTGATAATGTAGACAGACTCACGTTCATAAAGATGAACAAATCATGGATCCGAAATGACTTTTCTACCCCTGTGTCATCCTGGGGAGAGTAAAAGCTTGATGATTGGTTAAAATCACCTCACCAACCGTTTTAAGCTTTCAAATTACTAATCATGTTTATCTATATCTTGGCTGGAAAATAATTTGGGCTTTGTAGCAGTGTGCAGTACTGAATCTATTAGGCCATCTATACTAAGCTCCACCAGATTTAAAATTACTAATCATGTTTATCTGTATCTTGGCTGGAAAATAATTTGGGCTTTGTAGCAGTGTGCAGTACTGATTCTATTAGGCCATCTATACTAAGCTCCACCAGATTTAAAATTAATAATAATTTTTAGCTGCATCTAGCCCGGAAAATAATTTTGGGGCTCTGAGATGCGCAAGACACATAAGTGCCTTCTTGCTGCACTACCTGCAACATGACCCTCAGATTGTCAGAATTCGAAATAATCCTGACTACTTGGTTGCCACACTCTTAGATCTCCCACACTCTTCGATCAACCTTTTCATTTTAATAAAGACCAAAAAAATGGTCATTTTTGAAATTATAAGCATTAGCAGGTTATTAGACACTGAAATCTGTAACGGGTCTGGGAGGCGGAACCTCTGAGCTACTATACAAGGGGGCGGTCCTTGTAAGGGAGCGGGTGGCGACCAGGGTAGACGGGCAGGCAGTCACAGCAGGTGACCGGGACAGTCTCTGAATGAACGGACAGGAGGTCACGGCAAGTGACCGGGGCAGTCTCTGGATGAACGGGCACGAGGTCACGGCAAGTGACCGGGGCAGTCTCTGGATGAACGGGCAGGAGATCACGGCAAGTGACCGGGGCAGTCTCTGGATGAACGGGCAGGAGGTCACGGCAAGTGACCGGGGCAGTCTCTGGGTAAAGGATTGGTACGACCTGTGGCGGCTGATGATAGACGTGAGCTCCCAGGTGAGCAGGCGAGAGTCTCTGGATAAACGGGTGGTCACAGCATGTGACGGCGGAGCCTCCAGGAAGACCAACAGACAGGTAGCAGATGAGCTCTCCCAGGTGAGCGGGCAGGAGTCTCTGGACAGGCGGGTGGTCACAGCACGTGACGGCAGAGCCTCCAGGTAGGCTAGCAGACAGGCAGCAGATGAGCGCTCCCAGGTGAGCGGGCAAGCTGGTCCTTAGACAGACTGACAGGAGTTGGAAGGCAGACCGTCGGACCTCAGGCAAGCAGGCAGGTAGAAGATGTGCGCTCCCAGGTGAGCGGGCAAGCTGGTCCTTAGACAGACTGACAGGAGTTGGAAGGCAGACCGTCGGACCTCAGGCTAGCAGGCAGGTAGCAGGATATCAGGCAGGAATAAGACAGCAGACTGGCAGGAATCTGGCAGGTATCTGGCAGGTAACTGGCAACGGGACCTGAGGGCTGAAGCAGAGTAGTGAACAGTGCTACAACATTGCTCGGGCACCTCCATTTTGGAGGAGGTGCCTTTTATATGGGAGGTCCTCCAGCAATTGGCCGGGGACTCCTTAGGACGGCGCGCGCGGTCCCTTTAAGAGCGGGGGAGCGCGCGCGCGCCCTAAGCACACTGCCGGGGAAGGAGCGCGTGCCGGAAGCAGCTGGGAGAGAAGCGCTGGAGGACGCCGCGCCAGGAGCGAGGAGGTGAGAGGGACGGCGTCTTTGCCTAGAACGGGGCAGAGACGCCGATGCTACAAAATCAAGCAGTTTTCAACTCAAAACTTTATTCTAGGTGATGTTACATTTGCACATAGGACCCCTTGTTCGAAAGGAGCTTCTGAACTCTCTCGTCCATTGAATTTGTCAGGTTTTGGATGGTTTCTGCTTCAATTGTTTTGCATGAGGACAGAATACCCTCCCAGAGCTGTTGCTTAGATGTGAACTGCCTCCCGCCATCATAGACACTCCTTTTGATGATGTTCCAGAGGTTCTGAATGGGTTAGAGGTCAGGGGAGCATTGGGGTCACACCATAAGTTTGTCCCCTTTTATGCCCATATCAGCCAGAGATGCAGATGTGTTATGTGCAGCATGAGACGGTGCATTATCATGCAGGAAAATGATCTTGCTGTGGAATACACTGTTCTTCTTCTTGAACCATGGCAGGAAATGCTGTCTGAGAAACTCCACATACATTATGGAGTTCATTTTTACCCCTTCAGGGATCCTAAAGGGGCCGACAATGTCTCTCCCCATGATTCCAGCCCAAAACATTACTCCACCTCCTCCTTGTTGGCGCTGTAGCTGTGTTTGTATGGGGTGTCCATCAACCAGCCATCCTCCACTCCATCCATCTGGACCATCGAGCGTTGCACGGCACTCATCCGTGAACAAAACAGTTTTGAAGTCAGTCTTCATGTATTGTTTGGCCCACTGGAACCATTTCTGCTTGTGTGCAGTGGATAGTAGAGGTCGACAGGATGGCATACGCACAGCTGCAAACCTCTGACAGACCCTGCATCTTGTTGTTCGGGGGACGTTGGAGGCACCAGCAGCTTCAAAAACATGTCTGCTGCTATGACAAGGCTTTTTTGCCGCTGTTCTTTTAACCTGACGTAATTGCCTGTAGGAAAGAGTCCTCAATTTTACCTTATCAGCACGCACAATGGGTACTGTGAATCAGCTACATACTTCTTGATTGTGCGATGATCAGGATGAAGTGTCTTGGCAATGTTGATTGTAGTCATGCCTTGACCTAAACACTCCACAATTTGTTGCTTCTCAGCAGCCGACACATCCTTTTTCTTTCCCATTTTGGCAGAAAATGTAGGCTGCTTAATAATGTGGGACAGCCTTCTTAAGTAGTCTTGCCTTTCATTGGACACACCTGCCAAACTAATTATCATAGGTGTCTGCAATTGCTTACAGTGATATAAAGAGCCCTGACACACATCACCATCAATGAGTTTAACTGACAAACAAATTCTTCCATTATCACTCCTAAACACTTTTTGCATAATAATTTGGAACACAGTGTACATGTGCTTTTCCACAAAACACCAGTGGTTCACGTAGTAAATCTTACAGTTCTAACTTGCCAACTGTGGTCGGTATGGAGTGGGCCCAAAATTAAGATAACATAGACGGGAGAGGTCTCTATGAATAGGAATTCCTAAGTATTTGATACCCTGTGAGGGCCAGGCAAAGAGAAAGTTGGACTGGATGGAATCCTGTATGGATTTGGGGAGGGAGACATCGAGGGCCTCAGACTTCGCTGCATTGATTTTAAAATTTGACCATGTAACAAAGTGATCTATTTCAGCCATAACAGCAGTGATGGATATATGTGATTGAGTGATATATACAAGGACATCATCAGCAAATAGAGAGCACTTGTACTCCGTGCCTCCCACCTCAATCCACCTAATATTGGGGTTATGGCAAATTGATGAGAGCAGGTGCTCCGTCACTAGGATGTATAAGAGAGGGGACAGAGGACATCCCTGCCTTGTCCCATTGGTGATTATGAAAGGTGATGAAAATGTTCTGACGCGCACCCTGGGCCTTGGGACACCCGGAGCCGAACCCTTTTTGGTGGATGCTGGTGGTTGTAGTTTCCGTGGCGGCGATCTGGTTCCGTGGCTCAGGGCGGTCAAACCAGTGGCGGAACTATTTATGTGGTTTTGATGTTTAAATGTCCGACTACGCCACCTGTGGATTGCGGTCAGAGTGAACCGCCGCTGCAGGGCAGACCGCTGAGCCTGCTGTTGTGGGTGCAGCAGAGCATAGCATAACTCCCCACGGGCCGAGTATAACCTCAGGGCAGTGTATGCGGAGGATGGGGGTGATGGTGCAGGGCAGCAGCAGTAACGACACGGAGTCAGTGATGCAGTCCAGGACCTTTACTCACAGTTCTTATTATCCAGACCACTTATGCAGGAAACGGCTGCCCACGTCATACTGTGCTCACCAGGTGAGGGGCTCAGACAACTCCCAGATAACTTTGTAGCGCTTCACAGGACCCCCTTTGTGTGTCCTTTGTCTGGCCTTTCTTACCAACCCTTCTGTCCGGCTGCCTCGGGCCTGCTCTTGGTTAACTTGGCGCCAGTTTCCCTGAACCTATGTGGTGCCTTCCTAGTGGGTGTAGCGAGGGGATGCGCCACATAAAATGTCACAGCCTCCGGTTTCTAGCTGAGGGTCGTTTCCCGCCTCCACTAGTTTCGGGGACCGGTCTCCCCCTTTGGCCTGACCCCTCCACGCAGGTGTATTCGGGCGTGCGGTGGCGACTCGCCCGTCCGCACCCCTGGGATCCCTTCATTCCTCGTTCCTGGAGCCTTCTCCACTCCTCTTCCTTCCTTCTCCCTCTTCCAGGCCTGGGCCTCTGTTACTAGGCCCGCCTCCGGAGCAGAGCTAATGCAGATCCCCTGCTCCCTGTCACTTCTGCTCAGACTTCTCTGCACTGAACTAAGATGGTGCCAACCTTTTATACTCCCTTCTCAATGCACCCAGGAACTGCTTCCTCCCTTCTCCTGCACTACAGGGTTCCCCTTCCTCAGTGTTCCCTCCCCCCACTCCAGCCAGGGACAGGGACTGTTGTGCCCATCTCAGGGGCATATTGGTCGCCCTGCCCCACGGCAATGTGGTGTAATGCATGCAGGTGTCGGGTCCTGATCCACACTCCATCCTTACCTGAGAGTGAGATATCACACCTCTGGGTGAGGTGCAATACCTCTGTAGCAACCGAGCCCTCAGGGTGCTACAGTTCCATTTATCTTCAGCCTAGGTAACGTATTGCGATACAGGGCCGTGATTTTGGCTATAAAAGGGTCCCCTAGACCCCTACCCCAAGCTTTTTAAGAGAATAATATATGGCTTGCCAGGAGACTCTATGGAATGCTTTCTCAGCATCCAACGAGAGTATCTAATTACAAATTTTTAACTGCATCTACCCCAGTAAATACTTTGTGCCTAGTAGCAGTGTCTACTAGTCAGCGGATTATCCCGGCTGTTAAGCAAGCTACACCACCTGTAGTTTGGACACTTAATTTTTTCAAAGGAAATGCTTCGGGACCACGGGATACTCAGTGAAGAGCATCAGGAGGCACCCCAAGGCATAGGGGCTGGGACTGGCGGTAGGACGCCTTGCGTTGGACAGCCGAGCTTGATCCTTATAAAAGCTATTTAACTGCAGCAGCTTTAGTGGACGCTACTGGAGCTGGAATTACGCGGCTGCTGGCATGAGACTTGCCCTCCAATAGATTCATGTAAAAGGATTTAAAGTGTATTCATTTAAATTAGAGAGACAATTTAAATTAAAAAGATTAGAGCTGCCTCCACCACAGGGAGGCTCGCTCGACCCACCAGCGGACAGGCACCAGTATTGGGAGAGGGGGGCTGGCCATAAGGGTCCACTGTGGCTCTGGCACAAACCCGGCGACACGGAGGTTGCACGGGCAGCAACGGACTGGCAGTGTCGGCTTCTCACTTTTTGGATTTTAGAAGGGCATGACATGCCTATATCTGTGTCTCCCCCTCCTTTTACTCCTCCACCTCTTTTCTTTTCGCATGACTATATGTACTTGTTATTTTCCATGTGTTAGTTATGTCTTCTGAGCAGTTTGTCAGCTTTTGGACACCTTTGAAGGTGTTTTCTATGTGTTTTTGTTTGCCTGCCATTGGTTTTAATGGTGTTCGAAGGTGTTCGACGAACAGTTCGACGAACAGTTCGGCGAACACACGGGAGTTTGACGAACCGAACCGAACTCGAACACTACGGGGGTGGCTCAACACTAGGAATAATATGTGTGAGGGTACACCAGGAGATTTCCAAATGTGTAGCTAGAATACATATCCCACAGAGGTAAAATTGGAAAAAGTTGAAAAAATTTTTTTTTTGCAATTAGTCGTTTTTCCGGCGTTTGTCAGACTTTCAGAGAGGGGAAATGTCATTGAGCGTTCCGATTTCAGTTCCAGAGCGATTCGGCCGATGATTCCTTGATATTTAGTCGTTTTCAGACAATTTTCTAAATTTTTGAAAATTTCACGTTTTTGTGAAAATATCCACTAAATGAGGGAATAATATGTGTGAGGGTACGCCAGGAGAGTTCCAAATGTGTGTAGGTAGAATATATTTCCCACGGGGGTAAAATTTAAAAAAGGTGAAAAAAATTTTTTTTTAGACTTGGCTATTTTTCTGGCATTTGTCAGACTTTCAGAGAGGGGAAATGTCAGTGAGCGTTCCGATTTTAGTTCCAGAGCGATTTGCCCGTTAAGTCCTTGATATTTCGTCGTTTTCAGCCAATTTTCTGAATTTTTGAAAATTTCTCTTTTTTTGTGAAAATATCCACTAAATGAGGGAATAATATGTGTGAGGGTATGCCAGGAGAGTTCCAAATGTGTGTGAGCAGAATATATATCCCACGGGGGTAAAAGTGAAAAAAGCTGAAAAAAATTTTTTTTGGACTTAGTCATTTTTCCGGCATTTGTCAGATTTTCAGAGAGAGGAAATGTCAGTGAGCGTTCCGATTTAAGTTGCAGAGCGATTCACCCGATGAGTCCTTGATATTTCTTTGTTTTCAGCCAATTTTCTGAAGTTTTGAAAATTTCACTTTTTTGTGAAAATATCCACTAAATGAGGGAATAATATGTGTGAGGGTACCTTAGGAGAGTTCCAAATGTGTGTGGGTAGAATATATATCCCACGGGGGTAAAATTGAAAAAAGTTGAAACATTTTTTTTTTGTACTTAGTCATTTTTCCGGCATTTGTCAGACTTTCAGAGAGGGGAAATATCAGTGAGCGTTCCGATTTCCGTTCTAGAGCGATTCGCCCGATGAGTCCTTGATATTTCGTTGTTTTCCGCCAATTTTCTGAATTTTTGAAAATTTCACTCTTTTGTGAAAATATCCGCTAAATGAGGGAATAATATGTGTGAGGGTATCCCAGGAGAGTTCCAAATGTGTTTGGGTAGCATACAAATCCCACGTGGGAAAAAATGAAAAAAGTTGAAAAATTTTTTTTTGTACTTAGTCATTTTTCCGGCATTTGTCAGACTTTCAGAGAGGGGAAATGTCAGTGAGCGTTCCGATTTCAGTTCCAGAGCGATTCGCACAATGACTCCTTGATATTTAGTCGTTTTCAGCCAATTTTCTGAATTTTTGAAAATGTCACTTTTTTGTGAAAATATCCACTAAATGAGGGAATAATATGTGTGAGGGTACGCCAGCGGAGTTCCAAATGTGTGTGGGTGGAATATTGATCCCACGGGGGTAAAATTTTAAAAAGTTAAAAAAAAATTTTTGGGGGACTTCGTCATTTTTCCCTCGTTTATCAGACTTTCAGAGAGGGGAAATGTCAGTGAGCGTTCTGATTTCAGTTCCAGAGCGATTCGTCCAATGAGTCCTTAATACTTAGTCGTGTTCAGCCAATTTTCTGAATTTTTGAAAATTTCACTTTTTTGTGAAAATATCCTCTAAATGAGGGAATAATATGTGTGAGGGTACCCCAGGAGAGTTCCAAATGTGTGTGGGTAGAATATATATATCCCACGGGGGTAAAATTGAAAAAAGTTTAAAAAAAATTTTTTTGGACTATGCATTTTTCGGGCGTTTCTTAGACTTTCAGAGAGAGGAAATGTCAGTAAGCATTCCGATTTCAGTTCCAGAGTGATTCGCCCAATGACCCCTTAATATGTAGTCGTTTTCAGCCAATTTTCTGAATTTTTGAAAATTTCACATTTTTGTGAAAATATCCACTAAATGAGGGACTAATATGTGTGCGGGTACCACAGGAGAGTACCAAATGTGTGTGGGTGGAATATAAATATCCCACGGGGGTAAAATTGAAAAAAGTTGAAAAAAATTTTTTTTTGGACTTACTCATTCTTCCGGCGTTCATCAGACTGTCAGAGAGGGGAAATGTCATTGAGCGTTCTGATTTCAGTTCCAGAGGAACTCGCCCGATGAGTCTTTGATATTTAGTAGTTTTCAGCCAATTTTCTGAATTTTTAAAAATTTAACTTTTTTGTGAAAATATCAACTAAATGAGGGAATAATAAGCATGAGGGTACCACAGGAGAGTTCCAAATGTGTGTGGGTAGAATAAATATATATCCCACGGGGGTAAAATTGAAGAAAGTTGAAAAAAATAAATTTTGGACTTAGTAATTTTTCCGGCGTTTCTCAGACTTTCAGAGAGGGGAAATGTCATTGAGCGTTCTAATTTCAGTTCCAGAGTGATTCGCCCAATGAGTCTTTGATATTTAGTCATTTACAGCCAATTTTCAGAATTTTTAAAAATGTCACTTTTTTGTGAAAATATCCACTAAATGAGGGAATAATATGTTTGAGGCACCCCAGGACATTTCCAAATGTGTGTGGGTAGGATATATGTCCCACGGGGGTAAAATTGAAAAAAGTAAAAACAAAAAAAACTTTGGACTTAGTAATTTTTCCGGCATTTGTCAGACTTTCAGAGAGGTTAAATGTCAGTGAGCATTCCGATTTCAGTTCCAGAGTGATTCGCCCAATGAGTCCTTGATATTTAGTCGTTTTCAGGGATTTTTCAGAATTTTTGAAAATTTCATTTTTTGTGAAAATATCCACTAAATGAGGGAATAATATGTGTGAGGGTATGCCAGGAGAGTTCCAAATGTGTGTGGGTAGAATATATATCTCACGGGGGTAAAATTGAAAAAAGTTGAAAAAAAATTTTTTTTGGACTAAGTCATTTTTCCGCCGTTTCTTAGACTTTCAGAGAGGGGAAATGTAAGTGAGCATTCCAATTTCAGTTCCAGAGCTATTCGCCCAATGAGTCCTTGATATTTAGTCGTTTTCAGACAATTTTCTGAATTTTTGAAAATTTCAATTTTTGTGAAAATATCCACTAAATGAGGGAAAAATATGTGTGAGGGTACCCCAGGAGAGTTCCAAATGTGTGTGGGTAGAATATATATCCCACGGGGGTAAAATTGAAAAAAGTTGAAAAAAATTTTTTTTTGGACTTACTCATTTTTCCGGCACTTATCAGACTGTCACAGAGGGGAAATGTCATTGAGCGTTCTGATTTCAGTTCCAGAGCAACTCGCCCGATGAGTCTTTGATATTTAGTAATTTTCAGCCAATTTTCTGAATTTTTAAAAATTTAACTTTTTTGTGAAAATATCAACTAAATGAGGGAATAATAAGCGTGAGGGTACCCCAGGAGAGTTCCAAATATGTGTGGGTATAATTAATGTCCCACGGGGGTAAAATTGAAAAAAGTTAAAAAAAAAAAAATTTTTGGACTTAGTCATTTTTCCGGCGTTTCTTAGACTTTCAGAGAGGGGAAATGTCAGTGAGCGTTCCGATTTCATTGCCAGAGCGATTCGCCCAATGAGTTCTTGATATTTAGTCGCTTTCAGCCAATTTTCTGAATTTTTGAAAATTTCACTTTTTTGTGAAAATATCCACTAAATTAGGGAATAATATGTGTGAGGGTACCCCAGGAGAGTTCCAAATGTGTGTGGTAGAATACATATATCCCACGGGGGTAAAATTGAAAAAAGTAAAAAAAAAAAAACAAACTTTGGACTCAGTCATTTTTCCGGCGTTTCTTAGACTTTCAGAGAGGGGAAATGACAGTGAGCATTCCGATTGCAGTTACAGAGCAATTCGCCCAATGAGTCCTTAATATTTAGTCGTTTTCAGCCAATTTTCTGAATTTTTGAAAATTTCATTTTTTTTGTTTAAATATCCACTAAATGAGGGAATAATATGTGTGAGGGTATGCCAGGAGAGTTCCAAATGTGTGTGGGTAGAATATATATCCCACGGGGGACAAAATTGAAAAAAGTTGAAAGAATTTTTTTTTTGGACTAAGTCATTTTTCCGGCGTTTCTTAGACTTTCAGAGAGGGGAAATGTAAGTGAGCATTCCGATTTCAGGTCCAGAGCTATGCGCCCAATGAGTCCTTGATATTTAGTCGTTTTTAGACAATTTTCTGAATTTTTGAAAATTTCACTTTTTTGTGAAAATATCCACTAAATGAGGGAAAAATATGTGTGAGGGCACCCCAGGAGAGTTCCAAATGTGTGTGGGTAGAATATATATCCCACGGGGGTAAAATTGAAAAGAGTTAAAAAAAATAATTTTTGGACTTAGTCATTTTTACGGCATTTGTCAGACTTTCAGAGAAGGGAAATGCCAGTGAGCATTCCGATATCAGTTACAGAGCGATTCGCCCAATGAGTCTTTGATATTTAGTCGTTTTCAGCCAATTTTCTGAATTTTTGTAAAATTTCACTTTTTTGTGAAAACATCCACTAAATGAGGGAATATTATGTGTGAGGGTACCCCAGGAGAGTTCCAAATGTGTTTGGCAAGAATATATGTCCCACGGGGGTAAAATTGAAAAAAGTTTAAAAAAAAATAATTTTTGGACTTAGTCATTTTTACGGCATTTGTCAGACTTTCAGAGAGGGGAAATGTCAGTGAGCATTCCGATTTCAGTTCCAGAGCGATTCGCCCAATGAGTCCTTGATATTTAGTCGTTTTCAGACAATTTTCTGAATTTTTGAAAATTTCACTTTTTTGTGAAAATATCCACTAAATCAGGGAAAAATATGTGTGACGGTATGCCAGGAGAGTTCCAAATGTGTGTGGGTAGAACATATATCCCACGGGGGTAAAATTGAAAAAAGTTAAAAGTAAAAAAACTTTGGACTTAGTCATTTTTCCGGCGTTTCTTAGACTTTCAGAGAGGGGAAATGTCAGTGAGCATTCCAATTTCAGTTCCAGAGCGATTCGCCCAATGAGTCCTTAATATTTAATCGTTTTCAGCCAATTTTCTGAATTTTTGAAAATTTCACATTTTTGTGAAAATATCCACTAAATGAGGGAATAATATGTGTGAGGGTACGCCAGGAGAGTTCCAAATGTGTGTGGGTAGAATATATATCCCACTGGGGTAAAATTGAAAAAAGTTGAAAAAAATTTTTTTTTGGACATAGTCATTTTTCTGGCGTTTATCAGACTTTCAAAGAGGGGAAATGTCATTGAACGTTCTGATTTCAGTTCCAGAGTGATTCGCCCGATGAGTCTTTGATATTTAGTCATTTTCAGCCAATTTTCAGAATTTTTAAAAATATCACTTTTTTGTGAAAATATCCACTAAATGAGGGAATAATATGTGTGAGGCACCCCAGGACAGTTCCAAATGTGTGTGGGTAGAATATATGTCCCACGGGGGTAAAATTGAAAAAAGTAAAAAAAAAAAAACTTTGGACTTAGTCATTTTTCCGGCGTTTCTTAGACTTTCAGAGAGGGGAAATGACAGTGAGCGTTCCGATTTCAGTTACAGAGCGATTCGCCCAATGAGTCCTTAATATTTAGTCGTTTTCAGCCAATTTTCTGAATTTTTGAAAATTTCATTTTTTTTGTTTAAATATCCACTAAATGAGGGAATAATATGTGTGAGGGTATGCCAGGAGAGTTCCAAATGTGTGTGGGTAGAATATATATCCCACGGGGGACAAAATTGAAAAAAGTTGAAAGAATTTTTTTTTTGGACTAAGTCATTTTTCCGGCGTTTCTTAGACTTACAGAGAGGGGAAATGTAAGTGAGCATTCCGATTTCAGGTCCAGAGCTATGCGCCCAATGAGTCCTTGATATTTAGTCGTTTTTAGACAATTTTCTGAATTTTTGAAAATTTCACTTTTTTGTGAAAATATCCACTAAATGAGGGAAAAATATGTGTGAGGGCACCCCAGGAGAGTTCCAAATGTGTGTGGGTAGAATATATATCCCACGGGGGTAAAATTGAAAAGAGTTAAAAAAAATAATTTTTGGACTTAGTCATTTTTACGGCATTTGTCAGACTTTCAGAGAAGGGAAATGCCAGTGAGCATTCCGATATCAGTTACAGAGCGATTCGCCCAATGAGTCTTTGATATTTAGTCGTTTTCAGCCAATTTTCTGAATTTTTGTAAAATTTCACTTTTTTTGTGAAAACATCCACTAAATGAGGGAATATTATGTGTGAGGGTACCCCAGGAGAGTTCCAAATGTGTTTGGCAAGAATATATGTCCCACGGGGGTAAAATTGAAAAAAGTTTAAAAAAAAATAATTTTTGGACTTAGTCATTTTTACGGCATTTGTCAGACTTTCAGAGAGGGGAAATGTCAGTGAGCATTCCGATTTCAGTTCCAGAGCGATTCGCCCAATGAGTCCTTGATATTTAGTCGTTTTCAGACAATTTTCTGAATTTTTGAAAATTTCACTTTTTTGTGAAAATATCCACTAAATGAGGGAAAAATATGTGTGACGGTATGCCAGGAGAGTTCCAAATGTGTGTGGGTAGAACATATATATACCATGGGGGTAAAATTGAAAAAAGTTGAAAAATTTTTTTTTTTTGGACATAGTCATTTTTCTGGCGTTTATCAGACTTTCAAAGAGGGGAAATGTCATTGAGCGTTCTGATTTCAGTTCCAGAGTAATTCGCCCTATGAGTCTTTCTTATTTAGTCATTTTCAGCCAATTTTCTGAATTTTTAAAAATTTCACTTTTTTGTGAAAATATCCACTAAATGAGGGAATAATATGTGTGAGGGTACCCCAGGACAGTTCCAAATGTGTTTGGCAAGAATATATATCCCACGGGGGTAAAATTGAAAAAAGTTTTAAAAATAATAATTTTTGGACTTAGTCATTTTTACGGCATTTGTCAGACATTCAGAGAGGGGAAATGTCAGTGAGCATTCCGATTTCAGTTCCAGAGCGATTCGCCCAATGAGTCCTTGATATTTAGTGGTTTTCAGACAATTTTCTGAATTTTTGAAAATTTCACTTTTTTGTGAAAATATCCACTTAATGAGGGAAAAATATGTGTGACGGTATGCCAGGAGAGTTCCAAATGTGTGTGGGTAGAACATATATATACCATGGGGGTAAAATTGAAAAAAGTTGAAAAAATTTTTTTTTTTGGACATAGTCATTTTTCTGGCGTTTATCACATTTTCAAAGAGGGGAAATGTCATTGAGCATTCTGATTTCAGTTCCAGAGTGATTCGCCCTATGAGTCTTTCATATTTAGTCATTTTCAGCCAATTTTCTGAATTTTTAAAAATTTCACTTTTTTGTGAAAATATCCACTAAATGAGGGAATAATATGTGTGAGGTACCCCAGGACAGTTCCAAATGTGTGTGGGTAGAATATATGTCCCACGGGGGTAAAATTGAAAAAAGTTAAAAGTAAAAAAACTTTGGACTTAGTCATTTTTCCGGCGTTTCTTAGACTTTCAGAGAGGGGAAATGTCAGTGAGCATTCCAATTTCAGTTCCAGAGCGATTCGCCCAATGAGTCCTTAATATTTAATCGTTTTCAGCCAATTTTCTGAATTTTTGAAAATTTCAAATTTTTGTGAAAATATCCACTAAATGAGGGAATAATATGTGTGAGGGTATGCCAGGAGAGTTCCAAATGTGTGTGGGTAGAATATATATCCCACTGGGGTAAATTTGAAAAAAGTTGAAAAAAATTTTTTTTTGGACTTACTCATTTTTCCAGCGTTCATCAGACTTTCAGAGAGGGGAAATGTCATTGAGCATTCTGATTTCAGTTCCAGAGCAACTCGCCCGATGAGTCTTTGATATTTAGTAGTTTTCAACCAATTTTCTGAATTTTTAAAAATGTAACTTTTTTGGGAAAATATCAACTAATTGAGGGAATAATAAGCGTGAGGGTACCCCAGGAGAGTTCCAAATGTGTGTGGGAAGAATATATATCCCACGAGGGTAAAATTGAAAAAAGTTGAAAAAAAATTATTTTTGGACTTAGTCATTTTTCCGGCGTTTCTTAGACTTTCATAGAGGGGAAATGTAAGTGAGCATTCCGATTTCAGTTCCAGAGCTATTCGCCCAATTAGTCCTTGATATTTAGTCGCTTTCAGCCAATTTTCTGAATTTTTGAAAATTTCACTTTTTTGTGAAAATATCCACTAAATGAGGGAATAATATGTGTGAGGGTACGCCAGGAGTGTTCCAAATGTGTGTGGGAAGAATATATATCCCACGAGGGTAAAAATGAAAAAAGTTGAAAAAAAATTTTTTTTGGACTTAGTCATTTTTCTGGCGTTTATCAGACTTTCAGAGAGGGGAAAAATCATTGAGCGTTCTGATTTCAGTTCCAGAGCAATTCACCCAATGAGTCCTTGATATTTCATCATTTTCAGCCAATTTTCAGAATTTTTGAAAATTTCACTTTTTTTGTGAAAATATCCACTAAATGAGGGAAAAATATGTGTGAGGTTTCCCCAGGAGAGTTCCAAATGTGTGTGGGTAGAATATACAGTACAGACCAAAAGTTTGGACACACCTTCTCATTTAAAGATTTTTCTGTATTTTCATGACTATGAAAATTGTACATTCACACTGAAGGCATCAAAACTATGAATTAACACATATGGAATTATATACTTAACAAAAAAGTGTGAAACAACTGAAAATATGTCTTATATTCTAGGTTCTTCAAAGTAACCACCTTTTGCTTTGATGACTGCTTTTCACATTCTTGGCATTCTCTTGATGAGCTTCAAGACGTAGTCACCGGAAATGGTTTTCACTTCACAGGTGTGCCCTGTCAGATTTAATAAGTGGGATTTCTTGCCTTATAAATGGGGTTGGGACCATCAGTTGTGTTGTGCAGAAGTCTGGTGGATACACAGCTAATAGTCCTACTGAATAGACTGTTTGAATTTTTATTATGGCAAGTAAAAAGCAGCTAAGTAAAGAAAAATGAGTGACCATCGTTACTTTAAGAAATGAAGGTCAGTCAGTCCGAAAAATTGGGAAACTTTGAAAGTGTCCCCAAGTGCAGTTGCAAAAACCATCAAGCGCTACAAAGAAACTGGCTCACATGAGGACCACCCCAGGAAAGGAAGACCAAGAGTCACCTCTGCTTCTGAGGATAAGTTTATCCGAATCATTAGCCTCAGAAATCGCAGGTTAACATCAGCTCAGATTAGAGACCGGGTCAATGCCACACAGAGTTCTAGCAGCAGACACATCTCTACAACAACTGTTAAGAGGAGACTTTGTGCAGCAGGCCTTCATGGTAAAATAGTTGCTAGGAAACCACTGCTAAGGACAGGCAACAAGCAGAAGAGACTTGTTTGGGCTAAAGAACACAAGGAATGGACATTAGACCAGTGGAAATCGGTGCTTTGGTCTGATGAGTCCAAATTTGAGATCTTTGGTTCCAACCACCGTGTCTTTGTGAGACGCAGAAAAGGTGAACGGATGGACTCTACATGTCTGGTTCCCACCATGAAGCATAGAGGAGGAGGTGTGATGGTGTGGGGGTGCTTTTCTGGTGACTCTGTTGGGGATTTATTCAAAATTGAAGACATACTGAACCAGCATGGCTACCACAGCATCTTGCAGCGGCATGCTATTCCATCCGGTTTGCGTTTAGTTGGACCATCATTTATTTTTCAACAGGACAATGACCTCAAACACACCTCCAGGCTGTGTAAGGGCTATTTGACCAAGAGGGGGAGTGATGGAGTTCTACGCCAGATGACCTGGCCTCCACAGTCACCAGACCTGAACCATATCGAGATGGTTTGGGGTGAGCTGGACTGCAGAGTGTAGGCAAAAGGGCCAACAAGTGCTAAGCATCTCTGGGAACTCCTTCAAGATTGTTGGAAGACCATTTCTAGTGACTACCTCTTCAAGCTCATCAAGAGAATGCCAAGAGTGTGCAAAGCAGTCATCAAAGCAAAAGGTGGCTACTTTGAAGAACCTAGAATATAAGACATAATTTCAGTTGTTTCACACTTTTTTGTTAAGTATACAATTCCACATTTGTTAATTCATAGTTTTGATGCCTTCAGTGTGAATGTACAATTTTCATAGTTATGAAAATACAGAAAAATCTTTAAATGAGAAGGTGTGTCCAAACTTTTCGTCTGTACTGTATATCGCACGGGGGTAAAATTGAAAAAAGTTTTTAAAAAAATAAATTTTGGCATTTGTCAGACTTTCAGAGAGGGGAAATGCCAGTAAGCGTTCCGATTTCAGTTACAGAGCGATTCGCCCAATGAGTCCTTGACATTTAGTCATTTTCAGCCAATTTTCTGAATTTTTGAAAATTTCACTTTTTTGTGAAAATATCCACTAAATGAGGGAATAATATGCGTGAGGGTACCCCAGGAGAGTTGCAAATGTGTGTGAGTAGAATATATATATCCCACGGGGTAAAATTGAAGAAAGTTGAAAAAAAAAAATTTTGGACTTAGTCATTTTTCCGGCATTTGTCAGACTTTCAGAGAGGGGAAATGCCAGTAAGCGTTACAATTTCAGTTACAGAGCGATTCGCCCAATGAATCAATGACATTTAGTCGTTTTCAGCCAATTTTCAGAATTTTTGAAAATTTCACTTTTTTGTGAAAATATCCAATAAATGAGGGAATAATATGTGTGAGGGTACGCCAGGAGAGTTCCAAATGTGTGTGGGTAGAATATATATCCCACGGGGGTAAAATTGAAAAAAGTTGGGAAAAAATAAATTTTGGACTTAGTCATTTTTCCGGCATTTGTCAGACTTTCAGAGAGGGGAAATGCCAGTAAGCGTTCCGATTTCAGTTACAGAGCGATTCGCCCAATGAGTCCATGACATTTAGTTGTTTTCAGCCAATTTTATGAATTTTTAAAAATTTCACTTTTTTGTGAAAATATCCACTAAATGAGGGAATAATATGTGTGAGGGTACCCCAGGAGAGTTCCAAACGTGTGTGGGTAGAATATATATCCCACGGGGTAAAATTGAAAAAAGTTGAAAAAAATAATTTTTGGACTTTGTCATTTTTCCGGCGTTTATCAGACTTTCAGAGAGGGGAAAAGTCATTGAGCGTTCTGATTTCAGTCCCATAGCAATTCACCCGATGAGTCTTTGATATTTAGTCGTTTTCAGACAATTTTCTGAATTTTTGAAAATTTCACTTTTTTGTGAAAATATACACTAAATGAGGGAATAATATGTGTGAGGGTACCCCAGGAGAGTTCCAAATGTATGTGGGTAGAATATATATCCCACGGGGGTAAAATTGAAAAAGTTGAAAAAAATAATTTTTGGACTTAGTAATTTTTCCGGCATTTGTCAGACTTTCAGAGAGGGGAAATGCCAGTGACTGTTCCGATTTCAGTTACAGAGCGATTCGCCCAATGAGTCCTTGACATTTAGTCATTTTCAGCCAATTTTCTGAATTTTTGAAAATTTCACTTTTTTGTGAAAATATCCACTAAATGAGGGAATAATATGTGTGAGGGTACCCCAGGAGAGTTCCAAATGTGTGTGAGTAGAATATATATATCCCAGGGGGTAAAATTGAAGAAAGTTGAAAAAAATAAATTTTGGACTTAGTCATTTTTCCGGCATTTGTCAGACTTTCAGAGAGGGGAAATACCAGTAAGCGCTCCGATTTCAGTTACAGAGTGATTCGCCCAATGAATCCATGACATTTAGTTGTTTTCAGCCAATTTTATGAATTTTTAAAAATATAATTTTTTGTGAAAATATCCACTAAATGAGGGAAAATATTTGTGAGGGCACCCCAGGAGAGTTCCAAATGTGTGTGGGTAGAATATATATCCCACGGGGATAAAATTGAAAATAGGTTGAAAAAAATAAATTTTGGACTTAGTCATTTTTCCGGCATTTGTCAGACTTTCAGAGAGGGGAAATGCCAGTGAGCATTCTGATTTCAGTTACAGAGCGATTCGACCAATGAGTCCATGACATTTAGTTGTTTTCAGCCAATTTTATGAATTTTTAAAAATTTCACTTTTTTGTGAAAATATCCACTAAATGAGGGAATAATATGTGTGAGGGTACGCCAGGAGAGTTCCAAATGTGTGTGGGTAGAATATATATCCCACGGGGTAAAATTGAAAAAAGTTGAAAAAAATAATTTTTGGACTTTGTCATTTTTCGGCGTTTATCAGACTTTCAGATAGGGGAAAAGTCATTGAGCGTTCTGATTTCAGTCCCATAGCAATTCACCCGATGAGTCTTTGATATTTAGTCGTTTTCAGACAATTTTCTGAATTTTTGAAAATTTCACTTTTTTGTGAAAATATACACTAAATGAGGGAATAATATGTGTGAGGGTACCCCAGGAGAGTTCCAAATGTATGTGGGTAGAATATATATCCCACGGGGGTAAAATTGAAAAAAGTTGAAAAACATAATTTTTGGACTTAGTAATTTTTCCGGCATTTGTCAGACTTTCAGAGAGGGGAAATGCCAGTGACCGTTCCGATTTCAGTTACAGAGCGATTCGCCCAATGAGTCCTTGACATTTAGTCATTTTCAGCCAATTTTCTGAATTTTTGAAAATTTCACTTTTTTGTGAAAATATCCACTAAATGAGGGAATAATATGTGTGAGGGTACCCCAGGAGAGTTCCAAATGTGTGTGAGTAGAATATATATATCCCACGGGGTAAAATTGAAGAAAGTTGAAAAAAATAAATTTTGGACTTAGTCATTTTTCCGGCATTTGTCAGACTTTCAGAGAGGGGAAATACCAGTAAGCGCTCCGATTTCAGTTACAGAGTGATTCGCCCAATGAATCCATGACATTTAGTTGTTTTCAGCCAATTTTATGAATTTTTAAAAATATAGTTTTTTGTGAAAATATCCACTAAATGAGGGAAAATATGTGTGAGGGCACACCAGGAGAGTTCCAAATGTTTGTGGGTAGAATATATATCCCACGGGGGTAAAATTGAAAATAGGTTGAAAAAAATAAAGTTTGGACTTAGTCATTTTTCCGGCATTTGTCAGACTTTCAGAGAGGGGAAATGTCAATGAGCATTCCGATTTCATTTCCAGAGCGATTCGCCCAATGAGTCCTTGATATTTAGTCGTTTTCAGCCAATTTTCTGAATTTTTGAAAATTTCACTTTTTTGTGAAAATATCCACTAAATGAGGGAAAATATGTGTGAGGGTACCCCAGGAGAGTTCCAAATGTGTGTGGGTAGAATATATATCCCACGGGGGTAAAATTGAAAATAGGTTGAAAAAAATAAATTTTAGACTTAGTCATTTTTCCGGCATTTGTCAGACTTTCAGAGAGGGGATATGCCAGTGAGCGTTCCGATTTCAGTTACAGAGCGATTCGCCCAATGAGTCCTTGACATTTAGTCGTTTTCAGCCAATTTTCAGAATTTTTGAAAATTTCACTTTTTTGTGAAAATATCCACTAAATGAGGGAATAATATGTGTGAGGGTACCCCAGGAGAGTTCCAAATGTGTGTGGGTAGAATATATATATCCCACGGGGTAAAATTAAAGAAAGTTGAAAAAAATAAATTTTGGACTTAGTCATTTTTCCGGCATTTGTCAGACTTTCAGAGAGGGGAAATGTCAATGAGCATTCCGATTTCATTTCCAGAGCGATTCGCCCAATGAGTCCTTGATATTTTGTCGTTTTCAGCCAATTTTCTGAATTTTTGAAAATTTCACTTTTTTGTGAAAATATACACTAAATGAGGGAATAATATGTGTGAGGGTACCCCAGGAGAGTTCCAAATGTGTGTGGGTAGAATATATGTCCCACGGGTTTAAAACTGAAAAAAGTAAAAAAAAAAAAACTTTGCTTTGGACTTAGTCATTTTTCCGGCGTTTCTTAGACTTTCAGAGAGGGGAAATGTCAGTGAGCATTCCAATTTCAGTTCCAGAGCGATTCGCCCAATGAGTCCTTAATATTTAATCGTTTTCAGCCAATTTTCTGAATTTTTGAAAATTTCATTTTTTTGTTTAAATATCCACTAAATGAGGGAATAATATGTGTGAGGGTATGCCAGGAGAGTTCCAAATGTTTGTGGGTAGAATATATATCCCACGGGGGTAATATTGAAAAAAGTTGAACATTTTTTTTTTGGGACTAAGTCATTTTTCCGGCGTTTCTTAGACTTTCAGAGAGGGGAAATGTAAGTGAGAATTCCAATTTCAGGTCCAGAGCTATGCGCCCAATGAGTTCTTGATATTTAGTCGTTTTCAGACAATTTTCTGAATTTATGAAAATTTAACTTTTTTGTGAAAATATCCACTAAATGAGGGAAAAATATGTGTGAGGGTACCCCAGGAGAGTTCCAAATGTGTGTGGGTAGAATAAATATCCCACGGGGGTAAAATTGAAAAAAGTTAAAAAAAATAATTTTTGGACTTAGTTATTTTTATGGCGTTTCTTAGACTTTCAGAGAGGGGAAATGTCAGTGAGCGTTCTGATTTCATTGTCAGAGTGATTCGCCCAATGAGTCCTTGAAATTTTGTCGCTTTCAGCCAATTTTCTGAATTTTTGAAAATTTCACTTTTTTGTGAAAATATCCACTAAATGAGGGAAAAATATGTGTGAGGGTACCCCAGGAGAGTTCCAAATGTGTGTGGGTAGAATATATATCCCACGGTGGTAAAATTGAAAAAAGTTGAAAAAAAATTTTTTTTGGACTTAGTCATTTTTCCGGCATTTGTCAGACTTTCAGATAGGGGAAATGCCAGTGAGCGTTCCGATTTCAGTTACAGAGCGATTCGCTCAATGATTCCATGACATTTAGTCGTTTTCAGCCAATTTTCTGAATTTTTGAAAATTTCACTTTTTTGTGAAAATATCCACTAAATGAGGGAATAATATGTGTGAGGGTACCCCAGTAGAGTTCCAAATGTGTGTGGGTAGAATATATATATCCCACGGGGTAAAATTGAAGAAAGTTGAAAAAAATAAATTTTGGACTTAGTCATTTTTCTAGCATTTGTCAGACTTTCAGAGAGGGGAAATGTCAGTGAGCATTCCGATTTCAGTTACAGAGCGATTTGCACAATGAGTCCATGACATTTAGTCATTTTCAGCCAATTTTATGAATTTTTGAAAATTTAACTTTTTTGTGAAAATATCCACTAAATGAGGGAATAATATGTGTGAGGGTACGCCAGGAGAGTTCCAAATGTGTGTGGGTAGAATATACATCCCACGGGGTAAAATTGAAGAAAGTTGAAAAAAATAAATTATGGAGTTAGTCATTTTTCCGGCATTTGTCAGACTTTCAGAGAGGGGAAATGTCAGAGAGCGTTCCGATTTCATTTCCAGAGCGATTCGCCCAATGAGTCCTTGATATTTTTTCATTTTCAGCCAATTTTCTGAATTTTTGAAAATTTAACTTTTTTGTGAAAATATCCACTAAATGAGGGAATAATATGTGTGAGGGTATGCCAGGAGAGTTCCAAATGTGTGTGGGTAGAATATATATCCCACGGGGGTAATATTGAAAAAAGTTAAAAATTTTTTTTTTTTGGACTGTCATTTTTCCGGCGTTTCTTAAACTTTCAGAGAGGGGAGATGTAAGTGAGGATTCCAATTTCAGTTCCAGAGCTATGCGCCCAATGAGTCCTTGATATTTAGTCGTTTTCAGACAATTTTCTGAATTTTTGAAAATTTCACTTTTTTGTGAAAATATCCACTAAATGAGGGAATAATATGTGTGAGGGTACCCCAGTAGAGTTCCAAATGTGTGTGGGTAGAATATATATATCCCACGGGGTAAAATTGAAGAAAGTTGAAAAAAATAAATTTTGGACTTAGTCATTTTTCCGGCGTTTATCAGACTTTCAGAGAGGGGAAAAGTCATTGAGCGTTCTGATTTCAGTCCCATAGCAATTCACCCGATGAGTCTTTGATATTTAGTCGTTTTCAGACAATTTTCTGAATTTTTGAAAATTTCACTTTTTTGTGAAAGTATACACTAAATGAGGGAATAATATGTGTGAGGGTACCCCAGGAGAGTTCCAAATGTGTGTGGGTAGAATATATATCCCAAGGGGGTAAAATTGAAAAAAGTTGAAAAAAATAATTTTTGGACTTAGTAATTTTTCCGGCATTTGTCAGACTTTCAGAGAGGGGAAATGCCAGTGACCGTTCCGATTTCAGTTACAGAGCGATTCGCCCAATGAGTCCTTGACATTTAGTCATTTTCAGCCAATTTTCTGAATTTTTGAAAATTTCACTTTTTTGTGAAAATATCCACTAAATGAGGGAAAATATGTGTGAGGGTACCCCAGGAGAGTTCCAAATGTGTGTGGGTAGAATATATATCCCACGGGGGTAAAATTGAAAATAGGTTGAAAAAAATAAATTTTAGACTTAGTCATTTTTCCGGCATTTGTCAGACTTTCAGAGAGGGGAAATGTCAATGAGCATTCCGATTTCATTTCCAGAGCGATTCGCCCAATGAGTCCTTGATATTTTGTCGTTTTCAGCCAATTTTCAGAATTTTTGAAAATTTCACTTTTTTGTGAAAATATACACTAAATGAGGGAATAATATGTGTGAGGGTACCCCAGGAGAGTTCCAAATGTGTGTGGGTAGAATATATGTCCCACGGGTTTAAAATTGAAAAAAGTAAAAAAAAAAAAACTTTGCTTTGGACTTAGTCATTTTTCCGGCGTTTCTTAGACTTTCAGAGAGGGGAAATGTCAATGAGCATTCCGATTTCATTTCCAGAGCGATTCGCCCAATGAGTCCTTGATATTTAGTCGTTTTCAGACAATTTTCTGAATTTTTGAAAATTTCACTTTTTTGTGAAAATATACACTAAATGAGGGAATAATATGTGTGAGGGTACCCCAGGAGAGTTCCAAATGTATGTGGGTAGAATATATATCCCACGGGGGTAAAATTGAAAAAGTTGAAAAAAATAATTTTTGGACTTAGTAATTTTTCCGGCATTTGTCAGACTTTCAGAGAGGGGAAATGCCAGTGACTGTTCCGATTTCAGTTACAGAGCGATTCGCCCAATGAGTCCTTGACATTTAGTCATTTTCAGCCAATTTTCTGAATTTTTGAAAATTTCACTTTTTTGTGAAAATATCCACTAAATGAGGGAATAATATGTGTGAGGGTACCCCAGGAGAGTTCCAAATGTGTGTGAGTAGAATATATATATCCCAGGGGGTAAAATTGAAGAAAGTTGAAAAAAATAAATTTTGGACTTAGTCATTTTTCCGGCATTTGTCAGACTTTCAGAGAGGGGAAATACCAGTAAGCGCTCCGATTTCAGTTACAGAGTGATTCGCCCAATGAATCCATGACATTTAGTTGTTTTCAGCCAATTTTATGAATTTTTAAAAATATAATTTTTTGTGAAAATATCCACTAAATGAGGGAAAATATTTGTGAGGGCACCCCAGGAGAGTTCCAAATGTGTGTGGGTAGAATATATATCCCACGGGGATAAAATTGAAAATAGGTTGAAAAAAATAAATTTTGGACTTAGTCATTTTTCCGGCATTTGTCAGACTTTCAGAGAGGGGAAATGCCAGTGAGCATTCTGATTTCAGTTACAGAGCGATTCGACCAATGAGTCCATGACATTTAGTTGTTTTCAGCCAATTTTATGAATTTTTAAAAATTTCACTTTTTTGTGAAAATATCCACTAAATGAGGGAATAATATGTGTGAGGGTACGCCAGGAGAGTTCCAAATGTGTGTGGGTAGAATATATATCCCACGGGGTAAAATTGAAAAAAGTTGAAAAAAATAATTTTTGGACTTTGTCATTTTTCGGCGTTTATCAGACTTTCAGATAGGGGAAAAGTCATTGAGCGTTCTGATTTCAGTCCCATAGCAATTCACCCGATGAGTCTTTGATATTTAGTCGTTTTCAGACAATTTTCTGAATTTTTGAAAATTTCACTTTTTTGTGAAAATATACACTAAATGAGGGAATAATATGTGTGAGGGTACCCCAGGAGAGTTCCAAATGTATGTGGGTAGAATATATATCCCACGGGGGTAAAATTGAAAAAAGTTGAAAAACATAATTTTTGGACTTAGTAATTTTTCCGGCATTTGTCAGACTTTCAGAGAGGGGAAATGCCAGTGACCGTTCCGATTTCAGTTACAGAGCGATTCGCCCAATGAGTCCTTGACATTTAGTCATTTTCAGCCAATTTTCTGAATTTTTGAAAATTTCACTTTTTTGTGAAAATATCCACTAAATGAGGGAATAATATGTGTGAGGGTACCCCAGGAGAGTTCCAAATGTGTGTGAGTAGAATATATATATCCCACGGGGTAAAATTGAAGAAAGTTGAAAAAAATAAATTTTGGACTTAGTCATTTTTCCGGCATTTGTCAGACTTTCAGAGAGGGGAAATACCAGTAAGCGCTCCGATTTCAGTTACAGAGTGATTCGCCCAATGAATCCATGACATTTAGTTGTTTTCAGCCAATTTTATGAATTTTTAAAAATATAGTTTTTTGTGAAAATATCCACTAAATGAGGGAAAATATGTGTGAGGGCACACCAGGAGAGTTCCAAATGTTTGTGGGTAGAATATATATCCCACGGGGGTAAAATTGAAAATAGGTTGAAAAAAATAAAGTTTGGACTTAGTCATTTTTCCGGCATTTGTCAGACTTTCAGAGAGGGGAAATGTCAATGAGCATTCCGATTTCATTTCCAGAGCGATTCGCCCAATGAGTCCTTGATATTTAGTCGTTTTCAGCCAATTTTCTGAATTTTTGAAAATTTCACTTTTTTGTGAAAATATCCACTAAATGAGGGAAAATATGTGTGAGGGTACCCCAGGAGAGTTCCAAATGTGTGTGGGTAGAATATATATCCCACGGGGGTAAAATTGAAAATAGGTTGAAAAAAATAAATTTTAGACTTAGTCATTTTTCCGGCATTTGTCAGACTTTCAGAGAGGGGATATGCCAGTGAGCGTTCCGATTTCAGTTACAGAGCGATTCGCCCAATGAGTCCTTGACATTTAGTCGTTTTCAGCCAATTTTCAGAATTTTTGAAAATTTCACTTTTTTGTGAAAATATCCACTAAATGAGGGAATAATATGTGTGAGGGTACCCCAGGAGAGTTCCAAATGTGTGTGGGTAGAATATATATATCCCACGGGGTAAAATTAAAGAAAGTTGAAAAAAATAAATTTTGGACTTAGTCATTTTTCCGGCATTTGTCAGACTTTCAGAGAGGGGAAATGTCAATGAGCATTCCGATTTCATTTCCAGAGCGATTCGCCCAATGAGTCCTTGATATTTTGTCGTTTTCAGCCAATTTTCTGAATTTTTGAAAATTTCACTTTTTTGTGAAAATATACACTAAATGAGGGAATAATATGTGTGAGGGTACCCCAGGAGAGTTCCAAATGTGTGTGGGTAGAATATATGTCCCACGGGTTTAAAACTGAAAAAAGTAAAAAAAAAAAAACTTTGCTTTGGACTTAGTCATTTTTCCGGCGTTTCTTAGACTTTCAGAGAGGGGAAATGTCAGTGAGCATTCCAATTTCAGTTCCAGAGCGATTCGCCCAATGAGTCCTTAATATTTAATCGTTTTCAGCCAATTTTCTGAATTTTTGAAAATTTCATTTTTTTGTTTAAATATCCACTAAATGAGGGAATAATATGTGTGAGGGTATGCCAGGAGAGTTCCAAATGTTTGTGGGTAGAATATATATCCCACGGGGGTAATATTGAAAAAAGTTGAACATTTTTTTTTTGGGACTAAGTCATTTTTCCGGTGTTTCTTAGACTTTCAGAGAGGGGAAATGTAAGTGAGAATTCCAATTTCAGGTCCAGAGCTATGCGCCCAATGAGTTCTTGATATTTAGTCGTTTTCAGACAATTTTCTGAATTTATGAAAATTTAACTTTTTTGTGAAAATATCCACTAAATGAGGGAAAAATATGTGTGAGGGTACCCCAGGAGAGTTCCAAATGTGTGTGGGTAGAATAAATATCCCACGGGGGTAAAATTGAAAAAAGTTAAAAAAAATAATTTTTGGACTTAGTTATTTTTATGGCGTTTCTTAGACTTTCAGAGAGGGGAAATGTCAGTGAGCGTTCTGATTTCATTGTCAGAGTGATTCGCCCAATGAGTCCTTGAAATTTTGTCGCTTTCAGCCAATTTTCTGAATTTTTGAAAATTTCACTTTTTTGTGAAAATATCCACTAAATGAGGGAAAAATATGTGTGAGGGTACCCCAGGAGAGTTCCAAATGTGTGTGGGTAGAATATATATCCCACGGTGGTAAAATTGAAAAAAGTTGAAAAAAAATTTTTTTTGGACTTAGTCATTTTTCCGGCATTTGTCAGACTTTCAGATAGGGGAAATGCCAGTGAGCGTTCCGATTTCAGTTACAGAGCGATTCGCTCAATGATTCCATGACATTTAGTCGTTTTCAGCCAATTTTCTGAATTTTTGAAAATTTCACTTTTTTGTGAAAATATCCACTAAATGAGGGAATAATATGTGTGAGGGTACCCCAGTAGAGTTCCAAATGTGTGTGGGTAGAATATATATATCCCACGGGGTAAAATTGAAGAAAGTTGAAAAAAATAAATTTTGGACTTAGTCATTTTTCTAGCATTTGTCAGACTTTCAGAGAGGGGAAATGTCAGTGAGCATTCCGATTTCAGTTACAGAGCGATTTGCACAATGAGTCCATGACATTTAGTCATTTTCAGCCAATTTTATGAATTTTTGAAAATTTAACTTTTTTGTGAAAATATCCACTAAATGAGGGAATAATATGTGTGAGGGTACGCCAGGAGAGTTCCAAATGTGTGTGGGTAGAATATACATCCCACGGGGTAAAATTGAAGAAAGTTGAAAAAAATAAATTATGGAGTTAGTCATTTTTCCGGCATTTGTCAGACTTTCAGAGAGGGGAAATGTCAGAGAGCGTTCCGATTTCATTTCCAGAGCGATTCGCCCAATGAGTCCTTGATATTTTTTCATTTTCAGCCAATTTTCTGAATTTTTGAAAATTTAACTTTTTTGTGAAAATATCCACTAAATGAGGGAATAATATGTGTGAGGGTATGCCAGGAGAGTTCCAAATGTGTGTGGGTAGAATATATATCCCACGGGGGTAATATTGAAAAAAGTTAAAAATTTTTTTTTTTTGGACTGTCATTTTTCCGGCGTTTCTTAAACTTTCAGAGAGGGGAGATGTAAGTGAGGATTCCAATTTCAGTTCCAGAGCTATGCGCCCAATGAGTCCTTGATATTTAGTCGTTTTCAGACAATTTTCTGAATTTTTGAAAATTTCACTTTTTTGTGAAAATATCCACTAAATGAGGGAATAATATGTGTGAGGGTACCCCAGTAGAGTTCCAAATGTGTGTGGGTAGAATATATATATCCCACGGGGTAAAATTGAAGAAAGTTGAAAAAAATAAATTTTGGACTTAGTCATTTTTCCGGCGTTTATCAGACTTTCAGAGAGGGGAAAAGTCATTGAGCGTTCTGATTTCAGTCCCATAGCAATTCACCCGATGAGTCTTTGATATTTAGTCGTTTTCAGACAATTTTCTGAATTTTTGAAAATTTCACTTTTTTGTGAAAATATACACTAAATGAGGGAATAATATGTGTGAGGGTACCCCAGGAGAGTTCCAAATGTGTGTGGGTAGAATATATATCCCAAGGGGGTAAAATTGAAAAAAGTTGAAAAAAATAATTTTTGGACTTAGTAATTTTTCCGGCATTTGTCAGACTTTCAGAGAGGGGAAATGCCAGTGACCGTTCCGATTTCAGTTACAGAGCGATTCGCCCAATGAGTCCTTGACATTTAGTCATTTTCAGCCAATTTTCTGAATTTTTGAAAATTTCACTTTTTTGTGAAAATATCCACTAAATGAGGGAAAATATGTGTGAGGGTACCCCAGGAGAGTTCCAAATGTGTGTGGGTAGAATATATATCCCACGGGGGTAAAATTGAAAATAGGTTGAAAAAAATAAATTTTAGACTTAGTCATTTTTCCGGCATTTGTCAGACTTTCAGAGAGGGGAAATGTCAATGAGCATTCCGATTTCATTTCCAGAGCGATTCGCCCAATGAGTCCTTGATATTTTGTCGTTTTCAGCCAATTTTCAGAATTTTTGAAAATTTCACTTTTTTGTGAAAATATACACTAAATGAGGGAATAATATGTGTGAGGGTACCCCAGGAGAGTTCCAAATGTGTGTGGGTAGAATATATGTCCCACGGGTTTAAAATTGAAAAAAGTAAAAAAAAAAAAACTTTGCTTTGGACTTAGTCATTTTTCCGGCGTTTCTTAGACTTTCAGAGAGGGGAAATGTCAGTGAGCATTCCAATTTCAGTTCCAGAGCGATTCGCCCAATGAGTCCTTAATATTTAATCGTTTTCAGCCAATTTTCTGAATTTTTGAAAATTTCATTTTTTTGTTTAAATATCCACTAAATGAGGGAATAATATGTGTGAGGGTATGCCAGGAGAGTTCCAAATGTTTGTGGGTAGAATATATATCCCACGGGGGTAATATTGAAAAAAGTTGAACATTTTTTTTTGGGGACTAAGTCATTTTTCCGGCGTTTCTTAGACTTTCAGAGAGGGGAAATGTAAGTGAGAATTCCAATTTCAGGTCCAGAGCTATGCGCCCAATGAGTCCTTGATATTTAGTCGTTTTCAGACAATTTTCTGAATTTTTGAAAATTTAACTTTTTTGTGAAAATATCCACTAAATGAGGGAAAAATATGTGTGAGGGTACCCCAAGAGAGTTCCAAATGTGTGTGGGTAGAATAAATATCCCACGGGGGTAAAATTGAAAAAAGTTAAAAAAAATAATTTTTGGACTTAGTTATTTTTATGGCGTTTCTTAGACTTTCAGAGAGGGGAAATGTCAGTGAGCATTCTGATTTCATTGTCAGAGTGATTCGCCCAATGAGTCCTTGAAATTTTGTCGCTTTCAGCCAATTTTCTGAATTTTTGAAAATTTCACTTTTTTGTGAAAATATCCACTAAATGAGGGAAAAATATGTGTGAGGGTACCCCAGGAGAGTTCCAAATGTGTGTGGGTAGAATATATATCCCACGGTGGTAAAATTGAAAAAAGTTGAAAAAAATTTTTTTGGACTTAGTCATTTTTCCGGCATTTGTCAGACTTTCAGAGAGGGGAAATGTCAGTGAGCATTCCGATTTCAGTTACAGAGCGATTTGCACAATGAGTCCATGACATTTAGTCATTTTCAGCCAATTTTATGAATTTTTGAAAATTTAACTTTTTTGTGAAAATATCCACTAAATGAGGGAATAATATGTGTGAGGGTACGCCAGGAGAGTTCCAAATGTGTGTGGGTAGAATATACATCCCACGGGGTAAAATTGAAGAAAGTTGAAAAAAATAAATTATGGAGTTAGTCATTTTTCCGGCATTTGTCAGACTTTCAGAGAGGGGAAATGTCAGAGAGCGTTCCGATTTCATTTCCAGAGCGATTCGCCCAATGAGTCCTTGATATTTTTTCATTTTCAGCCAATTTTCTGAATTTTTGAAAATTTAACTTTTTTGTGAAAATATCCACTAAATGAGGGAATAATATGTGTGAGGGTATGCCAGGAGAGTTCCAAATGTGTGTGGGTAGAATATATATCCCACGGGGGTAATATTGAAAAAAGTTAAAAAATTTTTTTTTTTGGACTGTCATTTTTCCGGCGTTTCTTAAACTTTCAGAGAGGGGAGATGTAAGTGAGGATTCCAATTTCAGTTCCAGAGCTATGCGCCCAATGAGTCCTTGATATTTAGTCGTTTTCAGACAATTTTCTGAATTTTTGAAAATTTCACTTTTTTGTGAAAATATCCACTAAATGAGGGAATAATATGTGTGAGAGTACCCCAGTAGAGTTCCAAATGTGTGTGGGTAGAATATATATATCCCACGGGGTAAAATTGAAGAAAGTTGAAAAAAATAAATTTTGGACTTAGTCATTTTTCCGGCGTTTATCAGACTTTCAGAGAGGGGAAAAGTCATTGAGCGTTCTGATTTCAGTCCCATAGCAATTCACCCGATGAGTCTTTGATATTTAGTCGTTTTCAGACAATTTTCTGAATTTTTGAAAATTTCACTTTTTTGTGAAAATATACACTA
This sequence comes from Phyllobates terribilis, assembly GCF_046119375.1. Taxonomy (NCBI): domain Eukaryota; kingdom Metazoa; phylum Chordata; class Amphibia; order Anura; family Dendrobatidae; genus Phyllobates; species Phyllobates terribilis. The sequence continues at coordinate 600,611 of NW_027363256.1, forward strand.
AATGAGGGAATAATATGTGTGAGGGTACCCCAGGAGAGTTCCAAATGTGTGTGGGTAGAATATATATCCCAAGGGGGTAAAATTGAAAAAAGTTGAAAAAAATAATTTTTGGACTTAGTAATTTTTCCGGCATTTGTCAGACTTTCAGAGAGGGGAAATGCCAGTGACCGTTCCGATTTCAGTTACAGAGCGATTTGCCCAATGAGTCCTTGACATTTAGTCATTTTCAGCCAATTTTCTGAATTTTTGAAAATTTCACTTTTTTGTGAAAATATCCACTAAATGAGGGAAAATATGTGTGAGGGTACCCCAGGAGAGTTCCAAATGTGTGTGGGTAGAATATATATCCCACGGGGGTAAAATTGAAAATAGGTTGAAAAAAATAAATTTTAGACTTAGTCATTTTTCCGGCATTTGTCAGACTTTCAGAGAGGGGATATGCCAGTGAGCGTTCCGATTTCAGTTACAGAGCGATTCGCCCAATGAGTCCTTGACATTTAGTCGTTTTCAGCCAATTTTCAGAATTTTTGAAAATTTCACTTTTTTGTGAAAATATCCACTAAATGAGGGAATAATATGTGTGAGGGTACCCCAGGAGAGTTCCAAATGTGTGTGGGTAGAATATATATATCCCACGGGGTAAAATTAAAGAAAGTTGAAAAAAATAAATTTTGGACTTAGTCATTTTTCCGGCATTTGTCAGACTTTCAGAGAGGGGAAATGTCAATGAGCATTCCGATTTCATTTCCAGAGCGATTCGTCGAATGAGTCCTTGATATTTTGTCGTTTTCAGCCAATTTTCTGAATTTTTGAAAATTTCACTTTTTTGTGAAAATATACACTAAATGAGGGAATAATATGTGTGAGGGTACCCCAGGAGAGTTCCAAATGTGTGTGGGTAGAATATATGTCCCACGGGTTTAAAATTGAAAAAAGTAAAAAAAAAAAAACTTTGCTTTGGACTTAGTCATTTTTCCGGCGTTTCTCAGACTTTCAGAGAGGGGAAATGTCAGTGAGCATTCCAATTTCAGTTCCAGAGCGATTCGCCCAATGAGTCCTTAATATTTAATCGTTTTCAGCCAATTTTCTGAATTTTTGAAAATTTCATTTTTTTGTTTAAATATCCACTAAATGAGGGAATAATATGTGTGAGGGTATGCCAGGAGAGTTCCAAATGTTTGTGGGTAGAATATATATCCCACGGGGGTAATATTGAAAAAAGTTGAACATTTTTTTTTGGGGACTAAGTCATTTTTCCGGCGTTTCTTAGACTTTCAGAGAGGGGAAATGTAAGTGAGAATTCCAATTTCAGGTCCAGAGCTATGCGCCCAATGAGTCCTTGATATTTAGTCGTTTTCAGACAATTTTCTGAATTTTTGAAAATTTAACTTTTTTGTGAAAATATCCACTAAATGAGGGAAAAATATGTGTGAGGGTACCCCAAGAGAGTTCCAAATGTGTGTGGGTAGAATAAATATCCCACGGGGGTAAAATTGAAAAAAGTTAAAAAAAATAATTTTTGGACTTAGTTATTTTTATGGCGTTTCTTAGACTTTCAGAGAGGGGAAATGTCAGTGAGCGTTCTGATTTCATTGTCAGAGTGATTCGCCCAATGAGTCCTTGAAATTTTGTCGCTTTCAGCCAATTTTCTGAATTTTTGAAAATTTAACTTTTTTGTGAAAATATCCACTAAATGAGGGAATAATATGTGTGAGCGTATGCCAGGAGAGTTCCAAATGTGTGTGGGTAGAATATATATCCCACGGGGGTAATATTGAAAAAAGTTGAAAAAAATTTTTTTGGACTTAGTCATTTTTCCGGCATTTGTCAGACTTTCAGAGAGGGGAAATGTCAGTGAGCATTCCGATTTCATTGTCAGAGTGATTCGCCCAATGAGTCCTTGAAATTTTGTCGCTTTCAGCCAATTTTCTGAATTTTTGAAAATTTAACTTTTTTGTGAAAATATCCACTAAATGAGGGAATAATATGTGTGAGGGTATGCCAGGAGAGTTCCAAATGTGTGTGGGTAGAATATATATCCCACGGGGGTAATATTGAAAAAAGTTGAAAAAAATTTTTTTGGACTTAGTCATTTTTCCGGCATTTGTCAGACTTTCAGAGAGGGGAAATGTCAGTGAGCATTCCGATTTCAGTTACAGAGCGATTTGCACAATGAGTCCATGACATTTAGTCATTTTCAGCCAATTTTATGAATTTTTGAAAATTTAACTTTTTTGTGAAAATATCCACTAAATGAGGGAATAATATGTGTGAGGGTACGCCAGGAGAGTTCCAAATGTGTGTGGGTAGAATATACATCCCACGGGGTAAAATTGAAGAAAGTTGAAAAAAATAAATTATGGAGTTAGTCATTTTTCCGGCATTTGTCAGACTTTCAGAGAGGGGAAATGTCAGAGAGCGTTCCGATTTCATTTCCAGAGCGATTCGCCCAATGAGTCCTTGATATTTTTTCATTTTCAGCCAATTTTCTGAATTTTTGAAAATTTAACTTTTTTGTGAAAATATCCACTAAATGAGGGAATAATATGTGTGAGGGTATGCCAGGATAGTTCCAAATGTGTGTGGGTAGAATATATATCCCACGGGGGTAATATTGAAAAAAGTTAAAAAATTTTTTTTTTTGGACTGTCATTTTTCCGGCGTTTCTTAAACTTTCAGAGAGGGGAGATGTAAGTGAGGATTCCAATTTCAGTTCCAGAGCTATGCGCCCAATGAGTCCTTGATATTTAGTCGTTTTCAGACAATTTTCTGAATTTTTGAAAATTTCACTTTTTTGTGAAAATATCCACTAAATGAGGGAATAATATGTGTGAGGGTACCCCAGTAGAGTTCCAAATGTGTGTGGGTAGAATATATATATCCCACGGGGTAAAATTGAAGAAAGTTGAAAAAAATAAATTTTGGACTTAGTCATTTTTCCGGCGTTTATCAGACTTTCAGAGAGGGGAAAAGTCATTGAGCGTTCTGATTTCAGTCCCATAGCAATTCACCCGATGAGTCTTTGATATTTAGTCGTTTTCAGACAATTTTCAGAATTTTTGAAAATTTCACTTTTTTGTGAAAATATACACTAAATGAGGGAATAATATGTGTGAGGGTACCCCAGGAGAGTTCCAAATGTGTGTGGGTAGAATATATATCCCACGGGGGTAAAATTGAAAAAAGTTGAAAAAAATAATTTTTGGACTTAGTAATTTTTCCGGCATTTGTCAGACTTTCAGAGAGGGGAAATGCCAGTGACCGTTCCGATTTCAGTTACAGAGCGATTCGCCCAATGAGTCCTTGACATTTAGTCATTTTCAGCCAATTTTCTGAATTTTTGAAAATTTCACTTTTTTGTGAAAATATCCACTAAATGAGAGAATAATATGTGTGAGGGTACCCCAGGAGAGTTCCAAATGTGTGTGAGTAGAATATATATATCCCACAGGGTAAAATTGAAGAAAGTTGAAAAAAATAAATTTTGGACTTCGTCATTTTTCCGGCATTTGTCAGACTTTCAGAGAGGGGAAATACCAGTAAGCGCTCCGTTTTCAGTTACAGAGTGATTCGCCCAATGAATCCATGACATTTAGTTGTTTTCAGCCAATTTTATGAATTTTAAAAATATAATTTTTTGTGAAAATATCCACTAAATGAGGGAAAATATGTGTGAGGGTACCCCAGGAGAGTTCCAAATGTGTGTGGGTAGAATATATATCCCACGGGGGTAAAATTGAAAATAGGTTGAAAAAAATAAATTTTGGACTTAGTCATTTTTCCGGCATTTGTCAGACTTTCAGAGAGGGGAAATGCCAGTGAGCATTCCGATTTCAGTTACAGAGCGATTCGCCCAATGAGTCCTTGACATTTAGTCGTTTTCAGCCAATTTTCAGAATTTTTGAAAATTTCACTTTTTTGTGAAAATATCCACTAAATGAGGGAATATTATGTGTGAGGGTACCCCAGTAGAGTTCCAAATGTGTGTGGGTAGAATATATATATCCCACGGGGTAAAATTGAAGAAAGTTGAAAAAAATAAATTTTGGACTTAGTCATTTTTCCGGCATTTGTCAGACTTTCAGAGAGGGGAAATGTCAATGAGCGTTCCGATTTCATTTCCAGAGCGATTCGCCCAATGAGTCCTTGACATTTAGTCGTTTTCAGCCAATTTTCAGAATCTTTGAAAATTTCACTTTTTTGTGAAAATATCCACTAAATGAGGGAAAATATGTGTGAGGGTACCCCAGGAGAGTTCCAAATGTGTGTGGGTAGAATATATATCCCACGGGGGTAAAATTGAAAATAGGTTGAAAAAAATAAATTTTAGACTTAGTCATTTTTCCGGCATTTGTCAGACTTTCAGAGAGGGGATATGCCATTGAGCGTTCCGATTTCAGTTACAGAGGGATTCGCAAAATGAGTCCTTGACATTTAGTCGTTTTCAGCCAATTTTCAGAATTTTTGAAAATTTCACTTTTTTGTGAAAATATCCACTAAATGAGGGAATAATATGTGTGAGGGTACCCCAGGAGAGTTCCAAATGTGTGTGGGTAGAATATATGTCCCACGGGGGTAAAATTGAAAGAAGTAAAAAAAAAAAATTTTTTAACTTAGTCATTTTTCTGGCGTTTCTTAGACTTTCACAGAGGGGAAATGTCAGTGAGCATTCCGATTTCAGTTCCAGAGCGATTCGCCCAATGACTCTTTGATATTTAGTCGCTTTCAGCCAATTTTATGAATTTTTGAAAATTTCACTTTTTTGTGAAAATATACACTAAATGAGGGAATAATATGTGTGAGGGTACCCCAGGAGAGTTCCAAATGTGTGTGGGTAGAATATATGTCCCACGGGGGTATAATTGAAAGAAGTAAAAAAAAAAAATTTTTTAGCTTAGTCATTTTTCTGGCGTTTCTTAGACTTTCACAGAGGGGAAATGTCAGTGAGCATTCCGATTTCAGTTCCAGAGCGATTCGCCCAATGACTCTTTGATATTTAGTCGCTTTCAGCCAATTTTATGAATTTTTGAAAATTTCACTTTTTTGTGAAAATATCCACTAAATGAGGGAAAATATGTGTGAGGGTACCCCAGGAGAGTTCCAAATGTGTGTGGGTAGAATATATATCAAACGGGGATAAAATTCAAAAAAGTTGAAAAAAAATTTTTTTGGACTTAGTCATTTTTCCGGCATTTGTCAGACTTTCAGAAAGGGGAAATGCCAGTGAGCATTCCGATTTCAGTTACAGAGCGATTCGCCGAATGAGTCCTTGACATTTAGTCGTTTTCAGCCAATTTTCAGAATTTTTGAAAATTTCACTTTTTTGTGAAAATATCCACTAAATGAGGGAATAATATGTGTGAGGTACCCCAGGACAGTTCCAAATGTGTGTGGGTAGAATATATGTCCCACGGGTTTAAAATTGAAAAAAGTAAAAAAAAAAAAACTTTGCTTTGGACTTAGTCATTTTTCCGGCGTTTCTTAGACTTTCAGAGAGGGGAAATGTCAGTGAGCATTCCAATTTCAGTTCCAGAGCGATTCGCCCAATGAGTCCTTAATATTTAATCGTTTTCAGCCAATTTTCTGAATTTTTGAAAATTTCATTTTTTTGTTTAAATATCCACTAAATGAGGGAATAATATGTGTGAGCGTATGCCAGGAGAGTTCCAAATGTGTGTGGGTAGAATATATATCACACGGGGGTAATATTGAAAAAAGTTGAACATTTTTTTTTTTGGACTAAGTCATTTTTCCTGCGTTTCTTAGACTTTCAGAGAGGGGAAATGTAAGTGAGATTTCCAATTTCAGGTCCAGAGCTATGCGCCCAATGAGTCCTTGATATTTAGTCGTTTTCAGCCAATTTTCTGAATTTTTGAAAATTTCACTTTTTTGTGAAAATATCCACTAAAGGGGGGAAAAATATGTGTGAGGGTACCCCAGGAGAGTTCCAAATGTGTGTGGGTAGAATATATATCCCACGGTGGTAAAATTGAAAAAAAATTTTTTTTGGACTTAGTCATTTTTCCGGCATTTGTCAGACTTTCAGAGAGGGGAAATGCCAGTGAGCGTTCCGATTTCAGTTACAGAGCGATTCGCTCAATGATTCCTTGACATTTAGTCGTTTTCAGCCAATTTTCTGAATTTTTGAAAATTTCACTTTTTTGTGAAAATATCCACTAAATGAGGGAATAATATGTGTGAGGGTACCCCAGTAGAGTTCCAAATGTGTGTGGGTAGAATATATATATCCCACGGGGTAAAATTGAAGAAAGTTGAAAAAAATAAATTTTGGACTTAGTCATTTTTCTGGCATTTGTCAGACTTTCAGAGAGGGGAAATGTCAGTGAGCATTCCGATTTCAGTTACAGAGCGATTTGCCCAATGAGTCCATGACATTTAGTCATTTTCAGCCAATTTTATGAATTTTTGAAAATTTAACTTTTTTGTGAAAATATCCACTAAATGAGGGAATAATATGTGTGAGGGTACGCCAGGAGAGTTCCAAATGTGTGTGGATAGAATATATATCCCACGGGGTAAAATTGAAGAAAGTTGAAAAAAATAAATTATGGAGTTAGTCATTTTTCCGGCATTTGTCAGACTTTCAGAGAGGGGAAATGTCACAGAGCGTTCCGATTTCATTTCCAGAGCGATTCGCCCAATGAGTCCTTGATATTTTTTCATTTTCAGCCAATTTTCTGAATTTTTGAAAATTTAACTTTTTTGTGAAAATATCCACTAAATGAGGGAATAATATGTGTGAGGGTATGCCAGGAGAGTTCCAAATGTGTGTGGGTAGAATATATATCCCACAGGGGTAAAATTGAAAAAAGTTGAAAAAAAAATTTTTTTTGGACTTAGTCATTTTTCCGGCATTTGTCAGACTTTCAGAGAGGGGAAATGCCAGTGAGCGTTCCGATTTCAGTTACAGAGCGATTCGCCCAATGAGTCCTTGACATTTAGTCGTTTTCAGCCAATTTTCAGAATTTTTGAAAATTTCATTTTTTTGTTTAAATATCCACTAAATGAGGGAATAATATGTGTGAGGGTATGCCAGGAGAGTTCCAAATGTGTGTGGGTAGAATATATATCCCACGGGGGTAATATTGAAAAAAGTTGAACATTTTGTTTTTTGGACTTAGTAATTTTTCCGGCGTTTCTTAGACTTTCAGAGAGGGGAAATGTAAGTGAGAATTCCAATTTCAGGTCCAGAGCTATGCGCCCAATGAGTCCTTGATATTTAGTCGTTTTCAGACAATTTTCTGAATTTTTGAAAATTTAACTTTTTTGTGAAAATATCCACTAAATGAGGGAAAAATATGTGTGAGGGTACCCCAGGAGAGTTCCAAATGTGTGTGGGTAGAATAAATATCCCACGGGGGTAAAATTGAAAAAAGTTAAAAAAAATAATTTTTGGACTTAGTTATTTTTACGGCGTTTCTTAGACTTTCAGAGAGGGGAAATGTCAGTGAGCATTCTGATTTCATTGTCAGAGCGATTCGCCCAATGAGTCCTTGAAATTTAGTCGCTTTCCGCCAATTTTCTGAATTTTTGAAAATTTCACTTTTTTGTGAAAATATCCACTAAAGGGGGGAAAAATATGTGTGAGGGTACCCCAGGAGAGTTCCAAATGTGTGTGGGTAGAATATATATCCCATGGTGGTAAAATTGAAAAAAGTTGAAAAAAAATTTTTTTTGGACTTAGTCATTTTTCCGGCATTTGTCAGACTTTCAGAGAGGGGAAATGCCAGTGAGCGTTCCCATTTCAGTTACAGAGCGATTCGCTCAATGATTCCTTGACATTTAGTCGTTTTCAGCCAATTTTCTGAATTTTTGAAAATTTCACTTTTTTGTGAAAATATCCACTGAATGAGGGAATAATATGTGTGAGGGTACCCCAGTAGAGTTCCAAATGTGTGTGGGTAGAATATATATATCCCACGGGGTAAAATTGAAGAAAGTTGAAAAAAATAAATTTTGGACTTAGTCATTTTTCTGGCATTTGTCAGACTTTCAGAGAGGGGAAATGTCAGTGAGCATTCCGATTTCAGTTACAGAGCGATTTGCCCAATGAGTCCATGACATTTAGTCATTTTCAGACAATTTTATGAATTTTTGAAAATTTCACTTTTTTGTGAAAATACCCACTAAATGAGGGAATAATATGTGTGAGGGTACGCCAGGAGAGTTCCAAATGTGTGTGGGTAGAATATATATCCCACGGGGTAAAATTGAAGAAAGTTGAAAAAAATAAATTATGGAGTTAGTCATTTTTCCGGCATTTGTCAGACTTTCAGAGAGGGGAAATGTCAGAGAGCATTCTGATTTCATTTCCAGAGCGATTCGCCCAATGAGTCCTTGATATTTTTTCATTTTCAGCCAATTTTCTGAATTTTTGAAAATTTAACTTTTTTGTGAAAATATCCACTAAATGAGGGAATAATATGTGTGAGGGTATGCCAGGAGAGTTCCAAATGTGTGTGGGTAGAATATATATCCCACAGGGGTAAAATTGAAAAAAGTTGAAAAAAAAATTTTTTTTGGACTGTCATTTTTCCGGCGTTTCTTAAACTTTCAGAGAGGGGAAATGTAAGTGAGGATTCCAATTTCAGGTCCAGAGCTATGCGCCCTATGAGTCCTTGATATTTAGTCGTTTTCAGACAATTTTCTGAATTTTTGAAAATTTCACTTTTTTGTGAAAATATCCACTAAATGAGGGAAAAATATGTGTGAGGGTACCCCAGGAGAGTTCCAAATGTGTGTGGGTAGAATAAATATCCCACGCGGGTAAAATTGAAAAAAGTTAAAAAAAATAATTTTTGGACTTAGTTATTTTTACGGCGTTTCATAGACTTTCAGAGAGGGGAAATGTCAGTGAGCGTTCTGATTTCATTGTCAGAGCGATTCGCCCAATGAGTCCTTGAAATTTAGTCGCTTTCAGCCAATTTTCTGAATTTTTGAAAATTTCACTTTTTTGTGAAAATATCCACTAAATGAGGGAAAAATATGTGTGAGGGTACCCCAGGAGAGTTCCAAATGTTTGTGGGTAGAATATATATCCCACGGTGGTAAAATTGAAAAAAGTTGAAAAAAAATTTTTTTTGGACTTAGTCATTTTTCCGGCATTTGTCAGACTTTCAGAGAGGGGAAATGCCAGTGAGCATTCCGATTTCAGTTACAGAGCGATTCGCTCAATGATTCCTTGACATTTAGTCGTTTTCAGCCAATTTTCTGAATTTTTGAAAATTTCACTTTTTTGTGAAAATATCCACTAAATGAGGGAATAATATGTGTGAGGTACCCCAGGACAGTTCCAAATGTGTGTGGGTAGAATATATGTCCCACGGTTTTAAAATTGAAAAAAGTAAAAAAAAAAAAAACTTTGGACTTAGTAATTTTTCCGGCGTTTCTTAGACTTTCAGAGAGGGGAAATGGCAGTGAGTGTTCCGATTTCAGTTACAGAGCGATTCGCCCAATGGGTCCTTGACAATAAGTCGTTTTCAGCCAATTTTCTGAATTTTTGAAAATTTCACTTTTTTGTGAAACTATCCACTAAATGAGGGAATAATATGTGTGAGGGTACCCCAGGAGAGTTCCAAATGTGTGTGGGTAGAATATGTATATCCCACGGGGTAAAATTGAAGAAAGTTGAAAAAAATAAATTTTGGACTTATTCATTTTTCTTGCGTTTTTTAGACTTTCAGAGAGGGGAAATGTAAGTGAGCATTCCGATTTCAATTCCAGAGCGATTCGCCCAATGAGTCCTTGATATTTAGTCGCTTTCAGCCAATTTTCTGAATTTTTGAAAATTTCACTTTTTTTGTGAAAATATCCACTAATTGAGGGAAAAATATGTGTGAAGGTACCCCAGGAGAGTTCCAAATGTGTTTGGGTAGAATATATATCCCACGGGGTAAAATTGAAAAAAAATGTTTTTTGGACTTAGTCATTTTTCCGGCGTTTATCAGACTTTCAGAGAGGGGAAATGTCATTGAGCATTCCGATTTCAGTTCCAGAGCGATTCGCCCAATGAGTCCTTGATATTTAGTCGCTTTCAGCCAATTTTCTTAATTTTTGAAAATTTCACTTTTTTGTGAAAATATCCACTAAATGAGGGAAAAATATGTGTGAGGGTACCCCAGGAGAGTTAAAAATGTGTGTGGGTAGAATATATATTCCACGGGGTAAAATTGAAAAAAGTAAAAAAAAAAATTTTTTTAACTTAGTCATTTTTCCGGCATTTGTCAGACTTTCAGAGAGGGGAAATGCCAGTGAGCGTTCCGATTTCAGTTACAGAGCGATTTGCCCAATGAGTCCTTGACATTTAGTCATTTTCAGCAAATTTTCTGAATTTTTGAAAATTTAACTTTTTTGTGAAAATATCCACTAAATGAGGGAATAATATGTGTGAGGGTACCCCAGGAGAGTTCCAAATGTGTGTGGGTAGAATATATATATCCCACAGGGGTAAAATTGAAGAAAGTTGAAAAAAATAAATTTTGGACTTAGTCATTTTTCCGGCATTTGTCAGACTTTCAGAGAGGGGAAACTTCAGTTAGCGTTCCGATTTCAGTTACAGAGCGATTCGCCCAATGAGTCCTTGACATTTAGTCGTTTTCAGCCAATTTTCTGAATTTTTGAAAATGTCACTTTTTTGTGAAAATATCCACTAAATGAGGGAATAATATGTGTGAGGGTACTCCAGGAGAGTTCCAAATGTGTGTGGGTAGAATATATATATCCCACAGGGGTAAAATTGAAGAAAGTTGAAAAAAATAAATTTTGGACTTAGTTATTTTTCCGTCGTTTCTTAGACTTTCAGCGAGGGGAAATGTAAGTGAGCATTCCGATTTCAGTTCCAGAGCTATTCGCCCAATGAGTACTTGATATTTAGTCGCTTTCAGCCAATTTTCTGAATTTTTGAAAATTTCACTTTTTTGTGAAAACATCCACTAAATGAGGGAAAAATATGTGTGAGGGTACCCCAGGAGAGTTCCAAATGTGTGCGGGTAGAATATATATCCCACGGGGTAAAATTGAAAAAAGTTGAAAAAACATTTTTTTTGGACTTAGTCATTTTTCCGGCGTTTATCAGACTTTCAGAGAGGGGAAATGTCATTGAGCATTCCGATTTCAGTTCCAGAGCGATTCGCCCAGTGAGTCCTTGATATTTAGTCGCTTTCAGACAATTTTCTGAATTTTTGAAAATGTCACTTTTTTGTGAAAATATCCACTAAATGAGGGAATAATATGTGTGAGGGTACTCCAGGAGAGTTCCAAATGTGTGTGGGTAGAATATATATATCCCACAGGGGTAAAATTGAAGAAAGTTGAAAAAAATAAATTTTGGACTTAGTCATTTTTCCGGCATTTGTCAGACTTTCGGAGAGGGGAAATGTCAGTGAGTATTCCGATTTCAGTTCCAGAGTGATTCGCCCTATGAGTCCTTGATATTTAGTCGCTTTCAGCCAATTTTCTTAATTTTTGAAAATTTCACTTTTTTGTGAAAATATCCACTAAATGAGGGAAAAATATGTGTGAGGGTACCCCAGGAGAGTTCCAAATGTGTGTGGGTAGAATACATATTCCACGGGGTAAAATTGAAAAAAGTAAAAAAAAAAATATTTTGAACTTAGTCATTTTTCCGGCATTTGTCAGACTTTCAGAGAGGGGAAATGCCAGTGAGCGTTCCAATTTCAGTTACAGAGCGATTTGCCCAATGAGTCCTTGACATTTAGTCGTTTTCAGCAAATTTTCTGAATTTTTGAAAATTTTACTTTTTTGTGAAAATATCCACTAAATGAGAGAATAATATGTGTGAGGGTAAGCCAGGAGAGTTCCAAATGTGTGTGGGTAGAATATATATCCCACGGGGGTAAAATTGAAAAAAGTTGAAAAAAAATTTTTTTTGGACTTAGTCATTTTTCCAGCATTTGTCAGACTTTCAGAGAGGGGAAATGCCAGTGAGCGTTCCGATTTCAGTTACAGAGCGATTCGCCCAATGAGTACTTGATATTTAGTCGCTTTCAGCCAATTTTCTGAATTTTTGAAAATTTCACTTTTTTGTGAAAATATCCACTAAATGAGGGAAAAATATGTGTGAGGGTACCCCAGGAGAGTTCCAAATGTGTGTGGGTAGAATATATATCCCACGGGGTAAAATTGAAAAAAGTTGAAAAAACATTTTTTTTGGACTTAGTCATTTTTCCGGCGTTTATCAGACTTTCAGATAGGGGAAATGCCAGTGAGCGTTCCGATTTCAGTTCCAGAGCGATTCGCCCAGTGAGTCCTTGATATTTAGTCGCTTTCAGACAATTTTCTGAATTTTTGAAAATTTCACTTTTTTGTGAAAATATCCAATAAATGAGGGAAAAATATGTGTGAGGGTATTCCAGGAGAGTTCCAAATGTGTGTGGGTAGAATATATATATCCCACGAGGGTAAAATTGAAGAAATTTGAAAAAAATAAATTTTGAACTTAATCATTTTTCCGGCGTTTCTTAGACTTTCAGAGAGGGGAAATGTAAGAGAGCGTTCCGATTTCAGTTACAGAGCGATGCGCCCAATAAGTCCTTGACATTTAGTCGTTTTCAGCCAATTTTCAGAATTTTTGAAAATTTCACTTTTTTGTGAAAATATCCACTAAATGAGGGAATAATATGTGTGAGGGTACCCCAGGAGAGTTCCAAATGTGTGTGGGTAGAATATATATCCCACGGGGGTAAAATTGAAAAAAGTTGGGAAAAAATAATTTTTGGACTTAGTCATTTTTCCGGCATTTGTCAGACTTTCAGAGAGGGGAAATGCCAGTGAGCGTTCCGATCTCAGTTACAGAGCGATTCGCCCAATGAGTCCTTGACATTTAGTCGTTTTCAGACAATTTTCAGAATTTTTGAAAATTTCACTTTTTTGTGAAAATATCCACTAAATGAGGGAATAATATGTGTGAGGGTACTCCAGGAGAGTTCCAAATGTGTGTGGGTAGAATATATATATCCCACAGGGGTAAAATTGAAGAAAGTTGAAAAAAATAAATTTTGGACTTAGTTATTTTTCCGTCGTTTCTTAGACTTTCAGCGAGGGGAAATGTAAGTGAGCATTCCGATTTCAGTTCCAGAGCTATTCACCCAATGAGTACTTGATATTTAGTCGCTTTCAGCCAATTTTCTGAATTTTTCAAATTTCACTTTTTTGTGAAAATATCCACTAAATGAGGGAAAAATATGTGTGAGGGTACCCCAGGAGAGTTCCAAATGTGTGTGGGTAGAATATATATCCCACGGGGTAAAATTGAAAAAAGTTGAAAAAACATTTTTTTTGGACTTAGTCATTTTTCCGGCGTTTATCAGACTTTCAGAGAGGGGAAATGTCATTGAGCATTCCGATTTCAGTTCCAGAGCGATTCGCCCAGTGAGTCGTTGATATTTAGTCGCTTTCAGAGAATTTTCTGAATTTTTGAAAATTTCACTTTTTTGTGAAAATATCCACTAAATGAGGGAATAATATGTGTGAGGGTACTCCAGGAGAGTTCCAAATGTGTGTGGGTAGAATATATATTACACGGGGTAAAATTGAAAAAAGTAAAAAAAAAATTTTTTGAACTTAGTCATTTTTCCGGCATTTATCAGACTTTCAGAGAGGGGAAATGCCAGTGAGCGTTCCGATTTCAGTTACAGAGCGATTTGCCCAATGAGTCCTTGACATTTAGTCGTTTTCAGCAAATTTTCTGAATTTTTGAAAATTTAACTTTTTTGTGAAAATATCCACTAAATGAGAGAATAATATGTGTGAGGGTAAGCCAGGAGAGTTCCAAATGTGTGTGGGTAGAATATATATCCCACGGGGGTAAAATTGAAAAAAGTTGAAAAAATTTTTTTTTGGACTTAGTCATTTTTCCAGCATTTGTCAGACTTTCAGAGAGGGGAAATGCCAGTGAGCGTTCCGATTTCAGTTACAGAGCGATTCGCCCAATGAGTCCTTGACATTTAGTCGTTTTCAGCCAATTTTCAGAATCTTTGAAAATTTCACTTTTTTGTGAAAATATCCACTAAATGAGGGAATAATATGTGTGAGGGTACCCCAGGAGAGTTCCAAATGTGTGTGGGTAGAATATATATCCCACGGGGGTAAAATTGAAAAAAGTTGAAAAAAATAATTTTTAGACTTAGTCATTTTTCCGGCATTTGTCAGACTTTCGGAGAGGGGAAATGTCAGTGAGTGTTCCGATTTCAGTTACAGAGCGATACGCCCAATGAGTCCTTGACATTTAGTCGTTTTCAGCCAATTTTCAGAATTTTTGAAAATTTCACTTTTTTGTGAAAATATCCACTAAATGAGGGAATAATATGTGTGAGGGTACTCCAGGAGAGTTCCAAATTTGTGTGGGTAGATTATATATCCCACGGGGGTAAAATTGAATAAAGTTGAAAAAAAAATTTTTTTTTGGACTAACTCATTTTTCCGGCATTTGTCAGACTTTCAGAGAGGGGAAATGCCAGTGAGCGTTCCGATTTCAGTTACAGAGCGATTTGCCCAATGAGTCCTTGACATTTAGTCGTTTTCAGCCAATTTTCTGAATTTTTGAAAATGTCACTTTTTTGTGAAAATATCCACTAAATGAGGGAATAATATGTGTGAGGGTACCCCAGGAGAGTTCCAAATGTGTGTGGGTAGAATATATATCCCACGGGGTAAAATTGAAAAAAGTTGAAAAAACATTTTTTTTGGACTTAGTTATTTTTCCGTCGTGTCTTAGACTTTCAGCGAGGGGAAATGTAAGTGAGCATTCCGATTTCAGTTCCAGAGCTATTCGCCCAATGAGTACTTGATATTTAGTCGCTTTCAGCCAATTTTCTGAATTTTTGAAAATTTCACTTTTTTGTGAAAATATCCACTAAATGAGGGAAAAATATGTGTGAGGGTACCCCAGGAGAGTTCCAAATGTGTGTGGGTAGAATATATATCCCACGGGGTAAAATTGAAAAAAGTTGAAAAAACATTTTTTTTGGACTTAGTCATTTTTCCGGCGTTTATCAGACTTTCAGATAGGGGAAATGCCAGTGAGCGTTCCGATTTCAGTTCCAGAGCGATTCGCCCAGTGAGTCCTTGATATTTAGTCGCTTTCAGACAATTTTCTGAATTTTTGAAAATTTCACTTTTTTGTGAAAATATCCAATAAATGAGGGAAAAATATGTGTGAGGGTATTCCAGGAGAGTTCCAAATGTGTGTGGGTAGAATATATATATCCCACGAGGGTAAAATTGAAGAAAGTTGAAAAAAATAAATTTTGGACTTAATCATTTTTCCGGCGTTTCTTAGACTTTCAGAGAGGGGAAATGTAAGAGAGCGTTCCGATTTCAGTTACAGAGCGATGCGCCCAATAAGTCCTTGACATTTAGTCGTTTTCAGCCAATTTTCAGAATTTTTGAAAATTTCACTTTTTTGTGAAAATATCCACTAAATGAGGGAATAATATGTGTGAGGGTACCCCAGGAGAGTTCCAAATGTGTGTGGGTAGAATATATATCCCACGGGGGTAAAATTGAAAAAAGTTGGGAAAAAATAATTTTTGGACTTAGTCATTTTTCCCGCATTTGTCAGACTTTCAGAGAGGGGAAATGCCAGTGAGCGTTCCGATCTCAGTTACAGAGCGATTTGCCCAATGAGTCCTTGACATTTAGTCGTTTTCAGCAAATTTTCTGAATTTTTGAAAATTTAACTTTTTTGTGAAAATATCCACTAAATGAGGGAATAATATGTGTGAGGGTACTCCAGGAGAGTTCCAAATGTGTGTGGGTAGAATATATATATCCCACAGGGGTAAAATTGAAGAAAGTTGAAAAAAATAAATTTTGGACTTAGTTATTTTTCCGTCGTTTCTTAGACTTTCAGCGAGGGGAAATGTAAGTGAGCATTCCGATTTCAGTTCCAGAGCTATTCACCCAATGAGTACTTGATATTTAGTCGCTTTCAGCCAATTTTCTGAATTTTTGAAAATTTCACTTTTTTGTGAAAATATCCACTAAATGAGGGAAAAATATGTGTGAGGGTACCCCAGGAGAGTTCCAAATGTGTGTGGGTAGAATATATATCCCACGGGGTAAAATTGAAAAAAGTTGAAAAAATATTTTTTTTGGACTTAGTCATTTTTCCGGCGTTTATCAGACTTTCAGAGAGGGGAAATGTCATTGAGCATTCCGATTTCAGTTCCAGAGCGATTCGCCCAGTGAGTCGTTGATATTTAGTCGCTTTCAGAGAATTTTCTGAATTTTTGAAAATTTCACTTTTTTGTGAAAATATCCACTAAATGAGGGAATAATATGTGTGAGGGTACTCCAGGAGAGTTCCAAATGTGTGTGGGTAGAATATATATTACACGGGGTAAAATTGAAAAAAGTAAAAAAAAAATTTTTTGAACTTAGTCATTTTTCCGGCATTTATCAGACTTTCAGAGAGGGGAAATGCCAGTGAGCGTTCCGATTTCAGTTACAGAGCGATTTGCCCAATGAGTCCTTGATATTTAGTCGTTTTCAGCAAATTTTCTGAATTTTTGAAAATTTAACTTTTTTGTGAAAATATCCACTAAATGAGAGAATAATATGTGTGAGGGTAAGCCAGGAGAGTTCCAAATGTGTGTGGGTAGAATATATATCCCACGGGGGTAAAATTGAAAAAAGTTGAAAAAATTTTTTTTTGGACTTAGTCATTTTTCCAGCATTTGTCAGACTTTCAGAGAGGGGAAATGCCAGTGAGCGTTCCGATTTCAGTTACAGAGCGATTCGCCCAATGAGTCCTTGACATTTAGTCGTTTTCAGCCAATTTTCAGAATCTTTGAAAATTTCACTTTTTTGTGAAAATATCCACTAAATGAGGGAATAATATGTGTGAGGGTACTCCAGGAGAGTTCCAAATGTGTGTGGGTAGATTATATATCCCACGGGGTAAAATTGAAAAAAGTTGAAAAAAAAAATTTTTTTTGGACTAACTCATTTTTCCGGCATTTGTCAGACTTTCAGAGAGGGGAAATGCCAGTGAGCGTTCCGATTTCAGTTACAGAGCGATTTGCCCAATGAGTCCTTGACATTTAGTCGTTTTCAGCCAATTTTCTGAATTTTTGAAAATGTCACTTTTTTGTGAAAATATCCACTAAATGAGGGAATAATATGTGTGAGGGTACTCCAGGAGAGTTCCAAATGTGTGTGGGTAGAATATATATATCCCACAGGGGTAAAATTGAAGAAAGTTGAAAAAAATAAATTTTGGACTTAGTTATTTTTCCGTCGTTTCTTAGACTTTCAGCGAGGGGAAATGTAAGTGAGCATTCCGATTTCAGTTCCAGAGCTATTCGCCCAATGAGTACTTGATATTTAGTCGCTTTCAGCCAATTTTCTGAATTTTTGAAATTTTCACTTTTTTGTGAAAATATCCACTAAATGAGGGAATAATATGTGTGAGGGTACTCCAGGAGAGTTCCAAATGTGTGTGGGTAGAATATATATATTTCACAGGGGTAAAATTGAAGAAAGTTGAAAAAAATAAATTTTGGACTTCGTTATTTTTCCGTCGTTTCTTAGACTTTCAGAGAGGGGAAATGTAAGTGAGCGTTCCGATTTCAGTTGCAGAGCAATTCGCCCAATGAGTCCTTGACATTTAGTCGTTTTCAGCCAATTTTCAGAATTTTTGAAAATTTCACTTTTTTGTGAAAATATCCACTAAATGAGGGAATAATATGTGTGAGGGTACCCCAGGAGAGTTCCAAATGTGTGTGGGTAGAATATATATCCCACGGGGGTAAAATTGAAAAAAGTTGGGAAAAAATAATTTTTGGACTTAGTCATTTTTCCGGCATTTGTCAGACTTTCGGAGAGGGGAAATGTCAGTGAGTGTTCCGATTTCAGTTCCAGAGCGATTCGCCCTATGAGTCCTTGATATTTAGTCGCTTTCAGCCAATTTTCAGAATTTTTGAAAATTTCAGTTTTTTGTGAAAATATCCACTAAATGAGGGAAAAATATGTGTGAGGGTACCCCAGGAGAGTTCCAAATGTGTGTGGGTAGAATATATATTTCACGTGGTAAAATTGAAAAAAGTAAAAAAAAATTTTTTTGAACTTAGTCATTTTTCCGGCATTTATCAGACTTTCAGAGAGGGGAAATGCCAGTGAGCGTTCCAATTTCAGTTACAGAGCGATTTGCCCTATGAGTCCTTGACATTTAGTCGTTTTCAGCCAATTTTCAGAATTTTTGAAAATTTCACTTTTTTGCGAAAATATCCACTAAATGAGGGAATAATATGTGTGAGGGTACTCCAGGAGAGTTCCAAATGTGTGTGGGTAGAATATATATATCCCACGGGGGTAAAATTGAAAAAAAGTTGAAAAAAATAAATTTTGGACTTAATCATTTTTCCGGCGTTTCTTAGACTTTCAGAGAGGGGAAATGTCATTGAGCATTCCGATTTCAGTTCCAGAGCGATTCGCCCAGTGAGTCCTTGATATTTAGTCGCTTTCAGACAATTTTCTGAATTTTTGAAAATTTCACTTTTTTGTGAAAATATCCACTAAATGAGGGAATAATATGTGTGAGGGTACTCCAGGAGAGTTCCAAATGTGTGTGGGTAGAATATATATATCCCACAGGGGTAAAATTGAAGAAAGTTGAAAAAAATAAATTTTGGACTTAGTTATTTTTCCGTCGTTTCTTAGACTTTCAGAGAGGGGAAATGCCAGTGAGCGTTCCGATTTCAGTTCCAGAGCGATTCGCCCTATGAGTCCTTGATATTTAGTCGCTTTCAGCCAATTTTCAGAATTTTTGAAAATTTCAGTTTTTTATGAAAATATCCACTAAATGAGGGAAAAATATGTGTGAGGGTACCCCAGGAGAGTTCCAAATGTGTGTGGGTAGAATATATATTCCACGGGGTAAAATTGAAAAAAGTAAAAAAAAATTTTTTTGAACTTAGTCATTTTTCCGGCATTTATCAGACTTTCAGAGAGGGGAAATGCCAGTGAGCGTTCCGATTTCAGTTACAGAGCGATTTGCCCTATGAGTCCTTGACATTTAGTCGTTTTCAGCCAATTTTCAGAATTTTTGAAAATTTCACTTTTTTGCGAAAATATCCACTAAATGAGGGAATAATATGCGTGAGGGTACTCCAGGAGAGTTCCAAATGTGTGTGGGTAGAATATATATATCCCACGGGGGTAAAATTGAAAAAAGTTGAAAAAAATAAATGTTGGACTTAATCATTTTTCCGGCGTTTCTTAGACTTTCAGAGAGGGGAAATGTAAGAGAGCGTTCCGATTTCAGTTACAGAGCGATTCGCCCAATAAGTCCTTGACATTTAGTCGTTTTCAGCCAATTTTCAGAATTTTTGAAAATTTCACTTTTTTGTGAAAATATCCACTAAATGAGGGAATAATATGTGTGAGGGTACCCCAGGAGAGTTCCAAATGTGTGTGGGTAGAATATATATCCCACGGGGGTAAAATTGAAAAAAGTTGAAAAAAAATTTTTTTTGGACTTAGTCATTTTTCCGGCATTTGTCAGACTTTCAGAGAGGGGAAATGCCAGTGAGCGTTCCGATTTCAGTTACAGAGCGATTCGCCCAATGAGTCCTTGACATTTAGTCGTTTTCAGCCAATTTTCAGAATTTTTGAAAATTTCATTTTTTTGTGAAAATATCCACTAAATGAGGGAATAATATGTGTGAGGGTACCCCAGGAGAGTTCCAAATGTGTGTGGGTAGAATATATATCCCACGGGGGTAAAATTGAAAAAAGTTGAAAAAAATAATTTTTGGACTTAGTCATTTTTACGGCATTTGTCAGACTTTCGGAGAGGGGAAATGTCAGTGAGTGTTCCGATTTCAGTTACAGAGCGATACGCCCAATGAGTCCTTGACATTTAGTCGTTTTCAGCCAATTTTCAGAATTTTTGAAAATTTCACTTTTTTGTGAAAATATCCACTAAATGAGGGAAAAATATGTGTGAGGGTAACCCAGGAGAGTTCCAAATGTGTGTGGGTAGAATATATATCCCACGGGGGTAAAATTGAAAAAAGTTGAAAAAAATAAATTTTGGACTTAATCATTTTTCCGGCGTTTCTTAGACTTTCAGAGAGGGGAAATGTAAGAGAGCATTCCGATTTCAGTTACAGAGCGATTCGCCCAATGAGTCCTTGACATTTAGTCGTTTTCAACCAATTTTCAGAATTTTTGAAAATTTCACTTTTTTGTGAAAATATCCACTAAATGAGGGAATAATATGTGTGAGGGTACTCCAGGAGAGTTCCAAATGTGTGTGGGTAGAATATATATATCCCACAGGGGTAAAATTGAAGAAAGTTGAAAAAAATAAATTTTGGACTTAGTTATTTTTCCGTCGTTTCTTAGACTTTCAGCGAGGGGAAATGT
The DNA here is from genome assembly GCF_046119375.1 of Phyllobates terribilis. NCBI lineage: Eukaryota > Metazoa > Chordata > Amphibia > Anura > Dendrobatidae > Phyllobates > Phyllobates terribilis. The sequence continues at coordinate 621,023 of NW_027363256.1, forward strand.
AAGTGAGCATTCCGATTTCAGTTCCAGAGCTATTCGCCCAATGAGTACTTGATATTTAGTCGCTTTCAGCCAATTTTCTGAATTTTTGAAAATTTCACTTTTTTGTGAAAATATCCACTAAATGAGGGAAAAATATGTGTGAGGGTACCCCAGGAGAGTTCCAAATGTGTGTGGGTAGAATATATATCCCACGGGGTAAAATTGAAAAAAGTTGAAAAAACATTTTTTTTGGACTTAGTCATTTTTCCGGCGTTTATCAGACTTTCAGAGAGGGGAAATGTCATTGAGCATTCCGATTTCAGTTACAGAGCGATTCGCCCAATGAGTCCTTGATATTTAGTCGCTTTCAGACAATTTTCTGAATTTTTGAAAATTTCACTTTTTTGTGAAAATATCCAATAAATGAGGGAAAAATATGTGTGAGGGTACCCCAGGAGAGTTCCAAATGTGTGTGGGTAGAATATATATCCCACGGGGGTAAAATTGAAAAAAGTTGGGAAAAAATAATTTTTGGACTTAGTCATTTTTCCGGCATTTGTCAGACTTTCGGAGAGGGGAAATGTCAGTGAGTGTTCCGATTTCAGTTCCAGAGCGATTCGCCCTATGAGTCCTTGATATTTAGTCGCTTTCAGCCAATTTTCAGAATTTTTGAAAATTTCACTTTTTTGTGAAAATATCCACTAAATGAGGGAAAAATATGTGTGAGGGTACTCCAGGAGAGTTCCAAATGTGTGTGGGTAGAATATATATCCCACGGGGGTAAAATTGAAAAAAGTTGAAAAAAATAAATTTTGGACTTAATCATTTTTCCGGCGTTTCTTAGACTTTCAGAGAGGGGAAATGTAAGAGAGCGTTCCGATTTCAGTTACAGAGCGATTCGCCCAATGAGTCCTTGACATTTAGTCGTTTTCAGCCAATTTTCAGAATTTTTGAAAATTTCACTTTTTTGTGAAAATATCCACTAAATGAGGGAATAATATGTGTGAGGGTACTCCAGGAGAGTTCCAAATGTGTGTGGGTAGAATATATATATCCCACAGGGGTAAAATTGAAGAAAGTTGAAAAAAATAAATTTTGGACTTAGTTATTTTTCCGTCGTTTCTTAGACTTTCAGCGAGGGGAAATGTAAGTGAGCATTCCGATTTCAGTTCCAGAGCTATTCGCCCAATGAGTACTTGATATTTAGTCGCTTTCAGCCAATTTTCTGAATTTTTGAAAATTTCACTTTTTTGTGAAAATATCCACTAAATGAGGGAAAAATATGTGTGAGGGTACCCCAGGAGAGTTCCAAATGTGTGTGGGTAGAATATATATCCCACGGGGTAAAATTGAAAAAAGTTGAAAAAACATTTTTTTTGGACATAGTCATTTTTCCGGCGTTTATCAGACTTTCAGAGAGGGGAAATGTCATTGAGCATTCCGATTTCAGTTACAGAGCGATTCGCCCAATGAGTCCTTGATATTTAGTCGCTTTCAGACAATTTTCTGAATTTTTGAAAATTTCACTTTTTTGTGAAAATATCCAATAAATGAGGGAAAAATATGTGTGAGGGTACTCCAGGAGAGTTCCAAATGTGTGTGGGTAGAATATATATATCCCACGGGGCTAAAATTGAAGAAAGTTGAAAAAAATAAATTTTGGACTTAAACATTTTTCCGGCGTTTCTTAGACTTTCAGAGAGGGGAAATGTAAGAGAGCGTTCCGATTTCAGTTACAGAGCGATTCGCCCAATAAGTCCTTGACATTTAGTCGTTTTCAGCCAATTTTCAGAATTTTTGAAAATTTCACTTTTTTGTGAAAATATCCACTAAATGAGGGAATAATATGTGTGAGGGTACCCCAGGAGAGTTCCAAATGTGTGTGGGTAGAATATATATCCCACGGGGGTAAAATTGAAAAAAGTTGGGAAAAAATAATTTTTGGACTTAGTCATTTTTCCGGCATTTGTCAGACTTTCGGAGAGGGGAAATGTCAGTGAGTGTTCCGATTTCAGATCCAGAGCGATTCGCCCTATGAGTCCTTGATATTTAGTCGCTTTCAGCCAATTTTCAGAATTTTTGAAAATTTCACTTTTTTGGGAAAATATCCACTAAATGAGGGAAAAATATGTGTGAGGGTACCCCAGGAGAGTTCCAAATGTGTGTGGGTAGAATATATATCCCACGGGGGTAAAATTGAAAAAAGTTGAAAAAAATAATTTTTGGACTTAGTCATTTTTACGGCATTTGTCAGACTTTAGGAGAGGGGAAATGTCAGTGAGTGTTCCGATTTCAGTTACAGAGCGGTACGCCCAATGAGTCCTTGACATTTAGTCGTTTTCAGCCAATTTTCAGAATTTTTGAAAATTTCACTTTTTTGTGAAAATATCCACTAAATGAGGGAATAATATGTGTGAGGGTACTCCAGGAGAGTTCCAAATATGTGTGGGTAGATTATATATCCCACGGGGGTAAGATTGAAAAAAGTTGAAAAAAAAATTTTTTTTTGGACTAAGTCATTTTTCCGGCATTTGTCAGACTTTCGGAGAGGGGAAATGTCAGTGAGTGTTCCGATTTCAGATCCAGAGCGATTCGCCCTATGAGTCCTTGATATTTAGTCGCTTTCAGCCAATTTTCAGAATTTTTGAAAATTTCACTTTTTTGTGAAAATATCCACTAAATGAGGGAAAAATATGTGTGAGGGTACCCCAGGAGAGTTCCAAATGTGTGTGGGTAGAATATATATTCCACGGGGTAAAATTGAAAAAAGTAAAAAAAAAATTTTTTGAACTTAGTCATTTTTCCGGCATTTATCAGACTTTCAGAGAGGGGAAATGCCAGTGAGCATTCCGATTTCAGTTACAGAGCGATTTGCCCAATGAGTCCTTGACATTTAGTCGTTTTCAGCCAATTTTCAGAATTTTTGAAAATTTCACTTTTTTGCGAAAATATCCACTAAATGAGGGAATAATATGTGTGAGGGTACTCCAGGAGAGTTCCAAATGTGTGTGGGTAGAATATATATATCCCACGGGGGTAAAATTGAAAAAAGTTGAAAAAAATAAATGTTGGACTTAATCATTTTTCCGGCGTTTCTTAGACTTTCATCGAGGGGAAATATAAGAGAGCGTTCCGATTTCAGTTACAGAGCGATTCGCCCAATAAGTCCTTGACATTTAGTCGTTTTCAGCCAATTTTCAGAATTTTTGAAAATTTCACTTTTTTGTGAAAATATCCACTAAATGAGGGAATAATATGTGTGAGGGTACCCCAGGAGAGTTCCAAATGTGTGTGGGTAGAATATATATCCCATGGGGGTAAAATTGAAAAAAGTTGGGAAAAAATAATTTTTGGACTTAGTCATTTTTCCGGCATTTGTCAGACTTTCGGAGAGGGGAAATGTCAGTGAGTGTTCCGATTTCAGTTACAGAGCGATTCGCCCTATGAGTCCTTGATATTTAGTCGCTTTCAGCCAATTTTCAGAATTTTTGAAAATTTCACTTTTTTGTGAAAATATCCACTAAATGAGGGAACAATATGTGTGAGGGATCCCCAGGAGAGTTCCAAATGTGTTTGGGTAGAGTATATATATCCCACGGGGTAAAATTGAAGAAAGTTGAAAAAAATAAATTTTGGACTTAGTCATTTTTCCGCCGTTTCTTAGACTTTCAGAGAGGGGAAATTTCAGTGAGCATTCCGATTTCAGTTCCAGAGCGATTCGCCCAATGAGTACTTGATATTTAGGCGCTTTCAGCCAATTTTCTGAATTTTTGAAAATTTCACTTTTTTGTGAAAATATCCACTAAATGAGGGAATAATATGTGTGAGGGTACCCCAGGAGAGTTCCAAATGTGTGTGGGTAGAATATATGTCCCATAGGGGTAAAATTAAAAAAAGTTAAAAAAAAATTTTTTTTTGGACTTAGTCATTTTTCCGGCATTTGTCAGACTTTCAGAGAGGGGAAATGCCAGTGAGCGTTCCGATTTCAGTTACAGAGCGATTCACCCAATGGGTCCTTGATATTTAGTCGCTTTCAGACAATTTTCTGAATTTTTGAAAATTTCACTTTTTTGTGAAAATATCCACTAAATGAGGGAATAATATGTGTGAGGGTAAGCTAGGAGAGTTCCAAATGTGTGTTGGTAGAACATATATCCCACGGGGGTAAAATTGAAAAAAGTAAAAAAAAGGGTTTTTTTGGACTTTGTCATTTTTCCGGCGTTTATCAGACTTTCAGAGAGGGGAAAAGTCATTGAGCGTTCTGATTTCAGTTCCATAGCAATTCACCCGATGAGTCTTTGATATTTCGTCGTTTTCAGCCAATTTTCAGAATTTTTGAAAATGTCACTTTTTTGTGAAAATATCCACTAAATGAGGGAATAATATGTGTGAGGGTACCCCAGGAGAGTTCCAAATGTGTGTGGGTAGAATATATGTCCCACGGGGGTAAAATTGAAAAAAGTAAAAAAAATTTTTTTGAACTTAGTCATTTTTCCGGCATTTATCAGACTTTCAGAGAGGGGAAATGCCAGTGAGCGTTCCGATTTCAGTTACAGAGCGATTTGCCCAATGAGTCCTTGACATTTAGTCGTTTTCAGCCAATTTTCAGAATTTTGGAAAATTTCACTTTTTTGCGAAAATATCCACTAAATGAGGGAATAATATGTGTGAGGGTACTCCAGGAGAGTTCCAAATGTGTGTGGGTAGAATATATATATCCCACGGGGGTTAAATTGAAGAAAGTTGAAAAAAATAAATTTTGGACTTAGTCATTTTTCCGGCGTTTCTTAGACTTTCAGAGAGGGGAAATGTAAGTGAGCATTCCGATTTGAGTTCCAGAGCGATTCGCCCAATGAGTAATTGATATTTAGTCGCTTTCAGCCAATTTTCTGAATTTTTGAAAATTTCACTTTTTTGTGAAAATATCCACTAAATGAGGGAATAATATGTGTGAGGGTACTCCAGGAGAGTTCCAAATGTGTGTGGGTAGAATATATATATCCCACGGGGGTAAAATTGAAGAAAGTTGAAAAAAATAAATTTTGGACTTAGTTATTTTTCCGTCGTTTCTTAGACTTTCAGCGAGGGGAAATGTAACTGAGCATTCCGATTTCAGTTCCAGAGCTATTCGCCCAATGAGTACTTGATATTTAGTCGCTTTCAGCCAATTTTCTGAATTTTTGAAAATTTCACTTTTTTGTGAAAACATCCACTAAATGAGGGAAAAATATGTGTGAGGGTACCCCAGGAGAGTTCCAAATGTGTGTGGGTAGAATATATATCCCACGGGGGTAAAATTGATGAAAGTTGAAAAAAAAAAATTTTGGACTTAGTCATTTTTCCGGCATTTGTCAGACTTTCAGAGAGGGGAAATGCCAGTGAGCGTTCCGATTTCAGTTACAGAGCGATCTGCCCAATGAGTCCTTGACATTTAGTCGTTTTCAGCCAATTTTCTGAATTTTTGAAAATGTAACTTTTTTGTGAAAATATCCACTATATGAGGGAATAATATGTGTGAGGGTACGCCAGGAGAGTTCCAAATGTGTGTGGGTAGAATGTATATCCCACGGGGTAAAATTGAAAAAAGTTGAAAAAACATTTTTTTTTATACTTAGTCATTTCTCCGGCGTTTATCAGACTTTCAGAGAGGGGAAATGTCATTGAGCATTCCGATTTCAGTTCCAGAGCGATTCGCCCAGTGAGTCCTTGATATTTAGTCGCTTTCAGACAATTTTCTGAATTTTTGAAAATTTCACTTTTTTGTGAAAATATCCACTAAATGAGGGAAAAATATGTGTGAGGGTACCCCAGGAGAGTTCCAAATGTGTGTGGGTAGAATATATATCCTACGGGGTAAAATTGAAAAAAGTAGAAGAAAGGTTTTTTTTTACTTTGTCATTTTTCCGGCGTTTCTTAGACTTTCAGAGAGGGGAAATGTAAGTGAGCGTTCTGATTTCAGTTACAGAGCGATTCGCCCAATGGGTCCTTGATATTAAGTCGTTTTCAGCCAATTTTCTGAATTTTTGAAAATTTCACTTTTTTGTGAAAATATCCACAAAATGAGGGAATAATATGAGTGATATGAGTGAGGGTAAGCCAGGAGAGTTCCAAATGTGTGTGGGTAGAATATATATCCCACAGGGGTAAAATTGAAAAAAGTAGAAAAAAGGTCTTTTTGGACTTTGTCATTTTTCCGGCGTTTCTTAGAATTTCAGAGAGGGGAAATGTCAGTGAGCATTCCGATTTCAGTTCCAGAGCAATTCTCCCAATGACTTCTTGATATTTAGTCGTTTTCAGCCAATTTTCTGAATTTTTGAAAATTTCACTTTTTTGTGAAAATATCCACTAAATGAGGGAATAATATGTGTGAGGGTACCCCAGGAGAGTTCCAAATGTGTGTGGGTAGAATATATATCCCACGGGGGTAAAATTGAAAAAAGTTGAAAAAAATAATTTTTGGACTTAGTCATTTTTCCGCCATTTGTCAGACTTTCAGAGAGGGGAAATGCCAGTGAGCGTTCCGATTTCAGTTACAGAGCGATTCGCCCAATGAGTCCTTGACATTTAATCGTTTTCAGCCAATTTTCAGAATTTTTGAAAATTTCACTTTTTTGTGAAAATATCCACTAAATGAGGGAATAATATTGGTGAGGGTACCCCAGGAGAGTTCCAAATGTGTGTGGGTTGAATATATATATCCCACGGGGGTAAAATTGAAAAAAGTAAAAAAAAGGGTTTTTTTGGACTTTGTCATTTTTCCGGCGTTTATCAGACTTTCAGAGAGGGGAAAAGTCATTGAGCGTTCTGATTTCAGTTCCATAGCAATTCACCCGATGAGTCTTTGATATTTCCTCGTTTTCAGCCAATTTTCAGAATTTTTGAAAATTTCACTTTTTTGTGAAAATATCCACTAAATGAGGGAATAATATGTGTGAGGGTACCCCAGGAGAGTTCCAAATGTGTGTGGATAGAATATATGTCCCACGGGGGTAAAATTGAAAAAAGTTAAAAAAAATTTTTTTTTTGGACTTAGTCATTTTTCTGGCATTTTTCAGACTTTCAGAGAGGGAAAATGCCAGTGAGCGTTCCGATTTCAGTTACAGAGCGATTCACCCAATGGGTCCTTGATATTTAGTCGCTTTCAGCCAATTTTCTGAATTTTTGAAAATTTCACTTTTTTGTGAAAATATCCACTAAATGAGGGAATAATATGTGTGAGCGTTCCCCAGGAGAGTTCCAAATGTGTGTGGGTAGAATATATGTCCCACGGTAGTAAAATTGAAAAAAGTAAAAAAAAAAAAATTTGGGACTTAGTCATTCTTCCGGCGTTTCTTAGACTTTCAGAGAGGGGAAATGCCAGTGAGCATTGAGATTTCAGTTCCAGAGCGATTCTCCCAATGACTCCTTGATATTTATTCGTTTTCAGCCAATTTTCTGAATTTTTGAAAATTTCACTTTTTTGTGAAAATATCCACTAAATGAGGGAATAATATGTGTGAGGGTAAGCCAGGAGAGTTCCAAATGTGAGTTGGTAGAACATATATTCCACGGGGGAAAAATTGAAAAAAGTAAAAAAAAGGGTTTTTTTGGACTTTGTCATTTTTCCAGCGTTTATCAGACTTTCAGAGAGGGGAAAAGTCATTGAGCGTTCTGATTTCAGTTCCATAGCAATTCACCTGATGAGTCTTTGATATTTCGTCGTTTTCAGCCAATTTTCTGAATTTTTGAAAATTTCACTTTTTTGTGAAAATATCCACTAAATGAGGGAATAATATGTGTGAGGGTACCCCAGGAGAGTTCCAAATGTGTGTGGGTAGAATATATGTCCCACGGTAGTAAAATTGAAAAAAGTAAAAAAAAAAAAATTTGGGACTTAGTCATTCTTCCGGCTTTTCTTAGACTTTCAGAGAGGGGAAATGCCAGTGAGCATTGAGATTTCAGTTCCAGAGCGATTCTCCCAATGACTCCTTGAAATTTAGTCGTTTTCAGCCAATTTTCTTAATTTTTGAAAATTTCACCTTTTTGTGAAAATATCCACTAAATGAGGGAATAATATGAGTGAGGGTGCGCCAGGAGAGTTCCAAATATGTGTGGGTAGAATATATATCCCACGGGGGTAAAATTGAAAAATGTTGAAAAAAATAAATTTTGGACTTAGTCATTTTTCTGGCATTTCATAGACTTTCAGAGAGGGGAAATTTCAGTCAGCATTCCGATTTCAGTTCTAGAGCGATTCGCCCAATGAGTCCTTGATATTTAGTCGCTTTCAGCCAATTTTCAGAATTTTTGAAAATTTCACTTTTTTGTGAAAATATCCACTAAATGAGGGAATAATATGTGTGAGGGTACCCCAGGAGAATTCCAAATGTGTGTGGGTAGAATATATATATCCCACGGGGGTAAAATTGAAGAAAGTTGAAAAAAATAATTTTTGGACTTAGTCATTTTTCTGGCGTTTCTTAGACTTTCAGAGAGGGGAAATGTCAGTGAGCATTCCGATTTCAGTTCCAGAGTGATTCGCCCAATGAGTACTTGATATTTAGTCGCTTTCAGCCAATTTTCTGAATTTTTGAAAATTTCACTTTTTTGTGAAAATATCCACTAAATGAGGGAAAAATATGTGTGAGGGTACCCCAGGAGAGTTCCAAATGTGTGTGGGTAGAATATATGTCCCACAGTGGTTACATTGAAAAAAGTTAAAAAAAAATTTTTTTTGAACTTAGTCATTTTTCTGGCGTTTCTTAGACTTTCAGAGAGGGGAAATGTCAGTGAGCATTCCGATTTCAGTTCCAGAGCGATTATCCCAATGACTCTTTGATATTTAGTCGTTTTCAGCCAATTTTTTGAATTTTTGAAAATTTCACTTTTTGTGAAAATATCCACTAAATGAGGGAATAATATGTGTGAGGGTACCCCAGGAGAGTCACAAATGTGTGTGGGTAGAATATATGTCCCACGGGGGTAAAATTTAAAAAAGTTAAAAAAATTTTTTTTTTGGACTTAGTCATTTTTCCGGCTTTTCTTAGACTTTCAGAGAGGAGAAATGTCAGTGAGCATTCCGATTTCAGTTCCAGAGCGATTCGCCCAATGAGTTCTTGATATTTAGTCGTTTTAACCCAATTTTCTGAATTTTGGAAAATTTCACTTTTTTGTGAAAATATCCACTAAATGAGGGAATAATATTTGTGAAGGTACCCCAGGAGAGTTCCAAATGTGTGTGGGTAGAATATATGTCCGACGCGGCTAAAATTGAAAAAAGTTTAAAAAAAAATTTTTTTGGACTTTATCATTTTTCCGGCTTTTCTTAAACTTTCAGAGAGGGGAAATGTCAGTGAGTATTCCGATTTCAGTTCCAGAGCGATTCGCCCAATGACTCCTTGACATTTAGTCGTTTTCAGCCAATTTTCAGAATTTTTGAAAATTTCAATTTTTTGTGAAAATATCCACTAAATGAGGGAATAATATGTGTGAGGGTACCCCAGGAGAGTTCCAAATGTGTGTGGGTAGAATATATATATCCCACGGGGGTAAAATTGAAGAAAGTTGAAAAAAATAAATTTTGGACTTAGTCATTTTTCCGGCGTTTCTTAGACTTTCAGAGAGGGGAAATGTAAGTGAGCATTCCGATTTCAGTTCCAGAGCGATTCGCCCAATGAGTCCTTGATATTTAGTCGCATTCAGCCAATTTTCTGAATTTTTGAAAATTTCACTTTTTTGTTAAAATATCCACTAAATGAGGGAAAAATATGTGTGAGGGTACCCCAGGAGAGTTCCAAATGTGTGTGGGTAGAATATATGTCCCACGGGGGTAAAATTGAAAAAAGTTTTAAAAATTTTTTTTGGACTTAGTCATTTTTCCGGCTTTTCTTAAACTTTCAGAGAGGGGAAATGCCAGTGAGCATTCCGATTTCAGTTCCAGAGCGATTCTCCCAATGACTCCTTGATATTTATTCGTTTTCAGCCAATTTTCAGAATTTTTGAAAATTTCACTTTTTTGTGAAAATATCCACTAAATGAGGGAATAATATGTGTGAGGGTAAGCCAGGAGAGTTCCAAATGTGAGTTGGTAGAACATATATTCCAGGGGGGAAAAATTGAAAAAAGTAAAAAAAAGGGTTTTTTTGGACTTTGTCATTTTTCCAGCGTTTATCAGACTTTCAGAGAGGGGAAAAGTCATTGAGCGTTCTGATTTCAGTTCCATAGCAATTCTCCTGATGAGTCTTTGATATTTCGTCGTTTTCAGCCAATTTTCTGAATTTTTGAAAAATTCACTTTTTTGTGAAAATATCCACTAAATGAGGGAATAATATGTGTGAGGGTACCCCAGGAGAGTTCCAAATTTGTGTGGGTAGAATATATGTCCCACGGGGGTAAAATTGAAAAAAGTTTTTAAAATTTTTTTTTTGGACTTAGTCATTTTTCCGGCTTTTCTTAAACTTTCAGAGATGGGAAATGTCAGTGAGCATTCCGATTACAGTTCCAGAGCGATTCGCCCAATGAGTCCTTGATATTTAGTCGTTTTCAGCCAATTTTCAGAATTTTTGAAAATTTCACTTTTTTGTGAAAATATCCACTAAATGAGGGAATAATATGTGTGAGGGTACCCCAGGAGAATTCCAAATGTGTGTGGGTAGAATATATATATCCCAGGGGGGTAAAATTGAAGAAAGTTGAAAAAAATAATTTTTGGACTTAGTCATTTTTCTGGCGTTTCTTAGACTTTCAGAGAGGGGAAATGTCAGTGAGCATTCCGATTTCAGTTCCAGAGCGATTCGCCCAATGAGTCCTTGATATTTAGTCGTTTTCAGCCAATTTTCTGAATTTTTGAAAATGTCACTTTTTTGTGAAAATATCCACTAAATGAGGGAATAATATGTGTGAGGGTACCCCAGGAGAGTTCCAAATGTGTGTGGGTAGAATATATGTCCCACGGTAGTAAAATTGAAAAAAGTAAAAAAAAAAAAAATTTGGGACTTAGTCATTCTTCCGGCGTTTCTTAGACTTTCAGAGAGGGGAAATGCCAGTGAGCATTGAGATTTCAGTTCCAGAGCGATTCTCCCAATGACTCCTTGATATTTATTCGTTTTCAGCCAATTTTCAGAATTTTTGAAAATTTCACTTTTTTGTGAAAATATCCACTAAATGAGGGAATAATATGTGTGAGGGTAAGCCAGGAGAGTTCCAAATGTGAGTTGGTAGAACATATATTCCAGGGGGGAAAAATTGAAAAAAGTAAAAAAAAGGGTTTTTTTGGACTTTGTCATTTTTCCAGCGTTTATCAGACTTTCAGAGAGGGGAAAAGTCATTGAGCGTTCTGATTTCAGTTCCATAGCAATTCTCCTGATGAGTCTTTGATATTTCGTCGTTTTCAGCCAATTTTCTGAATTTTTGAAAAATTCACTTTTTTGTGAAAATATCCACTAAATGAGGGAATAATATGTGTGAGGGTACCCCAGGAGAGTTCCAAATGTGTGTGGGTAGAATATATGTCCCACGGGGGTAAAATTGAAAAAAGTTTTTAAAATTTTTTTTTTGGACTTAGTCATTTTTCCGGCTTTTCTTAAACTTTCAGAGATGGGAAATGTCAGTGAGCATTCCGATTTCAGTTCCAGAGCGATTCGCCCAATGAGTCCTTGATATTTAGTCGTTTTCAGCCAATTTTCAGAATTTTTGAAAATTTCACTTTTTTGTGAAAATATCCACTAAATGAGGGAATAATATGTGTGAGGGTACCCCAGGAGAATTCCAAATGTGTGTGGGTAGAATATATATATCCCACGGGGGTAAAATTGAAGAAAGTTGAAAAAAATAATTTTTGGACTTAGTCATTTTTCTGGCGTTTCTTAGACTTTCAGAGAGGGGAAATGTCAGTGAGCATTCCGATTTCAGTTCCAGAGCGATTCGCCCAATGAGTCCTTGATATTTAGTCGTTTTCAGCCAATTTTCTGAATTTTTGAAAATGTCACTTTTTTGTGAAAATATCCACTAAATGAGGGAATAATATGTGTGAGGGTACCCCAGGAGAGTTCCAAATGTGTGTGGGTAGAATATATGTCCCACGGTAGTAAAATTGAAAAAAGTAAAAAAAAAAAAATTTGGGACTTAGTCATTCTTCCGGCGTTTCTTAGACTTTCAGAGAGGGGAAATGCCAGTGAGCATTGAGATTTCAGTTCCAGAGCGATTCTCCCAATGACTCCTTGATATTTATTCGTTTTCAGCCAATTTTCAGAATTTTTGAAAATTTCACTTTTTTGTGAAAATATCCACTAAATGAGGGAATAATATGTGTGAGGGTAAGCCAGGAGAGTTCCAAATGTGATTTGGTAGAACATATATTCCAGGGGGGAAAAATTGAAAAAAGTAAAAAAAAGGGTTTTTTTGGACTTTGTCATTTTTCCAGCGTTTATCAGACTTTCAGAGAGGGGAAAAGTCATTGAGCGTTCTGATTTCAGTTCCATAGCAATTCTCCTGATGAGTCTTTGATATTTCGTCGTTTTCAGCCAATTTTCTGAATTTTTGAAAATTTCACTTTTTTGTGAAAATATCCACTAAATGAGGGAATAATATGTGTGAGGGTACCCCAGGAGAGTTCCAAATGTGTGTGGGTAGAATATATGTCCCACGGGGGTAAAATTGAAAAAAGTTTTTAAAATTTTTTTTTTGGACTTAGTCATTTTTCCGGCTTTTCTTAAACTTTCAGAGATGGGAAATGTCAGTGAGCATTCCGATTTCAGTTCCAGAGCGATTCGCCCAATGAGTCCTTGCTATTTAGTCGTTTTCAGACAATTTTCAGAATTTTTGAAAATTTCACTTTTTTGTGAAAATATCCACTAAATGAGGGAATAATATGTGTGAGGGAACCCCAGGAGAATTCCAAATGTGTGTGGGTAGAATATATATATCCCACGGGGGTAAAATTGAAGAAAGTTGAAAAAAATAATTTTTGGACTTAGTCATTTTTCTGGCGTTTCTTAGACTTTCAGAGAGGGGAAATGTCAGTGAGCATTCCGATTTCAGTTCCAGAGCGATTTGCCCAATGAGTCCTTGATATTTAGTCGTTTTCAGCCAATTTTCTGAATTTTTGAAAATGTCACTTTTTTGTGAAAATATCCACTAAATGAGGGAATAATATGTGTGAGGGTACCCCAGGAGAGTTCCAAATGTGTGTGGGTAGAATATATGTCCCACGGTAGTAAAATTGAAAAAAGTAAAAAAAAATAAATTTGGGACTTAGTCATTCTTCCGGCGTTTCTTAGACTTTCAGAGAGGGGAAATGCCAGTGAGCATTGAGATTTCAGTTCCAGAGCGATTCTCCCAATGACTCCTTGATATTTAGTCGTTTTCAGCCAATTTTCTTAATTTTTGAAAATTTCACCTTTTTGTGAAAATATCCACTAAATGAGGGAATAATATGTGTGAGGGTGCGCCAGGAGAGTTCCAAATGTGTGTGGGTAGAATATATATCCCACGGGGGTAAAATTGAAAAATGTTGAAAAAAATAAATTTTGGACTTAGTCATTTTTCTGGCATTTCTTAGAGTTTCAGAGAGGGGAAATTTCAGTCAGCATTCCGATTTCAGTTCTAGAGCGATTCGCCCAATGAGTCCTTGATATTTAGTCGTTTTCAGCCAATTTTCTGAATTTTTGAAAATTTCACTTTTTTGTGAAAATATCCACTAAATGAGGGAATAATATGTGTGAGGGTACCCCAGGAGAGTTCCAAATGTGTGTGGGTAGAATATATGTCCCACGGGGGTAAAATTGAAAAAAGTTTTTAAAATTTTTTTTTTGGACTTAGTCATTTTTCCGGCTTTTCTTAAACTTTCAGAGATGGGAAATGTCAGTGAGCATTCCGATTTCAGTTCCAGAGCGATTCGCCCAATGAGTCCTTGCTATTTAGTCGTTTTCAGCCAATTTTCAGAATTTTTGAAAATTTCACTTTTTTGTGAAAATATCCACTAAATGAGGGAATAATATGTGTGAGGGTACCCCAGGAGAATTCCAAATGTGTGTGGGTAGAATATATATATCCCACGGGGGTAAAATTGAAGAAAGTTGAAAAAAATAATTTTTGGACTTAGTCATTTTTCTGGCATTTCTTAGAGTTTCAGAGAGGGGAAATTTCAGTCAGCATTCCGATTTCAGTTCTAGAGCGATTCGCCCAATGAGTCCTTGATATTTAGTCGTTTTCAGCCAATTTTCTGAATTTTTGAAAATTTCACTTTTTTGTGAAAATATCCACTAAATGAGGGAATAATATGTGTGAGGGTACCCCAGGAGAGTTCCAAATGTGTGTGGGTAGAATATATGTCCCACGGGGGTAAAATTGAAAAAAGTTTTTAAAATTTTTTTTTTGGACTTAGTCATTTTTCCGGCTTTTCTTAAACTTTCAGAGATGGGAAATGTCAGTGAGCATTCCGATTTCAGTTCCAGAGCGATTCGCCCAATGAGTCCTTGCTATTTAGTCGTTTTCAGCCAATTTTCAGAATTTTTGAAAATTTCACTTTTTTGTGAAAATATCCACTAAATGAGGGAATAATATGTGTGAGGGTACCCCAGGAGAATTCCAAATGTGTGTGGGTAGAATATATATATCCCACGGGGGTAAAATTGAAGAAAGTTGAAAAAAATAATTTTTGGACTTAGTCATTTTTCTGGCGTTTCTTAGACTTTCAGAGAGGGGAAATGTCAGTGAGCATTCCGATTTCAGTTCCAGAGCGATTTGCCCAATGAGTCCTTGATATTTAGTCGTTTTCAGCCAATTTTCAGAATTTTTGAAAATTTCACTTTTTTGTGAAAATATCCACTAAATGATGGAATAATATGTGTGAGGGTACCCCAGGAGAGTTCCAAATGTGTGTGGGTAGAATATATGTCCCACGGTAGTAAAATTGAAAAAAGTAAAAAAAAATAAATTTGGGACTTAGTCATTCTTCCGGCATTTCTTAGACTTTCAGAGAGGGGAAATGCCAATGAGCATTGAGATTTCAGTTCCAGAGCGATTCTCCCAATGACTCCTTGATATTTAGTCGTTTTCAGCCAATTTTCTTAATTTTTGAAAATTTCACCTTTTTGTGAAAATATCCACTAAATGAGGGAATAATATGTGTGAGGGTGCGCCAGGAGAGTTCCAAATGTGTGTGGGTAGAATATATATCCCACGGGGGTAAAATTGAAAAATGTTGAAAAAAATAAATTTTGGACTTAGTCATTTTTCTGGCATTTCTTAGAGTTTCAGAGAGGGGAAATTTCAGTCAGCATTCCGATTTCAGTTCTAGAGCGATTCGCCCAATGAGTCCTTGATATTTAGTCGCTTTCAGCCAATTTTCAGAATTTTTGAAAATTTCACTTTTTTGTGAAAATATCCACTAAATGAGGGAATAATATGTGTGAGGGTACCCCAGGAGAATTCCAAATGTGTGTGGGTAGAATATATATCCCACGGGGGTAAAATTGAAAAATGTTGAAAAAAATAAATTTTGGACTTAGTCATTTTTCTGGCATTTCTTAGAGTTTCAGAGAGGGGAAATTTCAGTCAGCATTCCGATTTCAGTTCTAGAGCGATTCGCCCAATGAGTCCTTGATATTTAGTCGCTTTCAGCCAATTTTCTGAATTTTTGAAAATTTCACTTTTTTGTGAAAATATCCACTAAATGAGGGAAAAATATGTGTGAGGGTACCCCAGGAGAGTTCCAAATGTGTGTGGGTAGAATATATGTCCCACAGTGGTTACATTGAAAAAAGTTAAAAAAAAAATTTTTTTGAACTTAGTCATTTTTCTGGCGTTTCTTAGACTTTCAGAGAGGGGAAATGTCAGTGAGCATTCCGATTTCAGTTCCAGAGCGATTATCCCAATGACTCTTTGATATTTAGTCGTTTTCAGCCAATTTTTTAAATTTTTGAAAATTTCACTTTTTGTGAAAATATCCACTAAATGAGGGAATAATATGTGTGAGGGTACCCCAGGAGAGTCGCAAATGTGTGTGGGTAGAATATATGTCCCACGGGGGTAAAATTTAAAAAAGTTAAAAAAATTTTTTTTTTGGACTTAGTCATTTTTCTGGCTTTTCTTAGACTTTCAGAGAGGAGAAATGTCAGTAAGCATTCCGATTTCAGTTCCAGAGCGATTCGCCTAATGAGTTCTTGATATTTAGTCGTTTTAACCCAATTTTCTGAATTTTGGAAAATTTCACTTTTTTGTGAAAATATCCACTAAATGAGGGAAAAATATGTGTGAGGGTACCCCAGGAGAGTTCCAAATGTGTGTGGGTAGAATATATGTCCGACGCGGCTAAAATTGAAAAAAGTTTAAAAAAAAATTTTTTTGGACTTAATAATTTTTCCGACTTTTCTTAGACTTTCAGAGAGGGAAAATGTCAGTGAGCATTCCGATTTCAGTTCCAAAGCGATTCGCCCAATGAGTCCTTGATATTTAGTCGTTTTCAGCCAATTTTCTAAATTTTTGAAAATTTCACTTTTTTGTGAAAATATCCACTAAATGAGAGAATAATATGTGTGAGGGTACCCCAGGAGAGTTCCAAATGTGTGTGGGTAGAATATATATCCCACGGGAGCAAAATTGGAAAAAGTTTAAAAAAAATAATTTTTGGACATAATCATTTTTCCGGCGTTTCTTAGACCTTCAGAGAGGGGAAATGTCAGTGAGCATTCCGATTTCAGTTCCAAAGCGATTTGCCGAATGACTCCTTGATATTTAGTGGTTTTCAGCCAATTTTCTGAATTTTTGAAAATGTCACTTTTTTGTGAAAATATCCACTAAATGAGGGAATAATATGTGTAAGGGTACCCCAGGAGAGTTCCAAATGTGTGTGTGTAGAATATATGTCCCACGGGGGTAAAATTGAAAAAAGTTAAAAAAAAATTTTTTTTTTGGACTTAAGTCATTTTTCCGGCATTTGTCAGACTTTCAGAGAGGGGAAATGCCAGTGAGCGTTCCGATTTCAGTTACAGAGTGATTCACCGAATGGGTCCTTGATATTTAGTCGCTTTCAGACAATTTTCTGAATTTTTGAAAATTTCACTTTTTTGTGAAAATATCCACTAAATGAGGGAATAATATGTGTGAGGGTTCCCCAGGAGAGTTCCAAATGTGTGTGGGTAGAATATATGTCCCATAGGGGTAAAATTGAAAAAAAGTAAAAAAAAAAATTTTTTTTCGGACTTAGTCATTTTTCCGGCATTTGTCAGTCTTTCAGAGAGGGGAAATGCCAGTGAGCGTTCTGATTTCAGTTACAGAGCGATTCACCCAATGGGTCCTTGATATTTAGTCGCTTTCAGACAATTTTCTGAATTTTTGAAAATTTCACTTTTTTGTGAAAATATCCACTAAATGAGGGAATAATATGTGTGAGGGTAAGCCAGGAGAGTTCCAAATGTGTGTTGGTAGAACATATATCCCACGGGGGTAAAATTGGAAAAAGTTAAAAAAATATATTTTTTGGACTTAATAATTTTTCCGACTTTTCTTAGACTTTCAGAGAGGGAAAATGTCAGTGAGCATTCCGATTTCAGGTCCAAAGCGATTTGCCCAATGAGTCCTTGACATTTAGTCGTTTTCAGCCAATTTTCAGAATTTTTGAAAATTTCACTTTTTTATGAAAATATCCACTAAATGAGGGAATATTATGTGTGAGGGTACCGCAGGAGCGTTCCAAATGTGTGTGGGTAGAATATATGTCCCACGGTGGTTAAATTGAAAAAAGTTAAAAAAAAATTTTTTAAACTTAGTCATTTTTCTGGCGTTTCTTAGACTTTCAGAGAGGAGAAATGTCAGTGAGCATTCCAATTTCAGTTCCAGAGCGATTCGCCCAGTGAGTCATAGATATTTAGTCTATTTCAGACAATTTTCTGAATTTTTGAAAATTTCACTTTTTTGTGAAAATATCCACTAAATGAGGGAATAATATGTGTGAGGGTACCCCAGGAGAGTTCCAAATGTGTGTGGGTAGAATATATATCCCACGGGGTAAAATTGAAAGAAGTTAAAAAAAAATATTTTTTTGGACTTAGTCATTTTTCCGGCGTTTATCAGACTTTCAGAGAGGGGAAATGCCAGTGAGCGTTCTGATTTCAGTTACAGAGCGATTCGCCCAATGGGTCCAATGGGTCCTTGATATTAAGTCGTTTTCAGCCAATTTTCTAAAATTTTGAAAATTTCACTTTTTTGTGAAAGTATCCACTAAATGAGGGAATAATATGTGTGAGGGTACCCCAGGAGAGTTCCAAATGTGTGTGGGTAGAATATATATAGCCCACGGGGGTAAAATTGAAGAAAGTTGGAAAAAAATAAATTATGGACTTAGTCATTTTTCCGGCATATGTCAGACTTTCAGAGAGGGGAGATGCCAGTGAGCGTTCCGATTTAAGTTACAGAGTGATTCGCCCAATGGGTCCTTGATATTTAGTCGCTTTCAGCCAATTTTCTGAATTTTTGAAAATTTCACTTTTTTTGTGAAAATATCCACTAAATGAGGGAATAATATGTGTGAGGGTAAGCCAGTAGAGTTCCAAATGTGTGTGGGTAGAATATATATCCCACGGGGGTAAAATTGAAAAAAGTAGAAAAAAGTTTTTTTTTGGACTTTGTCATTCTTCCGGCATTTATCAGACTTTCAAAGAGGGAAAAAGTCATTGATCGTTCTGATTTCAGTTCCATAGCAATTCAACTGAAGAGTCTTTGATATTTAGACCTTTTCAGCCAATTTTCTGAATTTTTAAAAATTTCACTTTTTTGTGAAAATATCCACTAAATGAGGGAAAAATATGTGTGAGTGTACGCCAGGAGAGTTCCAGATGTGTGTGGGTAGAATATATATCCCACGGGGGTAAAATTGAAATAAGTTGAAAAAAATAATTTTTGGACTTAGTCATTTTTCCGGCATTTGTCAGACTTTCAGAGAGGGGAAATGCCAGTGAGCGTTCTGATTTCAGTTACAGATCGATTCGCCCAATGGGTCCTTGATATTAAGTTGTTTTCAGGCAATTTTCTGAATTTTTGAAAATTTCACTTTTTTGTGAAAATATCCACTAAATGAGGGAATAATATGTGTGAGGGTACCCCAGGAGAGTTCCAAATGTGTGTGGGTAGTATATATGTCCCACGGGAGTAAAATTGAAAAAAGTAAAAAACAAAATTTTTGGGACTTAGTCATTTTTCCGGCGTTTCTTAGACTTTCAGAGAGGGGAAATGTCAGTGAGCATTCCGATTTCAGTTCCAGAGCGATTCTCCCAATGACTCCTTGATATTTAGTCATTTTCAGCCAATTTTCTGATTTTTTGAAAATTTTACTTTTTTGTGAAAATATCCACTAAATGAGAGAATAATATGTGTGAGGGTTCCCCAGGAGAGTTCCAAATGTGTGTGGGTAGAATGTATGTCCCACTGTGGTTGAATTGAAAAAAGTTAAAAAAAAATTTTTTTGAGCTTAGTCATTTTTCTGGCGTTTCTTAGACTTTCAGAGAGGGGAAATGTCAGTGAGCTTTCCGATTTCAGTTCCAGAGCGATTCGACCAATGACTCTTTGATATTTAGGCTTTTTCAGCCAATTTTCAGAATTTTTGAAAATTTCACTTTTTTGTGAAAATATCCACTAAATGAGGGAATAATATGTGTGAGGGTACCACAGGAGAGTTCCAAATGTGTGTGGGTAGAATATATATATCCCACGGGGGTAAAATTGAAGAAAGTTGAAAAAAATAAATTTGGACTTAGTCATTTTTCCGTCATTTGTCAGACTTTCAGAGAGGAGAAATGTCAGTGAGCGTTCCGATTTCATTTCCAGAGCGATTCGCCCGATGAGTCTTTGATATTTTGTCGTTTTCAGCCAATTTTCTCAATTTTTGAAAATTTCACTTTTTTGTGAAAATATCCACTAAGTGAGGGAATAATATGTTTGAGGGTACGCCAGGAGAGTTCCAAATGTGTGTGGGTAGAATATATATCCCACGGGGTAAAATTGAAAAAAGTTGAAAAAAATTTTTTTTTGGACTTAGTCATTTTTCCGGCGTTTATCAGACTTTCAGAGAGGGGAAAAGTTACTGAGCGTCCTGATTTCAGTTCCAGAGCAATTCACCCAATGAATCTTTGATATTTAGTCGTTTTCAGACAATTTTCTGAATTTTTCAAAAAATTTCACTTTTTTGTGAAAATATCCACTAAATGAGGGAATAATATGTGTGAGGGTACCCCAGGAGAGTTCAAAATGTGTTTGGGTAGAATATATATCCCATGGGGGTAAAATTGAAAAAAGTTTAAAAAAAATAATTTTTGACTTAGTAATTTTTCCGGCGTTTCTTAGACTTTCAGAGAGGGGAAATGTCAGTGAACGTTCCGATTTCAGTTCCAGAGCGATTTGCCCAATGAGTCCTTGATATTTAGTCGTTTTCAGCCAATTTTCTCAATTTTTGAAAATTTCACTTTTTTGTGAAAATATCAACTAAATGAGGGAATAATATGTGTGAGGGTACCCCAGGAGAGTTCCAAATGTGTGTGGGTAGAATATATATATCCCACGGGGGTAAAATTGAAGAAAGTTGAGAAAAATAATTTTTGGACTTAGTCATTTTTCCGGCATTTGTCAGACTTTCAGAGAGGGGGAAATGTCAGTGAGCGTTCCGATTTCATTTCCAGAGCGATTCGCCTGATGAGTCCTTGATATTTTGTAGTTTTCAGCCAATTTTCTAAATTTTTGAAAATTTCACTTTTTTGTGAAAATATCCACTAAATGAGGGAATAATATGTGTGAGGGTACGCCAGGAGAGTTTCAAATGTGTGTGGGTAGAATATATATCCCACGGGGGTAAAATTGAAAAAAGTTGAAAAAATTTTTTTTTTGGACTTAGTCATTTTTCCGGCGTTTATCAGACTTTCAGAGAATGGAAATGTCATTGAGCATTTTGATTTCAGTTCCAGAGCGATTCACCCGATGAGTCTTTGATATTGAGTCGTTTTCAGCCAATTTTCAGAATTTTTGAAAATTTCACTTTTTTGTGAAAATATCCACTAAATGAGCGAATAATATGTGTGAGGGAACCCCAGGAGAGTTCCAAATGTGTTTGGGTAGAATATATATCCCACGGGGGTAAAATTAAAAAAAGTTTAAAAAATTTTTTTTTGGGACTTAGTCATTTTTCCGGCATTTATCAGACTTTCAGAGAGGGGAAAAGTTATTGAGTGTCCTGATTTCAGTTCCAGAGCAATTCGCCTGAGGAATCTTTGATATTTAGTCGTTTTCAGACAATTTTCTGAATTTTTTTAAAAATTTCACTTTTTTGTGAAAATATCCACTAAATGAGGGAATTATATGTGTGAGGGTACCCCAGGAGAGTTCCAAACGTGTATGAGTAGAATTTATATCCCACGGGGGTAAAATTTAAAAAAGTTGAAAAAAATTTTTTTTTGGACTTAGTCATTTTTCCGGCATTTGTCAGACTTTCAGATAGGGGAAATGTCAGTGAGCGTTCCGATTTCAGTTACAGAGCGATTCGCCCAATGAGTCCTTGATATTTAGTTGTTTTCAGTCAATTTTCTGAATTTTTGAAAATTTCACTTTTTTGTGAAAATATCCACTAAATGAGGGAATAATATGTGTGAGGGTACCCCAGGAGAGTTCCAAATGTGTTTGGGTAGAATATATATCCCACGGGGGTAAAATTGAAAAAAGTTTGAAAAATTTTTTTTTGGGACTTAGTCATTTTTCCGGCGTTTATCAGACTTTCAGAGAGGGGAAAAGTTATTGAGCGTCCTGATTTCAGTTCCAGACCGATTTGCCCGATGAGTCTTTGATATTTTGTCGTTTTCAGCCAATTTTCTCAATTTTTGAAAATTTCACTTTTTTGTGAAAATATATACTAAATGAGGGAATAATATGTGTGAGGGTACGCCAGAAGAGTTTCAAATGTGTGTGGGTAGAATATACATCCCACGGGGGTAAAATTGAAAAAAGTTGAAAAAATTTTTTTTTTGGACTTAGTCATTTTTCCGGCGTTTATCAGACTGTCAGAGAATGGAAATGTCATTGAGCGTTTTGATTTCAGTTACAGAGCGATTCGCCCAATGAGTCTTTGATATTGAGTCGTTTTCAGCCAATTTTCAGAATTTTTGAAAATTTCACTTTTTTGTGAAAATATCCACTAAATGAGGGAATAATATGTGTGAGGGAACCCCTGGAGAGTTCCAAATGTGTTTGGGTAGAATATATATCCCACGGGGGTAAAATTGAAAAAAGTTGAAAAAAATTTTTTTGGAACTTAGTCATTTTTCCGGCGTTTATCACTTTCAGAGAGGGGAAAAGTTATTGACTGTCCTGATTTCAGTTCCAGAGCAATTCGCCCAATGAGTCTTTGATATTTAGTCGTTTTCAGCCAATTTTCTCAATTTTTGAAATTTTCATTTTTTTTGAAAATATCCACTAAATGAGGTAATAATATGTGTGAAGGTACGCCAGGAGAGTTTCAAATGTGTGTGGGTAGAATATATATCCCACGGGGGTAAAATTGAAAAAAGTAAAAAATAAATAATTTTTGACTTAGTCATTTTTCCGGCGTTTATCAGACTTTCAGAGAGGGGAAAACTTATTGAACATTCTGATTTCAGTTCCAGAGCAATTCCCCGATGAGTCTTTGATATTTAGTCGTTTTCAGCCAATTTTCTGAATTTTTGAAAATTTCACTTTTTTGTGAAAATATCCACTAAATGAGGGAATAATATGTGTGAGGGTACCCCAGGAGAGTTCCAAATGTGTTTGGGTAGAACATATATCCCACGGGGGTAATATTGAAGAAAGTTGAAAGAAATAAATTTTGGACTTAGTCATTTTTCCGGCATTTGTCAGACTTTCAGAGAGGGGAAAAGTTATTGAGCGTCCTGATTTCAGTTCCAGAGCAAATCGCCCGATGAGTCTTTGATATTTAGTCGTTTTCAGACAATTTTCTGAATTTTTCAAAAAATGTCACTTTTTTGTGAAAATATCCACTAAATGAGGTAATAATATGTGTGAGGGTACCCCAGGAGAGTTCCAAATGTGTCTGCGTAGAATATATATCCCACGGGGGTAAAATTGAAAAAAGTTGAAAAAAAATTTTTTTTCGACTTAGTCATTTTTCCAGCGTTTATCAGACTTTCAGAGAGGGGAAAAGTTATTGAGCATCCTGATTTCAGTTCCAGAGCAATTCGCCCGATGAGTCTTTGATATTTAGTCGTTTTCAGACAATTTTCTGAATTTTTCAAAAAATTTCACTTTTTTGTGAAAATATCCACTAAATGAGGGAATAATATGTGTGAGGGTACCCCAGGAGAGTTCCAAATGTGTTTGGGTAGATTTTATATACCACGGGGGTAAAATCGAAAAAAGTAAAAAAAAAAAATTTTTTGGACTTAGTCATTTTTCAGTCGTTTCTTAGGCTTTCAGAGAGGGGAAATGTAAGTGAGCGTTCCGATTTCATTTCCAAAGCGATTCGCCCGATGAGTCTTTGATATTTTGTCGTTTTCAGCCAATTTTCTAAATTTTTGAAAATTTCACTTTTTTGTGAAAATATCCACTAAATGAGGGAATAATATGTGTGAGGGTACCCCAGGAGAGTTCCAAATGTGTTTGGGTAGAATATATATATCCCACGGGGGTAAAACTGAAGAAGGTTGAAAAAAATAATTTTTGGACTTAGTCATTTTTCCGGCATTTGTCTGACTTTCAGAGAGGGGAAATGTAAGTGAGCGTTCCAATTTCCATTACAGAGTGATTTGCCCAATGAGTCCTAGATATTTAGTCGTTTTCAGCCAATTTTCTGAATTTTTGAAAATTTTACTTTTTTGTGAAAATATCCACTAACTGAGGGAATAATATGTGTGAGGTTACCCCAGGAGAGTTCCAAATGTGTGTGGGTAGAATATATATATCCCACAGGGCTAAAATTGAAGAAAGTTGAAAAAAATAAATTTTGTACTTAGTCATTTTTCCGGCATTTGTCAGATTTTCAGAGAGGGGAAATGTCATTGAGCGTTTTGATTTCAGTTCCAGAGCGATTCGCCCGATGAGTCTCTGATATTTAGTCGTTTTCAGCCAATTTTCAGAATTTTCAAAAATTTCACTTTTTTTGTGAAAATATCCACTAAATGAGGGAATAATATGTGTGAGAGTACGCCAGGAGAGTTACAAATGTGTGTGGGAAGAATATATATCCCACGGGGGTAAAATGGAAAAAAGTTTAAAAAATTTTTTTTTTGGACTTAGTCATTTTTTCTGCATTTGTCAGACTTTCAGAGAGGGGAAATGTCAGTGAGCGTTCCGATTTCAGTTCCAGAGCAATTCACCTAATGAGTCTTTGATATTTAGTCGTTTTCAGACAATTTTCAGAATTTTTGAAAATTTCACTTTTTTGTGAAAATATCCACTAACTGAGGGAATAATATGTGTGAGGGTACCCCAGGAGAGTTCCAAATGTGTGTGGGTAGAATATATATATCCCACAGGGGTAAAATTGAAGAAAGTTGAAAAAAATAAATTTTGGACTTAGTCATTTTTCCGGCATTTGTCAGACTTTCAGAGAGAGGAAATGTCTTTGAGCATTTTGATTTCAGTTCCAGAGCGATTCGCCCGATGAGTCTTTGATATTGAGTCGTTTTCAGCCAATTTTCAGAATTTTTGAAAATTTCACTTTTTTGTGAAAATATCCACTAAATGAGGGAATAATATGTGTGAGGGTACCCCAGGAAAGTTCCAAATGTGTTTGGGTAGAATATATATCCCACGGGGGTAATATTGAAGAAAGTTGAAAAAAATAAATTTTGGACTTAGTCATTTTTCCGGCATTTGTCAGACTTTCAGAGAGGGGAAATGTAATTGAGGGTCCTGATTTCAGTTCCAGAGCAATTCTCCCAATGAGTCTTTGATATTTAGTCGTTTTCAGACAATTTTCTGAATTTTTAAAAAATTTCACTTTTTTGTGAAAATATTCACTAACTGAGGGAATAATATGTGTGAGGGTACCCCAGGAGAGTTCCGAATGCGTGTGGGTAGAATATATATATCCCACAGGGGTAAAATTGAAGAAAGTTGAAAAAAATAAATTTTGGATTAGTCATTTTTCCGGCATTTGTCAGACTTTCAGAGAGGGGAAATGTCAGTGAGCGTTCCGATTTCAGTTCCAGAGCTATTCACACGATGAGTCTTTGATATTTAGTCGCTTTCAGACAATTTTCTGAATTTTTGAAAATTTCACTTTTTTGTGAAAATATCCACTAACTGAGGGAATAATATGTGTGAGGGTACCCCAGGAGAGTTCCAAATGTGTTTGGGTAGAATATATATCCCACGGGGGTTATATTGAAGAAAGTTGAAAAAAATAAATTTTGGACTTAGTCATTTTTCCGGCATTTGTCAGACTTTCAGAGAGGGGAAATGTCATTGAGCATCCTGATTTCAGTTCCAGAGCAATTCACCCGATGAGTCTTTGATATTTAGTCGTTTTCAGACAATTTTCTGAATTTTTCAAAAAATTTCACTTTTTTATGAAATTATCCACTAAATGAGGGAATAATATGTGTGAGGGTACCCCAGGAGAGTTCCAAATGTGTGTGGGTAGAATATATATATCCCACGGGGGTAAAATTGAAGAAAGTTGAAAAAAATAATTTTTGGACTTAGTCATTTTTACGGCATTTGTTAGACTTTCAGAGAGGGGAAATGTCAGTGAGCGTTCCGATTTCAATTCCAGAGCGATTCGCCCGATGAGTCTTTGATATTTTGTCGTTTTCAGCCAATTTTCTCAATTTTTGAAAATTTCACTTTTTGTGAAAATATCCACTAAATGAGGGAATAATATGTGTGAGGGTACGCCAAGAGAGTTCCAAATGTGTGTGGGTAGAATATATATCCCACGGGGGTAAAATTGAAAAAAGTTAAAAAAAAAAATTTTTTGGACTTAGTCATTTTTCCGGCGTTTCTTAGGCTTTCAGAGAGGGGAAATGTAAGTGAGCGTTCCGATATCATTTCCAGAGCGATTCGCCCCTATGAGTCCTTGATATTTAGTTGTTTTCAGTCAATTTTCTGAATTTTTGAAAATTTCACTTTTTTGTGAAAATATCCACTAAATGAGGGAATAATATGTGTGAGGGTACCCCAGGAGAGTTCAAAATGTGTGTGGGTAGAATATATATATCCCATGGGGGTAAAATTGAAAAAAGTTGAAAAAAATAATTTTTGGACTTAGTCATTTTTCCGGCATTTGTCAGACTTTCAGAGAGGGGAAATGTCAGAGAGCGTTCCCATTTCCGTTACAGAGCGATTCGCCCGATGAGTCTTTGATATTGTGTCGTTTTCAGCCAATTTTCTGAATTTTTGAAAATTTCACTTTTTTGTGAAAATATCCACTAAATGAGGGAATAATATGTGTGAGGGTACCCCAGGAGAGTTCCAAATGTGTTTGAGTAGAATATATATCCCACGGGGGTAAAATTGAAGAAAGCTGAAAAAAATAAATTTTGGACTTTGTCATTTTTCCGGCATTTGTCAGACTTTCAGAGAGGGGAAATGTAAGTGAGCGTTCTGATTTCAGTTCCAGAGGGATTCGCCCAATGAGTACTTGATATTTAGTCATTTTCAGCCAATTTTCTGAATTTTTAAAAATTTCACATTTTTGTGAAAGTATCCACTAAATGAGGGAAAAATATGTATGAGGGTACCCCAGGAGAGTTCCAAATGTGTTTGGGTAGAATATATATCCCACGGGGGTAAAATTGAAAAAAGTTGAAAAAAATAATTTTTGGGCTATGTCATTTTTCCGGCATTTGTCAGACTTACAGAGAGGGGAAATATCAGTGAGCATTCCGATTTCATTTCCAAAGCGATTCGCCCTATGAGTCCTTTATATTTAGTCGTTTTCAGCCAATTTTCTAAATTTTTGAAAATGTCACTTTTTTGTGAAAATATCCACTAAATGAGGGAATAATATGTGTGAGGATACGCCAGGAGAGTTCCAAATGTGTGTGGGAAGAATATATATCCCACGGGGGTAAAATTGAAAAAAGTTGAAAAATATTTTTTTTGGGACTTAGTCATTTTTCCTGCATTTGTCAGACTTTCAGAGAGGGGAAATGTCAGTGATCGTTCCAATTTCAGTTCCAGAGCAATTCACCCGATGAGTCTTTGATATTTAGTCGTTTTCAGACAATTTTCTGAATTTTTAAAAAATTTCACTTTTTTGTGAAAATATTCACTAACTGAGGGAATAATATGTGTGAGGGTACCCCAGGAGAGTTCCAAATGTGTGTGGGTAGAATATATATATCCCACAGGGCTAAAATTGAAGAAAGTTGAAAAAAATAAATTTTGTACTTAGTCATTTTTCCGGCATTTGTCAGATTTTCAGAGAGGGGAAATGTCATTGAGCGTTCTGATTTCAGTTCCAGAGCGATTCGCCTGATGAGTCTCTGATATTTAGTCGTTTTCAGCCAATTTTCAGAGTTTTCAAAAATTTCACTTTTTTTGTGAAAATATCCACTAAATGAGGGAATAATATGTGTTAGGATACGCCAGGAGAGTTCCAAATGTGTGTGGGAAGAATATATATCCCACGGGGGTAAAATTGAAGAAAGCTGAAAAAAAAAAATTTTGGACTTAGTCATTTTTTCGGCATTTGTCAGACTTTCAGAGAGAGGAAATGTAAGTGAGCGTTCTGATTTCAGTTCCAGAGGGATTCGCCCAATGAGTACTTGATATTTAGTAGTTTTCAGCCAATTTTCTGAATTTTTAAAAATTTCACATTTTTGTGAAAGTATCCACTAAATGAGGGAAAAATATGTATGAGGGTACCCCAGGAGAGTTCCAAATGTGTTTGGGTAGAATATATATCCCACGGGGGGAAAATTGAAAAAAGTTGAAAAAAATAATTTTTGGGCTATGTCATTTTTCCGGCATTTGTCAGACTTACAGAGAGGGGAAATGTCAGTGAGCATTCCGATTTCATTTCCAAAGCGATTCGCCCTATGAGTCCTTTATATTTAGTCATTTTCAGCCAATTTTCTAAATTTTTGAAAATTTCACTTTTTTGTGAAAATATCCACTAAATGAGGGAATAATATGTGTGAGGGTACCCCAGGAGAGTTCCAAATGTTTTTGAGTAGAATATATATCCCACGGGGGTAAAATTGAAAAAAGTTAAAAAAAAAAATTTTTTGGACTTAGTCATTTTTCCGGCGTTTATCAGACTTTCAGAGAGGGGAAAAGTTATTGAGCATCCTGATTTCAGTTCCAGAGCAATTCGCCCGATGAGTCTTTGATATTTAGTCGTTTTCAGACAATTTTCTGAATTTTTCAAAAAATTTCACTTTTTTGTGAAAATATCCACTAAATGAGGGAATAATATGTGTGAGGGTACCCCAGGAGAGTTCCAAATGTGTTTGGGTAGATTTTATATACCACGGGGGTAAAATCGAAAAAAGTAAAAAAAAAAAATTTTTTGGACTTAGTCATTTTTCAGTCGTTTCTTAGGCTTTCAGAGAGGGGAAATGTAAGTGAGCGTTCCGATTTCATTTCCAAAGCGATTCGCCCGATGAGTCTTTGATATTTTGTCGTTTTCAGCCAATTTTCTAAATTTTTGAAAATTTCACTTTTTTGTGAAAATATCCACTAAATGAGGGAATAATATGTGTGAGGGTACCCCAGGAGAGTTCCAAATGTGTTTGGGTAGAATATATATATCCCACGGGGGTAAAACTGAAGAAGGTTGAAAAAAATAATTTTTGGACTTAGTCATTTTTCCGGCATTTGTCTGACTTTCAGAGAGGGGAAATGTAAGTGAGCGTTCCAATTTCCATTACAGAGTGATTTGCCCAATGAGTCCTAGATATTTAGTCGTTTTCAGCCAATTTTCTGAATTTTTGAAAATTTTACTTTTTTGTGAAAATATCCACTAACTGAGGGAATAATATGTGTGAGGTTACCCCAGGAGAGTTCCAAATGTGTGTGGGTAGAATATATATATCCCACAGGGCTAAAATTGAAGAAAGTTGAAAAAAATAAATTTTGTACTTAGTCATTTTTCCGGCATTTGTCAGATTTTCAGAGAGGGGAAATGTCATTGAGCGTTTTGATTTCAGTTCCAGAGCGATTCGCCCGATGAGTCTCTGATATTTAGTCGTTTTCAGCCAATTTTCAGAATTTTCAAAAATTTCACTTTTTTTGTGAAAATATCCACTAAATGAGGGAATAATATGTGTGAGAGTACGCCAGGAGAGTTACAAATGTGTGTGGGAAGAATATATATCCCAAGGGGGTAAAATGGAAAAAAGTTTAAAAAATTTTTTTTTTGGACTTAGTCATTTTTTCTGCATTTGTCAGACTTTCAGAGAGGGGAAATGTCAGTGAGCGTTCCGATTTCAGTTCCAGAGCAATTCACCTAATGAGTCTTTGATATTTAGTCGTTTTCAGACAATTTTCAGAATTTTTGAAAATTTCACTTTTTTGTGAAAATATCCACTAACTGAGGGAATAATATGTGTGAGGTTACCCCAGGAGAGTTCCAAATGTGTGTGGGTAGAATATATATATCCCACAGGGCTAAAATTGAAGAAAGTTGAAAAAAATAAATTTTGTACTTAGTCATTTTTCCGGCATTTGTCAGATTTTCAGAGAGGGGAAATGTCATTGAGCGTTTTGATTTCAGTTCCAGAGCGATTCGCCCGATGAGTCTCTGATATTTAGTCGTTTTCAGCCAATTTTCAGAATTTTCAAAAATTTCACTTTTTTTGTGAAAATATCCACTAAATGAGGGAATAATATGTGTGAGAGTACGCCAGGAGAGTTACAAATGTGTGTGGGAAGAATATATATCCCAAGGGGGTAAAATGGAAAAAAGTTTAAAAAATTTTTTTTTTGGACTTAGTCATTTTTTCTGCATTTGTCAGACTTTCAGAGAGGGGAAATGTCAGTGAGCGTTCCGATTTCAGTTCCAGAGCAATTCACCTAATGAGTCTTTGATATTTAGTCGTTTTCAGACAATTTTCAGAATTTTTGAAAATTTCACTTTTTTGTGAAAATATCCACTAACTGAGGGAATAATATGTGTGAGGGTACCCCAGGAGAGTTCCAAATGTGTGTGGGTAGAATATATATATCCCACAGGGGTAAAATTGAAGAAAGTTGAAAAAAATAAATTTTGGACTTAGTCATTTTTCCGGCATTTGTCAGACTTTCAGAGAGAGGAAATGTCTTTGAGCATTTTGATTTCAGTTCCAGAGCGATTCGCCCGATGAGTCTTTGATATTGAGTCGTTTTCAGCCAATTTTCAGAATTTTTGAAAATTTCACTTTTTTGTGAAAATATCCACTAAATGAGGGAATAATATGTGTGAGGGTACCCCAGGAAAGTTCCAAATGTGTTTGGGTAGAATATATATCCCACGGGGGTAATATTGAAGAAAGTTGAAAAAAATAAATTTTGGACTTAGTCATTTTTCCGGCATTTGTCAGACTTTCAGAGAGGGGAAATGTAATTGAGGGTCCTGATTTCAGTTCCAGAGCAATTCTCCCAATGAGTCTTTGATATTTAGTCGTTTTCAGACAATTTTCTGAATTTTTAAAAAATTTCACTTTTTTGTGAAAATATTCACTAACTGAGGGAATAATATGTGTGAGGGTACCCCAGGAGAGTTCCAAATGTGTGTGGGTAGAATATATATATCCCACAGGGCTAAAATTGAAGAAAGTTGAAAAAAATAAATTTTGTACTTAGTCATTTTTCCGGCATTTGTCAGATTTTCAGAGAGGGGAAATGTCATTGAGCGTTCTGATTTCAGTTCCAGAGCGATTCGCCTGATGAGTCTCTGATATTTAGTCGTTTTCAGCCAATTTTCAGAGTTTTCAAAAATTTCACTTTTTTTGTGAAAATATCCACTAAATGAGGGAATAATATGTGTTAGGATACGCCAGGAGAGTTCCAAATGTGTGTGGGAAGAATATATATCCCACGGGGGTAAAATTGAAGAAAGCTGAAAAAAAAAAATTTTGGACTTAGTCATTTTTTCGGCATTTGTCAGACTTTCAGAGAGAGGAAATGTAAGTGAGCGTTCTGATTTCAGTTCCAGAGGGATTCGCCCAATGAGTACTTGATATTTAGTAGTTTTCAGCCAATTTTCTGAATTTTTAAAAATTTCACATTTTTGTGAAAGTATCCACTAAATGAGGGAAAAATATGTATGAGGGTACCCCAGGAGAGTTCCAAATGTGTTTGGGTAGAATATATATATCCCACGGGGGTAAAACTGAAGAAGGTTGAAAAAAATAATTTTTGGACTTAGTCATTTTTCCGGCATTTGTCTGACTTTCAGAGAGGGGAAATGTAAGTGAGCGTTCCAATTTCCATTACAGAGTGATTTGCCCAATGAGTCCTAGATATTTAGTCGTTTTCAGCCAATTTTCTGAATTTTTGAAAATTTTACTTTTTTGTGAAAATATCCACTAACTGAGGGAATAATATGTGTGAGGTTACCCCAGGAGAGTTCCAAATGTGTGTGGGTAGAATATATATATCCCACAGGGCTAAAATTGAAGAAAGTTGAAAAAAATAAATTTTGTACTTAGTCATTTTTCCGGCATTTGTCAGATTTTCAGAGAGGGGAAATGTCATTGAGCGTTTTGATTTCAGTTCCAGAGCGATTCGCCCGATGAGTCTCTGATATTTAGTCGTTTTCAGCCAATTTTCAGAATTTTCAAAAATTTCACTTTTTTTGTGAAAATATCCACTAAATGAGGGAATAATATGTGTGAGAGTACGCCAGGAGAGTTACAAATGTGTGTGGGAAGAATATATATCCCACGGGGGTAAAATGGAAAAAAGTTTAAAAAATTTTTTTTTTGGACTTAGTCATTTTTTCTGCATTTGTCAGACTTTCAGAGAGGGGAAATGTCAGTGAGCGTTCCGATTTCAGTTCCAGAGCAATTCACCTAATGAGTCTTTGATATTTAGTCGTTTTCAGACAATTTTCAGAATTTTTGAAAATTTCACTTTTTTGTGAAAATATCCACTAACTGAGGGAATAATATGTGTGAGGGTACCCCAGGAGAGTTCCAAATGTGTGTGGGTAGAATATATATATCCCACAGGGGTAAAATTGAAGAAAGTTGAAAAAAATAAATTTTGGACTTAGTCATTTTTCCGGCATTTGTCAGACTTTCAGAGAGAGGAAATGTCTTTGAGCATTTTGATTTCAGTTCCAGAGCGATTCGCCCGATGAGTCTTTGATATTGAGTCGTTTTCAGCCAATTTTCAGAATTTTTGAAAATTTCACTTTTTTGTGAAAATATCCACTAAATGAGGGAATAATATGTGTGAGGGTACCCCAGGAAAGTTCCAAATGTGTTTGGGTAGAATATATATCCCACGGGGGTAATATTGAAGAAAGTTGAAAAAAATAAATTTTGGACTTAGTCATTTTTCCGGCATTTGTCAGACTTTCAGAGAGGGGAAATGTAATTGAGGGTCCTGATTTCAGTTCCAGAGCAATTCTCCCAATGAGTCTTTGATATTTAGTCGTTTTCAGACAATTTTCTGAATTTTTAAAAAATTTCACTTTTTTGTGAAAATATTCACTAACTGAGGGAATAATATGTGTGAGGGTACCCCAGGAGAGTTCCAAATGTGTGTGGGTAGAATATATATATCCCACAGGGCTAAAATTGAAGAAAGTTGAAAAAAATAAATTTTGTACTTAGTCATTTTTCCGGCATTTGTCAGATTTTCAGAGAGGGGAAATGTCATTGAGCGTTCTGATTTCAGTTCCAGAGCGATTCGCCTGATGAGTCTCTGATATTTAGTCGTTTTCAGCCAATTTTCAGAGTTTTCAAAAATTTCACTTTTTTTGTGAAAATATCCACTAAATGAGGGAATAATATGTGTTAGGATACGCCAGGAGAGTTCCAAATGTGTGTGGGAAGAATATATATCCCACGGGGGTAAAATTGAAGAAAGCTGAAAAAAAAAAATTTTGGACTTAGTCATTTTTTCGGCATTTGTCAGACTTTCAGAGAGAGGAAATGTAAGTGAGCGTTCTGATTTCAGTTCCAGAGGGATTCGCCCAATGAGTACTTGATATTTAGTAGTTTTCAGCCAATTTTCTGAATTTTTAAAAATTTCACATTTTTGTGAAAGTATCCACTAAATGAGGGAAAAATATGTATGAGGGTACCCCAGGAGAGTTCCAAATGTGTTTGGGTAGAATATATATCCCACGGGGGGAAAATTGAAAAAAGTTGAAAAAAATAATTTTTGGGCTATGTCATTTTTCCGGCATTTGTCAGACTTACAGAGAGGGGAAATGTCAGTGAGCATTCCGATTTCATTTCCAAAGCGATTCGCCCTATGAGTCCTTTATATTTAGTCATTTTCAGCCAATTTTCTAAATTTTTGAAAATTTCACTTTTTTGTGAAAATATCCACTAAATGAGGGAATAATATGTGTGAGGGTACCCCAGGAGAGTTCCAAATGTTTTTGAGTAGAATATATATCCCACGGGGGTAAAATTGAAAAAAGTTAAAAAAAAAAATTTTTTGGACTTAGTCATTTTTCCGGCGTTTATCAGACTTTCAGAGAGGGGAAAAGTTATTGAGCATCCTGATTTCAGTTCCAGAGCAATTCGCCCGATGAGTCTTTGATATTTAGTCGTTTTCAGACAATTTTCTGAATTTTTCAAAAAATTTCACTTTTTTGTGAAAATATCCACTAAATGAGGGAATAATATGTGTGAGGGTACCCCAGGAGAGTTCCAAATGTGTTTGGGTAGATTTTATATACCACGGGGGTAAAATCGAAAAAAGTAAAAAAAAAAAATTTTTTGGACTTAGTCATTTTTCAGTCGTTTCTTAGGCTTTCAGAGAGGGGAAATGTAAGTGAGCGTTCCGATTTCATTTCCAAAGCGATTCGCCCGATGAGTCTTTGATATTTTGTCGTTTTCAGCCAATTTTCTAAATTTTTGAAAATTTCACTTTTTTGTGAAAATATCCACTAAATGAGGGAATAATATGTGTGAGGGTACCCCAGGAGAGTTCCAAATGTGTTTGGGTAGAATATATATATCCCACGGGGGTAAAACTGAAGAAGGTTGAAAAAAATAATTTTTGGACTTAGTCATTTTTCCGGCATTTGTCTGACTTTCAGAGAGGGGAAATGTAAGTGAGCGTTCCAATTTCCATTACAGAGTGATTTGCCCAATGAGTCCTAGATATTTAGTCGTTTTCAGCCAATTTTCTGAATTTTTGAAAATTTTACTTTTTTGTGAAAATATCCACTAACTGAGGGAATAATATGTGTGAGGTTACCCCAGGAGAGTTCCAAATGTGTGTGGGTAGAATATATATATCCCACAGGGCTAAAATTGAAGAAAGTTGAAAAAAATAAATTTTGTACTTAGTCATTTTTCCGGCATTTGTCAGATTTTCAGAGAGGGGAAATGTCATTGAGCGTTTTGATTTCAGTTCCAGAGCGATTCGCCCGATGAGTCTCTGATATTTAGTCGTTTTCAGCCAATTTTCAGAATTTTCAAAAATTTCACTTTTTTTGTGAAAATATCCACTAAATGAGGGAATAATATGTGTGAGAGTACGCCAGGAGAGTTACAAATGTGTGTGGGAAGAATATATATCCCACGGGGGTAAAATGGAAAAAAGTTTAAAAAATTTTTTTTTTGGACTTAGTCATTTTTTCTGCATTTGTCAGACTTTCAGAGAGGGGAAATGTCAGTGAGCGTTCCGATTTCAGTTCCAGAGCAATTCACCTAATGAGTCTTTGATATTTAGTCGTTTTCAGACAATTTTCAGAATTTTTGAAAATTTCACTTTTTTGTGAAAATATCCACTAACTGAGGGAATAATATGTGTGAGGGTACCCCAGGAGAGTTCCAAATGTGTGTGGGTAGAATATATATATCCCACAGGGGTAAAATTGAAGAAAGTTGAAAAAAATAAATTTTGGACTTAGTCATTTTTCCGGCATTTGTCAGACTTTCAGAGAGAGGAAATGTCTTTGAGCATTTTGATTTCAGTTCCAGAGCGATTCGCCCGATGAGTCTTTGATATTGAGTCGTTTTCAGCCAATTTTCAGAATTTTTGAAAATTTCACTTTTTTGTGAAAATATCCACTAAATGAGGGAATAATATGTGTGAGGGTACCCCAGGAAAGTTCCAAATGTGTTTGGGTAGAATATATATCCCACGGGGGTAATATTGAAGAAAGTTGAAAAAAATAAATTTTGGACTTAGTCATTTTTCCGGCATTTGTCAGACTTTCAGAGAGGGGAAATGTAATTGAGGGTCCTGATTTCAGTTCCAGAGCAATTCTCCCAATGAGTCTTTGATATTTAGTCGTTTTCAGACAATTTTCTGAATTTTTAAAAAATTTCACTTTTTTGTGAAAATATTCACTAACTGAGGGAATAATATGTGTGAGGGTACCCCAGGAGAGTTCCGAATGCGTGTGGGTAGAATATATATATCCCACAGGGGTAAAATTGAAGAAAGTTGAAAAAAATAAATTTTGGATTAGTCATTTTTCCGGCATTTGTCAGACTTTCAGAGAGGGGAAATGTCAGTGAGCGTTCCGATTTCAGTTCCAGAGCTATTCACACGATGAGTCTTTGATATTTAGTCGCTTTCAGACAATTTTCTGAATTTTTGAAAATTTCACTTTTTTGTGAAAATATCCACTAACTGAGGGAATAATATGTGTGAGGGTACCCCAGGAGAGTTCCAAATGTGTTTGGGTAGAATATATATCCCACGGGGGTTATATTGAAGAAAGTTGAAAAAAATAAATTTTGGACTTAGTCATTTTTCCGGCATTTGTCAGACTTTCAGAGAGGGGAAATGTCATTGAGCATCCTGATTTCAGTTCCAGAGCAATTCACCCGATGAGTCTTTGATATTTAGTCGTTTTCAGACAATTTTCTGAATTTTTCAAAAAATTTCACTTTTTTGTGAAATTATCCACTAAATGAGGGAATAATATGTGTGAGGGTACCCCAGGAGAGTTCCAAATGTGTGTGGGTAGAATATATATATCCCACGGGGGTAAAATTGAAGAAAGTTGAAAAAAATAATTTTTGGACTTAGTCATTTTTACGGCATTTGTCAGACTTTCAGAGAGGGGAAATGTCAGTGAGCGTTCCGATTTCAATTCCAGAGCGATTCGCCCGATGAGTCTTTGATATTTTGTCGTTTTCAGCCAATTTTCTCAATTTTTGAAAATTTCACTTTTTGTGAAAATATCCACTAAATGAGGGAATAATATGTGTGAGGGTACGCCAAGAGAGTTCCAAATGTGTGTGGGTAGAATATATATCCCACGGGGGTAAAATTGAAAAAAGTTAAAAAAAAAAATTTTTTGGACTTAGTCATTTTTCCGGCGTTTCTTAGGCTTTCAGAGAGGGGAAATGTAAGTGAGCGTTCCGATATCATTTCCAGAGCGATTCGCCCCTATGAGTCCTTGATATTTAGTTGTTTTCAGTCAATTTTCTGAATTTTTGAAAATTTCACTTTTTTGTGAAAATATCCACTAAATGAGGGAATAATATGTGTGAGGGTACCCCAGGAGAGTTCAAAATGTGTGTGGGTAGAATATATATATCCCATGGGGGTAAAATTGAAAAAAGTTGAAAAAAATAATTTTTGGACTTAGTCATTTTTCCGGCATTTGTCAGACTTTCAGAGAGGGGAAATGTCAGAGAGCGTTCCCATTTCCGTTACAGAGCGATTCGCCCGATGAGTCTTTGATATTGTGTCGTTTTCAGCCAATTTTCTGAATTTTTGAAAATTTCACTTTTTTGTGAAAATATCCACTAAATGAGGGAATAATATGTGTGAGGGTACCCCAGGAGAGTTCCAAATGTGTTTGAGTAGAATATATATCCCACGGGGGTAAAATTGAAGAAAGTTGAAAAAAATAAATTTTGGACTTAGTCATTTTTCCGGCATTTGTCAGACTTTCAGAGAGGGGAAATGTAATTGAGGGTCCTGATTTCAGTTCCAGAGCAATTCTCCCAATGAGTCTTTGATATTTAGTCGTTTTCAGACAATTTTCTGAATTTTTAAAAAATTTCACTTTTTTGTGAAAATATTCACTAACTGAGGGAATAATATGTGTGAGGGTACCCCAGGAGAGTTCCGAATGCGTGTGGGTAGAATATATATATCCCACAGGGGTAAAATTGAAGAAAGTTGAAAAAAATAAATTTTGGATTAGTCATTTTTCCGGCATTTGTCAGACTTTCAGAGAGGGGAAATGTCAGTGAGCGTTCCGATTTCAGTTCCAGAGCTATTCACACGATGAGTCTTTGATATTTAGTCGCTTTCAGACAATTTTCTGAATTTTTGAAAATTTCACTTTTTTGTGAAAATATCCACTAACTGAGGGAATAATATGTGTGAGGGTACCCCAGGAGAGTTCCAAATGTGTTTGGGTAGAATATATATCCCACGGGGGTTATATTGAAGAAAGTTGAAAAAAATAAATTTTGGACTTAGTCATTTTTCCGGCATTTGTCAGACTTTCAGAGAGGGGAAATGTCATTGAGCATCCTGATTTCAGTTCCAGAGCAATTCACCCGATGAGTCTTTGATATTTAGTCGTTTTCAGACAATTTTCTGAATTTTTCAAAAAATTTCACTTTTTTGTGAAATTATCCACTAAATGAGGGAATAATATGTGTGAGGGTACCCCAGGAGAGTTCCAAATGTGTGTGGGTAGAATATATATATCCCACGGGGGTAAAATTGAAGAAAGTTGAAAAAAATAATTTTTGGACTTAGTCATTTTTACGGCATTTGTCAGACTTTCAGAGAGGGGAAATGTCAGTGAGCGTTCCGATTTCAATTCCAGAGCGATTCGCCCGATGAGTCTTTGATATTTTGTCGTTTTCAGCCAATTTTCTCAATTTTTGAAAATTTCACTTTTTGTGAAAATATCCACTAAATGAGGGAATAATATGTGTGAGGGTACGCCAAGAGAGTTCCAAATGTGTGTGGGTAGAATATATATCCCACGGGGGTAAAATTGAAAAAAGTTAAAAAAAAAAATTTTTTGGACTTAGTCATTTTTCCGGCGTTTCTTAGGCTTTCAGAGAGGGGAAATGTAAGTGAGCGTTCCGATATCATTTCCAGAGCGATTCGCCCCTATGAGTCCTTGATATTTAGTTGTTTTCAGTCAATTTTCTGAATTTTTGAAAATTTCACTTTTTTGTGAAAATATCCACTAAATGAGGGAATAATATGTGTGAGGGTACCCCAGGAGAGTTCAAAATGTGTGTGGGTAGAATATATATATCCCATGGGGGTAAAATTGAAAAAAGTTGAAAAAAATAATTTTTGGACTTAGTCATTTTTCCGGCATTTGTCAGACTTTCAGAGAGGGGAAATGTCAGAGAGCGTTCCCATTTCCGTTACAGAGCGATTCGCCCGATGAGTCTTTGATATTGTGTCGTTTTCAGCCAATTTTCTGAATTTTTGAAAATTTCACTTTTTTGTGAAAATATCCACTAAATGAGGGAATAATATGTGTGAGGGTACCCCAGGAGAGTTCCAAATGTGTTTGAGTAGAATATATATCCCACGGGGGTAAAATTGAAGAAAGCTGAAAAAAATAAATTTTGGACTTTGTCATTTTTCCGGCATTTGTCAGACTTTCAGAGAGGGGAAATGTAAGTGAGCGTTCTGATTTCAGTTCCAGAGGGATTCGCCCAATGAGTACTTGATATTTAGTCATTTTCAGCCAATTTTCTGAATTTTTAAAAATTTCACATTTTTGTGAAAGTATCCACTAAATGAGGGAAAAATATGTATGAGGGTACCCCAGGAGAGTTCCAAATGTGTTT
Source organism: Phyllobates terribilis (assembly GCF_046119375.1). NCBI lineage: Eukaryota > Metazoa > Chordata > Amphibia > Anura > Dendrobatidae > Phyllobates > Phyllobates terribilis. Next base: position 659,872 of record NW_027363256.1, read on the forward strand.
GGGTAGAATATATATCCCACGGGGGTAAAATTGAAAAAAGTTGAAAAAAATAATTTTTGGGCTATGTCATTTTTCCGGCATTTGTCAGACTTACAGAGAGGGGAAATATCAGTGAGCATTCCGATTTCATTTCCAAAGCGATTCGCCCTATGAGTCCTTTATATTTAGTCGTTTTCAGCCAATTTTCTAAATTTTTGAAAATGTCACTTTTTTGTGAAAATATCCACTAAATGAGGGAATAATATGTGTGAGGATACGCCAGGAGAGTTCCAAATGTGTGTGGGAAGAATATATATCCCACGGGGGTAAAATTGAAAAAAGTTGAAAAATATTTTTTTTGGGACTTAGTCATTTTTCCTGCATTTGTCAGACTTTCAGAGAGGGGAAATGTCAGTGATCGTTCCAATTTCAGTTCCAGAGCAATTCACCCGATGAGTCTTTGATATTTAGTCGTTTTCAGACAATTTTCTGAATTTTTAAAAAATTTCACTTTTTTGTGAAAATATTCACTAACTGAGGGAATAATATGTGTGAGGGTACCCCAGGAGAGTTCCAAATGTGTGTGGGTAGAATATATATATCCCACAGGGCTAAAATTGAAGAAAGTTGAAAAAAATAAATTTTGTACTTAGTCATTTTTCCGGCATTTGTCAGATTTTCAGAGAGGGGAAATGTCATTGAGCGTTCTGATTTCAGTTCCAGAGCGATTCGCCTGATGAGTCTCTGATATTTAGTCGTTTTCAGCCAATTTTCAGAGTTTTCAAAAATTTCACTTTTTTTGTGAAAATATCCACTAAATGAGGGAATAATATGTGTTAGGATACGCCAGGAGAGTTCCAAATGTGTGTGGGAAGAATATATATCCCACGGGGGTAAAATTGAAGAAAGCTGAAAAAAAAAAATTTTGGACTTAGTCATTTTTTCGGCATTTGTCAGACTTTCAGAGAGAGGAAATGTAAGTGAGCGTTCTGATTTCAGTTCCAGAGGGATTCGCCCAATGAGTACTTGATATTTAGTAGTTTTCAGCCAATTTTCTGAATTTTTAAAAATTTCACATTTTTGTGAAAGTATCCACTAAATGAGGGAAAAATATGTATGAGGGTACCCCAGGAGAGTTCCAAATGTGTTTGGGTAGAATATATATCCCACGGGGGGAAAATTGAAAAAAGTTGAAAAAAATAATTTTTGGGCTATGTCATTTTTCCGGCATTTGTCAGACTTACAGAGAGGGGAAATGTCAGTGAGCATTCCGATTTCATTTCCAAAGCGATTCGCCCTATGAGTCCTTTATATTTAGTCATTTTCAGCCAATTTTCTAAATTTTTGAAAATTTCACTTTTTTGTGAAAATATCCACTAAATGAGGGAATAATATGTGTGAGGGTACCCCAGGAGAGTTCCAAATGTTTTTGAGTAGAATATATATCCCACGGGGGTAAAATTGAAAAAAGTTAAAAAAAAAAATTTTTTGGACTTAGTCATTTTTCCGGCGTTTCTTAGGCTTTCAGAGAGGGGAAATGTAAGTGAGCGTTCCGATATCATTTCCAGAGCGATTCGCCCCTATGAGTCCTTGATATTTAGTTGTTTTCAGTCAATTTTCTGAATTTTTGAAAATTTCACTTTTTTGTGAAAATATCCACTAAATGAGGGAATAATATGTGTGAGGGTACCCCAGGAGAGTTCAAAATGTGTGTGGCTAGAATATATATATCCCATGGGGGTAAAATTGAAAAAAGTTGAAAAAAATAATTTTTGGACTATGTCATTTTTCCGGCATTTGTCAGACTTACAGAGAGGGGAAATATCAGTGAGCATTCCGATTTCATTTCCAAAGCGATTCGCCCTATGAGTCCTTTATATTTAGTCGTTTTCAGCCAATTTTCTAAATTTTTGAAAATGTCACTTTTTTGTGAAAATATCAACTAAATGAGGGAATAATATGTATGAGGATACGCCAGTAGAGTTCCAAATGTGTGTGGGAAGAATATATATCCCACGGGGGTAAAATTGAAAAAAGTTGAAAAATATTTTTTTTGGAACTTAGCCATTTTTCCTGCATTTGTCAGACTTTCAGAGAGGGGAAATGTCAGTGATCGTTCCAATTTCAGTTCCAGAGCAATTCACCCGATGAGTCTTTGATATTTAGTCGTTTTCAGACAATTTTCTGAATTTTTAAAAAATTTCACTTTTTTGTGAAAATATTCACTAACTGAGGGAATAATATGTGTGAGGGTACCCCAGGAGAGTTCCAAATGTGTGTGGGTAGAATATATATATCCCACAGGGCTAAAATTGAAGAAAGTTGAAAAAAATAAATTTTGTACTTAGTCATTTTTCCGGCATTTGTCAGATTTTCAGAGAGGGGAAATGTCATTGAGCGTTTTGATTTCAGTTCCAGAGCGATTCGCCCGATGAGTCTCTGATATTTAGTCGTTTTCAGCCAATTTTCAGAATTTTCAAAAATTTCACTTTTTTTGTGAAAATATCCACTAAATGAGGGAATAATATGTGTGAGAGTACGCCAGGAGAGTTACAAATGTGTGTGGGAAGAATATATATCCCACGGGGGTAAAATGGAAAAAAGTTTAAAAAATTTTTTTTTTGGACTTAGTCATTTTTTCTGCATTTGTCAGACTTTCAGAGAGGGGAAATGTCAGTGAGCGTTCCGATTTCAGTTCCAGAGCAATTCACCTAATGAGTCTTTGATATTTAGTCGTTTTCAGACAATTTTCAGAATTTTTGAAAATTTCACTTTTTTGTGAAAATATCCACTAACTGAGGGAATAATATGTGTGAGGGTACCCCAGGAGAGTTCCAAATGTGTGTGGGTAGAATATATATATCCCACAGGGGTAAAATTGAAGAAAGTTGAAAAAAATAAATTTTGGACTTAGTCATTTTTCCGGCATTTGTCAGACTTTCAGAGAGGGGAAATGTCATTGAGCGTTCTGATTTCAGTTCCAGAGCGATTCGCCCTATGAGTCCTTTATATTTAGTCATTTTCAGCCAATTTTCTAAATTTCTGAAAATTTCACTTTTTTGTGAAAATATCCACTAAATGAGGGAATAATATGTGTGAGGGTACCCCAGGAGAGTTCCAAATGTATTTGGGTAGAATATATATCCCACGGGGGTAAAATTGAAAAAAGTAAAAAAAAAAAATTTTTTGGACTTAGTCATTTTTCCGGCGTTTCTTAGGCTTTCAGAGAGGGGAAATGTAAGTGAGCATTCCGATATCATTTCCAGAGCGATTCGCCCTATGAGTCCTTGATATTTAGTCATTTTCAGCCAATTTTCTGAATTTTTGAAAATTTCACTTTTTTGTGGAAATATCCACGAAATGAGGGAAAAATATGTATGAGTGTACCCCAGGAGAGTTCCAAATGTGTGTGGGTAGAATATATATATCCCACAGGGGTAAAATTGAAAAAAGTTGAAAAAAATAATTTTTGGACTTAGTCATTTTTCCAGCATTTGTCAGACTTTCAGAGAGGGGAAATATAAGTGAGCGTTCCCATTTCCGTTACAGAGCGATTCGCCCGATGAGTCTTTGATATTGTGTCGTTTTCAGCCAATTTTCTGAATTTTTGAAAATTTCACTTTTTTGTGAAAATATCCACTAAATGAGGGAATAATATGTTGAGGGTACCCCAGGAGAGTTCCAAATGTGTTTGGGTAAAATATATATCCCACAGGGGTAAAATTGAAGAAAGCTGAAAGAAAGAAATTTTGGACTTAGTCATTTTTCCGGCATTTGTCAGACTTACAGAGAGGGGAAATGTCAGTGAGCATTCTGATTTCAGTTCCAGAGCGATTCGCCTGATGAGTCTCTGATATTTAGTCGTTTTCAGCCAATTTTCAGAATTTTTGAAAATTTCACTTTTTTGTGAAAATATCCACTAACTGAGGGAACAATATGTGTGAGGGTACCCCAGGAGAGTTCCAAATGTGTGTGGGAAGAATATATGTCCCACGGGGGTAAAATTGAAAAAAGTTGAAAAAAAATTTTTTTTGGACTTAGTCATTTTTCCTGCATTTGTCAGACTTTCAGAGAGGGGAAATGTCAGTGAGCGTTCCGATTTCAGTTTCAGAGCAATTCACCCGATGAGTCTTTGATATTTAGTCGTTTTCAGACAATTTTCAGAATTTTTGAAAATTTCACTTTTTTGTGAAAATATCCACTAACTGAGGGAACAATATGTGTGAGGGTACCCCAGGAGAGTTCGAAATGTGTGTGGGTAGAATATATATATCCCACGGGGGTAAAATTGAAAAAAGTTGTAAAAAATTTTTTTTTTGGACTTAGTCATTTTTCCGGCGTTTATCAGACTTTCAGAGACAGGAAATGTCAGTGAGCGTTCCGATTTCATTTCCAGAGCGATTCGATCAATGAGTCCTTGATATTAAGTCATTTTCAGCCAATTTTCTGAATTTTTGAAAATTTCACTTTTTTGTGAAAATATCTACTAAATGAGGGAAAAATATGTATGAGGGTACCCCAGGAGAGTTCCAAATGTGTTTGGGTAGAATATATATCCCACGGGGGTAATATTGAAGAAAGTTGAAAAAAATAAATTTTGGACTTAGTCATTTTTCCAGCATTTGTCAGACTTTCAGAGAGGGGAAATGTTATTGAGCATTCTGATTTCAGTTCCAGAGCGATTCGCCTGATGAGTCTCTGATATTTAGTCGTTTTCAGCCAATTTTCAGAATTTCGAAAATTTCACTTTTTTTGTGAAAATATCCACTAAATGAGGGAATAATATGTGTGAGAGTACGCCAGGAGAGTTACAAATGTGTGTGGGAAGAATATATATCCCACGGGGGTAAAATGGAAAAAAGTTGAAAAAATTTTTTTTTTGGACTTAGTCATTTTTTCTGCATTTGTCAGACTTTCAGAGAGTTGAAATGTCAATGAGCGTTCCGATTTCAGTTCCAGAGCAATTCACCCGATGAGTCTTTGATATTTAGTCGTTTTCAGACAATTTTCTGAATTTTTGAAAATTTCACTTTTTTGTGAAAATATCCACTAAATGAGGGAATAATATGTGTGAGGGTACCCCAGGAGAGTTCCAAATGTGTGTGCGTAGAATATATATATCCCACAGGGGTAAAATTGAAGAAAGTTGAAAAAAATAAATTTTGGACTTAGTCATTTTTCCGGCATTTGTCAGACTTTCAGAGAGGGGAAATGTCATTGAGCGTTCTGATTTCAGTTCCAGAGCGATTCGCCTGATGAGTCTCTGATATTTAGTCATTTTCAGCCAATTTTCAGAATTTTCAAAAATTTTACTTTTTTTGTGAAAATATCCACTAAATGAGGGAATAATATGTGTGAGTATATGCCAGGAGAGTTCCAAATGTGTGTGGGAAGAATATATATCCCACGGGGGTAAAATTGAAAAAAGTTGAAAAAAATTTTTTTGGGGACTTAGTCATTTTTCCTGCATTTGTCAGACTTTCAGAGAGGGGAAATGTCAGTGATCGTTCCGATTTCAGTTCCAGAGCAATTCACCCGATGAGTCTTTGATATTTAGTCGTTTTCAGAGAATTTTCTGAATTTTTAAAAACTTTCACTTTTTTGTGAAAATATTCACTAACTGAGGGAATAATATGTGTGAGGGTACCCCAGGAGAGTTCCAAATGTGTGTGGGTAGAATATATGTATCCCACAGGGCTAAAATTGAAGAAAGTTGAAAAAAATAAATTTTGGACTTAGTCATTTTTCCGGCATTTGTCAGACTTTCAGAGAGGGGAAATGTCATTGAGCGTTCTGATTTCAGTTCCAGAGCAATTCGCCCGATGAGTCTTTGATAGTTAGTCGTTTTCAGACAATTTTCTGAATTTTCGAAAATTTCACTTTTTTGTGAAAATATCCACTAACTCAGGGAATAATATGTGTGAGGGTACGCCAGGAGAGTTCCAAATGTGTGTGGGAAGAATATATATCCCACGGGGGTAAAATTTAAAAAAGTTGAAAAAATTTTTTTTTTGGAATAAGTCATTTTTCCTGCATTTGTCAGACTTTCAGAGAGGGGAAATGTCAGTGAGCGTTCCAATTTCAGTACCAGAGCGATTTGCCCGATGAGTCTCTGATATTTAGTTGTTTTCAGCCAATTTTCAGAATTTTCAAAAATTTCACTTTTTTGTGAAAATATCCACTAACTCAGGGAATAATATGTGTGAGGGTACCCCAGGAGAGTTCCAAATGTGTGTGGGTAGAATATATACATCCCACGGGGGTAAAATTGAAAAAAGTTGAAAAAAATAATTTTTGGACTTAGTCATTTTTCCAGCATTTGTCAGACTTTTAGAGAGGGGAAATGTAAGTGAGCGTTCCGATTTCCGTTACAGAGCGATTCGCCCGATGAGTCTTTGATATTGGGTCGTTTTCAGCCAATTTTCTGAATTTTTGAAAATTTCACTTCTTTGTGAAAATATCCACTAAATGAGGGAATAATATGTGTGAGGGTACGCCAGGAGAGTTCCAAATGTGTGTGGGTAGAATTTATATCCCATGGGGGAAAAATTGAAAAAAGTTGAAAAAAATAAGTTTTGGGCGTAGTCATTTTTCCGGCATTTGTCAGACTTTCAGAGAGGGGAACTGTCATTGAGCGTTCTGATTTCAGTTCCAGAGTGATTAGCCTGATGAGTCTTTTATATTTAGTCGTTTTCAGACAATTTCCTGAATTTTTGAAAATTTCACTTTTTTGTGAAAATATCCACTAAATGAGGGAAAAATATGTATGAGGGTACCCCAGGAGAGTTCCAAATGTGTGTGGGTAGAATATATATATCCCACGGGGGTAAAATTGAAAAAAGTTGAAAAAAATAATTTTTGGACTTAGTCATTTTTCCAGCATTTGTCAGACTTACAGAGAGGGGAAATGTCAGTGAGCGTTCTGATTTCATTTCCAGAGCGATTCGCCTTATGAGTCCTTTATATTTAGTCATTTTCAGCCAATTTTCTAAATTTTTGAAAATTTCACTTTTTTTGTGAAAATATCCACTAAATGAGGGAATAATATGTGTGAGGGTACGCCTGGAGAGTTCCAAATGTGTGTGGGTAGAATATATCCCATGGGGGTAAAATTGAAGAAAGTTGAAAGAAAGAAATTTTGGGCTTAGTCATTTTTCCGGCATTTGTCAGACTTTTAGAGAGGGGAAATGTCATTGAGCGTTCTGATTTCAGTTCCAGAGCGATTCGCCCGATGAGTCCTTGATATTTAGTCGTATTCAGCCAATTTTCTGAATTTTTAAAAATTTCAATTTTTTGTAAAAATATCCACTAAATGAGGGAATAATATGTGTGAGGGTACGCCAGGAGAGTTCCAAATGTGTGTGGGTAGAATATATATCCCACGGGGGTAAAATTGAAAAAAGTTGTAAAAAAATTTTTTTTGGACTTAGTCATTTTTCCAGCATTTGTCAGACTTTCAGAGAGGGGAAATGTAAGTGAGCGTTCCGATTTCCGTTACAGAGGGATTCGCCCAATGAATCTTTGATATTTAGTAGTTTTCAGACAATTTTCTGAATTTTTGAAAATTTCACTTTTTTGTGAAAATATCCACTAAATGAGGGAATAATATGTGTGAGGGTACCCCAGGAGAGTTCCAAATGTGTGTGGGTAGAATATATATATCCCACGGGGGTAAAATTGAAAAAAGTTGAAAGAAATAATTTTTGGACTTAGTCACTTTTCCGGCAATTGTCAGACTTTCAGAGAGGGGAAATGTAAGTGAGCATTCCGATTTCCGTTACAGAGCAATTCGCCCAATGAGTCCTTGATATTTAGTCATTTTCAGCCAATTTTCTGAATTTTTGAAAATGTCACTTTTTTGTGAAAATATCCACTAAATGAGGGAAAAATATGTATGAGGGTACCCCAGGAGAGTTCCAAATGTGTGTATGTAGAATATATACATCCCACGGGGGTAAAATTGAAAAAAGTTGAAAAAAATAATTTTTGGACTTAGTCATTTTTCCAGCATTTGTCAGACTTTTAGAGAGGGGAAATGTAAGTGAGCGTTCCGATTTCCGTTACAGAGCGATTCGCCCGATGAGTCTTTGATATTGAGTCGTTTTCAGCCAATTTTCTGAATTTTTGAAAATTTCACTTCTTTGTGAAAATATCCACTAAATGAGGGAATAAAATGTGTGAGGGTACGCCAGGAGAGTTCCAAATGTTTGTGGGTAGAATTTATATCCCATGGGGGTAAAATTGAAAAAAGTTGAAAAAAATTTTTTTTTGGACTTAGTCATTTTTCCAGCATTTGTCAGACTTTCAGAGAGGGGAAATGTAAGTGAGCGTTCCGATTTCCGTTACAGAGCGATTCGCCCAATGAGTCCTTGATATTGAGTCGTTTTCAGCCTATTTTCTGAATTTTTGAAAATTTCACTTTTTTGTGAAAATATCCATTAAATGAGAGAATAATATGTGTGAGGGTACCCCAGTAGAGTTCCAAATGTGTGTGGGTAGAATATATATATCCCACGGGGATAAAATTGAAGAAAGTTGAAAAAAATAAATTTTGGACTTAGTCATTTTTCTGGCAATTGTCAGACTTTCAGACAGGGGAAATGTAAGTGAGCGTTCCGATTTCCGTTAAAGAGCGATTCGCCCAATGAGTCCTTGATATTTAGTCGTTTTCAGCCAATTTTATGAATTTTTGAAAATGTCATTTTTTTGTGAAAATATCCACTAAATGAGGGAAAAATATGTATGAGGGTACCCCAGGAGAATTCCAAATGTGTGTGGGTAGAATATATATATCCCATGGGGGTAAATTTGAAAAAAGTTGAAAAAAATAATTTTTGGACTTAGTCATTTTTCCGGCGTTCATCAGGCTTTCAGAGAGGGGAAAAGTTATTGAGCGTTCTGATTTCAGTTCCACAGCAATTCGCCCGATGAGACTTTTATATTTAGTCGTTTTCAGACAATTTTCTGAATTTTTGAAAATTTCACTTTTTTGTGAAAATATCCACTAACTGAGGGAATAATATGTGTGAGGGTACCCCAGGAGAGTTCCAAATGTGTGTGGGTAGAATATATATATCCCACAGGGGTAAAATTGAAGAAAGTTGAAAAAAATTAATTTTGGACTTAGTCATTTTTCCGGCATTTGTCAGACTTTCAGAGAGGGGAAATGTCATTGAGCGTTCTGATTTCAGTTCCAGAGCGATTCGCCCGATGAGTCTCTGATATTTAGTTGTTTTCAGCTAATTTTCAGAATTTTCGAAAATTTCACTTTTTTTGTGAAAATATCCACTAAATGAGGGAAAAATATGTATGAGGGTACCCCAGGAGAGTTCCAAATGTGTGTGGGTAGAATATATATATCCCACAGGGGTAAAATTGAAGAAAGTTGAAAAAAATTAATTTTGGACTTAGTCATTTTTCCGGCATTTGTCAGACTTTCAGAGAGAGGAGATGTCAGTGAGCGTTCCGATTTCATTTCCAGAGCGATTTGACCAATGAGTCCTTGATATTTAGTCATTTTCAGCCAATTTTCAGAATTTTTGAAAATTTCACTTTTTTGTGAAAATATCCACTAAATGAGGGAATAATATGTGTGGTTGTACGCCAGGAGAGTTCCAAATGTGTGTGGGTGAATATATATCCCATGGGGTAAAATTGAAAAAAGTTTTAAAAAAATTTTTTTTGGACTTAGTCATTTTTCCGGCGTTTATCAGGCTTTCAGAGAGGGGAAAAGTTATTGAGCGTTCTGATTTCAGTTCCACAGCAATTCGCCCGATGAGTCTTTTCTATTTAGTCGTTTTCAGACAATTTTCTGAATTTTTGAAAATTTCACTTTTTTGTGAAAATATCCACTAAATGAGGGAAAAATATGTATGAGGGTACCCCAGGAGAGTTCCAAATGTGTGTGGGTAGAATATATATCCCACGGGGATAAAATTGAAAAAAGTTGAAAAAAATAATTTTTGGACTTAGTCATTTTTCCGGTATTTGTCATGCTTTCAGAGAGGGGAAATGTCAGTGAGCGTTCCGATTTTATTTCCAGAGCGATTCGACCAATGAGTCCTTGATATTTCGTCATTTTCAACCAATTTTCTGAATTTTTGAAAATTTCACTTTTTTGTGAAAATATCCACTAAATGAGGGAAAAATATGTATGAGGGTACCCCAGGAGAGTTCCAAATGTGTGTGGGTAGAATACATATATCCCATGGGGGTAAAATTGAAAAAAGTTGAAAAAAATAATTTTTGGACTTAGTCATTATTCCGGCGTTTATCAGGCTTTCAGAGAGGGGAAAAGTTATTGAGCGTTCCGATTTCCGTTACGGAGCGATTCGCCCAATGAGTCCTTGATATTTAGTCGTTTTCAGACAATTTTCTGAATTTTTGAAAATTTCACTTTTTTGTGAAAATATCCACTAAATGAGGGAATAATATGTGTGAGGGTACCCCAGGAGAGTTCCAAATGTGTGTGGGTAGAATATATATATCCCACGGGGGTAAAATTGAAAAAAGTTGAAAGAAATAATTTTTGGACTTAGTTATTTTTCCAGCATTTGTCAGACTTTTAGAGAGGGGAAATGTAAGTGAGCGTTCCGATTTTCGTTACAGAGCGATTCGCCCGATGAGTCTTTGATATTGAGTCGTTTTCAGCCAATTTTCTGAATTTTTGAAAATTTCACTTCTTTGTGAAAATATCCACTAAATGAGGGAATAAAATGTGTGAGGGTACGCCAGGAGAGTTCCAAATGTGTGTGGGTAGAATTTATATCCCATGGGGGTAAAATTGAAAAAAGTTGAAAAAAATTTTTTTTTGGACTTAGTCATTTTTCCAGCATTTGTCAGACTTTCAGAGAGGGGAAATGTAAGTGAGCGTTCCGATTTCCGTTACAGAGCGATTCGCCCAATGAGTCCTTGATATTTTGTCATTTTCAGCCAATTTTCTGAATTTTTGAAAATGTCACTTTTTTGTGAAAATATCCACTCAATGAGGGAAAAATATGTATGAGGGTACCCAGGAGAGTTCCAAATGTGTGTGGGTAGAATGTATATCCCACGGGGGTAAAATTGAAAAAAGTTGAAAAAAAATTTATTTTTTTGGACTTAGTCATTTTTCCGGCGTTTATCAGTCTTTCAGAGAATGGAAATGTCATTGAGCATTTTGATTTCAGTTCCAGAGCAATTCGCCCGATGAGTCCTTGATATTGAGTCGTTTTCAGCCTATTTTCTGAATTTTTGAAAATTTCACTTTTTTGTGAAAATATCCATTAAATGAGGGAATAATATGTGTGAGGGTACCCCAGGAGAGTTCCAAATGTGTGTGGGTAGAATATATATATCCCACGGGGGTAAAATTGAAGAAAGTTGAAAAAAATAAATTTTGGACTTAGTCATTTTTCTGGCAATTGTCAGACTTTCAGACAGGGGAAATGTAAGTGAGCGTTCCGATTTCCGTTAAAGAGCGATTCGCCCAATGAGTCCTTGATATTTAGTCGTTTTCAGCCAATTTTATGAATTTTTGAAAATGTCATTTTTTTGTGAAAATATCCACTAAATGAGGGAAAAATATGTATGAGGGTACCCCAGGAGAATTCCAAATGTGTGTGGGTAGAATATATATAACCCATGGGGGTAAATTTGAAAAAAGTTGAAAAAAATAATTTTTGGACTTAGTCATTTTTCCGGCGTTCATCAGGCTTTCAGAGAGGGGAAAAGTTATTGAGCGTTCTGATTTCAGTTCCACAGCAATTCGCCCGATGAGCCTTTTATATTTAGTCGTTTTCAGACAATTTTCTGAATTTTCGAAAATTTCACTTTTTTTGTGAAAATATCCACTAAATGAGGGAAAAATATGTATGAGGGTACCCCAGGAGAGTTCCAAATGTGTGTGGGTAGAATATATATATCCCACAGGGGTAAAATTGAAGAAAGTTGAAAAAAATTAATTTTGGACTTAGTCATTTTTCCGGCATTTGTCAGACTTTCAGAGAGAGGAGATGTCAGTGAGCGTTCCGATTTCATTTCCAGAGCGATTTGACCAATGAGTCCTTGATATTTAGTCATTTTCAGCCAATTTTCAGAATTTTTGAAAATTTCACTTTTTTGTGAAAATATCCACTAAATGAGGGAATAATATGTGTGGTTGTACGCCAGGAGAGTTCCAAATGTGTGTGGGTGAATATATATCCCATGGGGTAAAATTGAAAAAAGTTTTAAAAAAATTTTTTTTGGACTTAGTCATTTTTCCGGCGTTTATCAGGCTTTCAGAGAGGGGAAAAGTTATTGAGCGTTCTGATTTCAGTTCCACAGCAATTCGCCCGATGAGTCTTTTCTATTTAGTCGTTTTCAGACAATTTTCTGAATTTTTGAAAATTTCACTTTTTTGTGAAAATATCCACTAAATGAGGGAAAAATATGTATGAGGGTACCCCAGGAGAGTTCCAAATGTGTGTGGGTAGAATATATATCCCACGGGGATAAAATTGAAAAAAGTTGAAAAAAATAATTTTTGGACTTAGTCATTTTTCCGGTATTTGTCATGCTTTCAGAGAGGGGAAATGTCAGTGAGCGTTCCGATTTTATTTCCAGAGCGATTCGACCAATGAGTCCTTGATATTTAGTCATTTTCAACCAATTTTCTGAATTTTTGAAAATTTCACTTTTTTGTGAAAATATCCACTAAATGAGGGAAAAATATGTATGAGGGTACCCCAGGAGAGTTCCAAATGTGTGTGGGTAGAATACATATATCCCATGGGGGTAAAATTGAAAAAAGTTGAAAAAAATAATTTTTGGACTTAGTCATTATTCCGGCGTTTATCAGGCTTTCAGAGAGGGGAAAAGTTATTGAGCGTTCCGATTTCCGTTACGGAGCGATTCGCCCAATGAGTCCTTGATATTTAGTCGTTTTCAGACAATTTTCTGAATTTTTGAAAATTTCACTTTTTTGTGAAAATATCCACTAAATGAGGGAATAATATGTGTGAGGGTACCCCAGGAGAGTTCCAAATGTGTGTGGGTAGAATATATATATCCCACGGGGGTAAAATTGAAAAAAGTTGAAAGAAATAATTTTTGGACTTAGTTATTTTTCCAGCATTTGTCAGACTTTTAGAGAGGGGAAATGTAAGTGAGCGTTCCGATTTTCGTTACAGAGCGATTCGCCCGATGAGTCTTTGATATTGAGTCGTTTTCAGCCAATTTTCTGAATTTTTGAAAATTTCACTTCTTTGTGAAAATATCCACTAAATGAGGGAATAAAATGTGTGAGGGTACGCCAGGAGAGTTCCAAATGTGTGTGGGTAGAATTTATATCCCATGGGGGTAAAATTGAAAAAAGTTGAAAAAAATTTTTTTTTGGACTTAGTCATTTTTCCAGCATTTGTCAGACTTTCAGAGAGGGGAAATGTAAGTGAGCGTTCCGATTTCCGTTACAGAGCGATTCGCCCAATGAGTCCTTGATATTTTGTCATTTTCAGCCAATTTTCTGAATTTTTGAAAATGTCACTTTTTTGTGAAAATATCCACTCAATGAGGGAAAAATATGTATGAGGGTACCCAGGAGAGTTCCAAATGTGTGTGGGTAGAATGTATATCCCACGGGGGTAAAATTGAAAAAAGTTGAAAAAAAATTTATTTTTTTGGACTTAGTCATTTTTCCGGCGTTTATCAGTCTTTCAGAGAATGGAAATGTCATTGAGCATTTTGATTTCAGTTCCAGAGCAATTCGCCCGATGAGTCCTTGATATTGAGTCGTTTTCAGCCTATTTTCTGAATTTTTGAAAATTTCACTTTTTTGTGAAAATATCCATTAAATGAGGGAATAATATGTGTGAGGGTACCCCAGGAGAGTTCCAAATGTGTGTGGGTAGAATATATATATCCCACGGGGGTAAAATTGAAGAAAGTTGAAAAAAATAAATTTTGGACTTAGTCATTTTTCTGGCAATTGTCAGACTTTCAGACAGGGGAAATGTAAGTGAGCGTTCCGATTTCCGTTAAAGAGCGATTCGCCCAATGAGTCCTTGATATTTAGTCGTTTTCAGCCAATTTTATGAATTTTTGAAAATGTCATTTTTTTGTGAAAATATCCACTAAATGAGGGAAAAATATGTATGAGGGTACCCCAGGAGAATTCCAAATGTGTGTGGGTAGAATATATATAACCCATGGGGGTAAATTTGAAAAAAGTTGAAAAAAATAATTTTTGGACTTAGTCATTTTTCCGGCGTTCATCAGGCTTTCAGAGAGGGGAAAAGTTATTGAGCGTTCTGATTTCAGTTCCACAGCAATTCGCCCGATGAGCCTTTTATATTTAGTCGTTTTCAGACAATTTTCTGAATTTTTGAAAATTTCACTTTTTTGTGAAAATATCCACTAACTGAGGGAATAATATGTGTGAGGGTACCCCAGGAGAGTTCCAAATGTGTGTGGGTAGAATATATATATCCCACAGGGGTAAAATTGAAGAAAGTTGAAAAAAATAAATTTTGGACTTAGTCATTTTTCCGGCATTTGTCAGACTTTCAGAGAGGGGAAATGTCATTGAGCGTTCTGATTTCAGTTCCAGAGCGATTCGCCCGATGAGTCTCTGATATTTAGTTGTTTTCAGCCAATTTTCAGAATTTTCGAAAATTTCACTTTTTTGTGAAAATATTCACTAAATGAGGGAATAATATGTGTGAGGGTATGCCAGGAGAGTTCCAAATGTGTGTGGGAAGAATATATATCCCACAGGGGTAAAATTGAAAAAAGTTGATAAATTTTTTTTTTTGGACTTAGTCATTTTTCCGCCATTTGTCAGACTTTCAGAGAGGGGAACTGTCATTGAGCGTTCTGATTTCAGTTCCAGAGCGATTCACCCGATGAGTCTTTTATATTTAGTCGTTTTCAGACAATTTTCTGAATTTTTGAAAATTTCACTTTTTTGTGAAATTATCCACTAAATGAGGGAAAAATATGTATGAGAGTACCCCAGGAGAGTTCCATATGTGTGTGGGTAGAATATATATCCCACGGGGGTAAAATTGAAAAAAGTTGAAAAAAATAATTTTTGGACTTAGTCATTTTTCTGGCATTTGTCAGACTTTCAGAGAGAGGAGATGTCAGTGAGCGTTCCGATTTCATTTCCAGAGCGATTTGACCAATGAGTCCTTGATATTTAGTCATTTTCAGCCAATTTTCAGAATTTTTGAAAATTTCACTTTTTTGTGAAAATATCCACTAAATGAGGGAATAATATGTGTGGGTGTACGCCAGGAGAGTTCCAAATGTGTGTGGGTGAATATATATCCCATGGGGTAAAATTGAAAAAAGTTTTAAAAAAATTTTTTTTGGAGTTAGTCATTTTTCCGGCGTTTATCAGGCTTTCAGAGAGGGGAAAAGTTATTGAGCGTTCTGATTTCAGTTCCACAGCAATTCGCCCGATGAGTCTTTTTTATTTAGTCGTTTTCAGACAATTTTCTGAATTTTTGAAAATTTCACTTTTTTGTGAAAATATCCACTAAATGAGGGAAAAATATGTATGAGGGTACCCCAGGAGAGTTCCAAATGTGTGTGGGTAGAATATATATCCCACGGGGGTAAAATTGAAAAAAGTTGAAAAAAATAATTTTTGGACTTAGTCATTTTTCCGGCATTTGTCATGCTTTCAGAGAGGGGAAATGTCAGTGAGCGTTCCGATTTTATTTCCAGAGCGATTCGACCAATGAGTCCTTGATATTTAGTCATTTTCAACCAATTTTCTAAATTTTTGAAAATTTCACTTTTTTGTGAAAATATCCACTAAATGAGGGAAAAATATGTATGAGGGTACCCCAGGAGAATTCCAAATGTGTGTGGGCAGAATATATATATCCCATGGGGGTAAAATTGAAAAAAGTTGAAAAAAATAATTTTTGGACTTAGTCATTATTCCGGCATTTATCAGGCTTTCAGAGAGGGGAAAAGTTATTGAGCGTTCTAATTTAAGTTCCACAGCAATTCGCCCGATGAGTCTTTTATATTTAGTCGTTTTCAGACAATTTTCTGAATTTTTGAAAATTTCACTTTTTTGTGAAATTATCCACTAACTGAGGGAATAATATGTGTGAGGGTACCCCAGGAGAGTTCCAAATGTGTGTGGGTAGAATATATATATCCCACAGGGGTAAAATTGAAGAAAGTTGAAAAAAATAAATTTTGGACTTAGTCATTTTTCCGGCATTTGTCAGACTTTCAGAGAGAGGAGATGTCAGTGAGCATTCCGATTTCATTTCCAGAGCGATTTGACCAATGAGTCCTTGATATTTAGTCATTTTCAGACAATTTTCAGAATTTTTGAAAATTTCACTTTTTTGTGAAAATATCCACTAAATGAGGGAATAATATGTGTGGGTGTACGCCAGGAGAGTTCCAAATGTGTGTGGGTGAATATATATCCCATGGGGTAAAATTGAAAAAAGTTTTAAAAAATTTTTTTTTGGACTTAGTCATTTTTCCGGCGTTTATCAGGCTTTCAGAGAGGGGAAAAGTTATTGAGCGTTCTGATTTCAGTTCCACAGCAATTCGCCCGATGAGTCTTTTCTATTTAGTCGTTTTCAGACAATTTTCTGAATTTTTGAAAATTTCACTTTTTTGTGAAAATATCCACTAAATGAGGGAAAAATATGTATGAGGGTACCCCAGGAGAGTTCCAAATGTGTGTGGGTAGAATATATATCCCACGGGGGTAAAATTGAAAAAAGTTGAAAAAAATAATTTTTGGACTTAGTCATTTTTCCGGCATTTGTCATGCTTTCAGAGAGGGGAAATGTCAGTGAGCGTTCCGATTTTATTTCCAGAGCGATTCGACCAATGAGTCCTTGATATTTAGTCATTTTCAACCAATTTTCTAAATTTTTGAAAATTTCACTTTTTTGTGAAAATATCCACTAAATGAGGGAAAAATATGTATGAGGGTACCCCAGGAGAATTCCAAATGTGTGTGGGCAGAATATATATATCCCATGGGGGTAAAATTGAAAAAAGTTGAAAAAAATAATTTTTGGACTTAGTCATTATTCCGGCATTTATCAGGCTTTCAGAGAGGGGAAAAGTTATTGAGCGTTCTAATTTAAGTTCCACAGCAATTCGCCCGATGAGTCTTTTATATTTAGTCGTTTTCAGACAATTTTCTGAATTTTTGAAAATTTCACTTTTTTGTGAAATTATCCACTAACTGAGGGAATAATATGTGTGAGGGTACCCCAGGAGAGTTCCAAATGTGTGTGGGTAGAATATATATATCCCACAGGGGTAAAATTTAAGAAAGTTGAAAAAAATAAATTTTGGACTTAGTCATTTTTCCGGCATTTGTCAGACTTTCAGAGAGGGGAAATGTCATTGAGCGTTCTGATTTCAGCTCCAGAGCGATTCGCCCGATGAGTCTCTGATATTTAGTTGTTTTCAGCCAATTTTCAGAATTTTCGAAAATTTCACTTTTTTGTGAAAATATTCACTAAATGAGGGAATAATATGTGTGAGGGTATGCCAGGAGAGTTCCAAATGTGTGTGGGAAGAATATATATCCCACAGGGGTAAAATTGAAAAAAGTTGATAAATTTTTTTTTTTGGACTTAGTCATTTTTCCGCCATTTGTCAGACTTTCAGAGAGGGGAACTGTCATTGAGCGTTCTGATTTCAGTTCCAGAGCGATTCGCCCGATGAGTCTTTTATATTTAGTCGTTTTCAGACAATTTTCTGAATTTTTGAAAATTTCACTTTTTTGTGAAATTATCCACTAAATGAGGGAAAAATATGTATGAGAGTACCCCAGGAGAGTTCCATATGTGTGTGGGTAGAATATATATCCCACGGGGGTAAAATTGAAAAAAGTTGAAAAAAATAATTTTTGGACTTAGTCATTTTTCCGGCATTTGTCAGACTTTCAGAGAGGGGAAATGTCAGTGAGCGTTCCGATTTTATTTCCAGAGCGATTCGACCAATGAGTCCTTGATATTTAGTCATTTTCAACCAATTTTCTAAATTTTTGAAAATTTCACTTTTTTGTGAAAATATCCACTAAATGAGGGAAAAATATGTATGAGGGTACCCCAGGAGAATTCCAAATGTGTGTGGGCAGAATATATATATCCCATGGGGGTAAAATTGAAAAAAGTTGAAAAAAATAATTTTTGGACTTAGTCATTATTCCGGCATTTATCAGGCTTTCAGAGAGGGGAAAAGTTATTGAGCGTTCTAATTTAAGTTCCACAGCAATTCGCCCAATGAGTCTTTTATATTTAGTCGTTTTCAGACAATTTTCTGAATTTTTGAAAATTTCACTTTTTTGTGAAATTATCCACTAACTGAGGGAATAATATGTGTGAGGGTACCCCAGGAGAGTTCCAAATGTGTGTGGGTAGAATATATATATCCCACAGGGGTAAAATTGAAGAAAGTTGAAAAAAATAAATTTTGGACTTAGTCATTTTTCCGGCATTTGTCAGACTTTCAGAGAGGGGAAATGTCATTGAGCGTTCTGATTTCAGTTCCAGAGCGATTCGCCCGATGAGTCTCTGATATTTAGTTGTTTTCAGCCAATTTTCAGAATTTTCGAAAATTTCACTTTTTTGTGAAAATATTCACTAAATGAGGGAATAATATGTGTGAGGGTATGCCAGGAGAGTTCCAAATGTGTGTGGGAAGAATATATATCCCACAGGGGTAAAATTGAAAAAAGTTGATAAATTTTTTTTTTTGGACTTAGTCATTTTTCCGCCATTTGTCAGACTTTCAGAGAGGGGAAAAGTTATTGAGCGTTCTGATTTCAGTTCCAGAGCGATTCGCCCAATGAGTACTTGATATTTAGTCGTTTTCAGCCAATTTTCTGAATTTTTAAAAATTTCACATTTTTGTGAAAGTATCCACTAAATGAGGGAAAAATATGTATGAGGGTACCCCAGGAGAGTTCCAAATGTGTGTGGGTAGAATATATATCCCACGGGGGTAAAATTGAAAAAAGTTGAAAAAAATAATTTTTGGACTTAGTCATTTTTCCGGAATTTGTCAGACTTTCAGAGAGAGGAAATGTCAGTGAGCGTTCCGATTTCATTTCCAGAGCGATTTGACCAATGAGTCCTTGATATTTAGTCATTTTCAGACAATTTTCAGAATTTTTGAAAATTTCACTTTTTTGTGAAAATATCCACTAAATGAGGGAAAAATATGTATGAGGGTACCCCAGGAGAGTTCCAAATGTGTGTGGGTAGAATATATATCCCACGGGGGTAAAATTGAAAAAAGTTGAAAAAAATAATTTTTGGACTTAGTCATTTTTCCGGCATTTGTCATGCTTTCAGAGAGGGGAAATGTCAGTGAGCGTTCCGATTTTATTTCCAGAGCGATTCGACCAATGAGTCCTTGATATTTAGTCATTTTCAGCCAATTTTCTGAATTTTTGAAAATTTCACTTTTTTTTGAAAATATCCACTAAATGAGGGAATAATATGTGTGAGGGAATGATATGTGTGAGGGTATGCCAGGAGAGTCCCAAATGTGTGTGGGTAGAATATATATCCCACGGGGGTAAAATTGAAAAAAGTTGAAAATTTTTTTTTTTTGGACTTAGTCATTTTTCCGGCATTTGTCAGACTTTCAGGGAGGGGAACTGTCATTGAGCGTTCTGATTTCAGTTCCAGAGCGATTCGCCCGATGAGTCTTTTATATTGAGTCGTTTTCAGCCAATTTTCTGAATTTTTGAAAATTTCACTTTTTTGTGAAAATATCCACTAAGTGAGGGAAAAATATGTATGACGGTACCCCAGGAGATCTCCAAATGTGTGTGGGTAGAAAATATATATCCCACGGGGGTAAAGTTGAAGAAAGTTGAAAAAAAAAAAATTTTGGACTTAGTCATTTTTCCGCCATTTGTCAGACTTTCAGAGAGAGGATATGTAAGCGAGCGTTCTGATTTCAGTTCCAGAGCGATTCGCCCAATGAGTACTTGATATTGAGTCGTTTTCAGCCAATTTTCTGAATTTTTGAAAATTTCACTTTTTTGTGGAAATATCCACTAAATAAGGGAATAATATGTATGAGGATAACCCAGGAGAGCTCCAAATGTGTGTGGGTAGAATATATATCCCACGGGGGTAAAATTGAAAGAAGTTGAAAACAATTTTTTTTTTGGACTTAGTCATTTTTCCGGCATTTGTCAGACTTTCACAGAGGGGAAATGTCAGTGAGCATTCCGATTTCAGTTCCAGAGCAATTCGCCTGATGAGTCTTTGATATTTAGTAGTTTTCAGACAATTTTCTGAATTTTTGAAAATTTCACTTTTTTGTGAAAATATCCACTAAATGAGGGAATAATATGTGTGAGGGTATGCCAGGAGAGTTCCAAATGTGTGTGGGTAGAATATATATCCCACGGGGGTAAAATTGAAAAAAGTTGAAAAAAAATTTTTTTGGACTTAGTCATTTTTCCGGCGTTTCTTAGACTTTCAGTGAGGGGAAATGTAAGTGAGCGTTCCGATTTCAGTTCCAGAGCAATTCGCCCAGTGAGTCTTTGATATTTAGTCGTTTTCAGACAATTTTCTGAATTTTTGAAACTTTCACTTTTTTTTGTGAAAATATCCACTAAATGAGGGAATAATATGTGTGAGGGTACCCCAGGAGAGTTCCAAATGTGTGTGGGTAGAATATATATCCCACGGGGGTAAAATTGAAAGAAGTTGAAAACAATTTTTTTTTTGGACTTAGTCATTTTTCCGGCATTTGTCAGACTTTCACAGAGGGGAAATGTCAGTGAGCATTCCGATTTCAGTTCCAGAGCAATTCGCCTGATGAGTCTTTGATATTTAGTCGTTTTCAGACAATTTTCAGAATTTTTGAAAATTTCACTTTTTTGTGAAAATATCCACTAAATGAGGGAATAATATGTGTGAGGGTACGCCAGGAGAGTTCCAAATGTGTGTGGGTAGAATATATATCCCACGGGGGTAAAATTGAAGAAAGTTGAAAAAAATTAATTTTGGACTTAGTCATTTTTCTGGCGTTTATCAGGTTTTCAGAGAGGGGAAAAGTTATTGATCTTTCTGATTTCAGTTCCACAGCAATTCGCCCGATGAGTCTTTTATATTTAGTCGTTTTCAGACAATTTTCAGAATTTTTGAAAATTTCTCTTTTTTGTGAAAATATCCACTAAATGAGGGAATAATATGTGTGAGGGTACCCCAGGAGAGTTCCAAATGTGTGTGGGTAGAATATATATATCCCAGGGGGGTAAAATTTAAGAAAGTTGAAAAAAATTAATTTTGGACTTAGTCATTTTTCCGGCATTTGTCAGACTTTCAGAAAGGTGAAATGTCAGTGAACGTTCCGATTTCATTTCCAGAGCGATTCGCCCGATGAGTCTTTGATATTTTGTCGTTTTCAGGCAATTTTCTCAATATTTGAAAATTTCACTTTTTTTGTGAAAATATCCACTAAATGAGGGAATAATATGTGTGAGGGTGCCCCAGGAGAGTTCCAAATGTGTGTGGGTAGAATATATATCCCACGGGGGTAAAATTGAAAAAAGTTGAAAAAAATAATTTATGGACTTAGTCATTTTTCCGGCGTTTCTTAGACTTTCAGTGAGGGGAAATGTAAGTGAGTGTTGCGATTTCAGTTCCAGAGTGATTCGCCCAATGAGTCCTTGATATTTAGTTCTTTTCAGACAATTTTCAGAATTTTTGAAACTTTCACTTTTTTGTGAAAATATCCACCAAATGAGGGAATAATATGTGTGAGGGTACCCCAGGAGAGTTCCAAATGTGTGTGGGTAGAATACATATCCCACGGGGGTAAAATTGAAAGAAGTTGAAAACAATTTTTTTTTTGGACTTAGTCATTTTTCCGGCGTTTATCAGACTTTCAGAGAGGGGAAAAGTTATTGAGCTTTCTGATTTCAGTTCCACAGCAATTCGCCCGATGAGTCTTTTATATTTAGTCGTTTTCAGACAATTTTCTGAATTTTTGAAAATTTCACTTTTTTGTGAAAATATCCACTAAATGAGGGAATAATATGTGAGAGGGTACGACAAGAGAGTTCCAAACAAATTTGGGTAGAATATATATCCCACGGGGGTAAAATTGAAAAAAGTAAAAAAAAAATAATTTTTGGACTTAGTTATTTTTCCGGCGTTTCTTAGACTTTCAGAGAGGGAAAATGTAAGTGAGTGTTCCGATTTCAGTTCCAGAGCGATTCGCCCAATGAGTCCTTGATATTTAGTTGTTTTCAGCCAATTTTCAGAATTTTTGAAAATATCACTTTTTTGTGAAAATATCCACTAAATGAGGGAAAAATATGTGTGAGGGTACGCCATGAGAGTTCCAAATGTGTGTGGGTAGAATATGTTTCCCACGGGGGTAAAATTGAAAAAAGTTGAAAATTTTTTTTTTTTGGACTTAGTCATATTTCCGGCATTTGTCAGACTTTCAGAGAGGGGAAATGTCAGTGAGCATTCCGATTTCAGTTACAGAGCGATTCGCCCAATGAGTCTTTGATATTTAGTCATTTTCAGCCAATTTTCTGAATTTTTGAAAATTTCACTTTTTTGTAAAAATATCGACTAAATGAGGGAATAATATGTCTGAGGGTATGACAGGAGAGTTCCAAATGTGTGTGGGTATAATATATATCCCACGGGGGTAAAATTGAAAAAAGTTTTAAAAAAATTTTTTTGGACTTAGTCATTTTTCCGTGGTTTATCAGACTTTCAGAGAGGGGAAAAGTTATTGAGCGTTCTGATTTCAGTTCCAGAGCAATTCGCCCGATGAGTCTTTGATATTTAGTTGTTTTCAGACAATTTTCTGAATTTTTGAAAATTTCACTTTTTTGTGAAATTATCCACTAAATGAGGGAATAATATGTGTGAGGGTACCCCAGGAGAGTTCCAAATGTGTGTGGGTATAATATATATCCCACGGGGGTAAAATTGAAAAAAGTTGAAAAAAATAATTTTTGGACTTAGTCATTTTTCCGGCGTTTATCAGGTTTTCAGAGAGGGGAAAAGTTATTGATCTTTCTGATTTCAGTTCCACAGCAATTCGCCCGATGAGTCTTTTATATTTAGTCGTTTTCAGACAATTTTCTGAATTTTTGAAAATGTCACTTTTTTGTGAAAATATCCACTAAATGAGGGAATAATATGTGTGAGGGTACCCCAGGAGAGTTCCAAATGTGTGTGGGTAGAAAATATATATCCCAGGGGGGTAAAATTTAAGAAAGTTGAAAAAAATTAATTTTGGACTTAGTCATTTTTCCGGCATTTATCAGACTTTCAGAAAGGTGAAATGTCAGTGAACGTTCCGATTTCATTTCCAGAGCGATTCGCCCGATGAGTCTTTGATATTTTGTCGTTTTCAGCCAATTTTCTCAATTTTTGAAAATTTCACTTTTTTTGTGAAAATGTCCACTAAATGAGGGAATAATATGTGTGAGGGTGCCCCAGGAGAGTTCCAAATGTGTGTGGGTATAATATATATCCCACGGGGGTAAAATTGAAAAAAGTTGAAAAAAATAATTTATGGACTTAGTCATTTTTCCGGCGTTTCTTAGACTTTCAGTGAGGGGAAATGTAAGTGAGCGTTCCGATTTCAGTTCCAGAGCGATTCGCCCAATGAGTCCTTGATATTTAGATCTTTTCAGACAATTTTCTGAATTTTTGAAAATATCACTTTTTTGTGAAAATATCCACTAAATGAGGGAATAATATGTGTGAGGGTATGCCAGGAGAGTTCCAAATGTGTGTGGGTAGAATATATATACTACGGGGGTAAAATTGAAAAAAGTTGAAAAAAAAATTTTTTTGGACGTAGTCATTTTTCCGGCGTTTATCAGACTTTCAGAGAGGGGAAAATTTATTGAGCGTTCAGATTTCAGTTCCAGAGCAATTCGCCCGATGAGTCTTTGATATTTAGTCGTTTTCAGACAATTTTCAGAATTTTTGAAAATTTCACTTTTTTGTGAAAATATCCACTAAATGAGGGAATAATATGTGTGAGGATACCACAGGAGAGTTCCAAATGTTTGTGGGTAGAATATATATATCCCACGGGGGTAAAATTGAAGAAAGTTGAAAAAAATAAATTATGGATTTAGTCATTTTTCCGGCATATGTCAGACTTTCAGAGAGATGAAATGTCAGTGAGCGTTCCGATTTCATTTGCAGAGCGATTCGCCCAATGAGTCCTTGATATTTAGTCGTTTTCAGCCAATTTTCAGAATTTTTGAATATTTCACTTTTTTGTGAAAATATCCAATAAATGAGGGAATAATATGTGTGAGGGTATGCCAGGAAAGTTCCAAATGTGTGTGGGTAGAATATACATATCCCACGGGGGTAATATTGAAGAAAGTTGAAAAAAATTTTTTGGGGACTTAGTCATTTTTCCGGCGCTTATCAGACTTTCAGAGAGGGGAAATGTCAGTGAGCATTCCGATTTCATTTCCAGAGCCATTCGCCCGAAGAGTCTTAGATATTTAGTCGTTTTCAGACAATTTTCAGAATTTTTGAAAATATCACTTTTTTGTGAAAATATCCACTAAATGAGGGAATATTATGTGTGAGGGTACGCCAGGAGAGTTCCAAATGTGTGTGAGTAGAATATATTTCCCACGGGGGTAAAATTTAAAAAAGTTGAAAAAAATTTTTTTTTTTACTTAGTCATTTTTCCGCCATTTGTCAGACTTTCACAGAGGGGAAATGTCAGTGAGCGTTTCGATTTCAGTCCCAGAGCAATTCGCCTGATGAGTCTTTGATATATAGTCGTTTTCAGACAATTTTCAGAATTTTTGAAAATTGCTCTGTTTTTGTGAAAATATCCACTAAATGAGGGAATAATATGTGTGAGGGTACCCCAGGAGAGTTCCAAATGTGTGTGGGTAGAATATATATCCCACGGGGGTAAAATTGAAAAAAGTTGAAAAAAATTATTTTTGGACTTAGTCATTTTTCCGGCGTTTATCAGACTTTAAGAGAGGGGAAAAGTTATTGAGCTTTCTGATTTCAGTTCCAGAGCAATTCGCCTGATGAGTCCTTGATATTTAGCTGTTTTCAGACAATTTTCAGAATTTTTGAAAATTTCACTTTTTTGTGAAAATATCCACTAAATGAGGGAATAATATGTGTGAGGGTACGCCAGGAGAGGTCCAAATGTGTGTGGGTAGAATATATATCCCATGGGGGTAAAATTGAAAAATGTTTAAAAAAATTTTTTTTGGGACTTAGTCATTTTTCCGGCGCTTATCAGACTTTCAGAGAGGGTAAATGTCAGTGAGCATTCCGATTTCATTTCCAGAGCCATTCGCCCGATGTGTCTTTGATATTTAGTCGTTTTCAGACAATTTTCAGAATTTTTGAAAATTTCACTTTTTTGTGAAAATATCCACTAAATGAGGGAATAATATGTGTGAGGGTACGACAGGAGAGTTCCAAATGTGTGTGGGTAGAATATATATCCCACGGGGGTAAAATTGAAAAAAGTTGAAAAAAATAATTTTTGGACTTAGTCATTTTTCCGGCGTTTATCAGACTTTCAGAGAGGGGAAAAGTTATTGAGCGTTCTGATTTCAGTTCCAGAGCAATTCGCCCGATGAGTCTTTGATATTTAGTCGTTTTCAGACAATTTTCAGAATTTTTGAAAATTTCACTTTTTTGTGAAAATATCCACTAAATGAGGGAATAATATGTGTGAGGATACCCCAGGAGAGTTCCAAATGTTTGTGGGTAGAATATATATATCCCACGGGGGTAAAATTGAAGAAAGTTGAAAAAAATAAATTATGGACTTAGTCATTTTTCCGGCATATGTCAGACTTTCAGAGAGATGAAATGTCAGTGAGCGTTCCGATTTCATTTCCAGAGCGATTCGCCCAATGAGTCCTTGATATTTAGTCGTTTTCAGCCAATTTTCAGAATTTTTGAAAATTTCACTTTTTTATGAAAATATCCAATAAATGAGGGAATAATATGTGTGAGGGTATGCCAGGAGAGTTCCAAATGTGTGTGGGTAGAATATACATATCCCACGGGGGTAAAATTGAAAAAAGTTGAAAAAAAATTTTTTTTGGACTTAGTCATTTTTCCGGCGCTTATCAGACTTTCAGAGAGGGGAAATGTCATTGAGCGTTCTGATTTCAGTTCAGAGCGATTCGCCCGATGAGTCTTTGATATTTAGTCGTTTTCAGCCAAATTTCAGAATTTTTGAAAATTTCACTTTTTTGTGAAAATATCCACTAAATGAGGGAATAATATGTGTGAGGGTACGCCAGGAGAGTTCCAAATGTGTGTGGGTAGAATATATATCCCACGGGGGTAAAATTGAAAAAAGTTGAAAAAAACATTTTTTTGGACTTAGTCATTTTTCCGGCGTTTATCAGATTTTCAGAGAGGGGAAATGTTATTGTGCGTTCTGATTTCAGTTCCAGAGCGATTCGTCCGATGAGTCTTTGATATTTAGTCGTTTTCAGCCAATTTTCTGAATTTTTGAAAATTTCACTTTTTTGTGAAAATATCCACTAAATGAGGGAATAATATGTGTGAGGGTACCCCAGGAGAGTTCCAAATGTATTTGGGTAGAATATATATCCCACGGGGGTAAAATTGAAAAAAGTTGAAAAAAAATTTTTTTTGGACTTAGTCATTTTTCCGGCGCTTATCAGACTTTCAGAGAGGGGAAATGTCATTGAGCGTTCTGATTTCAGTTCCAGAGCGATTCGCCCGATGAGTCTTTGATATTTAGTCGTTTTCAGCCAATTTTCAGAATTTTTGAAAATTTCACTTTTTTGTGAAAATATCCACTAAATGAGGAAATAATATGTGTGAGGGTACTCCAGGAGAGTTCCAAATGTGTGTGGGTAGAATATATATCCCACGGGAGTAAAATTGAAAAAATAAAAAATATATATTTTTTTGGACTTAGTCATTTTTCCGGCATTTGTCAGACTTTCAGAGAGGGGAAATGTCAGTGAGCGTTCCAATTTCATTTCCAGAGCGATTCGCCCAATGAGTCCTTGATATTTAGTCGTTTTCAGCCAATTTTCTGAATTTTTGAAAATTCTCCCTGTTTTGTGAAAATATCCACTAAATGAGGGAATAATATTTGGAGGGTACCCCAGGAGAGTTCCAAATGTGTTTGCGTAGAATATATATCCCACGGGGGTAAAATTGAAAAAAGTTAAAAAAAAATTTTTTTTGGACTTAGTCATTTTTCCGGCGTTTCTGAGAATTTCAGAGAGGGGAAATGTCAGTGAGCGTTCTGATTTCATTTCCAGAGCGATTCGTCCGATGAGTCTTTGATATTTTGTCGTTTTCAGCCAATTTTCTCAATTTTTAAAAATTTCACTTTTTTGTGAAAATATCCACTAAATGAGGGAATAATATGTGTGAGGGTACGCCAGGAGAGTTCCAAATGTGTGTGGGTAAAATATATATCCCACGGGGGTAAAATTGAAAAAAGTTGAAAAAAATAATTTTTGGACTTAGTCATTTTTCCTGCATTTGTCAGAGATTCAGAGAGGGGAAATGTCAGTGAGCGTTCCGATTTCAGTTCCAGAGCAATTCACCCGATGAGTCTTTGATATTTAGTCGTTTTCAGACAATTTTCTGAATTTTTGAAAATTTCACTTTTTTGTGAAAATATCCACTAACTGAGGGAATAATATGTGTGAGGGTACCCCAGGAGAGTTCCAAATGTGTGTGGGTAGAATATATATATCCCATTGTCGTAAAATTTAAAAAAGTTGAAAAAAATAATTTTTGGACTTTGTCATTTTTCCGGCATTTGTCAGACTTTCAGAGAGGGGAA
This sequence comes from Phyllobates terribilis, assembly GCF_046119375.1. Lineage (NCBI taxonomy): Eukaryota > Metazoa > Chordata > Amphibia > Anura > Dendrobatidae > Phyllobates > Phyllobates terribilis. The sequence goes on from NW_027363256.1 coordinate 687,661, forward strand.
AAGTCAGTGAGCGTTCCGATTTCATTTCCAGAGCGATTCGCCCAATGAGTCCTTGATATTTAGTCATTTTCAGCCAATTTTCTGAATTTTTGAAAATTTCACTTTTTTGTGAAAATATCCACTAAATGAGGGAATAATATGTGTGAGGGTACCCCAGCAGAGTTCAAAATGTGTGTGTGTAGAATATATATATCCCACAGGGGTAAAATTGAAGAAAGTTGAAAAAAATAATTTTTGGACTTAGTCAATTTTCTGGCATTTCTCACACTTTCAGAGAGGGGAAATGTCAGTGCGAGTTCCGATTTCATTTCCAGAGCAATTCGCCCAATGAGTCCTTAATATTTAGTCGTTTTCAGCCAATTTTCTGCATTTTTGAAAATTTCACTTTTTTGTGAAAATATCCACTAAATAATATGTGTGAGGGTACCCCAGGAGAGTTCCAAATGTGTGTGGGTAGAATATATATCCCACGGGGGTAAAAGTGAAAAAGTTGAAAAAAATTTTTTTTTTGGACTTAGTAATTTTTCTGGCGTTTGTCAGACTTTCAGAGAGAGGATATGTCAGTGAGCATTCCAATTTCAGTTCCAGAGCGATTCGTCCAATGAGTCCTTGATATTTTGTCGTTTTCAGCCAATTTTCTGAATTTTTGAAAATTTCACTTTTTTTGTGAAAATATCCACTAAATGAGGGAATAATTTGGGTGAGGGTACCCAAGTAGAGTTCCAAATGTGTGTGGGTAGAATATATATCCCACGGGGGTAAAATTGAAAAAAGTTGAAAAAAAAATGTTTTTGGACTTAGTCATTTTTCCGGCGTTAGTCAGACTTTCAGAGAGGGGAAATGTCAGTGAGCATTCCAATTTCAGTTCCAGAGCGATTCGTCAGATGAGTCTTTCATATTTAGTAGTTTTCAGCCAATTTTCTGAATTTTTGAAAATTTCTTTTTTGTGAAAATATCCACTAAATGAGGGAATAATATGTGTGGGGGTACCCCAGGAGAGTTCCAAATGTGTGTGGGTAGAATATATATTCCACGGGGGTAAAATTGAAAAAAGTTGAACATTTTTTTTGGCGATTGTCAGACTTTCAGAGAGGGGATGTGTCAGTAAGCATTCTGATTTCAGTTCCAGAGTGATTCGCCCAATGAGTCCTTGATATTTTGTCGTTTCCAGCCAATTTTTGAAAATTTCTCTTTTTTGTGAAAATATCCACTAAATGAGGGAATAATATGTGTGAGGGTACCCCAGGAGAGTCCAAATGTGTTTGGGTAGAATATATATCCCACGCGTGTAAAATTGAAAAAAGTTGAACATTTTTTTATTTGGACTTAGTCATTTTTTTCGTGTTTGTCAGACTTTCAGAGAGGGGAAATGTGAGTGAGCGTTCTGATTTCAGTTCCAGAGCGATTCGTCAAATGAGTCTTTGATATTTAGTCGTTTTCAGACAATTTTCTGAATTTTTGAAAATTTCACTTTTTTGTGAAAATATCCACTAACTGAGGGAATAATATGTGTGAGGGTACCCCAGGAGAGTTCCAAATGTGTGTGGGTAGAATATATATATCCCATTGTCGTAAAATTTAAAAAAGTTGAAAAAAATAATTTTTGGACTTTGTCATTTTTCCGGCATTTGTCAGACTTTCAGAGAGGGGAAAAGTCAGTGAGCGTTCCGATTTCATTTCCAGAGCGATTCGCCCAATGAGTCCTTGATATTTAGTCATTTTCAGCCAATTTTCTGAATTTTTGAAAATTTCACTTTTTTGTGAAAATATCCACTAAATGAGGGAATAATATGTGTGAGGGTACCCCAGGAGAGTTCTAAATGTGTGTGGGTAGAATATATATCCAACTGTAGTAAAATTGAAAACGTTGAAAAAAAAATCTTTTTGGACTTAGTCATTTTTCCGGCGTTAGTCAGACTTTCAGAGAGGGGAAATGTCAGTGAGCATTCCAATTTCAGTTCCAGAGGCATTCGTCAGATGAGTCTTTCAGATTTAGTAGTTTTCAGGCAATTTTCTGAATTTTTGAAAATTTCACTTTTTTGTGAAAATATTCACTAAATAAGGGAATAATATGTGTGAGTTTACCACAGGAGAGTTCCAAATGTGTGTGGGTAGAATTCATATCCCACGGGGGTAAAATTGAAAAAAAGTTGAAATTTTTTTTTTGGGGTACTTAGTCATTTTTCTGGCGTTTGTCAGACTTTCAGAGAGGGGAAATGTGAGTGAGCGTTCAGATTTCAGTTCCAGAGCGATTCGCCCCATGAGTCAATGATATTTCGTTGTTTTCAGCCAATTTTCTGAATTTTTGAAAATTTCACTTTTTTCTGAAAATATTCACTAAATAAGGGAATAATATGTGTGAGGGCCAGAAATGTTTGAAGCTACTGACTGAATGAAAGGAGCTGGCATTTCACTCTCTCTGAATCTTCTTTAGCATGCTAAGAGGAGCATGAAAAAGCAAAAAATTTCAGAATTGCACCTTGCAATGCGGAGAAATTACTGTTTGTACATTGACATTATTCATTGATATTTGCCATTGAAAAACATCATGTTATTCATATACCAGAAATGTTTGAAGGTACTGGCTGAAATAAAGGAGCTGACATCTCACTCTCTTTGAATCTTCTTTATCATGCTAAGAGGAGCAGGAAAAGCAAAAAAATTTCAGAATTGCACCTTGCAATGCAGAGAAATCAATGTTTGTGCATTCACATTATTCATTGATTTTGCCATTGAAAAACGTCCAGAAATGTTTGAAGCTACTGACTAGTGTTGAGCCACCCCCGTAGTGTTCGAGTTCGGTTTGGTTCGTCGAACACCTTCGAACACCGTTAAAACCAATGGCAGGCAAACAAAAACACATAGAAACACATAGAAAACACCTTCAAAGGTGTCCAAAAGTACATATAGTCAAGCGAAAAGAAAAGAGGTGGAGGAGTAAAAGGAGGGGGAGACACAGATATTTATCATGTCATGCCCTTCTAAAATCCAAAAAGTGAGAAGCCGACACATTCAGTCCGCTCCTGCCCGTGCCACCTCCGTCTCGCCTGGTTTGTGCCAGAGCCGCGGTGAACCCTGACGGCCAGCCTCCCTCTCCCAATACTGGTGCCTGTCCGCTGGTGGGTCGAGCGAGCCCCCCTGTGGTGGAGGCAGCTCTAAGCTTTTTAATTTAAATTGTCTCTCTAATTTGAATGAATACACTTTAAATCCATTTACAAGGATCTATTGGAGGGCAAGTCTCATGCCAGCAGCCGCGTAATTCCAGCTCCAGTAGCGTCCACTAAAGCTGCTGCAGTTAAAAAGCTTTTATAAGGATCGAGCTCGGCTGTCCACCGCAAGGCATCCTACTGCCAGTCCCAGCCCCTATGCCTTGGGGTGCCTCCTGATGCTCTTCACTGAGTATCCCGTGGTCCCGAAGCATTTCCTTTGAAAAAATTAAGTGTTCAACTACAGGTGGTGTAGCTTGGTTAACAGCCGGGATAATCCGCTAACTAGCAGACACTGCTACTAGGCACAAAGTATTTCCTGGGCTAGATGCAGTTAAAAATTTGGAATTAGATACTCTCGTTGGATGCTGAGAAAGCATTCCATAGAGTCTCCTGGCACGCCATATATGATTCTCTTAAAAAGCTTGGGGTAGGGGTCTAGGGGACCCTTTTATAGCCAAAATCACGGCCCTGTATCGCAATACGTCACCTAGGCTGAAGATAAATGGAACTGTAGCACCCTGAGGGCTCGGTTGCTACAGAGGTATTGCACCTCACCCAGAGGTGTGATATCTCACTCTCAGGTAAGGATGTAGTGTGGATCAGGATCCGACACCTGCATGCATTACACCACATTGCCATGGGGCAGGGCGACCAATATGCCCCTGAGATGGGCACGACAGTCCCTGTCCCTGGCTGGAGTGGGGGGAGGGAACACTGAGGAAGGGGAACCCTGTAGTGCAGGAGCAGGGAGGAAGCAGTTCCTGGGTGCATTGAGAAAGGAGTATAAAAGGTGGGCATCATCTTAGTTCAGTGCAGAGAAGTCTGAGCAGAAGTGGCAGGGAGCAGGGGCTCTGCATGAACTCTGCTCCGGAGGCGGGCTTAGTAACAGAGGCCCAGGCCTGGAAGAGGGAGAAGGAAGGAAGAGGAGTGGAGAAGGCTCCAGGAACGAGGAACGAAGGGATCCCAGGGGTGCGGACGGGCGAGTCGCCACCGCACGCCCGAATCCACCTGCGTGGATGGGTCAGGCCAAAGGGGGAGACCGGTCCCCGAAACTAGTGGAGGCAGGAAACAACCCTCAGCTAGAAACCGGAGGCTTTGACACTTTATGTGGCGCAGCCCCTCGCTTCACCCGCTAGGAAGGCACCACATAGAGTCAGGTAAACTGGCGCCAAGTTTACCAAGAGGAGGCCCGAGGCACCCGGACAGAAGGGTTGGTAAGAAAGGCCAGACAAAGGACACACAAAGGGGGTCCTGTGAAGCGCTCCAAAGTTATCTGGGAGTTGTCTGAGCCCCTCACCTGGTGAGCACAGTACGACGTGGGCAGCCGTTACCTGCAGATGTGGTCTGGATAATAAGAACTGTGTGTAAAGGCCCTGGACTGCATCACTGACTCCGTGTCATTACTGCTGCTGCCCTGCACCATCACCACCATCCTCCGCATACACTGCCCTGAGGCTATACTCCTCCCGTGGTGAGTTATGCTACGCTCTGCTGCACCCACAACACCAGCCTCAGCGATCTGCCCTGCAGCGGCGGTTCACTCTGACCGCAATCCACGGGTGGCGTAGTCGGACATTTAAACATCAAAACCACATAAATAGTTCCGCCACTGGTTTTACCGCCCTGAGCCACGGAACCGGGTCGCCGCCACGGAGACTACAACCACCAGCATCCACCAAAAAGGGTCCGGCTCCGGGTGTCCCAAGGCCCAGGGAGTGAATCAGAACATTTTCATCACCTTTCACAATCACCAATGGGACAAGGCAGGGATGTCCTCTGTCCCCTCTCTTATACATCCTAGTGACGGAGTACCTGCTCTCATCAATTCGCCATATCCCCAATATTAGGTGGATTGAGGTGGGAGGCACCGAGTACAAGTGCTCTCTATTTGCTGATGATGTCCTAGTATATATCCTTCAATCACATATATCCATCCATGCTGTTATGGCTGAAATAGATCACTTTGTTACATCGTCAAATTTTAAAATCAATGCAGCGAAGTCTGAGGCCCTCGATGTCTCCCTCCCCAAATCCATTCAGGATTCCATCCAGTCCAACTTTCCCTTTGCCTGGCCCTCACAGGGTATCAAATACTTAGGAAATCCTAATCATAGAGACCTCTCCCATCTATGTTATCTTAATTTTGGGCCCTTTATTGAACAACTCCATTCAGACCACAGTTGGCAAGTTAGAACTGTAAGATTCACTACGTGAACCACTGGTGTTTTGTGGAAAAGCACATGTACACTGTGTTCCAAATTATTATGCAAAAAGTGTTTAGGAGTGATAAGGGAAGAATTTGTTTGTTTGTCAGTTAAACTCATTGATGGTGATGTGTGTCAGGGCTCTTTATATCACTGTAAGCAATTGCAGACACCTGTGCTAATTAGTTTGGCAGGTGTGTCCAATGAAAGGCAAGACTACTTAAGAAGGCTGTCTCACATTATTAAGCAGCCTACATTTTCTGCCAAAATGGGAAAGAAAAAGGATGTGTCGGCTGCTAAGAAGCAACAAATTGTGGAGTGTTTAGGTCAAGGCATGACTACAATGAACATTGTGCGATGATCAGGATGAAATGTCTTGGCAATCAAGAAGTATGTAGCTGATTCACAGTACACACGTGTGCGTGCTGATAAGGGCAAATTGAGGACTCTTTCCTACAGGCAATTACGTCAGGTTAAAAGAGCAGCGCAAAAAAGCCTTTTCATAGCAGCAGACAAGTTTTTGAATCTGCTGGTGCCTCCAACGTCCCCCGAACAACAAGATGCAGGGTCCTTCAGAGGTTTGCAGCTGTGCATACGCCATCCTGTCGACCTCCTCTATCCACTTCACACAAGCAGAAACGGCTCCAGTGGGCCAAATATTACATGAAGACTGATTTCAAAACTGTTTTGTTCATGGATGAGTGCCGTGCAGCGCTCTATGGTCCAGGTGGCTGGTTGATGGACACCCCAGGCAAACACGGCTACAGCGCCAACAAGGAGGAGGTGGAGTAATATTTTGGGCTGGAATCATGGGGAGAGAGATTGTCGGCCCCTTTAGGATCCCTGAAGGGGTAAAGATGAACTCCATAATGTATGTGGATTTTCTCAAACAGCACTTCCTGCCATGGTGTATTCCACAGCAAGATCATTTTTATGCATGATAATGCACCATCTCATGCTGCACATAAAACATCTGCATCTCTGGTTGATATGGGCATAAAAGGGGACAAACTTATGGTGTGACCCCCATGCTCCCCTGACCTCTACCCCATTCAGAACCTCTGGAGCATCATCAAAAGGAGTGTCTATGATGGCGGGAAGCAGTTCACATCTAAGCAACAGCTCTGGGAGGGTATTCTGTCCTCATGCAAAGCAATTGAAGCAGAAACCATCCAAAACCTGACAAATTCAATGGACGAGAAAGTTCAGTAGCTCCTTTCGAACAAGGGGTCCTATGTGAAAATGTAACATCACCTAGAATAAAGTTTTGAGTTGAAAACTGTTTGATTTCAGTTTCTAATAACCTGCTAATGCTTATAATTTCAAAAATGACCATTTTTTTGGTCTTTATTAAAATGAAAAGGTTGATCGAAAAGTTTGGGGGATCTAAGAGTGTGGCAACCCAGTAGTCATGATTATTTCGAATTCTGACAATATGAGGGTCATGTTGCAGGTAGTGCAGCAAGAAGGCACTTATGTGTCTTGCGCATCTCGGAGCCCCAAAATTATTTTCCGGGCTAGATGCAGCTAAAAATTAATATTAATTTTAAATCTGGTGGAGCTTAGTATAGATGGCCTAATAGGATCAGTGCTGCACACTGCTACAAAGCCCAAATTATTTTCCAGCCAAGATACAGATAAACATGATTAGTAATTTTAAATCTGGTGGAGCTTATTATAGATGGCCTAATAGAATCAGTGCTGCACACTGCTACAAAGCCCAAATTATTTTCCAGTCAAGATACAGATAAACATGATTAGTAATTTGAAAGCTTAAAACGGTTGGTGAGGTGATTTTAACCAATCATCAAGCTTTTACTCTCCCGAGGATGACACAGGGGTAGAAAAGTCGTTTCGGATCCATGATTTGTTCATCTTTATTAACGTGAGTCTGTCTACATTATCAGTGGAGAGCCGCGTGCGCTTATCTGTCAGCACACCACCAGCAGCGCTGAACACACGTTCAGACAGAATGCTGGCTGTGGGGCATGACAAGATCTCCAAGGCGTAAGTGGCTAGCTCCGGCCATTTATCTAGATTGGAAGCCCAAAAAGAGCAAGGGTCCAGTGACACAGTCATGGCTTAAATGTTTACTTGGAGATACTCCTGTACCATCGTCTCTAGGCGTTGACTATGTGTCAGACTTCTTGTCTCCTGTGGCCTTGCAAAGGATGGGCTAAAAAAGTGGTGAAATGATTCTGCAAAATTGATGTTACCAGCAGATACTGTGGTTCTGTTACGGTTTGAGTGCTGAACACTCGACGGTCCCACAGTTGGCAAGTTGGAACTGTGAGATTCACTACGTGCACCACTGGTGTTTTGTGGAAAAGCACATGTAAGATTCTGCAACAGTCTCTGCTGATACTCCTGCATGCGTGCATCCCTTTCTATGGCAGGAATAATTTCTGCAAATTTACTTTTATACCGGGGATCTAACAGTGTGGCAACCCAGTAGTCAGGATTATTTCTAATTCTCACAATTCGAGGGTCATGTTGCAGGTAGTGCAGCAAGAAGGCACTCATGTGTGTTGCGTATCCAGGAGCACCAAGTCCCTGTTGTGTTGGTGGCGAGGTAACAATCATGCTTCCTTCCTCTGTCCTCTCCCCCCAACCTCGCACAAAAGAAATGTGATCAAGGTCTCCCTCATCTGATGAGTCTTCCATCAGTTCGTCCTCCACTTCTTCCTGGGCTCCTGCACCTTCCTCACTAGTTTGGCTGCTACCATGCGCCCTTGTAAAACCATCTCCCCCACCCTCACATGCCTGCCGCCTTGGTGCTGCCAACCGTCTGGACCTTGCAGATGTTAGCCCTTCCACATACAACTCCTCCTCCTCTACTTCCTCCACCTCCTCTTGTGCCACCACCTGACTCCGAATTCTGTTTAACATGTGCTCAAGCATGTAAATCACCGGAATAGTCATGCTGATAATGGCATCGTCAGCACTAAACATCTTCGTCGCCATTTCAAAACTGTGCAGAAGGGTGCATAGGTCCCTGATCTGAGACCACTCCTCCAGCGTGATTTGCCCCACCTCTGGATCTCGTTGGCCCAGGCTATACGTCAGAACGTATTGCACCAGGGCTTGTTGGTGCTGCCACAGTCGCTGCAACATGTGCAGAGTTGAATTCCACCGGGTAGGCACATCGCATTTTAGCCGGTGAAATGGCAGGCCCAACGACTTCTGTAGAGATATAAGTCGCTGAGCTGCGGGATGCAAACGGCGGATGTGAGCACACAACGACCGTGCCCTCTGCAGAAGGCCATCTAGTCCGGGATAGTGGGCTAAAAATTGCTGGACAACCAGGTTCAACACGTGAGCCATACAAGGCACGTGTGTGACATTGCCCCGGAGAAGGGCCGCACCCAGGGTTGCAGCATTGTCGCACACGGTCTTCCCTGGTTTCAGGTCCAGTGGAGACAACCTTTCATGAAATTGGTTCTCCAGAGCTGACCACAACTCCTCAGCTGTGTGACTCACATTTCCCAGACATTTCAAAGTAAAAACCGCCTGATGACGTTGAGCCCTACTGCCAGCATAGGAAGGAGGTGTGCAGGATCCCTTCTGCACAGTTATAAAGCTTGTGGCATGACCAGACAGGCTTTGGGTGCAGGTGGAGGACCCAGAGGAGGTTGAGGAGGCAGAAGCAGTGGAGGAACTTTGACATAAAGAGGATTGACGCACAACTCGTGGGGACGGCAAGACTTGGACAGCAGCCCCTTGTCCTGCTGTCACCATAGTTACCCAGTGCCCAGTCAGCGACATGTAACGCCCCTGTCCATGCCTACTCGTCCAAGTGTCTGTGGTGAAATGCACACACAGAGTTTCTCAAAGAAGCGGTGATGTTGTGTGCGACATGCTGGTGGAGCGCAGGCACACCTTTCTTTGAGAAGTAGTGCCGACTGGGCATCTGGTACTGGGGCACTGCGACGGACATAAGGTCTCAAAAATCCTCTGTGTCCACCAGGCGGAAAGGCAGCATTTCTGTAGCCAAGAGCTTGCTGATGGTGAAATTCAACCTCTTAGCTTTCTCATGGCTAGGAGGAAATGGTCTTTTACTTGTCCACATCTGAGGGACCAAGGGCTGGCTATTGTGCTTAGACGGGGTTGATAAGGGTGTCCCCGACAAACTGCCGGTCTGTGAGGAAGATGCAGGCGGACATGTTAGGTTGCCTTGATCCAAAGGTGGTGCTATCGATGTCGGACAGCGCTCAACACCAGCTGGTGTTACCACCTCCAAAGAAAATGATGACCTGCCAATCACACTGGCTGTTGAGGGTAAAGAGGTGGCAGGTCTGCGCCCCAAAACAGGTGTGACTGCTGTCCCCCCAGTCACAGAGGATGAAGAGTCCGCGGATGCCCAAGATATGGCAGACGGTGGTCGGCCCGGCCGGCTACGCCGCATTGTAGCACAGTGAGCTTCCCACTGCAACTTATGCTTCATGTCCATGTGCCGGTTCATGCATGAAGTACTCAAACTATGTATTTTTTGGCCTCTACTTAGCTTTTGCTGACAAATGTTACAGATAACACGAGTTGGGTCATCTTTATCGATCTGAAAAAATTCCCAGGCTATGCAAGGCTTAGCACCCATGCGACCTGAAGAGCCACCATGACTTGTGGTGAGAGGTAGAGTTGTGTTTGAGGATGCAGTTGTTGACGTGCTTCCAGAACTACGTCTCTGTCCTGGAAGGCGCAACCTGACCTCGTCGTCACTAGCATCCTCCTCCACCTCCTCTGCTGACCTCATCTCTTGGCTGAGTGTGGGTTGACAGTAAGTGGGATCTCCAACCTCATCATCATCACCCTGTGCGTTATCACACCTGTCGTACTCAGAGCCAACCTGTTCCTGCCTTGACAAAAAACTAAAGTTGTCGCTCCAATCAGGTATTTGTGTCTCATCATCATCTTCCTCATTGTCTCCACCAACAGGAGTTACAGTTTGCGAATGAGGGTCTACATTATGGTCAGAACCTTCTGCGTCTGGTCCTGGATCCGACTCATAAAGATTCTGGGCATCAGTTCAGATCATTTCTTCGTCTGGATTCACAGAAGCGCTGGAGTCGACCTCTGATTCCCAGGCTATAGTATGAGTAAACAGCTCTGCAGACTCAACCATCTGTTCTACCTCATACTCAGACGGGCAGCTGGAGATTTGGGAGCTGTGAGGAAGCAAGTGCGATTGGGGTGACACCTTTGAGGACTGGAGTATTTTTGATGTTGAAGTTGATGTGGAGGAGAGCCCACTTAAAGGAGCACTTGATATCCGTTGAAGCACCTGCTGTTTTTGTGCCTCATCTGGAATTTGTAGCGATTGGCGTGGCCGTACGAAAGGGATCTTATCACATTGTCCGCTAAAAGAAGTAGACATTTTAGTTTGGCTGGAAGATGGTCTTTCTTCTGCAGATGTTACTGTTGCTTTAACACCTACCCCACGGACACAACCTATTTTCCCCTTCCCAACACGCCTATTCCCCTTTCCACCAGCAGCAGGCCTTTTTCCACTCATTTTGGTGGTTAACTAGTTCACAACTCTGGACTTGTTTGCACAAAAAAACAATGGATGGGAACCGAGCAGAGCTGAGTGGCCAAACTGTGGTATTAGGCCAAAACTATTGGCTGGGTTAGATGCAGAAAAAAATTATATTCAATTTACAACCTGATGGAGGTCAGTATAGATGGACTAATAGAACAAGTCCCATACACAGCTAGAAGCCCAAATATTTTTTCAGAGGTAGATGCAGAAAAAAAATATATTCAGTTTGCATCCTGATGGAGGTCAGTATAGATGGACTAATAGAGAAAGTCCCACACACTGCTAGAAGGCCAAATATTTTTTCAGAGCTAGGTGCAGACAAAAAATTATTTTGAATTTGCAACCTGATGGAGGTCAGTATAGGTGGACTAATAGAACAAGTCCCACACACTGCTAGAAGGCCAAATATTTTTTCAGAGCTAGATGCAGAAAAAAATTATATTCAGTTTGCAACCTGATGGAGGTCAGTATAGATGGACTTATAGAACAAGTCCCACACACAGCTAGAAGCCCAAATATTTTTTCAGAGGTAGATGCAGAAAAAAAATATATTAAGTTTGCAACCTGATGGAGGTCTGTATAGATGGATTAATAGAACAAGTCCCACACACAGCTAGAAGCCCAATATTTTTTCAGAGGTAGATGCAGAAAAAAAATATATTCAGTTTGCAACCTGATGGACTAATTGAGAAAGTCCCACACACTGCTAGAAGGCCAAATATTTTTTCAGAGCTAGATGCAGACAAAAAATTATTTTTAATTTGCAACCTGATGGAGGTCAGTATAGATAGACTAATAGAGAAAGTCCCACACACTGCTAGAAGACCAAATATTTTTTCAGAGCTAGATGCAGATATAAATTATTTTTAATTTGCAACCTGATGGAGGTCAGTATAGATGGACTAATAGAGAAAGTCCCACACACTGCTAGAAGGCTAAATATTTTTTCAGAGCTAGATGCAGAAAAAAATTATATTCAATTTGCAACCTGATGGAGGTCAGTATAGATGGACTAATAGAACAAGTCCCATACACAGCTAGAAGCCCAAATATTTTTTCAGAGGTAGATGCAGAAAAAAATTATATTCAGTTTGCAACCTGAATGAGGTCAGTATAGATTGACTAATAGAACAAGTCCCACACACAGCTAGAAGCCCAAATATTTTTTCAGAGGTAGATGCAGAAAAAAAATATATTAAGTTTGCAACCTGATGGAGGTCAGTATAGATGGACTAATAGAGAAAGTCCCACACACTGCTAGAAGGCCAAATATTTTTTCAGAGCTAGGTGCAGACAAAAAATTATTTTGAATTTGCAACCTGATGGAGGTCAGTATAGGTGGACTAATAGAACAAGTCCCACACACTGCTAGAAGGCCAAATATTTTTTCAGAGCTAGATGCAGAAAAAAATTATATTCAGTTTGCAACCTGATGGAGGTCAGTATAGATGGACTTATAGAACAAGTCCCACACACAGCTAGAAGCCCAAATATTTTTTCAGAGGTAGATGCAGAAAAAAAATATATTAAGTTTGCAACCTGATGGAGGTCTGTATAGATGGATTAATAGAACAAGTCCCACACACAGCTAGAAGCCCAATATTTTTTCAGAGGTAGATGCAGAAAAAAAATATATTCAGTTTGCAACCTGATGGACTAATAGAGAAAGTCCCACACACTGCTAGAAGGCCAAATATTTTTTCAGAGCTAGATGCAGACAAAAAATTATTTTTAATTTGCAACCTGATGGAGGTCAGTATAGATAGACTAATAGAGAAAGTCCCACACACTGCTAGAAGACCAAATATTTTTTCAGAGCTAGATGCAGATATAAATTATTTTTAATTTGCAACCTGATGGAGGTCAGTATAGATGGACTAATAGAGAAAGTCCCACACACTGCTAGAAGGCTAAATATTTTTTCAGAGCTAGATGCAGAAAAAAATTATATTCAATTTGCAACCTGATGGAGGTCAGTATAGATGGACTAATAGAACAAGTCCCACACACAGCTAGAAGGCCAAATATTTTTTCAGAGCTAGATGCAGATAAAACTTATTTTTAATTTGCAACCTGATGGAGGTCAGTATAGATGGACTAATAGAGAAAGTTCCACACACTGCTAGAAGGCCAAATATTTTTTCAGAGGTAGATGCAGAAAAAAATTATATTCAGTTTGCAACCTGATGGAGGTCAGTATAGATGGACTAATAGAACAAGTCCCACACACTGCTAGAAGGCCAAATATTTTTTCAGAGCTAGATGCAGAAAAAAATTATATTCAATTTGCAACCTGATGGAGGTCAGTATAGTTACATAGTTACATAGTTTATAAGGCCGAAAAAAGACAAGCGTCCATCCAGTTCAGCCTATTTCTTGTGCACTGCAGCTATTCCGCAGCATTGATATATATGACTAATAGATGGACTAATAGAATGATGCTATGCCCAAAAGAATTAACTTCACTAGGTGCAGTAAAAAAATTGGTATTCTATACACAGGTGGTATATCTTGTAACACAGATAGGCTACTCCACTGACTAACACACTCTGCAATAGGCCAAAAAGGATTAGCTTTGCTAGATTCAGCCAAATGCTGTGAAAAAAACTTGCACAGCACTGGCACAGACCTGCCTGGCAAAAACTGATAGGAACTGATGTAACCTAGTCCTGAAAAGGACTGCAATTACAATTAGTCTTTACACCCACAATCTATCTATTTAAGAGCACAGACCTGCCTGATAAAAGTCGTAGGAAATGCTGTAACCTAGTCCTTAAAAGGACTGCAATCACAACAATTCCCTACTCCCAAGCTATCTGTAGATTTGTGCGAAAATTGGCTTGAAATTAACAAGGTATAGCGCACACAGCAACAGCGGTGCCGTCTAACATGCAGCTGCAGCAGTGAGAAAATGGTGGCGACGGGGAAAATGGCTTGGTCTTATAGGGCAAGGACATGTGACATACACTGCCAATGACACATGCCCTTGCTTGTGTGAAAAAAGCACTTCGCTCCGTGTGTGCGCTGCTAATAGGCTGACAGATTGCACCTCCCCACTGTAAATGCGGGAAATAGAAAAAAAAATGGAGATCTTCATTATTCCTGCAGAGATCCATCCCATGCCCCTCCCCCCACCCGGCTGTACACTCAAACTGCGTATTAACATTAATTTTCATCATTACTGAGAAAAAATCCAGTTATGATTTTGGTGCACGAACAGTTATCGAACATAACCTCGAACAGCCGAATTTTTCTCAAATAGTTCGTGTTCGCCGAACGGCTCGAACACCGCCCAAAACAGCTCGAATTTGAGATTGGCGAACAGTTCGAGTCGAACAACGCTTATCTCTACTACTGACTGAATGAAAAGAGCTGGCATCTCACTCTCTCTGAATCTTCTTTAGCATGCTAAGAGGAGCATGAAAAAGCAAAAAATTTCAGAATTGCACCTTGCAATGCGGAGAAATTACTGTTTGTACATTGACATTATTCATTGATTTTTGCCATTGAAAAACATCATGTTATTCATATACCAGAAATGTTTGAAGGTACTGGCTGAAAGAAAGGAGCTGGCATATCAGTCTCTTTGAATCTTCTTTATCATGCTAAGAGGAGCAGGAAAAAGCAAAAAATTTCAGAATTGCACCTTGCAATGCGGAGAAATCAATGTTTGTGCATTCACATTATTCATTGACTTTTGCCATTGAAAAACGTCCAGAAATGTTTGAAACTACTGACTGAATGAAAAGAGCTGGCTTCTCACTCTCTCTGAATCTTCTTTAGCATGTTAAGAGGAGCATGAAAAAGCAAAAAAAGTCAGAATTGCACCTTGCAATGCGGAGAAATTACCGTTTGTACATTGACATTATTCATTGATTTTTGCCATTGAAAAACATCATGTTATTCATATACCAGAAATGTTTGAAGGTACTGGCTGAAAGAAAGGAGCTGGCATCTCACTCTCTTTGAATCTTCTTTATAATGCTAAGAGGAGCAGGAAAAAGCAAAAAATTTCTGAATTGCACCTTGCAATGCGGAGAAATCAATGTTTGTGCATTCACATTATTCATTGATTTTTGCCATTGAAAAATGTCCAGAAATGTTTGAAGCTACTGACTGAATGAAAGAAGCTGGCATTTCAGTCTCTCTCTGAATCTTATTTAGCATGCTAAGAGGAGCATGAAAAAGCAAAAAATTTCAGAATTGCACCTTGCAATGCGGAGAAATTACTGATTGTACATTGACATTATTCATTGATTTTTGCCAATGAAAAACATCATGTTATTCATATACCAGAAATGTTTGAAGGTACTGGCTGAAAGAAAGGAGCTGGCATCTCACTCTCTTTGAATCTTCTTTATCATGCTAAGAGGAGCAGGAAAAATCAAAAAATTTCAGGATTGCACCTTGCAATGTGGAGAAATCAATGTTTGTGCATTCACATTATTCATTGATTTTTGCCATTGAAAAACGTCCAGAAATGTTTGTAGCTACTGAATGAATGAAAAGAGCTGGCATCCCACTCTCTCTGAATCTTCTTTAGCATGCTAAGTGGAGCATGAAAAAGCAAAAAAATTCAGAATTGCACCTTGCAATGCGGAGAAATCAATGTTTGTGCATTCACATTATTCATTGATTTTTGCATTTGAAAAACGTCATGTTATTCATGTACCAGAAATGTTTGAAGGTACTGGCTGAAAGAAAGGAGCTGGCATCTCACTCTTTTTGAATCTTCTTTATCATGCTAAGAGAAGCAGGAAAAAGCAAAAAATTTCAGAATTGCACCTTGCAATACGGAGAAATCAATGTTTGTGCATTCACATTATTCATTGATTTTTGCCATTGAAAAATGTCCAGAATTGTTTGAAGCTACTGACTGAATGAAAGGAGCTGGCATCTCACTCTCTCTGAATCTTCTTTAGCATGCTAAGAGGAGCATGAAAAAGCAAAAAATTTCAGAATTGCACCTTGCAATGCGGAGAAATTACTGTTTGTACATTGACATTATTCATTGATTTTTGCCATTGAAAAACATCATGTTATTCATATACCAGAAATGTTTGAAGGTACAGGCTGAAAGAAAGGAGCTGGCATCTCACTCTCTTTGAATCTTCTTTATCATGCTAAGTGGAGCAGGAAAAAGCAAAAAATTTCAGATTTGCACCTTGCAATGCGGAGAAATCAATGTTTTTGCATTCACATTATTCATTGATTTTTGCCATTGAAAAACGTCCAGAAATGTTTGAAGCTACTGACTGAATGAAAAGAGCTGGCATCTCACTCTCTCTGAATCTTCTTTAGCATGCTAAGTGGAGCAGGAAAAAGCAAAAAATTTCAGAATTGCACCTTGCAATGCGGAGAAATCAATGTTTGTGCATTCACATTATTCATTGATGTTTGCCATTGAAAAACGTCAGGAAATGTTTGAAGCTACTGACTGAATGAAAGGAGCTGGCATCTCACTCTCTCTGAATCTTTTTTTAGCATGCTAAGAGGAGCATGAAAAAGCAAAAAATTTCAGAATTGCACCTTGCAATGCGGAGAAATTACTGTTTGTACATTGACATTATTCATTGATTTTTGCCATTGAAAAACATCATGTTATTCATATACCAGAAATGTTTGCAGGTACTGGCTGAGAGAAAGGAGCTGGCATCTCACTCTCTTTGAATCTTCTTTATCATGATAAGAGGAGCAGGAAAAAGCAAAAAATTTCAGAATTGCACCTTGCAATGCGGAGAAATCAATGTTTGTGCATTCACATTATTCATTGATTTTTGCCATTGAAAAACGTCCAGAAATGTTTGAAGCTACTGAATGAATGAAAAGAGCTGGCATCCCACTCTCTCTGAATCTTCTTTAGCATGCTAAGTGGAGCAGGAAAAAGCAAAAAAATTCAGAATTGCACCTTGCAATGCGGAGAAATCAATGTTTGTGCATTCACATTATTCATTGATTTTTGCATTTGAAAAACGTCATGTTATTCATGTACCAGAAATGTTTGAAGGTACAGGCTGAAAGAAAGGAGCTGGCATCTCACTCTCTTTGAATCTTCTTTATCATGCTAAGTGGAGCAGGAAAAAGCAAAAAATTTCAGAATTGCACCTTGCAATGCGGAGAAATCAATGTTTTTGCATTCACATTATTCATTGATTTTTGCCATTGAAAAACGTCCAGAAATGTTTGAAGCTACTGACTGAATGAAAAGAGCTGGCATCTCACTCTCTCTGAATCTTCTTTAGCATGCTAAGTGGAGCAGGAAAAAGCAAAAAATTTCAGAATTGCACCTTGCAATGCGGAGATATCAATGTTTGTGCATTAACATTATTCATTGATGTTTGCCATTGAAAAACGTCAGGAAATGTTTGAAGCTACTGACTGAATAAAAGGAGCTGGCATCTCACTCTCTCTGAATCTTTTTTTAGCATGCTAAGAGGAGCATGAAAAAGCAAAAAATTTCAGAATTGCACATTGCAATGCGGAGAAATTAGTGTTTGTACATTGACATTATTCATTGATTTTTGCCATTGAAAAACATCATGTTATTCATATACCAGAAATGTTTGCAGGTACTGGCTGAAAGAAAGGAGCTGGCATCTCACTCTCTTTGAATCTTCTTTATCATGATAAGAGGAGCAGGAAAAAGCAAAAAATTTCAGAATTGCACCTTGCAATGCGGAGAAATCAATGTTTTTGCATTCACATTATTCATTGATTTTTGCCATTGAAAAACGTCCAGAAATGTTTGAAGCTACTGACTGAATGAAAAGAGCTGGCATCTCACTCTCTCTGAATCTTCTTTAGCATGCTAAGTGGAGCAGGAAAAAGCAAAAAATTTCAGAATTGCACCTTGCAATGCGGAGAAATCAATGTTTGTGCATTAACATTATTCATTGATGTTTGCCATTGAAAAACGTCAGGAAATGTTTGAAGCTACTGACTGAATAAAATGAGCTGGCATCTCACTCTCTCTGAATCTTTTTTTAGCATGCTAAGAGGAGCATGAAAAAGCAAAAAATTTCAGAATTGCACATTGCAATGCGGAGAAATTAGTGTTTGTACATTGACATTATTCATTGATTTTTGCCATTGAAAAACATCATGTTATTCATATACCAGAAATGTTTGCAGGTACTGGCTGAAAGAAAGGAGCTGGCATCTCACTCTCTTTGAATCTTCTTTATCATGATAAGAGGAGCAGGAAAAAGCAAAAAATTTCAGAATTGCACCTTGCAATGCGGAGAAATCAATGTTTGTGCATTCACATTATTCATTGATTTTTGCCATTGAAAAACGTCCAGAAATGTTTGAAGCTACTGACTGAATGAAAAGAGCTGGCATCTCACTCTCTCTGAATCTTCTTTAGCATGCTAAGAGGATTATAAAAAAGCAAAAAATTTCAGAATGGCACCTTGCAATGCGGACAAATTACTATTTGTACATTGACATTATTCATTGATTTTTGCCATTGAAAAACATCATGTTATTCATATACCAGAAATGTTTGAAGGTACTGGCTGAAAGAAAGGAGCTGGCATCTCACTCTCTTTGAATATTCTTTATCATGCTAAGAGGAGCAGGAAAAAGCAAAAAAATTCAGAATTGCACCTTGCAATGCGGAGAAATCAATGTTTGTGCATTCACATTATTCATTGATTTTTGCCATTGAAAAACGTCCAGAAATGTTTGAAGCTACTGACTGAATGAAAGGAGATGGCATCTCACTCTCTCTGAATTTTCTTTAGCATGCTAAGAGGAGCATGAAAAAGCAAAAAATTTCAGAATTGCACCTTGCAATGCGGAGAAATTACTGTTTGTACATTGACATTATTCATTGATTTTTGCCATTGAAAAACATCATGTTATTCATATACCAGAAATGTTTGAAGGTACTGGCTGAAAGAAAGGAGCTGGCATCTCACTCTCTTTGAATCTTCTTTATCATGATAAGAGGAGCAGGAAAAAGCAAAAAATTTCAGAATTGCACCTTGCAATGCGGAGAAATCAATGTTTGTGCATTCACATTATTCATTGATTTTTGCCATTGAAAAACGTCCAAAAATGTTTGAAGCTACTGACTGAATGAAAGGAGCTGGCATCTCACTCTCTCTGAATCTTCTTTAGCATGCTAAGAGGAGCATGAAAAAGCAAAAAATGTCAGAATTGCACCTTGCAATGCGGAGAAATTACTGTTTGTACATTGACATTATTCATTGACTTTTGCCATTGAAAAACGTCCAGAAATGTTTGAAACTACTGACTGAATGAAAAGAGCTGGCTTCTCACTCTCTCTGAATCTTCTTTAGCATGTTAAGAGGAGCATGAAAAAGCAAAAAAAGTCAGAATTGCACCTTGCAATGCGGAGAAATTACCGTTTGTACATTGACATTATTCATTGATTTTTGCCATTGAAAAACATCATGTTATTCATATACCAGAAATGTTTGCAGGTACTGGCTGAAAGAAAGGAGCTGGCATCTCACTCTCTTTGAATCTTCTTTATCATGATAAGAGGAGCAGGAAAAAGCAAAAAATTTCAGAATTGCACCTTGCAATGCGGAGAAATCAATGTTTGTGCATTCACATTATTCATTGATTTTTGCCATTGAAAAACGTCCAGAAATGTTTGAAGCTACTGACTGAATGAAAAGAGCTGGCATCTCACTCTCTCTGAATCTTCTTTAGCATGCTAAGAGGATTATAAAAAAGCAAAAAATTTCAGAATGGCACCTTGCAATGCGGACAAATTACTATTTGTACATTGACATTATTCATTGATTTTTGCCATTGAAAAACATCATGTTATTCATATACCAGAAATGTTTGAAGGTACTGGCTGAAAGAAAGGGGCTGGCATCTCACTCTCTTTGAATATTCTTTATCATGCTAAGAGGAGCAGGAAAAAGCAAAAAAATTCAGAATTGCACCTTGCAATGCGGAGAAATCAATGTTTGTGCATTCACATTATTCATTGATTTTTGCCATTGAAAAACGTCCAGAAATGTTTGAAGCTACTGACTGAATGAAAGGAGATGGCATCTCACTCTCTCTGAATTTTCTTTAGCATGCTAAGAGGAGCATGAAAAAGCAAAAAATTTCAGAATTGCACCTTGCAATGCGGAGAAATTACTGTTTGTACATTGACATTATTCATTGATTTTTGCCATTGAAAAACATCATGTTATTCATATACCAGAAATGTTTGAAGGTACTGGCTGAAAGAAAGGAGCTGGCATCTCACTCTCTTTGAATCTTCTTTATCATGATAAGAGGAGCAGGAAAAAGCAAAAAATTTCAGAATTGCACCTTGCAATGCGGAGAAATCAATGTTTGTGCATTCACATTATTCATTGATTTTTGCCATTGAAAAACGTCCAAAAATGTTTGAAGCTACTGACTGAATGAAAGGAGCTGGCATCTCACTCTCTCTGAATCTTCTTTAGCATGCTAAGAGGAGCATGAAAAAGCAAAAAATGTCAGAATTGCACCTTGCAATGCGGAGAAATTACTGTTTGTACATTGACATTATTCATTGACTTTTGCCATTGAAAAACGTCCAGAAATGTTTGAAACTACTGACTGAATGAAAAGAGCTGGCTTCTGACTCTCTCTGAATCTTCTTTAGCATGTTAAGAGGAGCATGAAAAAGCAAAAAAAGTCAGAATTGCACCTTGCAATGCGGAGAAATTACCGTTTGTACATTGACATTATTCATTGATTTTTGCCATTGAAAAACATCATGTTATTCATATACCAGAAATGTTTGCAGGTACTGGCTGAAAGAAAGGAGCTGGCATCTCACTCTCTTTGAATCTTCTTTATCATGATAAGAGGAGCAGGAAAAAGCAAAAAATTTCAGAATTGCACCTTGCAATGCGGAGAAATCAATGTTTGTGCATTCACATTATTCATTGATTTTTGCCATTGAAAAACGTCCAGAAATGTTTGAAGCTACTGACTGAATGAAAAGAGCTGGCATCTCACTCTCTCTGAATCTTCTTTAGCATGCTAAGAGGATTATAAAAAAGCAAAAAATTTCAGAATGGCACCTTGCAATGCGGACAAATTACTATTTGTACATTGACATTATTCATTGATTTTTGCCATTGAAAAACATCATGTTATTCATATACCAGAAATGTTTGAAGGTACTGGCTGAAAGAAAGGGGCTGGCATCTCACTCTCTTTGAATATTCTTTATCATGCTAAGAGGAGCAGGAAAAAGCAAAAAAATTCAGAATTGCACCTTGCAATGCGGAGAAATCAATGTTTGTGCATTCACATTATTCATTGATTTTTGCCATTGAAAAACGTCCAGAAATGTTTGAAGCTACTGACTGAATGAAAGGAGATGGCATCTCACTCTCTCTGAATTTTCTTTAGCATGCTAAGAGGAGCATGAAAAAGCAAAAAATTTCAGAATTGCACCTTGCAATGCGGAGAAATTACTGTTTGTACATTGACATTATTCATTGATTTTTGCCATTGAAAAACATCATGTTATTCATATACCAGAAATGTTTGAAGGTACTGGCTGAAAGAAAGGAGCTGGCATCTCACTCTCTTTGAATCTTCTTTATCATGATAAGAGGAGCAGGAAAAAGCAAAAAATTTCAGAATTGCACCTTGCAATGCGGAGAAATTACTGTTTGTACATTGACATTATTCATTGACTTTTGCCATTGAAAAACGTCCAGAAATGTTTGAAACTACTGACTGAATGAAAAGAGCTGGCTTCTCACTCTCTCTGAATCTTCTTTAGCATGTTAAGAGGAGCATGAAAAAGCAAAAAAAGTCAGAATTGCACCTTGCAATGCGGAGAAATTACCGTTTGTACATTGACATTATTCATTGATTTTTGCCATTGAAAAACATCATGTTATTCATATACCAGAAATGTTTGAAGGTACTGGCTGAAAGAAAGGAGCTGGCATCTCACTCTCTTTGAATCTTCTTTATAATGCTAAGAGGAGCAGGAAAAAGCAAAAAATTTCTGAATTGCACCTTGCAATGCGGAGAAATCAATGTTTGTGCATTCACATTATTCATTGATTTTTGCCATTGAAAAATGTCCAGAAATGTTTGAAGCTACTGACTGAATGAAAGAAGCTGGCATCTCAGTCTCTCTCTGAATCTTCTTTAGCATGCTAAGAGGAGCATGAAAAAGCAAAAAATTTCTGAATTGCACCTTGCAATGCGGAGAAATCAATGTTTGTGCATTCACATTATTCATTGATTTTTGCCATTGAAAAACGTCCAGAAATGTTTGAAGCTACTGACTGAATGAAAAGAGCTGGCATCTCACTCTCTCTGAATCTTCTTTAGCATGCTAAGTGGAGCAGGAAAAAGCAAAAAATTTCAGAATTGCACCTTGCAATGCGGAGATATCAATGTTTGTGCATTAACATTATTCATTGATGTTTGCCATTGAAAAACGTCAGGAAATGTTTGAAGCTACTGACTGAATAAAAGGAGCTGGCATCTCACTCTCTCTGAATCTTTTTTTAGCATGCTAAGAGGAGCATGAAAAAGCAAAAAATTTCAGAATTGCACATTGCAATGCGGAGAAATTAGTGTTTGTACATTGACATTATTCATTGATTTTTGCCATTGAAAAACATCATGTTATTCATATACCAGAAATGTTTGCAGGTACTGGCTGAAAGAAAGGAGCTGGCATCTCACTCTCTTTGAATCTTCTTTATCATGATAAGAGGAGCAGGAAAAAGCAAAAAATTTCAGAATTGCACCTTGCAATGCGGAGAAATCAATGTTTTTGCATTCACATTATTCATTGATTTTTGCCATTGAAAAACGTCCAGAAATGTTTGAAGCTACTGACTGAATGAAAAGAGCTGGCATCTCACTCTCTCTGAATCTTCTTTAGCATGCTAAGTGGAGCAGGAAAAAGCAAAAAATTTCAGAATTGCACCTTGCAATGCGGAGAAATCAATGTTTGTGCATTAACAATATTCATTGATGTTTGCCATTGAAAAACGTCAGGAAATGTTTGAAGCTACTGACTGAATAAAAGGAGCTGGCATCTCACTCTCTCTGAATCTTTTTTTAGCATGCTAAGAGGAGCATGAAAAAGCAAAAAATTTCAGAATTGCACATTGCAATGCGGAGAAATTAGTGTTTGTACATTGACATTATTCATTGATTTTTGCCATTGAAAAACATCATGTTATTCATATACCAGAAATGTTTGAAGGTACTGGCTGAAAGAAAGGAGCTGGCATCTCACTCTCTTTGAATCTTCTTTATAATGCTAAGAGGAGCAGGAAAAAGCAAAAAATTTCTGAATTGCACCTTGCAATGCGGAGAAATCAATGTTTGTGCATTCACATTATTCATTGATTTTTGCCATTGAAAAATGTCCAGAAATGTTTGAAGCTACTGACTGAATGAAAGAAGCTGGCATCTCAGTCTCTCTCTGAATCTTCTTTAGCATGCTAAGAGGAGCATGAAAAAGCAAAAAATTTCAGAATTGCACCTTGCAATGCGGAGAAATTACTGATTGTACATTGACATTATTCATTGATTTTTGCCAATGAAAAACATCATGTTATTCATATACCAGAAATGTTTGAAGGTACTGGCTGAAAGAAAGGAGCTGGCATCTCACTCTCTTTGAATCTTCTTTATCATGCTAAGAGGAGCAGGAAAAATCAAAAAATTTCAGAATTGCACCTTGCAATGTGGAGAAATCAATGTTTGTGCATTCACATTATTCATTGATTTTTGCCATTGAAAAACGTCCAGAAATGTTTGAAGCTACTGAATGAATGAAAAGAGCTGGCATCCCACTCTCTCTGAATCTTCTTTAGCATGCTAAGTGGAGCATGAAAAAGCAAAAAAATTCAGAATTGCACATTGCAATGCGGAGAAATCAATGTTTGTGCATTCACATTATTCATTGATTTTTGCATTTGAAAAACGTCATGTTATTCATGTACCAGAAATGTTTGAAGGTACTGGCTGAAAGAAAGGAGCTGGCATCTCACTCTTTTTGAATCTTCTTTATCATGCTAAGAGAAGCAGGAAAAAGCAAAAAATTTCAGAATTGCACCTTGCAATGCGGAGAAATCAATGTTTGTGCATTCACATTATTCATTGATTTTTGCCATTGAAAAATGTCCAGAATTGTTTGAAGCTACTGACTGAATGAAAGGAGCTGGCATCTCACTCTCTCTGAATCTTCTTTAGCATGCTAAGAGGAGCATGAAAAAGCAAAAAATTTCAGAATTGCACCTTGCAATGCGGAGAAATTACTGTTTGTACATTGACATTATTCATTGATTATTGCCATTGAAAAACATCATGTTATTCATATACCAGAAATGTTTGAAGGTACAGGCTGAAAGAAAGGAGCTGGCATCTCACACTCTTTGAATCTTCTTTATCATGCTAAGTGGAGCAGGAAAAAGCAAAAAATTTCAGATTTGCACCTTGCAATGCGGAGAAATCAATGTTTTTGCATTCACATTATTCATTGATTTTTGCCATTGAAAAACGTCCAGAAATGTTTGAAGCTACTGACTGAATGAAAAGAGCTGGCATCTCACTCTCTCTGAATCTTCTTTAGCATGCTAAGTGGAGCAGGAAAAAGCAAAAAATTTCAGAATTGCACCTTGCAATGCGGAGAAATCAATGTTTGTGCATTCACATTATTCATTGATGTTTGCCATTGAAAAACGTCAGGAAATGTTTGAAGCTACTGACTGAATGAAAGGAGCTGGCATCTCACTCTCTCTGAATCTTTTTTTAGCATGCTAAGAGGAGCATGAAAAAGCAAAAAATTTCAGAATTGCACCTTGCAATGCGGAGAAATTACTGTTTGTACATTGACATTATTCATTGATTTTTGCCATTGAAAAACATCATGTTATTCATATACCAGAAATGTTTGCAGGTACTGGCTGAAAGAAAGGAGCTGGCATCTCACTCTCTTTGAATCTTCTTTATCATGATAAGAGGAGCAGGAAAAAGCAAAAAATTTCAGAATTGCACCTTGCAATGCGGAGAAATCAATGTTTGTGCATTCACATTATTCATTGATTTTTGCCATTGAAAAACGTCCAGAAATGTTTGAAGCTACTGAATGAATGAAAAGAGCTGGCATCCCACTCTCTCTGAATCTTCTTTAGCATGCTAAGTGGAGCAGGAAAAAGCAAAAAAATTCAGAATTGCACTTTGCAATGCGGAGAAATCAATGTTTGTGCATTCACATTATTCATTGATTTTTGCATTTGAAAAACGTCATGTTATTCATGTACCAGAAATGTTTGAAGGTACTGGCTGAAAGAAAGGAGCTGGCATCTCACTCTTTTTGAATCTTCTTTATCATGCTAAGAGAAGCAGGAAAAAGCAAAAAATTTCAGAATTGCACCTTGCAATGCGGAGAAATCAATGTTTGTGCATTCACATTATTCATTGATTTTTGCCATTGAAAAATGTCCAGAATTGTTTGAAGCTACTGACTGAATGAAAGGAGCTGGCATCTCACTCTCTCTGAATCTTCTTTAGCATGCTAAGAGGAGCATGAAAAAGCAAAAAATTTCAGAATTGCACCTTGCAATGTGGAGAAATTACTGTTTGTACATTGACATTATTCATTGATTTTTGCCATTGAAAAACATCATGTTATTCATATACCAGAAATGTTTGAAGTTACAGGCTGAAAGAAAGGAGCTGGCATCTCACTCTTTTTGAATCTTCTTTATCATGCCAAGAGAAGCAGGAAAAAGCAAAAAATTTCAGAATTGCACCTTGCAATGCGGAGAAATCAATGTTTGTGCATTCACATTATTCATTGATTTTTGCCATTGAAAAATGTCCAGAATTGTTTGAAGCTACTGACTGAATGAAAGGAGCTGGCATCTCACTCTCTCTGAATCTTCTTTAGCATGCTAAGAGGAGCATGAAAAAGCAAAAAATTTCAGAATTGCACCTTGCAATGCGGAGAAATCAATGTTTGTGCATTAACATTATTCATTGATGTTTGCCATTGAAAAACGTCAGGA
Source organism: Phyllobates terribilis (assembly GCF_046119375.1). Taxonomy (NCBI): domain Eukaryota; kingdom Metazoa; phylum Chordata; class Amphibia; order Anura; family Dendrobatidae; genus Phyllobates; species Phyllobates terribilis. The sequence continues at coordinate 713,636 of NW_027363256.1, forward strand.
AATGTTTGAAGCTACTGACTGAATAAAAGGAGCTGGCATCTCACTCTCTCTGAATCTTTTTTTAGCATGCTAAGAGGAGCATGAAAAAGCAAAAAATTTCAGAATTGCACATTGCAATGCGGAGAAATTAGTGTTTGTACATTGACATTATTCATTGATTTTTGCCATTGAAAAACATCATGTTATTCATATACCAGAAATGTTTGCAGGTACTGGCTGAAAGAAAGGAGCTGGCATCTCACTCTCTTTGAATCTTCTTTATCATGATAAGAGGAGCAGGAAAAAGCAAAAAATTTCAGAATTGCACCTTGCAATGCGGAGAAATCAATGTTTGTGCATTCACATTATTCATTGATTTTTGCCATTGAAAAACGTCCAGAAATGTTTGAAGCTACTGACTGAATGAAAAGAGCTGGCATCTCACTCTCTCTGAATCTTCTTTAGCATGCTAAGAGGATTATAAAAAAGCAAAAAATTTCAGAATGGCACCTTGCAATGCGGACAAATTACTATTTGTACATTGACATTATTCATTGATTTTTGCCATTGAAAAACATCATGTTATTCATATACCAGAAATGTTTGAAGGTACTGGCTGAAAGAAAGGGGCTGGCATCTCACTCTCTTTGAATATTCTTTATCATGCTAAGAGGAGCAGGAAAAAGCAAAAAAATTCAGAATTGCACCTTGCAATGCGGAGAAATCAATGTTTGTGCATTCACATTATTCATTGATTTTTGCCATTGAAAAACGTCCAGAAATGTTTGAAGCTACTGAATGAATGAAAAGAGCTGGCATCCCACTCTCTCTGAATCTTCTTTAGCATGCTAAGTGGAGCAGGAAAAAGCAAAAAAATTCAGAATTGCACTTTGCAATGCGGAGAAATCAATGTTTGTGCATTCACATTATTCATTGATTTTTGCATTTGAAAAACGTCATGTTATTCATGTACCAGAAATGTTTGAAGGTACTGGCTGAAAGAAAGGAGCTGGCATCTCACTCTGTTTGAATCTTCTTTATCATGCTAAGAGAAGCAGGAAAAAGCAAAAAATTTCAGAATTGCACCTTGCAATGCGGAGAAATCAATGTTTGTGCATTCACATTATTCATTGATTTTTGCCATTGAAAAATGTCCAGAATTGTTTGAAGCTACTGACTGAATGAAAGGAGCTGGCATCTCACTCTCTCTGAATCTTCTTTAGCATGCTAAGAGGAGCATGAAAAAGCAAAAAATTTCAGAATTGCACCTTGCAATGTGGAGAAATTACTGTTTGTACATTGACATTATTCATTGATTTTTGCCATTGAAAAACATCATGTTATTCATATACCAGAAATGTTTGAAGTTACAGGCTGAAAGAAAGGAGCTGGCATCTCACTCTTTTTGAATCTTCTTTATCATGCCAAGAGAAGCAGGAAAAAGCAAAAAATTTCAGAATTGCACCTTGCAATGCGGAGAAATCAATGTTTGTGCATTCACATTATTCATTGATTTTTGCCATTGAAAAATGTCCAGAATTGTTTGAAGCTACTGACTGAATGAAAGGAGCTGGCATCTCACTCTCTCTGAATCTTCTTTAGCATGCTAAGAGGAGCATGAAAAAGCAAAAAATTTCAGAATTGCACCTTGCAATGCGGAGAAATCAATGTTTGTGCATTAACATTATTCATTGATGTTTGCCATTGAAAAACGTCAGGAAATGTTTGAAGCTACTGACTGAATAAAAGGAGCTGGCATCTCACTCTCTCTGAATCTTTTTTTAGCATGCTAAGAGGAGCATGAAAAAGCAAAAAATTTCAGAATTGCACATTGCAATGCGGAGAAATTAGTGTTTGTACATTGACATTATTCATTGATTTTTGCCATTGAAAAACATCATGTTATTCATATACCAGAAATGTTTGCAGGTACTGGCTGAAAGAAAGGAGCTGGCATCTCACTCTCTTTGAATCTTCTTTATCATGATAAGAGGAGCAGGAAAAAGCAAAAAATTTCAGAATTGCACCTTGCAATGCGGAGAAATCAATGTTTGTGCATTCACATTATTCATTGATTTTTGCCATTGAAAAACGTCCAGAAATGTTTGAAGCTACTGACTGAATGAAAAGAGCTGGCATCTCACTCTCTCTGAATCTTCTTTAGCATGCTAAGAGGAGCATGAAAAAGCAAAAAAAGTCAGAATTGCACCTTGCAATGCGGAGAAATTACCGTTTGTACATTGACATTATTCATTGATTTTTGCCATTGAAAAACATCATGTTATTCATATACCAGAAATGTTTGAAGGTACTGGCTGAAAGAAAGGAGCTGGCATCTCACTCTCTTTGAATCTTCTTTATAATGCTAAGAGGAGCAGGAAAAAGCAAAAAATTTCTGAATTGCACCTTGCAATGCGGAGAAATCAATGTTTGTGCATTCACATTATTCATTGATTTTTGCCATTGAAAAATGTCCAGAAATGTTTGAAGCTACTGACTGAATGAAAGAAGCTGGCATCTCAGTCTCTCTCTGAATCTTCTTTAGCATGCTAAGAGGAGCATGAAAAAGCAAAAAATTTCAGAATTGCACCTTGCAATGCGGAGAAATTACTGATTGTACATTGACATTATTCATTGATTTTTGCCAATGAAAAACATCATGTTATTCATATACCAGAAATGTTTGAAGGTACTGGCTGAAAGAAAGGAGCTGGCATCTCACTCTCTTTGAATCTTCTTTATCATGCTAAGAGGAGCAGGAAAAATCAAAAAATTTCAGAATTGCACCTTGCAATGTGGAGAAATCAATGTTTGTGCATTCACATTATTCATTGATTTTTGCCATTGAAAAACGTCCAGAAATGTTTGAAGCTACTGAATGAATGAAAAGAGCTGGCATCCCACTCTCTCTGAATCTTCTTTAGCATGCTAAGTGGAGCATGAAAAAGCAAAAAAATTCAGAATTGCACCTTGCAATGCGGAGAAATCAATGTTTGTGCATTCACATTATTCATTGATTTTTGCATTTGAAAAACGTCATGTTATTCATGTACCAGAAATGTTTGAAGGTACTGGCTGAAAGAAAGGAGCTGGCATCTCACTCTTTTTGAATCTTCTTTATCATGCTAAGAGAAGCAGGAAAAAGCAAAAAATTTCAGAATTGCACCTTGCAATGCGGAGAAATCAATGTTTGTGCATTCACATTATTCATTGATTTTTGCCATTGAAAAATGTCCAGAATTGTTTGAAGCTACTGACTGAATGAAAGGAGCTGGCATCTCACTCTCTCTGAATCTTCTTTAGCATGCTAAGAGGAGCATGAAAAAGCAAAAAATTTCAGAATTGCACCTTGCAATGCGGAGAAATTACTGTTTGTACATTGACATTATTCATTGATTATTGCCATTGAAAAACATCATGTTATTCATATACCAGAAATGTTTGAAGGTACAGGCTGAAAGAAAGGAGCTGGCATCTCACACTCTTTGAATCTTCTTTATCATGCTAAGTGGAGCAGGAAAAAGCAAAAAATTTCAGATTTGCACCTTGCAATGCGGAGAAATCAATGTTTTTGCATTCACATTATTCATTGATTTTTGCCATTGAAAAACGTCCAGAAATGTTTGAAGCTACTGACTGAATGAAAAGAGCTGGCATCTCACTCTCTCTGAATCTTCTTTAGCATGCTAAGTGGAGCAGGAAAAAGCAAAAAATTTCAGAATTGCACCTTGCAATGCGGAGAAATCAATGTTTGTGCATTCACATTATTCATTGATGTTTGCCATTGAAAAACGTCAGGAAATGTTTGAAGCTACTGACTGAATGAAAGGAGCTGGCATCTCACTCTCTCTGAATCTTTTTTTAGCATGCTAAGAGGAGCATGAAAAAGCAAAAAATTTCAGAATTGCACCTTGCAATGCGGAGAAATTACTGTTTGTACATTGACATTATTCATTGATTTTTGCCATTGAAAAACATCATGTTATTCATATACCAGAAATGTTTGCAGGTACTGGCTGAAAGAAAGGAGCTGGCATCTCACTCTCTTTGAATCTTCTTTATCATGATAAGAGGAGCAGGAAAAAGCAAAAAATTTCAGAATTGCACCTTGCAATGCGGAGAAATCAATGTTTGTGCATTCACATTATTCATTGATTTTTGCCATTGAAAAACGTCCAGAAATGTTTGAAGCTACTGAATGAATGAAAAGAGCTGGCATCCCACTCTCTCTGAATCTTCTTTAGCATGCTAAGTGGAGCAGGAAAAAGCAAAAAAATTCAGAATTGCACTTTGCAATGCGGAGAAATCAATGTTTGTGCATTCACATTATTCATTGATTTTTGCATTTGAAAAACGTCATGTTATTCATGTACCAGAAATGTTTGAAGGTACTGGCTGAAAGAAAGGAGCTGGCATCTCACTCTTTTTGAATCTTCTTTATCATGCTAAGAGAAGCAGGAAAAAGCAAAAAATTTCAGAATTGCACCTTGCAATGCGGAGAAATCAATGTTTGTGCATTCACATTATTCATTGATTTTTGCCATTGAAAAATGTCCAGAATTGTTTGAAGCTACTGACTGAATGAAAGGAGCTGGCATCTCACTCTCTCTGAATCTTCTTTAGCATGCTAAGAGGAGCATGAAAAAGCAAAAAATTTCAGAATTGCACCTTGCAATGTGGAGAAATTACTGTTTGTACATTGACATTATTCATTGATTTTTGCCATTGAAAAACATCATGTTATTCATATACCAGAAATGTTTGAAGTTACAGGCTGAAAGAAAGGAGCTGGCATCTCACTCTTTTTGAATCTTCTTTATCATGCCAAGAGAAGCAGGAAAAAGCAAAAAATTTCAGAATTGCACCTTGCAATGCGGAGAAATCAATGTTTGTGCATTCACATTATTCATTGATTTTTGCCATTGAAAAATGTCCAGAATTGTTTGAAGCTACTGACTGAATGAAAGGAGCTGGCATCTCACTCTCTCTGAATCTTCTTTAGCATGCTAAGAGGAGCATGAAAAAGCAAAAAATTTCAGAATTGCACCTTGCAATGCGGAGAAATCAATGTTTGTGCATTAACATTATTCATTGATGTTTGCCATTGAAAAACGTCAGGAAATGTTTGAAGCTACTGACTGAATAAAAGGAGCTGGCATCTCACTCTCTCTGAATCTTTTTTTAGCATGCTAAGAGGAGCATGAAAAAGCAAAAAATTTCAGAATTGCACATTGCAATGCGGAGAAATTAGTGTTTGTACATTGACATTATTCATTGATTTTTGCCATTGAAAAACATCATGTTATTCATATACCAGAAATGTTTGCAGGTACTGGCTGAAAGAAAGGAGCTGGCATCTCACTCTCTTTGAATCTTCTTTATCATGATAAGAGGAGCAGGAAAAAGCAAAAAATTTCAGAATTGCACCTTGCAATGCGGAGAAATCAATGTTTGTGCATTCACATTATTCATTGATTTTTGCCATTGAAAAACGTCCAGAAATGTTTGAAGCTACTGACTGAATGAAAAGAGCTGGCATCTCACTCTCTCTGAATCTTCTTTAGCATGCTAAGAGGATTATAAAAAAGCAAAAAATTTCAGAATGGCACCTTGCAATGCGGACAAATTACTATTTGTACATTGACATTATTCATTGATTTTTGCCATTGAAAAACATCATGTTATTCATATACCAGAAATGTTTGAAGGTACTGGCTGAAAGAAAGGGGCTGGCATCTCACTCTCTTTGAATATTCTTTATCATGCTAAGAGGAGCAGGAAAAAGCAAAAAAATTCAGAATTGCACCTTGCAATGCGGAGAAATCAATGTTTGTGCATTCACATTATTCATTGATTTTTGCCATTGAAAAACGTCCAGAAATGTTTGAAGCTACTGAATGAATGAAAAGAGCTGGCATCCCACTCTCTCTGAATCTTCTTTAGCATGCTAAGTGGAGCAGGAAAAAGCAAAAAAATTCAGAATTGCACTTTGCAATGCGGAGAAATCAATGTTTGTGCATTCACATTATTCATTGATTTTTGCATTTGAAAAACGTCATGTTATTCATGTACCAGAAATGTTTGAAGGTACTGGCTGAAAGAAAGGAGCTGGCATCTCACTCTGTTTGAATCTTCTTTATCATGCTAAGAGAAGCAGGAAAAAGCAAAAAATTTCAGAATTGCACCTTGCAATGCGGAGAAATCAATGTTTGTGCATTCACATTATTCATTGATTTTTGCCATTGAAAAATGTCCAGAATTGTTTGAAGCTACTGACTGAATGAAAGGAGCTGGCATCTCACTCTCTCTGAATCTTCTTTAGCATGCTAAGAGGAGCATGAAAAAGCAAAAAATTTCAGAATTGCACCTTGCAATGTGGAGAAATTACTGTTTGTACATTGACATTATTCATTGATTTTTGCCATTGAAAAACATCATGTTATTCATATACCAGAAATGTTTGAAGTTACAGGCTGAAAGAAAGGAGCTGGCATCTCACTCTTTTTGAATCTTCTTTATCATGCCAAGAGAAGCAGGAAAAAGCAAAAAATTTCAGAATTGCACCTTGCAATGCGGAGAAATCAATGTTTGTGCATTCACATTATTCATTGATTTTTGCCATTGAAAAATGTCCAGAATTGTTTGAAGCTACTGACTGAATGAAAGGAGCTGGCATCTCACTCTCTCTGAATCTTCTTTAGCATGCTAAGAGGAGCATGAAAAAGCAAAAAATTTCAGAATTGCACCTTGCAATGCGGAGAAATCAATGTTTGTGCATTAACATTATTCATTGATGTTTGCCATTGAAAAACGTCAGGAAATGTTTGAAGCTACTGACTGAATAAAAGGAGCTGGCATCTCACTCTCTCTGAATCTTCTTTAGCATGCTAAGAGGAGCATGAAAAAGCAAAAAATTTCAGAATTGCACATTGCAATGCGGAGAAATTAGTGTTTGTACATTGACATTATTCATTGATTTTTGCCATTGAAAAACATCATGTTATTCATATACCAGAAATGTTTGCAGGTACTGGCTGAAAGAAAGGAGCTGGCATCTCACTCTCTTTGAATCTTCTTTATCATGATAAGAGGAGCAGGAAAAAGCAAAAAATTTCAGAATTGCACCTTGCAATGCGGAGAAATCAATGTTTGTGCATTCACATTATTCATTGATTTTTGCCATTGAAAAACGTCCAGAAATGTTTGAAGCTACTGACTGAATGAAAAGAGCTGGCATCTCACTCTCTCTGAATCTTCTTTAGCATGCTAAGAGGATTATAAAAAAGCAAAAAATTTCAGAATGGCACCTTGCAATGCGGACAAATTACTATTTGTACATTGACATTATTCATTGATTTTTGCCATTGAAAAACATCATGTTATTCATATACCAGAAATGTTTGAAGGTACTGGCTGAAAGAAAGGGGCTGGCATCTCACTCTCTTTGAATATTCTTTATCATGCTAAGAGGAGCAGGAAAAAGCAAAAAAATTCAGAATTGCACCTTGCAATGCGGAGAAATCAATGTTTGTGCATTCACATTATTCATTGATTTTTGCCATTGAAAAACGTCCAGAAATGTTTGAAGCTACTGACTGAATGAAAGGAGATGGCATCTCACTCTCTCTGAATTTTCTTTAGCATGCTAAGAGGAGCATGAAAAAGCAAAAAATTTCAGAATTGCACCTTGCAATGCGGAGAAATTACTGTTTGTACATTGACATTATTCATTGATTTTTGCCATTGAAAAACATCATGTTATTCATATACCAGAAATGTTTGAAGGTACTGGCTGAAAGAAAGGAGCTGGCATCTCACTCTCTTTGAATCTTCTTTATCATGATAAGAGGAGCAGGAAAAAGCAAAAAATTTCAGAATTGCACCTTGCAATGCGGAGAAATCAATGTTTGTGCATTCACATTATTCATTGATTTTTGCCATTGAAAAACGTCCAAAAATGTTTGAAGCTACTGACTGAATGAAAGGAGCTGGCATCTCAGTCTCTCTGAATCTTCTTTAGCATGCTAAGAGGAGCATGAAAAAGCAAAAAATGTCAGAATTGCACCTTGCAATGCGGAGAAATTACTGTTTGTACATTGACATTATTCATTGACTTTTGCCATTGAAAAACGTCCAGAAATGTTTGAAACTACTGACTGAATGAAAAGAGCTGGCTTCTCACTCTCTCTGAATCTTCTTTAGCATGTTAAGAGGAGCATGAAAAAGCAAAAAAAGTCAGAATTGCACCTTGCAATGCGGAGAAATTACCGTTTGTACATTGACATTATTCATTGATTTTTGCCATTGAAAAACATCATGTTATTCATATACCAGAAATGTTTGAAGGTACTGGCTGAAAGAAAGGAGCTGGCATCTCACTCTCTTTGAATCTTCTTTATAATGCTAAGAGGAGCAGGAAAAAGCAAAAAATTTCTGAATTGCACCTTGCAATGCGGAGAAATCAATGTTTGTGCATTCACATTATTCATGGATTTTTGCCATTGAAAAATGTCCAGAAATGTTTGAAGCTACTGACTGAATGAAAGAAGCTGGCATCTCAGTCTCTCTCTGAATCTTCTTTAGCATGCTAAGAGGAGCATGAAAAAGCAAAAAATTTCAGAATTGCACCTTGCAATGCGGAGAAATTACTGATTGTACATTGACATTATTCATTGATTTTTGCCAATGAAAAACATCATGTTATTCATATACCAGAAATGTTTGAAGGTACTGGCTGAAAGAAAGGAGCTGGCATCTCACTCTCTTTGAATCTTCTTTATCATGCTAAGAGGAGCAGGAAAAATCAAAAAATTTCAGAATTGCACCTTGCAATGTGGAGAAATCAATGTTTGTGCATTCACATTATTCATTGATTTTTGCCATTGAAAAACGTCCAGAAATGTTTGAAGCTACTGAATGAATGAAAAGAGCTGGCATCCCACTCTCTCTGAATCTTCTTTAGCATGCTAAGTGGAGCATGAAAAAGCAAAAAAATTCAGAATTGCACCTTGCAATGCGGAGAAATCAATGTTTGTGCATTCACATTATTCATTGATTTTTGCATTTGAAAAACGTCATGTTATTCATGTACCAGAAATGTTTGAAGGTACTGGCTGAAAGAAAGGAGCTGGCATCTCACTCTTTTTGAATCTTCTTTATCATGCTAAGAGAAGCAGGAAAAAGCAAAAAATTTCAGAATTGCACCTTGCAATGCGGAGAAATCAATGTTTGTGCATTCACATTATTCATTGATTTTTGCCATTGAAAAATGTCCAGAATTGTTTGAAGCTACTGACTGAATGAAAGGAGCTGGCATCTCACTCTCTCTGAATCTTCTTTAGCATGCTAAGAGGAGCATGAAAAAGCAAAAAATTTCAGAATTGCACCTTGCAATGCGGAGAAATTACTGTTTGTACATTGACATTATTCATTGATTTTTGCCATTGAAAAACATCATGTTATTCATATACCAGAAATGTTTGAAGGTACAGGCTGAAAGAAAGGAGCTGGCATCTCACACTCTTTGAATCTTCTTTATCATGCTAAGTGGAGCAGGAAAAAGCAAAAAATTTCAGATTTGCACCTTGCAAGGCGGAGAAATCAATGTTTTTGCATTCACATTATTCATTGATTTTTGCCATTGAAAAACGTCCAGAAATGTTTGAAGCTACTGACTGAATGAAAAGAGCTGGCATCTCACTCTCTCTGAATCTTCTTTAGCATGCTAAGTGGAGCAGGAAAAAGCAAAAAATTTCAGAATTGCACCTTGCAATGCGGAGAAATCAATGTTTGTGCATTCACATTATTCATTGATGTTTGCCATTGAAAAACGTCAGGAAATGTTTGAAGCTACTGACTGAATGAAAGGAGCTGGCATCTCACTCTCTCTGAATCTTTTTTTAGCATGCTAAGAGGAGCATGAAAAAGCAAAAAATTTCAGAATTGCACCTTGCAATGCGGAGAAATTACTGTTTGTACATTGACATTATTCATTGATTTTTGCCATTGAAAAACATCATGTTATTCATATACCAGAAATGTTTGCAGGTACTGGCTGAAAGAAAGGAGCTGGCATCTCACTCTCTTTGAATCTTCTTTATCATGATAAGAGGAGCAGGAAAAAGCAAAAAATTTCAGAATTGCACCTTGCAATGCGGAGAAATCAATGTTTGTGCATTCACATTATTCATTGATTTTTGCCATTGAAAAACGTCCAGAAATGTTTGAAGCTACTGAATGAATGAAAAGAGCTGGCATCCCACTCTCTCTGAATCTTCTTTAGCATGCTAAGTGGAGCAGGAAAAAGCAAAAAAATTCAGAATTGCACTTTGCAATGCGGAGAAATCAATGTTTGTGCATTCACATTATTCATTGATTTTTGCATTTGAAAAACGTCATGTTATTCATGTACCAGAAATGTTTGAAGGTACTGGCTGAAAGAAAGGAGCTGGCATCTCACTCTTTTTGAATCTTCTTTATCATGCTAAGAGAAGCAGGAAAAAGCAAAAAATTTCAGAATTGCACCTTGCAATGCGGAGAAATCAATGTTTGTGCATTCACATTATTCATTGATTTTTGCCATTGAAAAATGTCCAGAATTGTTTGAAGCTACTGACTGAATGAAAGGAGCTGGCATCTCACTCTCTCTGAATCTTCTTTAGCATGCTAAGAGGAGCATGAAAAAGCAAAAAATTTCAGAATTGCACCTTGCAATGTGGAGAAATTACTGTTTGTACATTGACATTATTCATTGATTTTTGCCATTGAAAAACATCATGTTATTCATATACCAGAAATGTTTGAAGTTACAGGCTGAAAGAAAGGAGCTGGCATCTCACTCTTTTTGAATCTTCTTTATCATGCCAAGAGAAGCAGGAAAAAGCAAAAAATTTCAGAATTGCACCTTGCAATGCGGAGAAATCAATGTTTGTGCATTCACATTATTCATTGATTTTTGCCATTGAAAAATGTCCAGAATTGTTTGAAGCTACTGACTGAATGAAAGGAGCTGGCATCTCACTCTCTCTGAATCTTCTTTAGCATGCTAAGAGGAGCATGAAAAAGCAAAAAATTTCAGAATTGCACCTTGCAATGCGGAGAAATCAATGTTTGTGCATTAACATTATTCATTGATGTTTGCCATTGAAAAACGTCAGGAAATGTTTGAAGCTACTGACTGAATAAAAGGAGCTGGCATCTCACTCTCTCTGAATCTTTTTTTAGCATGCTAAGAGGAGCATGAAAAAGCAAAAAATTTCAGAATTGCACATTGCAATGCGGAGAAATTAGTGTTTGTACATTGACATTATTCATTGATTTTTGCCATTGAAAAACATCATGTTATTCATATACCAGAAATGTTTGCAGGTACTGGCTGAAAGAAAGGAGCTGGCATCTCACTCTCTTTGAATCTTCTTTATCATGATAAGAGGAGCAGGAAAAAGCAAAAAATTTCAGAATTGCACCTTGCAATGCGGAGAAATCAATGTTTGTGCATTCACATTATTCATTGATTTTTGCCATTGAAAAACGTCCAGAAATGTTTGAAGCTACTGACTGAATGAAAAGAGCTGGCATCTCACTCTCTCTGAATCTTCTTTAGCATGCTAAGAGGATTATAAAAAAGCAAAAAATTTCAGAATGGCACCTTGCAATGCGGACAAATTACTATTTGTACATTGACATTATTCATTGATTTTTGCCATTGAAAAACATCATGTTATTCATATACCAGAAATGTTTGAAGGTACTGGCTGAAAGAAAGGGGCTGGCATCTCACTCTCTTTGAATATTCTTTATCATGCTAAGAGGAGCAGGAAAAAGCAAAAAAATTCAGAATTGCACCTTGCAATGCGGAGAAATCAATGTTTGTGCATTCACATTATTCATTGATTTTTGCCATTGAAAAACGTCCAGAAATGTTTGAAGCTACTGACTGAATGAAAGGAGATGGCATCTCACTCTCTCTGAATTTTCTTTAGCATGCTAAGAGGAGCATGAAAAAGCAAAAAATTTCAGAATTGCACCTTGCAATGCGGAGAAATTACTGTTTGTACATTGACATTATTCATTGATTTTTGCCATTGAAAAACATCATGTTATTCATATACCAGAAATGATTGAAGGTACTGGCTGAAAGAAAGGAGCTGGCATCTCACTCTCTTTGAATCTTCTTTATCATGATAAGAGGAGCAGGAAAAAGCAAAAAATTTCAGAATTGCACCTTGCAATGCGGAGAAATCAATGTTTGTGCATTCACATTATTCATTGATTTTTGCCATTGAAAAACGTCCAAAAATGTTTGAAGCTACTGACTGAATGAAAGGAGCTGGCATCTCACTCTCTCTCAATCTTCTTTAGCATGCTAAGAGGAGCATGAAAAAGCAAAAAATGTCAGAATTGCACCTTGCAATGCGGAGAAATTACTGTTTGTACATTGACATTATTCATTGATTTTTGCCATTGAAAAACATCATGTTATTTATATACCAGAAATGTTTGAAGGTACTGGCTGAAAGAAAGGAGCTGGCATCTCACTCTCTTTGAATCTTCTTTATCATGCTAAGAGGAGCAGGAAAAAGCAAAAAATTTCAGAATTGCACCTTGCAATGCGGAGAAATCAATGTTTGTGCATTCACATTATTCATTGATTTTTGCCATTGAAAAACATCCTGAAATCTTTGAAGCTGTTGACTGAATGAAAGGAGCTGGCATCTCACTCTCTCTGAATCATCTTTAGCATGCTAAGAGGATTATTAAAAAGCAAAAAATTTCAGAATTACACCTTGCAATGCGGAGAAATTACTGTTTGTACAATGACCTTATTCATTGATTTTTGCCATTGAAAAACATCATGTTATTCATATACCAGAAATGTTTGAAGGTACTCGCTGAAAGAAAGGATCTGGCATCTCACTCTCTCTGAATCTTCTTTAGCATGCTAAGTGGAGCAGGAAAAAGCAAAAAATTTCAGAATTGCACCTTGCAATGCGGAGAAATCAATGTTTGTGCATTCACATTATTCATTGATTTTTGCCATTGAAAAACGTCCAGAAATCTTTGAAGCTACTGACTGAATGAAAGGAGCTGGCATCTCACTCTCTCTGAATTTTCTTTAGCATGCTAAGAGGAGCACGAAAAAGTAAAAAATTTCAGAATTGCACCTTGCAATGCGTAGAAATTACTGTTTGTACATTGACATTATTCATTGATTTTTGCCATTGAAAAACATCATGTTATTCATACACCAGAAATGTTTGAAGGTACTGGCTGAAAGAATGGAGCTGGCATCTCACTCTCATTGAATCTTCTTTATCATGCTAAGAGGAGCAGGAAAAAGCAAAAAATTTCAGAATTGCACCTTGCAATGCGGAGAAATCAATGTTTGTGCATTCACATTATTCATTGATTTTTGCCATTGAAAAACGTCCAGAAATGTTTGAAGCTACTGACTGAATGAAAAGAGCTGGCATCTCACTCTCTCTGAATCTTCTTTAGCATGCTAAGAGGAGCATGAAAAAGCAAAAAATGTCAGAATTGCACCTTGCAATGTGGAGAAATTACTGTTTGTACATTGACATTATTCATTGATTTTTGCCATTGAAAAACATCATGTTATTCATATACCAGAAATGTTTGAAGGTACTGGCTGAAAGAAAGGAGCTGGCGTGTCACTCTCTTTGAATCTTCTTTATCATGCTAAGAGGAGCAGGAAAAAGCAAAAAATTTCAGAATTGCACCTTGCAATGCGGAAAAATCAATGTTTGTGCATTCACATTATTCATTGATTTTTGCCATTGAAAAACGTCCTGAAATGTTTGAAGCTACTGACTGAATGAAAGGAGCTGGCATCTCACTCTCTCTGAATCTTCTTTAGCATGCTAAGAGGAGCATGAAAAAGCAAAAAATTTCAGAATTGCACCTTGCAATGCGGAGAAATTACTGTTTGTACATTGACATTATTCATTGATTTTTGCCATTGAAAAACATCATGTTATTCATATACCAGAAATGTTTGAAGGTACTGGCTGAAAGAATGGAGCTGGCATCTCACTCTCATTGAATCTTCTTTATCATGCTAAGAGGAGCAGGAAAAAGCAAAAAATTTCAGAATTGCACCTTGCAATGCGGAGAAATCAATGTTTGTGCATTCACATTATTCATTGATTTTTGCCATTGAAAAACGTCCAGAAATGTTTGAAGCTACTGACTGAATGAAAAGAGCTGGCATCTCACTCTCTCTGAATCTTCTTTAGCATGCTAAGAGGAGCATGAAAAAGCAAAAAATGTCAGAATTGTACCTTGCAATGCGGAGAAATTACTGTTTGTACATTGACATTATTCATTGATTTTTGCCTTTGAAAAACATCATGTTATTCATATACCAGAAATGTTTGAAGGTACTGGCTGAAAGAAAGGAGCTGGCATCTCACTCTCTTTGAATCTTCTTTATCATGCTAAGAGGAGCAGGAAAAAGCAAAAAATTTCAGAATTGCACCTTGCAATGCGGAAAAATCAATGTTTGTGCATTCACATTATTCATTGATTTTTGCCATTGAAAAACGTCCTGAAAGTTTGAAGCTACTGACTGAATGAAAGGAGCTGGCATCTCACTCTCTCTGAATCTTCTTTAGCATGCTAAGAGGAGCATGAAAAAGCAAAAAATTTCAGAATTGCACCTTGCAATGCGGAGAAATTACTGTTTGTACATTGACATTATTCATTGATTTTTGCAATTGAAAAACATCATGTTATTCATATACCAGAAATGTTTGAAGGTACTGGCTGAAAGAAAGGAGCTGGCATCTCACTCTCTTTGAATCTTCTTTATCATGCTAAGAGGAGCAGGAAAAAGCAAAAAATTTCAGAATTGCACCTTGCAATGCGGAGAAATCAATGTTTGTGCATTCACATTATTCATTGATTTTTGCCATTGAAAAACGTCCAGAAATGTTTGAAGCTACTGACTGAATGAAAGGAGCTGGCATCTCACTCTCTCTGAATCTTCTTTAACATGCTAAGAGGAGCAGGAAAAAGCAAAAAACGTCAGAATTGCACCTTGCAATGCGGAGAAATTACTGTTTGTACATTGACATTATTATATCTCCATACCTTGGGGGGTTCCCCCATGTTACATATAAAAAAGGCCGCTCTCTCCGGGACCGTTTGGTACATAGTCACTACTCTGCACCTAGACAGGATAATTGGCTTGGCTCTTTGACTAAGGGATGCTATAAATGTGGAAAATGTGTGGTCTGCTCATCGATACAGTGTGGTAAAACATTCCGAGGCAATAACATTGACAGGGAATTTCGGGTGCTGGACTTTATTAACTGCCGTACACAAGGGGTGGTTTATAAAGGTACCTGTAAATGCGGCCTTGAGTACGTTGGTAAAAAAAAACGTGAATTGAGACGGAGGATATGCGAGCATCTGGGGGACATTGAACATCATAGGGAAACACCCATTGCGAGACACGTTAATGAGTTTCATGGAGGGGACAAGAAGGCCATTTTGTTCATGGGGATAGAAAAGGTCCTAAACACCATAGGGGAGGTAACTGGGATCGTGTAATCCTACAGAAGGAAACAAGGTGGATTTTCCGACTTTAAAATATGGCCCCTATGGGGCTGAATGAACAACTTACATTCAACTGCTTTATATATGAGTAAACTCTTGTATTTATCTACATTGACATTATTCATTGATTTTTGCCATTGGAAAACATCATGTTATTCATATACCAGAAATGTTTGAAGGTACTGGCTGAAAGAAAGGATCTGGCATCTCACTCTCTTTGAATCTTCTTTATCATGCTAAGAGGAGCAGGAAAAAGCAAAAAATTTCAGAATTGCACCTTGAAATGCGGAGAAATCAATGTTTGTGCATTCACATTATTCATTGATTTTTGCCAATGAAAAAAGTCCAGAAATGTTTGAAGCTACTGACTAAATGAAAAGAGGTGGCATCTCAATCTCTCTGAATCTTTTTTAGCATGCTAAGAGGAGCATGAAAAAGCAAAAAATTTCAGAATTGCACCTTGCAATGCGGAGAAATTATTGTTTGTACATTGCATCATCACCATGATGACCAATATGACATTATCGTCGCCATGACGACCCTTATGACATCATCGTCGCCATGGCGACCATTATGACATCATCATCGCCATGACAACCAATATGATATCATCGTCGCCATGATGACCATTCTGTCATCATCGTCGCCATGACAACCATTATGACATCATCGTCGCCATGGCGACCATTATGACATCACCGTCACCATGACGACCATTTTGACATCATCGTAGCCATTACGACCATTATGACATCATCGTTGCCATGACTACCTTTATGACATAATCGTCGCCATGACAACCATTATGACTTCACAATCGCCATGACGACCATTATGACACCACCATTGCCATGATGACCATTATGACTTCATCGTCGCCATGACGACCATTATTACATCATCATCGCCATGATGACCGTTATGACATTATCGTCGCCATGACGACCCTTATGACATCATCATCGCCATGACAACCAATATGATATCATCGTCGCCATGATGACCATTATGTCATCATCATCGCCATGACAACCATTATGACATCATTGTCGCCATGACGACCATTATGACATCATCGTAGCCAATACGACCATTATTAAATCACAGTCGCCATGACAACCATTATGACATCTTCGTCGCCATGATGACCATTATGACATCATGACATCAACGTTGCCATGACGACCATTATGACATCACCGTTGCCATGACGACCATTATGACATCATCATCACCATGACAACCATTGTGACATCACCAACGCCATGACGACCATTATGACATCTTCGTCGCCATGGTGACCATTATGACATCACCGTCGCCATGATGACCATTATGACATCATCGTTGCCATGACGACCATTATAACATAATCGTCACAATGGCGACCATTATGACATCACTATCGCCATGACGACAATTATTACACCACCGTTGCCATGACGACCATTATGACATCATCGTCGCCATGACGACCATTATGACATCATCGTCGCCATAACGACCATTATGACATCATCGTCGCCATGATAACCATTATGACATCATAATCACAATGACGGCCCATATGTCACCATCGTCGCCATGACGACCATTTTGACATCATCGTCACCATGACGACCATTTTGACATCATCGTAGCCATTACGACCATTATGACATCATCGTTGCCATGACTACCATTATGACATAATCGTCGCCATGACAACCATTATGACTTCACAATCGCCATGACGACCATTATGACACCACCGTTGCCATGATGACCATTATGACTTCATCGTCGCCATGACGACCATTATTACATCATCATCGCCATGATGACCGTTATGACATCATCGTTGCCATGACGACCATTATAACATAATCGTCACAATGGCGACCATTATGACATCACTATCGCCATGACGACAATTATTACACCACCGTTACCATGACGACCATTATGACATCATCGTCGCCATGACGACCATTATGACATCATCGTCGCCATAACGACCATTATGACATCATCGTCGCCATGATAACCATTATGACATCATAATCACAATGACGGCCCATATGTCACCATCGTCGCCATGACGACCATTTTGACATCATCGTCACCATGACGACCATTTTGACATCATCGTAGCCATTACGACCATTATGACATTATCGTTGCCATGACTACCATTATGACATAATCGTCGCCATGACAACCATTATGACTTCACAATCGCCATGACGACCATTATGACACCACCGTTGCCATGATGACCATTATGACTTCATCGTCGCCATGACGACCATTATTACATCATCATCGCCATGATGACCGTTATGACATTATCGTCGCCATGACGACCCTTATGACATCATCATCGCCATGACAACCAATATGATATCATCGTCGCCATGATGACCATTATGTCATCATCATCGCCATGACAACCATTATGACATCATTGTCGCCATGACGACCATTATGACATCATCGTAGCCAATACGACCATTATTAAATCACAGTCGCCATGACAACCATTATGACATCTTCGTCGCCATGATGACCATTATGACATCATGACATCAACGTTGCCATGACGACCATTATGACATCACCGTTGCCATGACGACCATTATGACATCATTATCGCCATGACAACCATTGTGACATCACCAACGCCATGACGACCATTATGACATCTTCGTCGCCATGGCGACCATTATGACATCACCGTCGCCATGATGACCATTATGACATAATCGTCGCCATGGCGACCATTATGACATCATGACATCACCGTTGCCATGACGACCATTATGACATCATCGTCGCCAACACGACCATTATGACATCTTCGTCTCCATGATGACCATTATGACATCATGACATCTCCGTTGCCATGACGACCATTATGACATCATCGTCGCCATGACGACCATTATGACATCATAATCACCATGACGGCTCATATGACACCATCGTCGCCATGATGACCATTATGACATCATCGTCATCATGGTGACCATTATGACATCATCGTCGCAATGACGACCATTATAACATCACCATCGCCATGATGACCATTATGACATTAACATTGCCATGACGACCATTATGACATCATCGTTGCCATGACGACCATTATGACATAATCGTCGCCATAACAACCATTATGACGTCACCATCGCCATGACGACCATTATGATACCACCGTTGCCATGACGACCATTATGACATCATCATCGCCATGATGACCGCTATTACATTATTGTCTCCATGACGACCCTGATGACATCATCGTCGCCATGATGACCATTATGACATCATCGTTGCCATGACGACCATTATAACATAATCGTCACAATGGCGACCATTATGACATCACTATCGCCATGACGACAATTATTACACCACCGTTGCCATGACGACCATTATGACATCATCGTCGCCATGACGACCATTATGACATCATCGTCGCCATAACGACCATTATGACATCATCGTCGCCATGATAACCATTATGACATCATAATCACAATGACGGCCCATATGTCACCATCGTCGCCATGACGACCATTTTGACATCATCGTCACCATGACGACCATTTTGACATCATCGTAGCCATTACGACCATTATGACATCATCGTTGCCATGACTACCATTATGACATAATCGTCGCCATGACAACCATTATGACTTCACAATCGCCATGACGACCATTATGACACCACCGTTGCCATGATGACCATTATGACTTCATCGTCGCCATGACGACCATTATTACATCATCATCGCCATGATGACCGTTATGACATTATCGTCGCCATGACGACCCTGATGACATCATCGTCGCCATGATGACCATTATGACATCATCGTTGCCATGACGACCATTATAACATAATCGTCACAATGGCGACCATTATGACATCACTATCGCCATGACGACAATTATTACACCACCGTTGCCATGACGACCATTATGACATCATCGTCGCCATGACGACCATTATGACATCATCGTCGCCATAACGACCATTATGACATCATCGTCGCCATGATAACCATTATGACATCATAATCACAATGACGGCCCATATGTCACCATCGTCGCCATGACGACCATTTTGACATCATCGTCACCATGACGACCATTTTGACATCATCGTAGCCATTACGACCATTATGACATCATCGTTACCATGACTACCATTATGACATAATCGTCGCCATGACAACCATTATGACTTCACAATCGCCATGACGACCATTATGACACCACCGTTGCCATGATGACCATTATGACTTCATCGTCGCCATGACGACCATTATTACATCATCATCGCCATGATGACCGTTATGACATTATCGTCGCCATGACGACCCTTATGACATCATCATCGCCATGACAACCAATATGATATCATCGTCGCCATGATGACCATTATGTCATCATCATCGCCATGACAACCATTATGACATCATTGTCGCCATGACGACCATTATGACATCATCGTAGCCAATACGACCATTATTAAATCACAGTCGCCATGACAACCATTATGACATCATGACATCAACGTTGCCATGACGACCATTATGACATCACCGTTGCCATGACGACCATTATGACATCATCATCGCCATGACAACCATTGTGACATCACCAACGCCATGACGACCATTATGACATCTTCGTCGCCATCGCGACCATTATGACATCACCGTCGCCATGATGACCATTATGACATAATCGTCGCCATGGCGACCATTATGACATCATGACATCACCGTTGCCATGACGACCATTATGACATCATCGTCGCCAACACGACCATTATGACATCTTCGTCTCCATGATGACCATTATGACATCATGACATCTCCGTTGCCATGACGACCATTATGACATCATCGTCGCCATGACGACCATTATGACATCATAATCACCATGACGGCCCATATGACACCATCGTCGCCATGATGACCATTATGACATCATCGTCATCATGGTGACCATCATGACATCATCGTCGCAATGACGACCATTATAACATCACCATCGCCATGATGACCATTATGACATTAACATTGCCATGACGACCATTATGACATCATCGTTGCCATGACGACCATTATGACATAATCGTCGCCATAACAACCATTACGACATCACCATCGCCATGACGACCATTATGATACCACCGTTGCCATGACGACCATTATGACATCATCATCGCCATGACGACCATTATGACATCATCATCGCCATGATGACCGTTATGACATCATCGTCGCCATGGCGACCATTATGACATCATCGTCACAATGACGACCATTATGACATCACCATCGCCATGACAACCATTATTACATCATCGTTGCCATGACGACCATTATGACATAATCGTCGCCATGACAACGATTATGACCTCACCATCGCCATGACGACCATTATTACACCACTGTTGTCATGACGACCATTATGACATCATCGTCGCCATGACGACCATTATGACATCATCGTCACCATGACGACCATTATGACATCATCATCGCCATGATGACCGTTATGACATTATTGTCGCCATGATGACCCTGATGACATCATTGTCGCCATGATGTCCATTATGACATCATCGTTGCCATGACGACCATTATGACATAATCGTCACAATGGCGACCATTATGACATCACCATCGCCATGACGACCATTATGCCATCATTGTTGCCATGACGACCATTATGACATAATCGTCGCCATGACAACCATTATGACATCACCATCGCCATGACGACAATTATTACACCACCGTTGCCATGACGACCATTATGACATAATCGTCGCCATGACGACCATTATGACATCATCGTCGCCATGACGACCATTATGACATCATCATCGCCATGATGACCGTTATGACATCATCGTCGCCATGGCGACCATTATGACATCATCATCGCCATGACAACCAATATGATATCATCGTTGCCATGATGACCATTATGACATCATCATCACCATGACAACCAATATGACTTCATCGTCGCCATGGCGACCATTATGACATCATAATCACCATGACAGTCAATATGACATCATCGTTGCCATGACGACCATTATGACATCATCGTCACAATGACCACCATTATAACATCACCATCTCCATGACGACCATTAAGACATCAACATTGCCATGACGACCATTATGACATCACCATCGCCATGACGATCATTATTACACCACCGTCGCCATGACGACCATTATGACATCATCGTCGCCATGACGACCATTATGACATCATCGTCGCCATGACGACCATTATGACCTTGTCGCCATGACAACCATTATGACATCACCATCGCCATGACGACCATTATGACATCATCGTCGCCATGGCGACCATTATGACATCACCGTCGCCATGATGACCATTATGATATCATCGTCGCCATGGCGACCATTATGACATCATCGTCGCCATGACAACCATTATGACATCACCGTCGCCATGGCGACCATTATGACATCACCGTCGCCATGACGACCATTATGACATCATCGTCGCCATGACTACTGACAAACAATATGACAACATCGTTGCCTTTACGACCATTATGACATCATCGTCGCCATGATGACCGTTATGACATCATCATAGCCATTACGACCATTATTAAATCACAGTCGCCATGACGACCATTATGACATCATAATCACCATGAAGGCCAAAATGACACCATCGTCGCCATGATAACCATTATGACATCATCATCGCAATGACGACCATTATGACATCACCATCGCCATGACGACCATTATGACATCATCGTCGCCATGGCGACCATTAAGACATCATCGTCACAATGACGACCATTATCACATCACCATCGCCATGACGACCATTATGACATCATCGTTACCATGACGACCATTATGACATCATCATCGCCATGACAACCAATATGATATCATCATCGCCATGACAACCATTATGACATCACCATCGCCATGACGACCATTATTACACCACCGTTGCCATGACTGCCATTATGACATCATCATCGCCATGACAACCAATATGATATCATCATCGCCATGACAACCATTATGAAATGATCGTCGCCATGGCGACCATTATGACATCACCGTCGCTATGTCGACCAATATGACATCATCGTAGCCATTACAACCATTATTAAATCACAGTCGCCATGAGAACCATTATGACATCTTCGTCGCCATGACGACCATTATGACATCATGACATCACCGTTGCCATGACGACCATTATGACATCACCGTTCCCATGATGACCATTATGACATCATCTTCGCCATGGCGACCATTATGACATAATCGTCGCCATGACAACCATTATGACATCACCGTCGCCATGACGACCATTATGACATCATCGTCGCCATGACTACTGACAAACAATATGACATCATTGTCGCCATGATGACCATTATGACATCATCGTCGCCATGATGAAGGTTATGACATCATCGTAGCCATTACGACCATTATTAAATCACAGTCGCCATGACAACCATTATGACATCATCGTTGCCATGACGACCATTATGACATCATAATCACCATGACGGCCTATATGACACCATCTTCGCCATGACGACCATTATGACATCATCGTCACCATGGCGACCATTATGACATCATCGTCACCATGGCGACCATTATGACATCACCATTGCCATGACGACCATTATGACATCATCATTGCCATGACGACAATTATGACATCATTGTCGCCATGGCGACCATTATGACATCACTGTCGCCATGACGACCATTATGACATCATAGTAGCCATTACGACCATTATTAAATTACAGTCGCCATGACAAACATTATGACATCTTCGTCGCCATGATGACCATTATGACATTATGACATCACCGTTGCCATGACGACCATTATGACATAATCTTCGCCATGGCGAATATTATGACATCATCGTCGCAATGACGACCGTTATGACATCACCATCGCCATGATGACCACTATGACATCAACGTTGTCATGACGACCATTATGACATCACCGTTGCCATGACGACCATTATGACACCATCGTCGCCATGACAACCATTATGACATCACCGTTGCCATGACGACCATTATGACATCATCGTCGCCATGACTACTGACAAACAATATGACATCATTGTCGCCATGACGACCATTATGACATCATCGTCGCCATGATGAAGGTTATGACATCATCGTAGCCATTACGACCATTATTAAATCACAGTCGCCATGACAACCTTTATGATATCATCGTTGCCATGACGACCATTATGACATCATAATAACCATGACGGCCCATATGTCACCATCGTCGCCATGACGACCATTATGACATCATCGTCACCATGACGACCATTATGACATCACCATCGCCATGATGACCATTATGACATCAACGTTGTCATGACGACCATTATGACATCATCTTTGCCATGACAACCATTATGACATCACCATCGCCATGACGACCATTATGACACCACCGTTGCCATGACGACCATTATGACATCATCGTCGCCATGATGACCGTTATGACATCATCGTCGCCATGACGACCATTATGACATCATAATAACCATGACGGCCCATATGACACCATCGTCGCCATGATGACCATTATGACATCATCGTCACCATGACGACCAGTATGACATCACCATCGCCATGATGACCATTATGACATCAACATTGCCATGACGACCATTATGACATCATCTTGCCATGACAACCATTATGACATCACCATCGCCATGACGACCATTATGACACCACCGTTGATATGACGACCATTATGACATCATCGTCGCCATGACGACCATTATGACATCATCATAGCCATGATGACCGTTATGACATCATCGTCGCCATGGCGACCATTATGACATCATCGTCACAATGACGACCATTATGACATCACCATCGCCATGACGACAATTATGACATCATCGTTGCCATGACGACCATTATGACATAATCGTCGACATGACAACCATTATGACCTCATCATCGCCATGATGACCATTATTACACCACCCTTGCCATGACGACCATTATGACATCATCGTCGCCATGACGACCATTATGACATCATCTTCGCCATGACGACCATTATGACATCATCATCGCCATGACGACCATTATGACATCATCGTTGCCATGACGACCATTATGACATAATCGTCGCCATGACAACCATTATGACCTCACCATCGCCATGACGACCATTATTACACCACCATTGCCATGACGACCATTATGACATCATCGTCGCCATGACGACCATTATGACATCATCTTCGCCATGACGACCATTATGACATCATCATCGCCATGATGACCGCTATGACATTATTGTCTCCATGACGACCCTGATGACATCATCGTCGCCATGATGACCATTATGACATCATCGTTGCCATGACGACCATTATAACATAATCGTCACAATGGTGACCATTATGACATCACTATCGCCATGACGACAATTATTACACCACCGTTGCCATGATGACCATTATGACATCATCGTCGCCATGACGACCATTATGACATCATCGTCGCCATAACGACCATTATGACATCATCGTCGCCATGATAACCATTATGACATCATAATCACAATGACGGCCCATATGTCACCATCGTCGCCATGACGACCATTTTGACATCATCGTCACTATGGCGACCATTATGACATCATTGTCACAATGAGAACCATTATGACATCACCATTGCCATGACGACCATTATGACATCATCATTGCCATGACGACAATTATGACATCATCGTCGCCATGGCGACCATTATGACATCATCATCGCCATGACAACCAATTAGATATCATCGTCGCCATGATGACCATTATGTCATCATCGTCGCCATGACAACCATTATGACATCATTGTCGCCATGGCGACCATTATGACATCACCGTCGCCATGACGACCATTATGACATCATCGTAGCCATTACGACCATTATTAAATGACAGTCGCCATGACAAACATTATGACATCTTCGTCGCCATGATGACCATTATGACATCATGACATCACCGGTGCCATGACGACCATTATGACATCATCGTCGCCATGACGACCATTATGACATCATAATCACCATGACGGCCCCTATGACACCATCGTCGCCATGACGACCATTATGACATCATCGTCACCATGACGACCATTATGACATCACCATCGCCATGATGACCATTATGACATCAACGTTGCCATGACGACCATTATGACATCATCGTTCCCATGACAACCATTATGACATCACCATCGCCATGATGACCATTATGACACCACCGTTGCCTTGACGACCATTATGACATCATCGTCGCCATGATGACCGTTATGACATCATCGTCGCCATGACGACCATTATGACATCATAATCACCATGACGGCCCATATGACACCATCGTCGCCATGACGACCATTATGACATCATCGTCACTATGACGACTATTATGACATCACCATCGCCATGATGACCATTATGACATCAACGTTGCCATGACGACCATTATGACATCATCGTTGCCATGACAACCATTATGACATCACCATCGCCATGACGACCATTATGACACCACCGCTGCCATGACGACCATTATGACATCATCGTCACCATGACGACCATTATGACATCATCATCGCCATGCTGACCGTTATGACATCATTGTCGCCATGACGACCCTGATGACATCATCGTCGCCATGATGACCATTATGACATCATCATTGCCATGACGACCATTATGACCTCATCGTCACAATGGCGAACATTATGACATCACGATCGCCATGACGACCATTATGTCATCATCGTTGCCATGACGACCATTATGACATAATCGTCGCCATGACAACCATCATGACATCACCATTGCCATGACGACAATTACACCACCGTTGCCATGACGACCATTATGACATCATCATCGCCATGACAACCAATATGATATCATCGTCGCCATGATGACCATTATGACATCATCATCACCATGACAACCAATATGACTTCATCGTCGCCATGGCGACCATTATGACATCATAATCACCATGACAGTCAATATGACATCATCGTTGCCATGACGACCATTATGACATCATCGTCACAATGACCACCATTATGACATCACCATTTCCATGACGACCATTAAGACATCAACGTTGCCATGACGACCATTATGACATCACCATCGCCATGACTACCATTATTACACCACTGTCGCCATGACGACCATAATGACATCATCGTCGCCATGACGACCATTAAGACATTGTCGCCATGACAACCATTATGACATCACCATCGCCATGACGACCATTATGACATCATCGTCGCCATGATGACCAATATGATATCATCGTCGCCATGGCGACCATTGTGACATCATCGTCGCCATGACGACCATTATGACATCATCGTCGCCATGAAGGCCAAAATGACACCATAGTCGCCATGATGACCATTATGACATCATCATCGCAATGACGACCATTATGACATCGCCATCGCCATGACGACCATTATGACATCATCGTCGCCATGGCGACCATTAAGACATCATCGTCACAATGACGACCATTATCACATCACCATCGCCATGGCGACCATTATGACATCATCATCGCCATGACAACCAATATGATATGATCATCGCCATGACAACCATTATGAAATCATCGTCGCCATGGCGACCATTATGACATCACCGTCGCCATGGCGAAAATTATGACATCATCGTCGCCATGACGACCATTATGACATCATCATCGCCATGATGACCGTTATGACATTATCGTCGCCATGGCGACCATTATGACATCATCATCGCCATGACAACCAATATGATATCATCGTCGCCATGATGACCATTATGACATCATCATCACCATGACAACCAATATGACTTCATCGTCGCCATGGCGACCATTATGACATCATAATCACCATGACAGTCAATATGACATCATCGTTGCCATGACGACCATTATGACATCATCGTCACAATGACCACCATTATGACATCACCATTTCCTTGACGACCATTAAGACATCAACGTTGCCATGACGATCATTATGACATCACCATCGCCATGACTACCATTATTACACCACCGTCGCCATGACGACCATTATGACATCATCGTCGCCATGACGACCATTAAGACATTGTCGCCATGACAACCATTATGACATCACCATCGCCATGACGACCATCATGACATCATCGTCGCCATGGCGACCATTATGACATCACCGTCACCATGATGACCATTATGATATCATCGTCGCCATGGCGACCATTATGACATCATCGTCGCCATGACGACCATTATGACATCATCGTCGCCATGACTACTGACAAACAATATGACAACATCGTTGCCATGACGACCATTATGACATCATCGTCGCCATGATGACCGTTATGACATCATCATAGCCATTACGACCATTATTAAATCACAGTCGCCATGACGACCATTATGACATCATAATCACCATGAAGGCCAAAATGACACCATCGTCGCCATGATGACCATTATGACATCATCATCGCAATGACGACCATTATGACATCACCATCGCCATGACGACCATTATGACATCATCGTCGCCATGGCGACCATTAAGACATCATCGTCACAATGACGACCATTATCACATCACCATCGCCATGGCGACCATTATGACATCATCATCGCCATGACAACCAATATGATATCATCATCGCCATGACAACCATTATGAAATCATCGTCGCCATGGCGACCATTATGACATCACCGTCGCCATGGCGACCATTATGACATCATCGTAGCCATTACGACCATTATTAAATCACAGTCGCCATGAGAACCATTATGACATCTTCGTCGCCATGACGACCATTATGACATCATGACATCACCGTTGCCATGACGACCATTATGACATCACCGTTCCCTTGACCACCATTATGACATCATCTTCGCCATGGCGACCATTATGACATAATCGTCGCCATGACAACCATTATGACATCACCGTCACCATGACTACTAACAAACAATATGACATCATTGTCGCCATGACGACCATTATGACATCATGACATCACCGTTGCCATGACGACCATTATGACATCACCGTTCCCTTGACGACCATTATGACATCATCTTCGCCATGGCGACCATTATGACATAATCGTCGCCATGACAACCATTATGACATCATCGTCGCCATGACTACTGACAAACAATATGACATCATTGTCGCCATGACGACCATTATGACATCATCGTCGCCATGATGAAGGTTATGACATCATCGTAGCCATTACGACCATTATTAAATCACAGTCGCCATGACAACCTTTATGATATCATCGTTGCCATGACGACCATTATGACATCATAATAACCATGACGGCCCATATGTCACCATCGTCGCCATGACGACCATTATGACATCATCGTCACCATGACGACCATTATGACATCACCATCGCCATGATGACCATTATGACATCAACGTTGTCATGACGACCATTATGACATCATCTTTGCCATGACAACCATTATGACATCACCATCGCCATGACGACCATTATGACACCACCGTTGCCATGACGACCATTATGACATCATCGTCGCCATGACAACCATTATGACATAATCGTTGCCATGACGACCATTATGACATCATAATCACCATGACGGCCCATTTGACACCATCGTCGCCATGACGACCATTATGACATCATCGTCACCATGGCGACCATTATGACATCATCGTCACAATGACAACCATTATGACATCACGATTGCCATGACGACCATTATGACATCATCATTGCCATGATGACAATTATGACATCATCGTCGCCATGGCGACCACTATGACATCATCATCGCCATGACAACCAATAAGATATCATCGTCGCCATGATGACCATTATGTCATCATCGTCGCCATGACAACCATTATGACATCATTGTCGCCATGGCGACCATTATGACATCACTGTCGCCATGACGACCATTATGACATCATAGTAGCCATTACGACCATTATTAAATCACAGTCGCCATGACAAACATTATAACATCTTCGTCGCCATGATGACCATTATGACATCATGACATCACAGTTGCCATGACGACCATTATGACATCACCGTTGCCATGATGACCATTATGACATCATCTTCGCCATGGCGACCATTATGACATAATCGTCGCCATGACAACCATTATGACATCACCGTCGCCATGACGACCATTATGACATCATCGTCGTAATGACTACTGGCAAACAATATGACATCATTGTCGCCATGACGACCATTATGACATCATCGTCGCCATGATGAAGGTTATGACATCATCGTAGCCATTACGACCATTATTAAATCACAGTCGCCATGACAACCATTATGACATCATCGTTGCCATGACGAACATTATGACATCATAATCACCATGACGGCCCATATGACACCATCATCGCCATGACGACCATTATGACATCATCGTCACCATGGCGACCATTAAGACATCATCGTCACAAT
This sequence comes from Phyllobates terribilis, assembly GCF_046119375.1. NCBI lineage: Eukaryota > Metazoa > Chordata > Amphibia > Anura > Dendrobatidae > Phyllobates > Phyllobates terribilis. The sequence goes on from NW_027363256.1 coordinate 743,817, forward strand.
GACAACCATTATGACATCACGATTGCCATGACGACCATTATGACATCATCATTGCCATGATGACAATTATGACATCATCGTCGCCATGGCGACCACTATGACATCATCATCGCCATGACAACCAATAAGATATCATCGTCGCCATGATGACCATTATGTCATCATCGTCGCCATGACAACCATTATGACATCATTGTCGCCATGGCGACCATTATGACATCATTGTCGCCATGGCGACCATTATGACATCACTGTCGCCATGACGACCATTATGACATCATAGTAGCCATTACGACCATTATTAAATCACAGTCGCCATGACAAACATTATAACATCTTCGTCGCCATGATGACCATTATGACATCATGACATCACAGTTGCCATGACGACCATTATGACATCACCGTTGCCATGATGACCATTATGACATCATCTTCGCCATGGCGACCATTATGACATAATCGTCGCCATGACAACCATTATGACATCACCGTCGCCATGACGACCATTATGACATCATCGTCGTAATGACTACTGACAAACAATATGACATCATTGTCGCCATGACGACCATTATGACATCATCGTCGCCATGATGAAGGTTATGACATCATCGTAGCCATTACGACCATTATTAAATCACAGTCGCCATGACAACCATTATGACATCATCGTTGCCATGACGAACATTATGACATCATAATCACCATGACGGCCCATATGACACCATCATCGCCATGACGACCATTATGACATCATCGTCACCATGGCGACCATTATGACATCATCGTCACAATGACAACCATTATGACATCACCATTGTCATGACGACCATTATGACATCATCATTGCCATGACGACAATTATGACATCATCGTCGCCTTGGCGACCACTATGACATCATCATCGCCATGACAACCAATAAGATATCATCGTCGCCATGATGACCATTATGTCATCATCGTCGCCATGACAACCATTATGACATCATTGTCGCCATGGCGACCATTATGACATCACCGTCACCATGACGACCATTATGACATCATCGTAGCCATTACGACCATTATTAAATCACAGTCGCCATGACAAACATTATGACATCTTCGTCGCCATGATGACCATTATGACATCATGACATCACCGTTGCCATGACGACCATTATGACATCATCGTCGCCATGACGACCATTATGACATCATCGTCACCATGGCGACCATTATGACATCATCGTCACAATGACGACCATTATGATATCACCATCTCCATGACGACCATTATGACATCAACGTTGCCATGACGACCATTATGACATCACTATCGCCATGACGACCATTATGACATTGTCGCCATGACAACCATTATGACATCACCATCGCCATGACGACCATTATAACATCATCGTCGCCATGGCGACCATTATGACATCACCGTTGCCATGATGACCATTATGACATCATCTTCGCCATGGCGACCATTATGACATAATCGTCGCCATGACAACCATTATGACATAATCGTTGCCATGACGACCATTATGACATCATAATCACCATGACGGCCCATTTGACACCATCGTCGCCATGACGACCATTATGACATCATCGTCACCATGGCGACCATTATGACATCATCGTCACAATGACAACCATTATGACATCACGATTGCCATGACGACCATTATGACATCATCATTGCCATGATGACAATTATGACATCATCGTCGCCATGGCGACCACTATGACATCATCATCGCCATGACAACCAATAAGATATCATCGTCGCCATGATGACCATTATGTCATCATCGTCGCCATGACAACCATTATGACATCATTGTCGCCATGGCGACCATTATGACATCACTGTCGCCATGACGACCATTATGACATCATAGTAGCCATTACGACCATTATTAAATCACAGTCGCCATGACAAACATTATAACATCTTCGTCGCCATGATGACCATTATGACATCATGACATCACAGTTGCCATGACGACCATTATGACATCACCGTTGCCATGATGACCATTATGACATCATCTTCGCCATGGCGACCATTATGACATAATCGTCGCCATGACAACCATTATGACATCACCGTCGCCATGACGACCATTATGACATCATCGTCGTAATGACTACTGACAAACAATATGACATCATTGTCGCCATGACGACCATTATGACATCATCGTCGCCATGATGAAGGTTATGACATCATCGTAGCCATTACGACCATTATTAAATCACAGTCGCCATGACAACCATTATGACATCATCGTTGCCATGACGAACATTATGACATCATAATCACCATGACGGCCCATATGACACCATCATCGCCATGACGACCATTATGACATCATCGTCACCATGGCGACCATTATGACATCATCGTCACAATGACAACCATTATGACATCACGATTGCCATGACGACCATTATGACATCATCATTGCCATGATGACAATTATGACATCATCGTCGCCATGGCGACCACTATGACATCATCATCGCCATGACAACCAATAAGATATCATCGTCGCCATGATGACCATTATGTCATCATCGTCGCCATGACAACCATTATGACATCATTGTCGCCATGGCGACCATTATGACATCACTGTCGCCATGACGACCATTATGACATCATAGTAGCCATTACGACCATTATTAAATCACAGTCGCCATGACAAACATTATAACATCTTCGTCGCCATGATGACCATTATGACATCATGACATCACAGTTGCCATGACGACCATTATGACATCACCGTTGCCATGATGACCATTATGACATCATCTTCGCCATGGCGACCATTATGACATAATCGTCGCCATGACAACCATTATGACATCACCGTCGCCATGACGACCATTATGACATCATCGTCGTAATGACTACTGACAAACAATATGACATCATTGTCGCCATGACGACCATTATGACATCATCATCGCCATGATGAAGGTTATGACATCATCGTAGCCATTACGACCATTATTAAATCACAGTCGCCATGACAACCATTATGACATCATCGTTGCCATGACGAACATTATGACATCATAATCACCATGACGGCCCATATGACACCATCATCGCCATGACGACCATTATGACATCATCGTCACCATGACGACCATTATGACATCATCGTCACAATGACAACCATTATGACATCACCATTGTCATGACGACCATTATGACATCATCATTGCCATGACGACAATTATGACATCATCGTCGCCTTGGCGACCACTATGACATCATCATCGCCATGACAACCAATAAGATATCATCGTCGCCATGATGACCATTATGTCATCATCGTCGCCATGACAACCATTATGACATCATTGTCGCCATGGCGACCATTATGACATCACCGTCACCATGACGACCATTATGACATCATCGTAGCCATTACGACCATTATTAAATCACAGTCGCCATGACAAACATTATGACATCTTCGTCGCCATGATGACCATTATGACATCATGACATCACCGTTGCCATGACGACCATTATGACATCATCGTCGCCATGACGACCATTATGACATCATCGTCACCATGGCGACCATTATGACATCATCGTCACCATGGCGACCATTATGACATCATCGTCACAATGACGACCATTATGATATCACCATCTCCATGACGACAATTATGACATCAACGTTGCCATGACGACCATTATGACATCACTATCGCCATGACGACCATTATGACATTGTCGCCATGACAACCATTATGACATCACCATCGCCATGACGACCATTATAACATCATCGTCGCCATGGCGACCATTATGACATCACCGTTGCCATGATGACCATTATGATATCATCGTCGCCATGGCGACCATTATGACATCATCGTCGCCATGACAGCCATTATGACATCACCGTCGCCATGACGACCATTATGACATCATCGTCGCCATGACTACTGACAAACAATATGACAACATCGTCGCCATGACGACCATTATGACATCATCATCACCATGATGACCGTTATGACATCATCATAGCCATTACGACCATTATTAAATCACAGTCGCCATGACAACCATTATGACATCTTCATCGCCATGACGACCATTATGACATCATAATCACCATGACGGCCAAAATGACACCATCATCGCCATGATGACCATTATGACATCATCATCGCAATGACGACCATTATGACATCAACATCGCCATGACGACCATTATGACATCATCGTCGCCATGATGAAGGTTATGACATCATCGTAGCCATTACGACCATTATTAAATCACAGTCGCCATGACAACCATTATGACATCATCGTTGCCATGACGACCATTATGACATCATAATTACCATGACGGCCAAAATGACACCATCGTCGCCATGACGACCATTATGACATCATAGTCAACATGGCGACCATTATGACATCATCGTCACAATGACAACCATTATGACATCACCATTGCCATGACGACCATTATGACATCATCATTGCCATGACGACAATAATTACATCATCGTCGCCATGGCGACCACTATGACATCATCATCGCCATGACAACCAATAAGATATCATCGTCGCCATGATGACCATTATGTCAACATCGTCGCCATGACAACCATTATGGCATCATTGTCGCCATGGCGACCATTATGACATCACCGTCGCCATGACGACCATTATGACATCATCGTAGCCATTACGACCATGATTAAATCACAGCCGCCATGACAAACATTATGACGTCTTCGTCGCCATGATGACCATTATGACATCATGACCTCACCGTTGCCATGATGACCATTATGACATCATCATCGCCATGACGACCATTATGACATCATAATCACCATGACGGCCCATATGACACCATCGTCGCCATGACGACCATTATGACATCATCGTCACCATGACGACCATTATGACATCATCGTTGCCATGACGAACATTATGACATCATAATCACCATGACGGCCCATATGACACCATCATCGCCATGACGACCAATATGACATCATCGTCACCATGACGACCATTATGACATCATCGTCACAATGACAACCATTATGACATCACCATTGTCATGACGACCATTATGACATCATCATTGCCATGACGACAATTATGACATCATCGTCGCCTTGGCGACCACTATGACATCATCATCGCCATGACAACCAATAAGATATCATCGTCGCCATGATGACCATTATGTCATCATCGTCGCCATGACAACCATTATGACATCATTGTCGCCATGGCGACCATTATGACATCACCGTCACCATGACGACCATTATGACATCATCGTAGCCATTACGACCATTATTAAATCACAGTCGCCATGACAAACATTATGACATCTTCGTCGCCATGATGACCATTATGACATCATGACATCACCGTTGCCATGACGACCATTATGACATCATCGTCGCCATGACGACCATTATGACATCATCGTCACCATGGCGACCATTATGACATCATCGTCACCATGGCGACCATTATGACATCATCGTCACAATGACGACCATTATGATATCACCATCTCCATGACGACAATTATGACATCAACGTTGCCATGACGACCATTATGACATCACTATCGCCATGACGACCATTATGACATTGTCGCCATGACAACCATTATGACATCACCATCGCCATGACGACCATTATAACATCATCGTCGCCATGGCGACCATTATGACATCACCGTTGCCATGATGACCATTATGATATCATCGTCGCCATGGCGACCATTATGACATCATCGTCGCCATGACAGCCATTATGACATCACCGTCGCCATGACGACCATTATGACATCATCGTCGCCATGACTACTGACAAACAATATGACAACATCGTCGCCATGACGACCATTATGACATCATCATCACCATGATGACCGTTATGACATCATCATAGCCATTACGACCATTATTAAATCACAGTCGCCATGACAACCATTATGACATCTTCGTCGCCATGACGACCATTATGACATCATAATCACCATGACGGCCAAAATGACACCATCATCGCCATGATGACCATTATGACATCATCATCGCAATGACGACCATTATGACATCAACATCGCCATGACGACCATTATGACATCATCGTCGCCATGATGAAGGTTATGACATCATCGTAGCCATTACGACCATTATTAAATCACAGTCGCCATGACAACCATTATGACATCATCGTTGCCATGACGACCATTATGACATCATAATTACCATGACGGCCAAAATGACACCATCGTCGCCATGACGACCATTATGACATCATAGTCAACATGGCGACCATTATGACATCATCGTCACAATGACAACCATTATGACATCACCATTGCCATGACGACCATTATGACATCATCATTGCCATGACGACAATAATTACATCATCGTCGCCATGGCGACCACTATGACATCATCATCGCCATGACAACCAATAAGATATCATCGTCGCCATGATGACCATTATGTCAACATCGTCGCCATGACAACCATTATGGCATCATTGTCGCCATGGCGACCATTATGACATCACCGTCGCCATGACGACCATTATGACATCATCGTAGCCATTACGACCATGATTAAATCACAGCCGCCATGACAAACATTATGACGTCTTCGTCGCCATGATGACCATTATGACATCATGACCTCACCGTTGCCATGACGACCATTATGACATCATCATCGCCATGACGACCATTATGACATCATAATCACCATGACGGCCCATATGACACCATCGTCGCCATGACGACCATTATGACATCATCGTCACCATGACGACCATTATGACATCATCGTCGCCATGACAACCATTATGACATCATCGTTGCCATGACGACCATTATGACATCATAATTACCATGACGGCCAAAATGACACCATCGTCGCCATGACGACCATTATGACATCATCGTCAACATGGCGACCATTATGACATCATCGTCACAATGACAACCATTATGACATCACCATTGCCATGACGACCATTATGACATCATCATTGCCATGACGACAATAATTACATCATCGTCGCCATGGCGACCACTATGACATCATCATCGCCATGACAACCAATAAGATATCATCGTCGCCATGATGACCATTATGTCAACATCGTCGCCATGACAACCATTATGGCATCATTGTCGCCATGGCGACCATTATGACATCACCGTCGCCATGACGACCATTATGACATCATCATAGCCATTACGACCATGATTAAATCACAGCCGCCATGACAAACATTATGACGTCTTCGTCGCCAAGTTGACCATTATGACATCATGACCTCACCGTTGCCATGACGACCATTATGACATCATCATCGCCATGACGACCATTATGACATCATAATCACCATGACGGCCCATATGACACCATCGTCGCCATGACGACCATTATGACATCATCGTCACCATGACGACCATTATGACATCATCGTCGCAATGACGACCATTATGACATCACCATCGCCATGATGACCATTATGACATCAACGTTGCCATGACGACCATTATGACATCACCGTCGCCATGACGACCATTATGACATATTCGTCGCCATGACAACCATTATGACATCACCATCGCCATGACGACCATTATGACACCACCATTGCCATGACGACCATTATGACATCATCGTCGCCATGACGACCATTATGACATCATCATCGCCATGATGACCGTTATGACATCATCGTCGCCATGGCGACCATTATGACATCATCGTCACAATGACGACCATTATGACATCACCATCGCCATGACGACCATTATGACATCATCGTTGCCATGACGACCATTATGACATAATCGTCGCCATGACAACCATTATGACCTCACCATCGCCATGATGACCATTATTATACCACCCTTGCCATGACGACCATTATGACATCATCGTCGCCATGACGACCATTATGACATCATCATCGCCATGATGACCGTTATGACATTATTGTCGCCATGACGACCCTGATGACATCATGGTCGCCATGATGACCATTATGACATCATCATTGCCATGACGACCATTATGACATAATCGTCACAATGGCGACCATTATGACATCACTATCGCCATGACGACCATTATGCCATCATCGTTGCCATGACGACCATTATGACATAATCGTCGCCATGACGACCATTATGACATAATCGTCGCCATGACAACCATTATGACATCACCATCGCCATGACGACAATTATTACACCACCGTTGCCATGACGACCATTATGACATCATCGTCGCCATGACGACCATTATGACATCATCATCGCCATGATGACCGTTATGACATCATGGTCGCCATGGCGACCATTATGACATCATCATCGCCATGACAACCAATATGATATCATCGTCGCCATGATGACCGTTATGACATCATGGTCGCCATGGCGACCATTATGACATCATCATCGCCATAACAACCAATATGATATCATCGTCGCCATGATGACCATTATGACATCATCATCACCATGACAACCAATATGACTTCATCGTCGCCATGGCGACCGTTATGACATCATAATCACAATGACGGCCAATATGACATCATCGTCGCCATGACGACCATTATGACATCATCGTCACCATGGCGACCATTATGACATCATCGTCACAATGACGACCATTATGATATCACCATCTCCATGACGACCATTATGACATCAACGTTGCCATGACGACCATTATGACATCACCATCACCATGACGACCATTATGACATTGTCGCCATGACAACCATTATGACATCACCATCGCCATGACGACATTATAACATCATCGTCGCCATGGCGACCATTATGACATCACCATCGCCATGATGACCATTATGATATCATCGTCGCCATGGCGACCATTATGACATCATCGTCGCCATGACAACCATTATGACATCATCGTCGCCATGACGACCATTATGACATCATCGTCGCCATGACTACTGACAAACAATATGACAACATCGTCGCCATGACGACCATTATGACATCATCATCACCATGATGATCGTTATGACATCATCATAGCCATTACGACCATTATTAAATCACAGTCTCCATGACAACCATTATGACATCTTCGTCGCCATGACGACCATTATGACATCATAATCACCATGACGGCCAAAATGACACCATCGTCGCCATGATGACCATTATGACATCATCATCGCAATGACGGCCATTATGACATCAACATCGCCATGACGACCATTATGACATCATCGTCGCCATGATGAAGGTTATGACATCATCGTAGCCATTACGACCATTATTAAATCACAGTCGCCATGACAACCATTATGACATCATCGTTGCCATGACGACCATTATGACATCATAATCACCATGACGGCCAAAATGACACCATCGTCGCCATGACGATCATTATGACATCATCGTCAACATGGTGACCATTATGACATCATCGTCACAATGACGACCATTATGACATCACCATCGCCATGACGACCATTATGACATCATCGTTGCCATGACGACCATTATTACATAATTATCGCCATGACAACCATTATGACCTCACCATCGCCATGACGACCATTATTACACCACCCTTGCCATGACGACCATTATGACATCATCGTCGCCATGACGACCCTGATGACATCATCATCGCCATGATGACCGTTATGACATTATTGTCGCCATGACGACCCTGATGACATCATCGTCGCCATGATGACCATTATGACATCATCGTTGCCATGACGACCATTATGACATAATCGTCACAATAGCGACCATTGTGACATCACTATAGCCATGACGACCATTATGCCATCATCGTTGCCATGACAACCATTATGACATCACCATCGCCATGACGACAATTATTACACCACCGTTGCCATGACGACCATTATGACATCATCGTCGCCATGACGACCATTATGACATCATAATCACCATGACGGCCCATATGACACCATCGTCGCCATGATGACCATTATGACATCATGACCTCACCGTTGCCATGACGACCATTATGACATCATCATCGCCATGACGACCATTATGACATCATAATCACCATGACGGCCCATATGACACCATCGTCGCCATGACGACCATTATGACATCACCATCGCCATGATGACCATTATGACATCAACGTTGCCATGACGACCATTATGACATCACCATCGCCATGACGACCATTATGACACCACCATTGCCATGACGACCATTATGACATCATCGTCGCCATGACGACCATTATGACATCATCATCGCCATGATGACCGTTATGACATCATCATCGCCATGGCGACCATTATGACATCATCGTCACAATGACGACCATTATGACATCACCATCGCCATGATGACCATTATGACATCATCGTTGCCATGACGACCATTATGACATAATCGTCGCCATGACAACCATTATGACCTCACCATCGCCATGATGACCATTATTATACCACCCTTGCCATGACGACCATTATGACATCATCGTCGCCATGACGACCATTATGACATCATCATCGCCATGATGACCGTTATGACATTATTGTCGCCATGACGACCCTGATGACATCATGGTCGCCATGATGACCATTATGACATCATCGTTGCCATGACGACCATTATGACATAATCGTCACAATGGCGACCATTATGACATCACTATCGCCATGACGACCATTATGCCATCATCGTTGCCATGACGACCATTATGACATAATCGTCGCCATGACGACCATTATGACATAATCATCGCCATGACAACCATTATGACATCACCATCGCCATGACGACAATTATTACACCACCGTTGCCATGACGACCATTATGACATCATCGTCGCCATGACGACCATTATGACATCATCATCGCCATGATGACCGTTATGACATCATGGTCGCCATGGCGACCATTATGACATCATCATCGCCATGACAACCAATATGATATCATCGTCGCCATGATGACCGTTATGACATCATGGTCGCCATGGCGACCATTATGACATCATCATCGCCATAACAACCAATATGATATCATCGTCGCCATGATGACCATTATGACATCATCATCACCATGACAACCAATATGACTTCATCGTCGCCATGGCGACCGTTATGACATCATAATCACTATGACGGCCAATATGACACCATCGTCGCCATGACGACCATTATGACATCATCGTCACCATGGCGACCATTATGACATCATCGTCACAATGACAACCATTATGACATCACCATTGCCATGATGACCATTATGACATCATCATTGCCAAGACAACAATTATGACATCATCGTCTCCATGGCGACCACTATGACATCATCATCGCCATGACAACCAATAAGATATCACCGTCGCCATGATGACCATTATGTCATCATCGTCACCATGACAACCATTAAGACATCATTGTCGCCATGGCGACTATTATGACATCACCGTCGCTATGACGACCATTATGACATCATCGTAGCTATTACGACCATTATTAAATCACAGTCGCCATGACAAACATTATGACATCTTCGTCGCCATGATGACCATTATGACATCATGACATCACCGTTGCCATGACGACCATTATCACATCATCGTTGCCATGACGACCATTATGACATCATCATCGCCATGACAACCATTATGACATCACCAACGCCATGACTACCATTATGACATCATCGTCGCCATGGCGACCATTATGACATCACCGTCGCCAAGATGACCATTATGACATCATCGTCGCCATGACAACCATTATGACATCATTGTCGCCATGGCAACCATTATGACATCACCGTCGCCATGACGACCATTATGACATCATCGTCGCCATGACTACTGACAAACAATATGACATCATCGTCGCCATGACGACCATTATGACATCATCGTCGCCATGATGACCGTTATGACATCAAAGTTGCCATAACGACCATTATGACATCATCGTTGCCATGACGACCATCATGACATAATCGTTGCCATGACAACCACTATGACATCACCATCGCCATGACGACCATTATGACACCACAGTTGCCATGACGACCATTATGACATCATCATCGCCATGATGACCGTTATAACATCATCGTCGCCATGGCGACCATTATGACATCATCGTCACAATGACGACCATTATGACATCACCATTGCCATGACGACCATTATGACATCATCATTGCCATGATGACCATTATGACATAATCGTCGCCATGACTACCATTATTACACCACCGTTGCCATGACGACCATTATGACATCATCGTCGCTATGACGACCATTCTGACATCATCATCGCCATGATGACCGTTATGGCATTATTGTCGCCATGATGACCCTTATGACATCATCGTCGCCATGACGACCATTATGACATCATCGTCACAATGACGACGATTATGACATCACCATCTCAATGACGACCATTTTGACATCATCGTTGCCATGACGACCATTATGACATAATCGTCGCCGTGACAACCATTTTGACATCACCATTGCCATGACGACCATTATTACAACACCGATGCCATGACGACCATTATGACATCTTCGTCGATAAGACGACCATTATTACATCATCATCACCTTGATGACCGATTTGACATTATAGTCGCCATGACGGCCCTTATGACATCATCGTCACCATGACGACCCTTATGACATCATCGTCGCCATGACAACCAATATGATATCATCGTCGCCATGATGACCATTATGTCATCATCGTCGCCATGACAACCATTATGACATTATCATCGCCATGACGACCATTATGACATCACCGTCGCCATGGCGACCATTATGACATCACCGTCGCCATGATGACCATTATGATATCATCGTCGCCATGGCGACCATTATGACATCATCGTCGCCATGACAACCATTATGACATCACCGTCGACATGACGACCATTATGACATCATCGTCGCCATGACTACTGACAAACAATATGACAACATCGTCGCCATGACGACCATTATGACATCATCGTCGCCATGATGACCGTTATGACATCATCATAGCCATTACGACCATTATTAAATCACAGTCGCCATGACAACCATTATGACATCTTCGTCGCCATGACGACCATTATGACATCATAAACACCATGACGGCCAAAATGACACCATCGTCGCCATAACGACCATTATGACATCATCGTTGCCATGACGACCGTTATGACATAATCGTCGCCATGACAACCATTATGACCTCACCATCGCCATGACGACCATTATTACACCACCGTTGCCATGACGACCATTATGACATCATCATCGCCATGATGACCGCTATGACATTATTGTCTCCATGACGACCCTGATGACATCATCGTCGCCATGATGACCATTATGACATCATCGTTGCCATGACGACCATTATGACATAATCGTCACAATGGTGACCATTATGACATCACTAACGCCATGATGACAATTATTACACCACCGTTGCCATGATGACCATTATGACATCATCGTCGCCATGACGACCATTATGACATCACTAACGCCATGATGACAATTATTACACCACCGTTGCCATGATGACCATTATGACATCATCGTCGCCATGACGACCATTATGACATCATCGTCGCCATAACGACCATTATGACATCATCGTCGCCATGACAACCATTATGACATCATAATCACCATGACGGCCCATATGTCACCATCGTCGCCATGACGACCATTATGACATCATCGTCACCATGGCGACCATTATGACATCATCGTCGCAATGACGACCATTATGACATCACCATCGCCATGATGACCATTATGACATCAACGTTGCCATGACGACCATTATGACATCACCGTCGCCATGACGACCATTATGACATAATCGTCGCCATGACAACCATTATGACATCTCCATCGCCATGACGACCATTATGACACCACCATTGCCATGACGACCATTATGACATCATCGTCGCCATGACGACCATTATGACATCATCATCGCCATGATGACCGTTATGACATCATCGTCGCCATGGCGACCATTATGACATCATCGTCACAATGACGACCATTATGACATCACCATCGCCATGACGACCATTATGACATCATCGTTGCCATGACGACCATTATGACATAATCGTCGCCATGACGACCATTATGACATCATCGTCACAATGACGACCATTATGACATCACCATCGCCATGACGACCATTATGACATCATCGTTGCCATGACGACCATTATGACATAATCGTCGCCATGACAACCATTATGACCTCACCATCGCCATGATGACCATTAATATACCACCCTTGCCATGACGACCATTATGACATCACCGTCGACATGACGACCATTATGACATCATCGTCGCCATGACTACTGACAAACAATATGACAACATCGTCGCCATGACGACCATTATGACATCATCGTCGCCATGATGACCGTTATGACATCATCATAGCCATTACGACCATTATTAAATCACAGTCGCCATGACAACCATTATGACATCTTCGTCGCCATGACGACCATTATGACATCATAAACACCATGACGGCCAAAATGACACCATCGTCGCCATAACGACCATTATGACATCATCGTTGCCATGACGACCGTTATGACATAATCGTCGCCATGACAACCATTATGACCTCACCATCGCCATGACGACCATTATTACACCACCGTTGCCATGACGACCATTATGACATCATCGTCGCCATGACGACCATTATGACATCATCGTCGCCATGACGACCATTATGACATCATCATCGCCATGATGACCGCTATGACATTATTGTCTCCATGACGACCCTGATGACATCATCGTCGCCATGATGACCATTATGACATCATCGTTGCCATGACGACCATTATGACATAATCGTCACAATGGTGACCATTATGACATCACTAACGCCATGATGACAATTATTACACCACCGTTGCCATGATGACCATTATGACATCATCGTCGCCATGACGACCATTATGACATCATCGTCGCCATAACGACCATTATGACATCATCGTCGCCATGACAACCATTATGACATCATAATCACCATGACGGCCCATATGTCACCATCGTCGCCATGACGACCATTATGACATCATCGTCACCATGGCGACCATTATGACATCATTGTCACTATGCCAACCATTATGACATCACCATTGCCATGACGACCATTATGACATCATCATTGCCATGACGACAATTATGACATCATCATCGCCATGGCGACCATTATGACATCATCATCGCCATGACAACCAATAAGATATCATCGTCGCCATGATGACCATTATGTCATCATCGTCGCCATGACAACCATTATGACATCATTGTCGCCATGGCGACCATTATGACATCACCGTCGCCATGACGACCATTATGACATCATCGTAGCCATTACGACCATTATTAAATCACAGTCGCCATGACGACCATTATGACATCATCATCACCATGACGACCATTATGACATCACCATCGCCATGATGACCATTATGACATCAACGTTGCCATGACGACCATTATGACATCATCGTTGCCATGACAACCATTATGACATCACCATCGCCATGACGACCATTATGACACCACCGTTGCCAATGCGACCATTATGACATCATCGTCGCCATGATGACCGTTATGACATCATCGTCGCCATGACGACCATTATGACATCATAATCACCATGACGGCCCATATGACACCATCGTCGCCATGACGACCATTATGACAACATCGTCACTATGACGACTATTATGACATCACCATCGCCATGATGACCATTATGACATCAACGTTGCCATGACGACCATTATGACATCATCGTTGCCATGACAACCATTATGACATCACCATCGCCATGACGACCATTATGACACCACCGCTGCCATGACGACCATTATGACATCATCGTCACCATGACGACCATTATGACATCATCGTCGCCATGACGACCCTGATGACATCATCGTCGCCATGATGACCATTATGACATCATCGTTGCCATGACAACCATTATGACATCATCGTCACCACGGCGACCATTATGACATCACCATCGCCATGACGACCATTATGTCATCATCGTTGCCATGACGACCATTATGACATAATCGTCGCCATGACAACCATTATGACATCACCATTGCCATGACGACAATTACACCACCGTTGCCATGACGACCATTATGACATCATCGTCGCCATGACGACCATTATGACATCATCGTCGCCATGACGACCATTATGACATCATCATCGCCATGATGACCGTTATGACATCATCGTCGCCATGGCGACCATTATGACATCATCATCGCCATGACAACCAATATGATATCATCGTCGCCATGATGACCATTATAACATCATCATCACCATGACAACCAATATGACTTCATCGTCGCCATGGCGACCATTATGACGTCATAATCACCATGACAGTCAATATGACATCATCGTTGCCATGACGACCATTATGACATCTTCGTCACAATGACCACCATTATGACATCACCATTTCCATGACGACCATTAAGACATCAACGTTGCCATGACGACCATTATGACATCACCATCGTCATGACGACCATTATTACACCACCGTCGCCATGACGACCATTATGACATCATCGTCGCCATGACGACCATTAAGACATTGTCGCCATGACAACCATTATGACATCACCATCGCCATGACGACCATTATGACATCATCGTCGCCATGGCGACCATTATGACATCACCGTCGCCATGATGACCATTATGATATCATCGTCGCCATGGCGACCATTATGACATCATCGTCGCCATGACGACCATTATGACATCATCGTCGCCATGACTACTGATAAACAATATGACATCATCGTCGCCATGATGACCGTCATGACATCATCATAGCCATTACGACCATTATTAAATCACAGTCGTCATGACGACCATTATGACATCATAATCACCATGAAGACCAAAATGACACCATCGTCGCCATGATGACCATTATGACATCATCATCGCAATGACGACCATTATGACATCACCATCGCCATGACGACCATTATGACATCATCGTCGCCATGGCGACCATTAAGACATCATCGTCACAATGACGACCATTATCACATCACCATCGCCATGACGACCATTATGACATCATCGTTACCATGACGACCATGATGACATCATCGTTACCATGACGACCATTATGACATCATCATCGCCATGACAACCAATATGATATCATCATCGCCATGACAACCATTATGACATCACCATCGCCATGACGACCATTATTACACGACCGTTGCCATGACTACCATTACGACATCATCGTCGCCATGACGACCATTATGACATCATCGTCGCCATGGCGACCATTATGACATCATCATCGCCATGACAACCATTATGAAATCATCGTCGCCATGGCGACCATTATGACATCATCTTCGCCATGGCGACCATTATGACATAATCGTCGCCATGACAACCATTATGACATCACCGTCGCCATGACTACTGACAAACAAAATGACATCATTGTCGCCATGACGACCATTATGACATCATGACATCACCGTTGCCATGACGACCATTATGACATCACCGTTCCCTTGACGACCATTATGACATCATCGTCGCCATGACTACTGACAAACAATATGACATCATTGTCGCCATGACGACCATTATGACATCATCGTCGCCATGATGAAGGTTATGACATCATCGTAGCCATTACGACCATTATTAAATCACAGTCGCCATGACAGCCATTAGGACATAATCGTTGCCATGACGACCATTATGACATCATAATCACCATGACGGCCCATATGACACCATTGTCGCCATGACGACCATTATGACATCATCGTCACCATGGCGACCATTATGACATCATCGTCACAATGACAACCATTATGACATCACCATTGCCATGACAACCATTATGACATCATCATCGCCATGACAACCAATAAGATATCATCGTCGCCATGATGACCATTATGTCATCATCGTCGCCATGACAACCATTATGACATCATTGTCGCCATGGCGACCATTATGACATCACTGTCGACATGACGACCATTATGACATCATAGTAGCCATTACGACCATTATTAAATCACAGTCGCCATGACAAACATTATGACATCTTCGTCGCCATGATGACCATTATGACATCATGACATCACAGTTGCCATGACGACCATTATGACATCACCTTTGCCATGACGACCATTATGACATCATCTTCGCCATGGCGACCATTATGACATAATCGTCGCCATGACAACCATTATGACATCACCGTCGCCATGACGACCATTATGACATCATCGTCGTAATGACTACTGACAAACAATATGACATCATTGTCGCCATGACGACCATTATGACATCATCGTCGCCATGATGAAGGTTATGACATCATCGTAGCCATTACGACCATTATTAAATCACAGTCGCCATGACAACCATTATGACATCATCGTTGCCATGACGAACATTATGACATCATAATCACCATGACGGCCCATATGACACCATCATCGCCATGACGACCATTATGACATCATCGTCACCATGGCGACCATTATGACATCATCGTCACAATGACAACCATTATGACATCACCATTGCCATGACGACCATTATGACATCATCATTGCCATGACGACAATTATGACATCAACGTCGCCATGGCGACCACTATGACATCATCATCGCCATGACAACCAATAAGATATCATCGTCGCCATGATGACCATTATGTCACCATCGTCGCCATGACAACCATTATGACATCATTGTCGCCATGGCGACCATTATGACATCACCGTCGCCATGACGACCATTATGACATCATCGTAGCCATTACGACCATTATTAAATCACAGTCGCCATGACAAACATTATGACATCTTCGTCGCCATGATGACCATTATGACATCATGACATCACCGTTGCCATGACGACCATTATGACATCATCGTCGCCATGACGACCATTATGACATCATCGTCACCATGACGACCATTATGACATCACCATCGCCATGATGACCATTATGACATCAACGTTGCCATGACGACCATTATGACATCATCGTCACCATGATGACCGTTATGACATCATCATAGCCATTACGACCATTATTAAATCACAGTCGCCATGACAACCATTATGACATCTTCGTCGCCATGACGACCATTATGACATCATAATCACCATGACGGCCAAAATGACACCATCGTCGCCATGATGACCAGTATGACATCATCATCGCAATGACGACCATTATGACATCAACATCGCCATGTCGACCATTATGACATCATCGTCGCCATGATGAAGGTTATGACATCATCGTAGCCATTACGACCATTATTAAATCACAGTCGCCATGACAACCATTATGACATCATCGTTGCCATGACGACCATTATGACATCATAATCACCATGACGGCCAAAATGACACCATCGTCGCCATGACGACCATTATGACATCATCGTCAACATGGCGACCATTATGACATCATCGTCACAATGACAACCATTATGACATCACCATTGCCATGACGACCATTATGACATCATCATTGCCATGACGACAATAATGACATCATCGTCGCCATGGCGACCACTATGACATCATCATCGCCATGACAACCAATAAGATATCATCGTCGCCATGATGACCATTATGTCAACATCGTCGCCATGACAACCATTATGACATCATCGTAGCCATTACGACCATTATTAAATCACAGCCGCCTTGACAAACATTATGACATCTTCGTCGCCATGATGACCATTATGACATCATGACCTCACCGTTGCCATGACGACCATTATGACATCATCATCGCCATGACGACCATTATGACATCATAATCACCATGACGGCCCATATGACACCATCGTCGCCATGACGACCATTATGACATCATCGTCGCAATGACGACCATTATGACATCACCATCGCCATGATGACCATTATGACATCAACGTTGCCATGACGACCATTATGACATAATCGTCGCCATGACAACCATTATGACATCACCATCGCCATGACGACCATTATGACACCACCATTGCCATGACGACCATTATGACATCATCGTCGCCATGACGACCATGATGACATCATCATCGCCATGATGACCATTATGACATCATCATCACCATGACAACCAATATGACTTCATCGTCGCCATGGCGACCATTATGACGTCATAATCACCATGACAGTCAATATGACATCATCGTTGCCATGACGACCATTATGACATCTTCGTCACAATGACCACCATTATGACATCACCATTTCCATGACGACCATTAAGACATCAACGTTGCCATGACGACCATTATGACATCACCATCGCCATGACGACCATTATTACACCACCGTCGCCATGACGACCATTATGACATCATCGTCGCCATGACGACCATTAAGACATTGTCGCCATGACAACCATTATGACATCACCATCGCCATGACGACCATTATGACATCATCGTCGCCATGGCGACCATTATGACATCACCGTCGCCATGATGACCATTGTGATATCATCATCGCCATGGCGACCATTATGACATCATCATCGCCATGACGACCATTATGACATCATCGTCGCCATGACTACTGACAAACAATATGACATCATCGTCGCCATGATGACCGTTATGACATCATCATAGCCATTACGACCATTATTAAATCACAGTCGTCATGACGACCATTATGACATCATAATCACCATGAAGACCAAAATGACACCATCGTCGCCATGATGACCATTATGACATCATCATCGCAATGACGACCATTATGACATCACCATCGCCATGACAACCATTATGACATCATCGTCGCCATGGCGACCATTAAGACATCATCGTCACAATGACGACCATTATCACATCATCATCGCCATGACGACCATTATGACATCATCATCGCCATGACAACCAATATGATATCATCATCGCCATGACAACCATTATGACATCACCATCGCCATGACGACCATTATTACACCACCGTTGCCATGACTACCATTATGACATCATCGTCGCCATGACGACCATTATGACATCATCGTCGCCATGGCGACCATTATGACATCATCATCGCCATGACAACCAATATGATATCATCATCGCCATGACAACCATTATGAAATCATCGTCGCCATGGCGACCATTATGACATCATCTTCGCCATGGCGACCATTATGACATAATCGTCGCCATGACAACCATTATGACATCACCGTCGCCATGACTACTGACAAACAAAATGACATCATTGTCGCCATGACGACCATTATGACATCATGACATCACCGTTGCCATGACGACCATTATGACATCACCGTTCCCTTGACGACCATTATGACATCAACTTCGCCATGGCGACCATTATGACATAATCGTCGCCATGACAACCATTATGACATCATCGTCGCCATGACTACTGACAAACAATATGACATCATTGTCGCCATGACGACCATTATGACATCATTGTCGCCATGATGAAGGTTATGACATCATCGTAGCCATTACGACCATTATTAAATCACAGTCGCCATGACAGCCATTATGACATAATCGTTGCCATGACGACCATTATGACATCATAATCACCATGACGGCCCATATGACACCATCGTCGCCATGACGACCATTATGACATCATCGTCACCATGGCGACCATTATGACATCAACGTCACAATAACAACCATTATGACATCACCATTGCCATGACGACCATTATGACATCATCATTGCATTGACGACAATTATGACATCATCGTCGCCATGGCGACCACTATGACATCATCATCGCCATGACAACCAATAAGATATCATCGTCGCCATGATGACCATTATGTCATCATCGTCGCCATGACAACCATTATGACATCATTGTCGCCATGGCGACCATTATGACATCACTGTCGACATGACGACCATTATGACATCATAGTAGCCATTACGACCATTATTAAATCACAGTCGCCATGACAAACATTATGACATCTTCGTCGCCATGATGACCATTATGACATCATGACATCACAGTTGCCATGACGACCATTATGACATCACCGTTGCCATGACGACCATTATGACATCATCTTCGCCATGACGACCATTATGACATCACCATCGCCATGACGACCATTATGACATCATCGTTGCCATGACGACCATTATGACATAATCGTCGCCATGACAACCATTATGACCTCACCGTCGCCATGACGACCATTATTACACCACCCTTGCCATGACGACCATTATGACATCATCGTCGCCATGAAGACCATTATGACATCATCATCGCCATGATGACCGTTATGACATTATTGTCGCCATGACGACCCTGATGACATCATCGTCGCCATGATGACCATTATGACATCATCGTTGCCATGACGACCATTATGACATAATCGTCACAATGGCGACCATTATGACATCACTATCGCCATGACGACCATTATGCCATCATCGTTGCCATGACGACCATTATGACATAATCGTCGCCATGACAACCATTATGACATCACCATCGCCATGACGACAATTATTACACCACCGTTGACATGACGACCATTATGACATCATCGTCGCCATGACGACCATTATGACATCATCGTCGCCATGACGACCATTATGACATCATCATCGCCATGATGACCGTTATGACATCTTGGTCGCCATGGCGACCATTATGACATCATCATCGCCATGACAACCAATATGATATCATCGTCGCCATGATGACCGTTATGACATCATGGTCGCCATGGCGACCATTATGACATCATCATCGCCATGACAACAAATATGTTATCATCGTCGCCATGATGACCATTATGACATCATCATCACCATGACAACCAATATGACTTCATCGTCGCCATGGCGACCGTTATGACATCATAATCACTATGACGGCCAATATGACATCATCGTCGCCATGACGACCATTATGACATCATCGTCACCATGATGACCATTATGACATCATCGTCACCATGGCGACCATTATGACATCATCGTCACAATGACGACCAATATGATATCACCATCTCCATGACGACCATTATGACATTAACATTGCCATGACGACCATTATGACATCACCATCACCATGACGATCATTATGAAATTGTCGCCATGACAACCATTATGACATCACCATCGCCATGACGACCATTATAACATCATCGTCGCTATGGCGACCATTATGACATCACCCTCGCCATGATGACCATTATGATATCATCGTCGCCATGGCGACCATTATGACATCATCGTCGCCATGACAACCATTATGACATCACCGTCGCCATGACGACCATTATGACATCATCGTCGCCATGACTACTGACAAACAATATGACAACATCGTCGCCATGACGACCATTATGACATCATAATCACCATGACGGCCAAAATGACACCATCGTCGCCATGATGACCATTATGACATCATCATCGCAATGACGACCATTATGACATCAACATCGCCATGACGACCATTATGACATCATCGTCGCCATGGCGACCATTATGACATCACCGTCGCCATGATGACCATTATGATATCATCATCGCCATGGCGACCATTATGACATCATCGTCGCCATGACGACCATTATGACATCATCGTCGCCATGACTACTGACAAACAATATGACATCATCGTCGCCATGATGACCGTTATGACATCATCATAGCCATTACGACCATTATTAAATCACAGTCGTCATGACGACCATTATGACATCATAATCACCATGAAGACCAAAATGACACCATCGTCGCCATGATGACCATTATGAAATCATCATCGCAATGACGACCATTATGACATCACCATCGCCATGACGACCATTATGACATCATCGTCGCCATGGCGACCATTAAGACATCATCGTCACAATGACGACCATTATCACATCACCATCGCCATGACGACCATTATGACATCATCGTTACCATGACGACCATGATGACATCATCGTTACCATGACGACCATTATGACATCATCATCGCCATGACAACCAATATGATATCATCATCGCCATGACAACCATTATGACATCACCATCGCCATGACGACCATTATTACACGACCGTTGCCATGACTACCATTATGACATCATCGTCGCCATGACGAACATTATGACATCATCGTCGCCATGGCGACCATTATGACATCATCATCGCCATGACAACCAATATGATATCATCATCGCCATGACAACCATTATGAAATCATCGTCGCCATGGCGACCATTATGACATCATCTTCGCCATGGCGACCATTATGACATAATCGTCGCCATGACAACCATTATGACATCACCGTCGCCATGACTACTGACAAACAAAATGACATCATTGTCGCCATGACGACCATTATGACATCATGACATCACCGTTGCCATGACGACCATTATGACATCACCGTTCCCTTGACGACCATTATGACATCATCGTCGCCATGGCGACCATTATGACATAATCGTCGCCATGACTACTGACAAACAATATGACATCATTGTCGCCATGACGACCATTATGACATCATCGTCGCCATGATGAAGGTTATGACATCATCGTAGCCATTACGACCATTATTAAATCACAGTCGCCATGACAACCATTATGACATCATCGTTGCCATGACGAACATTATGACATCATAATCACCATGACGGCCCATATGACACCATCATCGCCATGACGACCATTATGACATCATCGTCACCATGGCGACCATTATGACATCATCGTCACAATGACAACCATTATGACATCACCATTGCCATGACGACCATTATGACATCATCATTGCCATGACGACAATTATGACATCATCGTCGCCATGGCGACCACTATGACATCATCATCGCCATGACAACCAATAAGATATCATCGTCGCCATGATGACCATTATGTCACCATCGTCGCCATGACAACCATTATGACATCATTGTCGCCATGGCGACCATTATGACATCACCGTCGCCATGACGACCATTATGACATCATCGTAGCCATTACGACCATTATTAAATTACAGTCGCCATGACAAACATTATGACATCTTCGTCGCCATGATGACCATTATGACATCATGACATCACCGTTGCCATGACGACCATTATGACATCATCGTCGCCATGACGACCATTATGACATCATCGTCACCATGACGACCATTATGACATCACCATCGCCATGATGACCATTATGACATCAACGTTGCCATGACGACCATTATGACATCATCGTCACCATGATGACCGTTATGACATCATCATAGCCATTACGACCATTATTAAATCACAGTCGCCATGACAACCATTATGACATCTTCGTCGCCATGACGACCATTATGACATAAAATCACCATGACGGCCAAAATGACACCATCGTCGCCATGATGACCATTATGACATCATCATCGCAATGACGACCATTATGACATCAACATCGCCATGTCGACCATTATGACATCATCGTCGCCATGATGAAGGTTATGACATCATCGTAGCCATTACGACCATTATTAAATCACAGTCGCCATGACAACCATTATCACATCATCGTTGCCATGACGACCATTATGACATCATAATCACCATGACGGCCAAAATGACACCATCGTCGCCATGACGACCATTATGACATCATCGTCAACATGGCGACCATTATGACATCATCGTCACAATGACAACCATTATGACATCACCATTGCCATGACGACCATTATGACATCATCATTGCCATGACGACAATAATGACATCATCGTCGCCATGGCGACCACTATGACATCATCATCGCCATGACAACCAATAAGATATCATCGTCGCCATGATGACCATTATGTCAACATCGTCGCCATGACAACCATTATGACATCATTGTCGCCATGGCGACCATTATGACATCACCGTCGCCATGACGACCATTATGACATCATCGTAGCCATTACGACCATTATTAAATCACAGCCGCCATGACAAACATTATGACATCTTCGTCGCCATGATGACCATTATGACATCATGACCTCACCGTTGCCATGACGACCATTATGACATCATCATCGCCATGACGACCATTATGACATCATAATCACCATGACGGCCCATATGACACCATCGTCGCCATGACGACCATTATGACATCATCGTCGCAATGACGACCATTATGACATCACCATCGCCATGATG
This sequence comes from Phyllobates terribilis, assembly GCF_046119375.1. Classification (NCBI taxonomy): domain Eukaryota; kingdom Metazoa; phylum Chordata; class Amphibia; order Anura; family Dendrobatidae; genus Phyllobates; species Phyllobates terribilis. The sequence goes on from NW_027363256.1 coordinate 770,224, forward strand.
ACCATTATGACATCAACGTTGCCATGACGACCATTATGACATCACCGTCGCCATAACGACCATTATGACATAATCGTCGCCATGACAACCATTATGACATCACCATCGCCATGACGACCATTATGACACCACCATTGCCATGACGACCATTATGACATCATCGTCACCATGTCGACCATTATGACATCATCATCGCCATGATGACCGTTATGACATCATCGTTGCCATGGCGACCATTATGACATCATCGTCACAATGACGACCATTATGACATCACCATCGCCATGACGACCATTATGACATCATCGTTGCCATGACGACCATTATGACATCATCGTCGGCATGACAACCATTATGACCTCACCGTCGCCATGACGACCATTATTACACCACCCTTGCCATGACGACCATTATGACATCATCGTCGCCATGACGACCATTATGACATCATCGTCGCCATGAATACCATTATGACATCATCATCGCCATGATGACCGTTATGACATTATTGTCGCCATGACGACCCTGATGACATCATCGTCGCCATGATGACCATTATGACATCATCGTTGCCATGACGACCATTATGACATAATCGTCACAATGGCGACCATTATGACATCACTATCGCCATGACGACCATTATGCCATCATCGTTGCCACGACGACCATTATGACATAATCGTCGCCATGACGACCATTATGACATAATCGTCGCCATGACAACCATTATGACATCACCATCGCCATGACGACAATTATTACACCACCGTTGACATGACGACCATTATGACATCATCGTCGCCATGACGACCATTATGACATCATCGTCGCCATGACGACCATTATGACATCATCATCGCCATGATGACCGTTATGACATCTTGGTCGCCATGGCGACCATTATTACATCATCATCGCCATGACAACCAATATGATATCATCGTCGCCATGATGACCGTTATGACATCATGGTCGCCATGGCGACCATTATGACATCATCATCGCCATGACAACAAATATGTTATCATCGTCGCCATGATGACCATTATGACATCATCATCACCATGACAACCAATATGACTTCATCGTCGCCATGGCGACCGTTATGACATCATAATCACTATGACGGCCAATATGACATCATCGTCGCCATGACGACCATTATGACATCATCGTCACCATGATGACCATTATGACATCATCGTCACCATGGCGACCATTATGACATCATCGTCACAATGACGACCAATATGATATCACCATCTCCATGACGACCATTATGACATTAACATTGCCATGACGACCATTATGACATCACCATCACCATGACGATCATTATGAAATTGTCGCCATGACAACCATTATGACATCACCATCGCCATGACGACCATTATAACATCATCGTCGCTATGGCGACCATTATGACATCACCCTCGCCATGATGACCATTATGATATCATCGTCGCCATGGCGACCATTATGACATCATCGTCGCCATGACAACCATTATGACATCACCGTCGCCATGACGACCATTATGACATCATCGTCGCCATGACTACTGACAAACAATATGACAACATCGTCGCCATGACGACCATTATGACATCATAATCACCATGACGGCCAAAATGACACCATCGTCGCCATGATGACCATTATGACATCATCATCGCAATGACGACCATTATGACATCAACATCGCCATGACGACCATTATGACATCATCGTCGCCATGGCGACCATTATGACATCACCGTCGCCATGATGACCATTATGATATCATCATCGCCATGGCGACCATTATGACATCATCGTCGCCATGACGACCATTATGACATCATCGTCGCCATGACTACTGACAAACAATATGACATCATCGTCGCCATGATGACCGTTATGACATCATCATAGCCATTACGACCATTATTAAATCACAGTCGTCATGACGACCATTATGACATCATAATCACCATGAAGACCAAAATGACACCATCGTCGCCATGATGACCATTATGACATCATCATCGCAATGACGACCATTATGACATCACCATCGCCATGACGACCATTATGACATCATCGTCGCCATGGCGACCATTAAGACATCATCGTCACAATGACGACCATTATCACATCACCATCGCCATGACGACCATTATGACATCATCGTTACCATGACGACCATGATGACATCATCGTTACCATGACGACCATTATGACATCATCATCGCCATGACAACCAATATGATATCATCATCGCCATGACAACCATTATGACATCACCATCGCCATGACGACCATTATTACACGACCGTTGCCATGACTACCATTATGACATCATCGTCGCCATGACGAACATTATGACATCATCGTCGCCATGGCGACCATTATGACATCATCATCGCCATGACAACCAATATGATATCATCATCGCCATGACAACCATTATGAAATCATCGTCGCCATGGCGACCATTATGACATCATCTTCGCCATGGCGACCATTATGACATAATCGTCGCCATGACAACCATTATGACATCACCGTCGCCATGACTACTGACAAACAAAATGACATCATTGTCGCCATGACGACCATTATGACATCATGACATCACCGTTGCCATGACGACCATTATGACATCACCGTTCCCTTGACGACCATTATGACATCATCGTCGCCATGGCGACCATTATGACATAATCGTCGCCATGACTACTGACAAACAATATGACATCATTGTCGCCATGACGACCATTATGACATCATCGTCGCCATGATGAAGGTTATGACATCATCGTAGCCATTACGACCATTATTAAATCACAGTCGCCATGACAACCATTATGACATCATCGTTGCCATGACGAACATTATGACATCATAATCACCATGACGGCCCATATGACACCATCATCGCCATGACGACCATTATGACATCATCGTCACCATGGCGACCATTATGACATCATCGTCACAATGACAACCATTATGACATCACCATTGCCATGACGACCATTATGACATCATCATTGCCATGACGACAATTATGACATCATCGTCGCCATGGCGACCACTATGACATCATCATCGCCATGACAACCAATAAGATATCATCGTCGCCATGATGACCATTATGTCACCATCGTCGCCATGACAACCATTATGACATCATTGTCGCCATGGCGACCATTATGACATCACCGTCGCCATGACGACCATTATGACATCATCGTAGCCATTACGACCATTATTAAATTACAGTCGCCATGACAAACATTATGACATCTTCGTCGCCATGATGACCATTATGACATCATGACATCACCGTTGCCATGACGACCATTATGACATCATCGTCGCCATGACGACCATTATGACATCATCGTCACCATGACGACCATTATGACATCACCATCGCCATGATGACCATTATGACATCAACGTTGCCATGACGACCATTATGACATCATCGTCACCATGATGACCGTTATGACATCATCATAGCCATTACGACCATTATTAAATCACAGTCGCCATGACAACCATTATGACATCTTCGTCGCCATGACGACCATTATGACATAAAATCACCATGACGGCCAAAATGACACCATCGTCGCCATGATGACCATTATGACATCATCATCGCAATGACGACCATTATGACATCAACATCGCCATGTCGACCATTATGACATCATCGTCGCCATGATGAAGGTTATGACATCATCGTAGCCATTACGACCATTATTAAATCACAGTCGCCATGACAACCATTATCACATCATCGTTGCCATGACGACCATTATGACATCATAATCACCATGACGGCCAAAATGACACCATCGTCGCCATGACGACCATTATGACATCATCGTCAACATGGCGACCATTATGACATCATCGTCACAATGACAACCATTATGACATCACCATTGCCATGACGACCATTATGACATCATCATTGCCATGACGACAATAATGACATCATCGTCGCCATGGCGACCACTATGACATCATCATCGCCATGACAACCAATAAGATATCATCGTCGCCATGATGACCATTATGTCAACATCGTCGCCATGACAACCATTATGACATCATTGTCGCCATGGCGACCATTATGACATCACCGTCGCCATGACGACCATTATGACATCATCGTAGCCATTACGACCATTATTAAATCACAGCCGCCATGACAAACATTATGACATCTTCGTCGCCATGATGACCATTATGACATCATGACCTCACCGTTGCCATGACGACCATTATGACATCATCATCGCCATGACGACCATTATGACATCATAATCACCATGACGGCCCATATGACACCATCGTCGCCATGACGACCATTATGACATCATCGTCGCAATGACGACCATTATGACATCACCATCGCCATGATGACCATTATGACATCAACGTTGCCATGACGACCATTATGACATCACCGTCGCCATAACGACCATTATGACATAATCGTCGCCATGACAACCATTATGACATCACCATCGCCATGACGACCATTATGACACCACCATTGCCATGACGACCATTATGACATCATCGTCACCATGTCGACCATTATGACATCATCATCGCCATGATGACCGTTATGACATCATCGTTGCCATGGCGACCATTATGACATCATCGTCACAATGACGACCATTATGACATCACCATCGCCATGACGACCATTATGACATCATCGTTGCCATGACGACCATTATGACATCATCGTCGGCATGACAACCATTATGACCTCACCGTCGCCATGACGACCATTATTACACCACCCTTGCCATGACGACCATTATGACATCATCGTCGCCATGACGACCATTATGACATCATCGTCGCCATGAATACCATTATGACATCATCATCGCCATGATGACCGTTATGACATTATTGTCGCCATGACGACCCTGATGACATCATCGTCGCCATGATGACCATTATGACATCATCGTTGCCATGACGACCATTATGACATAATCGTCACAATGGCGACCATTATGACATCACTATCGCCATGACGACCATTATGCCATCATCGTTGCCACGACGACCATTATGACATAATCGTCGCCATGACGACCATTATGACATAATCGTCGCCATGACAACCATTATGACATCACCATCGCCATGACGACAATTATTACACCACCGTTGACATGACGACCATTATGACATCATCGTCGCCATGACGACCATTATGACATCATCGTCGCCATGACGACCATTATGACATCATCATCGCCATGATGACCGTTATGACATCTTGGTCGCCATGGCGACCATTATGACATCATCATCGCCATGACAACCAATATGATATCATCGTCGCCATGATGACCGTTATGACATCATGGTCGCCATGGCGACCATTATGACATCATCATCGCCATGACAACAAATATGATATCATCGTCGCCATGATGACCATTATGACATCATCATCACCATGACAACCAATATGACTTCATCGTCGCCATGGCGACCGTTATGACATCATAATCACTATGACGGCCAATATGACATCATCGTCGCCATGACGACCATTATGACATCATCGTCACCATGATGACCATTATGACATCATCGTCACCATGGCGACCATTATGACATCATCGTCAGAATGACGACCATTATGATATCACCATCTCCATGACGACCATTATGACATTAACGTTGCCATGACGACCATTATGACATCACCATCACCATGACGACCATTATGAAATTGTCGCCATGACAACCATTATGACATCACCATCGCCATGACGACCATTATAACATCATCGTCGCTATGGCGACCATTATGACATCACCCTCGCCATGATGACCATTATGATATCATCGTCGCCATGGCGACCATTATGACATCATCGTCGCCATGACAACCATTATGACATCACCGTCGCCATGACGACCATTATGACATCATCGTCGCCATGACTACTGACAAACAATATGACAACATCGTCGCCATGACGACCATTATGACATCATAATCACCATGACGGCCAAAATGACACCATCGTCGCCATGATGACCATTATGACATCATCATCGCAATGACGACCATTATGACATCAACATCGCCATGACGACCATTATGACATCATCGTCGCCATGATGAAGGTTATGACATCATCGTAGCCATTACGACCATTATTAAATCACAGTCGCCATGACAAGCATTATGACATCATCGTTGCCATGACGACAATTATGACATCATAATCACCATGACGGCCAAAATGACACCATCGTCGCCATGACGATCATTATGACATCATCGTCAACATAGCGACCATTATGACATCATCGTCACAATGACAACCATTATGACATCACCATTGCCATGACGACAATTATGACATCATCGTTGCCATGGCGACCACTATGACATCATCATCGCCATGACAACCAATAAGATATCATCGTCGCCATGATGACCATTATGTCAACATCGTCGCCATGACAACCATTATGACATCATGGTCGCCATGGCGACCATTATGACATCACCGTCGCCATGACGACCATTATGACATCATCGTAGCCATTACGACCATTATTAAATCACAGCCGCCATGACAAACATTATGACATCTTCGTCGCCATGATGACGATTATGACATCATGACCTCACCGTTGCCATGACGACCATTATGACATCATCATCGCCATGACGACCATTATGACATCATAATCACCATGACGGCCCATATGACACCATCGTCGCCATGACGACCATTATGACATCATCGTCGCAATGACGACCATTATGACATCACAATCGCCATGATGACCATTATGACATCAACGTTGCCATGACGACCATTATGACATCATCATCTCCATGACAACCAATCAGATATCATCGTCGCCATGATGACCATTATGTCAACATCGTCGCCATGACAATCATTATGACATCATTGTCGCCATGGCGACCATTATGACATCACCGTCGCCATGACGACCATTATGACATCATCGTAGCCATTACGACCATTATTAAATCACAGCCGCCATGACAAACATTATGACATCTTCGTCGCCATGATGACCATTATGACATCATCATCGCCATGACGACCATTATGACATCATAATCACCATGACGGCCCATATGACACCATCATCGCCATGACGACCATTATGACATCATCGTCACCATGACGACCATTATGACATCATCGTCGCAATGACGACCATTATGACATCACCATCGCCATGATGACCATTATGACATCAACGTTGCCATGATGGCCATTATGACATCACCGTCGCCATGACGACCATTATGACATAATCGTCGCCATGACAACCATTATGACATCACCATCGCCATGACGATAATTATGACACCACCATTGCCATGACGACCATTATGACATCATCGTCGCCATGACGACAATTATGACATCATCATCGCCATGATGACCGTTATGACATCATCGTCGCCATGGCGACCATTATGACATCATCGTCACAATGACGACCATTATGACATCACCATCGCCATGACGACCATTATGACATCATCGTTGCCATGACGACCATTATGACATAATCATCGCCATGACAACCATTATGACCTCACCATCGCCATGACGACCATTATTACACCACCGTTGCCATGACGACCATTATGACATAATCGTCGCCATGATGACCATTATCACATCATCGTCGCCATGACGACAATTATTACACCACCGTTGCCATGACGACCATTATGACATCATCGTCGCCATGACGACCATTATGACATCATCATCGCCATGACGACCATTATGACATCATAATCACCATGACGGCCCATATGACACCATCGTCGCCATGACGACCATTATGACATCATCGTCGCAATGACGACCATTATGACATCACAATCGCCATGATGACCATTATGACATCAACGTTGCCATGACGACCATTATGACATCATCATCTCCATGACAACCAATAAGATATCATCGTCGCCATGATGACCATTATGTCAACATCGTCGCCATGACAATCATTATGACATCATTGTCGCCATGGCGACCATTATGACATCACCGTCGCCATGACGACCATTATGACATCATCGTAGCCATTACGACCATTATTAAATCACAGCCGCCATGACAAACATTATGACATCTTCGTCGCCATGATGACCATTATGACATCATCATCGCCATGACGACCATTATGACATCATAATCACCATGACGGCCCATATGACACCATCATCGCCATGACGACCATTATGACATCATCGTCACCATGACGACCATTATGACATCATCGTCGCAATGACGACCATTATGACATCACCATCGCCATGATGACCATTATGACATCAACGTTGCCATGATGGCCATTATGACATCACCGTCGCCATGACGACCATTATGACATAATCGTCGCCATGACAACCATTATGACATCACCATCGCCATGACGACCATTATGACACCACCATTGCCATGACGACCATTATGACATCATCGTCGCCATGACGACAATTATGACATCATCATCGCCATGATGACCGTTATGACATCATCGTCGCCATGGCGACCATTATGACATCATCGTCACAATGACGACCATTATGACATCACCATCGCCATGACGACCATTATGACATCATCGTTGCCATGACGACCATTATGACATAATCATCGCCATGACAACCATTATGACCTCACCATCGCCATGACGACCATTATTACACCACCGTTGCCATGACGACCATTATGACATAATCGTCGCCATGATGACCATTATCACATCATCGTCGCCATGACGACAATTATTACACCACCGTTGCCATGACGACCATTATGACATCATCGTCGCCATGACGACCATTATGACATCATCGTCGCCATGATGACCATTATGACATCATCATCGCCATGATGACCGTTATGACATCATGGTCGCCATGGCGACCATTATGACATCATCATCGCCATGACAACCAATATGATATCATCGTCGCCATGATGACCGTTATGACATCATGGTCGCCATGGCGACCATTATGACATCATCATCGCCATGACAACCAATATGATATAATCGTCGCCATGATGACCATTATGACATCATCATCACCATGACAACCAATATGACTTCATCGTCGCCATGGCGACCGTTATGACATCATAATCACTATGACGGCCAATATGACATCATCGTCGCCATGACGACCATTATGACATCATCGTCACCATGGCGACCATTATGACATCATCGTCACAATGACGACCATTATGATATCACCATCTCCATGACGACCATTATGACATTAACGTTGCCATGACGACCATTATGACATCACCATCACCATGACGACCATTATGAAATTGTCGCCATGACAACCATTATGACATCACCATCGCCATGACGACCATTATAACATCATCGTCGCTATGGCGACCATTATGACATCACCCTCGCCATGATGACCATTATGATATCATCGTCGCCATGGCGACCATTATGACATCATCGTCGCCATGACAACCATTATGACATCACCGTCGCCATGACGACCATTATGACATCATCGTCGCCATGACTACTGACAAACAATATGACAACATCGTCGCCATGACGACCATTATGACATCATAATCACCATGACGGCCAAAATGACACCATCGTCGCCATGATGACCATTATGACATCATCATCGCAATGACGACCATTATGACATCAACATCGCCATGACGACCATTATGACATCATCGTCGCCATGATGAAGGTTATGACATCATCGTAGCCATTACGACCATTATTAAATCACAGTCGCCATGACAAGCATTATGACATCATCGTTGCCATGACGAAAATTATGACATCATAATCACCATGACGGCCAAAATGACACCATCGTCGCCATGACGATCATTATGACATCATCGTCAACATAGCGACCATTATGACATCATCGTCACAATGACAACCATTATGACATCACCATTGCCATGATGACCATTATGACATCATCATTGCCATGACGACAATTATGACATCATCGTCGCCATGGCGACCACTATGACATCATCATCGCCATGACAACCAATAAGATATCATCGTCGCCATGATGACCATTATGTCAACATCGTCGCCATGACAACCATTATGACATCATGGTCGCCATGGCGACCATTATGACATCACCGTCGCCATGACGACCATTATGACATCATCGTAGCCATTACGACCATTATTAAATCACAGCCGCCATGACAAACATTATGACATCTTCGTCGCCATGATGACGATTATGACATCATGACCTCACCGTTGCCATGACGACCATTATGACATCATCATCGCCATGACGACCATTATGACATCATAATCACCATGACGGCCCATATGACACCATCGTCGCCATGACGACCATTATGACATCATCGTCGCAATGACGACCATTATGACATCACAATCGCCATGATGACCATTATGACATCAACGTTGCCATGACGACCATTATGACATCATCATCTCCATGACAACCAATCAGATATCATCGTCGCCATGATGACCATTATGTCAACATCGTCGCCATGACAATCATTATGACATCATTGTCGCCATGGCGACCATTATGACATCACCGTCGCCATGACGACCATTATGACATCATCGTAGCCATTACGACCATTATTAAATCACAGCCGCCATGACAAACATTATGACATCTTCGTCGCCATGATGACCATTATGACATCATCATCGCCATGACGACCATTATGACATCATAATCACCATGACGGCCCATATGACACCATCATCGCCATGGCGACCATTATGACATCACCGTCGCCATGACGACCATTATGACATCATCGTAGCCATTACGACCATTATTAAATCACAGCCGCCATGACAAACATTATGACATCTTCGTCGCCATGATGACGATTATGACATCATGACCTCACCGTTGCCATGACGACCATTATGACATCATCATCGCCATGACGACCATTATGACATCATAATCACCATGACGGCCCATATGACACCATCGTCGCCATGACGACCATTATGACATCATCGTCGCAATGACGACCATTATGACATCACAATCGCCATGATGACCATTATGACATCAACGTTGCCATGACGACCATTATGACATCATCATCTCCATGACAACCAATAAGATATCATCGTCGCCATGATGACCATTATGTCAACATCGTCGCCATGACAATCATTATGACATCATTGTCGCCATGGCGACCATTATGACATCACCGTCGCCATGACGACCATTATGACATCATCGTAGCCATTACGACCATTATTAAATCACAGCCGCCATGACAAACATTATGACATCTTCGTCGCCATGATGACCATTATGACATCATCATCGCCATGACGACCATTATGACATCATAATCACCATGACGGCCCATATGACACCATCATCGCCATGACGACCATTATGACATCATCGTCGCAATGACGACCATTATGACATCACCATCGCCATGATGACCATTATGACATCAACGTTGCCATGATGGCCATTATGACATCACCGTCGCCATGACGACCATTATGACATAATCGTCGCCATGACAACCATTATGACATCACCATCGCCATGACGACCATTATGACACCACCATTGCCATGACGACCATTATGACATCATCGTCGCCATGACGACAATTATGACATCATCATCGCCATGATGACCGTTATGACATCATCGTCGCCATGGCGACCATTATGACATCATCGTCACAATGACGACCATTATGACATCACCATCGCCATGACGACCATTATGACATCATCGTTGCCATGACGACCATTATGACATAATCATCGCCATGACAACCATTATGACCTCACCATCGCCATGACGACCATTATTACACCACCGTTGCCATGACGACCATTATGACATAATCGTCGCCATGATGACCATTATCACATCATCGTCGCCATGACGACAATTATTACACCACCGTTGCCATGACGACCATTATGACATCATCGTCGCCATGACGACCATTATGACATCATCATCGCCATGACGACCATTATGACATCATAATCACCATGACGGCCCATATGACACCATCGTCGCCATGACGACCATTATGACATCATCGTCGCAATGACGACCATTATGACATCACAATCGCCATGATGACCATTATGACATCAACGTTGCCATGACGACCATTATGACATCATCATCTCCATGACAACCAATAAGATATCATCGTCGCCATGATGACCATTATGTCAACATCGTCGCCATGACAATCATTATGACATCATTGTCGCCATGGCGACCATTATGACATCACCGTCGCCATGACGACCATTATGACATCATCGTAGCCATTACGACCATTATTAAATCACAGCCGCCATGACAAACATTATGACATCTTCGTCGCCATGATGACCATTATGACATCATCATCGCCATGACGACCATTATGACATCATAATCACCATGACGGCCCATATGACACCATCATCGCCATGACGACCATTATGACATCATCGTCACCATGACGACCATTATGACATCATCGTCGCAATGACAACCATTATGACATCACCATCGCCATGATGACCATTATGACATCAACGTTGCCATGATGGCCATTATGACATCACCGTCGCCATGACGACCATTATGACATAATCGTCGCCATGACAACCATTATGACATCACCATCGCCATGACGACCATTATGACACCACCATTGCCATGACGACCATTATGACATCATCGTCGCCATGACGACAATTATGACATCATCATCGCCATGATGACCGTTATGACATCATCGTCGCCATGGCGACCATTATGACATCATCGTCACAATAACGACCATTATGACATCACCATCGCCATGACGACCATTATGACATCATCGTTGCCATGACGACCATTATGACATAATCATCGCCATGACAACCATTATGACCTCACCATCGCCATGACGACCATTATTACACCACCGTTGCCATGACGACCATTATGACATAATCGTCGCCATGATGACCATTATCACATCATCGTCGCCATGACGACAATTATTACACCACCGTTGCCATGACGACCATTATGACATCATCGTCGCCATGACGACCATTATGACATCATCGTCGCCATGACGACCATTATGACATCATCATCGCCATGATGACCGTTATGACATCATGGTCGCCATGGCGACCATTATGACATCATCATCGCCATGACAACCAATATGATATCATCGTCGCCATGATGACCGTTATGACATCATGGTCGCCATGGCGACCATTATGACATCATCATCGCCATGACAACCAATATGATATAATCGTCGCCATGATGACCATTATGACATCATCATCACCATGACAACCAATATGACTTCATCGTCGCCATGGCGACCGTTATGACATCATAATCACTATTACGGCCAATATGACATCATCGTCGCCATGACGACCATTATGACATCATCGTCACCATGGCGACCATTATGACATCATCGTCACAATGACGACCATTATGATATCACCATCTCCATGACGACCATTATGACATTAACGTTGCCATGACGACCATTATGACATCACCATCACCATGACGACCATTATGAAATTGTCGCCATGACAACCATTATGACATCACCATCGCCATGACGACCATTATAACATCATCGTCGCTATGGCGACCATTATGACATCACCCTCGCCATGATGACCATTATGATATCATCGTCGCCATGGCGACCATTATGACATCATCGTCGCCATGACAACCATTATGACATCACCGTCGCCATGACGACCATTATGACATCATCGTCGCCATGACTACTGACAAACAATATGACAACATCGTTGCCATGACGACCATTATGACATCATAATCACCATGACGGCCAAAATGACACCATCGTCGCCATGATGACCATTATGACATCATCATCGCAATGACGACCATTATGACATCAACATCGCCATGACGACCATTATGACATCATCGTCGCCATGATGAAGGTTATGACATCATCGTAGCCATTACGACCATTATTAAATCACAGTCGCCATGACAAGCATTATGACATCATCGTTGCCATGACGACAATTATGACATCATAATCACCATGACGGCCAAAATGACACCATCGTCGCCATGACGATCATTATGACATCATCGTCAACATAGCGACCATTATGACATCATCGTCACAATGACAACCATTATGACATCACCATTGCCATGATGACCATTATGACATCATCATTGCCATGACGACAATTATGACATCATCGTCGCCATGGCGACCACTATGACATCATCATCGCCATGACAACCAATAAGATATCATCGTCGCCATGATGACCATTATGTCAACATCGTCGCCATGACAACCATTATGACATCATGGTCGCCATGACGACAATTATGACATCATAATCACCATGACGGCCAAAATGACACCATCGTCGCCATGACGATCATTATGACATCACCGTCGCCATGACGACCATTATGACATCATCGTAGCCATTACGACCATTATTAAATCACAGCCGCCATGACAAACATTATGACATCTTCGTCGCCATGATGACGATTATGACATCATGACCTCACCGTTGCCATGACGACCATTATGACATCATCATCGCCATGACGACCATTATGACATCATAATCACCATGACGGCCCATATGACACCATCGTCGCCATGACGACCATTATGACATCATCGTCGCAATGACGACCATTATGACATCACAATCGCCATGATGACCATTATGACATCAACGTTGCCATGACGACCATTATGACATCATCATCTCCATGACAACCAATCAGATATCATCGTCGCCATGATGACCATTATGTCAACATCGTCGCCATGACAATCATTATGACATCATTGTCGCCATGGCGACCATTATGACATCACCGTCGCCATGACGACCATTATGACATCATCGTAGCCATTACGACCATTATTAAATCACAGCCGCCATGACAAACATTATGACATCTTCGTCGCCATGATGACCATTATGACATCATCATCGCCATGACGGCCATTATGACATCATAATCACCATGACGGCCCATATGACACCATCATCGCCATGGCGACCATTATGACATCACCGTCGCCATGACGACCATTATGACATCATCGTAGCCATTACGACCATTATTAAATCACAGCCGCCATGACAAACATTATGACATCTTCGTCGCCATGATGACGATTATGACATCATGACCTCACCGTTGCCATGACGACCATTATGACATCATCATCGCCATGACGACCATTATGACATCATAATCACCATGACGGCCCATATGACACCATCGTCGCCATGACGACCATTATGACATCATCGTCGCAATGACGACCATTATGACATCACAATCGCCATGATGACCATTATGACATCAACGTTGCCATGACGACCATTATGACATCATCATCTCCATGACAACCAATAAGATATCATCGTCGCCATGATGACCATTATGTCAACATCGTCGCCATGACAATCATTATGACATCATTGTCGCCATGGCGACCATTATGACATCACCGTCGCCATGACGACCATTATGACATCATCGTAGCCATTACGACCATTATTAAATCACAGCCGCCATGACAAACATTATGACATCTTCGTCGCCATGATGACGATTATGACATCATGACCTCACCGTTGCCATGACGACCATTATGACATCATCATCGCCATGACGACCATTATGACATCATAATCACCATGACGGCCCATATGACACCATCGTCGCCATGACGACCATTATGACATCATCGTCGCAATGACGACCATTATGACATCACAATCGCCATGATGACCATTATGACATCAACGTTGCCATGACGACCATTATGACATCATCATCTCCATGACAACCAATAAGATATCATCGTCGCCATGATGACCATTATGTCAACATCGTCGCCATGACAATCATTATGACATCATTGTCGCCATGGCGACCATTATGACATCACCGTCGCCATGACGACCATTATGACATCATCGTAGCCATTACGACCATTATTAAATCACAGCCGCCATGACAAACATTATGACATCTTCGTCGCCATGATGACCATTATGACATCATCATCGCCATGACGACCATTATGGCATCATAATCACCATGACGGCCCATATGACACCATCATCGCCATGACGACCATTATGACATCATCGTCACCATGACGACCATTATGACATCATCGTCGCAATGACGACCATTATGACATCACCATCGCCATGATGACCATTATGACATCAACGTTGCCATGATGGCCATTATGACATCACCGTCGCCATGACGACCATTATGACATAATCGTCGCCATGACAACCATTATGACATCACCATCGCCATGACGACCATTATGACACCACCATTGCCATGACGACCATTATGACATCATCGTCGCCATGACGACAATTATGACATCATCATCGCCATGATGACCGTTATGACATCATCGTCGCCATGGCGACCATTATGACATCATCGTCACAATGACGACCATTATGACATCACCATCGCCATGACGACCATTATGACATCATCGTTGCCATGACGACCATTATGACATAATCATCGCCATGACAACCATTATGACCTCACCATCGCCATGACGACCATTATTACACCACCGTTGCCATGACGACCATTATGACATAATCGTCGCCATGATGACCATTATCACATCATCGTCGCCATGACGACAATTATTACACCACCGTTGCCATGACGACCATTATGACATCATCGTCGCCATGACGACCATTATGACATCATCATCGCCATGACGACCATTATGACATCATAATCACCATGACGGCCCATATGACACCATCGTCGCCATGACGACCATTATGACATCATCGTCGCAATGACGACCATTATGACATCACAATCGCCATGATGACCATTATGACATCAACGTTGCCATGACGACCATTATGACATCATCATCTCCATGACAACCAATAAGATATCATCGTCGCCATGATGACCATTATGTCAACATCGTCGCCATGACAATCATTATGACATCATTGTCGCCATGGCGACCATTATGACATCACCGTCGCCATGACGACCATTATGACATCATCGTAGCCATTACGACCATTATTAAATCACAGCCGCCATGACAAACATTATGACATCTTCGTCGCCATGATGACCATTATGACATCATCATCGCCATGACGACCATTATGACATCATAATCACCATGACGGCCCATATGACACCATCATCGCCATGACGACCATTATGACATCATCGTCACCATGACGACCATTATGACATCATCGTCGCAATGACGACCATTATGACATCACCATCGCCATGATGACCATTATGACATCAACGTTGCCATGATGGCCATTATGACATCACCGTCGCCATGACGACCATTATGACATAATCGTCGCCATGACAACCATTATGACATCACCATCGCCATGACGACCATTATGACACCACCATTGCCATGACGACCATTATGACATCATCGTCGCCATGACGACAATTATGACATCATCATCGCCATGATGACCGTTATGACATCATCGTCGCCATGGCGACCATTATGACATCATCGTCACAATGACGACCATTATGACATCACCATCGCCATGACGACCATTATGACATCATCGTTGCCATGACGACCATTATGACATAATCATCGCCATGACAACCATTATGACCTCACCATCGCCATGACGACCATTATTACACCACCGTTGCCATGACGACCATTATGACATAATCGTCGCCATGATGACCATTATCACATCATCGTCGCCATGACGACAATTATTACACCACCGTTGCCATGACGACCATTATGACATCATCGTCGCCATGACGACCATTATGACATCATCGTCGCCATGACGACCATTATGACATCATCATCGCCATGATGACCGTTATGACATCATGGTCGCCATGGCGACCATTATGACATCATCATCGCCATGACAACCAATATGATATCATCGTCGCCATGATGACCGTTATGACATCATGGTCGCCATGGCGACCATTATGACATCATCATCGCCATGACAACCAATATGATATAATCGTCGCCATGATGACCATTATGACATCATCATCACCATGACAACCAATATGACTTCATCGTCGCCATGGCGACCGTTATGACATCATAATCATTATGACGGCCAATATGACATCATCGTCGCCATGACGACCATTATGACATCATCGTCACCATGGCGACCATTATGACATCATCGTCACAATGACGACCATTATGATATCACCATCTCCATGACGACCATTATGACATTAACGTTGCCATGACGACCATTATGACATCACCATCACC
Organism: Phyllobates terribilis; assembly: GCF_046119375.1. Classification (NCBI taxonomy): domain Eukaryota; kingdom Metazoa; phylum Chordata; class Amphibia; order Anura; family Dendrobatidae; genus Phyllobates; species Phyllobates terribilis. The sequence goes on from NW_027363256.1 coordinate 788,712, forward strand.
ATGACGACCATTATGAAATTGTCGCCATGACAACCATTATGACATCACCATCGCCATGACGACCATTATAACATCATCGTCGCTATGGCGACCATTATGACATCACCCTCGCCATGATGACCATTATGATATCATCGTCGCCATGGCGACCATTATGACATCATCGTCGCCATGACAACCATTATGACATCACCGTCGCCATGACGACCATTATGACATCATCGTCGCCATGACTACTGACAAACAATATGACAACATCGTCGCCATGACGACCATTATGACATCATAATCACCATGACGGCCAAAATGACACCATCGTCGCCATGATGACCATTATGACATCATCATCGCAATGACGACCATTATGACATCAACATCGCCATGACGACCATTATGACATCATCGTCGCCATGATGAAGGTTATGACATCATCGTAGCCATTACGACCATTATTAAATCACAGTCGCCATGACGAGCATTATGACATCATCGTTGCCATGACGACAATTATGACATCATAATCACCATGACGGCCAAAATGACACCATCGTCGCCATGACGATCATTATGACATCATCGTCAACATAGCGACCATTATGACATCATCGTCACAATGACAACCATTATGACATCACCATTGCCATGATGACCATTATGACATCATCATTGCCATGACGACAATTATGACATCATCGTCGCCATGGCGACCACTATGACATCATCATCGCCATGACAACCAATAAGATATCATCGTCGCCATGATGACCATTATGTCAACATCGTCGCCATGACAACCATTATGACATCATGGTCGCCATGGCGACCATTATGACATCACCGTCGCCATGACGACCATTATGACATCATCGTAGCCATTACGACCATTATTAAATCACAGCCGCCATGACAAACATTATGACATCTTCGTCGCCATGATGACGATTATGACATCATGACCTCACCGTTGCCATGACGACCATTATGACATCATCATCGCCATGACGACCATTATGACATCATAATCACCATGACGGCCCATATGACACCATCGTCGCCATGACGACCATTATGACATCATCGTCGCAATGACGACCATTATGACATCACAATCTCCATGATGACCATTATGACATCAACGTTGCCATGACGACCATTATGACATCATCATCTCCATGACAACCAATCAGATATCATCGTCGCCATGATGACCATTATGTCAACATCGTCGCCATGACAATCATTATGACATCATTGTCGCCATGGCGACCATTATGACATCACCGTCGCCATGACGACCATTATGACATCATCGTAGCCATTACGACCATTATTAAATCACAGCCGCCATGACAAACATTATGACATCTTCGTCGCCATGATGACCATTATGACATCATCATCGCCATGACGACCATTATGACATCATAATCACCATGACGGCCCATATGACACCATCATCGCCATGGCGACCATTATGACATCACCGTCGCCATGACGACCATTATGACATCATCGTAGCCATTACGACCATTATTAAATCACAGCCGCCATGACAAACATTATGACATCTTCGTCGCCATGATGACGATTATGACATCATGACCTCACCGTTGCCATGACGACCATTATGACATCATCATCGCCATGACGACCATTATGACATCATAATCACCATGACGGCCCATATGACACCATCGTCGCCATGACGACCATTATGACATCATCGTCGCAATGACGACCATTATGACATCACAATCGCCATGATGACCATTATGACATCAACGTTGCCATGACGACCATTATGACATCATCATCTCCATGACAACCAATAAGATATCATCGTCGCCATGATGACCATTATGTCAACATCGTCGCCATGACAATCATTATGACATCATTGTCGCCATGGCGACCATTATGACATCACCGTCTCCATGACGACCATTATGACATCATCGTAGCCATTACGACCATTATTAAATCACAGCCGCCATGACAAACATTATGACATCTTCGTCGCCATGATGACCATTATGACATCATCATCGCCATGACGACCATTATGACATCATAATCACCATGACGGCCCATATGACACCATCATCGCCATGACGACCATTATGACATCATCGTCACCATGACGACCATTATGACATCATCGTCGCAATGACGACCATTATGACATCACCATCGCCATGATGACCATTATGACATCAACGTTGCCATGATGGCCATTATGACATCACCGTCGCCATGACGACCATTATGACATAATCGTCGCCATGACAACCATTATGACATCACCATCGCCATGACGACCATTATGACACCACCATTGCCATGACGACCATTATGACATCATCGTCGCCATGACGACAATTATGACATCATCATCGCCATGATGACCGTTATGACATCATCGTCGCCATGGCGACCATTATGACATCATCGTCACAATGACGACCATTATGACATCACCATCGCCATGACGACCATTATGACATCATCGTTGCCATGACGACCATTATGACATAATCATCGCCATGACAACCATTATGACCTCACCATCGCCATGACGACCATTATTACACCACCGTTGCCATGACGACCATTATGACATAATCGTCGCCATGATGACCATTATCACATCATCGTCGCCATGACGACAATTATTACACCACCGTTGCCATGACGACCATTATGACATCATCGTCGCCATGACGACCATTATGACATCATCGTCGCCATGACGACCATTATGACATCATCATCGCCATGATGACCGTTATGACATCATGGTCGCCATGGCGACCATTATGACATCATCATCGCCATGACAACCAATATGATATCATCGTCGCCATGATGACCGTTATGACATCATGGTCGCCATGGCGACCATTATGACATCATCATCGCCATGACAACCAATATGATATAATCGTCGCCATGATGACCATTATGACATCATCATCACCATGACAACCAATATGACTTCATCGTCGCCATGGCGACCGTTATGACATCATAATCACTATGACGGCCAATATGACATCATCGTCGCCATGACGACCATTATGACATCATCGTCACCATGGCGACCATTATGACATCATCGTCACAATGACGACCATTATGATATCACCATCTCCATGACGACCATTATGACATCACCATCGCCATGACGACCATTATGACATTGTCGCCATGACAACCATTATAACATCACCATCGCCATGACGACCATTATAACATCATCGTCGCCATGGCGACCATTATGACATCACCGTCGCCATGATGACCATTATGATATCATCATCGCCATGGCGACCATTATGACATCATCGTCGCCATGACAGCCATTATGACATCACCGTCGCCATGACGACCATTATGACATCATCATCGCCATGACTACTGACAAACAATATGACAACATCGTGGCCATGACGACCATTATGACATCATCATCACCATGATGACCGTTATGACATCATCATAGCCATTACGACCATTATTAAATCACAGTCGCCATGACAACCATTATGACATCTTCGTCGCCATGACGACCATTATGACATCATAATCACCATGACGGCCAAAATGACACCATCGTCGCCATGATGACCATTATGACATCATCATCGCAATGACGACCATTATGACATGAACATCGCCATGTCGACCATTATGACATCATCGTCGCCATGATGAAGGTTATGACATCATCGTAGCCATTACGACCATTATTAAATCACAGTCGCCATGACGACCATTATGACATCATCATTGCCATGACGACAATAATGACATCATCGTCGCCATGGCGACCACTATGACATCATCATCGCCATGACAACCAATAAGATATCATCGTCGCCATGATGACCATTATGTCAACATCGTCGCCATGACAACCATTATGACATCATTGTCGCCATGGCGACCATTATGACATCACCGTCGCCATGACGACCATTATGACATCATAGTAGCCATTACGACCATTATTAAATCACAGCCGCCATGACAAACATTATCACATCTTCGTCGCCATGATGACCATTAGGACATCATGACCTCACCGTTGCCATGACGACCATTATGACATCATCATCGCCATGACGACCATTATGACATCATAATCACCATGACGGCCCATATGACACCATCGTCGCCATGACGACCATTATGACATCATCGTCGCAATGACGACCATTATGACATCACCATCGCCATGATGACCATTATGACATCAACGTTGCCATGATGACCATTATGACATCACCGTCGCCATGACGACCATTATGACATAATCGTTGCCATGACAACCATTATGACATCACCATCGCCATGACGACCATTATGACACCACCATTGCCATGACGACCATTATGACATCATCGTCGCCATGACGACCATTATGACATCATCATCGCCATGATGACTGTTATGACATCATCGTCGCCATGGCGACCATTATGACATCATCGTCACAATGACGACCATTATGACATCACCATCGCCATGACGACCATTATGACATCATCGTTGCCATGACGACCATTATGACATAATTGTCGCCATGACAACCATTATGACCTCACCATCGCCATGACGACCATTATTACACCACCCTTGCCATGACGACCATCATGACATCATCGTCGCCATGACGACCATTATGACATCATCATCGCCATGATGACCGTTATGACATTATTGTCGCCATGACGACCCTGATGACATCATCGTCGCCATGATGACCATTATGACATCATCGTTGCCATGACGACCATTATGACATAATCGTCACAATGGCGACCATTATGACATCACTATCGCCATGACGACCATTATGCCATCATCGTTGCCATGACGACCATTATGACATAATCGTCGCCATGACAACCATTATGACATCACCATCGCCATGAGGCCAATTATTACACCACCGTTGACATGACGACCATTATGACATCATCGTCGCCATGACGACCATTATGACATCATCGTCGCCATGACGACCATTATGACATCATCATCGCCATGATGACCGTTATGACATCATGGTCGCCATGGCGACCATTATGACATCATCATCGCCATGACAACCAATATGATATCATCGTCGCCATGATGACCGTTATGACATCATGGTCGCCATGGCGACCATTATGACATCATCATCGCCATGACAACCAATATGATATCATCGTCGCCATGATGACCATTATGACATCATCATCACCATGACAACCAATATGACTTCATCGTCGCCATGGCGACCGTTATGACATCATAATCACTATGACGGCCAATATGACATCATCGTCGCCATGACGACCATTATGACATCATCGTCACCATGGCGACCATTATGACATCATCGTCACAATGACGACCATTATGATATCACCATCTCCATGACGACCATTATGACATCAACGTTGCCATGACGACCATTATGACATCACCATCACCATGACGACCATTATGACATTGTCGCCATGACAACCATTATGACATCACCATCGCCATGACGACCATTATAACATCATCGTCGCTATGGCAACCATTATGACATCACCGTCGCCATGATGACCATTATGATATCATCGTCGCCATGGCGACCATTATGACATCATCGTCGCCATGACAACCATTATGACATCACCGTCGCCATGACGACCATTATGACATCATCGTCGCCATGACTACTGACAAACAATATGACAACATCGTCGCCATGACGACCATTATGACATCATCATCACCATGATGACCGTTATGACATCATCATCGCCATGACAACCAATATGATATCATCATCGCCATGACAACAATTATGACATCACCATCGCCATGACGACCATTATTACACCACCGTTGCCATGACTACCATTATGACATCATCGTTGCCATGACGACCATTATGACATCATCGTCGCCATGGCGACCATTATGACATCATCATCGCCATGACAACCAACATGATATGATCATCGCCATGACAACCATTATGAAATCATCGTCGCAATGGCGACCATTATGACATCACCGTCGCCATGGCGACCATTATGACATCATCATAGCCATTACGACCGTTATTAAATCACAGTCGCCATGAGAACCATTATGACATCTTCGTCGCCATGACGGCCATTATGACATCATGACATCACCGTTGCCATGACGACCATTATGACATCACCGTTCCCTTGACGACCATTATGACATCATCTTCGCCATGGCGACCATTATGACATAATCGTCGCCATGACAACCATTATGACATAATCGTCGCCATGACTACTGACAAACAATATATCATTGTCGCCATGACGACCATTATGACATCATCGTCGCCATGATGAAGGTTATGACATCATCGTAGCCATTACGACCATTATTAAATCACAGTCGCCATGACAGCCATTATGACATCTTCGTCGCCATGATGACCATTATGACATCATGACATCACAGTTGCCATGACGACCATTATGACATCATCTTCGCCATGGCGACCATTATGACATAATCGTCGCCATGACAACCATTATGACATCACCGTCGCCATGACGACCATTATGACATCATCATCGTAATGACTACTGACAAACAATATGACATCATTGTCGCCATGACGACCATTATGACATCATCGTCGCCATGATGAACGTTATGACATCATCGTAGCCATTACGACCATTATTAAATCACAGTCGCCATGACAACCATTATGACATCATCGTTGCCATGACGAACATTATGACATCATAATCACCATGACGGCCCATATGACACCATCATCGCCATGACGACCATTATGACATCATCGTCACCAAGGCGACCATTATGACATCATCGTCACAATGACAACCATTATGTCATCACCATTGCCATGACGACCATTATGACATCATCATTGCCATGACGACAATTATGACATCATCGTCGCCATGGCGACCACTATGACATCATCGCCATGACAACCAATAAGATATCATCGTCGCCATGATGACCATTATGTCATCATCGTCGCCATGACAACCATTATGACATCATTGTCGCCATGGAGACCATTATGACATCACCGTCGCCATGACGACCATTATGACATCATCGTAGCCATTACGACCATTATTAAATCACAGTCGCCATGACAAACATTATGACATCTTCGTCGCCATGATGACCATTATGACATCATGACATCACCGTTGCCATGACGACCATTATGACATCATCGTCGCCATGACGACCATTATGACATCATCGTCACCATGACGACCATTATGACATCACCATCGCCATGATGACCATTATGACATCAACGTTGCCATGACGACCATTATGACATCATCGTTGCCATGACAACCATTATGACATCACCATCGCCATGACGACCATTATGACACCACCGTTGCCATGACGATCATTATGACATCATCGTCGCCATGATGACCGTTATGACATCATCGTCGCCATGACGACCATTATGACATCATAATCACCATGACGGCCCATATGACACCATCGTCGCCATGACGACCATTATGACATCATCGTCACCATGACGACCATTATGACATCACCATCGCCATGATGACCATTATGACATCAACGTTGCCATGACGACCATTATGACATCATCGTCACCATGATGACCGTTATGACATCATCATAGCCATTACGACCATTATTAAATCACAGTCGCCATGACAACCATTATGACACCTTCGTCGCCATGACGACCATTATGACATCATAATCACCATGACGGCCAAAATGACACCATCGTCGCCATGATGACCATTATAACATCATCATCGCAATGACGACCATTATGACATCAACATCGCCATGTCGACCATTATGACATCATCGTCGCCATGATGAAGGTTATGACATCATCGTAGCCATTACGACCATTATTAAATCACAGTCGCCATGACAACCATTATGACATCATCATTGCCATGACGACCATTATGACATCATAATCACCATGACGGCCAAAATGACACCATCGTCGCCATGACGACCATTATGACATCATCGTCAACATGGCGACCATTATGACATCATCGTCACAATGACAACCATTATGACATCACCATTGCCATGACGACCATTATGACATCATCATTGCCATGACGACAATAATGACATCATCGTCGCCATGGCGACCACTATGACATCATCATCGCCATGACAACCAATAAGATATCATCGTCGCCATGATGACCATTATGTCAACATCGTCGCCATGACAACCATTATGACATCATTGTCGCCATGGCGACCATTATGACATCACCGTCGCCATGACGACCATTATGACATCATCGTAGCCATTACGACCATTATTAAATCACAGCCGCCATGACAAACATTATGACATCTTCGTCGCCATGATGACCATTATGACATCATGACCTCACCGTTGCCATGACGACCATTATGACATCATCATCGCCATGACGACCTTTATGACATCATAATCACCATGACGGCCCATATGACACCATCGTCGCCATGACGACCATTATGACATCATCGTCGCAATGACGACCATTATGACATCACCATCGCCATGATGACCATTATGACACCACCATTGCCATGACGACCATTATGACATCATCGTCGCCATGACGACCATTATGACATCATCATCGCCATGATGACCGTTATGACATCATCGTCGCCATGGCGACCATTATGACATCATCGTCACAATGACGACCATTATGACATCACCATCGCCATGATGACCATTATGACATCATCGTTGCCATGACGACCATTATGACATAATCGTCGCCATGACGACCATTATGACATAATCGTCGCCATGACAACCATTATGACCTCACCATCGCCATGACGACCATTATTACACCACCCTTGCCATGACGACCATTATGACATCATCGTCGCCATGACGACCATTATGACATCATCATCGCCATGATGACCGTTATGACATTATTGTCGCCATGACGACCCTGATTACATCATCGTCGCCATGATGACCATTATGACATCATCGTTGCCATGACGACCATTATGACATAATCGTCACAATGGCGACCATTATGACATCACTATCGCCATGACGACCATTATGTCATCATCGTTGCCATGACGACCATTATGACATAATCGTCGCCATGACAACCATTATGACATAACCATCGCCATGACGACCATTATGACATCATCGTCACCATGACGACCATTATGACATCATCGTCGCCATGACGACCATTATGACATCATCGTCGCCATGACGACCATTTTGACATCATCGTCGCCATGATGACCGTTATGACATCATGGTCGCCATGGCGACCAATATGACATCATCATCGCCATGACAACCAATATGATATCATCGTCGCCATGATGACCGTTATGACATCATGGTCGCCATGGCGACCATTATGACATCATCATCGCCATGACAACAAATATGATATCATCGTCGCCATGATGACCATTATGACATCATCATCACCATGACAACCAATATGACTTCATCGTCGCCATGGCGACCGTTATGACATCATAATCACTATGACGGCCAATATGACATCATCGTCGCCATGACGACCATTATGACATCATCGTCACCATGGCGACCATTATGACATCATGGTCACAATGACGACCATTATGATATCACCATCTCCATGACGACCATTATGACATTAACGTTGCCATGACGACCATTATGACATCACCATCACCATGACGACCATTATGATATTGTCGCCATGACAACCATTATGACATCACCATCGCCATGACGACAATTATAACATCATCGTCGCTATGGCGACCATTATGACATCACCGTCGCCATGATTTCCATTATGATATCATCGTCGCCATGGCGACCATTATGACATCATCGTCGCCATGACAACCATTATGACATCACCGTCGCCATGACGACCATTATGACATCATAATCACCATGACGGCCAAAATGACACCATCGTCGCCATGATGACCATTATGACATCATCATCGCAATGACGACCATTATGACATCAACATCGCCATGACGACCATTATGACATCATCGTCGCCATGATGAAGGTTATGACATCATCGTAGCCATTACGACCATTATTAAATCACAGTCGCCATGACAAGCATTATGACATCATTGTTGCCATGACGACCATTATGACATCATAATCACCATGACGGCCAAAATGACACCATCGTCGCAATGACGACCATTATGACATCACCATCGTTATGATGACCATTATGACATCAACGTTGCCATGACGACCATTATGACATCATCATCTCCATGACAACCAATAAGATATAATCGTCGCCATGATGACCATTATGTCAACATCGTCGCCATGACAACCATTATGACATCATTGTCGCCATGACGACCATTATGACATCATCGTAGCCATTACGACCATTATTAAATCACAGCCGCCATGACAAACATTATGACATCTACGTCGCCATGATGACCATTATGACATCATCATCGCCATGACGACCATTATGACATCATAATCACCATGACGGCCCATATGACACCATCGTCGCCATGACGACCATTATGACATCATCGTCACCATGACGACCATTATGACATCATCGTCGCAATGACGACCATTATGACATCACCATCGCCATGATGACCATTATGACATCAACGTTGCCATGACGACCATTATGACATCACCGTCGCCATGACGACCATTATGACATAATCGTCGCCATGACAACCATTATGACATCACCATCGCCATGACGACCATTATGATACCACCATTGCCATGACAACCATTATGTCATCATCGTCGCCACGAGAACCATTATGACATTATCATCGCCATGACGACCATTATGACATCATCGTCGCCATGGCAACCATTATGACATCACCGTCGCCATGATGACCATTATGATATCATCGTCGCCATGGCGACCATTATGACATCATCGTCGCCATGACAACAATTATGACATCACCGTCGACATGACGACCATTATGACTTCATCGTCGCTATGACTACTGACAAACAATATGACAACATCGTCGCCATGACGACCATTATGACATCATCATCGCCATGATGACCGTTATGACATCATCATAGCCATTACGACCATTATTAAATCACAGTCGCCATGACAACCATCATGCCATCTTCGTCGCCATGACGACCATTATGACATCATAAACACCATGACGGCCAAAATGACACCATCGTCGCCATGACGACCATTATGACATCATCGTCACCATGGTGACCATTATGACATCATAATCGAAATGACGACCATTATGACATCACCATCGCCATGATGACCATTATGACATCATCGTCGCCATGGAGACCATTATGACATCATCGTCACAATGACGACCATTATGACATCACTGTCGCCATGACGACCATTATGACATCATCGTCGCCATGACTACTGACAAACAATATGACATCATTGTCGCCATGACAACCATTATGACATCATCGTCGCCATGATGACCGTTATGACATCATCATAACCATTACGACCATTATTAAATCACAGTCGCCATGACAACCATTATGACATCATCTTCGCCATGACGACCATTATGACATCATAATCACCATGACGGCCCATATGATACCATCGTCTCCATGACGACAATTATGACATCATCGCCACCATGGCGACCATTATGACATCATTGTTGCAATGACGACCATTATGACATCATCATCGCCATGATGACAATTATGACATCAACGTTGCCATGACGACCATTATGACATCATCGTTGCCATGATGATTCTTATGACATCATCGTCGCCATGACGACCATTATGACATCATCATCGCCATGATGACCGTTATGACATTATTGTCGCCATGACGACCCTTATGACATCATCGTCGCCATGGCGACCATTATGACATCATCGTCACAATGACAACCATTTTGACATCACCATCGCCATGACGACCATTATGACATCATCGTTGCCATGACGACCATTATGACATAATCGTCGCCATGACAACCATTATGACATCACCATTGCCATGACGACCATTATTACACCACCGTTGCCATGACGACCATTGTGACATCATTGTCACCATGGCGACCATTATGACATCACTGTCGCCATGACGACCATTATGACATCATCGTAGCCATTACGACTATTATTAAATCACAGTCGCCATGACAAACATTATGACATCTTCGTCGCCATGATGACCATTATGACATCATGACATCACCGTTGCCATGACGACCATTATGACATCAACGTTGCCATGACGACCATTGTGACATCATCGTTGCCATGACAACCATTATGACATCACCAACGCCATGACTACCATTATGACATCATCGTCGCCATGGCGACCTTTATGACATCACCGTCGCCATGATGACCATTATGACATCATCGTCGCCATGGCGACCATAATGACATCATCGTCGCCATGACTACAATTATGACATCACCGTTGCCATGACTACCATTATGACATCATCGTCGCCATGACGACCATTATGACATCATAATCACCATGACAGCCCATATGACACCATCGTCGCCATGACGACCATTATGACATCACCATCACCATGATGACCATTATGACATCATCGTTGCCATGACGACCATTATGACATAATCGTCGCTATGACAACCATTATGACATCACCATCGCCATGATGACCATTATGACACCACCGTTGCCATGACAACCATTATGACATCATAATCACCATGACAGCCCATATGACACCATCGTCGCCATGATGACCATTATGACATCATCGTTGCCATGACGACCATTATGACATAATCGTCGCTATGACAACCATTATGACATCATCGTCACCATGACGACCATTATGACATCATCATCGCCACGATGACCGTTATGACATCATCATCGCCACGATGACCGTTATGACATCATCGTCGCCATGGCGACCATTATGACATCATTGTCACAATGAAGACCATTATGACATCACCATCGCCATGACGATAATTATGACATCACCGTTGCCATGACGACCATTATGACATAATCGTCGCCATGACAACCATTATGACATAATCATCGCCATGACAACCATGATGACATCACCGTCGCCATGACGACCATTATGACATCATCGTCGCCATGACTACTGGCAAACAATATGACATCATTGTCGCCATGACGACCATTATGACTTCATCGTCGCCATGATGACCGTTATGACATCATCGTAGCCATTAAGACCATTATTAAATCACAGTCGCCATGACAACCATTATGACATCATCGTCGCCATGACGACCATTATGACATCATAATCACCATGACGGCCCATGTGACACCATTGTCGCCATGACGACCATTATGACATCAACGTTGCCATGACGACCATTATGACATCATCGTCACCATGGCGACCATTATGACATCATCGTCACAATGACAACCATTATGACATCACCATCGCCATGACGACCATTATATCATCATTGTTGAAAAGACAACCATTATGACATAATCGTCGCCATGACAACCATTATGACATCGCCATTGCCATGACGACCATTATTACATCACCGTCGCCATGACGAACATTATGACATCATCTTTGCCCTGATGCCCCTTATGACATCATCGTCGCCATGACGACCATTATGACATCATCATCGCCATGATGACCGTTATGACATTATTGTCGCAATGACGACCTTTATGACATCATCGTCGCCATGGCGACCATTATGACATTATCGTCACAATGACAACCAATATGACATCTCCATCGCCATGACGACCATTAAGACATCATCGTTGCCATGACGACCATTATGACATCATCGCCACCATGGCGACCATTATGACATCATTGTTGCAATGACGACCATTATGACATCATCATCGCCATGATGACAATTATGACATCAACGTTGCCATGACGACCATTATGACATCATCGTTGCCATGATGACCCTTATGACATCATCGTCGCCATGATGACCATTTTGACATCATCATCGCCATGATGACTGTTATGACATTATTGTCGCCATGACGACCCTTATGACATCATCGTCGCCATGGCGACCATTATGACATCATCGTCACAATGACAACCATTTTGACATCACCATCGCCATGACGACCATTATGACATCATCGTTGCCATGACGACCATTATGACATAATCGTCGCCATGACAACCATTATGACATCACCATTGCCATGACGACCATTATTACACCACCGTTGCCATGACGACCATTGTGACATCATTGTCACCATGGCGGCCATTATTATATCACTGTCGCCATGACGACCATTATGACATCATCGTAGCCATTACGACTATTATTAAATCACCGTCGCCATGACAAACATTATGACATCTTCGTCGCCATGATGACCATTATGACATCATGACATCACCGTTGCCATGACGACCATTATGACATCAACGTTGCCATGACGACCATTGTGACATCATTGTTGCCATGACAACCATTATGACATCACCAACGACATGACTACCATTATGACATAATCGTCGCCATGGCGACCTTTATGACATCACCGTCACCATGATTACCATTATGACATCATCGTCGCCATGGCGACAATAATGACATCATCGACGCCATGACTACCATTATGACATCACCGTTGCCATGACTACCATTATGACATCATCGTCGCCATGACGACCATTATGACATCATAATCACCATGACAGCCCATATGACACCATCGTCGCCAAGACGACCATTATGACATCACCATCACCATGATGACCATTATGACATCATCGTTGACATGACGACCATTATGACATAATCGTCGCTATGACAACCATTATGACATCACCATCGCCATGATGACCATTATGACACCACCGTCGCCATGACGACCATTATGACATCATAATCACCATGACAGCCCATATGACACCATCGTCGCCATGATGACCATTATGACATCATCGTTGCCATGACGACCATTATGACATAATCGTCGCTATGACAACCATTATGACATCATCGTCACCATGACGACCATTATGACATCATCGTTGCCATGACGACCATTATGACATAATCGTCGCCATGACAACCATTATGACATCACTGTCGCCATGACGACCATTATGACATCATCGTAGCCATTACGACTATTATTAAATCACAGTCGCCATGACAAACATTATGACATCTTCGTCGCCATGATCACCATTATGACATCATGACATCACCGTTGCCATGACGACCATTATGACATCAACGTTGCCATGACGACCATTGTGACATCATCGTTGCCATGACAACCATTATGACATCACCAACGCCATGACTACCATTATGACATCATCGTCGCCATGGCGACCTTTATGACATCACCGTCGCCATGATGACCATTATGACATCATCGTCGCCATGGCGACCATAATGACATCATCGTCGCCATGACTACCATTATGACATCACCGTTGCCATGACTACCATTATGACATCATCGTCGCCATGACGACCATTATGACATCATAATCACCATGACAGCCCATATGACACCATCGTCGCCATGACGACCATTATGACATCACCATCACCATGATGACCATTATGACATCATCGTTGACATGACGACCATTATGACATAATCGTCGCTATGACAACCATTATGACATCACCATCGCCATGATGACCATTATGACATAATCGTCGCTATGACAACCATTATGACATCACCATCGCCATGATGACCATTATGACACAACCGTTGCCATGACGACCATTATGACATCATAATCACCATGACAGCCCATATGACACCATCGTCGCCATGATGACCATTATGACATCATCGTTGCCATGACGACCATTATGACATAATCGTCGCTATGACAACCATTATGACATCATCGTCACCATGACGACCATTATGACATCATCATCGCCACGATGACCGTTATGACATCATCGTCGCCATGGCGACCATTATGACATCATTGTCACAATGAAGACCATTATGACATCACCATCGCCATGTCGACCATTATGACATCACCGTTGCCATGACGACCATTATGACATAATCGTCGCCATGACAACCATTATGACATAATCATCGCCATGACAACCATGATGACATCACCGTCGCCATGACGACCATTATGACATCATCGTCGCCATGACTACTGGCAAACAATATGACATCATTGTCGCCATGACGACCATTATGACTTCATCGTCGCCATGATGACCGTTATGACATCATCGTAGCCATTACGACCATAATTAAATCACAGTCGCCATGACAACCATTATGACATCATCGTCGCCATGACGACCATTATGACATCATAATCACCATGACGGCCCATGTGACACCATTGTCGCCATGACGACCATTATGACATCAACGTTGCCATGACGACCATTATGACATCATCGTCACAATGACAACCATTATGACATCGCCATCGCCATGACGACCATTATGACATCATTGTTGAAAAGACAACCATTATGACATAATCGTCGCCATGACAATCATTATGACATCGCCATTGCCATGACGACCATTATTACATCACCGTCGCCATGACGACCATTATGACATCATCTTTGCCCTGATGCCCCTTATGACATCATCGTCGCCATGACGACCATTATGACATCATCATCGCCATGATGACCGTTATGACATTATTGTCGCCATGACGACCCTTATGACATCATCGTCGCCATGGCGACCATTATGACATCATCGTCACAATGACAACCAATATGACATCTCCATCGCCATGACGACCATTAAGACATCATCGTTGCCATGACGACCATTATGACATAATCGTCGCCATGACAACCATTATGACATCACCATTACCATGACGACCATTATTACACCAACGTTGCCATGACGACCATTATGACATCATCGTCACCATGGCGACCATTATGACATCACCGTCGCCATGACGACCATTATGACATCATCGTAGCCATTACGACTATTATTAAATCACAGTCGCCATGACAAACATTATGACATCTTCGTCGCCATGATGACCATTATGACATCATGACATCACCGTTGCCATGACGACCATTATGACATCAACGTTGCCATGACGACCATTGTGACATCATCGTCGCCATGACAACCATTATGACATCACCAACGCCATGACAAACATTATGACATCATCGTCGCCATGGCGACCTTTATAACATCACCGTCGCCATGATGACCATTATGACATCATCGTCGCCATGGCGACCATTATGACATCATCGTCGCCATGGCGACCATTATGACATCATCGTCGCCATGACGACCATTATGACATCACCATCGCCATGACGACCATTATGACATCATCGTCGCCATGGCGACCATTATGACATCATCATCACAATGACGACCATTATCACATCACCATGACGACCAATATGACATCATCGTTACCATGACGACCATTATGACATAATCGTCACAATGACGACCATTATCACATCACCATGACGACCAATATGACATCATCGTTACCATGACGACCATTATGACATCATCATCGCTATGACAACCAATATGATATCATCATCGCCATGACAACCATTATGACATCACCATCGCCATGACAACCATTATTACACCACCGTTGCCATGACTACCATTATGACATCATCGTCGCCATGACGACCATTATGACATCATCGTCGCCATGGCGACCATTATGACATCATCATCGCCATGACAACTAATATGATATCATCATCGCCATGACAACCATTATGACATCATAGTTGCCATGGCGACCATTATGACATCACCGTCGCCATGGCGACCATTATGACATCATCGTAGCCATTACGACCATTATTAAATCACAGTCGCCATGAGAACCATTATGACATCTTTGTCGCCATGACGACCATTATGACATCATGACATCACCGTTGCCATGACGACCAATATGACATCACCGTTGCCATGACGACCATTATGACATCATCTTCGCCATGGCGACCATTATGACATAATCGTCGCCATGACAACCATTATGACATCACCGTCGCCATGACGACCATTATGACATCATCGTCGCCATGACTACAGACAAACAATATGACATAATTGTCGCCATGACGACTATTATGACATCATCGTCGCCATGATGAAGGTTATGACATCATCGTAGCCATTGCGACCATTATTAAATCACAGTCGCCATGACAACCATTATGACATCATCGTTGCCATGACGACCATTATGACATCATAATCACCATGACGGCCCATATGACACCCTCGTTGCCAAGACGACCATTGTGACATCATCGTCACCATGGCGACCATTATGACATCATCGTCACAATGACAACCATTATGAAATCACCATTGCCATGACGACCATTATGACATCATCATTGCCATGACGACAATTATGACATCATCGTCGCCATGGCGACCACTATGACATCATCATCGCCATGACAACCAATAAGATATCATCGTCGCCATGATGACCATTATGTCATCATCGTCGCCATGACAACCATTATGACATCATTGTCGCCATGGCGACCATTATGACATCACCGTCGCTATGACTACCATTATGACATCATCGTAGCCATTACGACCATTATTAAATCACAGTCGCCATGACAAACATTATGACATCTTCGCCGCCATGATGACCATTATGACATCATGACATCACCATTGCCATGACGACCATTATGACATCATCATCGCCATGACGACCATTATGACATCATCGTCACCATGACGACCATTATGACATCATCGTCGCAATGACGACCATTATGACATCACCATCGCCATGATGACCATTATGACATCAACGTTGCCATGACGACCATTATGACATCATCGTCGCCATGACGACCATTATGACATAATCGTCGCCATGACAACCATTATGACATCACCATCGCCATGACAACCATTATGACACCACCATTGCCATGACGACCATTATGACATCATCGTCGCCATGACGACCATTATGACATCATCATCGCCATGATGACCGTTATCACATCATCCTCGCCATGGCGACCATTATGACATCATCGTCACAATGACGACCATTATGACATCACCATCGCCATGACGACCATTATGACATCATCGTTGCCATGACGACCATTATGACATAATCGTCGCCATGACAACCATTATGACCTCACCATCGCCATGATGACCATTATTACACCACCGTTGCCATGACGACCATTATGACATAATCGTCGCCATGACGACCATTATGACATCATCGTTGCCATGACGACCATTATGACATCATCATCGCCATGATGACCGCTATGACATTATTGTCTCCATGACGACCCTGATGACATCATCGTCGCCATGATGACCATTATGACATCATCGTTGCCATGACGACCATTATGATATATTCGTCACAATGGCGACCATTATGACATCATCATCGCCATGACAACCAATATGATATCATCGTCGCCATGATGACCATTATGACATCATCACCATGACAACCAATATGACTTCATCGTCGCCATGGCGACCATTATGACATCGTAATCACCACGACGGCCAATATGACATCATCGTCGCCATGACAACCATTATGACATCACCGTCGCCATGACTACTGACAAACAATATGACAACATCGTCGCCATGACGACCATTATGACATCATCGTCGCCATGATGACCGTTATGACATCATCATAGCCATTACGACCATTATTAAATCACAGTCGCCATGACAACCATTATGACATCTTCGTCGCCATGACGACTATTATGACATCATAATCACCATGATGGCCAAAATGACACCATCGTCGCCATGATGACCATTATTACATCATCATCGCAATGACGACCATTATGACATCACCATCGCCATGACGACCATTATGACATCATCATCGCCATGGCGACCATTATGACATCATCATCGCAATGACGACCATTATGACATCACCATCGCCATGACGACCATTATGACATCATCGTTGCCATGACGACCATTATGACAGTCGTCGCCATGATAACCATTATGACATCACCATCGCCATCACGACCATTATTACACCACCGTTGCCATGACTACCATTATGACATCATCTTCGCCATGACAACCAATATATCATCGTCGCCATGATGACCATTATGACATCATCGTCGCCATGACAACCATTATGACATCATCGTAGCCATTACGACCATTATTAAATCACAGTCGCCATGAGAACCATTATGACATCTTTGTCGCCATGACGACCATTATGACATCATGACATCACCGTTGCCATGACAACCATTATGACATCACCGTTGCCATGACGACCATTATGACATTACCGTTGCCATGGCGACCATTATGACATAATCATCGCCATGACAACCATGATGACATCACCATCGCCATGACGACCATTATGACATCATCGTCGCCATGACTACTGGCAAACAATATGACATCATTGTCGCCATGACGACCATTATGACTTCATCGTCGCCATGATGACCGTTATGACATCATCGTAGCCATTAAAACCATTATTAAATCACAGTCGCCATGACAATCATTATGACATCATCGTCGCCATGACGACCATTATGACATCATAATCACCATGACGGCCCATGTGACACCATCGTCGCCATGACGACTATTATGACATCATCGTCACCATGGCAACCATTATGACATCATCGTCGCAATGACGACCATTATGACATCAACGTCGCCATGATGACAATTATGACATCAACGTTGCCATGACGACCATTATGACATCATCGTCACCATGGCGACCATTATGACATCATCGTCACAATGACAACCATTATGACATCACCATCACCATGACGACCATTATGACATCATCGTTGAAAAGACAACCATTATGACATAATCGTCGCCATGACAACCATTATGACATCGCCATTGCCATGACGACCATTATTTCATCACCGTCGCCATGACGACCATTATGACATCATCGTAGCCATTACGACCATTATGACATCATCTTTGCCCTGATGCCCCTTATGACATCATCGTCGCCATGACGACCATTATAACATCATCATCGCCATGATGACCGTTATGACATTATTGTCGCCATGACGACCCTTATGACATCATCGTCGCCATGGCGACCATTATGACATCATCGTCACAATGACAACCAATATGACATCTATATCGCCATGACGACCATTAAGACATCATCGTTGCCATGACGACCATTATGACATAATCGTCGCCATGACAACCATTATGACATCACCATTGCCATGACGACCATTATTACACCAACGTTGCCATGACGACCATTATGACATCATCGTCACCATGGCGACCATTATGACATCACCGTCGCCATGACGACCATTATGACATCATCGTAGCCATTACGACTATTATTAAATCACAGTCGCCATGACAGACATTATGACATCTTCGTCGCCATGATGACCATTATGACATCATGACATCACCGTTGCCATGACGACCATTATGACATCAACGTTGCCATGACGACCATTGTGACATCATCGTCGCCATGACAACCATTATGACATCACCAACGCCATGACTAACATTATGACATCATCGTCGCCATGGCGACCTTTATAACATCACCGTCGCCATGATGATCATTATGACATCATCGTCGCCATGGCGACCATTATGACATCATCGTCGCCATGACTACCATTATGACATCACCATCGCCATGACGACCATTATGACATCATCGTCGCCATGGCGACCATTATGACATCATCGTCACAATGACGACCATTATCACATCACCATGACGACTAATATGACATCATCGTTACCATGACGACCATTATGACATCATCATCGCCATGACAACCAATATGATATCATCATCGCCATGACAACCATTATGACATCACTATCGCCATGACAACCATTATTACACCACCGTTGCCATGACTACCATTATGACATAATCGTCGCCATGACGACCATTATGACATCATCGTCGCCATGGCGACCATTATGACATCATCATCGCCATGACAACCAATATGATATCATCATCGCCATGACAACCATTATGACATCATCGTTGCCATGGCGACCATTATGACATCACCGTCGCCATGGCGACCATTATGACATCATCGTAGCCATTACGACCATTATTAAATCACAGTCGCCATGAGAACCATTATGACATCTGTGTCGCCATGACGACCATTATGACATCATGACATCACCGTTGCCATGACGACCATTATGACATCATCTTCGCCATGGCGACCATTATGACATAATCGTCGCCATGACAACCATTATGACATCACCGTCGCCATGACGACCATTATGACATCATCGTCGCCATGACTACAGACAAACAATATGACATCATTGTAGCCATAACGACTATTATGACATCATCGTCGCCATGATGAAGGTTATGACATCATCGTAGCCATTACGACCATTATTAAATCACATTCGCCATGACAACCATTATGACATCATCGTTGCCATGACGACCATTATGACATCATAATCACCATGACGGCCCATATGACACCATCGTTGCCAAGACGACCATTATGACATCATCGTCACCATGGCGACCATTATGACATCATCGTCACAATGACAACCATTATGACATCACCATTGCCATGACGACCATTATGACATCATCATTGGAATGACGACAATTATGACATCATCGTCGCCATGGCGACCACTATGACATCATCATCGCCATGACAACCATTATGACATCATTGTCGCCATGGCGACCATTATGACATCACCGTCGCTATGACGACCATTATGACATCATCGTAGCCATTACGACCATTATTAAATCACAGTCGCCATGACAAACATTATGACATCTTCGTCGCCATGATGACCATTATGACATCATGACATCACCGTTGCCACGACGACCATTATGACATCACCGTTGCCATGACGACCATTGTGACATCATCGTCACCATGACAACCATTATGACATCACCAACGCCATGAATACCATTATGACATCATCGTCGCCATGGCGACCTTTATAACATCACCGTCGCCATGATGTTCATTATGACATCATCGTCGCCATGGCGACCATTATGACATCATCGTCGCCATGACTACCATTATGACATCACCATCGCCATGACGACCATTATGACATCATCGTCGCCATGGCGACCATTATGACATCATCGTCACAATGACGACCATTATCACATCACCATGACGACTAATATGACATCATCGTTACCATGACGACCATTATGACATCATCATCGCCATGACAACCAATATGATATCATCATCGCCATGACAACCATTATGACATCACTATCGCCATGACAACCATTATTACACCACCGTTGCCATGACTACCATTATGACATAATCGTCGCCATGACGACCATTATGACATCATCGTCGCCATGGCGACCATTATGACATCATCATCGCCATGACAACCAATATGATATCATCATCGCCATGACAACCATTATGACATCATCGTTGCCATGGCGACCATTATGACATCACCGTCGCCATGGCGACCATTATGACATCATCGTAGCCATTACGACCATTATTAAATCACAGTCGCCATGAGAACCATTATGACATCTTTGTCGCCATGACGACCATTATGACATCATGACATCACCGTTGCCATGACGACCATTATGACATCATCTTCGCCATGGCGACCATTATGACATAATCGTAGCCATGACAACCATTATGACATCACCGTCGCCATGACGACCATTATGACATCATCGTCGCCATGACTACAGACAAACAATATGACATCATTGTCGCCATGACGACTATTATGACATCATCGTCGCCATGATGAAGGTTATGACATCATCGTAGCCATTACGACCATTATTAAATCACATTCGCCATGACAACCATTATGACATCATCGTTGCCATGACGACCATTATGACATCATAATCACCATGACGGCCCATATGACACCATCGTTGCCAAGACGACCATTATGACATCATCGTCACCATGGCGACCATTATGACATCATCGTCACAATGACAACCATTATGACATCACCATTGCCATGACGACCATTATGACATCATCATTGGAATGACGACAATTATGACATCATCGTCGCCATGGCGACCACTATGACATCATCATCGCCATGACAACCATTATGACATCATTGTCGCCATGGCGACCATTATGACATCACCGTCGCTATGACGACCATTATGACATCATCGTAGCCATTACGACCATTATTAAATCACAGTCGCCATGACAAACATTATGACATCTTCGTCGCCATGATGACCATTATGACATCATGACATCACCGTTGCCACGACGACCATTATGACATCACCGTTGCCATGACGACCATTGTGACATCATCGTCACCATGACAACCATTATGACATCACCAACGCCATGAATACCATTATGACATCATCGTCGCCATGGCGACCATTATGACATCACCGTCGTCATGACGACCATTATGACATCATCGTCGCCATGACTACTGACAAACAATATGACATCATCGTCGCCATGACGACCATTATGACATCATGGTCGCCATGATGACCATTATGACATCATCGTAGCCATTACGACCATTATTAAATCACAGTCGCCATGACAACCATTATGACATCATCGTCGCCATGACTACCATTATGACATCATAATCACCATGACGGCCCATATGACACCATCGTCGCCATGACGACCATTATGACATCATCGTCACCATGGCGACCATTATGACATCATCGTCCCAATGACGACCATTATGACATTACCATCGCCATGATGACCACTATGACATCAACGTTGCCATGACGACCATTATGACATCATCGTTGTCATGACGACCATTATGACATAATCGTCACCATGACAACCATTATGACATCCCAATCGCCATGACGACCATTATGACACCACCGTTGCCATGACGACCATTCTGACATCATCGTCGCCATGATGACCGTTATGACATTATTGTCGCCATGACGACCCTTATGACATCATCGTCGCCATGACGACCATTATGACATCATCGTCACAATGACGACGATTAGGACATCACCATCGCAATGACGACCATTATGACATCATCGTTGCCATGACGACCATTATGACATAATCGTCGCCGTGACAACCATTATGACATCACCATTGCCATGACGACCATTATTACACCACCGATGCCATGGCGACCATTATGACATCTTCGTCGCCAAGACGACCATTATTACATCATCATCACCTTGATGACCGTTATGACATTATCGTCGCCATGACGACCTTTATTACATCATCGTCGCCATGACGACCCTTATGACATCATCGTCGCCATGACAACTAATATGATATCATCGTCGCCATGATGACCATTATGTCATCATTGTCGCCATGACAACCATTATGACATTATCATCGCCATGATGACCATTATGATATCATCGTTGCCATGGCGACAATTATGACATCATCGTCGCCATGACGACCATTATGACATCATCGTCGCCATGACTACTGACAAACAATATGACAACATCGTCGCCATGACGACCATTATGACATCATCGTCGCCATGATGACCGTTATGACATCATCATAGCCATTACGACCATTATTAAATCACAGTCGCCATGACAACCATTATGACATCTTCGTCGCCATGACGACCATTATGACATCATAAACACCATGACGGCCAAAATGACACCATCGTCGCCATTACGACCATTATGACATCATCGTCACCATGGCGACCATTATGACATCATCATCGAAATGACGACCATTATGACATCACCATCACCATGACGACCATTATGACATCATCGTCACCATGGAGACCATTATGACATCATCGTCACAATGACGACCATTATGACATCACTGTCGCCATGACGACCATTATGACATCATCGTCGCCATGACTACTGACAAACAATATGACATCATTGTGACATCATTGTCGCCATGACGACCATTATGACATCATCGTCGCCATGATGACCGTTATGACATCATCGTAACCATTACGACCATTATTAAATCACAGTCGCCATGACAACCATTATGACATCATCGTCGCCATGACGACCATTATGACATCATCGTCACCATGGCGACCATTATGACATCATTGTCGCAATGACGACCATTATGACATCATCATCGCCATGATGCCCCTTATGACATCATCGTCGCCATGACGACCATTATGACATCACCGTCGCCATGGCGACCATTATGACATCATCGTCACAATGACAACCATTATGACACCACCATCGCCATGACGACCATTATGACATCATCGTTGCCATGACGACCATTATGACATAATCGTCGCCATGACAACCATTATGACATCACCATTGCCATGACGACCATTATTACACCAACGTTGCCATGACGACCATTATGACATCATCGTCACCATGGCGACCATTATGACATCACCGTCGCCATGACGACCATTATGACATCATCGTAACCATTACGACTATTATTAAATCACAGTCGCCATGACAAACATTATGTCATCTTCGTCGCCATGATGACCATTATGACATCATCACATCACCGTCGCCATGACGACCATTATGACATCAACGTTGCCATGACGACCATTGTGACATCATCGTCGCCATGACAACCATTATGACATCACCAACGCCATGACTACCATTATGACATCATCGTCGCCATGGCGACCTTTATGACATCACCGTCGCCATGATGACCATTATGACATCATCCTCGCCATGGCGACCATTATGACATCATCGTCGCCATGACTACCATTATGACATCACCGTTGCCATGACTACCATTATGACATCATCGTCGCCATGACTACCACTATGACATCATAATCACCATGACAGCCCATATGACACCATCGTCGCCATGACGACCATTATGACATCACCATCACCATGATGACCATTACGAGATCATCGTTGCCATGACGACCAATATGACATAATCGTCGCTATGACAACAATTATGACATCACCATCGCCATGACGACCATTATGACACCACTGTTGCCATGACGACCATTATGACATCATCGTCACCATGACGATCATTATGACATCATCATCGCCATGATGACCGTTATGACATCATCGTCGCCATGGCGACCATTATGACATCATCGTCACAATGAAGACCATTATGACATCACCATCGCCATGACGACCATTATGACATCATCGTTGCCATGACGACCATTATGACATTATCGTCACCATGACAACCATTATGACATCACCATCGCCATGACGACCATTATTACACCACCGTTGCCATGTGGACCTTTATGACATCATCGTCGCCATGACGACCATTATGACATCATCGTCGCCATGACGACCATTATGACATCATCGTCGCCATGACGACCATTATGACATCATCATCGCCATGATGACCGTTATAACATCATCGTCGCCATGGCGACCATTATAACATAATCGTCACAATGACGACCATTATGACATCACCATTGCCATGACGACCATTATGACATCATCATTGCCATGATGACCATTATGACATCATCATTGCCATGATGACCATTATGACATAATCGTCGCCATGACTACCATTATGACATCACCATCGCCATAACGACCATTATTACACCACCGTTGCCATGACGACCATTATGACATCATCATCGCCATGACGACCATTATGACATCATCGTCGCCATGACGACCATTCTGACATCATCATCGCCATGATGACCGTTATGACATTATTGTCACCATGACGACCCTTATGACATCATCGTCGCCATGACGACCATTATGACATCATCATCACAATGACGACGATTATGACATCACCATCGCAATGACGACCATTATGACATCATCGTTGCCATGACGACCATTATGACATCTTCGTCGCCAAGACGACCATTATTACATCATCATCACCTTGATGACCGTTATGACATTATCGTCGCCATGACGACCCTTATGACATCATCGTCGCCATGACGACCCTTATGACATCATCGTCGCCATGACAACCAATATGATATCATCGTCGCCATGATGACCATTATGTCATCATCGTCGCCATGACAACCATTATGACATTATCATCGCCATGATGACCATTGTGATATCATCGTTGCCATGGCGACCATTATGACATCATCGTCGCCATGACAACCATTATGACATCACCGTCGACATGACGACCATTATGACATCATCGTCGCCATGACTACTGACAAACAATATGACAACATCGTCGCCATGACGACCATTATGACATCATCGTCGCCATGATGACCGTTATGACATCATCATAGCCATTACGACCATTATTAAATCACAGTCGCCATGACAACCATTATGACATCTTCGTCGCCATGACGACCATTATGACATCATCGTCGCCATGGCGACCATTATGACATCATCGTCGCCATGACTACCATTATGACATCACCATCGCCATGACGACCATTATGACATCATCGTCGCCATGGCGACCATTATGACATCATCGTCACAATGACGACCATTATCACATCACCATGACGACTAATATGACATCATCGTTACCATGACGACCATTATGACATCATCATCGCCATGACAACCAATATGATATCATCATCGCCATGACAACCATTATGACATCACTATCGCCATGACAACCATTATTACACCACCGTTGCCATGACTACCATTATGACATAATCGTCGCCATGACGACCATTATGACATCATCGTCGCCATGGCGACCATTATGACATCATCATCGCCATGACAACCAATATGATATCATCATCGCCATGACAACCATTATGACATCATCGTTGCCATGGCGACCATTATGACATCACCGTCGCCATGGCGACCATTATGACATCATCGTAGCCATTACGACCATTATTAAATCACAGTCGCCATGAGAACCATTATGACATCTGTGTCGCCATGACGACCATTATGACATCATGACATCACCGTTGCCATGACGACCATTATGACATCATCTTCGCCATGGCGACCATTATGACATAATCGTCGCCATGACAACCATTATGACATCACCGTCGCCATGACGACCATTATGACATCATCGTCGCCATGACTACAGACAAACAATATGACATCATTGTAGCCATAACGACTATTATGACATCATCGTCGCCATGATGAAGGTTATGACATCATCGTAGCCATTACGACCATTATTAAATCACATTCGCCATGACAACCATTATGACATCATCGTTGCCATGACGACCATTATGACATCATAATCACCATGACGGCCCATATGACACCATCGTTGCCAAGACGACCATTATGACATCATCGTCACCATGGCGACCATTATGACATCATCGTCACAATGACAACCATTATGACATCACCATTGCCATGACGACCATTATGACATCATCATTGGAATGACGACAATTATGACATCATCGTCGCCATGGCGACCACTATGACATCATCATCGCCATGACAACCATTATGACATCATTGTCGCCATGGCGACCATTATGACATCACCGTCGCTATGACGACCATTATGACATCATCGTAGCCATTACGACCATTATTAAATCACAGTCGCCATGACAAACATTATGACATCTTCGTCGCCATGATGACCATTATGACATCATGACATCACCGTTGCCACGACGACCATTATGACATCACCGTTGCCATGACGACCATTGTGACATCATCGTCACCATGACAACCATTATGACATCACCAACGCCATGAATACCATTATGACATCATCGTCGCCATGGCGACCTTTATAACATCACCGTCGCCATGATGTTCATTATGACATCATCGTCGCCATGGCGACCATTATGACATCATCGTCGCCATGACTACCATTATGACATCACCATCGCCATGACGACCATTATGACATCATCGTCGCCATGGCGACCATTATGACATCATCGTCACAATGACGACCATTATCACATCACCATGACGACTAATATGACATCATCGTTACCATGACGACCATTATGACATCATCATCGCCATGACAACCAATATGATATCATCATCGCCATGACAACCATTATGACATCACTATCGCCATGACAACCATTATTACACCACCGTTGCCATGACTACCATTATGACATAATCGTCGCCATGACGACCATTATGACATCATCGTCGCCATGGCGACCATTATGACATCATCATCGCCATGACAACCAATATGATATCATCATCGCCATGACAACCATTATGACATCATCGTTGCCATGGCGACCATTATGACATCACCGTCGCCATGGCGACCATTATGACATCATCGTAGCCATTACGACCATTATTAAATCACAGTCGCCATGAGAACCATTATGACATCTTTGTCGCCATGACGACCATTATGACATCATGACATCACCGTTGCCATGACGACCATTATGACATCATCTTCGCCATGGCGACCATTATGACATAATCGTAGCCATGACAACCATTATGACATCACCGTCGCCATGACGACCATTATGACATCATCGTCGCCA
The DNA here is from genome assembly GCF_046119375.1 of Phyllobates terribilis. Taxonomy (NCBI): domain Eukaryota; kingdom Metazoa; phylum Chordata; class Amphibia; order Anura; family Dendrobatidae; genus Phyllobates; species Phyllobates terribilis. The sequence continues at coordinate 819,429 of NW_027363256.1, forward strand.
TGACTACAGACAAACAATATGACATCATTGTCGCCATGACGACTATTATGACATCATCGTCGCCATGATGAAGGTTATGACATCATCGTAGCCATTACGACCATTATTAAATCACATTCGCCATGACAACCATTATGACATCATCGTTGCCATGACGACCATTATGACATCATAATCACCATGACGGCCCATATGACACCATCGTTGCCAAGACGACCATTATGACATCATCGTCACCATGGCGACCATTATGACATCATCGTCACAATGACAACCATTATGACATCACCATTGCCATGACGACCATTATGACATCATCATTGGAATGACGACAATTATGACATCATCGTCGCCATGGCGACCACTATGACATCATCATCGCCATGACAACCATTATGACATCATTGTCGCCATGGCGACCATTATGACATCACCGTCGCTATGACGACCATTATGACATCATCGTAGCCATTACGACCATTATTAAATCACAGTCGCCATGACAAACATTATGACATCTTCGTCGCCATGATGACCATTATGACATCATGACATCACCGTTGCCACGACGACCATTATGACATCACCGTTGCCATGACGACCATTGTGACATCATCGTCACCATGACAACCATTATGACATCACCAACGCCATGAATACCATTATGACATCATCGTCGCCATGGCGACCATTATGACATCACCGTCGTCATGACGACCATTATGACATCATCGTCGCCATGACTACTGACAAACAATATGACATCATCGTCGCCATGACGACCATTATGACATCATGGTCGCCATGATGACCATTATGACATCATCGTAGCCATTACGACCATTATTAAATCACAGTCGCCATGACAACCATTATGACATCATCGTCGCCATGACTACCATTATGACATCATAATCACCATGACGGCCCATATGACACCATCGTCGCCATGACGACCATTATGACATCATCGTCACCATGGCGACCATTATGACATCATCGTCCCAATGACGACCATTATGACATTACCATCGCCATGATGACCACTATGACATCAACGTTGCCATGACGACCATTATGACATCATCGTTGTCATGACGACCATTATGACATAATCGTCACCATGACAACCATTATGACATCCCAATCGCCATGACGACCATTATGACACCACCGTTGCCATGACGACCATTCTGACATCATCGTCGCCATGATGACCGTTATGACATTATTGTCGCCATGACGACCCTTATGACATCATCGTCGCCATGACGACCATTATGACATCATCGTCACAATGACGACGATTAGGACATCACCATCGCAATGACGACCATTATGACATCATCGTTGCCATGACGACCATTATGACATAATCGTCGCCGTGACAACCATTATGACATCACCATTGCCATGACGACCATTATTACACCACCGATGCCATGGCGACCATTATGACATCTTCGTCGCCAAGACGACCATTATTACATCATCATCACCTTGATGACCGTTATGACATTATCGTCGCCATGACGACCTTTATTACATCATCGTCGCCATGACGACCCTTATGACATCATCGTCGCCATGACAACTAATATGATATCATCGTCGCCATGATGACCATTATGTCATCATTGTCGCCATGACAACCATTATGACATTATCATCGCCATGATGACCATTATGATATCATCGTTGCCATGGCGACAATTATGACATCATCGTCGCCATGACGACCATTATGACATCATCGTCGCCATGACTACTGACAAACAATATGACAACATCGTCGCCATGACGACCATTATGACATCATCGTCGCCATGATGACCGTTATGACATCATCATAGCCATTACGACCATTATTAAATCACAGTCGCCATGACAACCATTATGACATCTTCGTCGCCATGACGACCATTATGACATCATAAACACCATGACGGCCAAAATGACACCATCGTCGCCATTACGACCATTATGACATCATCGTCACCATGGCGACCATTATGACATCATCATCGAAATGACGACCATTATGACATCACCATCACCATGACGACCATTATGACATCATCGTCACCATGGAGACCATTATGACATCATCGTCACAATGACGACCATTATGACATCACTGTCGCCATGACGACCATTATGACATCATCGTCGCCATGACTACTGACAAACAATATGACATCATTGTGACATCATTGTCGCCATGACGACCATTATGACATCATCGTCGCCATGATGACCGTTATGACATCATCGTAACCATTACGACCATTATTAAATCACAGTCGCCATGACAACCATTATGACATCATCGTCGCCATGACGACCATTATGACATCATCGTCACCATGGCGACCATTATGACATCATTGTCGCAATGACGACCATTATGACATCATCATCGCCATGATGCCCCTTATGACATCATCGTCGCCATGACGACCATTATGACATCACCGTCGCCATGGCGACCATTATGACATCATCGTCACAATGACAACCATTATGACACCACCATCGCCATGACGACCATTATGACATCATCGTTGCCATGACGACCATTATGACATAATCGTCGCCATGACAACCATTATGACATCACCATTGCCATGACGACCATTATTACACCAACGTTGCCATGACGACCATTATGACATCATCGTCACCATGGCGACCATTATGACATCACCGTCGCCATGACGACCATTATGACATCATCGTAACCATTACGACTATTATTAAATCACAGTCGCCATGACAAACATTATGTCATCTTCGTCGCCATGATGACCATTATGACATCATCACATCACCGTCGCCATGACGACCATTATGACATCAACGTTGCCATGACGACCATTGTGACATCATCGTCGCCATGACAACCATTATGACATCACCAACGCCATGACTACCATTATGACATCATCGTCGCCATGGCGACCTTTATGACATCACCGTCGCCATGATGACCATTATGACATCATCCTCGCCATGGCGACCATTATGACATCATCGTCGCCATGACTACCATTATGACATCACCGTTGCCATGACTACCATTATGACATCATCGTCGCCATGACTACCACTATGACATCATAATCACCATGACAGCCCATATGACACCATCGTCGCCATGACGACCATTATGACATCACCATCACCATGATGACCATTACGAGATCATCGTTGCCATGACGACCAATATGACATAATCGTCGCTATGACAACAATTATGACATCACCATCGCCATGACGACCATTATGACACCACTGTTGCCATGACGACCATTATGACATCATCGTCACCATGACGATCATTATGACATCATCATCGCCATGATGACCGTTATGACATCATCGTCGCCATGGCGACCATTATGACATCATCGTCACAATGAAGACCATTATGACATCACCATCGCCATGACGACCATTATGACATCATCGTTGCCATGACGACCATTATGACATTATCGTCACCATGACAACCATTATGACATCACCATCGCCATGACGACCATTATTACACCACCGTTGCCATGTGGACCTTTATGACATCATCGTCGCCATGACGACCATTATGACATCATCGTCGCCATGACGACCATTATGACATCATCGTCGCCATGACGACCATTATGACATCATCATCGCCATGATGACCGTTATAACATCATCGTCGCCATGGCGACCATTATAACATAATCGTCACAATGACGACCATTATGACATCACCATTGCCATGACGACCATTATGACATCATCATTGCCATGATGACCATTATGACATCATCATTGCCATGATGACCATTATGACATAATCGTCGCCATGACTACCATTATGACATCACCATCGCCATAACGACCATTATTACACCACCGTTGCCATGACGACCATTATGACATCATCATCGCCATGACGACCATTATGACATCATCGTCGCCATGACGACCATTCTGACATCATCATCGCCATGATGACCGTTATGACATTATTGTCACCATGACGACCCTTATGACATCATCGTCGCCATGACGACCATTATGACATCATCATCACAATGACGACGATTATGACATCACCATCGCAATGACGACCATTATGACATCATCGTTGCCATGACGACCATTATGACATCTTCGTCGCCAAGACGACCATTATTACATCATCATCACCTTGATGACCGTTATGACATTATCGTCGCCATGACGACCCTTATGACATCATCGTCGCCATGACGACCCTTATGACATCATCGTCGCCATGACAACCAATATGATATCATCGTCGCCATGATGACCATTATGTCATCATCGTCGCCATGACAACCATTATGACATTATCATCGCCATGATGACCATTGTGATATCATCGTTGCCATGGCGACCATTATGACATCATCGTCGCCATGACAACCATTATGACATCACCGTCGACATGACGACCATTATGACATCATCGTCGCCATGACTACTGACAAACAATATGACAACATCGTCGCCATGACGACCATTATGACATCATCGTCGCCATGATGACCGTTATGACATCATCATAGCCATTACGACCATTATTAAATCACAGTCGCCATGACAACCATTATGACATCTTCGTCGCCATGACGACCATTATGACATCATAAACACCATGACGGCCAAAATGACACCATCGTCGCCATGACGACCATTATGACATCATCGTCACCATGGCGACCATTATGACATCATCATCGAAATGACGACCATTATGACATCATCGTTGCCATGGCGACCATTATGACATCACCGTCGCCATGATGACCATTATGACATCATCGTCGCCATGGCGACCATTATGACATCATCTTCGCCATGACTACCATTATGACATCACCGTCGCCATGACGACCATTATGACATCATCATCGCCATGACTACTGACAAACAATATGACATCATTGTCGCCATGACGACCATTATGACATCACCGTTGCCATGACGACCATTATGACACCACCGTTTCCATGACGACCATAGTGACATCATCGTCGCCATGACAACCAATTATGACATCACCATCGCCATGACGACCATTATGACACCACCGTTGCCATGACGACCATTATGACATCATCGTCACCATGGCGACCATTATGACATCACCGTCGCCATGACGACCATTATGACATCATCGTAGCCATTACGACTATTATTAAATCACAGTCGCCATGACAAACATTATGACATCTTCGTCGCCATGATGACCATTATGACATCATGACATCACCGTTGCCATGACGACCATCATGACATCAACGTTGCCATGACGACCATTGTGACATCATCGTCGCCATGACGACCATTATGACATCATCGTCGCCATGACGGCCATTATGACATCATCGTCGCCATGACGACCATTATGACATCATCATCGCCATGATGAACGTTATGACATTATTGTCGCCATGACGACCCTTATGACATCATCCTCGCCATGACGACCATTATGACATCATCGTCACAATGATGACCGTTATGACATCACCATCGCAATGACGACCATTATGACATCATCGTTGCCATGACGACCATTATGACATAATCGTCGCCATGAAAACCATTATGACATCACCATTGCCATGACGACCATTATTACACCACCGTTGCCATGACGACCATTATGACATCATCGTCGCCATGACGACCATTCTGACATCATCGTCGCCATGACGACCATTATGACATCATCATCACAATGACGACGATTATGACATCACCATCGCAATGACGACCATTATGACATCATCGTTGCCATGACGACCATTATGACATCTTCGTCGCCAAGACGACCATTATTACATCATCATCACCTTGATGACCGTTATGACATTATCGTCGCCATGACGACCCTTATGACATCATCGTCGCCATGACGACCCTTATGACATCATCGTCGCCATGACAACCAATATGATATCATCGTCGCCATGATGACCATTATGTCATCATCGTCGCCATGACAACCATTATGACATTATCATCGCCATGATGACCATTGTGATATCATCGTTGCCATGGCGACCATTATGACATCATCGTCGCCATGACAACCATTATGACATCACCGTCGACATGACGACCATTATGACATCATCGTCGACATGACTACTGACAAACAATATGACAACATCGTCGCCATGACGACCATTATGACATCATCGTCGCCATGATGACCGTTATGACATCATCATAGCCATTACGACCATTATTAAATCACAGTCGCCATGACAACCATTATGACATCTTCGTCGCCATGACGACCATTATGACATCATAAACACCATGACGGCCAAAATGACACCATCGTCGCCATGACGACCATTATGACATCATCGTCACCATGGCGACCATTATGACATCATCATCGAAATGACGACCATTATGACATCACCATCGCCATGATGACCATTATGACATCATCGTCGCCATGGAGACCATTATGACATCATCATCACAATGACGACCATTATGACATCACTGTCGCCATGACGACCATTATGACATCATCGTCGTCATGACTACTGACAAACAATATGACATCATTGTCGCCATGACGACCATTATGACATCATCGTCGCCATGATGACCGTTATGACATCATCATAACCATTACGACCATTATTAAATCACAGTCGCCATGACAACCATTATGACATCATCGTCGCCATGACGACCATTATGACATCATAATCACCATGACGGCCCATATGATACCATCGTCTCCATGACGACCATTATGACATCATCGTCACCATGGCGACCATTATGACATCATTGTCTCAATGATGACCATTATGACATCATTATCGCCATGATGACAATTATGACATCAACGTCGCCATGACGACCATTATGACATCATCTTTGCCATGATGCCCCTTATGACATCATCGTCGCCATGATGACCATTATGACATCATCATCGCCATGATGACCGTTATGACATTATTGTCGCCATGACGACCCTTATGACATCATCGTCGCCATGGCGACCATTATGACATCATCGTCACAATGACAACCATTATGACATCACCATCGCCACGACGACCATTATGACATCATCGTTGCCATGACGACCATTATGACATAATCGTCGACATGACAAACATTATGACATCACCATTGCCATGACGACCATTATTACACCAACGTTGCCATGACGACCATTATGACATCATCGTCACCATGGCGACCATTATGACATCACCGTCGCCATGACGACCATTATGACATCATCGTAGCCATTACGACTATTATTAAATCACAGTCGCCATGACAAACATTATGACATCTTCGTCGCCATGATGACCATTATGACATCATGACATCACCGTTGCCATGACGACCATCATGACATCAACGTTGCCATGACGACCATTGTGACATCATCGTCGCCATGACGACCATTATGACATCATCGTCGCCATGACGGCCATTATGACATCATCGTCGCCATGACGACCATTATGACATCATCATCGCCATGATGAACGTTATGACATTATTGTCGCCATGACGACCCTTATGACATCATCGTCGCCATGACGACCATTATGACATCATCGTCACAATGATGACCGTTATGACATCACCATCGCAATGACGACCATTATGACATCATCGTTGCCATGACGACCATTATGACATAATCGTCGCCATGAAAACCATTATGACATCACCATTGCCATGACGACCATTATTACACCACCGTTGCCATGACGACCATTATGACATCATCATCGCCATGACAACCAATATGATATCATCGTCGCCATGATGACCATTATGTCATCATCGTCGCCATGACAACCATTATGACATCATAGTAGTCATGGCGAACATTATGACATCACCGTCGCCATGATGATCATTATGACATCATCGTAGCCATTACGACCATTATTAAATCACAGTCGACATGACAAACATTATGACATCTTCGTCGCCATGATGACCATTATGACATCATGACATCACAGTTGCCATGACGACCATTATGACATCACCGTTGCCATGACGACCATTATGACATCATCGTCGCCATGGCGACCATTATGACATCATCGTCGCCATGACTACCATTATGACATCACCGTTGCCATGACTACCATTATGACATCATCGTCGCCATGACTACCAGTATGACATCATAATCACCATGACAGCCCATATGACACCATCGTCGCCATGACGACCATTATGACATCACCATCACCATGATGACCATTACGAGATCATCGTTGCCATGACGACCAATATGACATAATCGTCGCTATGACAACCATTATGACATCACCATCGCCATGACGACCATTATGACACCACTGTTGCCATGACGACCATTATGACATCATCGTCACCATGACGATCATTATGACATCATCATCGCCATGATGACCGTTATGACATCATCGTCGCCATGGCGACCATTATGACATCATCGTCACAATGAAGACCATTATGACATCACCATCGCCATGACGACCATTATGACATCATCGTTGCCATGACGACCATTATGACATTATCGTCACCATGACAACCATTATGACATCACCATCGCCATGACGACCATTATTACACCACCGTTGCCATGTGGACCTTTATGACATCATCGTCGCCATGACGACCATTATGACATCATCGTCGCCATGACGACCATTATGACATCATCGTCGCCATGACGACCATTATGACATCATCATCGCCATGATGACCGTTATAACATCATCGTCGCCATGGCGACCATTATAACATAATCCTCACAATGACGACCATTATGACATCACCATTGCCATGACGACCATTATGACATCATCATTGCCATGATGACCATTATGACATAATCGTCGCCATGACTACCATTATGACATCACCATCGCCATAACGACCATTATTACACCACCGTTGCCATGACGACCATTATGACATCATCATCGCCATGACGACCATTATGACATCATCGTCGCCATGACGACCATTCTGACATCATCATCGCCATGATGACCGTTATGACATTATTGTCACCATGACGACCCTTATGACATCATCGTCGCCATGACGACCATTATGACATCATCGTCACAATGACGACGATTATGACATCACCATCGCAATGACGACCATTATGACATCATCGTTGCCATGACGACCATTATGACATCTTCGTCGCCAAGACGACCATTATTACATCATCATCACCTTGATGACCGTTATGACATTATCGTCGCCATGACGACCCTTATGACATCATCGTCGCCATGACGACCCTTATGACATCATCGTCGCCATGACAACCAATATGATATCATCGTCGCCATGATGACCATTATGTCATCATCGTCGCCATGACAACCATTATGACATTATCATCGCCATGATGACCATTGTGATATCATCGTTGCCATGGCGACCATTATGACATCATCGTCGCCATGACAACCATTATGACATCACCGTCGACATGACGACCATTATGACATCATCGTCGCCATGACTACTGACAAACAATATGACAACATCGTCGCCATGACGACCATTATGACATCATCGTCGCCATGATGACCGTTATGACATCATCATAGCCATTACGACCATTATTAAATCACAGTCGCCATGACAACCATTATGACATCTTCGTCGCCATGACGACCATTATGACATCATAAACACCATGACGGCCAAAATGACACCATCGTCGCCATGACGACCATTATGACATCATCGTCACCATGGCGACCATTATGACATCTTCATCGAAATGACGACCATTATGACATCACCATCGCCATGACGACTATTATGACATCATCGTCGCCATGGAGACCATTATGACATCATCATCACAATGACGACCATTATGACATCACTGTCGCCATGACGACCATTATGACATCATCGTCGTCATGACTACTGACAAACAATATGACATCATTGTCGCCATGACGACCATTATGACATCATCGTCGCCATGATGACCGTTATGACATCATCATAACCATTACGACCATTATTAAATCACAGTCGCCATGACAACCATTATGACATCATCGTCGCCATGACGACCATTATGACATCATAATCACCATGACGGCCCATATGATACCATCGTCTCCATGACCACCATTATGACATCATCGTCACCATGGCGACCATTATGACATCATTGTCTCAATGACGACCATTATGACATCATTATCGCCATGATGACAATTATGACATCAACGTCGCCATGACGACCATTATGACATCATCATTGCCATGATGCCCCTTATGACATCATCGTCGCCATGATGACCATTATGACATCATCATCGCCATGGTGACCGTTATGACATTATTGTCGCCATGACGACCCTTATGACATCATCGTCGCCATGGCGACCATTATGACATCATCGTCACAATGACAACCATTATGACATCACCATCGCCACGACGACCATTATGACATCATCGTTGCCATGACGACCATTATGACATAATCGTCGACATGACAAACATTATGACATCACCATTGCCATGACGACCATTATTACACCAACGTTGCCATGACGACCATTATGACATCATCGTCACCATGGCGACCATTATGACATCACCGTCGCCATGACGACCATTATGACATCATCGTAGCCATTACGACTATTATTAAATCACAGTCGCCATGACAAACATTATGACATCTTCGTCGCCATGATGACCATTATGACATCATGACATCACCGTTGCCATGACGACCATCATGACATCAACGTTGCCATGACGACCATTGTGACATCATCGTCGCCATGACGACCATTATGACATCATCGTCGCCATGACGGCCATTATGACATCATCGTCGCCATGACGACCATTATGACATCATCATCGCCATGATGAACGTTATGACATTATTGTCGCCATGACGACCCTTATGACATCATCGTCGCCATGACGACCATTATGACATCATCGTCACAATGATGACCGTTATGACATCACCATCGCAATGACGACCATTATGACATCATCGTTGCCATGACGACCATTATGACATAATCGTCGCCATGAAAACCGTTATGACATCACCATTGCCATGACGACCATTATTACACCACCGTTGCCATGACGACCATTATGACATCATCATCGCCATGACAACCAATATGATATCATCGTCGCCATGATGACCATTATGTCATCATCGTCGCCATGACAACCATTATGACATCATAGTAGTCATGGCGAACATTATGACATCACCGTCGCCATGATGATCATTATGACATCATCGTAGCCATTACGACCATTATTAAATCACAGTCGACATGACAAACATTATGACATCTTCGTCGCCATGATGACCATTATGACATCATGACATCACAGTTGCCATGACGACCATTATGACATCACCGTTGCCATGACGACCATTGCGACATCATCGTCGCCATGACATCCATTATGACATCACCAACGCCATCACTACCATTATGACATCATCGTTGCCATGGCGACCATTATGACATCACCGTCGCCATGATGACCATTATGACATCATCGTCGCCATGGCGACCATTATGACATCATCTTCGCCATGACTACCATTATGACATCACCGTCGCCATGACGACCATTATGACATCATCATCGCCATGACTACTGACAAACAATATGACATCATTGTCGCCATGACGACCATTATGACATCACCGTTGCCATGACGACCATTATGACACCACCGTTGCCATGACGACCATAGTGACATCATCGTCGCCATGACAACCATTATGACATCACCATCGCCATGACGACCATTATGACACCACCGTTGCCATGGCGACCATTATGACATCATCGTCACCATGGCGACCATTATGACATCACCGTCGCCATGACGACCATTATGACAACATCGTAGCCATTACGACTATTATTAAATCACAGTCGCCATGACAAACATTATGACATCTTCGTCGCCATGATGACCATTATGACATCATGACATCACCGTTGCCATGACGACCATCATGACATCAACGTTGCCATGACGACCATTGTGACATCATCGTCGCCATGACGACCATTATGACATCATCGTCGCCATGACGGCCATTATGACATCATCGTCGCCATGACGACCATTATGACATCATCATCGCCATGATGAACGTTATGACATTATTGTCGCCATGACGACCCTTATGACATCATCCTCGCCATGACGACCATTATGACATCATCGTCACAATGATGACCGTTATGACATCACCATCGCAATGACGACCATTATGACATCATCGTTGCCATGACGACCATTATGACATAATCGTCGCCATGAAAACCATTATGACATCACCATTGCCATGACGACCATTATTACACCACCGTTGCCATGACGACCATTATGACATCATCATCGCCATGACAACCAATATGATATAATCGTCGCCATGATGACCATTATGTCATCATCGTCGCCATGACAACCATTATGACATCATAGTAGTCATGGCGAACATTATGACATCACCGTCGCCATGATGATCATTATGACATCATCGTAGCCATTACGACCATTATTAAATCACAGTCGACATGACAAACATTATGACATCTTCGTCGCCATGATGACCATTATGACATCATGACATCACAGTTGCCATGACGACCATTATGACATCACCGTTGCCATGACGACCATTGCGACATCATCGTCGCCATGACATCCATTATGACATCACCAACGCCATCACTACCATTATGACATCATCGTTGCCATGGCGACCATTATGACATCACCGTCGCCATGATGACCATTATGACATCATCGTCGCCATGGCGACCATTATGACATCATCTTCGCCATGACTACCATTATGACATCACCGTCGCCATGACGACCATTATGACATCATCATCGCCATGACTACTGACAAACAATATGACATCATTGTCGCCATGACGACCATTATGACATCACCGTTGCCATGACGACCATTATGACACCACCGTTGCCATGACGACCATAGTGACATCATCGTCGCCATGACAACCATTATGACTTCACCATCGCCATGACGACCATTATGACACCACCGTTGCCATGACGACCATTATGACATCATCATCGCCATGGCGACCATTATGACATCACCATCGCCATGATGATTATTATGACATCATCGTCGCCATGACGACAATTATGACATCATAATCACCACGACGGCCCATATGACACCATCGTCGCCATGACAACCATTATGACATCATCGTCGCCATGGCGATCATTATGACATCATCGTCGCCATGACAACCATTATGACATCACCATCACCATGACGACCATTATGACACCACCGTTGCCATGACGACCATTATGACATCATCATCGCCATGACGACCATTATGACATCATCATCGCCATGATGACCATTATGACACCACCGTTGCAATGACGACCCTTATGACATCATCGTCGACATGACGACCATTATGACATCATCATCGCCATGATGACCGTTATGACATTATTGTCGCCATGACGACCCTTATGACATCATCGTCGCCATGGCGACCATTAAGACATCATTGTCACAATGACGACCATTATGACATCACCATCGCCATGACGACCATTATGACATCATCGTTGCCATGACGACCATTATGACATCATCTTCGCCATGACTACCATTATGACATCATCGTCGCTATGGCGACCATTATGACATCACCGTCGCCATGACGACCATTATGACATCATCGTAGCCATTACGACCATTATGACATCATCGTTGCCATGACGACCATTATTACATAATCGTCGCCATGACAACCATTATGACTTCACCATCGCCATGACGACCATTATGACACCACCGTTGCCATGACGACCATTATTACATCATCGTCGCCATGACGACCATTATTACATCATCATCGCCATGACAACCAATATGATATCATCGTCGCCATGATGACCATTATGTCATCATCGTCGCCATGACAACCATTATGACATCATAGTAGTCATGGCGAACATTATGACATCACCGTCGCCATGATGATCATTATGACATCATCGTAGCCATTACGACCATTATTAAATCACAGTCGACATGACAAACATTATGACATCTTCGTCGCCATGATGACCATTATGACATCATGACATCACAGTTGCCATGACGACCATTATGACATCACCGTTGCCATGACGACCATTATGACATCATCGTCGCCATGGCGACCATTATGACATCATCGTCGCCATGACTACCATTATGACATCACCGTTGCCATGACTACCATTATGACATCATCGTCGCCATGACTACCACTATGACATCATAATCACCATGACAGCCCATATGACACCATCGTCGCCATGACGACCATTATGACATCACCATCACCATAATGACCATTACGAGATCATCGTTGCCATGACGACCAATATGACATAATCGTCGCTATGACAACCATTATGACATCACCATCGCCATGACGACCATTATGACACCACTGTTGCCATGACGACCATTATGACATCATCGTCACCATGACGATCATTATGACATCATCATCGCCATGATGACCGTTATGACATCATCGTCGCCATGGCGACCATTATGACATCATCGTCACAATGAAGACCATTATGACATCACCATCGCCATGACGACCATTATGACATCATCGTTGCCATGACGACCATTATGACATTATCGTCACCATGACAACCATTATGACATCACCATCGCCATGACGACCATTATTACACCACCGTTGCCATGTGGACCTTTATGACATCATCGTCGCCATGACGACCATTATGACATCATCGTCGCCATGACGACCATTATGACATCATCGTCGCCATGACGACCATTATGACATCATCATCGCCATGATGACCGTTATAACATAATCGTCGCCATGGCGACCATTATAACATAATCGTCACAATGACGACCATTATGACATCACCATTGCCATGACGACCATTATGACATCATCATTGCCATGATGACCATTATGACATAATCGTCGCCATGACTACCATTATGACATCACCATCGCCATAACGACCATTATTACACCACCGTTGCCATGACGACCATTATGACATCATCATCGCCATGACGACCATTATGACATCATCGTCGCCATGACGACCATTCTGACATCATCATCGCCATGATGACCGTTATGACATTATTGTCACCATGACGACCCTTATGACATCATCGTCGCCATGACGACCATTATGACATCATCGTCACAATGACGACGATTATGACATCACCATCGCAATGACGACCATTATGACATCATCGTTGCCATGACGACCAATATGACATCTTCGTCGCCAAGACGACCATTATTACATCATCATCACCTTGATGACCGTTATGACATTATCGTCGCCATGACGACCCTTATGACATCATCGTCGCCATGACGACCCTTATGACATCATCGTCGCCATGACAACCAATATGATATCATCGTCGCCATGATGACCATTATGTCATCATCGTCGCCATGACAACCATTATGACATTATCATCGCCATGATGACCATTGTGATATCATCGTTGCCATGGCGACCATTATGACATCATCGTCGCCATGACAACCATTATGACATCACCGTCGACATGACGACCATTATGACATCATCGTCGCCATGACTACTGACAAACAATATGACAACATCGTCGCCATGACGACCATTATGACATCATCGTCGCCATGATGACCGTTATGACATCATCATAGCCATTACGACCATTATTAAATCACAGTCGCCATGACAACCATTATGACATCTTCGTCGCCATGACGACCATTATGACATCATAAACACCATGACGGCCAAAATGACACCATCGTCGCCATGACGACCATTATGACATCATCGTCACCATGGCGACCATTATGACATCATCATCGAAATGACGACCATTATGACATCACCATCGCCATGACGACCATTATGACATCATCATCGCCATGGAGACCATTATGACATCATCATCACAATGACGACCATTATGACATCACTGTCGCCATGACGACCATTATGACATCATCGTCGTCATGACTACTGACAAACAATATGACATCATTGTCGCCATGACGACCATTATGACATCATCGTCGCCATGATGACCGTTATGACATCATCATAACCATTACGACCATTATTAAATCACAGTCGCCATGACAACCATTATGACATCATCGTCGCCATGACGACCATTATGACATCATAATCACCATGACGGCCCATATGATACCATCGTCTCCATGACGACCATTATGACATCATCGTCACCATGGCGACCATTATGACATCATTGTCTCAATGACGACCATTATGACATCATAATCGCCATGATGACAATTATGACATCAACGTCGCCATGACGACCATTATGACATCATCTTTGCCATGATGCCCCTTATGACATCATCGTCGCCATGATGACCATTATGACATCATCATCGCCATGATGACCGTTATGACATTATTGTCGCCATGACGACCCTTATGACATCATCGTCGCCATGGCGACCATTATGACATCATCGTCACAATGACAACCATTATGACATCACCATCGCCACGACGACCATTATGACATCATCGTTGCCATGACGACCATAGTGACATCATCGTCGCCATGACAACCATTATGACATCACCATCGCCATGACGACCATTATGACACCACCGTTGCCATGGCGACCATTATGACATCATCGTCACCATGGCGACCATTATGACATCACCGTCGCCATGACGACCATTATGACATCATCGTAGCCATTACGACTATTATTAAATCACAGTCGCCATGACAAACATTATGACATCTTCGTCGCCATGATGACCATTATGACATCATGACATCACCGTTGCCATGACGACCATCATGACATCAACGTTGCCATGACGACCATTGTGACATCATCGTCGCCATGACGACCATTATGACATCATCGTCGCCATGACGGCCATTATGACATCATCGTCGCCATGACGACCATTATGACATCATCATCGCCATGATGAACGTTATGACATTATTGTCGCCATGACGACCCTTATGACATCATCCTCGCCATGACGACCATTATGACATCATCGTCACAATGATGACCGTTATGACATCACCATCGCAATGACGACCATTATGACATCATCGTTGCCATGACGACCATTATGACATAATCGTCGCCATGAAAACCATTATGACATCACCATTGCCATGACGACCATTATTACACCACCGTTGCCATGACGACCATTATGACATCATCATCGCCATGACAACCAATATGATATCATCGTCGCCATGATGACCATTATGTCATCATCGTCGCCATGACAACCATTATGACATCATTGTCGTCATGGCGAACATTATGACATCACCGTCGCCATGATGATCATTATGACATCATCGTAGCCATTACGACCATTATTAAATCACAGTCGACATGACAAACATTATGACATCTTCGTCGCCATGATGACCATTATGACATCATGACATCACAGTTGCCATGACGACCATTATGACATCACCGTTGCCATGACGACCATTGCGACATCATCCTCGCCATGACATCCATTATGACATCACCAACGCCATGACTACCATTATGACATCATCGTCGCCATGGCGACCATTATGACATCACCGTCGCCATGATGACCATTATGACATCATCGTTGCCATGGCGACCATTATGACATCATCTTCGCCATGACTACCATTATGACATCACCGTCGCCATGACGACCATTATGACATCGTCATCGCCATGACTACTGACAAACAATATGACATCATTGTCGCCATGACGACCATTATGACATCATCGTCGCCATGGCGACCATTATGACATCACCGTCGCCATGATGATTATTATGACATCATTGTCGCCATGACGACAATTATGACATCATAATCACCATGACGGCCCATATGACACCATTGTCGCCATGACAACCATTATGACATCATCGTCGCCATGGCGATCATTATGACATCATCGTCGCCATGACAACCATTATGACATCACCATCGCCATGACGACCATTATGACACCACCGTTGCCATGACGACCATTATGACATCATCATCACCATGACGACCATTATGACATCATCATCGCCATGATGACCTTTATGACACCACCGTTGCAATGACGACCCTTATGACATCATCGTCAACATGACGACCATTATGACATCATCATCGCCATGATGACCGTTATGACATTATTGTCGCCATGACGACCCTTATGACATCATCGTCACCATGGCGACCATTAAGACATCATTGTCACAATGACGACCATTATGACATCACCATCGCCATGACGACCATTATGACATCATCGTTGCCATGACGACCATTATGATATCATCTTCGCCATGACTACCATTATGACATCATCGTCGCCATGGCGACCATTATGACATCACCGTCGCCATGACGACCATTATGACATCATCGTAGCCATTACGACCATTATGACATCATCGTAGCCATTACGACCATTATGACATCATCGTTGCCATGACGACCATTATTACATAACCGTCGCCATGACAACCATTATGACTTCACCATCGCCATGACGACCATTATGACACCACCGTTGCCATGACGATTATTATTAAATCACAGTCGCCATGACAACCATTATGACATCTTCGTTGCCATGATGATCATCATGACATCATGACATCACCATTGCCATGACGACCATTATGACATCACCGTTGCCATGACGACCATTATGACATCATCGTTGCCATGACAATCATTATGACATAACCAACGCCATGACGACCATTATGACATCATCGTCGCCATGGCGACCATTGTGACATCACCGTCGCCATGATGACCATTATGACATAATCGTCGCCATGGTGAACATTATGACATCTTCTTCGCCGTGATGACCATTATGACATCATAATCACCATGACGGCCCATATGACAACATCGTCGTCATGACGACCATTATGAAATAATCGTCACAATGGCGACCATTATGACATCACCATCGCCATGACGACCATTATGCCATCATCGTCGCCATGATGACCATTATGACATCACCATCGCCATGACGACAATTATTACACCACCATCGCCATGACGACCATTATGACATCATCGTCGCCATGACGACCATTATGACATCATCGCCATGATGAACGTTATGACATCATCGTCGCCATGGCGACCATTATGACATCATCATCGCCATGACAACCAATATGATATCATCGTCGCCATGTTGACCATTATGACATCATCATCGCCATGACAACCAATATGACTTCATCGTCGCCATGGTGACCATTATGACATCATAATCACCATGACGGCCAATATAACATCATCGTCGCCATGACAACCATTATGACATCATCGTCACCATGGCAACCATTATGACGTCATCGTCACAATGACGACCATTATGACATCACCATCGCCATGAAGACCATTATTACACCACCGTCGCCATGAAGACCATTATGACATTGTCGCCATGACAACCATTATGACATCACCATCGCCATGACGACCATTATGACATCATCGTCACCATTTCGACCATTATGACATCACCGTCGCCATGATGACCATTATGACATCATCATCGCCATGACAACCATTATGACATCACCGTCGCCATGACGACCATTATGACATCATCGTCGCCATGACTACTGACAAACAATATGACAACATCGTCGCCATGACGACCATTATGACATCATCGTCGCCATGATGACCGTTATAACATCATCATACCAATACGACCATTATTAAATCACAGTCGCCATGACAAGCATTATGACATATTCGTCGCCATGACGACCAATATGACATCATAATCACCATGACGGCCAAAATGACACCATCGTCGCCATGACGACCATTATGACATCATCGTCACCATGGCGACCAATATGACATCATCATCGCAATGACGACACTTATGACATCACCATCGCCATGACGACCATTATGACATAATCGTCGCCATGACAACCATTATGACATCACCATCGCCATGACGACCATTATGACACCACCGTTGCCATGACGACCATTATGACATCATCATCGCCATGATGACCATTATGACATCATCATCGCCATGATGACCATTATGACACCACCGTTGCAATGACGACCCTTATGACATCATCGTCGACATGACGAACATTATGACATCATCATCGCCATGATGACCGTTATGACATTATTGTCGCCATGTCGAACCTTATGACATCATCGTCGCCATGGCGACCATTAAGACATCATTGTCACAATGACGACCATTATGACATCACCATCGCCATGACGACCATTATGACATCATCGTTGCCATGATGACCATTATGACATAATCGTCGCCATGAAAACCATTATGACATCACCATTGCCATGACGACCATTATTACACCACCGTTGCCATGACGACCATTATGACATCATCATCGCCATGACAACCAATATGATATCATCGTCGCCATGATGACCATTATGTCATCATCGTCGCCATGACAACCATTATGACATCATTGTCGTCATGGCGAACATTATGACATCACCGTCGCCATGATGATCATTATGACATCATCGTAGCCATTACGACCATTATTAAATCACAGTCGACATGACAAACATTATGACATCTTCGTCGCCATGATGACCATTATGACATCATGACATCACAGTTGCCATGACGACCATTATGACATCACCGTTGCCATGACGACCATTGCGACATCATCCTCGCCATGACATCCATTATGACATCACCAACGCCATGACTACCATTATGACATCATCGTCGCCATGGCGACCATTATGACATCACCGTCGCCATGATGACCATTATGACATCATCGTCGCCATGGCGACCATTATGACATCATCTTCGCCATGACTACCATTATGACATCACCGTCGCCATGACGACCATTATGACATCATCATCGCCATGACTACTGACAAACAATATGACATCATTGTCGCCATGACGACCATTA
This sequence comes from Phyllobates terribilis, assembly GCF_046119375.1. Classification (NCBI taxonomy): domain Eukaryota; kingdom Metazoa; phylum Chordata; class Amphibia; order Anura; family Dendrobatidae; genus Phyllobates; species Phyllobates terribilis. The sequence goes on from NW_027363256.1 coordinate 840,586, forward strand.
TGACATCATCGTCGCCATGGCGACCATTATGACATCACCGTCGCCATGATGATTATTATGACATCATTGTCGCCATGACGACAATTATGACATCATAATCACCATGACGGCCCATATGACACCATTGTCGCCATGACAACCATTATGACATCATCGTCGCCATGGCGATCATTATGACATCATCGTCGCCATGACAACCATTATGACATCACCATCGCCATGACGACCATTATGACACCACCGTTGCCATGACGACCATTATGACATCATCATCACCATGACGACCATTATGACATCATCATCGCCATGATGACCTTTATGACACCACCGTTGCAATGACGACCCTTATGACATCATCGTCAACATGACGACCATTATGACATCATCATCGCCATGATGACCGTTATGACATTATTGTCGCCATGACGACCCTTATGACATCATCGTCACCATGGCGACCATTAAGACATCATTGTCACAATGACGACCATTATGACATCACCATCGCCATGACGACCATTATGACATCATCGTTGCCATGACGACCATTATGATATCATCTTCGCCATGACTACCATTATGACATCATCGTCGCCATGGCGACCATTATGACATCACCGTCGCCATGACGACCATTATGACATCATCGTAGCCATTACGACCATTATGACATCATCGTAGCCATTACGACCATTATGACATCATCGTTGCCATGACGACCATTATTACATAACCGTCGCCATGACAACCATTATGACTTCACCATCGCCATGACGACCATTATGACACCACCGTTGCCATGACGATTATTATTAAATCACAGTCGCCATGACAACCATTATGACATCTTCGTTGCCATGATGATCATCATGACATCATGACATCACCATTGCCATGACGACCATTATGACATCACCGTTGCCATGACGACCATTATGACATCATCGTTGCCATGACAATCATTATGACATAACCAACGCCATGACGACCATTATGACATCATCGTCGCCATGGCGACCATTGTGACATCACCGTCGCCATGATGACCATTATGACATAATCGTCGCCATGGTGAACATTATGACATCTTCTTCGCCGTGATGACCATTATGACATCATAATCACCATGACGGCCCATATGACAACATCGTCGTCATGACGACCATTATGAAATAATCGTCACAATGGCGACCATTATGACATCACCATCGCCATGACGACCATTATGCCATCATCGTCGCCATGATGACCATTATGACATCACCATCGCCATGACGACAATTATTACACCACCATCGCCATGACGACCATTATGACATCATCGTCGCCATGACGACCATTATGACATCATCGCCATGATGAACGTTATGACATCATCGTCGCCATGGCGACCATTATGACATCATCATCGCCATGACAACCAATATGATATCATCGTCGCCATGTTGACCATTATGACATCATCATCGCCATGACAACCAATATGACTTCATCGTCGCCATGGTGACCATTATGACATCATAATCACCATGACGGCCAATATAACATCATCGTCGCCATGACAACCATTATGACATCATCGTCACCATGGCAACCATTATGACGTCATCGTCACAATGACGACCATTATGACATCACCATCGCCATGAAGACCATTATTACACCACCGTCGCCATGAAGACCATTATGACATTGTCGCCATGACAACCATTATGACATCACCATCGCCATGACGACCATTATGACATCATCGTCACCATTTCGACCATTATGACATCACCGTCGCCATGATGACCATTATGACATCATCATCGCCATGACAACCATTATGACATCACCGTCGCCATGACGACCATTATGACATCATCGTCGCCATGACTACTGACAAACAATATGACAACATCGTCGCCATGACGACCATTATGACATCATCGTCGCCATGATGACCGTTATAACATCATCATACCAATACGACCATTATTAAATCACAGTCGCCATGACAACCATTATGACATATTCGTCGCCATGACGACCAATATGACATCATAATCACCATGACGGCCAAAATGACACCATCGTCGCCATGACGACCATTATGACATCATCGTCACCATGGCGACCAATATGACATCATCATCGCAATGACGACACTTATGACATCACCATCGCCATGACGACCATTATGACATAATCGTCGCCATGACAACCATTATGACATCACCATCGCCATGACGACCATTATGACACCACCGTTGCCATGACGACCATTATGACATCATCATCGCCATGATGACCATTATGACATCATCATCGCCATGATGACCATTATGACACCACCGTTGCAATGACGACCCTTATGACATCATCGTCGACATGACGAACATTATGACATCATCATCGCCATGATGACCGTTATGACATTATTGTCGCCATGTCGAACCTTATGACATCATCGTCGCCATGGCGACCATTAAGACATCATTGTCACAATGACGACCATTATGACATCACCATCGCCATGACGACCATTATGACATCATCGTTGCCATGATGACCATTATGACATAATCGTCGCCATGACAACCATTATGACATCACCATTGCCATGACGACCATTATTACACCACCGTTGCCATGACGACCATTATGACATCATCGTCGCCATGACGACCATTATGACATCTTCGTCGCCATGGCGACCATTAAGACATCATTGTCACAATGACGACCATTATGACATCATCGTCGCCATGACGACCATTCTGTCATCATCGTCGCCATGACGACCATTCTGTCATCATCGTCGCCATGACAACAATTATGACATCATCGTCGCCATGGCGACCATTATGACATCACCGTCGCCATGACGACCATTATGACATCATCGTAGCCATTACGATCATTATGACATCATCATTGCCAAGACGACCATTATGACATAATCATCGCCATGACAACCATTATGACTTCACCATCGCCTTGACGACCATTATGATACCACCGTTGCCATGACGACCATTATGACATCATCGTCGCCATGACGACCATTATTACATCATCATCGCCATGACAACCAATATGATATCATCGTCGCCATGATGACCATTATGTCATCATCGTCGCCATGACAACCATTATTACATCATTGTCGCCATAACGACCATTATTAAATCACAGTCGCCATGACAACCATTATGACATCTTCGTTGCCATGATGATCATCATGACATCATGACATCACTGTTGCCATGACGACCATTATGACATCATCGTCGCCATGACGACCATTATGACATGATAATAACCATGATAGCCCATATAACAACATCGTCGCCATGACGACCATTATGAAATAATCATCACAATGGCGACCATTATGACATCACCATCGCCATGACGACCATTATGCCATCATTGTCGCCATGACGACCATTATGACATCACCATCGCCATGACGACAATTATTACACCACCGTTGCCATGACGACCATTATGACATTATCGTCGCCATGACTACCATTATGACATCATCGTCGCCATGACGACCATTATGACATCATCATCGCCATGATGACCGTTATGACATCATCGTCGCCATGGCGACCATTATGACATCATCATCGCCATGACAACCAATATGATATCATCGTCGCCATGTTGACCATTATGACATCATCATCGCCATGACAACCAATATGACTTCATCGTCGCCATGGTGACCATTATGACATCATAATCACCATGACGGCCAATATAACATCATCGTCGCCATGACAACCATTATGACATCATCGTCACCATGGCAACCATTATGACGTCATCGTCACAATGACGACCATTATGACATCACCATCGCCATGAAGACCATTATTACACCACCGTCGCCATGAAGACCATTATGACATTGTCGCCATGACAACCATTATGACATCACCATCGCCATGACGACCATTATGACATCATCGTCACCATTTCGACCATTATGACATCACCGTCGCCATGATGACCATTATGACATCATCATCGCCATGACAACCATTATGACATCACCGTCGCCATGACGACCATTATGACATCATCGTCGCCATGACTACTGACAAACAATATGACAACATCGTCGCCATGACGACCATTATGACATCATCGTCGCCATGATGACCGTTATAACATCATCATACCAATACGACCATTATTAAATCACAGTCGCCATGACAACCATTATGACATATTCGTCGCCATGACGACCAATATGACATCATAATCACCATGACGGCCAAAATGACACCATCGTCGCCATGACGACCATTATGACATCATCGTCACCATGGCGACCAATATGACATCATCATCGCAATGACGACACTTATGACATCACCATCGCCATGACGACCATTATGACATAATCGTCGCCATGACAACCATTATGACATCACCATCGCCATGACGACCATTATGACACCACCGTTGCCATGACGACCATTATGACATCATCATCGCCATGATGACCATTATGACATCATCATCGCCATGATGACCATTATGACACCACCGTTGCAATGACGACCCTTATGACATCATCGTCGACATGACGAACATTATGACATCATCATCGCCATGATGACCGTTATGACATTATTGTCGCCATGTCGAACCTTATGACATCATCGTCGCCATGGCGACCATTAAGACATCATTGTCACAATGACGACCATTATGACATCACCATCGCCATGACGACCATTATGACATCATCGTTGCCATGATGACCATTATGACATAATCGTCGCCATGACAACCATTATGACATCACCATTGCCATGACGACCATTATTACACCACCGTTGTCATGACGACCATTATGACATCATCGTCGCCATGACGACCATTATGACATCATCGTCGCCATGGCGACCATTAAGACATCATTGTCACAATGACGACCTTTATGACATCATCGTCGCCATGACGACCATTCTGTCATCATCGTCGCCATGACGACCATTCTGTCATCATCGTCGAAATGACAACCATTATGACATCATCGTCGCCATGGCGACCATTATGACATCACCGTCGCCATGACGACCATTATGACATCATCGTAGCCATTACGATCATTATGACATCATCATTGCCATGACGACCATTATGACATAATCATCGCCATGACAACCATTATGACTTCACCATCGCCATGACGACCATTATGACACCACCGTTGCCATGACGACCATTATGACATCATCGTCGCCATGACGACCATTATTACATCATCATCGCCATGACAACCAATATGATATCATCGTCGCCATGATGACCATTATGTCATCATCGTCACCATGACAACCATTATTACATCATTGTCGCCATAACGACCATTATTAAATCACAGTCGCCATGACAACCATTATGACATCTTCGTTGCCATGATGATCATCATGACATCATGACATCACTGTTGCCATGACGACCATTATGACATCACCGTTGCCATGACGACCATTATGACATCATCGTCGCCATGACAACCATTATGACATCACCAACGCCATGACGACCATTATAACATCATCGTCGCCATGGCGACCATTATGACATCACCGTCGCCATAATGACCATTATGACATAATCGTCGCCATGGTGACCATTATGACATCTTCTTCGCCATGATGACCATTATGACATCATGACATCACTGTTGCCATGACGAACATTATGACATCATCGTCGCCATGACGACCATTATGACATCATAATAGCCATGACGGCCCATATGACAACATCGTCGCCATGACGACCATTATGAAATAATCGTCACAATGGCGACCATTATGACATCACCATCGCCATGACGACCATTATGCCATTATCGTCGCCATGACGACCATTATGACATCACCATCGCCATGACGACAATTATTACACCACCGTTGCCATGACGACCATTTTGACATCATCGTCGCCATGACTACCATTATGACATCATCGTCGCCATGACGACCATTATGACATCATCATCGCCATGATGACCGTTATGACATCATCGTCGCCATGGCGACCATTATGACATCATCATCGCCATGACAACCAATATGATATCATCGTCGCCATGTTGACCATTATGACATCATCATCGCCATGACAACCAATATGACTTCATCGTCGCCATGACAACCATTATGACATCATCGTCACCATGGCGACCATTATGACATCATCGTCGCCATGACGACCATTATGACATTGTCGCCATGACAACCATTCTGACATCACCATCGCCATGACGACCATTATGACATTGTCGCCATGACAACCATTATGACGTCACCATCGCCATGACGACCATTATGACATCATCGTCACCATGGCGACCATTATGACATCACCGTCGCCATGATGACCATTATGATATCATCGTCGCCATGGCGACCATTATGACATCATCGTCGCCATGACAACCATTATGACATCACCGTCGCCATGACGACCATTATGACATCATCGTCGCCATGACTACTGACAAACAATATGACAACATCGTCGCCATGACGACCATTATGACATCATCAACGCCATGATGACCGTTATGACATCATCATAGCCAATACGACCATTATTAAATCACAGTCACCATGACAACCATTATGACATGTTCGTCGCCATGACGACCAATATGACATCATAATCACCATGACGGCCAAAATGACACCATCGTCGCCATGACGACCATTATGACATCATCGTCACCATGGCGACCAATATGACATCATCATCGCAATGACGACACTTATGACATCACCATCGCCATGACGACCATTATGACATAATCGTCGCCATGACAACCATTATGACATCACCATCGCCATGACGACCATTATGACACCACCGTTGCCATGACGACCATTATGACATCATCATCGCCATGATGACCATTATGACATCATCATCGCCATGATGACCATTATGACACCACCGTTGCAATGACGACCCTTATGACATCATCGTCGACATGACGACCATTATGACATCACCATCGCCATGATGACAATTATTACACCACCATCGCCATGACGACCATTATGACATCATCGTCGCCATGACGACCATTATGACATCATCATCGCCATGATGAACGTTATGACATCATCGTCACCATGGCGACCATTATGACATCATCATCGCCATGACAACCAATATGATATCATCGTCGCCATGTTGACCATTATGACATCATCATCGCCATGACAACCAATATGACTTCATCGTCGCCATGGTGACCATTATGACATCATAATCACCATGACGGCCAATATAACATCATCGTCGCCATGACAACCATTATGACATCATCGTCACCATGGCAACCATTATGACATCATTGTCACAATGACGACCATTATGACATCACCATCGCCATGAAGACCATTATTACACCACCGTCGCCATGACGACCATTATGACATCATCGTCGCCATGACGACCATTATGACATCATCATCGCCATGATGAACGTTATGACATCATCGTCGCCATGGCGACCATTATGACATCATCATCGCCATGACAACCAATATGATATCATCGTCGCCATGTTGACCATTATGACATCATCATCGCCATGACAACCAATATGACTTCATCGTCGCCATGGCGACCATTAAGACATCATAATCACCATGACGGCCAATTTAACATCATCGTCGCCATGACAACCATTATGACATCATCGTCACCATGGCGACCATTATGACATCATCGTCACAATGACGACCATTATGACATCACCATCGCCATGAAGACCATTATTACACCACCGTCGCCATGACGACCATTATGACATCATCGTCGCCATGACGACCATTATGACATCATCGTCGCCATGACGACCATTATGACATTGTCACCATGACAACCATTATGACATCACCATCGCCATGACGACCATTATGACATCATCGTCACCATGGCGACCATTATGACATCACCGTCGCCATGATGACCATGATGATATCATCGTCGCCATGGCGACCATTATGACATCATCGTCGCCATGACAACCATTATGACATCACCGTCGCCATGACAACCATTATGACATCATCGTCGCCATGACTACTGACAAACAATATGACAACATCGTCGCCATGACGACCATTATGACATCATCAACGCCATGATGACCGTTATGACATCATCATAGCCAATACGACCATTATTAAATCACAGTCACCATGACAACCATTATGACATATTCGTCGCCATGACGACCAATATGACATCATAATCACCATGACGGCCAAAATGACACCATCATCGCCATGACGACCATTATGACATCATCGTCACCATGGCGACCAATATGACATCATCATCGCAATGACGACACTTATGACATCACCATCGCCATGACGACCATTATGACATAATCGTCGCCATGACAACCATTATGACATCACCATCGCCATGACGACCATTATGACACCACCGTTGCCATGACGACCATTATGACATCATCATCGCCATGATGACCATTATGACATCATCATCGCCATGATGACCATTATGACACCACCGTTGCAATGACGACCCTTATGACATCATCGTCGACATGACGACCATTATGACATCACCATCGCCATGACGACAATTATTACACCACCATCACCATGACGACCATTATGACATCATCGTCGCCATGATGACCATTATGACATCATCATCGCCATGATGAACGTTATGACATCATCGTCACCATGGCGACCATTATGACATCATCATCGACATGACAACCAATATGATATCATCGTCGCCATGTTGACCATTATGACATCATCATCGCCATGACAACCAATATGACTTCATCGTCGCCATGGTGACCATTATGACATCATAATCACCATGACGGCTAATATAACATCATCGTCGCCATGACGACCATTATGACATCATCGTCGCCATGACGACCATTATGACATCATCATCGCCATGATGAACGTTATGACATCATCGTCACCATGGCGACCATTATGACATCATCATCGCCATGACAACCAATATGATATCATCGTCGCCATGTTGACCATTATGACATCATCATCGCCATGACAACCAATATGACTTCATCGTCGCCATGGTGACCATTATGACATCATAATCACCATGACGGCTAATATAACATCATCGTCGCCATGACAACCATTATGACATCATCGTCACCATGGCAACCATTATGACGTCATCGTCACAATGACGACCATTATGACATCACCATCGCCATGAAGACCATTATTACACCACCTTCGCCATGAAGACCATTATGACATCATAGTCGCCATGACGACCATTATGACATTGTCGCCATGACAACCATTATGACATCACCATCGCCATGACGACCATTATGACATCATCGTCACCATTTCGACCATTATGACATCACCGTCGCCATGATGACCATTATGACATCATCGTCGCCATGACAACCATTATGACATCACCGTCGCCATGACGACCATTATGACATCATCGTCGCCATGACTACTGACAAACAATATGACAACATCGTCGCCATGACGACCATTATGACATCATCGTCGCCATGATGACCGTTATAACATCATCATACCAATACGACCATTATTAAATCACAGTCGCCATGACAACCATTATGACATATTCGTCGCCATGACGACCAATATGACATCATAATCACCATGACGGCCAAAATGACACCATCGTCGCCATGACGACCATTATGACATCATCGTCACCATGGCGACCAATATGACATCATCATCGCAATGACGACACTTATGACATCACCATCGCCATGACGACCATTATGACATAATCGTCGCCATGACAATCATTATGACATCACCATCGCCATGACGACCATTATGACACCACCGTTGCAATGACGACCCTTATGACATCATCGTCGACATGACGAACATTATGACATCATCATCGCCATGATGACCGTTATGACATTATTGTCGCCATGTCGTACCTTATGACATCATCGTCGCCATGGCGACCATTAAGACATCATTGTCACAATGACGACCATTATGACATCACCATCGCCATGACGACCATTATGACATCATCGTTGCCATGATGACCATTATGACATAATCGTCGCCATGACAACCATTATGACATCACCATTGCCATGAAGACCATTATTACACCACCGTTGCCATGACGACCATTATGACATCATCGTCGCCATGACGACCATTCTGTCATCATCGTCGCCATGACGACCATTCTGTCATCATCGTCGCCATGACAACCATTATGACATCATCGTCGCCATGGCGACCATTATGACATCACCGTCGCCATGACGACCATTATGACATCATCGTAGCCATTACGATCATTATGACATCATCATTGCCATGACGACCATTATGACATCATCGTCGCCATGACGACCATTATTACATCATCATCGCCATGACAACCAATATGATATCATCGTCGCCATGATGACCATTATGTCATCATCGTCGCCATGACAACCATTATTACATCATTGTCGCCATAACGACCATTATTAAATCACAGTCGCCATGACAACCATTATGACATCTTCGTTGCCATGATGATCATCATGACATCATGACATCACCGTTGCCATGACGACCATTATGACATCACCGTTGCCATGACGACCATTATGACATCATCGTCGTCATGACAACCATTATGACATCACCAACGCCATGACGACCATTATAACATCATCGTCGCCATGGCGACCATTATGACATCACCGTCGCCATGATGACCATTATGACATAATCGTCGCCATGGTGACCATTATGACATCTTCTTCGCCATGATGACCATTATGACATCATGACATCACTGTTGCCATGACGACCATTATGACATCATCGTCGCCAAGACGACCATTATGACATCATAATAACCATGACGGCCCATATGACAACATCGTCGCCATGACGACCATTATGAAATAATCGTCACAATGGCGACCATTATGACATCACCATCGCCATGACGACCATTATGCCATCATCGTCGCCATGACGACCATTATGACATCACCATCGCCATGACGACAATTATTACACCACCGTTGCCATGACGACCATTATGACATCATCGTCGCCATGACTACCATTATGACATCATCGTCGCCATGACGACCATTATGACATCATCATCGCCATGATGACCGTTATGACATCATCGTCGCCATGGCGACCATTATGACATCATCATCGCCATGACAACCAATATGATATCATCGTCGCCATGTTGACCATTATGACATCATCATCGCCATGACAACCAATATGACTTCATCGTCGCCATGACAACCATTATGACATCATCGTCACCATGGCGACAATTATGACATCATTGTCACAATGACGACCATTATGACATCACCATCGCCATGAAGACCATTATTACACCACCGTCGCCATGATGACCATTATGACATCATCGTCGCCATGACGACCATTATGACATCATCGTCGCCATGGCGACCATTAAGACATCATTGTCACAATGACGACCATTATGACATCATCGTCGCCATGACGACCATTCTGTCATCATCGTCGCCATGACGACCATTCTGTCATCATCGTCGCCATGACAACCATTATGACATCATCGTCGCCATGGCGACCATTATGACATCACCGTCGCCATGACGACCATTATGACATCATCGTAGCCATTACGATCATTATGACATCATCATTGCCATGACGACCATTATGACATCATCGTCGCCATGACGACCATTATTACATCATCATCGCCATGACAACCAATATGATATCATCGTCGCCATGATGACCATTATGTCATCATCGTCGCCATGACAACCATTATTACATCATTGTCGCCATAACGACCATTATTAAATCACAGTCGCCATGACAACCATTATGACATCTTCGTTGCCATGATGATCATCATGACATCATGACATCACCGTTGCCATGACGACCATTATGACATCACCGTTGCCATGACGACCATTATGACATCATCGTCGTCATGACAACCATTATGACATCACCAACGCCATGACGACCATTATAACATCATCGTCGCCATGGCGACCATTATGACATCACCGTCGCCATGATGACCATTATGACATAATCGTCGCCATGGTGACCATTATGACATCTTCTTCGCCATGATGACCATTATGACATCATGACATCACTGTTGCCATGACGACCATTATGACATCATCGTCGCCAAGACGACCATTATGACATCATAATAACCATGACGGCCCATATGACAACATCGTCGCCATGACGACCATTATGAAATAATCGTCACAATGGCGACCATTATGACATCACCATCGCCATGACGACCATTATGCCATCATCGTCGCCATGACGACCATTATGACATCACCATCGCCATGACGACAATTATTACACCACCGTTGCCATGACGACCATTATGACATCATCGTCGCCATGACTACCATTATGACATCATCGTCGCCATGACGACCATTATGACATCATCATCGCCATGATGACCGTTATGACATCATCGTCGCCATGGCGACCATTATGACATCATCATCGCCATGACAACCAATATGATATCATCGTCGCCATGTTGACCATTATGACATCATCATCGCCATGACAACCAATATGACTTCATCGTCGCCATGACAACCATTATGACATCATCGTCACCATGGCGACAATTATGACATCATTGTCACAATGACGACCATTATGACATCACCATCGCCATGAAGACCATTATTACACCACCGTCGCCATGATGACCATTATGACATCATCATCGCCATGACGACCATTATGACATCATCGTCGCCATGGCGACCATTAAGACATCATTGTCACAATGACGACCATTATGACATCATCGTCGCCATGACGACCATTATGACATCATCGTCGCCATGGCGACCATTAAGACATCATTGTCACAATGACGACCATTATGACATCATCGTCGCCATGACGACCATTCTGTCATCATCGTCGCCATGACGACCATTCTGTCATCATCGTCGCCATGACAACCATTATGACATCATCGTCGCCATGGCGACCATTATGACATCACCGTCGCCATGACGACCATTATGACATCATCGTAGCCATTACGATCATTATGACATCATCATTGCCATGACGACCATTATGACATCATCGTCGCCATGACGACCATTATTACATCATCATCGCCATGACAACCAATATGATATCATCGTCGCCATGATGACCATTATGTCATCATCGTCGCCATGACAACCATTATTACATCATTGTCGCCATAACGACCATTATTAAATCACAGTCGCCATGACAACCATTATGACATCTTCGTTGCCATGATGATCATCATGACATCATGACATCACCGTTGCCATGACGACCATTATGACATCACCGTTGCCATGACGACCATTATGACATCATCGTCGTCATGACAACCATTATGACATCACCAACGCCATGACGACCATTATAACATCATCGTCGCCATGGCGACCATTATGACATCACCGTCGCCATGATGACCATTATGACATAATCGTCGCCATGGTGACCATTATGACATCTTCTTCGCCATGATGACCATTATGACATCATGACATCACTGTTGCCATGACGACCATTATGACATCATCGTCGCCAAGACGACCATTATGACATCATAATAACCATGACGGCCCATATGACAACATCGTCGCCATGATGACCATTATGAAATAATCGTCACAATGGCGACCATTATGACATCACCATCGCCATGACGACCATTATGCCATCATAGTCGCCATGACGACCATTATGACATCACCATCGCCATGACGACAATTATTACACCACCGTTGCCATGACGACCATTATGACATCATCGTCCCCATGACTACCATTATGACATCATCGTCGCCATGACGACCATTATGACATCATCATCGCCATGATGACCGTTATGACATCATCGTCGCCATGGCGACCATTATGACATCATCATCGCCATGACAACCAATATGATATCATCGTCGCCATGTTGACCATTATGACATCATCATCGCCATGACAACCAATATGACTTCATCGTCGCCATGACAACCATTATGACATCATCGTCACCATGGCGACAATTATGACATCATTGTCACAATGACGACCATTATGACATCACCATTGCCATGAAGACCATTATTACACCACCGTCGCCATGATGACCATTATGACATCATCGTCGCCATGACGACCATTATGACATCATCATCGCCATGATGAACGTTATGACATCATCGTCGCCATGGCGACCATTATGACATCATCATCGCCATGACAACCAATATGATATCATCGTCGCCATGTTGACCATTATGACATCATCATCGCCATGACAACCAATATGACTTCAACGTCGCCATGGCGACCATTATGACATCATCGTCACAATGACGACCATTATGACATCATCGTCGCCATGACGACCATTATTACATCATCATCGCCATGACAACCAATATGATATCACCATGGCCATGAAGACCATTATTACACCACCGTCGCCATGAAGACCATTATGACATCATAGTCGCCATGACGACCATTATGACATTGTCGCCATGACAACCATTATGACATCACCATCGCCATGACGACCATTATGACATCATCGTCACCATTTCGACCATTATGACATCACCGTCGCCATGATGACCATTATGACATCATCGTCGCCATGACGACCATTATGACATCACCGTAGCCATGACGACCATTATGACATCACCGTCGCCATGACTACTGACAAACGATATGACAACATCGTCGCCATGACGACCATTATGACATCATCGTCGCCATGATGACCGTTATAACATCATCATACCAATACGACCATTATTAAATCACAGTCGCCATTACAACCATTATGACATATTCGTCGCCATGACGACCAATATGACATCATAATCACCATGACGGCCAAAATGACACCATCGTCGCCATGACGACCATTATGACATCATCGTCACCATGGCGACCAATATGACATCATCATCGCAATGACGGCACTTATGACATCACCATCGCCATGACGACCATTATGACATAATCGTCGCCATGACAACCATTATGACATCACCATCGCCATGACGACCATTATGACACCACGGTTGCCATGACGACCATTATGACATCATCATCGCCATGATGACCATTATGACATCATCATCGCCATGATGACCATTATGACACCACCGTTGCAATGACGACCCTTATGACATCATCGTCGACATGACGAACATTATGACATCATCATCGCCATGATGACCCTTATGACATTATTGTCGCCATGTCGAACCTTATGACATCATCGTCGCCATGGCGACCATTAAGACATCATTGTCACAATGACGACCATTATGACATCACCATCGCCATGACGACCATTATGACATCATCGTTGCCATGATGACCATTATGACATAATCATCGCCATGACAACCATTATGACATCATCGTCGCCATGGCGACCATTATGACATCATCTTCGCCATGACTACCATTATGACATCACCGTCGCCATGACGACCATTATGACATCATCATCGCCATGACTACTGACAAACAATATGACATCATTGTCGCCATGACGACCATTATGACATCATCGTCGCCATGGCGACCATTATGACATCACCGTCGCCATGATGATTATTATGACATCATTGTCGCCATGACGACAATTATGACATCATAATCACCATGACGGCCCATATGACACCATTGTCGCCATGACAACCATTATGACATCATCGTCGCCATGGCGATCATTATGACATCATCGTCGCCATGACAACCATTATGACATCACCATCGCCATGACGACCATTATGACACCACCGTTGCCATGTCGACCATTATGACATCATCATCACCATGACGACCATTATGACATCATCATCGCCATGATGACCTTTATGACACCACCGTTGCAATGACGACCCTTATGACATCATCGTCGACATGACGACCATTATGACATCATCATCGCCATGATGACCGTTATGACATTATTGTCGCCATGACGACCCTTATGACATCATCGTCACCATGGCGACCATTAAGACATCATTGTCACAATGACGACCATTATGACATCACCATCGCCATGACGACCATTATGACATCATCGTTGCCATGACGACCATTATGATATCATCTTCGCCATGACTACCATTATGACATCATCGTCGCCATGGCGACCATTATGACATCACCGTCGCCATGACGACCATTATGACATCATCGTAGCCATTACGACCATTATGACATCATCGTAGCCATTACGACCATTATGACATCATCGTTGCCATGACGACCATTATTACATAACCGTCGCCATGACAACCATTATGACTTCACCATCGCCATGACGACCATTATGACACCACCGTTGCCATGACGACCATTATTAAATCACAGTCGCCATGACAACCATTATGACATCTTCGCTGCCATGATGATCATCATGACATCATGACATCACCATTGCCATGACGACCATTATGACATCACCGTTGCCATGACGACCATTATGACATCATCGTTGCCATGACAATCATTATGACATAACCAACGCCATGACGACCATTATGACATCATCGTCGCCATGGCGACCATTGTGACATCACCGTCGCCATGATGACCATTATGACATAATCGTCGCCATGGTGAACATTATGACATCTTCTTCGCCGTGATGACCATTATGACATCATAATCACCATGACGGCCCATATGACAACATCGTCGTCATGACGACCATTATGAAATAATCGTCACAATGGCGACCATTATGACATCACCATCGCCATGACGACCATTATGCCATCATCGTCGCCATGATGACCATTATGACATCACCATCGCCATGACGACAATTATTACACCACCATCGCCATGACGACCATTATGACATCATCGTCGCCATGACGACCATTATGACATCATCATCGCCATGATGAACGTTATGACATCATCGTCGCCATGGCGACCATTATGACATCATCATCGCCATGACAACCAATATGATATCATCGTCGCCATGTTGACCATTATGACATCATCATCGCCATGACAACCAATATGACTTCATCGTCGCCATGGTGACCATTATGACATCATAATCACCATGACGGCCAATATAACATCATCGTCGCCATGACAACCATTATGACATCATCGTCACCATGGCAACCATTATGACGTCATCGTCACAATGACGACCATTATGACATCACCATCGCCATGAAGACCATTATTACACCACCGTCGCCATGAAGACCATTATGACATTGTCGCCATGACAACCATTATGACATCACCATCGCCATGACGACCATTATGACATCATCGTCACCATTTCGACCATTATGACATCACCGTCGCCATGATGACCATTATGACATCATCATCGCCATGACAACCATTATGACATCACCGTCGCCATGACGACCATTATGACATCATCGTCGCCATGACTACTGACAAACAATATGACAACATCGTCGCCATGACGACAATTATGACATCATCGTCGCCATGATGACCGTTATAACATCATCATACCAATACGACCATTATTAAATCACAGTCGCCATGACAACCATTATGACATATTCGTCGCCATGACGACCAATATGACATCATAATCACCATGACGGCCAAAATGACACCATCGTCGCCATGACGACCATTATGACATCATCGTCACCATGGCGACCAATATGACATCATCATCGCAATGACGACACTTATGACATCACCATCGCCATGACGACCATTATGACATAATCGTCGCCATGACAACCATTATGACATCACCATCGCCATGACGACCATTATGACACCACCGTTGCCATGACGACCATTATGACATCATCATCGCCATGATGACCATTATGACATCATCATCGCCATGATGACCATTATGACACCACCGTTGCAATGACGACCCTTATGACATCATCGTCGACATGACGAACATTATGACATCATCATCGCCATGATGACCGTTATGACATTATTGTCGCCATGTCGAACCTTATGACATCATCGTCGCCATGGCGACCATTAAGACATCATTGTCACAATGACGACCATTATGACATCACCATCGCCATGACGACCATTATGACATCATCGTTGCCATGATGACCATTATGACATAATCGTCGCCATGACAACCATTATGACATCACCATTGCCATGACGACCATTATTACACCACCGTTGCCATGACGACCATTATGACATCATCGTCGCCATGACGACCATTATGACATCATCGTCGCCATGGCGACCATTAAGACATCATTGTCACAATGACGACCATTATGACATCATCGTCGCCATGACGACCATTCTGTCATCATCGTCGCCATGACAACAATTATGACATCATCGTCGCCATGGCGACCATTATGACATCACCGTCGCCATGACGACCATTATGACATCATCGTAGCCATTACGATCATTATGACATCATCATTGCCAAGACGACCATTATGACATAATCATCGCCATGACAACCATTATGACTTCACCATCGCCATGACGACCATTATGATACCACCGTTGCCATGACGACCATTATGACATCATCGTCGCCATGACGACCATTATTACATCATCATCGCCATGACAACCAATATGATATCATCGTCGCCATGATGACCATTATGTCATCATCGTCGCCATGACAACCATTATTACATCATTGTCGCCATAATGACCATTATTAAATCACAGTCGCCATGACAACCATTATGACATCTTCGTTGCCATGATGATCATCATGACATCATGACATCACCGTTGCCATGACGACCATTATGACATCACCGTTGCCATGACGACCATTATGACATCATCGTCGCCATGACAACCATTATGACATCACCAACGCCATGACGACCATTATAACATCATCGTCGCCATGGCGACCATTATGACATCACCGTCGCCATGATGACCATTATGACATAATCGTCGCCATGGTGACCATTATGACATCTTCTTCGCCATGATGACCATTATGACATCATGACATCACTGTTGCCATGACGACCATTATGACATCATCGTCGCCATGACGACCATTATGACATGATAATAACCATGATAGCCCATATGACAACATCGTCGCCATGACGACCATTATGAAATAATCATCACAATGGCGACCATTATGACATCACCATCGCCATGACGACCATTATGCCATCATCGTCGCCATGACGACCATTATGACATCACCATCGCCATGACGACAATTATTACACCACCGTTGCCATGACGACCATTATGACATTATCGTCGCCATGACTACCATTATGACATCATCGTCGCCATGACGACCATTATGACATCATCATCGCCATGATGACCGTTATGACATCATCGTCGCCATGGCGACCATTATGACATCATCATCGCCATGACAACCAATATGATATCATCGTCGCCATGTTGACCATTATGACATCATCATCGCCATGACAACCAATATGACTTCATCGTCGCCATGACAACCATTATGACATCATTGTCGCCATAACGACCATTATGACATCATCATAGCCATTACGACCATTATTAAATCACAGTCGCCATGACAACCATTATGACATCTTCGTTGCCATGATGATCATCATGACATCATGACATCACCGTTGCCATGACGACCATTATGACATCACCGTTGCCATGACGACCATTATGACATCATCGTTGCCATGACAATCATTATGACATAACCAACGCCATGACGACCATTATGACATCATCGTCGCCATGGCGACCATTGTGACATCACCATCGCCATGATGACCATTATGACATAATCGTCGCCATGGTGAACATTATGACATCTTCTTCGCCGTGATGACCATTATGACATCATAATCACCATGACGGCCCATATGACAACATCGTCGTCATGACGACCATTATGAAATAATCGTCACAATGGCGACCATTATGACATCACCATCGCCATGACGACCATTATGCCATCATCGTCGCCATGACGACCATTATGACATCACCATCGCCATGACGACAATTATTAGACCACCATCGCCATGACGACCATTATGACATCATCGTCGCCATGACGACCATTATGACATCATCATCGCCATGATGAACGTTATGACATCATCGTCGCCATGGCGACCATTATGACATCATCATCGCCATGACAACCAATATGATATCATCGTCGCCATGTTGACCATTATGACATCATCATCGCCATGACAACCAATATGACTTCATCGTCGCCATGGTGACCATTATGACATCATAATCACCATGACGGCCAATATAACATCATCGTCGCCATGACAACCATTATGACATCATCGTCACCATGGCAACCATTATGACGTCATCGTCACAATGACGACCATTATGACATCACCATCGCCATGAAGACCATTATTACACCACCGTCGCCATGAAGACCATTAGGACATTGTCGCCATGACAACCATTATGACATCACCATCGCCATGACGACCATTATGACATCATCGTCACCATTTCGACCATTATGACATCACCGTCGCCATGATGACCATTATGACATCATCATCGCCATGACAACCATTATGACATCACCGTCGCCATGACGACCATTATGACATCATCGTCGCCATGACTACTGACAAACAATATGACAACATCGTCGCCATGACGACCATTATGACATCATCGTCGCCATGATGACCGTTATAACATCATCATACCAATACGACCATTATTAAATCACAGTCGCCATGACAACCATTATGACATATTCGTCGCCATGACGACCAATATGACATCATAATCACCATGACGGCCAAAATGACACCATCGTCGCCATGACGACCATTATGACATCATCGTCACCATGGCGACCAATATGACATCATCATCGCAATGACGACACTTATGACATCACCATCGCCATGACGACCATTATGACATAATCGTCGCCATGACAACCATTATGACATCACCATCGCCATGACGACCATTATGACACCACCGTTGCCATGACGACCATTATGACATCATCATCGCCATGATGACCATTATGACATCATCATCGCCATGATGACCATTATGACACCACCGTTGCCATGACGACCATTATGACATCATCGTCGACATGACGAACATTATGACATCATCATCGCCATGATGACCGTTATGACATTATTGTCGCCATGTCGAACCTTATGACATCATCGTCGCCATGGCGACCATTAAGACATCATTGTCACAATGACGACCATTATGACATCACCATCGCCATGACGACCATTATGACATCATCGTTGCCATGATGACCATTATGACATAATCGTCGCCATGACAACCATTATGACATCACCATTGCCATGACGACCATTATTACACCACCGTTGTCATGACGACCATTATGACATCATCGTCGCCATGACGACCATTATGACATCATCGTCGCCATGGCGACCATTAAGACATCATTGTCACAATGACGACCTTTATGACATCATCGTCGCCATGACGACCATTCTGTCATCATCGTCGCCATGACGACCATTCTGTCATCATCGTCGAAATGACAACCATTATGACATCATCGTCGCCATGGCGACCATTATGACATCACCGTCGCCATGACGACCATTATGACATCATCGTAGCCATTACGATCATTATGACATCATCATTGCCATGACGACCATTATGACATAATCATCGCCATGACAACCATTATGACTTCACCATCGCCATGACGACCATTATGACACCACCGTTGCCATGACGACCATTATGACATCATCGTCGCCATGACGACCATTATTACATCATCATCGCCATGACAACCAATATGATATCATCGTCGCCATGATGACCATTATGTCATCATCGTCACCATGACAACCATTATTACATCATTGTCGCCATAACGACCATTATGAAATCACAGTCGCCATGACAACCATTATGACATCTTCGTTGCCATGATGATCATCA
The DNA here is from genome assembly GCF_046119375.1 of Phyllobates terribilis. Classification (NCBI taxonomy): domain Eukaryota; kingdom Metazoa; phylum Chordata; class Amphibia; order Anura; family Dendrobatidae; genus Phyllobates; species Phyllobates terribilis. The sequence continues at coordinate 862,707 of NW_027363256.1, forward strand.
TGACATCATGACATCACTGTTGCCATGACGACCATTATGACATCACCGTTGCCATGACGACCATTATGACATCATCGTCGCCATGACAACCATTATGACATCACCAACGCCATGACGACCATTATAACATCATCGTCGCCATGGTGACCATTATGACATCACCGTCGCCATAATGACCATTATGACATAATCGTCGCCATGGTGACCATTATGACATCTTCTTCGCCATGATGACCATTATGACATCATGACATCACTGTTGCCATGACGAACATTATGACATCATCGTCGCCATGACGACCATTATGACATCATAATAGCCATGACGGCCCATATGACAACATCGTCGCCATGACGACCATTATGAAATAATCGTCACAATGGCGACCATTATGACATCACCATCGCCATGACGACCATTATGCCATTATCGTCGCCATGACGACCATTATGACATCACCATCGCCATGACGACAATTATTACACCACCGTTGCCATGACGACAATTATTACACCACCGTTGCCATGACGACCATTTTGACATCATCGTCGCCATGACTACCATTATGACATCATCGTCGCCATGATGACCATTATGACATCATCATCGCCATGATGACCGTTATGACATCATCGTCGCCATGGCGACCATTATGACATCATCATCGCCATGACAACCAATATGATATCATCGTCGCCATGTTGACCATTATGACATCATCATCGCCATGACAACCAATATGACTTCATCGTCGCCATGACAACCATTATGACATCATCGTCACCATGGCGACCATTATGACATCATCATCGCCATGATGACCGTTATGACATCATCGTCGCCATGGCGACCATTATGACATCATCATCGCCATGACAACCAATATGATATCATCGTCGCCATGTTGACCATTATGACATCATCATCGCCATGACAACCAATATGACTTCATCGTCGCCATGACAACCATTATGACATCATCGTCACCATGGCGACCATTATGACATCATCGTCGCCATGACGACCATTATGACATTGTCGCCATGACAACCATTCTGACATCACCATCGCCATGACGACCATTATGACATTGTCGCCATGACAACCATTATGACGTCACCATCGCCATGACGACCATTATGACATCATCGTCACCATGGCGACCATTATGACATCACCGTCGCCATGATGACCATTATGATATCATCGTCGCCATGGCGACCATTATGACATCATCGTCGCCATGACAACCATTATGACATCACCGTCGCCATGACGACCATTATGACATCATCGTCGCCATGACTACTGACAAACAATATGACAACATCGTCGCCATGACGACCATTATGACATCATCAACGCCATGATGACCGTTATGACATCATCATAGCCAATACGACCATTATTAAATCACAGTCACCATGACAACCATTATGACATATTCGTCGCCATGACGACCAATATGACATCATAATCACCATGACGGCCAAAATGACACCATCGTCGCCATGACGACCATTATGACATCATCGTCACCATGGCGACCAATATGACATCATCATCGCAATGACGACACTTATGACATCACCATCGCCATGACGACCATTATGACATAATCGTCGCCATGACAACCATTATGACATCACCATCGCCATGACGACCATTATGACACCACCGTTGCCATGACGACCATTATGACATCATCATCGCCATGATGACCATTATGACATCATCATCGCCATGATGACCATTATGACACCACCGTTGCAATGACGACCCTTATGACATCATCGTCGACATGACGACCATTATGACATCACCATCGCCATGATGACAATTATTACACCACCATCGCCATGACGACCATTATGACATCATCGTCGCCATGACGACCATTATGACATCATCATCGCCATGATGAACGTTATGACATCATCCTCACCATGGCGACCATTATGACATCATCATCGCCATGACAACCAATATGATATCATCGTCGCCATGTTGACCATTATGACATCATCATCGCCATGACAACCAATATGACTTCATCGTCGCCATGGCGACCATTAAGACATCATAATCACCATGACGGCCAATTTAACATCATCGTCGCCATGACAACCATTATGACATCATCGTCACCATGGCGACCATTATGACATCATCGTCACAATGACGACCATTATGACATCACCATCGCCATGAAGACCATTATTACACCACCGTCGCCATGACGACCATTATGACATCATCGTCGCCATGACGACCATTATGACATCATCGTCGCCATGACGACCATTATGACATTGTCGCCATGACAACCATTATGACATCACCATCGCCATGACGACCATTATGACATCATCGTCACCATGGCGACCATTATGACATCACCGTCGCCATGATGACCATGATGATATCATCGTCGCCATGGCGACCATTATGACATCATCGTCGCCATGACAACCATTATGACATCACCGTCGCCATGACAACCATTATGACATCATCGTCGCCATGACTACTGACAAACAATATGACAACATCGTCGCCATGACGACCATTATGACATCATCAACGCCATGATGACCGTTATGACATCATCATAGCCAATACGACCATTATTAAATCACAGTCACCATGACAACCATTATGACATATTCGTCGCCATGACGACCAATATGACATCATAATCACCATGACGGCCAAAATGACACCATCATCGCCATGACGACCATTATGACATCATCGTCACCATGGCGACCAATATGACATCATCATCGCAATGACGACACTTATGACATCACCATCGCCATGACGACCATTATGACATAATCGTCGCCATGACAACCATTATGACATCACCATCGCCATGACGACCATTATGACACCACCGTTGCCATGACGACCATTATGACATCATCATCGCCATGATGACCATTATGACATCATCATCGCCATGATGACCATTATGACACCACCGTTGCAATGACGACCCTTATGACATCATCGTCGACATGACGACCATTATGACATCACCATCGCCATGACGACAATTATTACACCACCATCGCCATGACGACCATTATGACATCATCGTCGCCATGACGACCATTATGACATCATCATCGCCATGATGAACGTTATGACATCATCGTCACCATGGCGACCATTATGACATCATCATCGCCATGACAACCAATATGATATCATCGTCGCCATGTTGACCATTATGACATCATCATCGCCATGACAACCAATATGACTTCATCGTCGCCATGGTGACCATTATGACATCATAATCACCATGACGGCTAATATAACATCATCGTCGCCATGACAACCATTATGACATCATCGTCACCATGGCAACCATTATGACGTCATCGTCACAATGACGACCATTATGACATCACCATCGCCATGAAGACCATTATTACACCACCTTCGCCATGAAGACCATTATGACATCATAGTCGCCATGACGACCATTATGACATTGTCGCCATGACAACCATTATGACATCACCATCGCCATGACGACCATTATGACATCATCGTCACCATTTCGACCATTATGACATCACCGTCGCCATGATGACCATTATGACATCATCGTCGCCATGACAACCATTATGACATCACCGTCGCCATGACGACCATTATGACATCATCGTCGCCATGACTACTGACAAACAATATGACAACATCGTCGCCATGACGACCATTATGACATCATCGTCGCCATGATGACCGTTATAACATCATCATACCAATACGACCATTATTAAATCACAGTCGCCATGACAACCATTATGACATATTCGTCGCCATGACGACCAATATGACATCATAATCACCATGACGGCCAAAATGACACCATCGTCGCCATGACGACCATTATGACATCATCGTCACCATGGCGACCAATATGACATCATCATCGCAATGACGACACTTATGACATCAACATCGCCATGACGACCATTATGACATAATCGTCGCCATGACAACCATTATGACATCACCATCGCCATGACGACCATTATGACACCACCGTTGCAATGACGACCCTTATGACATCATCGTCGACATGACGAACATTATGACATCATCATCGCCATGATGACCGTTATGACATTATTGTCGCCATGTCGTACCTTATGACATCATCGTCGCCATGGCGACCATTAAGACATCATTGTCACAATGACGACCATTATGACATCACCATCGCCATGACGACCATTATGACATCATCGTTGCCATGATGACCATTATGACATAATCGTCGCCATGACAACCATTATGGCATCACCATTGCCATGAAGACCATTATTACACCACCGTTGCCATGACGACCATTATGACATCATCGTCGCCATGACGACCATTATGACATCATCGTCGCCATGGCGACCATTAAGACATCATTGTCACAATGACGACCATTATGACATCATCGTCGCCATGACGACCATTCTGTCATCATCGTCGCCATGACGACCATTCTGTCATCATCGTCGCCATGACAACCATTATGACATCATCGTCGCCATGGCGACCACTATGACATCACCGTCGCCATGACGACCATTATGACATCATCGTAGCCATTACGATCATTATGACATCATCATTGCCATGACGACCATTATGACATCATCGTCGCCATGACGACCATTATTACATCATCATCGCCATGACAACCAATATGATATCATCGTCGCCATGATGACCATTATGTCATCATCGTCGCCATGACAACCATTATTACATCATTGTCGCCATAACGACCATTATTAAATCACAGTCGCCATGACAACCATTATGACATCTTCGTTGCCATGATGATCATCATGACATCATGACATCACCGTTGCCATGACGACCATTATGACATCACCGTTGCCATGACGACCATTATGACATCATCGTCGTCATGACAACCATTATGACATCACCAACGCCATGACGACCATTATAACATCATCGTCGCCATGGCGACCATTATGACATCACCGTCGCCATGATGACCATTATGACATAATCGTCGCCATGGTGACCATTATGACATCTTCTTCGCCATGATGACCATTATGACATCATGACATCACTGTTGCCATGACGACCATTATGACATCATCGTCGCCATGACGACCATTATGACATCATAATAACCATGACGGCCCATATGACAACATCGTCGCCATGACGACCATTATGAAATAATCGTCACAATGGCGACCATTATGACATCACCATCGCCATGACGACCATTATGCCATCATCGTCGCCATGACGACCATTATGACATCACCATCGCCATGACGACAATTATTACACCACCGTTGCCATGACGACCATTATGACATCATCGTCGCCATGACTACCATTATGACATCATCGTCGCCATGACGACCATTATGACATCATCATCGCCATGATGACCGTTATGACATCATCGTCGCCATGGCGACCATTATGACATCATCATCGCCATGACAACCAATATGATATCATCGTCGCCATGTTGACCATTATGACATCATCATCGCCATGACAACCAATATGACTTCATCGTCGCCATGACAACCATTATGACATCATCGTCACCATGGCGACAATTATGACATCATTGTCACAATGACGACCATTATGACATCACCATCGCCATGAAGACCATTATTACACCACCGTCGCCATGATGACCATTATGACATCATCGTCGCCATGACGACCATTATGACATCATCATCGCCATGATGAACGTTATGACATCATCGTCGCCATGGCGACCATTATGACATCATCATCGCCATGACAACCAATATGATATCATCGTCGCCATGTTGACCATTATGACATCATCATCGCCATGACAACCAATATGACTTCATCGTCGCCATGGCGACCATTATGACATCATAATCACCATGACGGCCAATTTAACATCATCGTCGCCATGACAACCATTATGACATCATCGTCACCATGGCGACCATTATGACATCATCGTCACAATGACGACCATTATGACATCATCGTCGCCATGACGACCATTATTACATCATCATCGCCATGACAACCAATATGATATCACCATCGCCATGAAGACCATTATTACACCACCGTCGCCATGAAGACCATTATGACATCATAGTCGCCATGACGACCATTATGACATTGTCGCCATGACAACCATTATGACATCACCATCGCCATGACGACCATTATGACATCATCGTCACCATTTCGACCATTATGACATCACCGTCGCCATGATGACCATTATGACATCATCGTCGCCATGACGACCATTATGACATCACCGTAGCCATGACGACCATTATGACATCACCGTCGCCATGACTACTGACAAACGATATGACAACATCGTCGCCATGACGACCATTATGACATCATCGTCGCCATGATGACCGTTATAACATCATCATACCAATACGACCATTATTAAATCACAGTCGCCATTACAACCATTATGACATATTCGTCGCCATGACGACCAATATGACATCATCATCGCAATGACGACACTTATGACATCACCATCGCCATGACGACCATTATGACATAATCGTCGCCATGACAACCATTATGACATCACCATCGCCATGACGACCATTATGACACCACGGTTGCCATGACGACCATTATGACATCATCATCGCCATGATGACCATTATGACATCATAATCGCCATGATGACCATTATGACACCACCGTTGCAATGACGACCCTTATGACATCATCGTCGACATGACGAACATTATGACATCATCATCGCCATGATGACCCTTATGACATTATTGTCGCCATGTCGAACCTTATGACATCATCGTCGCCATGGCGACCATTAAGACATCATTGTCACAATGACGACCATTATGACATCACCATCGCCATGACGACCATTATGACATCATCGTTGCCATGATGACCATTATGACATAATCATCGCCATGACAACCATTATGACATCACCATTGCCATGACGACCATTATTACACCACCGTTGCCATGACGACCATTATGACATCATCGTCGCCATGACGACCATTATGACATCATCGTCGCCATGGCGACCATTAAGACATCATTGTCACAATGACGACCATTATGACATCATCGTCGCCATGACGACCATTCTGTCATCATCGTCGCCATGACGACCATTCTGTCATCATCGTCGCCATGACGACCATTATGACATCATCGTCGCCATGGCGACCATTATGACATCACCGTCGCCATGACGACCATTATGACATCATCGTAGCCATTACGATCATTATGACATCATCATTGCCATGACGACCATTATGACATAATCATCGCCATGACAACCATTATGACTTCACCATCGCCATGACGACCATTATGACACCACCGTTGCCATGACGACCATTATTACATCATCATCGCCATGACAACCAATATGATATCATCGTCGCCATGATGACCATTATGTCATCATCGTCGCCATGACAACCATTATTACATCATTGTCGCCATAACGACCATTAATAAATCACAGTCGCCATGACAACCATTATGACATCTTCGTTTCCATGATGATCATCATGACATCATGACATCACCGTTGCCATGACGACCATTATGACATCACCGTTGCCATGACGACCATTATGACATCATCGTCGCCATGACAACCATTATGACATCACCAACGCCATGACGACCATTATAACATCATCGTCGCCATGGCGACCATTATGACATCACCGTCGCCATGATGACCATTATGACATAATCGTCGCCATGGTGACCATTATGACATCTTCTTCACCATGATGACCATTATGACATCATGACATCACAGTCGCCATGACAACCATTATGACATATTCGTCGCCATGACGACCAATATGACATCATAATCACCATGACGGCCAAAATGACACCATCGTCGCCATGACGACCATTATGACATCATCGTCACCATGGCGACCAATATGACATCATCATCGCAATGACGACACTTATGACATCACCATCGCCATGACGACCATTATGAAATCATGACATCACTCTTGCCATAACGACCATTATGTCATCATCGTATCCATTACGACCATTATTAAATCACAGTTGCCATGACAACCATTATGACATCTTCGTTGCCATGATGACCATTATGACATCATGACATAACCGTTGCCATGACGACCATTATGACATCACCGTTGCCATGACGACCATTATGACAACATCGTCGCCATGTCAACCATTATGAAATCACCAACGCCATGGCGACCATTATGACATCACCTTCGCCATGATGACCATTATGACATAATCGTCGCCATGGTGACCATTATGACATCATCATCGCCATGGCGACCATTATGACATCATAGTCGCCATGACAACCATTATGACATCACCGTCGCCATGACGACCATTATGAAATAATCGTCACAATGGCGACCATTATGACATCACCATCGCCATGACGACCATTATGCCATCATCGTTGCCATGACGACCATTATGACATAATCGTTTCCATGACAACCATTATCACATCACCATCGCCATGACGACAATTATTTCACCACCTTTGCCATGACGACCATTGTGACATCATCGTCGCCATGACGACCATTATGACATCATCATCGCCATGATGACCGTTATGACATCATCATCGCCATGGCGACCATTATGACATCATAATCACCATGGCGGCCAATATAACATCATCGTCGCCATGACAACCATTATGACATCATCGTCACCATGGCGACCATTATGACATCATCGTCACAATGATGACCATTATGACATCACCATCGCCATGAAGACCATTATTACACCACCGTCGCCATGACGACCATTATGACATCATCGTCGCCATGACGGCCATTATGACATTGTCGCCATAACAACCATTATGACATCACCATCGCCATGACGACCATTATGACATCATCGTCACCATGGCGACCATTATGACATCACCGTTGCCATGAAGACCATTATGACATCATCGTCGCCATGACAACCATTATGACATCACCGTCGCCATGACGACCATTATGACATCATCGTCGCCATGACTACTGACAAACAATATGACAACATCGTCGCCATGAAGACCATTATGACATCATCGTCGCCATGATGACCGTTATGACATCATCATAGCCAATACGACCATTATTAAATCACAGTCGCCATGACAACCATTATAACATCTTCGTCGCCATGACGACCAATATGACATCATAAACACCATGACGGCCAAAATGACACCATCGTCGCCATGACGACCATTATGACATCATCGTCACCATGGCGACCATTATGACATCATCATCGCAATGACGACACTTATGACATCACCATCGCCATGACGACCATTATGACATCATCGTCGCCATGACGACCATTATGACATCATCGTCACAATGACGAACATTATGACATCACCATCGCCATGACGACCATTATGACATCATCGTTGCCATGACGACCATTATGACATAATCGTCGCCATGACAACCATATGACATCACCATCGCCATGACAACCATTATTACACCACCGTTGCCATGAAGACCATTATGACATCATCGTCGCCATGACGACCATTATGACATCTCCTTCGCCATGACAACCAATATGATATCATCGTCACCATGATGACCATTATGACATCATCGTCGCCATGACAACCATTATGACATCATCGTCGCCATGGCGACCATTATGACATCACCGTCACCATGACGACCATTATGACATCATCGTAGCCATTATGACCATTATTAAATCACAGTCGCCATGAGAACCATTATGACATCTTCGTCGCCATGACGACCATTATGTCATCATGACATCATCGTTGCCATGACGACCATTATGACATCACCGTTGCCATGACGACCATTATGACATCATCTTCGCCATAGCGACCATTATGACATAATCGTCGCCATGACAACCATTATGACATCACCGTCGCCATGACGACCATTATGACATCATCGTCGCCATGACTACTGACAAACAATATGACATCATTGTCGCCATGATGACCATTATGACACCATCGTCGCCATGATGACCGTTATGACTTCATCGCAGCCATTTCGACCATTATTAAATCACAGTCGCCATGACAACCATTATGACATCATCGTCGCCATGACGACCATTATGAAATGATCGTAGCCATTACGACTATAATTAAATCACAGTCGCCATGACAAACATTATGACATCTTCGTCGCCATGATGACCATTATGACATCATGACATCACCGTTGCCATGACGACCATTATGACATCACCGTTGCCATGACGACCATTGTGACATAATCGTCGCCATGACAACCATTATGACATCACCAACGCCATGACTACCATTATGACATCATCGTCGCCATGGCGACCAATATGACATCACCGTCGCCATGATGACCATTATGACATCATCGTTGCCATGACGACCATTATGACATAATCGTCGCCATGATAACCATTATGACATCACCATTGCCATGACGACCATTATTACACCATCGTTGCCATGACGACCATTATGACATCATCGTCGCCATGACGACCATTATGACATCATCGTCGCCATGATGACCATTATGACATCATTATCGCTATGATGACCGTTATGACATTATTGTCGACATGACGACCCTTATGACATCATCGTCGCCATGACGACCATTATGACATCATCGTCAGAATGACGACCATTATGACATCACCATCGCAATGACGACCATTATGACATCATTGTTGCCATGACGACCATTATGACATATTCGTCGCCATGAAAACCATTATGACATCACCATTGCCATGACGACCATTATTACACCACCGTTGCCATGACGACCATTATGACATCATCGTCGCCATGACGACCATAATTACATCATCACCATGATGACCGTTATGACATTATCGTCGCCATGATGACCCTTATGACATCATCATCGCTATGACGACCCTTATGACATCATCATCGCCATGACAACCAATATGATATCATCGTCGCCATGATGACCATTATGTCATCATCGTCGCCATGACAACCATTATGACATCATTGTCGCCATGGTGAACATTATGACATCACCGTCGCCATGACGATCATTATGACATCATCGTAGCCATTACGACCATTATTAAATCACAGTCGACATGACAAACATTATGACATCTTCGTCGCCATGATGACCTTTATGACATCATGACATCACAGTTGCCATGACGACCATTATGACATCACCGTTGCCATGACGACCCTTATGACATCATCGTCGCCATGACGACCATTATGACATCATCGTCACAATGACGACCATTATGACATCACCATCGCAATGACGACCATTATGACAACATCGTTGCCATGACGACCATTATGACATAATCGTCGCCATGAAAACCATTATGACATCACCATTGCCATGACGACCATTATTACACCACCGTTGCCATGACGACCATTATGACATCATCGTCGCCATGACGACCATTATTACATCATCATCACCATGATGACCGTTAAGACATTATCGTGGCCATGACGACCCTTATGACATCATCATCGCCATGACAACCAATATGATATCGTAGCCATGATGACCATTATGTCATCATCGTCGCCATGACAAACATTATGACATCATTGTCGCCATGGCGAACATTATGACATCACCGTCGCCATGACGATCATTATGACATCATCGTAGCCATTACGACCATTATTAAATCACAGTCGACATGACAAACATTATGACATCTTTGTCGTCATGATGACCATTATCACATCATGACATCACAGTTGCCATGACGACCATTGTGACATCACCGTTGCCATGATGACCATTGTGACATCATCGTCGCCATGATATCCATTATGACATCACCAACGCCATGACTACCATTATGACATCATCGTCGCCATGCTGACCATTATGACATCACCGTCGCCATGATGACCATTATGACATCATCGTCGCCATGGCGACCATTATGACATCATCTTCGCCATGACTACCATTATGACATCACCGTCGCCATGACGACCATTATGACATCATCATCGCCATGACTACTGACAAACAATATGACATCATTGTCGCCATGACGACCATTATGACATCACCGTTGCCATGACGACTATAGTGACATCACCATCGCCATGACAACCATTATGACATCACCAACGCCATGACTACCATTATGACATCATCGTCGCCATGACGACAATTATGACATCATAATCACCATGACGGCCCATATGACACCATCGTCGCCATGACAACCATTATGACATCATCGTCACCATGGCGACCATTATGACATCAACGTTGCCATGACGACTATTATGACATCATCGTTGCCATGACGACCATTATGACATCATCATCGCCATGACGACCATTATGACATCATCATCGCCATGATGACCATTATGACACCACCGTTGCAATGACGACCCTTATGACATCATTGTTCACATGACAACAATTATGACATCATCATCGCCATGATGACCGTTATGACATTATTGTCGCCATGACGACCCTTATGACATCATCGTCGCCATGGCGACCATTAAGACATCATTGTCACAATGACGACCATTAAGACATCATTGTCACAATGACGACCATTATGACATCACCATCGCCATGACGACCATTATGAGATCATCGTTGCCATGACGACCATTATGACATAATCGTCGCCATGACAACCATTATGACATCACCATTGCCATGACGACCATTATTACACCACCGTTGCCATGACGACCATTATGACATCATCATCGCCATGACGACCATTTTTACATCATCATCACCATGATGGCCGTTATGACATTATCGTTGCCATGGCGACCATTATGAAATCATCATCGCCATGACAACCAATATGATATCATCGTCGCCATGATGACCATCCTGTCATCATCGTCGCCTTGACAACCATTATGACATCATAGTCTCCATGGCGACCATTATGACATCACCGTCGCCATGACGACCATTATGACATCATCGTAACCATTACGACCATTATGACATCATCGTTGCCATGACGACCATTATGACATAATCGTCGCCATGACAACCATTATGACTTCACCATCGTCATGACGACCATTATGACACCACCGTTGCCATGACGACCATTATGACATCATCGTCGCCATGACGACCATTATTACATCATCATCGCCATGTAACCGTTATGACATTATCGTCGCCATGACGACCCTTATGACATCATCATCGCCATGATAACCAATATGATATCATCGTCGCCATGATGACCATTATGTCATCATCGTCGCCATGATGACCGTTATGACATTATCGTCGCCATGACGACCCTTATGACATCATCGTCGCCATGGCGACCATTATGAAATCATCATCGCCATGACAACCAATATGATATCATCGTCGCCATGATGACCATTCTGTCATTATCGTCGCCATGACAACCATTATGACATCTTAGTCGCCATGGCGACCATTATGACATCACCGTCGAAATGACGACCATTATGACATCACCGTCGCCATGACGACCATTATGACATCATCGTAACCATTACGACCATTATGATATCATCGTCGCCATGATGACCATTCTGTCATTATCGTCGCCATGACAACCATTATGACATCTTAGTCGCCATGGCGACCATTATGACATCACCGTCGAAATGACGACCATTATGACTTCACCATCGCCATGACGACCATTATGACACCACCGTTGCCATGACGACCATTATGACATCATCGTCGCCATGGCGACCATTATTACATCATCATCGCCATGATGACCGTTATGACATTATCGTTGCCATGACGACCCTTATGACATCATCATCGCCATGACAACCAATATGATATCATCGTCGCCATGATGACCATTATGTCATCATCGTCGCCATGACAACCATTATGACATCATTGTTGCCATGATGACCATTATGACATCATGACATCACCGTTGCCATGACGACCATTATGACATCACCGTTGACATGACGACCATTATGACATCATCGTCGCCATGTCAACCATTATGAAATCACCAACGCCATGACGACCATTATGACATCATCGTCGCCATGGCAACCATTATGACATCACCGTCGCCATGATGACCATTATGACATAATCGTCGCCATGACGACCATTATGACATCTTTTTCGCCATGATGACCATTATGACATCATGACATCACTGTTGCCATGACGACCATTATGACTTCATCGTCGCCATGACGACCATTATGACATCATAATCACCATGACGGCCCATATGACAACATCATCGCCATGACGACCATTATGAAATAATTGTCACAATGGCGACCATTATGACATCACCATCACCATGACGACCATTATGCCATCATCGTTGCCATGACGACCATTATGACATAATCGTTTCCATGACAACCATTATGACATCACCATCGCCATGACGACAATTATTTCACCACCTTTGCCATGACGACCATTGTGACATCATCGTCGCCATGACGACCATTATGACATCATCGTCGCCATGACGACCATTATGACATCATCATCGCCATGATGACCGTTATGACATCATCATCGCCATGGCGACCATTATGACATCACCATCGCCATGAAGACCATTATTACACCACCGTCGCCATGACGACCATTATGACATCATCGTCGCCATGACGGCCATTATGACATTGTCGCCATGACAACCATTATGACATCACCATCCCCATGACGACCATTATGACATCATCGTCACCATGGCGACCATTATGACATCACTGTCGCCATCATGACCATTATGATATCATTGTCGCCATGGCGACCATTATGACATCATCGTCGCCATGACAACCATTATGACATCATCGTCGCCATGACAACCATTATGACATCACCGTCGCCATGACGACCATTATGACATCATCGTCGCCATGACTACTGACAAACAATATGACAACATCGTCGCCATGAAGACCATTATGACATCATCGTCGCCATGATGACCGTTATGACATCATCATAGCCAATACGACCATTAATAAATCACAGTCGCCATGACAACCATTATGACATCTTCGTCGCCATGACGACCAATATGACATCATAATCACCATGACGGCCAAAATGACACCATCGTCGCCATGACGACCATTATGACATCATCGTCGCCATGACGACCATTATGACATCATCGTCACAATGACGAACATTATGACATCACGATCGCCATGACGACCATTATGACATCATCGTTGCCATGACGACCATTATGACATAATCGTCGCCATGACAACCATATGACATCACCATCGCCATGACGACCATTATTACACCACCATTGCCATGAAGACCATTATGACATCATCGTCGCCATGACGACCATTATGACATCATCTTCGCCATGACATCCAATATGATATCATCGTCGCCATGATGACCATTATGACATCATCGCCGCCATGACAACCATTATGACATCATCGTCGCCATGACGACCATTATGACATCACCGTCACCATGACGACCATTATGACATCATTGTAGCCATTACAACCATTATTAAATCACTGTCGCCATGAGAACCATTATGACATCTTCGTCGCCATGACGACCATTATGTCATCATGACATCATCGTTGCCATGACGACCATTATGACATCACCGTTGCCATGACTACCATTATGACATCATCTTCGCCATAGCGACCATTATGACATAATCGTCGCCATGACAACCATTATGACATCACCGTCGCCATGACGACCATTATGACATCATCGTCGCCATGACTAGTGACAAACAATATGACATCATCGTCGCCATGATGACCGTTATGACATCATCGCAGCCATTGCGACCATTATTAAATCACAGTCGCCATGACAACCATTATGACATCATCATCGCCATGACGACCCTTATGACATCATCATCGCCATGACAACCAATATGATATCATCGTCGCCATGATGACCATTATGTCATCATCGTCGCCATGATGACCATTATGTCATCATCGTCGCCATGACGACCATTATGACATCATCGTCGCAATGACGACCATTATGACATCATCGTCGCCATGACGACCATTATGACATCATCACCATGATGACCGTTATGACATCATCGTCGCCATGACGACCCTTATGACATCATCATCGCCATGACAACCAATTATGACATCTTCGTCGCCATGATGACCATTATGACATCATGACATCACAGTTGCCATGACGACCATTATGACATCACCGTTGCCATGACGACCATTGTGACATCATCGTCGCCATGACATCCATTATGACATCACCAACGCCCTGACTACCATCATGACATCATCGTCGCCATGACGACCATTATGACTTCATCGTCGCCATGACGACAATTATGACATCATCATCGCCATGATGACCGTTATGACATTATTGTCGCCATGACGACCCTTATGACATCATCGTCGCCATGATGACCATTATGACATCGTCGTCACAATGACGACCATTATGACATCACCATCGCAATGACGACCATTATGACATCATCGTTGCCATGACGACCATTATGACATAATCGTTGCCATGAAAACCATTATGACATCACCATTGCCATGACGACCATTATTACACCACCGTTGCCATGACGACCATTATGACATCATCATCGCCATGACGACCATTATTACATCATCATCACCATGATGACCGTTATGACATTATCATGGCCATGACGACCCTTATGACATCATCATCGCCATGACAACCAATATGATATCATCGTCGCCATGATGACCATTATGTCATCATCGTCGCCATGACAAACATTATGACATCATTGTAGCCATGGCGAACATTATGACATCACCGTCGCTATGACGATCATTATGACATCATCGTAGCCATTACGACCATTATTAAATCACAGTCGACATGACAAACATTATGACATCTTCGTCGCCATGATGACCATTATGACATCATGACATCACAGTTTCCATGACAACCATTATTACATCACCGTTGCCATGACGACCATTGTGACATCATCGTCGCCATGACATCCATTATGACATCACCAACGCCATGACTACCATTATGACATCATCGTCGCCATGCTGACCATTATGACATCACCGTCGCCATGATGACCATTATGACATCATCGTCGCCATGGCGACCATTATGACATCATCTTCGCCATGACTACCATTATGACATCACCGTCGCCATGACGACCATTATGACATCATCATCGCCATGACTACTGACAAACAATATGACATCATTGTCGCCATGACGACCATTATGACATCACCGTTGCCATGACGACCATTATGACATCATCGTCGCCATGACAACCATTATGACATCACCAACGCCATGACTACCATTATGACATCATCGTCGCCATGGCGACCATTATGACATCACCATCGCCATGATGACCATTATGACATCATCGTCGCCATGACGACAATTATGACATCATAATCACCATGACGGCCCATATGACACCATCGTCGCCATGACAGCCATTATGACATCATCATCACCATGGCGACCATTATGACATCATCATCGCCATGATGACCATTATGACACCACCGTTGCAATGACGACCCTTATGACATCATCGTCGACATGACGACCATTATGACATCATCATCGCCATGATGACCATTATGACACCACCGTTGCAATGACGACCCTTATGACATCATCGTCGACATGACGACCATTATGACATCATCATCGCCATGATGACCGTTATGACATTATTGTCGCCATGATGACCATTATGACATCTTCGTCGCCAGGATGACCGTTATGACATCACAGTCGCCATGATGACCATTATGATATCATCATCGCCATGGCGACCATTATGACATCACCGTCGCCATGACGACCATTATGACATCATCGTCGCCATGACTACTGACAAACAATATGACAACATCGTCGCCATGACGACCATCATGACATCATCGTCGCCATGATGACTGTTATGACATCATCATAGCCATTACGACCATTATTAAATCACAGTCGCCATGACAACCATTATGACATCTTCGTCGCCATGACGACCATAATGACATCATAAACACCATGACGGCCAAAATGACACCATCGTCGCCATGACGACCATTATGACATCAGCGTCAACATGGCGACCATTATGACATCATCATCGCAATGACGACCATTATGACATCACCATCGCCATGACGACCATTATGATATCATCGTCGCCATGGAGACCATTATGACATCATCGTCACAATGACGACCATTATGACATCACCATCGCCATGATGACCATTATGACATCATCGTTGCCATGACGACCATTATGACAGCACCGTTGCCATGATGACCATTATGACATCATCGTAGCCATTACGACCATTATTAAATCACAGTCGCCATGAGAACCATTAAGACATCTTTGTCGCCATGACGACCATTATGACATCACCGCTGCCATGACGACCATTATGACATCATCTTCGCCATGACGACCATTTTGACATCATCGTCGCCATGACTACTGACAAACAATATGACATCATTGTCGCCATGACGACCATTATGACATCATCGTCGCCATGATGACCGTTATGACATCATCGTAGCCATTATGACCATTATTAAATTACAGTCGCCATGACAACCATTATGACATCATCGTCGCCATGACGACCCTTATGACATCATCATCGCCATGACAACCAATATGATATCATCGTCACCATGATGACCATTATGTCATCATCGTCGCCATGATGACCATTATGACATCATCGTCACAATGACGACCATTATGAAATCACCATCGCAATTACGACCATTATGACATCATCGTTGCTATGACGACCATTATGACATAATCGTTGCCATGAAAACCATTATGACATCACAATTGCCATGACGACCATTATTACACCACCGTTGCCATGACGACCTTTATGACATCATCGTCGCCATGACGACCATTATTACATCATCACCATGATGACCGTTATGACATAATCGTCGCCATGACGACCCTTATGACATCATCATCGCCATGACAACCAATTATGACATCTTCGTCGCCATGATGACCATTATGACATCATGACATCACAGTTGCCATGACGACCATTATGACATCACCGTTGCCATGACGACCATTGTGACATCATCGTCGCCATGGCGACCATTATGATATCACCATCGCCATGACGACCATTATGACATCACCGTCGCCATGATGACCATTATGACATCATGACATCACCATTGCCATGACGACCATTATGACATCACCGTTGCCATGACGACCATTGTAACATCATCGTCGCCATGACACCCATTATGACATCACCAACGCCATGACTACCATTATGACATCATCGTCGCCATGGCGACCATTATGACATCACCGTCGCCATGATGACCATTATGACATCATCGTCGCCATGGCGACCATTATGACATCATCGTCGCCATGACAACCATTATGCCATCATCGTCACCGTGATGACCATTATGACATCATCGTCGCCATGGCGACCATTATGACATCATCGTCGCCATGACAACCATTATGACATCATCGTCGCCATGATGACCATTATGACATCATAATCACCATGACAGCCCATATGACACCATCATCGCCATGACGACCATTATGACATCACCATCACCATGATGACCATTATGACATCATCGTTGTCATGACGACCATTATGACATAATCGTCGCTATGACAACCATTATGACATCACCATCGCCATGATGACCATTATGATACCACCGTTGCCATGACGACCATTATGACATCAACGTCGCCATGACGACCATTATGACATCATCGTCGCCATGACGACCATTATGACATCATCGTCGCCATGACGACCATTATGACATCATCATCGCCATGATGACCGTTATGACATTATTGTTGCCATGACGACCCTTATGACATCATAGTCGCCATGACGACCATTATGACATCATCGTCACAATGACGACCATTATGACATCTCCATCGCAATGACGACCATTATCACATCATCGTTGCCATGACGACCATTATGACATAATCGTCGCCATGAAAACCATTATGACATCACCATTGCCATGACGACCATTATTACACCACCGTTGCCATGACGACCATTATGACACCACCGTTGCCATGACGACCATTATGACATTATCGTCGCCATGACGACCCTTATGACATCATCGTCGCCATGGCGACCATTTTGAAATCATCATCGCCATGACAACCAATATGATATCATCATCGCCATGATGACCATTCTGTCATCATCGTCGCCATGACAACCATTATGACATCATCGTCGCCATGGCGACCATTATGACCTCACCGTCGCCATGACGACCATTATGACATCATTGTAGCCATTACGACCATTATGACATCATCGTTGCCATGATGACCATTATGACATAAACGTCGCCATGACAACTATTATGACTTCACCATCGCCATGACGACCATTTTGACACCACCGTTGCCATGACGACCATTATGACATCATCGTCGCCATGACGACCATTATTACATCATCATCGCCATGATGACCGCTATGACATTATCGTCGCCATGACGACCCTTATGACATCATCATCGCCATGACAACCAATATGATATCATCGTCGCCATGATGACCATTATGTCATCATCGTCGCCATGACGACCATTATGACATCATCGTCACAATGACGACCATTATGACATCACCATCGCAATGACGACCATTATGACATCATCGTTGCCATGACGACCATTATGACATAATCGTTGATATGAAAACCATTATGACATCACCATTGCCATGACGACCATTATTACACCACCGTTGCCATGACGCGACCATTATGACATCATCGTCGCCATGACGACCATTATTACATCATCACCATGATGACCGTTATGACATTATCGTCGCCATGACGACCATTATGACATCTTCGTCGCCATGACGACCATAATGACATCATAAACACCATGACGGCCAAAATGACACCATCGTCGCCATGACGACCATTATGACATCAGCGTCAACATGGCGACCATTATGACATCATCATCGCAATGACGACCATTATGACATCACCATCGCCATGACGACCATTATGATATCATCGTCGCCATGGAGACCATTATGACATCATCGTCACAATGACGACCATTATGACATCACCATCGCCATGATGACCATTATGACATCATCGTTGCCATGACGACCATTATGACAGCACCGTTGCCATGACGACCATTATGACATCATCGTAGCCATTACGACCATTATTAAATCACAGTCGCCATGAGAACCATTAAGACATCTTTGTCGCCATGACGACCATTATGACATCACCGCTGCCATGACGACCATTATGACATCATCTTCGCCATGGCGACCAATATGACATAATCGTCGCCATGACAACCATTATGACATCACCGTCGCCATGACGACCATTTTGACATCATCGTCGCCATGACTACTGACAAACAATATGACATCATTGTCGCCATGACGACCATTATGACATCATCGTCGCCATGATGACCGTTATGACATCATCGTAGCCATTATGACCATTATTAAATTACAGTCGCCATGACAACCATTATGACATCATCGTCGCCATAACGACCCTTATGACATCATCATCGCCATGACAACCAATATGATATCATCGTCACCATGATGACCATTATGTCATCATCGTCGCCATGATGACCATTATGACATCATCGTCACAATGACGACCATTATGAAATCACCATCGCAATTACGACCATTATGACATCATCTTTGCCATGACGACCATTATGACATAATCGTTGCCATGAAAACCATTATGACATCACAATTGCCATGACGACCATTATTACACCACCGTTGCCATGACGACCTTTATGACATCATCGTCGCCATGACGACCATTATTACATCATCACCATGATGACCGTTATGACATCATCGTCGCCATGACGACCCTTATGACATCATCATCGCCATGACAACCAATTATGACATCTTCGTCGCCATGATGACCATTATGACATCATGACATCACAGTTGCCATGACGACCATTATGACATCACCGTTGCCATGACGACCATTGTGACATCATCGTCGCCATGGCGACCATTATGATATCACCATCGCCATGACGACCATTATGACATCACCGTCGCCATGATGACCATTATGACATCATGACATCACCATTGCCATGACGACCATTATGACATCACCGTTGCCATGACGACCATTGTAACATCATCGTCGCCATGACACCCATTATGACATCACCAACGCCATCACTACCATTATGACATCATCGTCGCCATGGCGACCATTATGACATCACCGTCGCCATGATGACCATTATGACATCATCGTCGCCATGGCGACCATTATGACATCATCGTCGCCATGACAACCATTATGCCATCATCGTCACCGTGATGACCATTATGACATCATCGTCGCCATGGCGACCATTATGACATCATCGTCGCCATGACAACCATTATGACATCATCGTCGCCATGATGACCATTATGACATCATAATCACCATGACAGCCCATATGACACCATCATCGCCATGACGACCATTATGACATCACCATCACCATGATGACCATTATGACATCATCGTTGTCATGACGACCATTATGACATAATCGTCGCTATGACAACCATTATGACATCACCATCGCCATGATGACCATTATGATACCACCGTTGCCATGACGACCATTATGACATCAACGTCGCCATGACGACCATTATGACATCATCGTCGCCATGACGACCATTATGACATCATCGTCGCCATGACGACCATTATGACATCATCATCGCCATGATGACCGTTATGACATTATTGTTGCCATGACGACCCTTATGACATCATAGTCGCCATGACGACCATTATGACATCATCGTCACAATGACGACCATTATGACATCTCCATCGCAATGACGACCATTATCACATCATCGTTGCCATGACGACCATTATGACATAATCGTCGCCATGAAAACCATTATGACATCACCATTGCCATGACGACCATTATTACACCACCGTTGCCATGACGACCATTATGACACCACCGTTGCCATGACGACCATTATGACATTATCGTCGCCATGACGACCCTTATGACATCATCGTCGCCATGGCGACCATTTTGAAATCATCATCGCCATGACAACCAATATGATATCATCATCGCCATGATGACCATTCTGTCATCATCGTCGCCATGACAACCATTATGACATCATCGTCGCCATGGCGACCATTATGACCTCACCGTCGCCATGACGACCATTATGACATCATTGTAGCCATTACGACCATTATGACATCATCGTTGCCATGATGACCATTATGACATAAACGTCGCCATGACAACTATTATGACTTCACCATCGCCATGACGGCCATTTTGACACCACCGTTGCCATGACGACCATTATGACATCATCGTCGCCATGACGACCATTATTACATCATCATCGCCATGATGACCGCTATGACATTATCGTCACAATGACGACCATTATGACATCACCATCGCAATGACGACCATTATGACATCATCGTTGATATGAAAACCATTATGACATCACCATTGCCATGACGACCATTATTACACCACCGTTGCCATGACGCGACCATTATGACATCATCGTCGCCATGACGACCATTATTACATCATCACCATGATGACCGTTATGACATTATCGTCGCCATGACGACCATTATGACATCATCATCGCCATGACAACCAATATGATATCATCGTCGCCATGATGACCATTATGTCATCATCGTCGCCATGACATCCATTATGAAATCATTGTCGCCATGGCGAACATTATGACATCACCGTCGCCATGACGATCATTATGACATCATCGTAGCCATTACGACCATTATTAAATCACAGTCGACATGACAAACATTATGACATCTTCGTCGCCATGATGACCATTATGACATCATGACATCACAGTTGCCATGACGACCACTATGACATCACCGTTGCCATGACGACCATTGTGACATCATCGTCGCCATGACATCCATTATGACATCACCAACGCCATGACTACCATTATGACATCATCGTCGCCATGACGACCATTATGACATCATCGTCGCCATGACGACAATTATGACATCATCATCGCCATGATGACCGTTATGACATTATTGTCGCCATGACGACCCATATGACATCATCGTCGCCATGACGACCATTATGACATCGTCATCACAATGACGACCATTATGACATCACCATGGCAATGACGACCATTATGACATCATCGTTGCCATGACGACCATTATGACATAATCGTTGCCATGAAAACCATTATGACATCATCATCGCCATGACGACCATTATTACATCATCATCACCATGATGACCGTTATGACATTATCGTGGCCATGACGACCCTTATGACATCATCATCGCCATGACAACCAATATGATATCATCGTCGCCATGATGACCATTATGTCATCATCGTCGCCATGACAAACATTATGACATCATTGTCGCCATGGCGACCATTATGACATCATCTTCGCCATGACTACCATTATGACATCACCGTCGCCATGACGACCATTATGACATCATCATCGCCATGACTACTGACAAACAATATGACATCATTGTCGCCATGACGACCATTATGACATCACCGTTGCCATGACGACTATAGTGACATCATCGTCGCCATGACAACCATTATGACATCACCAACGCCATGACTAACATTATGACATCATCGTCGCCATGGCGATCATTATGACATCACCGTCGCCATGATGACCATTATGACATCATCGTCGCCATGACGACAATTATGACATCATATTCACCTTGACGGCCCATATGACACCATCGTCGCCATGACAACCATTATGACATCATCGTCACCATGGCGACCATTATGACATCATCATCGCCATGATGACCATTATGACACCACCGTTGCAATGACGACCCTTATGACATCATCGTCGACATGACGACCATTATGACATCATCATCGCCATGATGACCATTATGACACCACCGTTGCAATGACGACCCTTATGACATCATCGTCGACATGACGACCATTATGACATCATCATCGCCATGATGACCGTTATGACATTATTGTCGCCATGATGACCATTATGACATCATCGTCACCATGATGACCGTTATGACATCATCGCAGCCATTACGACCATTATTAAATCACAGTCGCCATGACAACCATTATGACATCATCGTCGCCACGACGACCATTATGACATCATAATCACCATGACGGCCCATAGGACAATATCGTCGCCATGACGACCATTATGCCATCATCGTCACCATGGCGACCATTATGACATCATCGTCGCAATGACGACCATTATGACATCACCATCGCCATGATGACCATTATGACATCATCGTCGCCATGGCGACCATTATGACATCACAGTCGCCATGATGACCATTATAATATCATCGTCGCCATGGCGACCATTATGACATCAACTTCGCCATGACGACCATTATGACATAATCGTCGCCATGACTACTGACAAACAATATGACAACATCGTCGCCATGACGACCATCATGACATCATCGTCGCCATGATGACAGTTATGACATCATCATAGCCATTACGACCATTATTAAATCAAAGTCGCCATGACAACCATTATGACATCTTCGTCGCCATGACGACCATTATGACATCATAAACACCATGACGGCCAAAATGACACCATCATCGCCATGACGACCATTATGACATCATCGTCACCATGGCGACCATTATGACATCATCATCGCAATGACGACCATTATGACATCACCATCGCCATGACGACCATTATGATATCATCGTCGCCATGGAGACCATTATGACATCATCGTCACAATGACGACCAATATGACATCACCATCGCCATGACGACCATTATGACATCATCGTTGCCATGACAACCATTATGACATCGCCATGACGACTATTATTACATCACCGTTGCCATGACGACCATTATGACATCATCGTCGCCATGACAACCGTATGACATCACCGTCACCATGACGACCATTATGACATCATCGTAGCCATTAGGATCATTATTAAATCACAGTCACCATGAGAACCATTATGACATCTTTGTCGCCATGACGACCATTATGTCATCATGACATCACCGTCGCCATGACGACCATTATGACATCACCGTTGCCATGACGACCATTATGACATCATCTTCGCCATGGCGACCATTATGACATAATCGTCGCCATGACAACCATTATGACCTCACCGTCGCCATGACGACCATTTTGACATCATCGTCGCCATGACTACTGACAAACAATATGACATCATTGTCGCCATGACGACCATTATGACATCATCGTCGCCATGATGACCGTTATGACATCATCGTAGCCATTACGACCATTATTAAATCACAGTCGCCATGACAACCATTATGACATCATCGTCGCCATGACGACCATTATGACATCATAATCACCATGACGGCCCATATGACACCATCGTCTCCATGACGACCATTATGACATAATTGTCACCATGACGACCCTTATGACATCATCGTCGCTATGACGACCATTATGACATCATCATCGCCATGATGACTGTTATCACATTATTGTCGCCATGACGACCCTGATGACATCATCGTCGCCATGGCGACCATTATGACATCACCATCGCCATGACGACTATTATGACATCATCGTTGCCATGACGACCATTATGACATAATCGTCGCCATGACAACCATTATGACATCACCATTGACGACCATTATTACACCTCCTTTGCCATGACGACCATTATGACATCATCGTCGCAATGGCGACCATTATGACATCACCGTCGCCATGACGACCATTATGAAATGATCGTAGCCATTACGACTATTATTAAATCACAGTCGCCATGACAAACATTATGACATCTTCGTCGCCATGATGACCATTATGACATCATGACATCACCGTTGCCATGACGACCATTATGACATCACCGTTGCCATGACGACCATTGTGACATCATCGTCGCCATGACAACCATTATGACATCACCAACGCCATGACTACCATTATGACATCATCGTCGCCATGGCGACCAATATGACATCACCGTCGCCATGATGACCATTATGACATCATCATTGCCATGACGACCATTATGACATAATCGTCTCCAAGAAAACCATTATGACATCACAATCGCCATGACGACCATTATTACACCATCGTTGCCATGACGACCATTATGACATCATCGTCGCCATGACGACCATTATGACATCATCGTCGCCATGACGACCATTATGACATCATCATCGCCATGATGACCATTATGACATTATTGTCGCCATGATGACCCTTATGACATCATCGTCGCCATGACGACCATTATGACATCATCGTCACAATGACGACCATTATGACATCACCATCGCAATGACGACCATTATGACATCATCGTTGCCATGACGACCATTATGACATAATCGTCGCCATGAAAACCATTATGACATCACCATTGCCATGACGACCATTATTACACCACCGTTGCCATGACGACCATTATGACATCATCGTCGCCATGACGACCCTTATGACATCATCATCGCCATTACAACCAATATGATATCATCGTCGCCATGATGACCATTATGTCATCATCGTCGCCATGACAAACATTATGACATCATTGTCACCATGGCGAACATTATGACATCACCGTCGCCATGACGATCATTATGACATCATCGTAGCCATTACGACCATTATTAAATCACAGTCGACATGACAAACATTATGACATCTTTGTCGCCATGATGACCATTATGACATCATGACATCACAGTTGCCATGACGACCATTATGACATCATCGTCGCCATGACATCCATTATGACATCACCAACGCCATGACTACCATTATGACATCATCGTCGCCATGCGACCATTATGACATCACCGTCGCCATGATGACCATTATGACATCATCGTCGCCATGGCGACCATTATGACATCATCTTCGTCATGACTACCATTATGACATCACCGTCGCCATGACGACCATTATGACATCATCATCGCCATGACTACTGACAAACAATATGACATCATTGTCGCCATGACGACCATTATGACATCACCGTTTCCATGACAACTATAGTGACATCATCGTCGCCATGACAACCATTATGACATCAGCAACGCCATGACTACCATTATGACATCATCGTCGCAATGGCGACGATTATGACATCAACATCGCCATGATGACCATTATGACATCAACGTTGCCATGACGACTATTATGACATCATCGTTGCCATGACGACCATTATAACATCATCGCCATGACGACCATTATGACATCATCATCGCCATGATGACCATTATGACACCACCGTTGCAATGACGACCCTTATGACATCATCGTTCACATGACGACAATTATGACATCATCATCGCCATGATGACCGTTATGACATTATTGTCGCCATGACGACCCTTATGACATCATCGTCGCCATGGCGACCATTAAGACATCATTGTCACAATGACGACCATTATGACATCACCATCGCCATGACGACCATTATGAGATCATCGTTGCCATGACGACCATTATGACATAATCGTCGCCATGACAACCATTATGACATCACCATTGCCATGACGACCATTATTACACCACCGTTGCCATGACGACCAATATGACATCATCGTCGCCATGACGACCATTTTTACATCATCATCACCATGATGACCGTTATGACATTATCGTCGCCATGACGACCCTTATGACATCATCGTCGCCATGGCGACCATTATGAAATCATCATCGCCATGACAACCAATATGATATCATCGTCGCCATGATGACCATTCTGTCATCATCGTCGCCATGACAACCATTATGACATCATAGTCGCCATGGCGACCATTATTACATCACCGTCGCCATGACGACCATTATGACATCATCGTAACCATTACGACCATTATGACACCACCATTGCCATGACGACCATTATGACATCATCGTCGCCATGACGACCCTTATGACATTATCGTCGCCATGACGACCCTTATGACATCATCATCGCCATGACAACCAATATGATATCATCGTCGCCATGATGACCATTATGTCATCATCGTCGCCATGACAACCATTATGACATCATTGTCGCCATAACGACCATTATGACATCATCGTAGCCATTACGACCATTATTAAATCACAGTTGCCATGACAACCATTATGACATGATTGTCGCCATAACGACCATTATGACATCATGACATCACCGTTGCCATGACGACCATTATGATATCACCGTTGCCATGACGACCATTATGACATCATCGTCGCCATGTCAACCATTATGAAATCACCAACGCCATGACGACCATTATGACATCATCGTCGCCATGGCGACCATTATGACATCACTGTCGCCATGATGACCATTATGACATAATCGTCGCCATGGTGACCATTATGACATCTTTTTCACCATGATGACTATTATGACATAATGACATCACTGTTGCCATGACGACCATTATGACTTCATCGTCGCCATGACGACCATTATGACATCATAATCACCATGACGGCCCATATGACAACATCGTCGCCATGACGACCATTATGAAATAATCGTCACAATGGCGACCATTATGACATCACCATCGCCATGACGACCATTATGCCATCATCGTTGCCATGACGACCATTATGACATAATCGTTTCCATGACAACCATTATGACATCACCATCGCCATGACGACAATTATTTCACCACCTTTGCCATGACGACCATTGTGACATCATCGTCGCCATGACGACCATTGTGACATCATCGTCGCCATGACGACCATTATGACATCATCGTCGCCATGACGACCATTATGACATCATCGTCACCATGGCGACCATTATGACATCACCATCGCCATGAAGACCATTATGATATCATTGTCGCCATGGCGACCATTATGACATCATCGTCGCCATGACAACCATTATGATATCACCGTCGCCATGACGACCATTATGACATCATCGTCGCCATGACTACTGACAAACAATATGACAACATCGTCGCCATGAAGACCATTATGACATCATCGTCGCCATGATGACCGTTATGACATCATCATAGCCAATACGACCATTATTAAATCACAGTCGCCATGACAACCATTATAACATCTTCGTCGCCATGACGACCAATATGACATCATAATCACCATGACAGCCAAAATGACACCATCATCGCCATGACGACCATTATGACATCATCGTCACCATGGCGACCATTATGACATCATCATCGCAATGACGACACTTATGACATCACCATCGCCATGACGACCATTATGACATCATCGTCGCCATTACGACCATTACGACATCATCGTCACAATGACGAACATTATGACATCACCATTGCCATGACGACCATTATGACATCATCGTTGCCATGATGACCATTATGACATAATCAACGCCATGACAACCATATGACATCACCATCGCCATGACGACCATTATTACACCACCGTTGCCATGAAGACCATTATGACATCATCGTCGCCATGAAGACCATTATGACATCTCCTTCGCCATGACAACCAATATGATATCATCGTCGCCATGATGACCATTATGACATCATCGTCGCCATGACAACCATTATGACATCATCGTCGCCATGACGACCATTATGACATCACCGTCACCATGACGACCATTATGACATCATCGTAGCCATTACGACCATTATTAAATCACAGTCGCCATGAGAACCATTATGACATCTTCGTCGCCATGACGACCGTTATGTCATCATGACATCATCGTTGCCATGACGACCATTATGACATCACCGTTGCCATGACGACCATTATGACATCATCTTCGCCATAGCGACCATTATGACATAATCGTCGCCATGACAACCATTATGACATCATCGTCGCCATGACGACCATTATGACATCATCGTCGCCATGACTACTGACAAACAATATGACATCATTGTCGCCATGATGACCATTATGACATCATCGTCGCCATGATGACCGTTATGACATCATCGCAGCCATTGCGACCATTATTAAATCACAGTCGCCATGACAACCATTATGACATCATCGTCGCCATGACGACCATTATGACATCACCGTCACCATGACGACCATTATGAAATGATCGTAGCCATTATGACTATTATTAAATCACAGTCGCCATGACAAACATTATGACATCTTCGTCGCCATGATGACCATTATGACATCATGACATCACCGTTGCCATGACGACCATTATGACATCACCGTTGCCATGACGACCATTGTGACATCATCGTCGCCGTGACAACCATTATGACATCACCAACGCCATGACTACCATTATGACATCATCGTCGCCATGGCGACCAATATGACATCACCGTCGCCATGATGACCATTATGACATCATCGTTGCCATGACGACCATTATGACATAATCGTCGCCATGACAACCATTATGACATCACCATTGCCATGACGACCATTATTACACCATCGTTGCCATGACGACCATTATGACATCATCGTCGCCATGACGACCATTATGACATCATCGTCGCCATGACGACCATTATGACATCATCGTCGCCATGATGACCATTATTACACCACCGTTGCCATGACGACCATTATGACATCATCGTCGCCATGACGACCATTATTACATCATCACCATGACATTATTGTCGACATGACGACCCTTATGACATCATCGTCGCCATGACGACCATTATGACATCATCGTCAGAATGACGACCATTATGACATCACCATCGCAATGACGACCATTATGACATCATTGTTGCCATGACGACCATTATGACATAATCGTCGCCATGAAAACCATTATGACATCACCATTGCCATGATGACCATTATTACACCACCGTTGCCATGACGACCATTATGACATCATCGTCGCCATGACGACCATTATTACATCATCACCATGATGACCGTTATGACATTATCGTCGCCATGACGACCCTTATGACATCATCATCGCCATGACGACCCTTATGACATCATCATGGCCATGACAACCAATATGATATCATCGTCGCCATGATGACCATTATGTCATCATCGTCGCCATGACAACCACTATGACATCATTGTCGCCATGGTGAACATTATGACATCACCGTCGCCATGACGATCATTATGACATCATCGTAGCCATTACGACCATTATTACATCACAGTCGACATGACAAACATTATGACATCTTCGTCGCCATGATGACCATTATGACATCATGACATCACAGTTGCCATGACGACCATTATGACATCACCGTTGCCATGACGACCATTGTGACATCATCGTCGCCATGACATCCATTATGACATCATCATCGCCATGATGACCGTTATGACATTATTGTCGCCATGACTACCCTTATGACATCATCGTCGCCATGACGACCATTATGACATCATCGTCAAAATGACGACCATTATGACATCACCATCGCAATGACGACCATTATGACATCATCGTTGCCATGACGACCATTATGACATAATCGTCGCCATGAAAACCATTATGACATCACCATTGCCATGACGACCATTATTACACCAGCGTTGCCATGACGACCATTATGACATCATCGTCGCTATGACGACCATTATTACATCATCATCACCATGATGACCGTTAAGACATTATCGTGGCCATGACGACCCTTATGACATCATCATCGCTATGACAACCATTATGACATCATTGTCGCCATGGTGAACATTATGACATCACCGTCGCCATGACGATCATTATGACATCATCGTAGCCATTACGACCATTATTAAATCACAGTCGACATGACAAACATTATGACATCTTTGTCGCCATGATGACCATTATCACATCATGACATCACAGTTGCCATGACGACCATTGTGACATCACCGTTGCCATGATGACCATTGTGACATCATCGTCGCCATGATATCTATTATGACATCACCAACGCCATGACTACCATTATGACATCATCGTCGCCATGCTGACCATTATGACATCACCGTCGCCATGATGACCATTATGACATCATCGTCGCCATGGCGACCATTATGACATCATCTTCGCCATGACTACCATTATGACATCACCGTCGCCATGATGACCATTATGACATCATCATCGCCATGACTACTGACAAACAATATGACATCATTGTCGCCATGACGACCATTATGACATCACCGTTGCCATGACGACTATAGTGACATCACCATCGCCATGACAACCATTATGACATCACCAACGCCATGACTACCATTATGACATCATCGTCGCCATGGCGACCATTATGACATCACCATCGCCATGATGACCATTATGACATCATCGTCGCCATGACGACAATTATGACATCATAATCACCATGACGGCCCATATGACACCATCGTCGCCATGACAACCATTATGACATCATCGTCACCATGGCGACCATTATGACATCATCGTCGCAATGGCGACGATTATGACATCAACATCGCCATGATGACCATTATGACATCAACGTCGCCATGACGACTATTATGACATCATCGTTGCCATGACGACCATTATGACATCATCATCGCCATGACGACCATTATGACATCATCATCGCCATGATGACCATTATGACACCACCGTTGCAATGACGACCCTTATGACATCATCGTTCACATGACGACAATTATGACATCATCATCGCCATGATGACCGTTATGACATTATTGTCGCCATGACGACCCTTATGACATCATCGTCGCCATGGCGACCATTAAGACATCATTGTCACAATGACGACCATTAAGACATCATTGTCACAATGACGACCATTATGACATCACCATCGCCATGACGATTATTATGAGATCATCGTTGCCATGACGACCATTATGACATAATCGTCGCCATGACAACCATTATGACATCACCATTGCCATGACAACCATTATTACACCACCGTTGCCATGACGACCATTATGACATCATCGTCGCCATGACGACCATTTTTACATCATCATCACCATGATGGCCGTTATGACATTATCGTTGCCATGGCGACCATTATGAAATCATCATCGCCATGACAACCAATATGATATCATCGTCGCCATGATGACCATTCTGTCATCATCGTCGCCATGACAACCATTATGACATCATAGTCTCCATGGCGACCATTATGACATCACCGTCGCCATGACGACCATTATGACATCATCATAACCATTACGACCATTATGACATCATCGTTGCCATGACGACCATTATGACATAATCGTCGCCATGACAACCATTATGACTTCACCATCGTCATGACGACCATTATGACACCACCGTTGCCATGACGACCATTATGACATCATCGTCGCCATGACGACCATTATTACATCATCATCGCCATGTGACCGTTATGACATTATCGTCGCCATGACGACCCTTATGACATCATCATCGCCATGACAACCAATATGATATCATCGTCGCCATGATGACCATTATGTCATCATCGTCGCCATGATGACCGTTATGACATTATCGTCGCCATGACGACCCTTATGACATCATCGTCGCCATGGCGACCATTATGAAATCATCATCGCCATGACAACCAATATGATATCATCGTCGCCATGATGACCATTCTGTCATTATCGTCGCCATGACAACCATTATGACATCTTAGTCGCCATGGCGACCATTATGACATCACCGTCGAAATGACGACCATTATGACATCACCGTCGCCATGACGACCATTATGACATTATCGTAACCATTACGACCATTATGACATCATCGTTGCCATGACGACCATTATGACATAATCGTCGCCATGACAACCATTATGACTTCACCATCGCCATGACGACCATTATGACACCACCGTTGCCATGACGACCATTATGACATCATCGTCGCCATGGCGACCATTATTACATCATCATCGCCATGATGACCGTTATGACATTATCGTTGCCATGACGACCCTTATGACATCATCATCGCCATGACAACCAATATGATATCATCGTCGCCATGATGACCATTATGTCATCATCGTCGCCATGACAACCATTATGACATCATTGTCGCCATAACGACCATTATGACATCATCGTAGCCATTACGACCATTATTAAATCACAGTTGCCATGACAACCATTATGACATCTTCGTTGCCATGATGACCATTATGACATCATGACATCACCGTTGCCATGACGACCATTATGACATCACCGTTGCCATGACGACCATTATGACATCATCGTCGCCATGTCAACCATTATGAAATCACCAACGCCATGACGACCATTATGACATCATCGTCGCCATGGCAACCATTATGACATCACCGTCGCCATGATGACCATTATGACATAATCGTCGCCATGACGACCATTATGACATCTTTTTCGCCATGATGACCATTATGACATCATGACATCACTGTTGCCATGACGACCATTATGACTTCATCGTCGCCATGACGACCATTATGACATCATAATCACCATGACGGCCCATATGACAACATCGTCGCCATGACGACCATTATGAAATAATTGTCACAATGGCGACCATTATGACATCACCATCACCATGACGACCATTATGCCATCATCGTTGCCATGACGACCATTATGACATAATCGTTTCCATGACAACCATTATGACATCACCATCGCCATGACGACAATTATTTCACCACCTTTGCCATGACGACCATTGTGACATCATCGTCGCCATGACGACCATTATGACATCATCGTCGCCATGACGACCATTATGACATCATCATCGCCATGATGACCGTTATGACATCATCGTCGCCATGGCGACCATTATGACATCATCATCGCCATGACAACCAATATGATATCATCGTCGCCATGTTGACCATTATGACATCATCATCGCCATGACAACCAATATGACTTCATCATCGCCATGGCGACCATTATGACATCATAATCACCATGACGGCCAATATAACATCATCATCGCCATGACAACCATTATGACATCATCGTCACCATGGCGACCATTATGACATCATCGTCACAATGACGACCATTATGACATCACCATCGCCATGAAGACCATTATTACACCACCGTCGCCATGACGACCATTATGACATCATCGTCGCCATGACGGCCATTATGACATTGTCGCCATGACAACCATTATGACATCACCATCCCCATGACGACCATTATGACATCATCGTCACCATGGCGACCATTATGACATCATTGTCGCCATCATGACCATTATGATATCATTGTCGCCATGGCGACCATTATGACATCATCGTCGCCATGACAACCATTATGACATCATCGTCGCCATGACAACCATTATGGCATCACCGTCGCCATGACGACCATTATGACATCATCGTCGCCATGACTACTGACAAACAATATGACAACATCGTCGCCATGAAGACCATTATGACATCATCGTCGCCATGATGACCGTTATGACATCATCATAGCCAATACGACCATTATTAAATCACAGTCGCCGTGACAACCATTATGACATCTACGTCGCCATGACGACCAATATGACATCATAATCACCATGACGGCCAAAATGACACCATCGTCGCCATGACGACCATTATGACATCATCGTCGCCATGACGACCATTATGACATCATCGTCACAATGACGAACATTATGACATCACGATCGCCATGACGACCATTATGACATCATCGTTGCCATGACGACCATTATGACATAATCGTCGCCACGACAACCATATGACATCACCATCGCCATGACGACCATTATTACACCACCATTGCCATGAAGACCATTATGACATCATCGTCGCCATGACGACCATTATGACATCATCTTCGCCATGACAACCAATATGATATCATCGTTGCCATGATGACCATTATGACATCATCGCCGCCATGACAACCATTATGACATCATCGTCGCCATGACGACCATTATGACATCATCGTCACCATGACGACCATTATGACATCATTGTAGCCATTACGACCATTATTAAATCACTGTCGCCATGAGAACCATTATGACATCTTCGTCGCCATGACGACCATTATGTCATCATGACATCATCGTTGCCATGACGACCATTATGACATCACCGTTGCCATGACTACCATTATGACATCATCTTCGCCATAGCGACCATTATGACATAATCGTCGCCATGACAACCATTATGACATCACCGTCGCCATGACGACCATTATGACATCATCGTCGCCATGACTACTGACAAACAATATGACATCATCGTCGCCATGATGACCGTTATGACATCATCGCAGCCATTGCGACCATTATTAAATCACAGTCGCCATGACGACCATTATGACATCATCATCGCCATGACAACCAATATGATATCATCGTCGCCATGATGACCATTATGTCATCATCGTCGCCATGATGACCATTATGTCATCATCGTCGCCATGACGACCATTATGACATCATCGTCGCAATGACGACCATTATGACATCATCGTCGCCATGACGACCATTATGACATCATCACCATGATGACCGTTATGACATCATCGTCGCCATGATGACCCTTATGACATCATCATCGCCATGACAACCAATTATGACATCTTCGTCGCCATGATGACCATTATGACATCATGACATCACAGTTGCCATGACGACCATTATGACATCACCGTTGCCATGACGACCATTGTGACATCATCGTCGCCATGACATCCATTATGACATCACCAACGCCATGACTACCATTATGACATCATCGTCGCCATGACGACCATTATGACTTCATCGTCGCCATGACGACAATTATGACATCATCATCGCCATGATGACCGTTATGACATTATTGTCGCCATGACGACCCTTATGACATCATCGTCGCCATGACGACCATTATGACATCGCCGTCACAATGACGACCATTATGACATCACCATCGCAATGACAACCATTATGACATCATCGTTGCCATGACGACCATTATGACATAATCGTTGCCATGAAAACCATTATGACATCACCATTGCCATGACGACCATTATTACACCACCGTTGCCATGACGACCATTATGACATCATCATCGCCATGACGACCATTATTACATCATCATCACCATGATGTCCGTTATGACATTATCATGGCCATGACGACCCTTATGACATCATCATCGCCATGACAACCAATATGATATCATCGTCGCCATGATGACCATTATGTCATCATCGTCGCCATGACAAACATTATGACATCATTGTAGCCATGGCGAACATTATGACATCACCGTCGCTATGACGATCATTATGACATCATCGTAGCCATTACGACCATTATTAAATCACAGTCGACATGACAAACATTATGACATCTTCGTCGCCATGATGACCATTATGACATCATGACATCACAGTTTCCATGACAACCATTATTACATCACCGTTGCCATGACGACCATTGTGACATCATCGTCGCCATGACATCCATTATGACATCACCAACGCCATGACTACCATTATGACATCATCGTCGCCATGCTGACCATTATGACATCACCGTCGCCATGATGACCATTATGACATCATCGTCGCCATGGCGACCATTATGACATCATCTTCGCCATGACTACCATTATGACATCACCGTCGCCATGACGACCATTATGACATCATCATCGCCATGACTACTGACAAACAATATGACATCATTGTCGCCATGACGACCATTATGACATCACCGTTGCCATGACGACTATAGTGACATCATCGTCGCCATGACAACCATTATGACATCACCAACGCCATGACTACCATTATGACATCATCGTCGCCATGGCGACCATTATGACATCACCGTCGCCATGATGACCATTATGACATCATCGTCGCCATGACGACAATTATGACATCATAATCACCATGACGGCCCATATGACACCATCGTCGCCATGACAGCCATTATGACATCATCGTCACCATGGCGACCATTATGACATCATCATCGCCATGATGACCATTATGACACCACCGTTGCAATGACGACCCTTATGACATCATCGTCGACATGACGACCATTATGACATCATCATCGCCATGATGACGATTATGACACCACCGTTGCAATGACGACCCTTATGACATCATCGTCGACATGACGACCATTATGACATCATCATCGCCATGATGACCGTTATGACATTATTGTCGCCATGATGACCATTATGACATCTTCGTCGCCAGGATGACCGTTATGACATCACAGTCGCCATGATGACCATTATGATATCATCGTCGCCATGGCAACCATTATGACATCACCGTCGCCATGACGACCATTATGACATCATCGTCGCCATGACTACTGACAAACAATATGACAACATCGTCGCCATGACGACCATCATGACATCATCGTCGCCATGATGACCTTTATGACATCATCATAGCCATTACGACCATTATTAAATCACAGTCGCCATGACAACCATTATGACATCTTCGTCGCCATGACGACCATAATGACATCATAAACACCATGACGGCCAAAATGACACCATCGTCGCCATGACGACCATTATGACATCAGCGTCACCATGGCGACCATTATGACATCATCATCGCAATGACGACCATTATGACATCACCATCGCCATGACGACCATTATGATATCATCGTCGCCATGGAGACCATTATGACATCATCGTCACAATGACGACCATTATGACATCACCATCGCCATGATGACCATTATGACATCATCGTTGCCATGACGACCATTATGACAGCACCGTTGCCATGACGACCATTATGACATCATCGTAGCCATTACGACCATTATTAAATCACAGTCGCCATGAGAACCATTATGACATCTTTGTCGCCATGACGACCATTATGACATCACCGCTGCCATGACGACCATTATGACATCATCTTCGCCATGGCGACCAATATGACATAATCGTCGCCATGACAACCCTTATGACATCACCGTCGCCATGACGACCATTTTGACATCATCGTCGCCATGACTACTGACAAACAATATGACATCATTGTCGCCATGACGACCATTATGACATCATCGTCGCCATGATGACCGTTATGACATCATCGTAGCCATTATGACCATTATTAAATTACAGTCGCCATGACAACCATTATGACATCATCGTCGCCATGACGACCCTTATGACATCATCATCGCCATGACAACCAATATGATATCATCATCGCCATGATGACCATTATGTCATCATCGTCGCAATGACGACCATTATGACATCATCGTCACAATGACGACCATTATGAAATCACCATCGCAATTACGACCATTATGACATCATCGTTGCCATGACGACCATTATGACATAATCGTTGCCATGAAAACCATTATGACATCACAATTGCCATGACGACCATTATTACACCACCGTTGCCATGACGACCATTATGACATCATCGTCGCCATGACGACCATTATTACATCATCACCATGATGACCGTTATGACATCATCGTCGCCATGACGACCCTTATGACATCATCATCGCCATGACAACCAATTATGACATCTTCGTCGCCATGATGACCATTATGACATCATGACATCACAGTTGCCATGACGACCATTATGACATCACCGTTGCCATGACGACTATTGTGACATCATCGTCGCCATGGCGACCATTATGATATCACCATCGCCATGACGACCATTATGACATCACCGTCGCCATGATGACCATTATGACATCATGACATCACCATTGCCATGACGACCATTATGACATCACCGTTGCCATGACGACCATTGTGACATCATCGTCGCCATGACACCCATTATGACATCACCAACGCCATGACTACCATTATGACATCATCGTCGCCATGGCGACCATTATGACATCACCGTCGCCATGATGACCATTATGACATCATCGTCGCCATGGCGACCATTATGACATCATCGTCGCCATGACAACCATTATGCCATCATCGTCGCCATGATGACCATTATGACATCATCGTCGCCATGGCGACCAATATGACATCATCGTCGCCATGACAACCATTATGACATCATCGTCGCCATGATGACCATTATGACATCATAATCACCATGACAGCCCATATGACACCATCGTCGCCATGACGACCATTGTGACATCACCATCACCATGATGACCATTATGACATCATCGTTGTCATGACGACCATTATGACATAATCGTCGCTATGACAACCATTATGACATCACCATCGCCATGATGACCATTATGATACCACCGTTGCCATGACGACCATTATGACATCAACGTCGCCATGACGACCATTATGACATCATCGTCGCCATGACGACCATTATGACATCATCGTCGCCATGACGACCATTATGACATCATCATCGCCATGATGACCGTTATGACATTATTGTTGCCATGACGACCCTTATGACATCATAGTCGCCATGACGACCATTATGACATCATCGTCACAATGACGACCATTATGACATCTCCATCGCAATGACGACCATTATCACATCATCGTTGCCATGACGACCATTATGACATAATCGTCGCCATGAAAACCATTATGACATCACCATTGCCATGACGACCATTATTACACCACCGTTGCCATGACGACCATTATGACACCACCGTTGCCAAGACGACCATTATGACATTATCGTCGCCATGACGACCCTTATGACATCATCGTCGCCATGGCGACCATTTTGAAATCATCATCGCCATGACAACCAATATGATATCATCGTCGCCATGATGACCATTCTGTCATCATCGTCGCCATGACAACCATTATGACATCATCGTCGCCATGGCGACCATTATGACCTCAACGTCGCCATGACGACCATTGTGACATCATTGTAGCCATTACGACCATTATGACATCATCGTTGCCATGATGACCATTATGACATAAACGTCGCCATGACAACTATTATGACTTCACCATCGCCATGACGACCATTATGACACCACCGTTGCCATGACGACCATTATGACATAATCGTCGCCATGACGACCATTATTACATCATCATCGCCATGATGACCGCTATGACATTATCGTCGCCATGACGACCCTTATGACATCATCATCGCCATGACAACCAATATGATATCATCGTCGCCATGATGACCATTATGTCATCATCGTCGCCATGACGACCATTATGACATAATCGTCACAATGACGACCATTATGACATCACCATCGCAATGACGACCATTATGACATCATCGTTGCCATGACGACCATTATGACATAATCGTTGATATGAAAACCATTATGACATCACCATTGCCATGACGACAATTATTACACCACCGTTGCCATGACGCGACCATTATGACATCATCGTCGCCATGACGACCATTATTACATCATCACCATGATGACCGTTATGACATTATCGTCGCCATGACGACCATTATGACATCATCATCGCCATGACAACCAATATGATATCATCGTCGCCATGATGACCATTATGTCATCATCGTCGCCATGACAACCATTATGACATCATTGTCGCCATGGCGAACATTATGACATCACCGTCGCCATGACGATCATTATGACATCATCGTAGCCATTACGACCATTATTAAATCACAGTCGACATGACAAACATTATGACATCTTCGTCGCCATGATGACCATTATGACATCATGACATCACAGTTG
Source organism: Phyllobates terribilis (assembly GCF_046119375.1). NCBI lineage: Eukaryota > Metazoa > Chordata > Amphibia > Anura > Dendrobatidae > Phyllobates > Phyllobates terribilis. The sequence continues at coordinate 905,782 of NW_027363256.1, forward strand.
CCATGACGACCACTATGACATCACCGTTGCCATGACGACCATTGTGACATCATCGTCGCCATGACATCCATTATGACATCACCAACGCCATGACTACCATTATGACATCATCGTCGCCATGACGACCATTATGACATCATCATCGCCATGACGACAATTATGACATCATCATCGCCATGATGACCGTTATGACATTATTGTCGCCATGACGACCCATATGACATCATCGTCGCCATGACGACCATTATGACATCGTCATCACAATGACGACCATTATGACATCACCATCGCAATGACGACCATTATGACATCATCGTTGCCATGACGACCATTATGACATAATCGTTGCCATGAAAACCATCATGACATCATCATCGCCATGACGACCATTATTACATCATCATCACCATGATGACCGTTATGACATTATCGTGGCCATGACGACCCTTATGACATCATCATCGCCATGACAACCAATATGATATCATCGTCGCCATGATGACCATTATGTCATCATCGTCGCCATGACAAACATTATGACATCATTGTCGCCATGGCGACCATTGTGACATCATCTTCGCCATGACTACCATTATGACATCACCGTCGCCATGACGACCATTATGACATCATCATCGCCATGACTACTGACAAACAATATGACATCATTGTCGCCATGACGACCATTATGACATCACCGTTGCCATGACGACTATAGTGACATCATCGTCGCCATGACAACCATTATGACATCACCAACACCATGACTAACATTATGACATCACCATCGCCATGAAGACCATTATGATATCATTGTCGCCATGGCGACCATTATGACATCATCGTCGCCATGACAACCATTGTGATATCACCGTCGCCATGACGACCATTATGACATCATCGTCGCCATGACTACTGACAAACAATATGACAACATCGTCGCCATGAAGACCATTATGACATCATCGTCGCCATGATGACCGTTATGACATCATCATAGCCAATACGACCATTATTAAATCACAGTCGCCATGACAACCATTATAACATCTTCGTCGCCATGACGACCAATATGACATCATAATCACCATGACAGCCAAAATGACACCATCATCGCCATGACGACCATTATGACATCATCGTCAACATGGCGACCATTATGACATCATCATCGCAATGACGACACTTATGACATCACCATCGCCATGACGACCATTATGACATCATCGTCGCCATTACGACCATTACGACATCATCGTCACAATGACGAACATTATGACATCACCATTGCCATGACGATCATTATGACATCATCGTTGCCATGATGACCATTATGACATAATCAACGCCATGACAACCATATGACATCACCATCGCCACGACGACCATTATTACACCACCGTTGCCATGAAGACCATTATGACATCATCGTCGCCATGAAGACCATTATGACATCTCCTTCGCCATGACAACCAATATGATATCATCGTCGCCATGATGACCATTATGACATCATCGTCGCCATGACAACCATTATGACATCATCGTCGCCATGACGACCATTATGACATCACCGTCACCATGACGACCATTATGACATCATCGTAGCCATTACGACCATTATTAAATCACAGTCGCCATGAGAACCATTATGACATCTTCGTCGCCATGACGACCGTTATGTCATCATGACATCATCGTTGCCATGACGACCATTATGACATCACCGTTGCCATGACGACCATTATGACATCATCTTCGCCATAGCGACCATTATGACATAATCGTCGCCATGACAACCATTATGACATCATCGTCGCCATGACGACCATTATGACATCATCGTCACCATGACTACTGACAAACAATATGACATCATTATCGCCATGATGACCATTATGACATCATCGTCGCCATGATGACCGTTATGACATCATCGCAGCCATTGCGACCATTATTAAATCACAGTCGCCATGACAACCATTATGACATCATCGTCGCCATGACGACCATTATGACATCACCGTCACCATGACGACCATTATGAAATGATCGTAGCCATTATGACTATTATTAAATCACAGTCGCCATGACAAACATTATGACATCTTCGTCGCCATGATGACCATTATGACATCATGACATCACCGTTGCCATGACGACCATTATGACATCACCGTTGCCATGACGACCATTGTGACATCATCGTCGCCGTGACAACCATTATGACATCACCAACGCCATGACTACCATTATGACATCATCGTCGCCATGGCGACCAATATGACATCACCGTCGCCATGATGACCATTATGACATCATCGTTGCCATGACGACCATTATGACATAATCGTCGCCATGACAACCATTATGACATCACCATTGCCATGACGACCATTATTACACCATCGTTGCCATGACGACCATTATGACATCATCGTCGCCATGACGACCATTATGACATCATCGTCGCCATGACGACCATTATGACATCATCGTCGCCATGATGACCATTATTACACCACCGTTGCCATGACGACCATTATGACATCATCGTCGCCATGACGACCATTATTACATCATCACCATGACATTATTGTCGACATGACGACCCTTATGACATCATCGTCGCCATGACGACCATTATGACATCATCGTCAGAATGACGACCATTATGACATCATCGTCAGAATGACGACCATTATGACATCATTGTTGCCATGACGACCATTATGACATAATCGTCGCCATGAAAACCATTATGACATCACCATTGCCATGATGACCATTATTACACCACCGTTGCCATGACGACCATTATGACATCATCGTCGCCATGACGACCATTATTACATCATCACCATTATGACCGTTATGACATTATCGTCGCCATGACGACCCTTATGACATCATCATCGCCATGACGACCCTTATGACATCATCATGGCCATGACAACCAATATGATATCATCGTCGCCATGATGACCATTATGTCATCATCGTCGCCATGACAACCACTATGACATCATTGTCGCCATGGTGAACATTATGACATCACCGTCGCCATGACGATCATTATGACATCATCGTAGCCATTACGACCATTATTACATCACAGTCGACATGACAAACATTATGACATCTTCGTCGCCATGATGACCATTATGACATCATGACATCACAGTTGCCATGACGACCATTATGACATCACCGTTGCCATGACGACCATTGTGACATCATCGTCGCCATGACATCCATTATGACATCATCATCGCCATGATGACCGTTATGACATTATTGTCGCCATGACGACCCTTATGACATCATCGTCGCCATGACGACCATTATGACATCATCGTCAAAATGACGACCATTATGACATCACCATCGCAATGACGACCATTATGACATCATCGTTGCCATGACGACCATTATGACATAATCGTCGCCATGAAAACCATTATGACATCACCATTGCCATGACGACCATTATTACACCAGCGTTGCCATGACGACCATTATGACATCATCGTCGCTATGACGACCATTATTACATCATCATCACCATGATGACCGTTAAGACATTATCGTGGCCATGACGACCCTTATGACATCATCATCGCCATGACAACCATTATGACATCATTGTCGCCATGGTGAACATTATGACATCACCGTCGCCATGACGATCATTATGACATCATCGTAGCCATTACGACCATTATTAAATCACAGTCGACATGACAAACATTATGACATCTTTGTCGCCATGATGACCATTATCACATCATGACATCACAGTTGCCATGACGACCATTGTGACATCACCGTTGCCATGATGACCATTGTGACATCATCGTCGCCATGATATCTATTATGACATCACCAACGCCATGACTACCATTATGACATCATCGTCGCCATGCTGACCATTATGACATCACCGTCGCCATGATGACCATTATGACATCATCGTCGCCATGGCGACCATTATGACATCATCTTCGCCATGACTACCATTATGACATCACCGTCGCCATGATGACCATTATGACATCATCATCGCCATGACTACTGACAAACAATATGACATCATTGTCGCCATGACGACCATTATGACATCACCGTTGCCATGACGACTATAGTGACATCACCATCGCCATGACAACCATTATGACATCACCAACGCCATGACTACCATTATGACATCATCGTCGCCATGGCGACCATTATGACATCACCATCGCCATGATGACCATTATGACATCATCGTCGCCATGACGACAATTATGACATCATAATCACCATGACGGCCCATATGACACCATCGTCGCCATGACAACCATTATGACATCATCGTCACGATGGCGACCATTATGACATCATCGTCGCAATGGCGACGATTATGACATCAACATCGCCATGATGACCATTATGACATCAACGTCGCCATGACGAATATTATGACATCATCGTTGCCATGACGACCATTATGACATCATCATCGCCATGACGACCATTATGACATCATCATCGCCATGATGACCATTATGACACCACCGTTGCAATGACGACCCTTATGACATCATCGTTCACATGACGACAATTATGACATCATCATCGCCATGATGACCGTTATGACATTATTGTCGCCATGACGACCCTTATGACATCATCGTCGCCATGGCGACCATTAAGACATCATTGTCACAATGACGACCATTAAGACATCATTGTCACAATGACGACCATTATGACATCACCATCGCCATGACGATTATTATGAGATCATCGTTGCCATGACGACCATTATGACATAATCGTCGCCATGACAACCATTATGACATCACCATTGCCATGACAACCATTATTACACCACCGTTGCCATGACGACCATTATGACATCATCGTCGCCATGACGACCATTTTTACATCATCATCACCATGATGGCCGTTATGACATTATCGTTGCCATGGCGACCATTATGAAATCATCATCGCCATGACAACCAATATGATATCATCGTCGCCATGATGACCATTCTGTCATCATCGTCGCCATGACAACCATTATGACATCATAGTCTCCATGGCGACCATTATGACATCACCGTCGCCATGACGACCATTATGACATCATCATAACCATTACGACCATTATGACATCATCGTTGCCATGACGACCATTATGACATAATCGTCGCCATGACAACCATTATGACTTCACCATCGTCATGACGACCATTATGACACCACCGTTGCCATGACGACCATTATGACATCATCGTCGCCATGACGACCATTATTACATCATCATCGCCATGTGACCGTTATGACATTATCGTCGCCATGACGACCCTTATGACATCATCATCGCCATGACAACCAATATGATATCATCGTCGCCATGATGACCATTATGTCATCATCGTCGCCATGATGACCGTTATGACATTATCGTCGCCATGACGACCCTTATGACATCATCGTCGCCATGGCGACCATTATGAAATCATCATCGCCATGACAACCAATATGATATCATCGTCGCCATGATGACCATTGTGTCATTATCGTCGCCATGACAACCATTATGACATCTTAGTCGCCATGGCGACCATTATGACATCACCGTCGAAATGACGACCATTATGACATCACCGTCGCCATGACGACCATTATGACATTATCGTAACCATTACGACCATTATGACATCATCGTTGCCATGACGACCATTATGACATAATCGTCGCCATGACAACCATTATGACTTCACCATCGCCATGACGACCATTATGACACCACCGTTGCCATGACGACCATTATGACATCATCGTCGCCATGGCGACCATTATTACATCATCATCGCCATGATGACCGTTATGACATTATCGTTGCCATGACGACCCTTATGACATCATCATCGCCATGACAACCAATATGATATCATCGTCGCCATGATGACCATTATGTCATCATCGTCGCCATGACAACCATTATGACATCATTGTCGCCATAACGACCATTATGACATCATCGTAGCCATTACGACCATTATTAAATCACAGTTGCCATGACAACCATTATGACATCTTCGTTGCCATGATGACCATTATGACATCATGACATCACCGTTGCCATGACGACCATTATGACATCACCGTTGCCATGACGACCATTATGACATCATCGTCGCCATGTCAACCATTATGAAATCACCAACGCCATGACGACCATTATGACATCATCGTCGCCATGGCAACCAATATGACATCACCATCGCCATGATGACCATTATGACATAATCGTCGCCATGACGACCATTATGACATCTTTTTCGCCATGATGACCATTATGACATCATGACATCACTGTTGCCATGACGACCATTATGACTTCATCATCGCCATGACGACCATTATGACATCATAATCACCATGTCGGCCCATATGACAACATCGTCGCCATGACGACCATTATGAAATAATTGTCACAATGGCGACCATTATGACATCACCATCACCATGACGACCATTATGCCATCATCGTTGCCATGACGACCATTATGACATAATCGTTTCCATGACAACCATTATGACATCACCATCGCCATGACGACAATTATTTCACCACCTTTGCCATGACGACCATTGTGACATCATCGTCGCCATGACGACCATTATGACATCATCGTCGCCATGACGACCATTATGACATCATCATCGCCATGATGACCGTTATGACATCATCGTCGCCATGGCGACCATTATGACATCATCATCGCCATGACAACCAATATGATATCATCGTCGCCATGTTGACCATTATGACATCATCATCGCCATGACAACAAATATGACTTCATCATCGCCATGGCGACCATTATGACATCATAATCACCATGACGGCCAATATAACATCATCATCGCCATGACAACCATTATGACATCATCGTCACCATGGCGACCATTATGACATCATCGTCACAATGACGACCATTATGACATCACCATCGCCATGAAGACCATTATTACACCACCGTCGCCATGACGACCATTATGACATCATCGTCGCCATGACGGCCATTATGACATTGTCGCCATGACAACCATTATGACATCACCATCCCCATGACGACCATTATGACATCATCGTCACCATGGCGACCATTATGACATCATTGTCGCCATCATGACCATTATGATATCATTGTCGCCATGGCGACCATTATGACATCATCGTCGCCATGACAACCATTATGACATAATCGTCGCCATGACAACCATTATGGCATCACCGTCGCCATGACGACCATTATGACATCATCGTCGCCATGACTACTGACAAACAATATGACAACATCGTCGCCATGAAGACCATTATGACATCATCGTCGCCATGATGACCGTTATGACATCATCATAGCCAATACGACCATTATTAAATCACAGTCGCCGTGACAACCATTATGACATCTTCGTCGCCATGACGACCAATATGACATCATAATCACCATGACGGCCAAAATGACACCATCGTCGCCATGACGACCATTATGACATCATCGTCGCCATGACGACCATTATGACATCATCGTCACAATGACGAACATTATGACATCACGATCGCCATGACGACCATTATGACATCATCGTTGCCATGACGACCATTATGACATAATCGTCGCCACGACAACCATATGACATCACCATCGCCATGACGACCATTATTACACCACCATTGCCATGAAGACCATTATGACATCATCGTCGCCATGACGACCATTATGACATCATCTTCGCCATGACATCCAATATGATATCATCGTTGCCATGATGACCATTATGACATCATCGCCGCCATGACAACCATTATGACATCATCGTCGCCATGACGACCATTATGACATCATCGTCACCATGACGACCATTATGACATCATTGTAGCCATTACGACCATTATTAAATCACTGTCGCCATGAGAACCATTATGACATCTTCGTCGCCATGACGACCATTATGTCATCATGACATCATCGTTGCCATGACGACCATTATGACATCACCGTTGCCATGACTACCATTATGACATCATCTTCGCCATAGCGACCATTATGACATAATCGTCGCCATGACAACCATTATGACATCACCGTCGCCATGACGACCATTATGACATCATCGTCGCCATGACTACTGACAAACAATATGACATCATCGTCGCCATGATGACCGTTATGACATCATCGCAGCCATTGCGACCATTATTAAATCACAGTCGCCATGACAACCATTATGACATCATCATCGCCATGACGACCCTTATGACATCATCATCGCCATGACAACCAATATGATATCATCGTCGCCATGATGACCATTATGTCATCATCGTCGCCATGATGACCATTATGTCATCATCGTCGCCATGACGACCATTATGACATCATCGTCGCAATGACGACCATTATGACATCATCGTCGCCATGACGACCATTATGACATCATCACCATGATGACCGTTATGACATCATCGTCGCCATGATGACCCTTATGACATCATCATGGCCATGACAACCAATTATGAAATCTTCGTCGCCATGATGACCATTATGACATCATGACATCACAGTTGCCATGACGACCATTATGACATCACCGTTGCCATGACGACCATTGTGACATCATCGTCGCCATGACATCCATTATGACATCACCAACGCCATGACTACCATTATGACATCATCGTCGCCATGACGACCATTATGACTTCATCGTCGCCATGACGACAATTATGACATCATCATCGCCATGATGACCGTTATGACATTATTGTCGCCATGACGACCCTTATGACATCATCGTCGCCATGACGACCATTATGACATCGCCGTCACAATGACGACCATTATGACATCACCATCGCAATGACAACCATTATGACATCATCGTTGCCATGACGACCATTATGACATAATCGTTGCCATGAAAACCATTATGACATCACCATTGCCATGACGACCATTATTACACCACCGTTGCCATGACGACCATTATGACATCATCATCGCCATGACGACCATTATTACATCATCATCACCATGATGTCCGTTATGACATTATCATGGCCATGACGACCCTTATGACATCATCATCGCCATGACAACCAATATGATATCATCGTCGCCATGATGACCATTATGTCATCATCGTCGCCATGACAAACATTATGACATCATTGTAGCCATGGCGAACATTATGACATCACCGTCGCTATGACGATCATTATGACATCATCGTAGCCATTACGACCATTATTAAATCACAGTCGACATGACAAACATTATGACATCTTCGTCGCCATGATGACCATTATGACATCATGACATCACAGTTTCCATGACAACCATTATTACATCACCGTTGCCATGACGACCATTGTGACATCATCGTCGCCATGACATCCATTATGACATCACCAACGCCATGACTACCATTATGACATCATCGTCGCCATGCTGACCATTATGACATCACCGTCGCCATGATGACCATTATGACATCATCGTCGCCATGGCGACCATTATGACATCATCTTCGCCATGACTACCATTATGACATCACCGTCGCCATGACGACCATTATGACATCATCATCGCCATGACTACTGACAAACAATATGACATCATTGTCGCCATGACGACCATTATGACATCACCGTTGCCATGACGACTATAGTGACATCATCGTCGCCATGACAACCATTATGACATCACCAACGCCATGACTACCATTATGACATCATCGTCGCCATGGCGACCATTATGACATCACCGTCGCCATGATGACCATTATGACATCATCGTCGCCATGACGACAATTATGACATCATAATCACCATGACGGCCCATATGACACCATCGTCGCCATGACAGCCATTATGACATCATCGTCACCATGGCGACCATTATGACATCATCATCGCCATGATGACCATTATGACACCACCGTTGCAATCACGACCCTTATGACATCATCGTCGACATGACGACCATTATGACATCATCATCGCCATGATGACCGTTATGACATTATTGTCGCCATGATGACCATTATGACATCTTCGTCGCCAGGATGACCGTTATGACATCACAGTCGCCATGATGACCATTATGATATCATCGTCGCCATGGCGACCATTATGACATCACCGTCGCCATGACGACCATTATGACATCATCGTCGCCATGACTACTGACAATCAATATGACAACATCGTCGCCATGACGACCATCATGACATCATCGTCGCCATGATGACCTTTATGACATCATCATAGCCATTACGACCATTATTAAATCACAGTCGCCATGACAACCATTATGACATCTTCGTCGCCATGACGACCATAATGACATCATAAACACCATGACGGCCAAAATGACACCATCGTCGCCATGACGACCATTATGACATCAGCGTCACCATGGCGACCATTATGACATCATCATCGCAATGACGACCATTATGACATCACCATCGCCATGACGACCATTATGATATCATCGTCGCCATGGAGACCATTATGACATCATCGTCACAATGACGACCATTATGACATCACCATCGCCATGATGACCATTATGACATCATCGTTGCCATGACGACCATTATGACAGCACCGTTGCCATGACGACCATTATGACATCATCGTAGCCATTACGACCATTATTAAATCACAGTCGCCATGAGAACCATTATGACATCTTTGTCGCCATGACGACCATTATGACATCACCGCTGCCATGACGACCATTATGACATCATCTTCGCCATGGCGACCAATATGACATAATCGTCGCCATGACAACCATTATGACATCATCGTCGCCATGACTACTGACAAACAATATGACATCATTGTCGCCATGACGACCATTATGACATCATCGTCGCCATGATGACCGTTATGACATCATCGTAGCCATTATGACCATTATTAAATTACAGTCGCCATGACAACCATTATGACATCATCGTCGCCATGACGACCCTTATGACATCATCATCGCCATGACAACCAATATGATATCATCGTCGCCATGATGACCATTATGTCATCATCGTCGCAATGACAACCATTATGACATCATCGTCACAATGACGACCATTATGAAATCACCATCGCAATTACGACCATTATGACATCATCGTTGCCATGACGACCATTATGACATAATCGTTGCCATGAAAACCATTATGACATCACAATTGCCATGACGACCATTATTACACCACCGTTGCCATGACGACCATTATGACATCATCGTCGCCATGACGACCATTATTACATCATCACCATGATGACCGTTATGACATCATCGTCGCCATGACGACCCTTATGACATCATCATCGCCATGACAACCAATTATGACATCTTCGTCGCCATGATGACCATTATGACATCATGACATCACAGTTGCCATGACGACCATTATGACATCACCGTTGCCATGACGACCATTATGACATCACCGTCGCCATGATGACCATTATGACATCATGACATCACCATTGCCATGACGACCATTATGACATCACCGTTGCCATGACGACCATTGTGACATCATCGTCGCCATGACACCCATTATGACATCACCAACGCCATGACTACCATTATGACATCATCGTCGCCATGGCGACCATTATGACATCACCGTCGCCATGATGACCATTATGACATCATCGTCGCCATGGCGACCATTATGACATCATCGTCGCCATGACAACCATTATGCCATCATCGTCGCCATGATGACCATTATGACATCATCGTCGCCATGGCGACCATTATGACATCATCGTCGCCATGACAACCATTATGACATCATCGTCGCCATGATGACCATTATGACATCATAATCACCATGACAGCCCATATGACACCATCGTCGCCATGACGACCATTGTGACATCACCATCACCATGATGACCATTATGACATCATCGTTGTCATGACGACCATTATGACATAATCGTCGCTATGACAACCATTATGACATCACCATCGCCATGATGACCATTATGATACCACCGTTGCCATGACGACCATTATGACATCAACGTCGCCATGACGACCATTATGACATCATCGTCGCCATGACGACCATTATGACATCATCGTCGCCATGACGACCATTATGACATCATCATCGCCATGATGACCGTTATGACATTATTGTTGCCATGACGACCCTTATGACATCATAGTCGCCATGACGACCATTATGACATCATCGTCACAATGACGACCATTATGACATCTCCATCGCAATGACGACCATTATCACATCATCGTTGCCATGACGACCATTATGACATAATCGTCGCCATGAAAACCATTATGACATCACCATTGCCATGACGACCATTATTACACCACCGTTGCCATGACGACCATTATGACACCACCGTTGCCATGACGACCATTATGACATTATCGTCGGCATGACGACCCTTATGACATCATCGTCGCCATGGCGACCATTTTGAAATCATCATCGCCATGACAACCAATATGATATCATCGTCGCCATGATGACCATTCTGTCATCATCGTCGCCATGACAACCATTATGACATCATCGTCGCCATGGCGACCATTATGACCTCAACGTCGCCATGACGACCATTGTGACATCATTGTAGCCATTACGACCATTATGACATCATCGTTGCCATGATGACCATTATGACATAAACGTCGCCATGACAACTATTATGACTTCACCATCGCCATAACGACCATTATGACACCACCGTTGCCATGACGACCATTATGACATAATCGTCGCCATGACGACCATTATTACATCATCATCGCCATGATGACCGCTATGACATTATCGTCGCCATGACGACCCTTATGACATCATCATCGCCATGACAACCAATATGATATCATCGTCGCCATGATGACCATTATGTCATCATCGTCGCCATGACGACCATTATGACATAATCGTCACAATGACGACCATTATGACATCACCATCGCAATGACGACCATTATGACATCATCGTTGCCATGACGACCATTATGACATAATCGTTGATATGAAAACCATTATGACATCACCATTGCCTTGACGACAATTATTACACCACCGTTGCCATGACGCGACCATTATGACATCATCGTCGCCATGACGACCATTATTACATCATCACCATGATGACCGTTATGACATTATCGTCGCCATGACGACCATTATGACATCATCATCGCCATGACAACCAATATGATATCATCGTCGCCATGATGACCATTATGTCATCATCGTCGCCATGACAACCATTATGACATCATTGTCGCCATGGCGAACATTATGACATCACCGTCGCCATGACGATCATTATGACATCATCGTAGCCATTACGACCATTATTAAATCACAGTCGACATGACAAACATTATGACATCTTCGTCGCCATGATGACCATTATGACATCATGACATCACAGTTGCCATGACGACCACTATGACATCACCGTTGCCATGACGACCATTGTGACATCATCGTCGCCATGACATCCATTATGACATCACCAACGCCATGACTACCATTATGACATCATCGTCGCCATGACGACCATTATGACATCATCATCGCCATGACGACAATTATGACATCATCATCGCCATGATGACCGTTATGACATTATTGTCGCCATGACGACCCATATGACATCATCGTCGCCATGACGACCATTATGACATCGTCATCACAATGACGACCATTATGACATCACCATCGCAATGACGACCATTATGACATCATCGTTGCCATGACGACCATTATGACATAATCGTTGCCATGAAAACCATCATGACATCATCATCGCCATGACGACCATTATTACATCATCATCACCATGATGACCGTTATGACATTATCGTGGCCATGACGACCCTTATGACATCATCATCGCCATGACAACCAATATGATATCATCGTCGCCATGATGACCATTATGTCATCATCGTCGCCATGACAAACATTATGACATCATTGTCGCCATGGCGACCATTGTGACATCATCTTCGCCATGACTACCATTATGACATCACCGTCGCCATGACGACCATTATGACATCATCATCGCCATGACTACTGACAAACAATATGACATCATTGTCGCCATGACGACCATTATGACATCACCGTTGCCATGACGACTATAGTGACATCATCGTCGCCATGACAACCATTATGACATCACCAACACCATGACTAACATTATGACATCATCGTCGCCATGGCGATCATTATGACATCACCGTCGCCATGATGACCATTATGACATCATCGTCACCATGATGACAATTATGACATCATATTCACCTTGACGGCCTATATGACACCATCGTCGCCATGACAACCATTATGACATCATCGTCACCATGGCGACCATTATGACATCATCATCGCCATGATGACCATTATGACACCACCGTTGCAATGACGACCCTTATGACATCATCGTCGACATGACGACCATTATGACATCATCATCGCCATGATGACCATTATGACACCACCGTTGCAATGACGACCCTTATGACATCATCGTCGACATGACGACCATTATGACATCATCATCGCCATGATGACCGTTATGACATTATTGTCGCCATGATGACCATTATGACATCATCGTCGCCATGACAACCATTATGACATCATCGTCGCCACGACGACCATTATGACATCATAATCACCATGACAGCCCATAGGACAATATCGTCGCCATGACGACCATTATGACATCATCGTCACCATGGCGACCATTATGACATCATCGTCGCAATGACGACCATTATGACATCACCATCGCCATGATGACCATTATGACATCATCGTCGCCATGGCGACCATTATGACATCACAGTCGCCATGATGACCATTATAATATCATCGTCGCCATGGCGACCATTATGACATCACCTTCGCCATGACGACCATTATGACATAATCGTCGCCATGACTACTGACAAACAATATGACAACATCGTCGCCATGACGACCATCATGACATCATCGTCGCCATGATGACAGTTATGACATCATCATAGCCATTACGACCATTATTAAATCAAAGTCGCCATGACAACCATTATGACATCTTCGTCGCCATGACGACCATTATGACATCATAAACACCATGACGGCCAAAATGACACCATCGTCGCCATGACGACCATTATGACATCATCGTCACCATGGCGACCATTATGACATCATCATCGCAATGACGACCATTATGACATCACCATCGCCATGACGACCGTTATGATATCATCGTCGCCATGGAGACCATTATGACATCATCGTCACAATGACGACCATTATGACATCACCATCGCCATGACGACCATTATGACATCATCGTTGCCATGACAACCATTATGACATCACCATGACGACCATTATTACATCACCGTTGCCATGACGACCATTATGACATCATCGTCGCCATGACAACCGTATGACATCACCGTCACCATGACGACCATTATGACATCATCGTAGCCATTAGGATCATTATTAAATCACAGTCACCATGAGAACCATTATGACATCTTTGTCGCCATGACGACCATTATGTCATCATGACATCACCGTCGCCATGACGACCATTGTGACATCACCGTTGCCATGACGACCATTATGACATCATCTTCGCCATGGCGACCATTATGACATAATCGTCGCCATGACAACCATTATGACATCACCGTCGCCATGACGACCATTTTGACATCATCGTCGCCATGACTACTGACAAACAATATGACATCATTGTCGCCATGACGACCATTATGACATCATCGTCGCCATGATGACCGTTATGACATCATCGTAGCCATTACGACCATTATTAAATCACAGTCGCCATGACAACCATTATGACATCATCGTCGCCATGACGACCATTATGACATCATAATCACCATGACGGCCCATATGACACCATCGTCTCCATGACGACCATTATGACATCATTGTCACCATGACGACCCTTATGACATCATCATCGCTATGACGACCATTATGACATCATCATCGCCATGATGACTGTTATCACATTATTGTCGCCATGATGACCCTGATGACATCATCGTCGCCATGGCGACCATTATGACATCACCATCGCCATGACGACTATTATGACATCATCGTTGCCATGACGACCATTATGACATAATCGTCGCCATGACAACCATTATGACATCACCATTGCCTTGACGACCATTATTACACCTCCTTTGCCATGGCGACCATTATGACATCATCGTCGCAATGGCGACCATTATGACATCACCGTCGCCATGACGACCATTATGAAATGATCGTAGCCATTACGACTATTATTAAATCACAGTCGCCATGACAAACATTATGACATCTTCGTCGCCATGATGACCATTATGACATCATGACATCACCGTTGCCATGACGACCATTATGACATCACCGTTGCCATGACGACCATTGTGACATCATCGTCGCCATGACAACCATTATGCCATCACCAACGCCATGACTACCATTATGACATCATCGTCGCCATGGCGACCAATATGACATCACCGTCGCCATGATGACCATTATGACATCATCGTTGCCATGACGACCATTATGACATAATCGTCGCCATGACAACCATTATGACATCACAATCGCCATGACGACCATTATTACACCATCGTTGCCATGACGACCATTATGACATCATCGTCGCCATGACGACCATTATGACATCATCATCGCCATGACGACCATTATGACATCATCGTCGCCATGACGACCATTATGACATCATCATCGCTATGATGACCGTTATGACATTATTGTCGACATGACGACCCTTATGACATCATCGTCGCCATGACGACCATTATGACTTCATCGTCAGAATGACGACGATTATGACATCACCATCGTAATGACGACCATTATGACATCATTGTTGCCATGACGACCATTATGACATAATCGTCTCCAAGAAAACCATTATGACATCACCATTGCCATGACGACCATTATTACACCACCGTTGCCATGACGACCATTATGACATCATCGTCGCCATGACGACCATTATTACATCATCACCATGATGACCGTTATGACATTATCGTCGCCATGACGACCTTTATGACATCATCATCGCCATGACAAAAAATATGATATCATCGTCGCCATGATGACCATTATGTCATCATCGTCGCCATGACAACCATTATGACATCATTGTCGCCATGGTGAACATTATGACATCACCGTCGCCATGACGATCATTATGACATCATCGTAGCCATTACGACCATTATTAAATCACAGTCGACATGACAAACATTATGACATCTTCATCGCCATGACGACTATTATGACATCATCGTTGCCATGACGACCATTATGACATAATCGTCGCCATGACAACCATTATGACATCACCATTGCCTTGACGACCATTATTACACCTCCTTTGCCATGGCGACCATTATGACATCATCGTCGCAATGGCGACCATTATGACATCACCGTCGCCATGACGACCATTATGAAATGATCGTAGCCATTACGACTATTATTAAATCACAGTCGCCATGACAAACATTATGACATCTTCGTCGCCATGATGACCATTATGACATCATGACATCACCGTTGCCATGACGACCATTATGACATCACCGTTGCCATGACGACCATTGTGACATCATCATCGCCATGACAACCATTATGCCATCACCAACGCCATGACTACCATTATGACATCATCGTCGCCATGGCGACCAATATGACATCACCGTCGCCATGATGACCATTATGACATCATCGTTGCCATGACGACCATTATGACATAATCGTCGCCATGACAACCATTATGACATCACAATCGCCATGACGACCATTATTACACCATCGTTGCCATGACGACCATTATGACATCATCGTCGCCATGACGACCATTATGACATCATCATCGCCATGACGACCATTATGACATCATCGTCGCCATGACGACCATTATGACATCATCATCGCTATGATGACCGTTATGACATTATTGTCGACATGACGACCCTTATGACATCATCGTCGCCATGACGACCATTATGACTTCATCGTCAGAATGACGACCATTATGACATCACCATCGTAATGACGACCATTATGACATCATTGTTGCCATGACGACCATTATGACATAATCGTCTCCAAGAAAACCATTATGACATCACCATTGCCATGACGACCATTATTACACCACCGTTGCCATGACGACCATTATGACATCATCGTCGCCATGACGACCATTATTACATCATCACCATGATGACCGTTATGACATTATCGTCGCCATGACGACCTTTATGACATCATCATCGCCATGACAAAAAATATGATATCATCGTCGCCATGATGACCATTATGTCATCATCGTCGCCATGACAACCATTATGACATCATTGTCGCCATGGTGAACATTATGACATCACCGTCGCCATGACAATCATTATGACATCATCGTAGCCATTACGACCATTATTAAATCACAGTCGACATGACAAACATTATGACATCTTCATCGCCATGATGACCATTATGACATCATGACATCACAGTTGCCATGACGACCATTATGACATCACCGTTGCCATGACGACTATTGTGACATCATCGTCGCCATGACATCCATTATGACATCACCAACGCCATGACTACCATTATGACATCATCGTCGCCATGACGACCATTATGACATCATCGTCGCCATGACGACCATTATGACATCATCATCGCCATGATGACCATTATGACATTATTGTCGCCATGATGACCCTTATGACATCATCGTCGCCATGACGACCATTATGACATCATCGTCACAATGACGACCATTATGACATCACCATCGCAATGACGACCATTATGACATCATCGTTGCCATGACGACCATTATGACATAATCGTCGCCATGAAAACCATTATGACATCACCATTGCCATGACGACCATTATTACACCACCGTTGCCATGACGACCATTATGACATCATCGTCGCCATGACGATCATTATGACATCATCGTAGCCATTACGACCATTATTAAATCACAGTCGACATGACAAACATTATGACATCTTTGTCGCCATGATGACCATTATGACATCATGACATCACAGTTGCCATGACGACCATTATGACATCATCGTCGCCATGACATCCATTATGACATCACCAACGCCATGACTACCATTATGACATCATCGTCGCCATGCGACCATTATGACATCACCGTCGCCATGATGACCATTATGACATCATCGTCGCCATGGCGACCATTATGACATCATCTTCGCCATGACTACCATTATGACATCACCGTCGCCATGACGACCATTATGACATCATCATCGCCATGACTACTGACAAACAATATGACATCATTGTCGCCATGACGACCATTATGACATCACCGTTGCCATGACAACTATAGTGACATCATCGTCGCCATGACAACCATTATGACATCACCAACGCCATGACTACCATTATGACATCATCGTCGCCATGACGACCAATATGACATCACCGTCGCCATGACGACCATTATGACATCACCGTCGCCATGATGACCATTATGACATCATCGTCGCCATGACGACAATTATGACATCATAATCACCATGACGGCCCATATGACACCATCGTCGCCATGACAACCATTATGACATCATCGTCACCATGGCGACCATTATGACATCATCGTCGCAATGGCGACGATTATGACATCAACATCGCCATGATGACCATTATGACATCAACGTTGCCATGACGACTATTATGACATCATCGTTGCCATGACGACCATTATGACATCATCGCCATGACGACCATTATGACATCATCATCGCCATGATGACCATTATGACACCACCGTTGCAATGACGACCCTTATGACATCATCGTTCACATGACGACAATTATGACATCATCATCGCCATGATGACCGTTATGACATTATTGTCGCCATGACGACCCTTATGACATCATCGTCGCCATGGCGACCATTAAGACATCATTGTCACAATGACGACCATTATGACATCACCATCGCCATGACGATCATTATGAGATCATCGTTGCCATGACGACCATTATGACATAATCGTCGCCATGACAACCATTATGACATCACCATTGCCATGACGACCATTATTACACCACCGTTGCCATGACGACCATTATGACATCATCGTCGCCATGACGACCATTTTTACATCATCATCACCATGATGACCGTTATGACATTATCGTCGCCATGACGACCCTTATGACATCATCGTCGCCATGGCGACCATTATGAAATCATCATCGCCATGACAACCAATATGATATCATCGTCGCCATGATGACCATTCTGTCATCATCGTCGCCATGACAACCATTATGACATCATAGTCGCCATGGCGACCATTATGACATCACCGTCGCCATGACGACCATTATGACATCATCGTAACCATTACGACCATTATGACACCACCATTGCCATGACGACCATTATGACATCATCGTCGCCATGACGACCCTTATGACATTATCGTCGCCATGACGACCCTTATGACATCATCATCGCCATGACAACCAATATGATATCATCGTCGCCATGATGACCATTATGTCATCATCGTCGCCATGACAACCATTATGACATCATTGTCGCCATAACGACCATTATGACATCATCGTAGCCATTACGACCATTATTAAATCACAGTTGCCATGACAACCATTATGACATCATTGTCGCCATAACGACCATTATGACATCATGACATCACCGTTGCCATGACGACCATTATGATATCACCGTTGCCATGACGACCATTATGACATCATCGTCGCCATGTCAACCATTATGAAATCACCAACGCCATGACGACCATTATGACATCATCGTCGCCATGGCGACCATTATGACATCACTGTCGCCATGATGACCATTATGACATAATCGTCGCCATGGTGACCATTATGACATCTTTTTCACCATGATGACCATTATGACATAATGACATCACTGTTGCCATGACGACCATTATGACTTTATCGTCGCCATGACGACCATTATGACATCATAATCACCATGACGGCCCATATGACAACATCGTCGCCATGACGACCATTATGAAATAATCGTCACAATGGCGACCATTATGACATCACCATCGCCATGACGACCATTATGCCATCATCGTTGCCATGACGACCATTATGACATAATCGTTTCCATGACAACCATTATGACATCACCATCGCCATGACGACATTATTTCACCACCTTTGCCATGACGACCATTGTGACATCATCGTCGCCATGACGACCATTGTGACATCATCGTCGCCATGACGACCGTTATGACATCATCGTCGCCATGACGACCATTATGACATCATCATCGCCATGATGACCGTTATGACATCATTGTCGCCATGGCGACCATTATGACATCATCATCGCCATGACAACCAATATGATATCATCGTCGCCATGTTGACCATTATGACATCATCATCACCATGACAACCAATATGACTTCATCGTCGCCATGGCGACCATTATGACATCATAATCACCATGGCGGCCAATATAACATCATCGTCGCCATGACAACCATTATGACATCATCGTCACCATGGCGACCATTATGACATCATCGTCACCATGACGACCATTATGACATCACCATCGCCATGACGACCATTGTGACATCATCGTCACCATGGCGACCATTATGACATCACCATCGCCATGAAGACCATTATGATATCATTGTCGCCATGGCGACCATTATGACATCATCGTCGCCATGACAACCATTATGATATCACCGTCGCCATGACGACCATTATGACATCATCGTCGCCATGACTACTGACAAACAATATGACAACATCGTCGCCATGAAGACCATTATGACATCATCGTCGCCATGATGACCGTTATGACATCATCATAGCCAATACGACCATTATTAAATCACAGTCGCGATGACAACCATTATAACATCTTCGTCGCCATGACGACCAATATGACATCATAATCACCATGACAGCCAAAATGACACCATCATCGCCATGACGACCATTATGACATCATCGTCACCATGGCGACCATTATGACATCATCATCGCAATGACGACACTTATGACATCACCATCGCCATGACGACCATTATGACATCATTGTCGCCATTACGACCATTATGACATCATCGTCACAATGACGAACATTATGACATCACCATCGCCATGACGACCATTATGACATCATCGTTGCCATGATGACCATTATGACATAATCAACGCCATGACAACCATATGACATCACCATCGCCATGACGACCATTATTACACCACCGTCGCCATGAAGACCATTATGACATCTCCTTCGCCATGACAACCAATATGATATCATCGTCGCCATGATGACCATTATGACATCATCGTCGCCATGACAACCATTATGACATCATCGTCGCCATGACGACCATTATGACATCACTGTCACCATGACGACCATTATGACATCATCGTAGCCATTACGACCATTATTAAATCACAGTCGCCATGAGAACCATTATGACATCTTCGTCGCCATGACGACCGTTATGTCATCATGACATCATCGTTGCCATGACGACCATTATGACATCACCGTTGCCATGACGACCATTATGACATCATCTTCGCCATAGCGACCATTATGACATAATCGTCGCCATGACAACCATTATGACATCATCGTCGCCATGACGACCATTATGACATCATCGTCGCCATGACTACTGACAAACAATATGACATCATTGTCGCCATGATGACCATTATGACATCATCGTCGCCATGATGACCGTTATGACATCATCGCAGCCATTGCGACCATTATTAAATCACAGTCGCCATGACAACCATTATGACATCATCGTCGCCATGACGACCATTATGACATCACCGTCGCCATGACGACCATTATGAAATGATCGTAGCCATTACGACTATTATTAAATCACAGTCGCCATGACAAACATTATGACATCTTCGTCGCCATGATGACCATTATGACATCATGACATCACCGTTGCCATGACGACCATTATGACATCACCGTTGCCATGACGACCATTGTGACATCATCGTCGCCATGACAACCATTATGACATCACCAACGCCATGACTACCATTATGACATCATCGTCGCCATGGCGACCAATATGACATCACCGTCGCCATGATGACCATTATGACATCATCGTTGCCATGACGACCATTATGACATAATCGTCGCCATGACAACCATTATGACATCACCATTGCCATGCTGACCATTATTACACCATCGTTGCCATGACGACCATTATGACATCATCGTCGCCATGACGACCATTATGACATCATCGTCGCCATGACGACCATTATGACATCATCGTCGCCATGATGACCATTATTACACCACCGTTGCCATGACGACCATTATGACATCATCGTCGCCATGACGACCATTATTACATCATCACCATGACATTATTGTCGACATGACGACCCTTATGACATCATCGTCGCCATGAAGACCATTATGACATCATCGTCAGAATGACGACCATTATGACATCACCATCGCAATGACGACCATTATGACACCATTGTTGCCATGACGACCATTATGACATAATCGTCGCCATGAAAACCATTATGACATCACCATTGCCATGATGACCATTATTACACCACCGTTGCCATGACGACCATTATGACATCATCGTCGCCATGACGACCATTATTACATCATCACCATGATGACCGTTATGACATTATCGTCGCCATGACGACCCTTATGACATCATCATCGCCATGACGACCCTTATGACATCATCATGGCCATGACAACCAATATGATATCATCGTCGCCATGATGACCATTATGTCATCATCGTCGCTATGACAACCACTATGACATCATTGTCGCCATGGTGAACATTATGACATCACCGTCGCCATGACGATCATTATGACATCATCGTAGCCATTACGACCATTATTACATCACAGTCGACATGACAAACATTATGACATCTTCGTCGCCATGATGACCATTATGACATCATGACATCACAGTTGCCATGACGACCATTATGACATCACCGTTGCCATGACGACCATTGTGACATCATCGTCGCCATGACATCCATTATGACATCACCAACGCCATGACTACCATTATGACATCATCGTCGCCAT
This sequence comes from Phyllobates terribilis, assembly GCF_046119375.1. Lineage (NCBI taxonomy): Eukaryota > Metazoa > Chordata > Amphibia > Anura > Dendrobatidae > Phyllobates > Phyllobates terribilis. The sequence continues at coordinate 930,158 of NW_027363256.1, forward strand.
GACGACCATTATGACATCATCGTCGCCATGACGACCAATATGACATCATCATCGCCATGATGACCGTTATGAAATTATTGTTGTCATGACAACCCTTATGACATCAACGTCGCCATGATGACCATTATGACATCATCGTCACAATGACGACCATTATGACATCACCATCGCAATGACGACCATTATGACATTATCGTTGCCATGACGACCATTATGACATAATCGTCGCCATGAAAACCATTATGACATCACCATTGCCATGACGACCATTATTACACCACCGTTGTCATGACGACCATTATGACATCATCGTCGCCATGACGACCATTATTACATCATCATCACCATGATGACCGTTATGACATTATCGTGGCCATGACGACCCTTATGACATCATCATCGCCATGACAACCAATATGATATCATCGTCGCCATGATGACCATTATGTCATCATCGTCGCCATGACAAACACTATGACATCATTGTCGCCATGGCGAACATTATGACATCACCGTCGCCATGACGATCATTATGACATCATCGTAGCCATTACGACCATTATTAAATCACAGTCGACATGACAAACATTATGACATCTTTGTCGCCATGATGACCATTATCACATCATGACATCACAGTTGCCATGACGACCATTATGACATCACCGTTGCCATGACGACCATTGTGACATCATCGTCGCCATGACATCCATTATGACATCACCAACGCCATGACTACCATTATGACATCATCGTCGCCATGCTGACCATTATGACATCACCGTCGCCATGATGACCATTATGACATCATCGTCGCCATGGCGACCATTATGACATCATCTTCGCCATGACTACCATTATGACATCACCGTCGCCATGACGACCATTATGACATCATCATCGCCATGACTACTGACAAACAATATGACATCATTGTCGCCATGACGACCATTATGACATCACCGTTGCCATGACGACTATAGTGACATCATCGTCGCCATGACAACCATTATGACATCACCAACGCCATGACTACCATTATGACATCATCGTCGCCATGGCGACCATTATGACATCACCGTCACCATGATGACCATTATGCCATCATCGTCGCCATGACGACAATTATGACATCATAATCACCATGACGGCCCATATGACACCATCGTCGCCATGACAACCATTATGACATCATCGTCACCATGGCGACCATTATGACATCATCATCGCCATGATGACCATTATGACACCACCGTTGCAATGACGACCCTTATGACATCATCGTCGACATGACGACCATTATGACATCATCATCGCCATGATGACCATTATGACACCACCGTTGCAATGATGACCCTTATGACATCATCGTCGACATGACGACCATTATGACATCATCATCGCCATGATGACCGTTATGACATTATTGTCGCCATGATGACCATTATGACATCATCCTCGCCATGATGACCGTTATGACATCACCGTCGCCATGACGACCATTATGACATCATCGTCGCCATGACTACTGACAAACAATATGACAACATCGTCGCCATGACGACCATCATGACATCATCGTCGCCATGATGACCGTTATGACATCATCATAGCCATTACGACCATTATTAAATCACAGTCGCCATGACAACCATTATGACATCTTCGTCGCCATGACGACCATTATGACATCATAAACACCATGACGGCCAAAATGACACCATCGTCGCCATGACGACCATTATGACATCATCGTTGCCATGACGACCATTATGACAGCACCGTTGCCATGACGACCATTATGACATCATCATCGCCATGACGACCATTATGACATCATCTTCACCATGACAACCAATATTATATCATCGTCGCCATGATGACCATTATGACATCATCATCGCCATGACAATCATTATGACATCGTCGTCGCCATGACGACCATTATGACATCACCGTCACCATGACGACCATTATGACATCATCGTAGCCATTACGACCATTATTAAATCACAGTCGCCATGAGAACCATTATGACATCTTTGTCGCCATGATGACCATTATGTCATCATGACATCACCGTTGCCATGACGACCATTATGACATCACCGTTGCCATGACGACCATTATGACATCATCTTTGCCATGGCGACCAATATGACATAATCGTCGCCATGACAACCATTATGACATCATCGTCGCCATGACTACTGACAAACAATATGACATTATTGTCGCCATGACGACCATTATGACATCATCGTCACCATGATGACCGTTATGACATCATCGTAGCCGTTATGACCATTATTAAATTACAGTCGCCATGACAACCATTATGACATCATCGTCGCCATGACGACCATTATGACATCATAATCACCATGACGGCCCATATGACACCATCGTCTCCATGACGACCATTATGACATCATCGTCACCATGGCGACCATTATGACATCATTGTCGCAATGACGACCATTATGACATCACCATCGCCATGATGACCATTATGACATCAACGGTGCCATGACGACCATTATGACATCATCGTTGCCATGATGACCCTTATGACATCATCGTCGCCATGACGACCATTATGACATCATCATCGCCATGATGACCGTTATGACATTATTGTCGCCATAACGACCCTTATGACATCATCGTCATCATGTCGACCATTGTGACATCATCGTCACAATGACAACCATTATGACATCACCATAGCCATGACGACCATTATTACACCACCGTTGTCATGACGACCATTATGACATCATCGTCGCCATGGCGACCATTATGATATCACCGTCGCCATGACGACCATTATGACATCACCGTCGCCATGATGACCATTATGACATCATGACATCACCATTGCCATGACGACCATTATGACATCACCGTTGCCATGACGACCATTGTGACATCATCGTCGCCATGACACCCATTATGACATCACCAACGCCATGACTACCATTATGACATCATCGTCGCCATGGCGACCATTATGACATCACCGTCGCCATGATGACCATTATGACATCATCGTCGCCATGGCGACCATTATGACATCATTGTCGCCATGACAACTATTATGACATCATCGTCGCCATGATGACCATTATGACATCATGGTCGCCATGGCGACCATTATGACATCATCGTCGCCATGACAACCATTATGACATCATCGTCGCCATGACGACCATTATGACATCATAATCACCATGACAGCCCATATGACACCATCGTCGCCATGACAACCATTGTGACATCACCATCACCATAATGACCATTATGACATCATCGTTGCCATGACGATCATTATGACATAATCGTCGCTATGACAACCATTATGATATCACCATCGGAATGATGACCATTATGATATCACCGTTGCCATGACGACCATTATGACATCATCTTCGCCATGACGACCATTATGACATCATCGTCGCCATGACGACCATTATGACATCATCGTCGCCATGACGACCATTATGACATCATCATCGCCATGATGACCGTTATGACATTATTGTCGCCATGACGACCCTTATGACATCATAGTCGCCATGACGACCATTATGACATCATCGTCACAATGACGACCATTATGACATCACCATCGCAATGACGACCATTATCACATCATTGTTGCCATGACGACCATTATGACATAATCGTCGCCATGAAAAACATTATGACATCACCATTGCCATGACGACCATTATTACACCACAGTTGCCATGACGACCATTATGACACCACCGTTGCCATGACGACCATTATGACATTATCGTCGCCATGACGACCCTTATGACATCATCGTCGCCATGGCGACCATTATGAAATCATCATCGCCATGACAACCAATATGATATCATCGTCGCCATGATGACCATTCTGTCATCATCGTCGCCATGACAACCATTATGACATCATCGTCGCCATGGCGACCATTATGACATCACCGTCGCCATGACGACCATTATGACATCATCGTCGCCATGACTACTGACAAACAATATGACATCATTGTCGCCATGATGACCATTATGACATCATCGTCGCCATGATGACCGTTATGACATCATCGCAGCCATTGCGACCATTATTAAATCACAGTCGCCATGACAACCATTATGACATCATCGTCGCCATGACGACCATTATGATATCACCGTCGCCATGACGACCATTATGAAATGATCGTAGCCATTACGACTATTATTAAATCACAGTCGCCATGACAAACATTATGACATCTTCATCGCCATGATGACCATTATGACATCATGACATCACCGTTGCCATGACGACCATTGTGACATCACCGTTGCCATGATGACCATTGTGACATCATCGTCGCCATGACAACCATTATGACATCACCAACGCCATGACTACCATTATGACATCATCGTCGCCATGGCGACCAATATGACATCACCGTCGCCATGATGACCATTATGACATCATCGTCGCCATGATGACCGTTATGACATCATCGCAGCCATTGCGACCATTATTAAATCACAGTCGCCATGACAACCATTATGACATCATCGTCGCCATGACGACCATTATGACATCACCGTCGCCATGACGACCATTATGAAATGATCGCAGCCATTACGACTATTATTAAATCACAGTCGCCATGACAAACATTATGACATCTTCGTCGCCATGATGACCATTATGACATCATGACATCACCGTTGCCATGACGACCATTATGACATCACCGTTGCCATGACGACCATTGTGACATCATCGTCGCCATGACAACCATTATGACATCACCAACGCCATGACTACCATTATGACATCATCGTCGCCATGGCGACCAATATGACATCACCGTCGCCATGATGACCATTATGACATCATCGTTGCCATGACGACCATTATGACATAATCGTCGCCATGACAACCATTATGACATCACCATTGCCATGACGACCATTATTACACCATCGTTGCCATGACGACCATTATGACATCATCGTCGCCATGACGACCATTATGACATCATCGTCGCCATGACGACCATTATGACATCATCGTCGCCATGATGACCATTATTACACCACCGTTGCCATGACGACCATTATGACATCATCGTCGCCATGACGACCATTATTACATCATCACTATGACATTTTTGTCGACATGACGACCCTTATGACATCATCGTCGCCATGACGACCATTATGACATCATCGTCAGAATGACGACCATTATGACATCACCATCGCAATGACGACCATTATGACATCATTGTTGCCATGACGACCATTATGACATAATCGTCGCCATGATGACCATTATGATATCATCGTTGCCATGGGGACCATTATTACACCACCGTTGCCATGACGACCATTATGACATCATCGTCGCCATGACGACCATTATTACATCATCACCATGATGACCGTTATGACATTAACGTCGCCATGACGACCCTTATGACATTATCATCGCCATGACAACCAATATGATATCATCGTCGCCATGATGACCATTATGTCATCATCGTCGCCATGACAACCATTATGACATCATTGTCGCCATGGCGAACATTATGACATCACCGTCGCCATGACAATCATTATGACATCATCGTAGCCATTACAACCATTATTAAATCACAGTCGACATGACAAACATTATGACATCTTCGTCGCCATGACGACTATTATGACATCATAAACACCATGACGGCCAAAATGACACCATCGTCGCCATGACGACCATTATGACATCATCGTCACCATGGCGACCATTATGACATCATCATCGCAATGACGACCATTATGACATCACCATCGCCATGACGACCATTATGATATCATCGTCGCCATGGAGACCATTATGACATCATCGTCACAATGACGACCATTATGACATCACCATCGCCATGACGACCATTATGACATCATCGTTGCCATGACGACCATTATGACATAATCGTCGCCATGACAACCATTATGACATCACCATCGCCATGACTACAATTATTACACCACCGTTGCCATGACGACCATTATGACATCATCGTCGCCATGACTACCATTATGACATCATCGTCGCCATGACGACCATTATGACATCATCATCGCCATGATGACCGTTATGACATCATCGTCGCCATGGCGACCATTATGACATCATCATCGCCATGACAACCAATATGATATCATCGTCGCCATGTTGACCATTATGATTGATTGATTGATTCCCCAGACCACAATTAATTATTTCCCCAGTCCATATTTATTGTTATTATTGATACTTATTGATCCCCAGTCCTTAGTTAATTGATCCACCGTCCATACCTATTTATTTGCTTTACCCCCCATCCTATTTAATTAAGTCCCCTGTCCATAATTAATTGATTGATTCCCTAGTCCACAATTAATTATTTCCCCAGTCCATACTTATTGATCCCAGTCCATAGTTAATTGACACACCGTCCATACTTAATTAATCCACCTGACCCACTCAGCTGATCCCCCGTCCATACTTAATTGATACTTAATTGATCCCCCATCCATACTTAACTGATCCCGCGCCGATATCTAATCGATACACTTGCACATCCCTAACTGATCCCCGTCCATACACCTATATATAAATAATTGTGTTTTTTACTTGTACATATATACTGACTGTATCCCCATATTTAGAATGACGTCCATGTTGGCCGGAGCCGTGCAGTGTACATCTTGCGCAATGTATGCATTCCCTGAGCTACCGCTCAGGGATCCATACTGCTGCGAGAGATGTGAGCATATCGTGCACTTGGAAGCCCAAATCCTGGATCTAAGTGCTCAGATAGCGGTACTGAGGAGCATCGACAACATGGAACGGAGTTTGCTGCTCACCGAGCAGACACTCAATGGGTCAACACTGGGGGTGAAGCTTAGTGGGGAAGCGCAGGCTGAACAGGCAGGGAGCTGGGTAACAGTTAGAAGGGTTAGAGAGAAGAAGTATAGGAAGGCTGGTTCAGAACCGGCATTATTGGAGCACGACAGATCCTCTGACCGCCGGGGGAGTGTATGCTCCAGTAATGAGGGGGAGGGGGGAAGTGTAGGGCAGGCTAGACAGGTCCTGGTAGTGGGTGACTCTATTATTAGGGGGACAGACAGGGCAATCTGTCACAAAGACCGGGATCGCCGAACGGTGTGCTGCCTCCCTGGGGCTCGAGTCTGGCACATCGCGGATCGGGTTGACAGGTTACTGGGTGGGGCTGGCGAAGACCCAGCGGTCATGGTCCACATTGGCACCAATGACAAAGTGAGTGGTAGATGGAGGGTCCTTAAAAATGATTTCAGGGATCTAGGTAGGAAGCTTAGGGCAAGGACCTCCAAGGTAGTTTTCTCAGAAATACTACCAATCCCGCGAGCCACACAGGAGCGCCAACAGGAGGTTAGGGAGGTGAATAAGTGGCTAAAGAGTTGGTGCAAGGCAGAAGGGTTTGGGTTCATGGAGAACTGGGCCTACTTCGCTGTCGGCTACAGGCTCTACCGTAGGGACGGGCTGCACCTCAATGGGGAGGGTGCAGCGGTGCTGGGGAAGAAGATGGCTAATAGGTTGGAGGAGTTTTTAAACTAGAGACGGGGGGGGAAACCAAGGAAATAGGTGGGATGTGAGGCAAGCAAGGGGGAAGTGGAGAAGTGAATATAATGAGGGTGGAGAGGGGGGTGGGGATAGTACAGTTAGATCGTTAGAGAAGAATAGGATGCTAAATAACCCCAAAGTTTTATCTTGCATGCTGACCAACGCAAGAAGCCTGACCAATAAGGCGGATGAGCTGCGGGCGCTTATATCGGAGGAGAGGTATGACATCATAGGTATAACAGAGACTTGGCTAGACGATAGCTACGACTGGGCGGTAAATTTAACAGATTATAGTTTATTTAGAAGGGACCGGAAACAGGGGAAGGGCGGAGGAGTCTGCTTATATGTAAGGTCACGTCTAAAGCCCAGACTAAGGGAAGATATAGGAGAGGGAGAAGAGGGGGTCGAGTCCATGTGGGTAGAGATAGAGGGGGCAAAAAATAATAATAAAATATTACTGGGGGTCTGCTATAAGCCACCTAATATAACAGAGGAGAATGAGAAACTGCTATTAGGACAAATAGGCAAAGTAGCAAAACATAATGAGGTGATTGTAATGGGGGACTTCAACTACCCGGATATTGACTGGGAAACAGAAACCTGTAGATCGCAGAAAGGAAAAAGGTTCTTGACAAATATCAAGGATAATTATCTCTCCCAACTAGTGCAGGAACCAACGAGAGGGAAGTCCGTGTTGGACTTAATATTGACTAATAGGCCTGATAGAATAACTGAGGTACAGATAGGGGGGCACCTAGGTAATAGCGATCATAATATTATCAATTTCAAAATGCCCTTCAGTAGGGTTATCAATAAGGGAACAACTAAAACATTAAACTTTAGGAGGGCGAAGTTTGATCAGCTGAAAGAAAACCTTCAACTTTTAGACTGGGACAAAGTTCTTAATCAAGGAAATACGAATAGTAAATGGGAAACCTTCAAAAGAATTCTGAATACTCAGGGCGAGAGGTATATACCGTATGGGAATAAAAGGGCCAGAAATAAGAGGAAACCAATATGGTTGAATAAGAACGTAAAAGGGGCGTTAAATAGCAAAAAAGAGGCATTCAAGAGATTAAAACAGGAAAACAGCAAGGAGGCACTAATGTGTTACAAGGAAAAAACGAGAACCTGCAAAAAACAAATAAAAATAGCAAAGGAGGAAACAGAGAGACGTATTGCTAGGGAAAGTAGATCAAATCCCAAACTGTTCTTTACGTATATAAATAGTAAAAGGATTAAATTGGATAATATTGGACCGATAAAAAGTGAGGAAGGCAAAATCATAGAGAAAGATGAGGATAAAGCTAATCTATTAAATAAATTTTTTTCGTCAACTTTCACAAAGGAAAAAGAACTAACAGGCGAAATGAGAAGTGACAAACTTAATCCTCCACTAAGTATGACAAATCTAACCCAAGCTGGGGTACAGAAACGCCTCAGTAACATTAAAATAAACAAATCACTAGGACCTGATGGCATACACCCACGGGTACTAAGGGAACTAAGTAATGTGATAGACAGACCATTATATCTTATATTTAAGGACTCTGTTGAGACTGGGTCTGTACCACTTGATTGGCGACAGGCGAATGTAGTGCCAATATTCAAAAAGGGAGCAAAAAGTAACACCGGAAACTATCGGCCGGTGAGTCTGACGTCCGTTGTGGGCAAAATTTTTGAAGGCGTTATTAATGAGGCAATCATGGAGCATCTTGATGCTAATAATCTATTAACCCCGAACCAACATGGATTCATGAGGAATCGATCCTGCCAAACAAACCTGATTGACTTCTACGAGGAGGTTAGCTCTCGAGTAGATCAGGGGGAACCAGTGGATGTCGTGTATCTCGACTTCTCAAAAGCGTTCGATAGCGTGCCACATAATAGGTTGGTATACAAAATGAGAATGATGGGGCTGGGGGAAAATGTCTGCAAGTGGGTAGCTAACTGGCTAAAGGATAGAAGGCAGAGGGTGGTTATAAATGGAATATACTCAGATTGGGTAAGCGTCACTAGTGGGGTACCACAGGGGTCTGTACTAGGCCCAATGTTATTTAATATCTTTATTAACGACATAGTCAACGGGATAAATAGTAAAATATCAATATTTGCAGATGACACAAAGTTATGTAAAACAATTAATACAAAAGAGGATAGTGAAGACCTACAGAGGGATTTGGATAAGCTGGGTAGGTGGAGCATTAAATGGCAAATGAGGTTTAACGAGGAGAAATGTAAGGTCATACATATGGGAAGGAAAAATGGAAGTCACCAGTACTCACTGAATGGGAAACCATTGGGGAATTCAGAGATGGAGAAGGACTTGGGCATCTTGATTGATAGCAAACTAAATTGGAGTGCCCAAAGTCAGGCCGCTGCTGTAAGGGCAAACAGGGTAATGGGATGTATCAGAAGAGGTATAGCTGCAAAGGATGAGAACATTGTTCTTCCACTGTACAAAGCACTGGTCAGACCACACTTGGAATACTGTGCTCTGTTATGGGCCCCAATATATAGAAAGGATATAAATGAGCTTGAAAAGGTACAAAGGAGGGCAACAAAATTAATAAAGGGAATGGAGGGACTGCAATACCCAGAGAGGTTGGCAAAACTAGAACTATTCAGCCTGGAAAAGAGAAGGTTGAGGGGGGACATAATAAATGTGTACAAATATGTTAGGGGACAGTATAGAGATCTTGCCCGGGATTTGTTCAAAAGGAGGGATATTACGGTAACAAGAGGGCATTCACTAAGACTGGAAGAGAAAAGGTTTCAGCACCAGCATAGGAAGGGGTTCTTTACAGTAAGAGCAGTGAGAATATGGAATTCACTGAGTGAGGATACGGTAATGTCGGATTCACTAAACCAGTTCAAGCGGGGACTGGATGCTTTTCTAGATACCAGGCAGATTTCTGCATATACTTAAAAATAGAATAAAATAGTAGGTTGATACAGGGATTTATTCTGACTGCTGGTTTCAGAGTCGGGAGGGAATTTTTCCTCAGGTGAAGATTGGCTAAATCATTTGGGGTTTTTGCCCTCCTCTGGATAAACTTTAGCAATTACAGAACTAACAGGTCGAACTTGATGGACGCAAGTCTTTATTCGGCTTTACTAACTTACTAACTATGACATCATCATCGCCATGACAACCAATATGACTTCATCGTCGCCATGGCGACCATTATGACATCATAATCACCATGACGGCCAATATAACATCATCGTCGCCATGACAACCATTATGACATCATCGTCACCATGGCGACCATTATGACATCATCGTCACAATGACGACCATTATGACATCACCATCGCCATGACGACCATTATTACACCACCGTCGTCATGACGACCATTATGACATCATCGTCGCCATGACGACCATTATGACATTGTCGCCATGACAACCATTATGACATCACCATCGCCATGACGACCATTATGACATCATCGTCGCCATGACAACCATTATGACATCACCGTCGCCATGACGACCATTATGACATCATCGTCGCCATGACTACTGACAAACAATATGACAACATCGTCGCCATGACGACCATTATGACATCATCGTCGCCATGATGACCGTTATGACATCATCATAGCCAATACGACCATTATTAAATCACAGTCGCCATGACAACCATTATGACATATTCATCGCCATGACGACCAATATGACATCATAATCACCATGACGGCCAAAATGACACCATCGTCGCCATGACGACCATTATGACATCATCGTCACCATGGCGACCAATATGACATCATCATCCAATGACGACACTTACGACATCACCATCGCCATGACGACCATTATGACATCATCGTCGCCATGACGACCATTATGACATCATCGTCACAATGACGACCATTATGACATCACCATCGCCATGACGACCATTATGACATCATCGTTGCCATGACGACCATTATGACATCATCGTCGCCATGACAACCATTATGACATCATCTTCGGCATGACAACCAATATGATATCATCGTCGCCATGATGACCATTATGACATCATCGTCGCCATGACAACCATTATGACATCATCGTCGCCATGACGACCATTTTGACATCACCGTCACCATGACGACTATTATGACATCATCGTAGCCATTACGACCATTATTAAATCACAGTCGCCATGAGAACCATTATGACATCTTCGTCGCCATGACGACCATTATGTCATCATGACATCATCGTTGCCATGACGACCATTATGACATCACCGTTGCCATGACGACCATTATGATATCATCTTCGCCATATCGACCATTATGACATAATCGTCGCCATGACTACTGACAAACAATATGACATCATTGTCGCCATGATGACCATTATGACATCATCGTCGCCATGATGACCGTTATGACATCATCGCAGCCATTAAGACCATTATTAAATCACAGTCGCCATGACAACCATTATGACATCATAATCACCATGACGGCCCATAGGATAATATCGTCGCCATGATGACCATAATGACATCATCGTCACCATGGCGACCATTATGACATCATCGTCGCAATGACGACCATTATGACATCACCATTGCCATGATGACCATTATGACATCATCGTCGCCATGGCGACCATTATGACATCACCGTCGCCATGATGACCATTATGATATCATTGTTGCCATGGGGACCATTATGACATCATCGTCGCCATGACAACCATTATGACATCACCGTCGCCATGACGACCATTATGACATCATCGTCGCCATGACTACTGACAAACAATATGACAACATCGTCGCCATGACGACCATCATGACATCGTCGTCGCCATGATGACCGTTATGACATCATCATAGCCATTACGACCATTATTAAATCATAGTCGCCATGACAACCATTATGACATCTTCGTCTCCATGACGACCATTATGACATCATAAACACCATGACGGCCAAAATGACACCATCGTCGCCATGACGACCATTATGACATCATCGTCACCATGGCGACCATTATGACATCATCATCGCAATGACGACCATTATGACATCACCATCGCCATGACGACCATTATGATATCATCGTTGCCATGACAACCATTATGACATCACCGTTGCCATGACGACCATTTTTACACCACCGATGCCATGACTACCATTATGACATCATCATCGCCATGACGACCATTATGACATCATCTTCACCATGACAACCAATATGATATCATCGTCGCCATGATGACCATTATGACATCATCGTCGCCATGACAACCATTATGACATCATCGTCGCCATGACGACCATTATTAAATCACAGTCTCCATGAGAACCATTATGACATCTTTGTCGCCATGACGACCATTATGTCATCATGACATCAACGTTGCCATGACGACCATTATGACATCACCGTTGCCATGACGACCATTATGACATCATCTTCGCCATGGCGACCATTAAGACATAATCGTCGCCATGACAACCATTAAGACATCAACGTCGCCATGACGACCATTATGACATCATCGTCGCCATGATGACCGTTATGACATCATCATAGCCAATACGACCATTATTAAATCACAGTCGCCATGACAACCATTATGACATATTCGTCACCATGACGACCAATATGACATCATAATCACCATGACGGCCAAAATGACACCATCGTCGCCATGACGACCATTATGACATCATCGTCACCATGGCGACCAATATGACATCATCATCGCAATGACGACACTTATGACATCACCATCGCCATGACGACCATTATGACATCATTGTCGCCATGACGACCATTATGACATCATCGTCACAATGACGACCATTATGACATCACCATCGCCATGACGACCATTATGACATCATTGTTGCCATGACGACCATTATGACATAATCGTCGCCATGACAACCATATGACATCACCATCGCCATGACGACCGTTATTACACCACCGTTGCCATGACGACCATTATGACATCATCTTCGTCATGACAACCAATATGATATCATCGTCGCCATGATGACCATTATGACATCATCGTCGCCATGACGACCATTATGACATCATCATAGCCATTACGACCATTATTAAATCACAGTCGCCATGAGAACCATTATGACATCTTCGTCGCCATGACGACCATTATGTCATCATAACATCATCATTGCCATGACGACCATTATGACATCACCGTTGCCATGACGACCATTATGACATCATCTTCGCCATATCGACCATTATGACATAATCGTCGCCATGACAACCATTATGACATCACCGTCGCCATGACGACCATTATGACATCATCGTAGCCATGACTACTGACAAACAATAAGACATCATTGTCGCCATGATGACCATTATGACATCATCGTCGCCATGATGACCGTTATGACATCATCGCAGCCATTAAGACCATTATTAAATCACAGTCGCCATGACAACCATTATGACATCATCGTCGCCATGACGACCATTATGACATCATAATCACATGACGGCCCATACGACAATATCGTCGCCATGACGACCATTATGACATCATCATAGCCATTACGACCATTATTAAATCACAGTCGCCATGAGAACCATTATGACATCTTCGTCGCCATGACGACCATTATGTCATCATAACATCATCATTGCCATGACGACCATTATGACATCACCGTTGCCATGACGACCATTATGACATCATCTTCGCCATATCGACCATTATGACATAATCGTCGCCATGACAACCATTATGACATCACCGTCGCCATGACGACCATTATGACATCATCGTCGCCATGACTAGTGACAAACAATAAGACATCATTGTCGCCATGATGACCATTATGACATCATCGTCGCCATGATGACCGTTATGACATCATCGCAGCCATTAAGACCATTATTAAATCACAGTCGCCATGAGAACCATTATGACATCTTCGTCGCCATGACGACCTTTATGTCATCATGACATCATCATTGCCATGATGACCATTATGACATCACCGTTACCATGACGACCATTATGACATCATCTTCGCCATATCGACCATTATGACATAATCGTCGCCATGACAACCATTATGACATCACCGTCGCCATGACGACCATTATGACAACATCGTCGCCATGACTACTGACAAACAATATGACATCATTGTCGCCATGATGACCATTATGACATCATCGTCGCCATGATGACCATTATGACATCATCGCAGCCATTAAGACCATTATTAAATCACAGTCGTCATGACAACCATTATGACATCTTGGTCGCCATGACGACCATTATGACATCATAAACACCATGACGGCCAAAATGACACCATCGTCGCCATGCCGACCATTATGACATCATCGTCACCATGGCGACCATTATGACATCATCATCGCAATGACGACCATTATGACATCACCATCGCCATGACGACCATTATGATATCATCGTCGCCATGGAGACCATTATGACATCATCGTCACAATGACGACCATTATGACATCACCATCGCCATGACGACCATTATGACATCATCGTTGCCATGACAACCATTATGACATCGCCATGACGACCATTATTACACCACCGTTGCCATGACGACCATTATGACATCACCATCGCCATGACGACTATTATGACATCATCGTTGCCATGATGACCATTATTACATAATCGTCGCCATGACAACCATTATGACATTACAATTGCCATGACGACCATTATTACACCTCCTTTGCCATGACGACCATTATGACATCATCGTCGCCATGACAACCATTATGACTTCACCATCGCCATGACGACCATTATGACACCACCGTTGCCATGACGACCATTATGACATCATCGTCGCCATGACGACCATTATTACATCATCATCGCCATGATGAGCGTTATGACAATATCGTTGCCATGACGACCCTTATGACATCATCATCGCCATGACAACCAATATGATATCATCGTCGCCATGATGACCATTATGTCATCATCGTCGCCATGACAACCATTATGACATCATTGTCGCTATAACGACCATTATGACAACATCGTCGCCATGACTACTGACAAACAATATGACATCATTGTCGCCATGATGACCATTATGACATCATCGTCGCCATGATGACCGTTATGACATCATCGCAGCCATTAAGACCATTATTAAATCACAGTCGCCATGACAACCATTATGACATCATCGTCGCCATGACGACCATTATGACATCATAATCACCATGACGACCCATAGGACAATATCGTCGCCATGACGACCATTATGACATCATCGTCACCATGGCGACCATTATGACATCATCGTCGCAATGACGACCATTATGACATCACCATCGCCATGATGACCATTATGACATCATCGTCGCCATGGCGACCATTATGACATCATCGTCGCCATGACAACCATTATGACATCACCGTCGCCATGACGACCATTATGACATCATCGTCGTCATGAGTACTGACAAACAATATGACAACATCGTCGCCATGAGGACCATCATGACATCATCATCACCATGATGACAGTTATGACATCATCATAGCCATTACGACCATTATTAAATCACAGTCGCCATGACAACCATTATGACATCTTGGTCGCCATGACGACCATTATGACATCATAAACACCATGACGGCCAAAATGACACCATCGTCGCCATGACGACCATTATGACATCATCGTCACCATGGCGACCATTATGACATCATAATCGCAATGACGACCATTATGACATCACCATTGCCATGACGACCATTATGATATCATCGTCGCCATGGAGACCATTATGACATCATCGTCACAATGACTACCATTATGACATCACCATCGCCATGACGACCATTATGACATCATCGTTGCCATGACAACCTTTATGACATCGCCATGACGACCATTATTACACCACCGTTGCCATGACGACCATTATGACATCATCGTCGCCATGACAACCATATGACATCACCGTCACCATGACGACCATTATGACATCATCGTAGCCATTACAACCATTATTAAATCACAGTCGCCATGAGAACCATTATGACATCTTTGTCGCCATGAAGACCATTATGTCATCATGACATCACCGTCGCCATGACGACCATTATGACATCACCGTTGCCATGACGACCATTATGACATCATCTTCGCCATGGCGACCATTATGACATAATCGTCGCCATGACAACCATTATGACATCACCGTCGCCATGACGACCATTTTGACATCATCGTCGCCATGACTACTGACAAACAATATGACATCATTTACACCATGACGACCATTATGACATCATCGTCGCCATGATGACCGTTATGACATCATCGTAGCCATTACGACCATTATTAAATCACAGTCGCCATGACAACCATTATGACATCATCGTCGCCATGACGACCATTATGACATCATAATCACCATGACGGCCCATATGACATCAGCGTCTCCATGACGACCATTATGACATCATTGTCACCATGACGACCCTTATGACATCATCGTCGCCATGACAACCATTATGACATCATCATCGCCATGATGACCGTTATGACATTATTGTCGCCATGACGACCCTTAGGACATCATCGTCGCCATGGCGACCATTATGACATCACCATCGCCATGACGTCTATTATGACATCATCGTTGCCATGATGACCATTATGACATAATCGTCGCCATGACAACCATTATGACATTACCATTGCCATGACGACCATTATTACACCTCCTTTGCTATGACGACCATTATGACATCATCGTCGCAATGGCGACCATTATGACATCAAAGTCGCCATGACGACCATTATGAAATGATCGTAGCCATTACGACTATTATTAAATCACAGTCGCCATGACAAACATTATGACATCTTCGTCGCCATGATGACCATTATGACATCATGACATCACCGTTGCCATGACGACCATTATGACATCACCGTTGCCATGACGACCATTGTGACATCATCGTCGCCATGACAACCATTATGACATCACCAACGCCATGACTACCATTATGACATCATCGTCGCCATGGCGACCAATATGACATCACCGTCGCATGATGACCATTATGACATCATCGTTGCCATGACGACCATTATGACATCATCGTCGCCATGACGACCATTATGACAACATCGTTGCCATGACGACCATTATGACATCATCGTCGCCATGACGACCATTATGACATCATCATCGCTATGATGACCGTTATGACATTATTGTCGACATGACGACCCTTATGACATCATCGTCGCCATGACGACCATTATGACTTCATCGTCAGAATGACGACCATTATGACATCACCATCGTAATGACGACCATTATGACATCATTGTTCCCATGACGACCATTATGACATAATCGTCGCCATGAAAACCATTATGACATCACCATTGCCATGACGACCATTATTACACCTCCGTTGCCATGACGACCATTATGACATCATCGTCGCCATGACGACCATTATTACATCATCACCATGATGACCGTTATGACATTATCGTCGCCATGACGACCCTTATGACATCATCATCGCCATGACAACCATTATGACATCATTGTCGCCATGGTGAACATTATGACATCACCGTCGCCATGACGATCATTATGACATCATCGTCGCCATGACAACCATTATGACATCATCATCGCCATGATGACCGTTATGACATTATTGTCGCCATGACGACCCTTATGACATCATCGTCGCCATGACGACAATTATGACATCATCGTCACAATGACGACCATTATGACATCACCATCGCAATGACGACCATTATGACACCACCGTTGCCATGACGACCATTATTACATCATCATCGCCATAATGACCGTTATGACATTATCGTCGCCATGACGACCCTTATGACATCATCATCGCCATGACAACCAATATGATATCATCGTCGCCATGATGACCATTATGTCATCATCGTCGCCATGATGACCGTTATGACATTATCGTCGCCATGACGACCCTTATGACATCATCGTCGCCATGGCGACCATTATGAAATCATCATCGCCATGACAACCAATATGATATCATTGTCGCCATGATGACCATTCTGTCATCATCGTCGCCATGACAACCATTATGACATCATAGTCGTCATGGCGACCATTATGACATCACCGTCGCCATGACGACCATTATGACATCATCGTAACCATGACGACCATTACGACATCATCGTTGCCATGACGACCATTATAACATAATCGTCGCCATGACAACCATTATGACTTCACCATCGCCATGACGACCATTATGACACCACCGTTGCCATGACGACCATTATTACATCATCATCGCCATGATGACCGTTATGACATTATCGTCGCCATGACGACCCTTATGACATCATCATCGCCGTGACAACCAATATGATATCATCGTCGCCATGATGACCATTATGACATCATCGTAGCCATTACGACCATTATTAAATCACAGTTGCCATGACTACCATTATGACATCTTCGTTGCCATGATGACCATTATGACATCATGACATCACCGTTGCCATGACGACCATTATGACATCACCGTTGCCATGACGACCATTATGACATCATCGTCGCCATGTCAACCATTATGAAATCACCAACGCCATGACGACCATTATGACATCATCGTCGCCATGGCGACCATTATGACATCACCGTCGCCATGATGACCATTATGACATAATCGTCGCCATTGTGACCATTATGACATCTTTTTCGCCATGATGACCATTATGACATCATGACATCACTGTTGCCATGACGACCATTATGACATCATCGTTGCCATGACAACCATTATGACATCGCCATGACGACCATTATTACACCACCGTTGCCATGACGACCATTATGACATCACCATCGCCATGACGACTATTATGACATCATCGTTGCCATGATGACCATTATTACATAATCGTCGCCATGACAACCATTATGACATTACAATTGCCATGACGACCATTATTACACCTCCTTTGCCATGACGACCATTATGACATCATCGTCGCCATGACAACCATTATGACTTCACCATCGCCATGACGACCATTATGACACCACCGTTGCCATGACGACCATTATGACATCATCGTCGCCATGACGACCATTATTACATCATCATAGCCATGATGACCGTTATGACATTATCGTCGCCATGACGACCCTTATGACATCATCATCGCCATGACAACCAATATGATATCATCGTCGCCATGATGACCATTATGTCATCATCGTCGCCATGACAACCATTATGACATCATTGTCGCTATAACGACCATTATGACATCATCGTCGCCATGACTACTGACAAACAGTATGACATCATTGTCGCCATGATGACCATTATGACATCATCGTCGCCATGATGACCGTTATGACATCATCGCAGCCATTAAGACCATTATTAAATCACAGTCGCCATGACAACCATTATGACATCATCGTCGCCATGACGACCATTATGACATCATAATCACCATGACGGCCCATAGGACAATATCGTCGCCATGACGACCATTATGACATCATCGTCACCATGGCGACCATTATGACATCATCGTCGCAATGACGACCATTATGACATCACCATCGCCATGATGACCATTATGACATCATCGTCGACATAGCGACCATTATGACATCACCGTCGCCATGATGACCATTATGATATCATCGTCGCCATGGCGACCATTATGACATCATCGTCGCCATGACAACCATTATGACATCACCGTCGCCATGACGACCATTATGACATCATCGTCGTCATGACTACTGACAAACAATATGACAACATCGTCGCCATGACGACCATCATGACATCATCATCACCATGATGACCGTTATGACATCATCATAGCCATTACGACCATTATTAAATCACAGTCGCCATGACAACCATTATGACATCTTGGTCGCCATGACGACCATTATGACATCATAAACACCATGACGGCCAAAATGACACCATCGTCGCCATGACGACCATTATGACATCATCGTCACCATGGCGACCATTATGACATCATAATCGCAATGACGACCATTATGACATCACCATCGCCATGACGACCATTATGATATCATCGTCGCCATGGAGACCATTATGACATCATCGTCACAATGACTACCATTATGACATCACCATCGCCATGACGACCATTATGACATCATCGTTGCCATGACAACCTTTATGACATCGCCATGACGACCATTATTACACCACCGTTGCCATGATGACCATTATGACATCATCGTCGCCATGACAACCATATGACATCACCGTCACCATGACGACCATTATGACATCATCGTAGCCATTACAACCATTATTAAATCACAGTCGCCATGAGAACCATTATGACATCTTTGTCGCCATGAAGACCATTATGTCATCATGACATCACCGTCGCCATGACGACCATTATGACATCACCGTTGCCATGACGACCATTATGACATCATCTTCGCCATGGCGACCATTATGACATAATCGTCGCCATGACAACCATTATGACATCACCGTCGCCATGACGACCATTTTGACATCATCTTCGCCATGACTACTGACAAACAATATGACATCATTTACACCATGACGACCATTATGACATCATCGTCGCCATGATGACCGTTATGACATCATCGTAGCCATTACGACCATTATTAAATCACAGTCGCCATGACAACCATTATGACATCATCGTCGCCATGACGACCATTATGACATCATAATCACCATGACGGCCCATATGACATCAGCGTCTCCATGACGACCATTATGACATCATTGTCACCATAACGACCCTTATGACATCATCGTCGCCATGACAACCATTATGACATCATCATCGCCATGATGACCGTTATGACATTATTGTCGCCATGACGACCCTTAGGACATCATCGTCGCCATGGCGACCATTATGACATCACCATCGCCATGACGTCTATTATGACATCATCGTTGCCATGATGACCATTATGACATAATCGTCGCCATGACAACCATTATGACATTACCATTGCCATGACGACCATTATTACACCTCCTTTGCTATGACGACCATTATGACATCATCGTCGCAATGGCGACCATTATGACATCAAAGTCGCCATGACGACCATTATGAAATGATCGTAGCCATTACGACTATTATTAAATCACAGTCGCCATGACAAACATTATGACATCTTCGTCGCCATGATGACCATTATGACATCATGACATCACCGTTGCCATGACGACCATTATGACATCACCGTTGCCATGACGACCATTGTGACATCATCGTCGCCATGACAACCATTATGACATCACCAACGCCATGACTACCATTATGACATCATCGTCGCCATGGCGACCAATATGACATCACCGTCGCATGATGACCATTATGACATCATCGTTGCCATGACGACCATTATGACATCATCGTCGCCATGACGACCATTATGACAACATCGTTGCCATGACGACCATTATGACATCATCGTCGCCATGACGACCATTATGACATCATCATCGCTATGATGACCGTTATGACATTATTGTCGACATGACGACCCTTATGACATCATCGTCGCCATGACGACCATTATGACTTCATCGTCAGAATGACGACCATTATGACATCACCATCGTAATGACGACCATTATGACATCATTGTTCCCATGACGACCATTATGACATAATCGTCGCCATGAAAACCATTATGACATCACCATTGCCATGACGACCATTATTACACCTCCGTTGCCATGACGACCATTATGACATCATCGTCGCCATGACGACCATTATTACATCATCACCATGATGACCGTTATGACATTATCGTCGCCATGACGACCCTTATGACATCATCATCGCCATGACAACCATTATGACATCATTGTCGCCATGGTGAACATTATGACATCACCGTCGCCATGACGATCATTATGACATCATCGTCGCCATGACAACCATTATGACATCATCATCGCCATGATGACCGTTATGACATTATTGTCGCCATGACGACCCTTATGACATCATCGTCGCCATGACGACAATTATGACATCATCGTCACAATGACGACCATTATGACATCACCATCGCAATGACGACCATTATGACACCACCGTTGCCATGACGACCATTATTACATCATCATCGCCATAATGACCGTTATGACATTATCGTCGCCATGACGACCCTTATGACATCATCATCGCCATGACAACCAATATGATATCATCGTCGCCATGATGACCATTATGTCATCATCGTCGCCATGATGACCGTTATGACATTATCGTCGCCATGACGACCCTTATGACATCATAGTCGCCATGGCGACCATTATGAAATCATCATCGCCATGACAACCAATATGATATCATTGTCGCCATGATGACCATTCTGTCATCATCGTCGCCATGACAACCATTATGACATCATAGTCGTCATGGCGACCATTATGACATCACCGTCGCCATGACGACCATTATGACATCATCGTAACCATGACGACCATTACGACATCATCGTTGCCATGACGACCATTATAACATAATCGTCGCCATGACAACCATTATGACTTCACCATCGCCATGACGACCATTATGACACCACCGTTGCCATGACGACCATTATTACATCATCATCGCCATGATGACCGTTATGACATTATCGTCGCCATGACGACCCTTATGACATCATCATCGCCATGACAACCAATATGATATCATCGTCGCCATGATGACCATTATGACATCATCGTAGCCATTACGACCATTATTAAATCACAGTTGCCATGACTACCATTATGACATCTTCATTGCCATGATGACCATTATGACATCCTGACATCACCGTTGCCATGACGACCATTATGACATCACCGTTGCCATGACGACCATTATGACATCATCGTCGCCATGTCAACCATTATGAAATCACCAACGCCATGACGACCATTATGACATCATCGTCGCCATGGCGACCATTATGACATCACCGTCGCCATGATGACCATTATGACATAATCGTCGCCATGGTGACCATTATGACATCTTTTTCGCCATGATGACCATTATGACATCATGACATCACTGTTGCCATGACGACCATTATGACTTCATCGTCGCCATGACGACCATTATGACATCATAATCACCATGACGGCCCATATGACAACATCGTCGCCATGACGACCATTATGAAATAATTGTCACAATGGCGACCATTATGACATCACCATCGCCATGACGACCATTATGCCATCATCGTTGCCATGACGACCATTATGACATAATCGTTTCCATGACAACCATTATGACATCACCATCGCCATGACGACAATTATTTCACCACCTTTGCCATGACGACCATTGTGACATCATCGTCGCCATGACGACCATTATGACATCATCGTCGCCATGACGACCATTATGACATCATCATCGCCATGATGACCGTTATGACATCATCGTCGCCATGGCGACCATTATGACATCATCATCGCCATGACAACCAATATGATATCATCGTCGCCATGTTGACCATTATGACAACATCATCACCATGACAACCAATATGACTTCATCGTCGCCATGGCGACCATTATGACATCATAATCACCATGATGGCCAATATAACATCATCGTCGCCATGGCAACCATTATGACATCATCGTCACCATGGCGACCATTATGACATCATCGTCACAATGACGACCATTATGACATCACCATCGCCATGAAGACCATTATTACACCACCGTCGCCATGACGACCATTATGACATCATCGTCGCCATGACGGCCATTATGACATTGTCGCCATGACAACCATTATGACATCATCGTCACCATGGCGACCATTATGACATCACCGTCGCCATGATGACCATTATGATATCATTGTCGCCATGGCGACCATTATGACATCATCGTCGCCATGACAACCATTATGACGTCACCGTCGCCATGACGACCATTATGACATCATCGTCGCCATGACTACTGACAAACAATATGACAACATCGTCGCCATGAAGACCATTATGACATCATCGTCGCCATGATGACCGTTATGACATCATCATAGCCAATACGACCATTATTAAATCACAGTCGCCATGACAACCATTATGACATCTTCGTCGCCATGACGACCAATATGACATCATAATCACCATGATGGCCAAAATGACACCATCGTCGCCATGACGACCATTATGGCATCATCGTCACCATGGCGACCATTATGACATCATCATCGCAATGACGACACCTATGACATCACCATCGCCATGACGACCATTATGACATCATCGTCGCCATGACGACCATTATGACATCATCGTCACAATGACTAACATTATGACATCACCATCGCCATGACAACCATTATGACATAATCGTCGCCATGACAACCATATGACATCACCAGCGCCATGACGACCATTATTACACCACCGTTGCCATGAAGACCATTATGACATCATCGTCGCCATGACGACCATTATGACATCATCTTCGCCATGACAACCAATATGATATCATCGTCGCCATGATGACCATTATGACATCATCGTCGCCATGACAACCATTATGACATCATCGTCGCCATGACGACCATTATGACATCACCGTCACCTTGACGACCATTATGACATCATCGTAGCCATTACGACCATTAATAAATCACTGTCGCCATGAGAACCATTATGACATCTTCGTCGCCATGACGACCATTATGTCATCATGACATCATCGTTGCCATGACGACCATTATGACATCACCGTTGCCATGACGACCATTATGGCATCATCTTCGCCATAGCGACCATTATGACATAATCGTCGCCATGACAACCATTATGACATCACCGTCGCCATGACGACCATTATGACATCATCGTCGCCATGACTACTGACAAACAATATGACATCATTGTCGCCATGATGACCATTATGACATCATCGTCGCCATGATGACCGTTATGACATCATCGCAACCATTGCGACCATTAATAATCACAGTCGCCATGACAACCATTATGACATCATCGTCGCCATGACGACCATTATTACATCATCACCATGATGACCGTTATGACATTATCGTCGCCATGACGACCCTTATGACATCATCATCGCCATGACAACCATTATGACATCATTGTCGCCATGGTGAACATTATGACATCACCGTCGCCATGACGATCATTATGACATCATCGTCGCCATGACAACCATTATGACATCATCATCGCCATGATGACCGTTATGACATTATTGTCGCCATGACGACCCTTATGACATCATCGTCGCCATGACGACAATTATGACATCATCGTCACAATGACGACCATTATGACATCACCATCGCAATGACGACCATTATGACACCACCGTTGCCATGACGACCATTATTACATCATCATCGCCATAATGACCGTTATGACATTATCGTCGCCATGACGACCCTTATGACATCATCATCGCCATGACAACCAATATGATATCATCGTCGCCATGATGACCATTATGTCATCATCGTCGCCATGATGACCGTTATGACATTATCGTCGCCATGACGACCCTTATGACATCATCGTCGCCATGGCGACCATTATGAAATCATCATCGCCATGACAACCAATATGATATCATTGTCGCCATGATGACCATTCTGTCATCATCGTCGCCATGACAACCATTATGACATCATAGTCGTCATGGCGACCATTATGACATCACCGTCGCCATGACTACTGACAAACAGTATGACATCATTGTCGCCATGATGACCATTATGACATCATCGTCGCCATGATGACCGTTATGACATCATCGCAGCCATTAAGACCATTATTAAATCACAGTCGCCATGACAACCATTATGACATCATCGTCGCCATGACGACCATTATGACATCATAATCACCATGACGGCCCATAGGACAATATCGTCGCCATGACGACCATTATGACATCATCGTCACCATGGCGACCATTATGACATCATCGTCGCAATGACGACCATGATGACATCACCATCGCCATGATGACCATTATGACATCATCGTCGACATAGCGACCATTATGACATCACCGTCGCCATGATGACCATTATGATATCATCGTCGCCATGGCGACCATTATGACATCATCGTCGCCATGACAACCATTATGACATCACCGTCGCCATGACGACCATTATGACATCATCGTCGTCATGACTACTGACAAACAATATGACAACATCGTCGCCATGACGACCATCATGACATCATCATCACCATGATGACCGTTATGACATCATCATAGCCATTACGACCATTATTAAATCACAGTCGCCATGACAACCATTATGACATCTTGGTCGCCATGACGACCATTATGACATCATAAACACCATGACGGCCAAAATGACACCATCGTCGCCATGACGACCATTATGACATCATCGTCACCATGGCGACCATTATGACATCATAATCGCAATGACGACCATTATGACATCACCATCGCCATGACGACCATTATGATATCATCGTCGCCATGGAGACCATTATGACATCATCGTCACAATGACTACCATTATGACATCACCATCGCCATGACGACCATTATGACATCATCGTTGCCATGACAACCTTTATGACATCGCCATGACGACCATTATTACACCACCGTTGCCATGATGACCATTATGACATCATCGTCGCCATGACAACCATATGACATCACCGTCACCATGACGACCATTATGACATCATCGTAGCCATTACAACCATTATTAAATCACAGTCGCCATGAGAACCATTATGACATCTTTGTCGCCATGAAGACCATTATGTCATCATGACATCACCGTCGCCATGACGACCATTATGACATCACCGTTGCCATGACGACCATTATGACATCATCTTCGCCATGGCGACCATTATGACATAATCGTCGCCATGACAACCATTATGACATCACCGTCGCCATGACGACCATTTTGACATCATCGTCGCCATGACTACTGACAAACAATATGACATCATTTACACCATGACGACCATTATGACATCATCGTCGCCATGATGACCGTTATGACATCATCGTAGCCATTACGACCATTATTAAATCACAGTCGCCATGACAACCATTATGACATCATCGTCGCCATGACGACCATTATGACATCATAATTACCATGACGGCCCATATGACATCAGCGTCTCCATGACGACCATTATGACATCATTGTCACCATGACGACCCTTATGACATCATCGTCGCCATGACAACCATTATGACATCATCATCGCCATGATGACCGTTATGACATTATTGTCGCCATGACGACCCTTAGGACATCATCGTCGCCATGGCGACCATTATGACATCACCATCGCCATGACGTCTATTATGACATCATCGTTGCCATGATGACCATTATGACATAATCGTCGCCATGACAACCATTATGACATTACCATTGCCATGACGACCATTATTACACCTCCTTTGCTATGACGACCATTATGACATCATCGTCGCAATGGCGACCATTATGACATCAAAGTCGCCATGACGACCATTATGAAATGATCGTAGCCATTACGACTATTATTAAATCACAGTCGCCATGACAAACATTATGACATCTTCGTCGCCATGATGACCATTATGACATCATGACATCACCGTTGCCATGACGACCATTATGACATCACCGTTGCCATGAAGACCATTGTGACATCATCGTCGCCATGACAACCATTATGACATCACCAACGCCATGACTACCATTATGACATCATCGTCGCCATGGCGACCAATATGACATCACCGTCGCATGATGACCATTATGACATCATCGTTGCCATGACGACCATTATGACATCATCGTCGCCATGACGACCATTATGACAACATCGTTGCCATGATGACCATTATGACATCATCGTCGCCATGACGACCATTATGACATCATCATCGCTATGATGACCGTTATGACATTATTGTCGACATGACGACCCTTATGACATCATCGTCGCCATGACGACCATTATGACTTCATCGTCAGAATGACGACCATTATGACATCACCATCGTAATGACGACCATTATGACATCATTGTTCCCATGACGACCATTATGACATAATCGTCGCCATGAAAACCATTATGACATCACCATTGCCATGACGACCATTATTACACCTCCGTTGCCATGACGACCATTATGACATCATCGTCGCCATGACGACCATTATTACATCATCACCATGATGACCGTTATGACATTATCGTCGCCATGACGACCCTTATGACATCATCATCGCCATGACAACCATTATGACATCATTGTCGCCATGGTGAACATTATGACATCACCGTCGCCATGACGATCATTATGACATCATCGTCGCCATGACAACCATTATGACATCATCATCGCCATGATGACCGTTATGACATTATTGTCGCCATGACGACCCTTATGACATCATCGTCGCCATGACGACAATTATGACATCATCGTCACAATGACGACCATTATGACATCACCATCGCAATGACGACCATTATGACACCACCGTTGCCATGACGACCATTATTACATCATCATCGCCATAATGACCGTTATGACATTATCGTCGCCATGACGACCCTTATGACATCATCATCGCCATGACAACCAATATGATATCATCGTCGCCATGATGACCATTATGTCATCATCGTCGCCATGATGACCGTTATGACATTATCGTCGCCATGACGACCCTTATGACATCATCGTCGCCATGGCGACCATTATGAAATCATCATCGCCATGACAACCAATATGATATCATTGTCGCCATGATGACCATTCTGTCATCATCGTCGCCATGACAACCATTATGACATCATAGTCGTCATGGCGACCATTATGACATCACCGTCGCCATGACGACCATTATGACATCATCGTAACCATGACGACCATTACGACATCATCGTTGCCATGACGACCATTATAACATAATCGTCGCCATGACAACCATTATGACTTCACCATCGCCATGACGACCATTATGACACCACCGTTGCCATGACGACCATTATTACATCATCATCGCCATGATGACCGTTATGACATTATCGTCGCCATGACGACCCTTATGACATCATCATCGCCATGACAACCAATATGATATCATCGTCGCCATGATGATCATTATGACATCATCGTAGCCATTACGACCATTATTAAATCACAGTTGCCATGACTACCATTATGACATCTTCATTGCCATGATGACCATTATGACATCATGACATCACCGTTGCCATGACGACCATTATGACATCACCGTTGCCATGACGACCATTATGACATCATCGTCGCCATGTCAACCATTATGAAATCACCAACGCCATGACGACCATTATGACATCATCGTCGCCATGGCGACCATTATGACATCACCGTCGCCATGATGACCATTATGACATAATCGTCGCCATGGTGACCATTATGACATCTTTTTCGCCATGATGACCATTATGACATCATGACATCACTGTTGCCATGACGACCATTATGACTTCATCGTCGCCATGACGACCATTATGACATCATAATCACCATGACGGCCCATATGACAACATCGTCGCCATGACGACCATTATGAAATAATTGTCACAATGGCGACCATTATGACATCACCATCGCCATGACGACCATTATGCCATCATCGTTGCCATGACGACCATTATGACATAATCGTTTCCATGACAACCATTATGACATCACCATCGCCATGACGACAATTATTTCACCACCTTTGCCATGACGACCATTGTGACATCATCGTCGCCATGACGACCATTATGACATCATCGTCGCCATGACGACCATTATGACATCATCATCGCCATGATGACCGTTATGACATCATCGTCGCCATGGCGACCATTATGACATCATCATCGCCATGACAACCAATATGATATCATCGTCGCCATGTTGACCATTATGACAACATCATCACCATGACAACCAATATGACTTCATCGTCGCCATGGCGACCATTATGACATCATAATCACCATGATGGCCAATATAACATCATCGTCGCCATGGCAACCATTATGACATCATCGTCACCATGGCGACCATTATGACATCATCGTCACAATGACGACCATTATGACATCACCATCGCCATGAAGACCATTATTACACCACCGTCGCCATGACGACCATTATGACATCATCGTCGCCATGACGGCCATTATGACATTGTCGCCATGACAACCATTATGACATCATCGTCACCATGGCGACCATTATGACATCACCGTCGCCATGATGACCATTATGATATCATTGTCGCCATGGCGACCATTATGACATCATCGTCGCCATGACAACCATTATGACGTCACCGTCGCCATGACGACCATTATGACATCATCGTCGCCATGACTACTGACAAACAATATGACAACATCGTCGCCATGAAGACCATTATGACATCATCGTCGCCATGATGACCGTTATGACATCATCATAGCCAATACGACCATTATTAAATCACAGTCGCCATGACAACCATTATGACATCTTCGTCGCCATGACGACCAATATGACATCATAATCACCATGATGGCCAAAATGACACCATCGTCGCCATGACGACCATTATGGCATCATCGTCACCATGGCGACCATTATGACATCATCATCGCAATGACGACACCTATGACATCACCATCGCCATGACGACCATTATGACATCATCGTCGCCATGACGACCATTATGACATCATCGTCACAATGACTAACATTATGACATCACCATCGCCATGACAACCATTATGACATAATCGTCGCCATGACAACCATATGACATCACCAGCGCCATGACGACCATTATTACACCACCGTTGCCATGAAGACCATTATGACATCATCGTCGCCATGACGACCATTATGACATCATCTTCGCCATGACAACCAATATGATATCATCGTCGCCATGATGACCATTATGACATCATCGTCGCCATGACAACCATTATGACATCATCGTCACCATGACGACCATTATGACATCACCGTCACCTTGACGACCATTATGACATCATCGTAGCCATTACGACCATTAATAAATCACTGTCGCCATGAGAACCATTATGACATCTTCGTCGCCATGACGACCATTATGTCATCATGACATCATCGTTGCCATGACGACCATTATGACATCACCGTTGCCATGACGACCATTATGGCATCATCTTCGCCATAGCGACCATTATGACATAATCGTCGCCATGACAACCATTATGACATCACCGTCGCCATGACGACCATTATGACATCATCGTCGCCATGACTACTGACAAACAATATGACATCATTGTCGCCATGATGACCATTATGACATCATCGTCGCCATGATGACCGTTATGACATCATCGCAACCATTGCGACCATTAATAATCACAGTCGCCATGACAACCATTATGACATCATCGTCGCCATGACGACCATTATTACATCATCACCATGATGACCGTTATGACATTATCGTCGCCATGACGACCCTTATGACATCATCATCGCCATGACAACCATTATGACATCATTGTCGCCATGGTGAACATTATGACATCACCGTCGCCATGACGATCATTATGACATCATCGTCGCCATGACAACCATTATGACATCATCATCGCCATGATGACCGTTATGACATTATTGTCGCCATGACGACCCTTATGACATCATCGTCGCCATGACGACAATTATGACATCATCGTCACAATGACGACCATTATGACATCACCATCGCAATGACGACCATTATGACACCACCGTTGCCATGACGACCATTATTACATCATCATCGCCATAATGACCGTTATGACATTATCGTCGCCATGACGACCCTTATGACATCATCATCGCCATGACAACCAATATGATATCATCGTCGCCATGATGACCATTATGTCATCATCGTCGCCATGATGACCGTTATGACATTATCGTCGCCATGACGACCCTTATGACATCATCGTCGCCATGGCGACCATTATGAAATCATCATCGCCATGACAACCAATATGATATCATTGTCGCCATGATGACCATTCTGTCATCATCGTCGCCATGACAACCATTATGACATCATAGTCGTCATGGCGACCATTATGACATCACCGTCGCCATGACGACCATTATGACATCATCGTAACCATGACGACCATTACGACATCATCGTTGCCATGACGACCATTATAACATAATCGTCGCCATGACAACCATTATGACTTCACCATCGCCATGACGACCATTATGACACCACCGTTGCCATGACGACCATTATTACATCATCATCGCCATGATGACCGTTATGACATTATCGTCGCCATGACGACCCTTATGACATCATCATCGCCATGACAACCAATATGATATCATCGTCGCCATGATGACCATTATGACATCATCGTAGCCATTACGACCATTATTAAATCACAGTTGCCATGACTACCATTATGACATCTTCGTTGCCATGATGACCATTATGACATCATGACATCACCGTTGCCATGACGACCATTATGACATCACCGTTGCCATGACGACCATTATGACATCATCGTCGCCATGTCAACCATTATGAAATCACCAACGCCATGACGACCATTATGACATCATCGTCGCCATGGCGACCATTATGACATCACCGTCGCCATGATGACCATTATGACATAATCGTCGCCATGGTGACCATTATGACATCTTTTTCGCCATGATGACCATTATGACATCATGACATCACTGTTGCCATGACGACCATTATGACTTCATCGTCGCCATGACGACCATTATGACATCATAATCACCATGACGGCCCATATGACAACATCGTCGCCATGACGACCATTATGAAATAATTGTCACAATGGCGACCATTATGACATCACCATCGCCATGACGACCATTATGCCATCATCGTTGCCATGACGACCATTATGACATAATCGTTTCCATGACAACCATTATGACATCACCATCGCCATGACGACAATTATTTCACCACCTTTGCCATGACGACCATTGTGACATCATCGTCGCCATGACGACCATTATGACATCATCGTCGCCATGACGACCATTAT
Source organism: Phyllobates terribilis (assembly GCF_046119375.1). Taxonomy (NCBI): domain Eukaryota; kingdom Metazoa; phylum Chordata; class Amphibia; order Anura; family Dendrobatidae; genus Phyllobates; species Phyllobates terribilis. Next base: position 964,044 of record NW_027363256.1, read on the forward strand.
GACATCATCATCGCCATGATGACCGTTATGACATCATCGTCGCCATGGCGACCATTATGACATCATCATCGCCATGACAACCAATATGATATCATCGTCGCCATGTTGACCATTATGACAACATCATCACCATGACAACCAATATGACTTCATCGTCGCCATGGCGACCATTATGACATCATAATCACCATGATGGCCAATATAACATCATCGTCGCCATGACAACCATTATGACATCATTGTCACCATGGCGACCATTATGACATCATCGTCACAATGACGACCATTATGACATCACCATCGCCATGAAGACCATTATTACACCACCGTCGCCATGACGACCATTATGACATCATCGTCGCCATGACGGCCATTATGACATTGTCGCCATGACAACCATTATGACATCATCGTCACCATGGCGACCATTATGACATCACCGTCGCCATGATGACCATTATGATATCATTGTCGCCATGGCGACCATTATGACATCATCGTCGCCATGACAACCATTATGACGTCACCGTCGCCATGACGACCATTATGACATCATCGTCGCCATGACTACTGACAAACAATATGACAACATCGTCGCCATGAAGACCATTATGACATCATCATAGCCAATACGACCATTATTAAATCACAGTCGCCATGACAACCATTATGACATCTTCGTCGCCATGACGACCAATATGACATCATAATCACCATGAAGGCCAAAATGACACCATCGTCGCCATGACGACCATTATGGCATCATCGTCACCATGGCGACCATTATGACATCATCATCGCAATGACGACACCTATGACATCACCATCGCCATGACGACCATTATGACATCATCGTCGCCATGACGACCATTATGACATCATCGTCACAATGACTAACATTATGACATCACCATCGCCATGACAACCATTATGACATAATCGTCGCCATGACAACCATATGACATCACCAGCGCCATGACGACCATTATTACACCACCGTTGCCATGAAGACCATTATGACATCATCGTCGCCATGACGACCATTATGACATCATCTTCGCCATGACAACCAATATGATATCATCGTCGCCATGATGACCATTATGACATCATCGTCGCCATGACAACCATTATGACATCATCGTCGCCATGACGACCATTATGACATCATCGTAGCCATTACGACCATTAATAAATCACTGTCGCCATGAGAACCATTATGACATCTTCGTCGCCATGACGACCATTATGTCATCATGACATCATCGTTGCCATGATGACCATTATGACATCACCGTTGCCATGACGACCATTATGGCATCATCTTCGCCATAGCGACCATTATGACATAATCGTCGCCATGACAACCATTATGACATCACCGTCGCCATGACGACCATTATGACATCATCGTCGCCATGACTACTGACAAACAATATGACATCATTGTCGCCATGATGACCATTATGACATCATCGTCGCCATGATGACCGTTATGACATCATCGCAACCATTGCGACCATTAATAATCACAGTCGCCATGACAACCATTATGACATCATCGTCGCCATGACGACCCTTATGACATCATCATCGCCATGACAACCAATATGATATCAGCGTCGCCATGATGACCATTATGTCATCATCGTCGCCATGACGACCATTATGACATCAACGTCACAATGACGACCATTATGACATCACCATCGCAATGACGACCATTATGACATCATCGTTGCCATGACGACCATTATGACATAATCGTTGCCATGAAAACCATTATGACATCACCATTGCCATGACGACCATTATTGCACCACCGTTGCCATGACGACCATTATGACATCATCGTCGCCATGACGACCATTATTACATCATCACCATGATGACAGTTATGACATCATCGTCGCCATGACGACCCTTATGACATCATCATCGCCATGACAACCAATTATGACATCTTCGTCGCCATGATGACCATTATGACATCATGACATCACAGTTGCCATGACGACCATTATGACATCACCGTTGCCATGACGACCATTGTGACATCATCGTCGCCATGACGACCATTATGACATCATCGTCGCCATGACGACAATTATGACATAATCGTTGCCATGAAAACCATTATGACATCACCATTGCCATGACGACCATTATTACACCACCGTTGCCATGACGACCATTATGACATCATCATCGCTATGACGACCATTATTACATCATCATCACCATGATGACCATTATGACATTATCGTGGCCATGACGACCCTTATGACATCATCATCGCCATGACAACCAATATGATATCATCGTCGCCATGATGACCATTATGTCATCATCGACGCCATAACAAACATTATGACATCATTGTCGCCATGGCAAACATTATGACATCACCATCGCCATGACGATCATTATGACATCATCGTAGCCATTACGACCATTATTAAATCACAGTCGACATGACAAACATTATGACATCTTCGTCGCCATGATGACCATTATGACATCATGACTTCACAGTTTCCATGACGACCATTATTACATCACCGTTGCCATGACGACCATTGTGACATCATCGTCGCCATGACATCCATTATGACATCACCAACGCCATGACTACCATTATGACATCATCGTCGCCATGCTGACCATTATGACATCACCGTCGCCATGATGACCATTATGACATCATCGTCGCCATGGCGACCATTATGACATCATCTTCGCCATGACTACCATTATGACATCACCGTCGCCATGACGACCATTATGACAACATCATCGCCATGACTACTGACAAACAATATGACATCATTGTCGCCATGATGACTATAGTGACATCATTGTCGCCATGACAACCATTATGACATCACCAACGCCATGACGACCATTATGACATCACCGTTGCCATGATGACTATAGTGACATCATCGTCGCCATGATGACAATTATGACATCATAATCACCATGATGGCCCATATGACACCATCGTCGCCATGACAACCATTATGACATCATCGTCACCATGGCGACCATTATGACATCATCATCGCCATGATGACCATTATGACACCACCGTTGCAATGACGATCCTTATGACATCATCGTCGACATGACGACCATTATGATATCATCATCGCCATGATGACCATTATGACACCACCGTTGCAATGACGACCCTTATGACATCATCGTCGACATGACGACCATTATGACATCATCATCGCCATGATGACCGTTATGACATTATTGTCGCCATGATGACCATTATGACATCATCGTCGCCACGATGACCGTTATGACATCACAGTCGCCATGATGACCATTATGATATCATCGTCGCCATGGCGACCATTATGACATCACCGTCGCCATGACGACCATTATGACATCATCATCGCCATGACTACTGACAAACAATATGACAACATCGTCGCCATGACGGCCAAATTGACACCATCGTCGCTATGACGACCATTATGACAGCATCGTCACCATGGCGACCATTATGACATCATCATCGCAATGACGACCATTATGACATCACCATCGCCATGACGACCATTATGATATCATCGTCGCCATGGAGACCATTATGACATCATCGTCACAATGACGACCATTATGACATCACCATCGCCATGACGACCATTATGACATCATCGTTGCCATGACGACCATTATGACAGCACCGTTGCCATGTCGACCATTATGACATCATCGTCGCCATGACTACCATTATGACATCATCTTCGCCATTACAACCAATATTATATCATCGTCGCCATGATGACCATTATGACATCATCGTCGCCATGACAATCATTATGACATCATCGTCGCCATGACGACCATTATGACATCACCGTCACCATGACGACCATTATGACATCATCGTAGCCATTACGACCATTATTAAATCACAGTCGCCATGAGAACCATTATGACATCTTTGTCGCCATGACGACCATTATGTCATCATGACATCACCGTTGCCATGACGACCATTATGACATCACCGTTGCCATGACGACCATTATGACATCATCTTCGGCATGGCGACCAATAAGACATAATCGTCGCCATGACAACCATTATGACATCACCGTCGCCATGCCGACCATTTTGACATCATCGTCGCCATGACTACTGACAAACAATATGACATCATTGTCGCCATGACGACCATTATGACATCATCGTCGCCATGATGACCGTTATGACATCATCGTAGACATTATGACCATTATTAAATTACAGTCGCCATGACAACCATTATGACATCATCGTCGCCATGACGACCATTATGACATCATAATCACCATGACGGCCCATATGACTCCATCGTCTCCATGACGACTATTATGACATCATCGTCACCATGGCGACCATTATGACATCATTGTCGCAATGACGACCATTATTACATCACCATCGCCATGATGACCTTTATGACATCAACGGTGCCATGACGACCATTATGACATCATCGTTGCCATGATGACCCTTATGACATCATCGTCGGCATGACGACCATTATGACATCATCATCGCCATGATGAACGTTATGACATTATTGTCGCCATGACGACCCTTATGACATCATCGTCGCAATGACGACCATTATGACATCGTCATCACAATGACGACCATTATGACATCACCATCACAATGACGACATTATGACATCATCGTTGAAATGACGACCATTAGGACATAATCGTTGCCATGAAAACCATTATGACATCACCATTGCCATGACGACCATTATGACATCATTGTCGCCATGGCGAACATTATGACATCACCGTCGCCATGACGATCATTATGACATCATCGTAGCCATTACGACCATTATTAAATCACAGTCGACATGACAAACATTATGACATCATTGTCGCCATGACAACCATTATGACATCATCGTCGCCATGTTGACCATTATGACATCATCGTCGCCATGGCGACCATTATGACATCATCGTCGCCATGACAACCATTATGACATCATCGTCGCCATGACGACCATTATGACATCATAATCACCATGACAGCCCATATGACACCATCGTCGCCATGACGACCATTGTGACATCACCATCACCATGATGACCATTATGACATCATCGTTGCCATGACGACCATTATGACATAATCGTCGCTATGACAACCATTATGACATCACCATCGCCATGATGACCATTATGACATCAACGTTGCCATGACGACCATTATGACATCATCGTTGCCGTGATGACCCTTATGACATCATCGTCGCCATGACGACCATTATGACATCATCATCGCCATGATGACCGTTATGACATTATTGTCGCCATAACGACCCTTATTACATCATCGTCACAATGACAACCATTATGACATCACCATCGCCATGACGACCATTATGACATCATCGTTGCCATGACGACCATTATGACATAATCGTCGCCATGACAACCATTATGACATCACCATTGCCATGACGACCATTATTACACCACCGTTGCCATGACGACCATTATGACATCATCGTCGCCATGGCGACCATTATGATATCACCGTCGCCATGACGACCATTATGACATCATCGTAGCCATTACGACTATTATTAAATCACAGTCGCCATGAAAACATTATGACATCTTCGTCGCCATGATGACCATTATGACATCATGACATCACCGTTGCCATGACAAACATTATGACATCACCGTTGCCATGACGACCATTGTGACATCATCGTCGCCATGACACCCATTATGACATCACCAACGCCATGACTACCATTATGACATCATCGTCGCCATGGAGACCATTATGACATCACCGTCGCCATGATGACCATTATGACATCATCGTCGCCATGGAGACCATTATGACATCATCGTCGCCATGACAACCATTATGACATCATCGTCGCCATGTTGACCATTATGACATCATCGTCGCCATGGCGACCATTATGACATCATCGTCGCCATGACAACCATTATGACATAATCGTCGCCATGACGACCATTATGACATCATAATCACCATGACAGCCCATATGACACCATCGTCGCCATGACGACCATTGTGACATCACCATCACCATGATGACCATTATGACATCATCGTTGCCATGACGACCATTATGACATAATCGTCGCTATGACAACCATTATGACATCACCATCGCCATGACGACCATTATACCACCGTTGTCATGACGACCATTATGACATCATCGTCGCCATGACGACCATTATGACATCATCGTCGCCATGACGACCATTATGACATCATCGTCGCCATGACGACCATTATGACATCATCATCGCCATGATGACCGTTATGACATTATTGCCGCCATGACGACCCTTCTGACATCATAGTCGCCATGACGACCATTATGACATCATCGTCACAATGACGACCATTATGACATCACCATCGCAATGACGACCATTATCACATCATCGTTGCCATGACGACCATTATGACATAATCGTCGCCATGAAAACCATTATGACATCAACATTGCCATGACGACCATTATTACACCACCGTTGCCATGGCGACCATTATGAAATCATCATCGCCATGACAACCAATATGATATCATCGTCGCCATGATGACCATTCTGTCATCATCGTCGCCATGACAACCATTATGACATCATCGTCGCCATGACAACCATTATGACATCATCGTCGCCATGGCGACCAATATGACATCACCGTCGCCATGAAGACCATTATGACATCATTGTAGCCATTACGACCATTATGACATCATCGTTGCCATGATGACCATTATGACATAATCGTCGCCATGACAACTATTATGACTTCACCATCGCCATGACGACCATTATGACACCACCGTTGCCATGACGACCATTATGACATCATCGTCGCCATGACGACCATTATTACATCATCATCGCCATGATGACCGCTATGACATTATCGTCGCCATGACGACCCTTATGACATCATGACATCACCGTTGCCATGATGACCATTATGACATCATCGTAGCCATTACGACCAATATGATATCATCGTCGCCATGATGACCATTATGTCATCATCGTCGCCATGTCAACCATTATGACATCACCATCGCCATGATGACCATTATGACATCAACGTTGCCATGACGACCATTATGACATCATGACATCACCGTTGCCATGATGACCATTATGACATCATCGTAGCCATTACGACCATTATTAAATCACAGTCGCCATGAGAACCATTATGACATCTTTGTCGCCATGACGACCATTATGTCATCATGACATCACCGTTGCCATGACGACCATTATGACATCACCGTTGCCATGACGACCATTATGACATCATCTTCGGCATGGCGACCAATAAGACATAATCGTCGCCATGACAACCATTATGACATCACCGTCGCCATGCCGACCATTTTGACATCATCGTCGCCATGACTACTGACAAACAATATGACATCATTGTCGCCATGACGACCATTATGACATCATCGTCGCCATGATGACCGTTATGACATCATCGTAGACATTATGACCATTATTAAATTACAGTCGCCATGACAACCATTATGACATCATCGTCGCCATGACGACCATTATGACATCATAATCACCATGACGGCCCATATGACTCCATCGTCTCCATGACGACTATTATGACATCATCGTCACCATGGCGACCATTATGACATCATTGTCGCAATGACGACCATTATTACATCACCATCGCCATGATGACCTTTATGACATCAACGGTGCCATGACGACCATTATGACATCATCGTTGCCATGATGACCCTTATGACATCATCGTCGGCATGACGACCATTATGACATCATCATCGCCATGATGAACGTTATGACATTATTGTCGCCATGACGACCCTTATGACATCATCGTCGCAATGACGACCATTATGACATCGTCATCACAATGACGACCATTATGACATCACCATCACAATGACGACATTATGACATCATCGTTGAAATGACGACCATTAGGACATAATCGTTGCCATGAAAACCATTATGACATCACCATTGCCATGACGACCATTATGACATCATTGTCGCCATGGCGAACATTATGACATCACCGTCGCCATGACGATCATTATGACATCATCGTAGCCATTACGACCATTATTAAATCACAGTCGACATGACAAACATTATGACATCATTGTCGCCATGACAACCATTATGACATCATCGTCGCCATGTTGACCATTATGACATCATCGTCGCCATGGCGACCATTATGACATCATCGTCGCCATGACAACCATTATGACATCATCGTCGCCATGACGACCATTATGACATCATAATCACCATGACAGCCCATATGACACCATCGTCGCCATGACGACCATTGTGACATCACCATCACCATGATGACCATTATGACATCATCGTTGCCATGACGACCATTATGACATAATCGTCGCTATGACAACCATTATGACATCACCATCGCCATGATGACCATTATGACATCAACGTTGCCATGACGACCATTATGACATCATCGTTGCCGTGATGACCCTTATGACATCATCGTCGCCATGACGACCATTATGACATCATCATCGCCATGATGACCGTTATGACATTATTGTCGCCATAACGACCCTTATTACATCATCGTCACAATGACAACCATTATGACATCACCATCGCCATGACGACCATTATGACATCATCGTTGCCATGACGACCATTATGACATAATCGTCGCCATGACAACCATTATGACATCACCATTGCCATGACGACCATTATTACACCACCGTTGCCATGACGACCATTATGACATCATCGTCGCCATGGCGACCATTATGATATCACCGTCGCCATGACGACCATTATGACATCATCGTAGCCATTACGACTATTATTAAATCACAGTCGCCATGAAAACATTATGACATCTTCGTCGCCATGATGACCATTATGACATCATGACATCACCGTTGCCATGACAAACATTATGACATCACCGTTGCCATGACGACCATTGTGACATCATCGTCGCCATGACACCCATTATGACATCACCAACGCCATGACTACCATTATGACATCATCGTCGCCATGGAGACCATTATGACATCACCGTCGCCATGATGACCATTATGACATCATCGTCGCCATGGAGACCATTATGACATCATCGTCGCCATGACAACCATTATGACATCATCGTCGCCATGTTGACCATTATGACATCATCGTCGCCATGGCGACCATTATGACATCATCGTCGCCATGACAACCATTATGACATAATCGTCGCCATGACGAACATTATGACATCATAATCACCATGACAGCCCATATGACACCATCGTCGCCATGACGACCATTGTGACATCACCATCACCATGATGACCATTATGACATCATCGTTGCCATGACGACCATTATGACATAATCGTCGCTATGACAACCATTATGACATCACCATCGCCATGACGACCATTATACCACCGTTGTCATGACGACCATTATGACATCATCGTCGCCATGACGACCATTATGACATCATCGTCGCCATGACGACCATTATGACATCATCGTCGCCATGACGACCATTATGACATCATCATCGCCATGATGACCGTTATGACATTATTGCCGCCATGACGACCCTTCTGACATCATAGTCGCCATGACGACCATTATGACATCATCGTCACAATGACGACCATTATGACATCACCATCGCAATGACGACCATTATCACATCATCGTTGCCATGACGACCATTATGACATAATCGTCGCCATGAAAACCATTATGACATCAACATTGCCATGACGACCATTATTACACCACCGTTGCCATGGCGACCATTATGAAATCATCATCGCCATGACAACCAATATGATATCATCGTCGCCATGATGACCATTCTGTCATCATCGTCGCCATGACAACCATTATGACATCATCGTCGCCATGACAACCATTATGACATCATCGTCGCCATGGCGACCAATATGACATCACCGTCGCCATGAAGACCATTATGACATCATTGTAGCCATTACGACCATTATGACATCATCGTTGCCATGATGACCATTATGACATAATCGTCGCCATGACAACTATTATGACTTCACCATCGCCATGACGACCATTATGACACCACCGTTGCCATGACGACCATTATGACATCATCGTCGCCATGACGACCATTATTACATCATCATCGCCATGATGACCGCTATGACATTATCGTCGCCATGACGACCCTTATGACATCATGACATCACCGTTGCCATGATGACCATTATGACATCATCGTAGCCATTACGACCAATATGATATCATCGTCGCCATGATGACCATTATGTCATCATCGTCGCCATGTCAACCATTATGACATCACCATCGCCATGATGACCATTATGACATCAACGTTGCCATGACGACCATTATGACATCATGACATCACCGTTGCCATGATGACCATTATGACATCATCGTAGCCATTACGACCATTATTAAATCACAGTCGCCATGACAACCATTATGACATCTTCGTTGCCATGATGACCATTATGACATCACCGTTGCCATGACGACCATTATGACATCACCGTTCCCATGACGACCATTATGACATCACCCTTGCCATGACGACCATTGTGACATCATCGTCGCCATGACACCCATTATGACATCACCAACGCCATGACTACCATTATGACATCATCGTCGCCATGGCGAACATTATGACATCACCGTCGCCATGATGACCATTATGACATCATCGTCGCCATGGCGACCATTATGACATCATTGTCGCCATGACAACCATTATGACATCATCGTCGCCATGACAACCATTATGACATCATCGTCGCCATGATGACCATTATGAAATCATAATCACCATGACAGCCCATATGACACCATCGTCGCCATGACGAACATTGTGACATCACCATCACCATGATGTCCATTATGACATCATCGTTGCCATGACGACCATTATGACATCACCGTCGCCATGATGACCATTATGAAATTATCGTCGCCATGGTGACCATTATGACATCTTCTTCGTCATGATGACCATTATGACATCATGACATCACTGTTGCCATGACGACCAGTATGACATCATCGTCGCCATGACGACCATTATGTCATCATAATCACCATGACGGCCCATATGACACCATCGTCGCCATGACGACCATTATGAAATAATCGTCACAATGGCGACCATTATGACATCACCATTGCCATGACGACCATTATGCCATCATTGTTGCCATGACGACCATTATGACATAATCGTCGCCATGACAACCATTATGACATCACCATCGCCATGACGACAATTATTACACCACCGTTGCCATGACGACCATTATGACATCATCGTCGCCATGACGACCATTATGCCATCATCGTCGCCATAACGACCATTATGACATCATCATCGCCATGATGACCGTTATGACATCATCGTCGCCATGACGACCATTATGACATCATCGTCACAATGACGACCATTATGACATCACCATCGCAATGACGACCATTATGACATCATCGTTGCCATGACGACCATTATAACATAATCGTTGCCATGAAAACCATTACGACATCACCATTGCCATGACGACCATTATTACACCACCGTTGCCATGACGACCATTATGACATCATCGTCGCCATGACGACCATTATTACATCATCACCATGATTACCGTTATGACATTATCGTCGCCATGACGACTCTTATGACATCATCATCGCCATGACAACCAATATGATATCATCGTCGCCATGATGACCATTATGTCATCATCGTCGCCATGACAACCATTATGACATCATTGTCGCCATGGCGAACATTATGACATCACCGTCGCCATGACGATCATTATGACATCATCGTAGCCATTACGACCATTATTAAATCACAGTCGACATGACAAACATTATGACATCTTCGTCGCCATGATGACCATTATGACATCATGACATCACAGTTGCCATGACGACCATTATGACATCATCGTCACAATGACGACCATTATGACATCACCATCGCAATGACGACCATTATGACATCATCGTTGCCATGACGACCATTATGACATAATCGTTGCCATGAAAACCATTATGACATCACCATTGTCATGATGACCATTATTACACCACCGTTGCCATGACGACCATTATGACATCATCATCGCCATGACAACCATTATTACATCATCATCACCATGATGACCGTTATGACATTATCGTGGCCATGACGAACCTTATGACATCATCATCGCCATGACAACCAATATGATATCATCGTCGCCATGATGACCATTATGTCATCATCGTCGCCATGACAAACATTATGACATCACCGTCGCCATGACGATCATTATGACATTATCGTAGCCATTACGACCATTATTAAATCACAGTCGACATTACAAACATTATGACATCATCGTCGCCATGACAACCATTATGACATCATCGTCGCCATGGCGACCATTATGACATCACCGTCGCCATGACGACCATTATGACATCATTGTAGATATTACGACCATTATGACATCATCGTTGCCATGATGACCATTATGACATAATCGTCGCCATGACAACTATTATGACTTCACCATCGCCTTGACGACCATTATGACACCACCGTTGCCATGACGACCATTATGACATCATCGTCGCCATGACGACCATTATTACATCATCTTCGCCATGATGACCGCTATGACATTATCGTCACCATGACGACCCTTATGACATCATCATCGCCATGACAACCAATATGATATCATCGTCGCCATGATGACCATTATGTCATCATCGTCGCCATGACGACCATTATGACATCATCGTCACAATGACGACCATTATGACATCATCGTCACAATGACGACCATTATGACATCACCATCGCAATGACGACCATTATGACATCATCGTTGCCATGACGACCATTATGACATAATCGTTGCCATGAAAACCATTATGACATCACCATTGCCATGACGACCATTATTACACCACCGTTGCCATGACGACCATTATGACATCATCGTCGCCATGACGACCATTATTACATCATCACCATGATGACCGTTATGACATTATCGTCGCCATGACGACCCTTATGACATCATCATCGCCATGACAACCAATATGATATCATCGTCGCCATGATGACCATTATGTCATCATCGTCGCCATGACAACCATTATGACATCATTGTCGCCATGGCGAACATTATGACATCATCGTCGCCATGACGACCATTATGACATCATCGTCGCCATGACGACCATTATGACATCATCATCGCCATGATGACCGTTATGACATTATTGCCGCCATGACGACCCTTCTGACATCATAGTCGCCATGACGACCATTATGACATCATCGTCACAATGACGACCATTATGACATCACCATCGCAATGACGACCATTATCACATCATCGTTGCCATGACGACCATTATGACATAATCGTCGCCATGAAAACCATTATGACATCAACATTGCCATGACGACCATTATTACACCACCGTTGCCATGGCGACCATTATGAAATCATCATCGCCATGACAACCAATATGATATCATCGTCGCCATGATGACCATTCTGTCATCATCGTCGCCATGACAACCATTATGACATCATCGTCGCCATGGCGACCAATATGACATCACCGTCGCCATGAAGACCATTATGACATCATTGTAGCCATTACGACCATTATGACATCATCGTTGCCATGATGACCATTATGACATAATCGTCGCCATGACAACTATTATGACTTCACGATCGCCATGACGACCATTATGACACCACCGTTGCCATGACGACCATTATGACATCATCGTCGCCATGACGACCATTATTACATCATCATCGCCATGATGACCGCTATGACATTATCGTCGCCATGACGACCCTTATGACATCATGACATCACCGTTGCCATGATGACCATTATGACATCATCGTAGCCATTACGACCAATATGATATCATCGTCGCCATGATGACCATTATGTCATCATCGTCGCCATGTCAACCATTATGACATCACCATCGCCATGATGACCATTATGACATCAACGTTGCCATGACGACCATTATGACATCATGACATCACCGTTGCCATGATGACCATTATGACATCATCGTAGCCATTACGACCATTATTAAATCACAGTCGCCATGACAACCATTATGACATCTTCGTTGCCATGATGACCATTATGACATCACCGTTGCCATGACGACCATTATGACATCACCGTTCCCATGACGACCATTATGACATCACCCTTGCCATGACGACCATTGTGACATCATCGTCGCCATGACACCCATTATGACATCACCAACGCCATGACTACCATTATGACATCATCGTCGCCATGCTGACCATTATGACATCATAATCACCATGACAGCCCATATGACACCATCGTCGCCATGACGAACATTGTGACATCACCATCACCATGATGTCCATTATGACATCATCGTTGCCATGACGACCATTATGACATCACCGTCGCCATGATGACCATTATGACATTATCGTCGCCATGGTGACCATTATGACATCTTCTTCGTCAGGATGACCATTATGACATCATGACATCACTGTTGCCATGACGACCAGTATGACATCATCGTCGCCATGACGACCATTATGTCATCATAATCACCATGACGGCCCATATGACACCATCGTCGCCATGACGACCATTATGAAATAATCGTCACAATGGCGACCATTATGACATCACCATTGCCATGACGACCATTATGCCATCATTGTTGCCATGACGACCATTATGACATAATCGTCGCCATGACAACCATTATGACATCGCCATCGCCATGACGACAATTATTACACCACCGTTGCCATGACGACCATTATGACATCATCGTCGCCATGACGACCATTATGCCATCATCGTCGCCATAACGACCATTATGACATCATCATCGCCATGATGACCGTTATGACATCATCGTCGCCATGACGACCATTATGACATCATCGTCACAATGACGACCATTATGACATCATCGTCACAATGATGACCATTATGACATCACCATCGCAATGACGACCATTATGACATCATCGTTGCCATGACGACCATTATGACATAATCGTTGCCATGAAAACCATTATGACATCACCATTGCCATGACGACCATTATTACACCACCGTTGCCATGACGACCATTATGACATCATCGTCGCCATGACGACCATTATTACATCATCACCATGATGACCGTTATGACATTATCGTCGCCATGACGACCCTTATGACATCATCATCGCCATGACAACCAATATGATATCATCGTCGCCATGATGACCATTATGTCATCATCGTCGCCATGACAACCATTATGACATCATTGTCGCCATGGCGAACATTATGACATCACCGTCGCAATGACGATCATTATGACATCATCGTAGCCATTACGACCATTATTAAATCACAGTCGACATGACAAACATTATGACATCTTCGTCGCCATGATGACCATTATGACATCATGACATCACAGTTGCCATGACGACCATTATGACATCACCGTTGCCATGACGACCATTGTGACATCATCGTCGCCATGACATACATTATGACATCACCAACGCCATGACTACCATTATGACATCATCGTCGCCATGACGACCATTATGACATCATCATCGCCATGACGACAATTATGACATCATCATCGCCATGATGACCGTTATGACATTATTGTCGCCATGACGACCCTTATGACATCATCGTCGCCATGACGACCATTATGACATCGTCATCACAATGACGACCATTATGACATCACCATCGCAATGACGACCATTATGACATCATCGTTGCCATGACGACCATTATGACATAATCGTTGCCATGAAAACCATTATGACATCACCAACGCCATGAAGACCATTATGACATCATCATCGCCATGACGACCCTTATGACATCATCATCGCCATGACAACCAATATGATATCATCGTCGCCATGATGACCATTCTGTCATCATCGTCGCCATGACAACCATTATGACATCATCGTCGCCATGGCGACCATTATGACATCACCATCGCCATGAAGACCATTATGACATCATTGTAGCCATTACGACCATTATGACATCATCGTTGCCATGATGACCATTATGACATAATCGTCGCCATGACAACTATTATGACTTCACCATCGCCATGACGACCATTATGACACCACCGTTGCCATGACGACCATTATGACATCATCGTCGCCATGACGACCATTATTACATCATCATCGCCATGATGACCGTTATGACATTATCGTCGCCATGACGACCCTTATGACATCATCATCGCCATGACAACCAATATGATATCATCGTTGCCACGATGACCATTATGTCATCATCGTCGCCATGTCAACCATTATGACATCACCATCGCCATGATGACCATTATGACATCAACGTTGCCATGACGACCATTATGACATCATGACATCACCGTTGCCATGATGACCATTATGACATCATCGTAGCCATTACGACCATTATTAAATCACAGTCGCCATGACAACCATTATGACATCTTCGTTGCCATGATGACCATTATGACATCACCGTTGCCATGACGACCATTATGACATCACCGTTGCCATGACGACCATTATGACATCACCGTTGCCATGACGACCATTGTGACATCATCGTCGCCATGACACCCATTATGACATCACCAACGCCATGACTACCATTATGACATCATCGTCGCCATGGCGACCATTATGACATCACCGTCGCCATGATGACCATTATGACATCATCGTCGCCATGGCGACCATTATGACATCATTGTCGCCATGACAACCATTATGACATCATCGTCGCCATGACAACCATTATGACATCATCGTCGCCATGACGACCATTATGACATCATAATCACCATGACAGCCCATATGACACCATCGTCGCCATGACGAACATTGTGACATCACCATCACCATGATGTCCATTATGACATCATCGTTGCCATGACGACCATTATGACATCACCGTCGCCATGATGACCATTATGACATTATCGTAGCCATGGTGACCATTATGACATCTTCTTCGTCATGATGACCATTATGACATCATGACATCACTGTTGCCATGACGACCAGTATGACATCATCGTCGCCATGACGACCATTATGACATCATAATCACCATGACGGCCCATATGACACCATCGTCGCCATGACGACCATTATGAAATAATCGTCACAATGGCGACCATTATGACATCACCATCGCCATGACGACCATTATGCCATCATTGTTGCCATGACGACCATTATGACATAATCGTCGCCATGACAACCATTATGACATCACCATCGCCATGACGACAATTATTACACCACCGTTGCCATGACGACCATTATGACATCATCGTCGCCATGACGACCGTTATGCCATCATCGTCGCCATAACGACCATTATGACATCATCATCGCCATGATGACCGTTATGACATCATCGTCGCCATGACGACCATTATGACATCATCGTCACAATGACGACCATTATGACATCACCATCGCAATGACGACCATTATGACATCATCGTTGCCATGACGACCATTATGACATAATCGTTGCCATGAAAACCATTACGACATCACCATTGCCATGACGACCATTATTACACCACCGTTGTCATGACGACCATTATGACATCATCGTCGCCATGACGACCATTATTACATCATCATCGCCATGACAACCAATATGATATCATCGTCGCCATGATGACCATTATGACATCATGACATCACAGTTGCCATGACGACCATTATGACATCACCGTTGCCATGACGACCATTGTGACATCATCGTCGCCATGACATCCATTATGACATCACCAACGCCATGACTACCATTATGACATCATCGTCGCCATGACGACCATTATGACATCATCGTCGCCATGACGACCATTATGACATCGTCGTCACAGTGACGACCATTATGACATCACCATCGCAATGACGACCATTATGACATCATCGTTGCCATGACGACCATTATGACATAATCGTTGCCATGAAAACCATTATGACATCACCATTGCCATGACGACCATTATTACACCACCGTTGCCATGACGACCATTGTGACATCATCGTCGCCATGACACCCATTATGACATCACCAACGCCATGACTACCCTTATGACATCATCATCGCCATGACAACCAATATGATATCATCGTCGCCATGATGACCATTATGTCATCATCGTCGCCATGACAAACATTATGACATCATTGTCGCCATGGCGAACATTATGACATCACCGTCGCCATGACGATCATTATGACATCATCGTAGCCATTACGACCATTATTAAATCACAGTCGACATGACAAACATTATGACATCTTCGTCGCCATGATGACCATTATGACATCATGACATCACAGTTGCCATGACGACCATTATGACATCACCGTTGCCATGACGACCATTGTGACATCATCGTCGCCATGACATCCATTATAACATCATCAACGCCATGACTACCATTATGACATCATCGTCGCCATGCTGACCATTATGACATCACCGTCGCCATGATGACCATTATGACATCATCGTCGCCATGGCGACCATTATGACATCATCTTCGCCATGACTACCATTATGACATCACCGTCGCCATGACGATCATTATGACATCATCATCGCCATGACTACTGACAAACAATATGACATCATTGTCGCCATGACGACCATTATGACATCACCGTTGCCATGACGACTATAGTGACATCATCGTCGCCATGACAACCATTATGACATCACCAACGCCATGACTACCATTATGACATCATCGTCGCCATGGCGACCATTATGACATCACCGTCGCTATGATGACCATTATGACATCATCGTCGTCATGACGACAATTATGACATCATCATCGCCAAGATGACCATTATGACACCACCGTTGCAATGACGACCCTTATGACATCATCGTCGACATGACGACCATTATGACATCATCATCGCCATGATGACCATTATGACACCACCGTTGCAATGACGACCCTTATGACATCATCGTCGACATGACGACCATTATGACATCATCATCGCCATGATGACCGTTATGACATTATTGTCGCCATGATGACCATTATGACATCATCGTCGCCATGATGACCGTTATGACATCATCACAGCCATTAGACCATTATTAAATCACTGTCGCCATGACAACCATAATGACATCATCGTCGCCATGACGACCATTATGACATCATAATCACCATGACGGCCCATAGGACAATATCGTCGCCATGACGACCATTATGACATCATCGTCACCATGGCGACCATTATGACATCATCGTCGCAATGACGACCATTATGACATCACCATCGCCATGATGACCATTATGACATCATCGTCGCCATGGCGACCATTATGACATCACAGTCGCCATGATGACCATTATGATATCATCGTCGCCATGGCGACCATTATGACATCACCGTCGCCATGACGACCATTATGACATCATCGTCGCCATGACTACTGACAAACAATATGACAACATCGTCGCTTTGACGACCATCATGACATCATCGTCGCCATGATGACCGTTATGACATCATCATAGCCATTACGACCATTATTAAATCACAGTCGCCATGACAACCATTATGACATCTTCGTCGCCATGACGACCATTATGACATCATAAACACCATGACAGCTAAAATGACACCATCGTCGCCATGACGACCATTATGACATCATCGTCACCATGGCGACCATTATGACATCATCATCGCAATGACGACCATTATGACATCACCATCGCCATGACGACCATTATGATATCATCGTCGCCATGGAGACCATTATGACATCATCGTCACAATGACGACCATTATGACATCACCATCGCCATGACGAGCATTATGACATCATCGTTGCCATGACGACCATTATGACATAATCGTCGCCATGACAACCATTATGACATCACCATCGCCATGACGACCATTATTACAGCACCGTTGCCAAGACGACCATTATGACATCATCGTCACCATGACGACCATTATGACATCATCTTCGCCATGACAACCAATATGATATCATCGTCGCCATGTTGACCATTATGACATCATCTTCGCCATGACAACCAATATGATATCATCGTCGCCATGATGACCATTATGACATCATCGTTGCCATGACAACCATTATGACATCATCGTCGCTATGACGACCATTATGACATCACCGTCACCATGACGACCATTATGATATCATCGTAGCCATTACGACCATTATTAAATCACAGTCGCCATGAGAACCATTATGACATCTTTGTCGCCATGACGACCATTATGTCATCATGACATCACCGTTGCCATGACGACCATTATAACATCACCGTTGCCATGATGACCATTATGACATCATCTTCGCCATGGCGACCAATATGACATAATCGTCGCCATGACAACCATTATGACATCACCGTCGCCATGACGACCATTTTGACATCATCGTCGCCATGACTATTGACAAACAATATGACATCATTGTCGCCATGACGACCATTATGACATCATCGTCACCATGATGACCGTTATGACATTATCGTAGCCATTACGACCATTATTAAATCACAGTCGCCATGACAACCATTATGACATCATCGTCGCCATGACGACCATTATGACATCATAATCACCATGACGGCCCATATGACACCATCGTCTCCATGACGACCATTATGATATCATCGTCACCATGGCGACCATGATGACATCATAGTCACAATGACAACCATTATGACATCACCATCGCCATGACGACCATTATGACATCACCATTGCCATGACGACCATTATTACACCACCGTTGCCATGACGACCATTATGACATCATCGTCGCCATGGCGACCATTATGATATCACCGTCGCCATGACGACCATTATGACATCATCGTAGCCATTACGACTATTATTAAATCACAGTCGCCATGACAAACATTATGACATCTTCATCGCCATGATGACCATTATGACATCATGAAATCACCGTTGCCATGACGACCATTATGACATCACCGTTGCCATGACGACCATTGTGACATCATCGTCGCCATGACACCCATTATGACATCACCAACGCCATGACTACCATTATGACATCACCGTCGCCATGGCGACCATTATGACATCATCCTCGCCATGATGACCATTATGACATCATCGTCGCCATGGCGACCATTATGACATCATCGTCGCCATGGCGACCATTATGACATCATCGTCGCCATGACAACCATTATGACATCATCGTCGCCATGATGACCATTATGACATCATCGTCGCCATGGCGACCATGATGACATAATCGTCGCCATGACAACCATTATGAAATCATCGTCGCCATGACGACCATTATGACATCATAATCACCATGACAGCCCATATTACACCATCGTCGCCATGACGACCATTTTGACATCACCATCACCATGATGACCATTATGACATCATCGTTGCCATGACGACCATTATGACATAATCGTCGCTATGACAACCATTATGACATCACCATCACCATGACGACCATTATGACACCACCGTTGCCATGACGACCATTATGACATCATCGTCGCCATGACGACCATTATGACATCATTGTTGCCATGACGACCATTATGACATCATCATCGCCATGATGACCATTATGACATTATTGTCGCCATGACGACCCTTATGACATCATAGTCGCCATGACGACCATTATGACATCATCGTCACAATGACGACCATTATGACATCACCATCGCAATGACGACCATTATCACATCATCGTTGCCATGACGACCATTATGACATAATCGTCGCCAAGAAAACCATTATGACATCACCATTGCCATGACGACCATTATTACACCACCGTTGCCATGACGACCATTATTACATCATCTTCGCCATGATGACCGCTATGACATTATCGTCACCATGACGACCCTTATGACATCATCATCGCCATGACAACCAATATGATATCATCGTCGCCATGATGACCATTATGTCATCATCGTCGCCATGACGACCATTATGACATCATCGTCACAATGACGACCATTATGACATCATCATCACAATGACGACCATTATGACATCACCATCGCAATGACGACCATTATGACATCATCGTTGCCATGACGACCATTATGACATAATCGTTGCCATGAAAACCATTATGACATCACCATTGCCATGACGACCATTATTACACCACCGTTGCCATGACGACCATTATGACATCATCGTCGCCATGACGACCATTATTACATCATCACCATGATGACCGTTATGACATTATCGTCGCCATGACGACCCTTATGACATCATCATCGCCATGACAACCAATATGATATCATCGTCGCCATGATGACCATTATGTCATCATCGTCGCCATGACAACCATTATGACATCATTGTCGCCATGGCGAACATTATGACATCATCGTCGCCATGACGACCATTATGACATCATCGTCGCCATGACGACCATTATGACATCATCATCGCCATGATGACCGTTATGACATTATTGCCGCCATGACGACCCTTCTGACATCATAGTCGCCATGACGACCATTATGACATCATCGTCACAATGACGACCATTATGACATCACCATCGCAATGACGACCATTATCACATCATCGTTGCCATGACGACCATTATGACATAATCGTCGCCATGAAAACCATTATGACATCAACATTGCCATGACGACCATTATTACACCACCGTTGCCATGGCGACCATTATGAAATCATCATCGCCATGACAACCAATATGATATCATCGTCGCCATGATGACCATTCTGTCATCATCGTCGCCATGACAACCATTATGACATCGTCGTCGCCATGGCGACCAATATGACATCACCGTCGCCATGAAGACCATTATGACATCATTGTAGCCATTACGACCATTATGACATCATCGTTGCCATGATGACCATTATGACATAATTGTCGCCATGACAACTATTATGACTTCACGATCGCCATGACGACCATTATGACACCACCGTTGCCATGACGACCATTATGACATCATCGTCGCCATGACGACCATTATTACATCATCATCGCCATGATGACCGCTATGACATTATCGTCGCCATGACGACCCTTATGACATCATGACATCACCGTTGCCATGATGACCATTATGACATCATCGTAGCCATTACGACCAATATGATATCATCGTCGCCATGATGACCATTATGTCATCATCGTCGCCATGTCAACCATTATGACATCACCATCGCCATGATGACCATTATGACATCAACGTTGCCATGACGACCATTATGACATCATGACATCACCGTTGCCATGATGACCATTATGACATCATCGTAGCCATTACGACCATTATTAAATCACAGTCGCCATGACAACCATTATGACATCTTCGTTGCCATGATGACCATTATGACATCACCGTTGCCATGACGACCATTATGACATCACCGTTGCCATGACGACCATTATGACATCACCCTTGCCATGACGACCATTGTGACATCATCGTCGCCATGACACCCATTATGACATCACCAACGCCATGACTACCATTATGACATCATCGTCGCCATGGCGACCATTATGACATCACCGTCGCCATGATGACCATTATGACATCATCGTCGCCATGGCGACCATTATGACATCATTGTCGCCATGACAACCATTATGACATCATCGTCGCCATGACAACCATTATGACATCATCGTCGCCATGACGACCATTATGACATCATAATCACCATGACAGCCCATATGACACCATCGTCGCCATGACGAACATTGTGACATCACCATCACCATGATGTCCATTATGACATCATCGTTGCCATGACGACCATTATGACATCACCGTCGCCATGATGACCATTATGACATTATCGTCGCCATGGTGACCATTATGACATCTTCTTCGTCATGATGACCATTATGACATCATGACATCACTGTTGCCATGACGACCAGTATGACATAATCGTCGCCATGACGACCATTATGACATCATAATCACCATGACGGCCCATATGACACCATCGTCGCCATGACGACCATTATGAAATAATCGTCACAATGGCGACCATTATGACATCACCATCGCCATGACGACCATTATGCCATCATTGTTGCCATGACGACCATTATGACATAATCGTCGCCATGACAACCATTATGACATCACCATCGCCATGACGACAATTGTTACACCACCGTTGCCATGACGACCATTATGACATCATCGTCGCCATGACGACCATTATGCCATCATCGTCGCCATAACGACCATTATGACATCATCATCGCCATGATGACCGTTATGACATCATCGTCGCCATGACGACCATTATGACATCATCGTCACAATGACGACCATTATGACATCACCATCGCAATGACGACCATTATGACATCATCGTTGCCATGACGACCATTATGACATAATCGTTGCCATGAAAACCATTACGACATCACCATTGCCATGACGACCATTATTACACCACCGTTGTCATGACGACCATTATGACATCATCGTCGCCATGACGACCATTATTACATCATCATCGCCATGACAACCAATATGATATCATCGTCGCCATGATGACCATTATGACATCATGACATCACAGTTGCCATGACGACCATTATGACATCACCGTTGCCATGACGACCATTGTGACATCATCGTCGCCATGACATCCATTATGACATCACCAACGCCATGACTACCATTATGACATCATCGTCGCCATGACGACCATTATGACATCATCGTCGCCATGACGACCATTATGACATCGTCGTCACAATGACGACCATTATGACATCACCATCGCAATGACGACCATTATGACATCATCGTTGCCATGACGACCATTATGACATAATCGTTGCCATGAAAACCATTATGACATCACCATTGCCATGACGACCATTATTACACCACCGTTGCCATGACGACCATTATGACATCATCGTCGACATGACGACCATTATTACATCATCATCACCATGATGACCGTTATGACATTATCGTGGCCATGAAGACCCTTATGACATCATCATCGCCATGACAACCAATATGATATCATCGTCGCCATGATGACCATTATGTCATCATCGTCGCCATGACAAACATTATGACATCATTGTCGCCATGGCGAACATTATGACATCACCGTCGCCATGACGATCATTATGACATCATCGTAGCCATTACGACCATTATTAAATCACAGTCGACATGACAAACATTATGACATCTTCGTCGCCATGATGACCATTATGACATCATGACATCACAGTTGCCATGACGACCATTATGACATCACCGTTGCCATGACGACCATTGTGACATCATCGTCGCCATGACATCCATTATAACATCATCAACGCCATGACTACCATTATGACATCATCATCGCCATGCTGACCATTATGACATCACCGTCGCCATGATGACCATTATGACATCATCGTCGCCATGGCGACCATTATGACATCATCTTCGCCATGACTACCATTATGACATCACCGTCGCCATGACGATCATTATGACATCATCATCGCCATGACTACTGACAAACAATATGACATCATTGTCGCCATGACGACCATTATGACATCACCGTTGCCATGACGACTATAGTGACATCATCGTCGCCATGACAACCATTATGACATCACCAACGCCATGACTACCATTATGACATCATCGTCGCCATGGCGACCATTATGACATCACCGTCGCTATGATGACCATTATGACATCATCGTCGTCATGACGACAATTATGACATCATCATCGCCAAGATGACCATTATGACACCACCGTTGCAATGACGACCCTTATGACATCATCGTCGACATGACGACCATTATGACATCATCATCGCCATGATGACCATTATGACACCACCGTTGCAATGACGACCCTTATGACATCATCGTCGACATGACGACCATTATGACATCATCATCGCCATGATGACCGTTATGACATTATTGTCGCCATGATGACCATTATGACATCATCGTCGCCATGATGACCGTTATGACATCATCACAGCCATTATACCATTATTAAATCACTGTCGCCATGACAACCATAATGACATCATCGTCGCCATGACGACCATTATGACATCATAATCACCATGACGGCCCATAGGACAATATCGTCGCCATGACGACCATTATGACATCATCGTCACCATGGCGACCATTATGACATCATCATCGCAATGACGACCATTATGACATCACCATCGCCATGATGACCATTATGACATCATCGTCGCCATGGCGACCATTATGACATCACAGTCGCCATGATGACCATTATGATATCATCGTCGCCATGGCGACCATTATGACATCACCGTCGCCATGACGACCATTATGACATCATCGTCGCCATGACTACTGACAAACAATATGACAACATCGTCGCTTTGACGACTATCATGACATCATCGTCGCCATGATGACCGTTATGACATCATCATAGCCATTACGACCATTATTAAATCACAGTCGCCATGACAACCATTATGACATCTTCGTCGCCATGACGACCATTATGACATCATAAACACCATGACAGCTAAAATGACACCATCGTCGCCATGACGACCATTATGACATCATCGTCACCATGGCGACCATTATGACATCATCATCGCAATGACGACCATTATGACATCACCATCGCCATGACGACCATTATGATATCATCGTCGCCATGGAGACCATTATGACATCATCGTCACAATGACGACCATTATGACATCACCATCGCCATGACGAGCATTATGACATCATCGTTGCCATGACGACCATTATGACATAATCGTCGCCATGACAACCATTATGACATCACCATCGCCATGACGACCATTATTACAGCACCGTTGCCAAGACGACCATTATGACATCATCGTCACCATGACGACCATTATGACATCATCTTCGCCATGACAACCAATATGATATCATCGTCGCCATGTTGACCATTATGACATCATCTTCGCCATGACAACCAATATGATATCATCGTCGCCATGATGACCATTATGACATCATCGTTGCCATGACAACCATTATGACATCATCGTCGCTATGACGACCATTATGACATCACCGTCACCATGACGACCATTATGATATCATCGTAGCCATTACGACCATTATTAAATCACAGTCGCCATGAGAACCATTATGACATCTTTGTCGCCATGACGACCATTATGTCATCATGACATCACCGTTGCCATGACGACCATTATAACATCACCGTTGCCATGATGACCATTATGACATCATCTTCGCCATGGCGACCAATATGACATAATCGTCGCCATGACAACCATTATGACATCACCGTCGCCATGACGACCATTTTGACATCATCGTCGCCATGACTATTGACAAACAATATGACATCATTGTCGCCATGACGACCATTATGACATCATCGTCACCATGATGACCGTTATGACATTATCGTAGCCATTACGACCATTATTAAATCACAGTCGCCATGACAACCATTATGACATCATCGTCGCCATGACGACCATTATGACATCATAATCACCATGACGGCCCATATGACACCATCGTCTCCATGACGACCATTATGATATCATCGTCACCATGGCGACCATGATGACATCATAGTCACAATGACAACCATTATGACATCACCATCGCCATGACGACCATTATGACATCACCATTGCCATGACGACCATTATTACACCACCGTTGCCATGACGACCATTATGACATCATCGTCGCCATGGCGACCATTATGATATCACCGTCGCCATGACGACCATTATGACATCATCGTAGCCATTACGACTATTATTAAATCACAGTCGCCATGACAAACATTATGACATCTTCATCGCCATGATGACCATTATGACATCATGAAATCACCGTTGCCATGACGACCATTATGACATCACCGTTGCCATGACGACCATTGTGACATCATCGTCACCATGACACCCATTATGACATCACCAACGCCATGACTACCATTATGACATCACCGTCGCCATGGCGACCATTATGACATCATCGTCGCCATGATGACCATTATGACATCATCGTCGCCATGGCGACCATTATGACATCATCGTCGCCATGGCGACCATTATGACATCATCGTCGCCATGACAACCATTATGACATCATCGTCGCCATGATGACCATTATGACATCATCGTCGCCATGGCGACCATGATGACATAATCGTCGCCATGACAACCATTATGAAATCATCGTCGCCATGACGACCATTATGACATCATAATCACCATGACAGCCCATATTACACCATCGTCGCCATGATGACCATTTTGACATCACCATCACCATGATGACCATTATGACATCATCGTTGCCATGACGACCATTATGACATAATTGTCGCTATGACAACCATTATGACATCACCATCACCATGACGACCATTATGACACCACCGTTGCCATGACGACCATTATGACATCATCGTCGCCATGACGACCATTATGACATCATTGTTGCCATGACGACCATTATGACATCATCATCGCCATGATGACCATTATGACATTATTGTCGCCATGACGACCCTTATGACATCATAGTCGCCATGACGACCATTATGACATCACCATCGCAATGACGACCATTATCACATCATCGTTGCCATGACGACCATTATGACATAATCGTCGCCAAGAAAACCATTATGACATCACCATTGCCATGACGACCATTATTACACCACCGTTGCCATGACGACCATTATGACACCACCGTTGCCATGACGACCATTATGACATCATCGTCGCCATGTCGACCATTATGAAATCATCATCGCCATGACAACCAATATGATATCATCGTCGCCATGATGACCATTCTGTCATCATCGTCGCCATGATGACCATTCTGTCATCATCGTCGCCATGACAACCATTATGACATCATCGTTGCCATGGCGACCATTATGACATCACCGTCGCCATGACGACCATTATGACATCATCGTAGCCATTACGACCATTATGACATCATCGTAGCCATGATGACCATTATGACATAATCGTCGCCATGACAACCATTATGACTTCACCATCGCCATGACGACCATTATGACACCACCGTTGCCATGACGACCATTATGACATCATCGTCGCCATGACGACCATTATTACATCATCATCGCCATGATGACCTCTATGACATTATCGTCGCTATGACGACCCTTATGACATTATCATCACCATGACAACCAATATGATATCATCGTCGCCATGATGACCATTATGTCATCATCGTCGCCATGACAACCGTTATGACATCATTGTCGCCATAAAGACCATTATGACATCATCGTAGCCATTACGACCATTAGTAAATCACAGTCGCCATGACAACCATTATGACATCTTCGTTGCCATGATGACCATTATGACATCATGACATCACCGTTGCCATGACAACCATTATGACATCACAGTTGCCATGACGACCATTATGACATCACCGTTGCCATGACGACCATTGTGACATCATCGTCGCCATGATACCCATTATGACATCACCAACGCCATGACTACCATTATGACATCATCGTCGCCATGGCAACCATTATGACATCACCGTCGCCATGATGACCATTATGACATCATCGTCGCCATGGCGACCATTATGACATCATCGTCGCCATGACAACCATTATGACATCATTGTCGCCATGACGACCATTATGACATCATAATCACCATGACAGCCCATATGACACCATCGTCGCCATGACAAACATTGTGACATCACCATCACCATGATGTCCATTATGACATCATCGTTGCCATGACGACCATTATGACATCACCGTCACCAAGATGACCATTATGACATAATCGACGCCATGGTGACCATTATGACATCTTCTTCGTCATGATTACCATTATGACATTATGACATCACTGTTGCCATGACTACCATTATGACATCATCGTCGCCATGACGACCATTATGACATCATAATCACCATGACGGCCCATATGACAACATCGTCGCCATGACGACCATTATGAAATAATCGTCACAATGGCGACCATTATGACATCACCATCGCCATGACGACCATTATGCCATCATTGTTGCCATGACGACCATTATGACATAATCGTCGCGATGACAACCATTATGACATCACCATCGCCATGACGACAATTATTACACCACCGTTGCCATGACGACCATTATGACATCATCGTCGCCATGACGACCATTATGACATCATCATCGCCATGATGACCGTTATGACATCATCGTCGCCATGGCGACCATTATGACATCATCATCGCCATAACAACCAATATGATATCATCGTCGCCATGTTGACCATTATGACATCATCATCGCCATGACAACCAATATGACTTCATCGTCGCCATGACTACTGACAAACAATATGACAACATCGTCGCCATGACGACCATTATGACATCATCGTCGCCATGATGACCGTTATGACATCATCATAGCCAATACGACCATTATTAAATCACAGTCGCATTGACAACCATTATGACATCTTCGTCGCCATGACGACCAATATGACATCATAATCACCATGACGGCCAAAATGACACCATCGTCGCCATGACGACCATTATGACATCATCGTCACCATGGCGACCATTATGACATCATCATCGCAATGACGACACTTATGACAGCACCATCGCCATGACGACCATTATGACATCATCGTCGCCATGACGACCATTATGACATCATCGTCACAATGACGACCATTATGACATCACCATCGCCATGACGACCATTATGACATCATCGTTGCCATGACGACCATTATGACATAATCGTCGCCATGACAACCATATGACATCACCATCGCCATGACGACCATTATTACACCACCGTTGCCATGACAACCATTACGACATCATCGTTGCCATGACGACCATTATGACATCATCGTAGCCATTACGACCATTATTAATTCACAGTCGCCATGAGAACCATTATGACATCTTCGTGGCCATGACGACCATTATGTCATCACCATTGCCATGACGACCATTATGACATCATCTTCGCCCTAGCGACCATTATGACATAATCGTCGCCATGACAACCATTATGACATCACCGTCGCCATGACGACCATTATGACATCATCGTCGCCATGACTACTGACAAACATTATGACATCATTGTCGCCATGATGACCATTATGACATCATCGTCACCATGATGACCGTTATGACATCATCGCAGCCATTACGACCATTATTAAATCACAGTCGCCATGACAACCATTATGACATCATCGTCGCCATGACGACCATTATGACATCATAATCACCATGACGGCCCATAGGACAATAACGTCGCCATGACGACCATTATGACATCATCGTCACCATGGCAACCATTATGACATCATCGTCGCAATGACGACCATTATGACATCACCATCGCCATGATGACCATTATGACATCATCGTCGCCATGGCGACCATTATGACATCACCGTCGCCATGATGACCATTATGATATCATCGTCGCAATGGCGACCATTATGACATCAACGTCGCCATGATGACCATTATGACATCAACGTCGCCATGACGACCATTATTACATCATCGTCGCCATGACTACTGACAAACAATATGACAACATCGTCGCCATGACGACCATCATGACATCATCGTCGCCATGATGACCGTTATGACATCATCATAGCCATTACGACCATTATTAAATCACAGTCGCCATGACAACCATTCTGACATCTTCGTTGCCATGACGACCATTATGACATCATAAACACCATGACGGCCAAAATGACACCATCGTCGCCATGACGACCATTATGACATCATCGTCACCATGGCGACCATTATGACATCATCATCGCAATGACGACCATTATGACATCACCATCGCCATGATGACCATTATGATATCATCGTCGCCATGGAGACCATTATGACTTCACCGTCACCATGACGACCATTATGACATCATCGGAGCCATTACGACCATTATTAAATCACAGTCGACATGACAAACATTATGACATCTTCGTCGCCATGATGACCATTATGACATCATGACATCACCGTTGCCATGGCGACCATTATGACATCATCGTCGCCATGACAACCATTATGACATCATCGTCGCCATGATGACCATTATGACATCATCGTCGCCATGGCGACCATGATGACATAATCGTCGCCATGACAACCATTATGAAATCATCGTCGCCATGACGACCATTATGACATCATAATCACCATGACAGCCCATATTACACCATCGTCGCCATGACGACCATTGTGACATCACCATCACCATGATGACCATTATGACATCATCGTTGCCATGACGACCATTATGACATAATCGTCGCTATGACAACCATTATGACATCACCATCACCATGACGACCATTATGACACCACCGTTGCCATGACGACCATTATGACATCATCGTCGCCATGACGACCATTATGACATCATTGTTGCCATGACGACCATTATGACATCATCATCGCCATGATGACCATTATGACATTATTGTCGCCATGACGACCCTTATGACATCATAGTCGCCATGACGACCATTTTGACATCATCGTCACAATGACGACCATTATGACATCACCATCGCAATGACGACCATTATCACATCATCGTTGCCATGACGACCATTATGACATAATCGTCGCCAAGAAAACCATTATGACATCACCATTGCCATGACGACCATTATTACACCACCGTTGCCATGACGACCATTATGACACCACCGTTGCCATGACGACCATTATGACATCATCGTCGCCATGTCGACCATTATGAAATCATCATCGCCATGACAACCAATATGATATCATCGTCGCCATGATGACCATTCTGTCATCATCGTCGCCATGACAACCATTATGACATCATCGTTGCCATGGCGACCATTATGACATCACCGTCGCCATGACGACCATTATGACATCATCGTAGCCATTACGACCATTATGACATCATCGTAGCCATGATGACCATTATGACATAATCGTCGCCATGACAACCATTATGACTTCACCATCGCCATGACAACCATTATGACACCACCGTTGCCATGACGACCATTATGACATCATCGTCGCCATGACGACCATTATTACATCATCATCGCCATGATGACCTCTATGACATTATCGTCGCTATGACGACCCTTATGACATTATCATCACCATGACAACCAATATGATATCATCGTCGCCATGATGACCATTATGTCATCATCGTCGCCATGACAACCGTTATGACATCATTGTCGCCATAAAGACCATTATGACATCATCGTAGCCATTATGACCATTAGTAAATCACAGTCGCCATGACAACCATTATGACATCTTCGTTGCCATGATGACCATTATGACATCATGACATCACCGTTGCCATGACGACCATTATGACATCACAGTTGCCATGACGACCATTATGACATCACCGTTGCCATGACGACCATTGTGACATCATCGTCGCCATGACACCCATTATGACATCACCAACGCCATGACTACCATTATGACATCATCGTCGCCATGGCAACCATTATGACATCACCGTCGCCATGATGACCATTATGACATCATCGTCGCCATGGCGACCATTATGACATCATCGTCGCCATGACAACCATTATGACATCATTGTCGCCATGACGACCATTATGACATCATAATCACCATGACAGCCCATATGACACCATCGTCGCCATGACGAACATTGTGACATCACCATCACCATGATGTCCATTATGACATCATCGTTGCCATGATGACCATTATGACATCACCGTCACCATGATGACCATTATGACATAATCGACGCCATGGTGACCATTATGACATCTTCTTCATCATGATTACCATTATGACATTATGACATCACTGTTGCCATGACGACCATTATGACATCATCGTCGCCATGACGACCATTATGACATCATAATCACCATGACGGCCCATATGACAACATCGTCGCCATGACGACCATTATGAAATAATCGTCACAATGGCGACCATTATGACATCACCATCGCCATGACGACCATTATGCCATCATTGTTGCCATGACGACCATTATGACATAATCGTCGCGATGACAACCATTATGACATCACCATCGCCATGACGACAATTATTACACCACCGTTGCCATGACGACCATTATGACATCATCGTCGCCATGACGACCATTATGACATCATCATCGCCATGATGACCGTTATGACATCATCGTCGCCATGGCGACCATTATGACATCATCATCGCCATAACAACCAATATGATATCATCGTCGCCATGTTGACCATTATGACATCATCATCGCCATGACAACCAATATGACTTCATCGTCGCCATGACTACTGACAAACAATATGACAACATCGTCGCCATGACGACCATTATGACATCATCGTCGCCATGATGACCGTTATGACATCATCATAGCCAATACGACCATTATTAAATCACAGTCGCCATGACAACCATTATGACATCTTCGTCGCCATGACGACCAATATGACATCATAATCACCATGACGGCCAAAATGACACCATCGTCGCCATGACGACCATTATGACATCATCGTCACCATGGCGACCATTATGACATCATCATCGCAATGACGACACTTATGACAGCACCATCGCCATGACGACCATTATGACATCATCATCGCCATGACGACCATTATGACATCATCGTCACAATGACGACCATTATGACATCACCATCGCCATGACGACCATTATGACATCATCGTTGCCATGACGACCATTATGACATAATCGTCGCCATGACAACCATATGACATCACCATCGCCATGACGACCATTATTACACCACCGTTGCCATGACAACCATTACGACATCATCGTTGCCATGACGACCATTATGACATCATCGTAGCCATTACGACCATTATTAATTCACAGTCGCCATGAGAACCATTATGACATCTTCGTTGCCATGACGACCATTATGTCATCACCATTGCCATGACGACCATTATGACATCATCTTCGCCCTAGCGACCATTATGACATAATCGTCGCCATGACAACCATTATGACATCACCGTCGCCATGACGACCATTATGACATCATCGTCGCCATGACTACTGACAAACATTATGACATCATTGTCGCCATGATGACCATTATGACATCATCGTCACCATGATGACCGTTATGACATCATCGCAGCCATTACGACCATTATTAAATCACAGTCGCCATGACAACCATTATGACATCATCGTCGCCATGACGACCATTATGACATCATAATCACCATGACGGCCCATAGGACAATAACGTCGCCATGACGACCATTATGACATCATCGTCACCATGGCAACCATTATGACATCATCGTCGCAATGACGACCATTATGACATCACCATCGCCATGATGACCATTATGACATCATCGTCGCCATGGCGACCATTATGACATCACCGTCGCCATGATGACCATTATGATATCATCGTCGCAATGGCGACCATTATGACATCAACGTCGCCATGATGACCATTATGACATCAACGTCGCCATGACGACCATTATTACATCATCGTCGCCATGACTACTGACAAACAATATGACAACATCGTCGCCATGACGACCATCATGACATCATCGTCGCCATGATGACCGTTATGACATCATCATAGCCATTACGACCATTATTAAATCACAGTCGCCATGACAACCATTCTGACATCTTCGTTGCCATGACGACCATTATGACATCATAAACACCATGACGGCCAAAATGACACCATCGTCGCCATGACGACCATTATGACATCATCGTCACCATGGCGACCATTATGACATCATCATCGCAATGACGACCATTATGACATCACCATCGCCATGATGACCATTATGATATCATCGTCGCCATGGAGACCATTATGACTTCACCGTCACCATGACGACCATTATGACATCATCGGAGCCATTACGACCATTATTAAATCACAGTCGACATGACAAACATTATGACATCTTCGTCGCCATGATGACCATTATGACATCATGACATCACCGTTGCCATGGCGACCATTATGACATCATCGTCGCCATGACAACCATTATGACATCATCGTCGCCATGATGACCATTATGACATCATCGTCGCCATGGCGACCATGATGACATAATCGTCGACATGACAACCATTATGAAATCATCGTCGCCATGACGACCATTATGACATCATAATCACCATGACAGCCCATATTACACCATCGTCGCCATGACGACCATTGTGACATCACCATCACCATGATGACCATTATGACATCATCATTGCCATGACGACCATTATGACATAATCGTCGCTATGACAACCATTATGACATCACCATCACCATGACGACCATTATGACACCACCGTTGCCATGACGACCATTATGACATCATCGTCGCCATGACGACCATTATGACATCATTGTTGCCATGACGACCATTATGACATCATCATCGCCATGATGACCATTATGACATTATTGTCGCCATGACGACCCTTATGACATCATAGTCGCCATGACGACCATTATGACATCATCGTCACAATGACGACCATTATGACATCACCATCGCAATGACGACCATTATCACATCATCGTTGCCATGACGACCATTATGACATAATCGTCGCCAAGAAAACCATTATGACATCACCATTGCCATGACGACCATTATTACACCACCGTTGCCATGACGACCATTATGACACCACCGTTGCCATGACGACCATTATGACATCATCGTCGCCATGTCGACCATTATGAAATCATCATCGCCATGACAACCAATATGATATCATCGTCGCCATGATGACCATTCTGTCATCATCGTCGCCATGACAACCATTATGACATCATCGTTGCCATGGCGACCATTATGACATCACCGTCGCCATGACGACCATTATGACATCATCGTAGCCATTACGACCATTATGACATCATCGTAGCCATGATGACCATTATGACATAATCGTCGCCATGACAACCATTATGACTTCACCATCGCCATGACAACCATTATGACACCACCGTTGCCATGACGACCATTATGACATCATCGTCGCCATGACGACCATTATTACATCATCATCGCCATGATGACCTCTATGACATTATCGTCGCTATGACGACCCTTATGACATTATCATCACCATGACAACCAATATGATATCATCATCGCCATGATGACCATTATGTCATCATCGTCGCCATGACAACCGTTATGACATCATTGTCGCCATAAAGACCATTATGACATCATCGTAGCCATTATGACCATTAGTAAATCACAGTCGCCATGACAACCATTATGACATCTTCGTTGCCATGATGACCATTATGACATCATGACATCACCGTTGCCATGACGACCATTATGACATCACAGTTGCCATGACGACCATTATGACATCACCGTTGCCATGACGACCATTGTGACATCATCGTCGCCATGACACCCATTATGACATCACCAACACCATGACTACCATTATGACATCATCGTCGCCATGGCAACCATTATGACATCACCGTCGCCATGATGACCATTATGACATCATCGTCGCCATGGCGACCATTATGACATCATCGTCGCCATGACAACCATTATGACATCATTGTCGCCATGACGACCATTATGACATCATAATCACCATGACAGCCCATATGACACCATCGTCGCCATGACGAACATTGTGACATCACCATCACCATGATGTCCATTATGACATCATCGTTGCCATGACGACCATTATGACATCACCGTCACCATGATGACCATTATGACATAATCGACGCCATGGTGACCATTATGACATCTTCTTCGTCATGATTACCATTATGACATTATGACATCACTGTTGCCATGACGACCATTATGACATCATCGTCGCCATGACGACCATTATGACATCATAATCACCATGACGGCCCATATGACAACATCGTCGCCATGACGACCATTATGAAATAATCGTCACAATGGCGACCATTATGACATCACCATCGCCATGACGACCATTATGCCATCATTGTTGCCATGACGACCACTATGACATAATCGTCGCGATGACAACCATTATGACATCACCATCGCCATGACGACAATTATTACACCACCGTTGCCATGACGACCATTATGACATCATCGTCGCCATGACGACCATTATGACATCATCATCGCCATGATGACCGTTATGACATCATCGTCGCCATGGCGACCATTATGACATCATCATCGCCATAACAACCAATATGATATCATCGTCGCCATGTTGACCATTATGACATCATCATCGCCATGACAACCAATATGACTTCATCGTCGCCATGACTACTGACAAACAATATGACAACATCGTCGCCATGACGACCATTATGACATCATCGTCGCCATGATGACCGTTATGACATCATCATAGCCAATACGACCATTATTAAATCACAGTCGCCATGACAACCATTATGACATCTTCGTCGCCATGACGACCAATATGACATCATAATCACCATGACGGCCAAAATGACACCATCGTCGCCATGACGACCATTATGACATCATCGTCACCATGGCGACCATTATGACATCATCATCGCAATGACGACACTTATGACAGCACCATCGCCATGACGACCATTATGACATCATCGTCGCCATGACGACCATTATGACATCATCGTCACAATGACGACCATTATGACATCACCATCGCCATGACGACCATTATGACATCATCGTTGCCATGACGACCATTATGACATAATCGTCGCCATGACAACCATATGACATCACCATCGCCATGACGACCATTATTACACCACCGTTGCCATGACAACCATTACGACATCATCGTTGCCATGACGACCATTATGACATCATCGTAGCCATTACGACCATTATTAATTCACAGTCGCCATGAGAACCATTATGACATCTTCGTTGCCATGACGACCATTATGTCATCACCATTGCCATGACGACCATTATGACATCATCTTCGCCCTAGCGACCATTATGACATAATCGTCGCCATGACAACCATTATGACATCACCGTCGCCATGACGACCATTATGACATCATCGTCGCCATGACTACTGACAAACATTATGACATCATTGTCGCCATGATGACCATTATGACATCATCGTCGCCATGATGACCGTTATGACATCATCGCAGCCATTACGACCATTATTAAATCACAGTCGCCATGACAACCATTATGACATCATCGTCGCCATGACGACCATTATGACATCATAATCACCATGACGGCCCATAGGACAATATCGTCGCCATGACGACCATTATGACATCATCGTCACCATGGCAACCATTATGACATCATCGTCGCAATGACGACCATTATGACATCACCATCGCCATGATGACCATTATGACATCATCGTCGCCATGGCGACCATTATGACATCACCGTCGCCATGATGACCATTATGATATCATCGTCGCAATGGCGACCATTATGACATCAACGTCGCCATGACGACCATTATGACATCAACGTCGCCATGACGACCATTATTACATCATCGTCGCCATGACTACTGACAAACAATATGACAACATCGTCGCCATGACGACCATCATGACATCATCGTCGCCATGATGACCGTTATGACATCATCATAGCCATTACGACCATTATTAAATCACAGTCGCCATGACAACCATTCTGACATCTTCGTTGCCATGACGACCATTATGACATCATAAACACCATGACGGCCAAAATGACACCATCGTCGCCATGACGACCATTATGACATCATCGTCACCATGGCGACCATTATGACATCATCATCGCAATGACGACCATTATGACATCACCATCGCCATGATGACCATTATGATATCATCGTCGCCATGGAGACCATTATGACTTCACCGTCACCATGACGACCATTATGACATCATCGGAGCCATTACGACCATTATTAAATCACAGTCGACATGACAAACATTATGACATCTTCGTCGCCATGATGACCATTATGACATCATGACATCACCGTTGCCATGATGACCATTATGACATCATGACATCACCGTTGCCATGACGACCATTGTGACATCACCGTTGCCATGACGACCATTGTGACATCATCATCGCCATGACGACCATTATGACATCATCGTTGCCATGATGACCCTTATGACATCATCGTCGCCATGACGACCATTATGACATCATCATCGCCATGATGACCGTTATGACATTATTGTCGCCATGACGACCCTTATGACATCATCGTCGCCATGGCGACCATTATGACATCATCGTCACAATGACAACCATTATGACATCACCATCGCCATGACGACCATTATGACATCATCGTTGCCATGGCGACCATTATGACATCATCTTCGCCATGACTACCATTATGACATCATCGTCGCCATGGCGACCATTATGACATCACCGTCACCATGATGACCATTATGACATCATCGTCGCCATGGTGACCATTATGACATCATTGTCGCAATGACGACCATTATGACATCACCATCGCCATGATGACCATTATGACATCAACGTTGCCATGACGACCATTATGACACCATCGTTGCCATGATGACCCTTGTGACATCATCGTCGCCATGACGACCATTATGACATCATCATCGCCATGATGACCGTTATGACATTATTGTCGCCATGATGACCCTTATGACATCATCGTCGTCATGGCGACCATTATGACATCATCGTCACAATGACAACCATTATGACATCACCATCGCCATGACGACCATTATGACATCATCGTTGCCATGACGACCATTATGACATAATCGTCGCCATGACAACCATTATGACATCACCATTGCCATGACGACCATTATTACACCACCGTTGCCATGACGACCATTATGACATCATCGTCGCCATGGCAACCATTATGACATCACCGTCGCCATGACGACCATTATGACATCATCGTAGCCATTACGACTATTATTAAATCACAGTCGCCATGACAAACATTATGACATCTTCGTCGCCATAATGACCATTATGACATCATGACATCACCGTTGCCATGACGACCATTATGACATCACCGTTGCCATGACGACCATTGTGACATCATCGTCGCCATGACGACCATTGTGACATCATCGTCGCCATGACACCCATTATGACATCACCAACGCCATGACTACCATTATGACATCATAGTCGCCAAGGCCACCATTATGACAGCACCGTCGCCATGATGACCATTATGACATCATCGTCGCCATGGCGACCATTATGACATCATCGTCGCCATGACAACCATTATGACATCCTAATCACCATGGCAGCCCATATGACACCATCGTCGCCATGACGACAATTGTGACATCACCATCAACATGATGACCATTATGACATCAACGTTGCCATGACGACCATTATGACATAATCGTCGCTATGACAACCATTATGACATCACCATCGCCATGACGACCATTATGACACCACCGTTGCCATGACGACCATTATGATATCATCGTCACCATGACGACCATTGTGACATCATCATCGCCATGATGACTGTTATGACATCATCGTCGCCATGGCGACCATTATGACATCATCGCCACAATGAAGACCATTATGACATCACCATCGCCATGACGACCATTATGACATCATCGTTGCCATGACGACCATTATGACATAATCGTCGCCATGACATCCATTATGACATCACCATCGCCATGACGACCATTATTACACCATCGTTGCCATAACGACCATTATGACATCATCGTCGCCATGACGACCATTATGACATCATCCTCGCCATGACGACCATTATGACATCATCATCGCCATTATGACCGTTATGACATTATTGTCGCCATGACGACCCTTATGACATCATAGTCGCCATGACGACCATTATGACATCATCGTCACAATGACGACCATTATGACGACCATTATGACATCATCGTCACCATGGCGACCATTATGACATCATCGTCGCAATGACGACCATTATGACATCACCTATCGCCATGATGACCATTATGACATCATCGTCGCCATGGTGACCATTATGACATCACCGTCGCCATGATGACCATTATGATATCATCGTCGTAATGGCGACCATTATGACATCAACGTCGCCATGACGACCATTATGACATCATCGTTGCCATGACTACTGACAAACAATATGACAACATCGTCGCCATGACGACCATCATGACATCATCGTCGCCATGATGACCGTTAT
Organism: Phyllobates terribilis; assembly: GCF_046119375.1. Classification (NCBI taxonomy): domain Eukaryota; kingdom Metazoa; phylum Chordata; class Amphibia; order Anura; family Dendrobatidae; genus Phyllobates; species Phyllobates terribilis. The sequence goes on from NW_027363256.1 coordinate 1,006,729, forward strand.
GACATCATCATAACCATTACGACCATTATTAAATCACAGTCGCCATGACAACCATTATGACATCTTCGTCGCCATAACAACCATTATGACATCATAAACACCATGACGGCCAAAATGACACCATCGTCGCCATGACGACCATTATGACTTCATCGTCACCATGGCGACCATTATGACATCATCATCGCAATGACGACCATTATGACATCACCATCGCCATGACGACCATTATGACATCATCGTTGCCATGACGACCATTATGACATAATCGTCGCCATGACAACCATTATGACATCACCATCGCCATGACGACCATTATTACAGCACCGTTGCCATGACGACCATTATGACATCATCGTCGCCATGACGACCATTATGACATCATCTTCGCCATGACAACCAATATGATATCATCGTCGCCATGATGACCATTATAACATCATCGTCGCCATGACATCCATTATGATATCATCGTCGCCATGACGACCATTATGACATCACCGTCACCATGACGACCATTATGACATCATCGTAGCCATTACGACCATTATTAAATCACAGTCGCCATGAGAACCATTATGACATCTTTGTCGCCATGACGACCATTATGTCATCATGACATCACCATTGCCATGACGACCATTATGACATCACCGTTGCCATGACGACCATTATGACATCATCTTCGCCATGGCGACCAATATGACATAATCGTCGCCATGACAACCATTATGACATCACCGTCCACATGACGACCATTTTGACATCATCGTCGCCATGACTACTGACAAACAATATGACATCATTGTCGCCATGACGACCATTATGACATCATTGTCGCCATGATGACCATTATGACATCATGATCACCATGACGGCCCATATGACACCATCGTCTCCAAGACGACCATTATGACATCATCGTCACCATGGTGACCATTATGACATCATTGTCGCAATGACGACCATTATGACATCACCATCGCCATGATGACCATTATGACATCAACGTTGCCATGACGACCATTATGACACCATCGTTGCCATGATGACCCTTATGACATCATCGTCGCCATGACGACCATTATGACATCATCATCGCCATGATGACCGTTATGACATTATTGTCGCCATGATGACCCTTATGACATCATCGTCACAATGACAACCATTATGACATCACCATCGCCATGACGACCATTATGACATCATCGTTGCCATGACGACCATTATGACATAATCGTCGCCATGACAACCATTATGACATCACCATTGCCATGACGACCATTATTACACCACCGTTGCCATGACGACCATTATGACATCATCGTCGCCATGGCAACCATTATGACATCACCGTCGCCATGACGACCATTATGACATCATCGTAGCCATTACGACTATTATTAAATCACAGTCGCCATGACAAACATTATGACATCTTCGTCGCCATAATGACCATTATGACATCATGACATCACCGTTGCCATGACTACCATTATGACATCACCGTTGCCATGACGACCATTGTGACATCATCGTCGCCATGACGACCATTGTGACATCATCGTCGCCATGACACCCATTATGACATCACCAACGCCATGACTACCATTATGACATCATAGTCGCCAAGGCGACCATTATGACAGCACCGTCGCCATGATGACCATTATGACATCATCGTCGCCATGGCGACCATTATGACATCATCGTCGCCATGACAACCATTATGACATCCTAATCACCATGGCAGCCCATATGACACCATCGTCGCCATGACGACAATTGTGACATCACCATCAACATGATGACCATTATGACATCAACGTTGCCATGACGACCATTATGACATAATCGTCGCTATGACAACCATTATGACATCACCATCGCCATGACGACCATTATGACACCACCGTTGCCATGACGACCATTATGATATCATCGTCACCATGACGACCATTGTGACATCATCATCGCCATGATGACTGTTATGACATCATCGTCGCCATGGCGACCATTATGACATCATCGCCACAATGAAGACCATTATGACATCACCATCGCCATGACGACCATTATGACATCATCGTTGCCATGAAGACCATTATGACATAATCGTCGCCATGACATCCATTATGACATCACCATCGCCATGACGACCATTATTACACCATCGTTGCCATGACGACCATTATGACATCATCGTCGCCATGACGACCATTATGACATCATCCTCGCCATGACGACCATTATGACATCATTATCGCCATTATGACCGTTATGACATTATTGTCGCCATGACGACCCTTATGACATCATAGTCGCCATGACGACCATTATGACATCATTGTCACAATGACGACCATTATGACGACCATTATGACATCATAGTCGCCATGACGACCATTATGACATCATCGTCACAATGACGACCATTATGACGACCATTATGACATCATCGTTGCCATGACGACCATTATGACATAATCGTCGCCATGACATCCATTATGACATCACCATCGCCATGACGACCATTATTACACCATCGTTGCCATGACGACCATTATGACATCATCGTCGCCATGACGACCATTATGACATCATCGTCGCCATGACGACCATTATGACATCATCATCGCCATTATGACCGTTATGACATTATTGTCGCCATGACGACCCTTATGACATCATAGTCGCCATGACGACCATTATGACATCATCGTCACAATGACGACCATTATGACATCACCATCGCAATGACGACCATTATCACATCATCGTTGCCATGACGACCATTATGACATCATCGGAGCCATTACGACCATTATTAAATCACAGTCGACATGACAAACATTATGACATCTTCGTCGCCATGATGACCCTTATGACATCATCGTCGCCATGACGACCATTATGACATCATCATCGCCATGATGACCGTTATGACATTATTGTCGCCATGACGACCCTTATGACATCATCGTCGCCATGGCGACCATTATGACATCATCGTCACAATGACAACCATTATGACATCACCATCGCCATGACGACCATTATGACATCATCGTTGCCATGGCGACCATTATGACATCACCGTCGTCATGTTGACCATTATGACATCATCGTCGCCATGGTGACCATTATGACATCATCGTTGCCATGACGACCATTATGACATAATCGTCGCCATGACAACCATTATGACATCACCATTGCCATGACGACCATTATTACACCACCGTTGCCATGACGACCATTATGACATCATCGTCGCCATGGCAACCATTATGACATCACCGTCGCCATGACGACCATTATGACATCATCGTAGCCATTACGACTATTATTAAATCACAGTCGCCATGACAAACATTATGACATCTTCGTCGCCATAATGACCATTATGACATCATGACATCACCGTTGCCATGACGACCATTATGACATCACCGTTGCCATGACGACCATTGTGACATCATCGTCGCCATGACGACCATTGTGACATCATCGTCGCCATGACACCCATTATGACATCACCAACGCCATGACTACCATTATGACATCATAGTCGCCAAGGCCACCATTATGACAGCACCGTCGCCATGATGACCATTATGACATCATCGTCGCCATGGCGACCATTATGACATCATCGTCGCCATGACAACCATTATGACATCCTAATCACCATGGCAGCCCATATGACACCATCGTCGCCATGACGACAATTGTGACATCACCATCAACATGATGACCATTATGACATCAACGTTGCCATGACGACCATTATGACATAATCGTCGCTATGACAACCATTATGACATCACCATCGCCATGACGACCATTATGACACCACCGTTGCCATGACGACCATTATGATATCATCGTCACCATGACGACCATTGTGACATCATCATCGCCATGATGACTGTTATGACATCATCGTCGCCATGGCGACCATTATGACATCATCGCCACAATGAAGACCATTATGACATCACCATCGCCATGACGACCATTATGACATCATCGTTGCCATGACGACCATTATGACATAATCGTCGCCATGACATCCATTATGACATCACCATCGCCATGACGACCATTATTACACCATCGTTGCCATAACGACCATTATGACATCATCGTCGCCATGACGACCATTATGACATCATCCTCGCCATGACGACCATTATGACATCATCATCGCCATTATGACCGTTATGACATTATTGTCTCCATGACGACCCTTATGACATCATAGTCGCCATGACGACCATTATGACATCATCGTCACAATGACGACCATTATGACGACCATTATGACATCATCGTCACCATGGCGACCATTATGACATCATCGTCGCAATGACGACCATTATGACATCACCATCGCCATGATGACCATTATGACATCATCGTCGCCATGGTGACCATTATGACATCACCGTCGCCATGATGACCATTATGATATCATCGTCGCCATGGCGACCATTATGACATCAACGTCGCCATGACGACCATTATGACATCATCGTTGCCATGACTACTGACAAACAATATGACAACATCGTCGCCATGACGACCATCATGACATCATCGTCGCCATGACGACCGTTATGACATCATCATAACCATTACGACCATTATTAAATCACAGTCGCCATGACAACCATTATGACATCTTCGTCGCCATAACAACCATTATGACATCATAAACACCATGACGGCCAAAATGACACCATCGTCGCCATGACGACCATTATGACTTCATCGTCACCATGGCGACCATTATGACATCATCATCGCAATGACGACCATTATGACATCACCATCGCCATGACGACCATTATGACATCATCGTTGCCATGACGACCATTATGACATAATCGTCGCCATGACAACCATTATGACATCACCATCGCCATGACGACCATTATTACAGCACCGTTGCCATGACGACCATTATGACATCATCGTCGCCATGACGACCATTATGACATCATCTTCGCCATGACAACCAATATGATATCATCGTCGCCATGATGACCATTATGACATCATCGTCGCCATGACATCCATTATGATATCATCGTCGCCATGACGACCATTATGACATCACCGTCACCATGACGACCATTATGACATCATCGTAGCCATTACGACCATTATTAAATCACAGTCGCCATGAGAACCATTATGACATCTTTGTCGCCATGACGACCATTATGTCATCATGACATCACCATTGCCATGACGACCATTATGACATCACCGTTGCCATGACGACCATTATGACATCATCTTCGCCATGGCGACCAATATGACATAATCGTCGCCATGACAACCATTATGACATCACCGTCCACATGACGACCATTTTGACATCATCGTCGCCATGACTACTGACAAACAATATGACATCATTGTCGCCATGACGACCATTATGACATCATTGTCGCCATGATGACCATTATGACATCATGATCACCATGACGGCCCATATGACACCATCGTCTCCAAGACGACCATTATGACATCATCGTCACCATGGTGACCATTATGACATCATTGTCGCAATGACGACCATTATGACATCACCATCGCCATGATGACCATTATGACATCAACGTTGCCATGACGACCATTATGACACCATCGTTGCCATGATGACCCTTATGACATCATCGTCGCCATGACGACCATTATGACATCATCATCGCCATGATGACCGTTATGACATTATTGTCGCCATGATGACACTTATGACATCATCGTCACAATGACAACCATTATGACATCACCATCGCCATGACGACCATTATGACATCATCGTTGCCATGACGACCATTATGACATAATCGTCGCCATGACAACCATTATGACATCACCATTGCCATGACGACCATTATTACACCACCGTTGCCATGACGACCATTATGACATCATCGTCGCCATGGCAACCATTATGACATCACCGTCGCCATGACGACCATTATGACATCATCGTAGCCATTACGACTATTATTAAATCACAGTCGCCATGACAAACATTATGACATCTTCGTCGCCATAATGACCATTATGACATCATGACATCACCGTTGCCATGACTACCATTATGACATCACCGTTGCCATGACGACCATTGTGACATCATCGTCGCCATGACGACCATTGTGACATCATCGTCGCCATGACACCCATTATGACATCACCAACGCCATGACTACCATTATGACATCATAGTCGCCAAGGCGACCATTATGACAGCACCGTCGCCATGATGACCATTATGACATCATCGTCGCCATGGCGACCATTATGACATCATCGTCGCCATGACAACCATTATGACATCCTAATCACCATGGCAGCCCATATGACACCATCGTCGCCATGACGACAATTGTGACATCACCATCAACATGATGACCATTATGACATCAACGTTGCCATGACGACCATTATGACATAATCGTCGCTATGACAACCATTATGACATCACCATCGCCATGACGACCATTATGACACCACCGTTGCCATGACGACCATTATGATATCATCGTCACCATGACGACCATTGTGACATCATCATCGCCATGATGACTGTTATGACATCATCGTCGCCATGGCGACCATTATGACATCATCGCCACAATGAAGACCATTATGACATCACCATCGCCATGACGACCATTATGACATCATCGTTGCCATGAAGACCATTATGACATAATCGTCGCCATGACATCCATTATGACATCACCATCGCCATGACGACCATTATTACACCATCGTTGCCATGACGACCATTATGACATCATCGTCGCCATGACGACCATTATGACATCATCGTCGCCATGACGACCATTATGACATCATCATCGCCATTATGACCGTTATGACATTATTGTCGCCATGACGACCCTTATGACATCATAGTCGCCATGACGACCATTATGACATCATCGTCACAATGACGACCATTATGACATCACCATCGCAATGACGACCATTATCACATCATCGTTGCCATGACGACCATTATGACATCATCGGAGCCATTACGACCATTATTAAATCACAGTCGACATGACAAACATTATGACATCTTCGTCGCCATGATGACCCTTATGACATCATCGTCGCCATGACGACCATTATGACATCATCATCGCCATGATGACCGTTATGACATTATTGTCGCCATGACGACCCTTATGACATCATCGTCGCCATGGCGACCATTATGACATCATCGTCACAATGACAACCATTATGACATCACCATCGCCATGACGACCATTATGACATCATCGTTGCCATGGCGACCATTATGACATCACCGTCGTCATGTTGACCATTATGACATCATCGTCGCCATGGTGACCATTATGACATCATCTTCGCCATGACTACTATTATGACATCACCGTCGCCATGACGACCATTATGACATCATCATCGCCATGACTACTGACAAACAATATGACATCATTGTCGCCATGACGACCATTATGACGTCATCGTCGCCATGATGACCGTTATGACATCATCGTAGCCATTACGACCATTATTAAATCACAGTCGCCATGACAAACATTATGACATCTTCGTCGCCATGATGACCATTATGACATCACCGTTGCCATGACGACCATTATGACATCACCGTTGCCATGACGACCATTGTGACAACATCATCGCCATGACAACCATTATGACATCACCAACGCCATGACTACCATTATGATATCATCGTCGCCATGATGACCATTATGACATCATCGTCGCCATGACAACCATTATGACATCACCGTCGCCATGACGACCATTATGACATCACCGTCACCATGACGACCATTATGACATCATCGTAGCCATTACGACCATTATTAAATCACAGTCGCCATGAGAACCATTATGACATCTTCGTCGCCATGACGACCATTATGTCATCATGACATCATCGTTGCCATGACGACCATTATGACATCACCATTGCCATGACGACCATTATGACATCATCTTCGCCATAGCGACCATTATGACATAATCGTCGCCATGACAACCATTATGACATCACCGTCGCCATGACGACCATTATGACATCATCGTCGCCATGACTACTGACAAACAATATGACATCATTGTCGTCATGATGACCATTATGACATCATCGTCGCCATGATGACCGTTATGACATCATCGCAGCCATTGCGACCATTATTAAATTACAGTCGCCATGACAACCATTATGACATCATCGTCGCCATGACGACCCTTATGACATCATCATCACCATGACAACCAATAAGATATCATCGTCGCCATGATGACCATTATGTCATCATCGTCGCCATGACGACCATTATGACATCATCGTCACAATGACGACCATTATGACATCACCATCGCAATGACGACCATTATGACATCATCGTTGCCATGACGACCATTATGACATAATCGTTGCCATGAAAACCATTATGACATCACCATTGCCATGACGACCATTATTACACCACCGTTGCCATGACGACCATTATGACATCATCGTCGCCATGACGACCATTATTACATCATCACCATGATGACCGTTATGACATTATCGTCGCCATGACGACCCTTATGACATCATCATCACCATGACAACCAATATGATATCATCATCGCCATGATGACAATTATGTCATCATCGTCGCCATGACAACCATTATGACATCATTGTCGCCATGGCGAACATTATGACATCACCGTCGCCATGACGATCATTATGACATCATCGTAGCCATTACGACCACTATTAAATCACAGTCGACATGACAAACATTATGACAACTTCGTCACCATGATGACCATTATGACATCATGATCACCATGACGGCCCATATGACACCATCGTCTCCAAGACGACCATTATGACATCATCGTCACCATGGCGACCTTTATGACATCATTGTCTCAATGACGACCATTATGACATCACCATCGCCATGTTTACCATTATGACATCAACGTTGCCATGACGACCATTATGACACCATCGTTGCCATGATGACCCTTATGACATCATCGTCGCCATGACGACCATTATGACATCATAATCACCATGACGGCCCATATGACACCATCGTCGCCATGACGACCATTATGAAATAATCGTCACAATGGCGACCATTATGACATTACCATCGCCATGACGACCATTATGCCATCATTGTTGCCATGACGACCATTATGACATAATCGTCGCCATGACAACCATTATGACATCACCATCGCCATGACGACAATTATTACACCACCGTTGCCATGACGACCATTATGACATCATCGTCGCCATGACGACCATTATGACATCATGGTCGCCATGACATCATCGTCGCCATAAAGACCATTATGACATCATCATCGCCATGATGACCGTTATGACATCATCGTCGCCATGGCGACCATTATGACATCATCATCGCCATGACAACCAATATGATATCATCGTCGCCATGTTGACCATTATGACATCATCATCGCCATGGCAACCAATATGATTTCATCGTCGCCATGACTACTGACAAACAATATGACAACATCGTCGCCATGACGACCATTATGACATCATCGTCGCCATGATGACCGTTATGACATCATCATAGCCAATACGACCATTATTAAATCACAGTCGCCATGACAACCATTATGACATCTTCGTCGCCATGACGACCAATATGACATCATAATCACCCTGACGGCCAAAATGACACCATCGTCGCCATGACGACCATTATGACATCATCGTCACCATGGCGACCATAATGACATCATCATCGCAATGACGACACTTATGACATCACCATCGCCATGACGACCATTATGACATCATCGTCGCCATGACGACCATTATGACATCATCGTCACAATGACGACCATTATGACATCACCATCGCCATGACGACCATTATGACATCATCGTTGCCATGACGACCATTATGACATAATCGTCGCCATGACAACCATATGACATTACCATCGCCATGACGACCATTATGACATCATCGTCACAATGACGACCATTATGACATCATCGTTGCCATGATGACCATTATGACATCACCGTCACCATGACGACCATTATGACATCATCGTAGCCATTACGACCATTATTAATTCACAGTCGCCATGAGAACCATTATGACATCTTCGTCGCCGTGACGACCATTATGTCATCATGACATCATCGTTGCCTTGATGACCATTATGACATCACCGTTGCCATGACAACCATTATGACATCATCGTCGCCATGACGACCATTATGACATCATAATCACCATGACGGCCCAAAGGACAATATCGTCGCCATGACGACCATTATGACATCATCGTCACCATGGCGACCATTATGACATCATCGTCGCAATGACGACCATTATGACATCACCATCGCCATGATGACCATTATGACATCATCGTCGCCATGGTGACCATTATGACATGACCGTCGCCATGATGACCATTATGATATCATCGTCGCCATGGCGACCATTATGACATCAACGTCGCCATGACGACCATTATGACATCATCGTTGCCATGACTACTGACAAACAATATGACAACATCGTCGCCATGACGACCATCATGACATCATCGTCGCCATGATGACCGTTATGACATCATCATAACCATTACGACCATTATTAAATCACAGTCGCCATGACAACCATTATGACATCTTCGTCGCCATAACGACCATTATGACATCATAAACACCATGACAGCCAAAATGACACCATCGTCGCCATGACGACCATTATGACTTCATCGTCACCATGGCGACCATTATAACATCATCATCGCAATGACGACCATTATGACATCACCATCGCCATGACGACCATTATGACATCACCATCGCCATGACGACCATTAATACAGCACCGTTGCCATGACGACCATTATGACATCATCGTCGCCATGACGACCATTATGACATCATCGTCGCCATGACGACCATTATGACATCATCTTCGCCATGTCAACCAATATGATATCATCGTCGCCATGATGACCATTATGACATCATTGTCGCCATGACATCCATTATGACATCATCGTCGCCATGACGACCATTATGACATCACCGTCACCATGACGACCATTATGACATCATCGTAGCCATTACGACCATTATTAAATCACAGTCGCCATGAGAACCATTATGACATCTTTGTCGCCATGACGACCATTATGTCATCATGACATCACCGTTGCCATGACGACCATTATGACATCACCGTTGCCATGACGACCATTATGACATCATCTTCGCCATGGCGACCAATATGACATAATCGTCGCCATGACAACCATTATGACATCACCGTCACCATGACGACCATTTTGACATCATCGTCGCCATGATTACTGACAAACAATATGACATCATTGTCGCCATGACGACCATTATGACATCATTGTCGCCATGATGACCGTTATGACATCATCGTAGCCATTACGACCATTATTAAGTCACAGTCGCCATGACAACCATTATGACATCATCGTCGCCATGACGACCATTATGACATCATGATCACCATGACGGCCCATATGACACCATCGTCTCCAAGACGACCATTGTGACATCATCGTCACCATGGTGACCATTATGACATCATTGTCGCAATGACGACCATTATGACATCACCATCGCCATGATGACCATTATGACATCAACGTTGCCATGACGACCATTATGACACCATCGTTGCCATGATGACCCTTATGACATCATCGTCGCCATGACGACCATTATGACATCATCATCGCCATGATGACCGTTATGACATTATTGTCGCCATGATGACCCTTATGACATCATCGTCGTCATGGCGACCATTATGACATCATCGTCACAATGACAACCATTATGACATCACCATCGCCATGACGACCATTATGACATCATCGTCACAATGACAACCATTATGACATCACCATCGCCATGACGACCATTATGACATCATCGTTGCCATGGAGACCATTATGACATCACCGTCGTCATGTTGACCATTATGACATCATCGTCGCCATGGTGACCATTATGACATCATCTTCGCCATGACTACTATTATGACATCACCGTCGCCATGACGACCATTATGACATCATCATCGCCATGACTACTGACAAACAATATGACATCATTGTCGCCATGACGACCATTATGGCGTCATCGTCGCCATGATGACCGTTATGACATCATCGTAGCCATTACGACCATTATGACATCATCATCGCCATGATGACCGTTATGACATTATTGTCGCCATGATGACCCTTATGACGTCATCGTCGTCATGGCGACCATTATGACATCATCGTCACAATGACAACCATTATGACATCACCGTCGCCATGACGACCATTATGACATCACCATTGCCATGACGACCATTATTACACCACCGTTGCCATGACGACCATTATGACATCATCGTCGCCATGGCAACCATTATGACATCACCGTCGCCATGACGACCATTATGACATCATCGTAGCCATTACAACTATTATTAAATCACAGTCGCCATGACAAACATTATGACATCTTCGTCGCCATAATGACCATTATGACATCATGACATCACCGTTGCCATGACTACCATTATGACATCACCGTTGCCATGACGACCATTGTGACATCATCGTCGCCATGACGACCATTGTGACATCATCGTCGCCATGACACCCATTATGACATCACCAACGCCATGACTACCATTATGACATCATAGTCGCCAAGGCGACCATTATGACAGCACCGTCGCCATGATGACCATTATGACATCATCGTCGCCATGGCGACCATTATGACATCATCGTCGCCATGACAACCATTATGACATCCTAATCACCATGGCAGCCCATATGACACCATCGTCGCCATGACGACAATTGTGACATCACCATCAACATGATGACCATTATGACATCAACGTTGCCATGACGACCATTATGACATAATCGTCGCTATGACAACCATTATGACATCACCATCGCCATGACGACCATTATGACACCACCGTTGCCATGACGACCATTATGACATCATCGTCACCATGACGACCATTGTGACATCATCATCGCCATGATGACTGTTATGACATCATCGTCGCCATGGCGACCATTATGACATCATCGCCACAATGAAGACCATTATGACATCACCATCGCCATGACGACCATTATGACATCATCGTTGCCATGACGACCATTATGACATAATCGTCGCCATGACATCCATTATGACATCACCATCGCCATGACGACCATTATTACACCATCGTTGCCATGACGACCATTATGACATCATCGTCGCCATGACGACCATTATGGCATCATCCTCGCCATGACGACCATTATGACATCATCATCGCCATTATGACCGTTATGACATTATTGTCGCCATGACGACCCTTATGACATCATAGTCGCCATGACGACCATTATGACATCATCGTCACAATGACGACCATTATGACGACCATTATGACATCATAGTCGCCATGACGACCATTATGACATCATCGTCACAATGACGACCATTATGACGACCATTATGACATCATCGTTGCCATGACGACCATTATGACATAATCGTCGCCATGACATCCATTATGACATCACCATCGCCATGACGACCATTATTACACCATCGTTGCCATGACGACCATTATGACATCATCGTCGCCATGACGACCATTATGACATCATCGTCGCCATGACGACCATTATGACATCATCATCGCCATTATGACCGTTATGACATTGTTGTCGCCATGACGACCCTTATGACATCATAGTCGCCATGACGACCATTATGACATCATCGTCACAATGACGACCATTATGACATCACCATCGCAATGACGACCATTATCACATCATCGTTGCCATGACGACCATTATGACATAATCGTCGCCATGAAAACCATTATGACATCACCATTGCCATGACGACCATTATTACACCACCGTTGCTATGACGACCATTATGACATCATCGTCGCCATGACGACCATTACTACATCATCATCACCATGATGACCGTTATGACATTATCGTCGCTATGACGACCCTTATGACATCATCGGAGCCATGACAACCAATATGATATCATCGTCGCCATGATGACCATTATGTCATCATCGTCGCCATGGCGACCATTATGACATCACCGTCGCCATGACGACCATTATGACATCATCGGAGCCATTACGACCATTATTAAATCACAGTCGACATGACAAACATTATGACATCTTCGTCGCCATGATGACCATTATGACATCATGACATCACCGTTGCCATGACGACCATTGTGACATCACCGTTGCCATGACGACCATTGTGACATCATCGTCGCCATGATGACCCTTATGACATCATCGTTGCCATGATGACCCTTATGACATCATCGTCGCCATGACGACCATTATGACATCATCATCGCCATGATGACCGTTATGACATTATTGTCGCCATGACGACCCTTATGACATCATTGTCGCCATGGCGACCATTATGACATCATCGTCACAATGACAACCATTATGACATCACCATCGCCATGACGACCATTATGACATCATCGTTGCCATGGAGACCATTATGACATCACCGTCGTCATGTTGACCATTATGACATCATCGTCGCCATGGTGACCATTATGACGTCATCGTCGCCATGATGACCGTTATGACATCATCGTAGCCATTACGACCATTATTAAATCACAGTCGCCATGACAAACATTATGACATCTTCGTCGCCATGATGACCATTATGACATCACCGTTGCCATGACGACCATTATGGCATCACCGTTGCCATGACGACCATTGTGACAACATCATCGCCATGACAACCATTATGACATCACCAACGCCATGACTACCATTATGATATCATCGTCGCCATGATGACCATTATGACATCATCGTCGCCATGACAACCATTATGACATCACCGTCGCCATGACGACCATTATGACATCACCGTCACCATGACGACCATTATGACATCATCGTAGCCATTACGACCATTATTAAATCACAGTCGCCATGAGAACCATTATGACATCTTCGTCGCCATGACGACCATTATGTCATCATGACATCATCGTTGCCATGACGACCATTATGACATCACCATTGCCATGACGACCATTATGACATCATCTTCGCCATAGCGACCATTATGACATAATCGTCGCCATGACAACCATTATGACATCACCGTCGCCATGACGACCATTATGACATCATCGTCGCCATGACTACTGACAAACAATATGACATCATTGTCGTCATGATGACCATTATGACATCATCGTCGCCATGATGACCGTTATGACATCATCGCAGCCATTGCGACCATTATTAAATCACAGTCGCCATGACAACCATTATGACATCATCGTCGCCATGACGACCCTTATGACATCATCATCACCATGACAACCAATAAGATATGATCGTCGCCATGATGACCATTATGTCATCATCGTCGCCATGAAGACCATTATGACATCATCGTCACAATGACGACCATTATGACATCACCATCGCAATGACGACCATTATGACATCACCATCGCAATGACGACCATTATGACATCATCGTTGCCATGACGACCATTATGACATAATCGTTGCCATGAAAACCATTATGACATCACCATTGCCATGACGACCATTATTACACCACCGTTGCCATGACGACCATTATGACATCATCGTAGCCATTACGACTATTATTAAATCACAGTCGCCATGACAAACATTATGACATCTTCGTCGCCATGATGACCATTATGACATCATGACATCACCGTTGCCATGACGACCATTATGA
The DNA here is from genome assembly GCF_046119375.1 of Phyllobates terribilis. Lineage (NCBI taxonomy): Eukaryota > Metazoa > Chordata > Amphibia > Anura > Dendrobatidae > Phyllobates > Phyllobates terribilis. The sequence goes on from NW_027363256.1 coordinate 1,022,659, forward strand.
CATCACCGTTGCCATGACGACCATTGTGACATCATCGTCGCCATGACACCCATTATGACATCACCAACGCCATGACTACCATTATGACATCATCGTCGCCATGGAGACCATTATGACATCACCGTCGCCATGATGACCATTATGACATCATCGTCGCCATGGCGACCATTATGACATCATCGTCGCCATGACAACCATTATGACATCATCGTCGCCATGTTGACCGTTATGACATCATCGTCGCCATGACGACCATTATGACATCATCGACGCCATGATGACCGTTATGACATCATCGTAGCCATTATGACCATTATTAAATCACAGTCGCCATGACAACCATTATGACATCATCGTCGCCATGACGACCATTATGACATCATAATCACCATGACGGCCCATATGACACCATCGTCTCCATGACGACCATTATGACATCATCGTCACCATGGCGACCATTATGACATCATTGTCGCAATGACGACCATTATGACATCACCATCGCCATGATGACCATTATGACATCAACGTTGCCATGACGACCATTATGACATCATCGTTGCCATGATGACCCTTATGACATCATCGTTGCCATGACGACCACTATGACATCATCATCGCCATGATGACCGTTATGACATTATTGTCGCCATAACGACCCTTATGACATCATCGTCGTCATGGCGACCATTATGACATCATCGTCACAATGACAACCATTATGACATCACCATCGCCATGACGACCATTATGACATCATCGTTGCCATGACGACCATTATGACATAATCGTCGCTATGACAACCATTATGACATCACCATCGCCATGACGAAGATTATGATACCACCGTTGCCATGACGACCATTATGACATCATCGTCGCCATGACTACCATTATGACATCATCGTCGCCATGACGACCATTATGACATCATCGTCGCCATGACGACCATTATGACATCATCATCGCCATGATGACCGTTATGACATTATTGTCGCCATGACGACCCTTATGACATCATAGTCGCCATGACGACCATTATGACATCATCGTCACAATGACGACCATTATGACATCACCATCGCAATGACGACCATTATCACATCATCGTTGCCATGACGACCATTATGACATAATCGTCGCCATGAAAACCATTATGACATCAACATTGCCATGACGACCATTATTACACCACCGTTGCCATGACGACCATTATGACACCACCGTTGCCATGACGACCATTATGACATTATCGTCGCCATGACGACCCTTATGACATCATCGTTGCGATGGCGACCATTATGAAATCATCATCGCCATGACAACCAATATGATATCATCGTCGCCATGATGACCATTCTGTCATCATCGTCGCCATGACAACCATTATGACATCATCGTCGCCATGACGACCATTATGACATCACCGTCACCATGACGACCATTATGACATCATCGTAGCCATTACGACCATTATTAAATCACAGTCGCCATGAGAACCATTATGACATCTTTGTCGCCATGACGACCATTATGTCATCATGACATCACCGTTGCCATGACGACCATTATGATATCACCGTTGCCATGACGACCAATATGACATAATCGTCGACCATGACGACCATTATGACATCACCGTCGCCATGACAACCATTATGACATCACCGTCGCCATGACGACCATTTTGACATCATCGTCGCCATGACTACTGACAAACAATGTGACATCATTGTCGCCATGACGACCATTATGACATCATTGTCGCCATGATGACCGTTATGACATCATTGTAGCCATTATGACCATTATTAAATCACAGTCGCCATGACAACCATTATGACATCATCGTCGCCATGACGACCATTATGACATCATAATCACAATGACGGCCCATATGACACCATCGTCTCCATGACGACCATTATGACATCATCGTCACCATGGCGACCATTATGACATCATTGTCGCAATGACGACCATTATGACATCACCATCGCCATGATGACCATTATGACATCAACGTTGCCATGACGACCATTATGACATCATCGTTGCCGTGATGACCCTTATGACATCATCGTCGCCATGACGACCATTATGACATCATCATCGCCATGATGACCGTTATGACATTATTGTCGCCATAACGACCCTTATGACATCATCGTCACAATGACAACCATTATGACATCACCATTGCCATGACGACCATTATTACACCACCGTTGCCATGACGACCATTATGACATCATCGTCGCCATGGCGACCATTATGATATCACCGTCGCCATGACGACCATTATGACATCATCGTAGCCATTACGACTATTATTAAATCACAGTCGCCATGACAAACATTATGACATCTTCGTCGCCATGATGACCATTATGACATCATGACATCACCGTTGCCATGACGACCATTATGACATCACCGTTGCCATGACGACCATTGTGACATCATCGTCGCCATGACACCCATTATGACATCACCAACGCCATGACTACCATTATGACATCATCGTCGCCATGGAGACCATTATGACATCACCGTCGCCATGATGACCATTATGACATCATCGTCGCCATGGCGACCATTATGACATCATCGTCGCCATGACAACCATTATGACATCATCGTCGCCATGTTGACCGTTATGACATCATCGTCGCCATGACGACCATTATGACATCATCGACGCCATGATGACCGTTATGACATCATCGTAGCCATTATGACCATTATTAAATCACAGTCGCCATGACAACCATTATGACATCATCGTCGCCATGACGACCATTATGACATCATAATCACCATGACGGCCCATATGACACCATCGTCTCCATGACGACCATTATGACATCATCGTCACCATGGCGACCATTATGACATCATTGTCGCAATGACGACCATTATGACATCACCATCGCCATGATGACCATTATGACATCAACGTTGCCATGACGACCATTATGACATCATCGTTGCCATGATGACCCTTATGACATCATCGTCGCCATGACGACCACTATGACATCATCATCGCCATGATGACCGTTATGACATTATTGTCGCCATAACGACCCTTATGACATCATCGTCGTCATGGCGACCATTATGACATCATCGTCACAATGACAACCATTATGACATCACCATCGCCATGACGACCATTATGACATCATCGTTGCCATGACGACCATTATGACATAATCGTCGCTATGACAACCATTATGACATCACCATCGCCATGACGAAGATTATGATACCACCGTTGCCATGACGACCATTATGACATCATCGTCGCCATGACTACCATTATGACATCATCGTCGCCATGACGACCATTATGACATCATCGTCGCCATGACGACCATTATGACATCATCATCGCCATGATGACCGTTATGACATTATTGTCGCCATGACGACCCTTATGACATCATAGTCGCCATGACGACCATTATGACATCATCGTCACAATGACGACCATTATGACATCACCATCGCAATGACGACCATTATCACATCATCGTTGCCATGACGACCCTTATGACATCATAGTCGCCATGACGACCATTATGACATCATCGTCACAATGACGACCATTATGACATCACCATCGCAATGACGACCATTATCACATCATCGTTGCCATGACGACCATTATGACATAATCGTCGCCATGAAAACCATTATGACATCAACATTGCCATGACGACCATTATTACACCACCGTTGCCATGACGACCATTATGACACCACCGTTGCCATGACGACCATTATGACATTATCGTCGCCATGACGACCCTTATGACATCATCGTTGCGATGGCGACCATTATGAAATCATCATCGCCATGACAACCAATATGATATCATCGTCGCCATGATGGCCATTCTGTCATCATCATCGCCATGACAACCATTATGACATCATCGTCGCCATGACGACCATTATGACATCACCGTCACCATGACGACCATTATGACATCATCGTAGCCATTACGACCATTATTAAATCACAGTCGCCATGAGAACCATTATGACATCTTTGTCGCCATGATGACCATTATGTCATCATGACATCACCGTTGCCATGACGACCATTATGATATCACCGTTGCCATGACGACCATTATGACATCATCTTCGCCATGGCGACCAATATGACTTAATCGTCGCCATGACAACCATTATGACATCACCGTCGCCATGACGACCATTTTGACATCATCGTCGCCATGACTACTGACAAACAATATGACATCATTGTCGCCATGACGACCATTATGACATCATTGTCGCCATGATGACCGTTATGACATCATCGTAGCCATTATGACCATTATTAAATCACAGTCGCCATGACAACCATTATGACATCATCGTCGCCATGACGACCATTATGACATCATAATCACCATGACGGCCCATATGACACCATCGTCTCCATGACGACCATTATGACATCATCGTCACCATGGCGACCATTATGACATCATTGTCGCAATGACGACCATTATGACATCACCATCGCCATGATGACCATTATGACATCAACGTTACCATGACGACCATTATGACATCATCGTTGCCGTGATGACCCTTATGACATCATCGTCGCCATGACGACCATTATGACATCATCATCGCCATGATGACCGTTATGACATTATTGTCGCCATAACGACCCTTATGACATCATCGTCACAATGACAACCATTATGACATCACCATTGCCATGACGACCATTATTACACCACCGTTGCCATGACGACCATTATGACATCATCGTCGCCATGGCGACCATTATGATATCACCGTCGCCATGACGACCATTATGACAACATCGTAGCCATTACGACTATTATTAAATCACAGTCGCCATGACAAACATTATGACATCTTCGTCGCCATGATGACCATTATGACATCATGACATCACCGTTGCCATGAAAACATTATGACATCACCGTTGCCATGACGACCATTGTGACATCATCGTTGCCATGACACCCATTATGACATCACCAACGCCATGACTACCATTATGACATCATCGTCGCCATGGAGACCATTATGACATCACCGTCGCCATGATGACCATTATGACATCATCGTCGCCATGACAACCATTATGACATCATCGTCGCCATGTTGACCATTATGACATCATCGTCGCCATGGCGACCATTATGACATCATCGTCGCCATGACAACCATTATGACATCATCGTCGCCATGACGACCATTATGACATCATAATCACCATGACAGCCCATATGACACCATCGTCGCCATGACGACCATTGTGACATCACCATCACCATGATGACCATTATGACATCATCGTTGCCATGACGACCATTATGACATAATCGTCGCTATGACAACCATTATGACATCACCATCGCCATGACGACCATTATACCACCGTTGCCATGACGACCATTATGACATCATCGTCGCCATGACGACCATTATGACATCATCGTCGCCATGACGACCATTATGACATCATCGTCGCCATGACGACCATTATGACATCATCGTCACAATGACGACCATTATGACATCACCATCGCAATGACGACCATTATCACATCATCGTTGCCATGACGACCATTATGACATAATCGTCGCCATGAAAACCATTATGACATCAACATTGCCATGACGACCATTATTACACCACCGTTGCCATGACGACCATTATGACATTATCGTCGCCATGACGACCCTTATGACATCATCGTCGCCATGGCGACCGTTATGAAATCATCATCGCCATGACAACCAATATGATATCATCATCGCCATGATGACCATTCTGTCATCATCGTCGCCATGACAACCATTATGACATCATCGTCGCCATGGCGACCATTATGACATCATTGTAGCCATTACGACCATTATGACATCATCGTTGCCATGATGACCATTATGACATAATCGTCGCCATGACAAATATTATGACTTCACCATCGCCATGACGACCATTATGACACCACCGTTGCCATGACGACCATTATGACATCATCGTCGCCATGACGACCCTTATGACATCATCATCGCCATGGCGACCATTATGAAATCATCATCGCCATGACAACCGATATGATATCATCGTCGCCATGATGACCATTCTGTCATCATCGTCGCCATGACAACCATTATGACATCATCGTCGCCATGGCGACCATTATGACATCACCATCGCCATGAAGACCATTATGACATCATTGTAGCCATTACGACCATTATGACATCATCGTTGCCATGATGACCATTATGACATAATCGTCGCCATGACAACTATTATGACTTCACCATCGCCATGACGACCATTATGACACCACCGTTGCCATGACGACCATTATGACATCATCGTCGCCATGACGACCATTATTACATCATCATCGCCATGATGACCGTTATGACATTATCGTCGCCATGACGACCCTTATGACATCATCATCGCCATGACAACCAATATGATATCATCGTTGCCATGATGACCATTATGTCATCATCGTCGCCATGTCAACCATTATGACATCACCATCGCCATGATGACCATTATGACATCAACGTTGCCATGACGACCATTATGACATCATGACATCACCGTTGCCATGATGACCATTATGACATCATCGTAGCCATTACGACCATTATTAAATCACAGTCGCCATGACAACCATTATGACATCTTCGTTGCCATGATGACCATTATGACATCACCGTTGCCATGACGACCATTATGACATCACCGTTGCCATGACGACCATTATGACATCACCGTTGCCATGACGACCATTGTGACATCATCGTCGCCATGACACCCATTATGACATCACCAACGCCATGACTACCATTATGACATCATCGTCGCCATGGCGACCATTATGACATCACCGTCGCCATGATGACCATTATGACATCATCGTCGCCATGGCGACCATTATGACATCATTGTCGCCATGACAACCATTATGACATCATCGTCGCCATGACAACCATTATGACATCATCGTCGCCATGACGACCATTATGACATCATAATCACCATGACAGCCCATATGACACCATCGTCGCCATGACGAACATTGTGACATCACCATCACCATGATGTCCATTATGACATCATCGTTGCCATGACGACCATTATGACATCACCGTCGCCATGATGACCATTATGACATTATCTTCGCCATGGTGACCATTATGACATCTTCTTCGTCATGATGACCATTATGACATCATGACATCACTGTTGCCATGACGACCAGTATGACATCATCGTCGCCATGACGACCATTATGACATCATAATCACCATGACGGCCCATATGACACCATCGTCGCCATGACGACCATTATGAAATAATCGTCATAATGGCGACCATTATGACATCACCATCGCCATGACGACCATTATGCCATCATTGTTGCCATGACGACCATTATGACATAATCGTCGCCATGACAACCATTATGACATCACCATCGCCATGACGACAATTATTACACCACCGTTGCCATGACGACCATTATGACATCATCGTCGCCATGACGACCATTATGCCATCATCGTCGCCATAACGACCATTATGACATCATCATCGCCATGATGACCGTTATGACATCATCGTCGCCATGACGACCATTATGACATCATCGTCACAATGACGACCATTATGACCTCACCATCGCAATGACGACCATTATGACATCATCGTTGCCATGACGACCATTATGACATAATCGTTGCCATGAAAACCATTACGACATCACCATTGCCATGACGACCATTATTACACCACCGTTGTCATGACGACCATTATGACATCATCGTCGCCATGACGACCATTATTACATCATCATCGCCATGACAACCAATATGATATCATCGTCGCCATGATGACCATTATGTCATCATCGTCGCCATGACAACCATTATAACATCATTGTCGCCATGGAGAACATTATGACATCACCGTCGCCATGACGATCATTATGACATCATCGTAGCCATTACGACCATTATTAAATCACAGTCGACATGACAAACATTATGACATCTTCGTCGCCATGATGACCATTATGACATCATGACATCACCGTTGCCATGACAAACATTATGACATCACCGTTGCCATGACGACCATTGTGACATCATCGTTGCCATGACACCCATTATGACATCACCAACGCCATGACTACCATTATGACATCATCGTCGCCATGGAGACCATTATGACATCACCGTCGCCATGATGACCATTATGACATCATCGTCGCCATGACAACCATTATGACATCATCGTCGCCATGTTGACCATTATGACATCATCGTCGCCATGGCGACCATTATGACATCATCGTCGCCATGACAACCATTATGACATCATCGTCGCCATGACGACCATTATGACATCATAATCACCATGACAGCCCATATGACACCATCGTCGCCATGACGACCATTGTGACATCACCATCACCATCATGACCATTATGACATCATCGTTGCCATGACGACCATTATGACATAATCGTCGCTATGACAACCATTATGACATCACCATCGCCATGACGACCATTATACCACCGTTGCCATGACGACCATTATGACATCATCGTCGCCATGACGACCATTATGACATCATCGTCGCCATGACGACCATTATGACATCATCGTCGCCATGACGACCATTATGACATCATCATCGCCATGATGACCGTTATGACATTATTGCCGCCATGACGACCCTTATGACATCATAGTCGCCATGACGACCATTATGACATCATCGTCACAATGACGACCATTATGACATCACCATCGCAATGACGACCATTATCACATCATCGTTGCCATGACGACCATTATGACATAATCGTCGCCATGAAAACCATTATGACATCAACATTGCCATGACGACCATTATTACACCACCGTTGCCAGGACGACCATTATGACATTATCGTCGCCATGACGACCCTTATGACATCATCGTCACCATGGCGACCGTTATGAAATCATCATCGCCTTGACAACCAATATGATATCATCATCGCCATGATGACCATTCTGTCATCATCGTCGCCATGACAACCATTATGACATCATCGTCGCCATGGCGACCATTATGACATCACCGTCGCCATGAAGACCATTATGACATCATTGTAGCCATTACGACCATTATGACATCATCGTTGCCATGATGACCATTATGACATAATCGTCGCCATGACAACTATTATGACTTCACCATCGCCATGACGACCATTATGACACCACCGTTGCCATGACGACCATTATGACATCATCGTCGCCATGAAAACCATTATGACATCAACATTGCCATGACGACCATTATTACACCACCGTTGCCATGACGACCATTATGACATTATCGTCGCCATGACGACCCTTATGACATCATCGTCACCATGGCGACCGTTATGAAATCATCATCGCCATGACAACCAATATGATATCATCGTTGCCATGATGACCATTATGTCATCATCGTCGCCATGTCAACCATTATGACATCACCATCGCCATGACGACCATTATGACATCAACGTTGCCATGACGACCATTATGACATCATGACATCACCGTTGCCATGATGACTATTATGACATCATCGTAGCCATTACGACCATTATTAAATCACAGTCGCCATGACAACCATTATGACATCTTCGTTGCCATGATGACCATTATGACATCACCGTTGCCATGACGACCATTATGACATCACCGTTGCCATGACGACCATTATGACATCACCGTTGCCATGACGACCATTGTGACATCATCGTCGCCATGACACCCATTATGACATCACCAACGCCATGACTACCATTATGATATCATCGTCGCCATGGCGACCATTATGACATCACCGTCGCCATGATGACCATTATGACATCATCGTCGCCATGGCGACCATTATGACATCATTGTCGCCATGACAACCATTATGACATCATCGTCGCCATGACAACCATTATGACATCATCGTTGCCATGACGACCATTATGACATCATAATCACCATGACAGCCCATATGACACCATCGTCGCCATGACGAACATTGTGACATCACCATCACCATGATGTCCATTATGACATCATCGTTGCCATGACGACCATTATGACATCACCGTCGGCATGATGACCATTATGACATTATCGTCGCCATGGTGACCATTATGACATCTTCTTCGTCATGATGACCATTATGACATCATGACATCACTGTTGCCATGACGACCAGTATGACATCATCGTCGCCATGACGACCATTATGACATCATAATCACCATGACGGCCCATATGACACCATCGTCGCCATGACGACCATTATGAAATAATCGTCACAATGGCGACCATTATGACATCACCATCGCCATGACGACCATTATGCCATCATTGTTGCCATGACGACCATTATGACATAATCGTCGCCATGACAACCATTATGACATCACTATCGCCATGACGACAATTATTACACCACCGTTGCCATGACGACCATTATGACATCATCGTCGCCATGACGACCATTATGCCATCATCGTCGCCATAACGACCATTATGACATCATCATCGCCATGATGACCGTTATGACATCATCGTCGCCATGACGACCATTATGACATCATCGTCACAATGACGACCATTATGACATCACCATCGCAATGACGACCATTATGACATCATCGTTGCCATGACGACCATTATGACATAATCGTTGCCATGAAAACCATTACGACATCACCATTGCCATGACGACCATTATTACACCACCGTTGCCATGACGACCATTATGACATCATCGTCGCCATGACGACCATTATTACATCATCACCATGATTACTGTTATGACATTATCGTCGCCATGACGACTCTTATGACATCATCATCGCCATGACAACCAATATGATATCATCGTCACCATGATGACCATTATGTCATCATCGTCGCCATGACAACCATTATAACATCATTGTCGCCATGGCGAACATTATGACATCACCGTCGCCATGACGATCATTATGACATCATCGTAGCCATTACGACCATTATTAAATCACAATCGACATGACAAACATTATGACATCTTCGTCGCCATGATGACCATTATGACATCATGACATCACAGTTGCCATGACGACCATTATGACATCATCGTCACAATGACGACCATTATGACATCACCATCGCAATGACGACCATTATGACATCATCGTTGCCATGACGACCATTATGACATAATCGTTGCCATGAAAACCATTATGACATCACCATTGTCATGATGACCATTATTACACCACCGTTGCCATGACGACCATTATGACATCATCATCGCCATGACGACCATTATTACATCATCATCACCATGATGACCGTTATGACATTATCGTGGCCATGACGACCCTTATGACATCATCATCGCCATGACACCCAATATGATATCATCGTCGCCATGATGACCATTATGTCATCATCGTCGCCATGACAAACATTATGACATCATTGTCGCCATGGCGAACATTATGATATCACCGTCGCCATGACGATCATTATGACATCATCGTAGCCATTACGACCATTATTAAATCACAGTCGACATGACAAACATTATGACATCTTCGTCGCCAGGATGACCATTATGACATCGTGACATCACAGTTTCCATGAGGACCATTATTACATCACCGTTGCCATGACGACCATTGTGACATCATCGTCGCCATGACATCCATTATGACATCACCAATGCCATGACTACCATTATGACATCATCGTCGCCATGCTGACCATTATAACATCACCGTCGCCATGATAACCATTATGACATCATCGTCGCCATGGCGACCATTATGACATCATCTTCGCCATGACTACCATTATGACATCACCGTCGCCATGACGACCATTATGACATCATCATCGCCATGACTACTGACAAACAATATGACATCATTGTCGCCATGACGACCATTATGACATCACCGTTGCCATGACGACTATAGTGACATCATCGTCGCCATGACAACCATTATGACATCACCAACGCCATGACTACCATTATGACATCATTGTCGCCATGGCGATCATTATGACATCACCGTCGCCATGATGACCATTATGACATCATCGTCGCCATGACGACAATTATGACATCATAATCACCATGACGGCCCATATGACACCATCGTCGCCATGACAACCATTATGACATCATCGTCACCATGGCGACCATTATGACATCATCATCGCCATGATGACCATTATGACACCACCGTTGCAATGACGACCCTTATGACATCATCGTCGACATGACGACCATTATGACATCATCATCGCCATGATGACCATTATGACACCACCGTTGCAATGACGACCCTTATGACATCGACGTCGACATGACGACCATTATGACATCATCATCGCCATGATGACCGTTATGACATTATTGTCGCCATGATGACCATTATGACATCATCGTCGCCATGATGACCGTTATGACATTATCGCAGCCATTACGACCATTATTAAATCACAGTCGCCATGACAACCATTATGACATCATCGTCGCCACGACGACCATTATGACATCATAATCACCATGACGGCCCATAGGACAATATCGTCGCCATGACGACCATTATGACATCATCATCACCATGACGACCATTATGACATCATCGTCGCCATGACGACCATTATTACATCATCACCATGATTACTGTTATGACATTATCGTCGCCATGACGACTCTTATGACATCATCATCGCCATGACAACCAATATGATATCATCGTCGCCATGATGACCATTATGTCATCATCGTCGCCATGACAACCATTATAACATCATTGTCGCCATGGCGAACATTATGACATCACCGTCGCCATGACGATCATTATGACATCATCGTAGCCATTACGACCATTATTAAATCACAATCGACATGACAAACATTATGACATCTTCGTCGCCATGATGACCATTATGACATCATGACATCACAGTTGCCATGACGACCATTATGACATCATCGTCACAATGACGACCATTATGACATCACCATCGCAATGACGACCATTATGACATCATCGTTGCCATGACGACCATTATGACATAATCGTTGCCATGAAAACCATTATGACATCACCATTGTCATGATGACCATTATTACACCACCGTTGCCATGACGACCATTATGACATCATCATCGCCATGACGACCATTATTACATCATCATCACCATGATGACCGTTATGACATTATCGTGGCCATGACGACCCTTATGACATCATCATCGCCATGACACCCAATATGATATCATCGTCGCCATGATGACCATTATGTCATCATCGTCGCCATGACAACCATTATTACATCATCATCGCCATGACAACCAATATGATATCATCGTCGCCATGATGACCATTATGTCATCATCGTCGCCATGACAACCATTATAACATCATTGTCGCCATGGCGAACATTATGACATCACCGTCGCCATGACGATCATTATGACATCATCGTAGCCATTACGACCATTATTAAATCACAGTCGACATGACAAACATTATGACATCTTCGTCGCCATGATGACCATTATGACATCATGACATCACCGTTGCCATGACAAACATTATGACATCACCGTTGCCATGACGACCATTGTGACATCATCGTTGCCATGACACCCATTATGACATCACCAACGCCATGACTACCATTATGACATCATCGTCGCCATGGAGACCATTATGACATCACCGTCGCCATGATGACCATTATGACATCATCGTCGCCATGACAACCATTATGACATCATCGTCGCCATGTTGACCATTATGACATCATCGTCGCCATGGCGACCATTATGACATCATCGTCGCCATGACAACCATTATGACATCATCGTCGCCATGACGACCTTTATGACATCATAATCACCATGACAGCCCATATGACACCATCGTCGCCATGACGACCATTGTGACATCACCATCACCATCATGACCATTATGACATCATCGTTGCCATGACGACCATTATGACATAATCGTCGCTATGACAACCATTATGACATCACCATCGCCATGACGACCATTATACCACCGTTGCCATGACGACCATTATGACATCATCGTCGCCATGACGACCATTATGACATCATCGTCGCCATGACGACCATTATGACATCATCGTCGCCATGACGACCATTATGACATCATCATCGCCATGATGACCGTTATGACATTATTGCCGCCATGACGACCCTTATGACATCATAGTCGCCATGACGACCATTATGACATCATCGTCACAATGACGACCATTATGACATCACCATCGCAATGACGACCATTATCACATCATCGTTGCCATGACGACCATTATGACATAATCGTCGCCATGAAAACCATTATGACATCAACATTGCCATGACGACCATTATTACACCACCGTTGCCAGGACGACCATTATGACATTATCGTCGCCATGACGACCCTTATGACATCATCGTCACCATGGCGACCGTTATGAAATCATCATCGCCTTGACAACCAATATGATATCATCATCGCCATGATGACCATTCTGTCATCATCGTCGCCATGACAACCATTATGACATCATCGTCGCCATGGCGACCATTATGACATCACCGTCGCCATGAAGACCATTATGACATCATTGTAGCCATTACGACCATTATGACATCATCGTTGCCATGATGACCATTATGACATAATCGTCGCCATGACAACTATTATGACTTCACCATCGCCATGACGACCATTATGACACCACCGTTGCCATGACGACCATTATGACATCATCGTCGCCATGAAAACCATTATGACATCAACATTGCCATGACGACCATTATTACACCACCGTTGCCATGACGACCATTATGACATTATCGTCGCCATGACGACCCTTATGACATCATCGTCACCATGGCGACCGTTATGAAATCATCATCGCCATGACAACCAATATGATATCATCGTTGCCATGATGACCATTATGTCATCATCGTCGCCATGTCAACCATTATGACATCACCATCGCCATGACGACCATTATGACATCAACGTTGCCATGACGACCATTATGACATCATGACATCACCGTTGCCATGATGACTATTATGACATCATCGTAGCCATTACGACCATTATTAAATCACAGTCGCCATGACAACCATTATGACATCTTCGTTGCCATGATGACCATTATGACATCACCGTTGCCATGACGACCATTATGACATCACCGTTGCCATGACGACCATTATGACATCACCGTTGCCATGACGACCATTGTGACATCATCGTCGCCATGACACCCATTATGACATCACCAACGCCATGACTACCATTATGATATCATCGTCGCCATGGCGACCATTATGACATCACCGTCGCCATGATGACCATTATGACATCATCGTCGCCATGGCGACCATTATGACATCATTGTCGCCATGACAACCATTATGACATCATCGTCGCCATGACAACCATTATGACATCATCGTTGCCATGACGACCATTATGACATCATAATCACCATGACAGCCCATATGACACCATCGTCGCCATGACGAACATTGTGACATCACCATCACCATGATGTCCATTATGACATCATCGTTGCCATGACGACCATTATGACATCACCGTCGGCATGATGACCATTATGACATTATCGTCGCCATGGTGACCATTATGACATCTTCTTCGTCATGATGACCATTATGACATCATGACATCACTGTTGCCATGACGACCAGTATGACATCATCGTCGCCATGACGACCATTATGACATCATAATCACCATGACGGCCCATATGACACCATCGTCGCCATGACGACCATTATGAAATAATCGTCACAATGGCGACCATTATGACATCACCATCGCCATGACGACCATTATGCCATCATTGTTGCCATGACGACCATTATGACATAATCGTCGCCATGACAACCATTATGACATCACTATCGCCATGACGACAATTATTACACCACCGTTGCCATGACGACCATTATGACATCATCGTCGCCATGACGACCATTATGCCATCATCGTCGCCATAACGACCATTATGACATCATCATCGCCATGATGACCGTTATGACATCATCGTCGCCATGACGACCATTATGACATCATCGTCACAATGACGACCATTATGACATCACCATCGCAATGACGACCATTATGACATCATCGTTGCCATGACGACCATTATGACATAATCGTTGCCATGAAAACCATTACGACATCACCATTGCCATGACGACCATTATTACACCACCGTTGCCATGACGACCATTATGACATCATCGTCGCCATGACGACCATTATTACATCATCACCATGATTACTGTTATGACATTATCGTCGCCATGACGACTCTTATGACATCATCATCGCCATGACAACCAATATGATATCATCGTCACCATGATGACCATTATGTCATCATCGTCGCCATGACAACCATTATAACATCATTGTCGCCATGGCGAACATTATGACATCACCGTCGCCATGACGATCATTATGACATCATCGTAGCCATTACGACCATTATTAAATCACAATCGACATGACAAACATTATGACATCTTCGTCGCCATGATGACCATTATGACATCATGACATCACAGTTGCCATGACGACCATTATGACATCATCGTCACAATGACGACCATTATGACATCACCATCGCAATGACGACCATTATGACATCATCGTTGCCATGACGACCATTATGACATAATCGTTGCCATGAAAACCATTATGACATCACCATTGTCATGATGACCATTATTACACCACCGTTGCCATGACGACCATTATGACATCATCATCGCCATGACGACCATTATTACATCATCATCACCCTGATGACCGTTATGACATTATCGTGGCCATGACGACCCTTATGACATCATCATCGCCATGACACCCAATATGATATCATCGTCGCCATGATGACCATTATGTCATCATCGTCGCCATGACAAACATTATGACATCATTGTCGCCATGGCGAACATTATGATATCACCGTCGCCATGACGATCATTATGACATCATCGTAGCCATTACGACCATTATTAAATCACAGTCGACATGACAAACATTATGACATCTTCGTCGCCAGGATGACCATTATGACATCGTGACATCACAGTTTCCATGAGGACCATTATTACATCACCGTTGCCATGACGACCATTGTGACATCATCGTCGCCATGACATCCATTATGACATCACCAATGCCATGACTACCATTATGACATCATCGTCGCCATGCTGACCATTATAACATCACCGTCGCCATGATAACCATTATGACATCATCGTCGCCATGGCGACCATTATGACATCATCTTCGCCATGACTACCATTATGACATCACCGTCGCCATGACGACCATTATGACATCATCATCGCCATGACTACTGACAAACAATATGACATCATTGTCGCCATGACGACCATTATGACATCACCGTTGCCATGACGACTATAGTGACATCATCGTCGCCATGACAACCATTATGACATCACCAACGCCATGACTACCATTATGACATCATTGTCGCCATGGCGATCATTATGACATCACCGTCGCCATGATGACCATTATGACATCATCGTCGCCATGACGACAATTATGACATCATAATCACCATGACGGCCCATATGACACCATCGTCGCCATGACAACCATTATGACATCATCGTCACCATGGCGACCATTATGACATCATCATCGCCATGATGACCATTATGACACCACCGTTGCAATGACGACCCTTATGACATCATCGTCGACATGACGACCATTATGACATCATCATCGCCATGATGACCATTATGACACCACCGTTGCAATGACGACCCTTATGACATCGACGTCGACATGACGACCATTATGACATCATCATCGCCATGATGACCGTTATGACATTATTGTCGCCATGATGACCATTATGACATCATCGTCGCCATGATGACCGTTATGACATTATCGCAGCCATTACGACCATTATTAAATCACAGTCGCCATGACAACCATTATGACATCATCGTCGCCACGACGACCATTATGACATCATAATCACCATGACGGCCCATAGGACAATATCGTCGCCATGACGACCATTATGACATCATCATCACCATGACGACCATTATGACATCATCGTCGCCATGACGACCATTATTACATCATCACCATGATTACTGTTATGACATTATCGTCGCCATGACGACTCTTATGACATCATCATCGCCATGACAACCAATATGATATCATCGTCGCCATGATGACCATTATGTCATCATCGTCGCCATGACAACCATTATAACATCATTGTCGCCATGGCGAACATTATGACATCACCGTCGCCATGACGATCATTATGACATCATCGTAGCCATTACGACCATTATTAAATCACAATCGACATGACAAACATTATGACATCTTCGTCGCCATGATGACCATTATGACATCATGACATCACAGTTGCCATGACGACCATTATGACATCATCGTCACAATGACGACCATTATGACATCACCATCGCAATGACGACCATTATGACATCATCGTTGCCATGACGACCATTATGACATAATCGTTGCCATGAAAACCATTATGACATCACCATTGTCATGATGACCATTATTACACCACCGTTGCCATGACGACCATTATGACATCATCATCGCCATGACGACCATTATTACATCATCATCACCATGATGACCGTTATGACATTATCGTGGCCATGACGACCCTTATGACATCATCATCGCCATGACACCCAATATGATATCATCGTCGCCATGATGACCATTATGTCATCATCGTCGCCATGACAAACATTATGACATCACTGTCGCCATGGCGAACATTATGATATCACCGTCGCCATGACGATCATTATGACATCATCGTAGCCATTACGACCATTATTAAATCACAGTCGACATGACAAACATTATGACATCTTCTTCGCCAGGATGACCATTATGACATCGTGACATCACAGTTTCCATGAGGACTATTATTACATCACCGTTGCCATGACGACCATTGTGACATCATCGTCGCCATGACATCCATTATGACATCACCAATGCCATGACTACCATTATGACATCATCGTCGCCATGCTGACCATTATAACATCACCGTCGCCATGATAACCATTATGACATCATCGTCGCCATGGCGACCATTATGACATCATCTTCGCCATGACTACCATTATGACATCACCGTCGCCATGACGACCATTATGACATCATCATCGCCATGACTACTGACAAACAATATGACATCATTGTCGCCATGACGACCATTATGACATCACCGTTGCCATGACGACTATAGTGACATCATCGTCGCCATGACAACCATTATGACATCACCAACGCCATGACTACCATTATGACATCATCGTCGCCATGGCGATCATTATGACATCACCGTCGCCATGATGACCATTATGACATCATCGTCGCCATGACGACAATTATGACATTATAATCACCATGACGGCCCATATGACACCATCGTCGCCATGACAACCATTATGACATCATCGTCACCATGGCGACCATTATGACATCATCATCGCCATGATGACCATTATGACACCACCGTTGCAATGACGACCCTTATGACATCATCGTCGACATGACGACCATTATGACATCATCATAGCCATGATGACCGTTATGACATTATTGTCGCCATGATGACCATTATGACATCATCGTCGCCATGATGACCGTTATGACATCATCGCAGCCATTACGACCATTATTAAATCACAGTCGCCATGACAACCATTATGACATCATCGTCGCCACGACGACCATTATGACATCATAATCACCATGACGGCCCATAGGACAATATCGTCGCCATGACGACCATTATGACATCATCATCACCATGGCGACCATTATGACATCATCGTCGCAATGACGACCATTATGACATTACCATCGCCATGATGACCATTATGACATCATCGTCGCCATGGCGACCATTATGACATCACAGTCGCCATGATGACCATTATGATATCATCGTCACCATGGCGACCATTATGACATCATCATCGCCATGATGACCATTATGACACCACCGTTGCTATGACGACCCTTATGACATCATCGTCGACATGACGACCATTATGACATCATCATCGCCATGATGACCATTATGACACCACCGTTGCAATGACGACCCTTATGACATCGACGTCGACATGACGACCATTATGACATCATCATCGCCATGATGACCGTTATGACATTATTGTCGCCATGATGACCATTATGACATCATCGTCGCCATGATGACAGTTATGACATCATCGCAGCCATTACGACCATTATTAAATCACAGTCGCCATGACAACCATTATGACATCATCGTCGCCACGACGACCATTATGACATCATAATCACCATGACGGCCCATAGGACAATATCGTCGCCATGACGACCATTATGACATCATCGTCAGCATGGCGACCATTATGACATCATCGTCGCAATGACGACCATTATGACATTACCATCGCCATGATGACCATTATGACATCATCGTCGCCATGGCGACCATTATGACATCACAGTCGCCATGATGACCATTATGATATCATCGTCGCCATGGCGACCATTATGACATCACCGTCGCCATGACGACCATTATGACCTAATCGTCGCCATGACTATTGACAAACAATATGACAACATCGTCGCCATGACGACCATCATGACATCATCGTCGCCATGATGACCGTTATGACATCATCATAGCCATTACGACCATTATTAAATCAAAGTCGCCATGACAACCATTATGACATCTTCGTCGCCATGACGACCATTATGACATCATAAACACCATGACGGCCAAAATGACACCATCGTCGCCATGACGACCATTATGACATCATCATCACCATGGCGACCATTATGACATCATCATCGCAATGACGACCATTATGACATCACCATCGCCATGACGGCCATTATGATATCATCGTCGCCATGGAGACCATTATGACATCATCGTCACAATGACGACCATTATGACATCACCATCGCCATGACGACCATTATGAAATCATCTTCGCCATGACAACCAATATTATATCATCGTCGCCATGATGACCATTATGACATCATCGTCGCCATGACAACCATTATGACATAATCGTCGCCATGACGACCATTATGACATCACCGTCACCATGACGACCATTATGACATCATCGTAGCCATTACGACCATTATTAAATCACAGTCGCCATAAGAACCATTATGACATCTTTGTCACCATGACGACCATTATGTCATCATGACATCACCGTTGCCATGACGACCATTATGACATCACCGTTGCCATGACGACCATTATGACATCATCTTCGCCATGACGACCATTATGACATCATCGTCTCCATGACGACCATTATGACATAATCGTCGCTATGACAACCATTATGACATCACCATCGCCATGACGAAGATTATGATACCACCGTTGCCATGACGACCATTATGACATCATCGTCGCCATGACGACCATTATGACATCATCATCGCCATGATGACCGTTATGACATTATTGTCGCCATGACGACCCTTATGACATCATAGTCGCCATGACGACCATTATGACATCATCGTCACAATGACGACCATTATGACATCACCATCGCAATGACGACCATTATCACATCATCGTTGCCATGACGACCATTATGACATAATCGTCGCCATGAAAACCATTATGACATCAACATTGCCATGACGACCATTATTACACCACCGTTGCCATGACGACCATTATGACACCACCGTTGCCATGACGACCATTATGACATTATCGTCGCCATGACGACCCTTATGACATCATCGTCGCGATGGCGACCATTATGAAATCATCATCGCCATGACAACCAATATGATATCATTGTCGCCATGATGACCGTTCTGTCATCATCGTCGCCATGACAACCATTATGACATCATCGTCGCCATGACGACCATTATGACATCACCGTCACCATGACGACCATTATGACATCATCTTAGCCATTACGACCATTATTAAATCACAGTCGCCATGAGAACCACTATGACATCTTTGTCGCCATGACGACCATTATGTCATCATGACATCACCGTTGCCATGACGACCATTATGATATCACCGTCGCCATGACAACCATTATGACATCATCTTCGCCATGGCGACCATTATGACATCATTGTCGCAATGACGACCATTATGACATCACCATCGCCATGATGACCATTATGACATCAACGTCGCCATGATGACCATTATGACATCACCATTGCCATGACGACCATTATTACACCACCGTTGCCATGACGACCATTATGACATCACCGTCGCCATGGCGACCATTATGAAATCATCGTCGCCATGACGACCATTATGACATCATCGTAGCCATTACGACTATTATTAAATCACAGTCGCCATGACAAACATTAAGACATCTTCGTCGCCATGATGACCATTATGACATCATGACATCACCGTTGCCATGACGACCATTATGACATCACCGTTGCCATGACGACCATTGTGACATCATCGTCGCCATGACACCCATTATGACATCACCAACGCCATGACTACCATTATGACATCATCGTCGCCATGGAGACCATTATGACATCACCGTCGCCATGATGACCATTATGACATCATCGTCGCCATGACAACCATTATGACATCATCGTCGCCATGTTGACCATTATGACATCATCGTCGCCATGACGACCATTATGACATCATAATCACCATGACGGCCCATATGACACCATCGTCTCCATGACGACCATTATGACATCATCGTCACCATGGCGACCATTATGACATCATTGTCGCAATGACGACCATTATGACATCACCATCGCCATGATGACCATTATGACATCAACGTTGCCATGACGACCATTATGACATCATCGTTGCCAAGATGACCCTTATGACATCATCGTCGCCATGACGACCATTATGACATCATCGTAGCCATTACGACTATTATTAAATCACAGTCGCCATGACAAACATTAAGACATCTTCGTCGCCATGATGACCATTATGACATCATGACATCACCGTTGCCATGACGACCATTATGACATCACCGTTGCCATGACGACCATTGTGACATCATCGTCGCCATGACACCCATTATGACATCACCAACGCCATGACTACCATTATGACATCATCGTCGCCATGGAGACCATTATGACATCACCGTCGCCATGATGACCATTATGACATCATCGTCGCCATGACAACCATTATGACATCATCGTCGCCATGTTGACCATTATGACATCATCGTCGCCATGACGACCATTATGACATCATAATCACCATGACGGCCCATATGACACCATCGTCTCCATGACGACCATTATGACATCATCGTCACCATGGCGACCATTATGACATCATTGTCGCAATGACGACCATTATGACATCACCATCGCCATGATGACCATTATGACATCAACGTTGCCATGACGACCATTATGACATCATCGTTGCCAAGATGACCCTTATGACATCATCGTCGCCATGACGACCATTATGACATCATCATCGCCATGATGACCGTTATGACATTATTGTCGCCATAACGACCCTTATGACATCATCGTCGTCATGGCGACCATTATGACATCATCGTCACAATGACAACCATTATGACATCACCATCGCCATGACGACTATTATGACATCTTCATTGCCATGACGACCATTATGACATAATCGTCGCCATGACAACCATTATGACATCACCAATGCCATGACGACCATTATTACACCACCGTTGCCATGACGACCATTATGACATCATCGTCGCCATGGCGACCATTATGATATCACCGTCGCCATGACGACCATTATGACATCATCGTAGCCATTACGACTATTATTAAATCACAGTCGTCATGACAAACATTATGAAATCTTCGTCGCCATGATGACCATTATGACATCATGACATCACCGTTGCCATGACGACCATTATGACATCACCGTTGCCATGACGACCATTGTGACATCATCGTCGCCATGACACCCATTATGACATCACCAACGCCATGACTACCGTTATGACATCATCGTCGCCATGGACACCATTTTGACATCACGTCGCCATGATGACCATTATGACATCTTCGTCGCCATGGCGACCATTATGACATCATCGTCGCCATGACAACCATTATGACATCATCGTCGCCATGACGACAATTATGACATCATAATCACCATGACAGCCCATATGACACCATCGTCGCCATGACGACCATTGTGACATCACCATCACCATGATGACCATTATGACATCATCGTTGCCATGACGACCATTATGACATAATCGTCTCTATGACAACCATTATGACATCATCATCGCCATGATGACCGTTATGACATTATTGTCACCATGACGACCCTTATGACATCATAGTCGCCATAACGACCATTATGACATCATCGTCACAATGACGACCATTATGACATCACCATCGCATTGAAAACCATTATGACATCAACATTGCCATGACGACCATTATTACACCACCGTTGCCATGACGACCATTATGACATCATCATCGCCATGATGACCATTATGACATTATTGTCGCCATGACGACCCTTATGACATCATAGTCGCCATGACGACCATTATGACATCATCGTTGCCATGACGACCATTATGACATAACCGTCGCCATGAAAACCATTATGACATCAACATTGCCATGACGACCATTATTACACCACCGTTGCCATGACGACCATTATGAAATCATCATCGCCATGACAACCAATATGATAACATCGTCGCCATGATGACCATTCTGTCATCATCGTCGCCATGACAACCATTATGACATCATCGTCGCCATGAAGACCATTATGACATCATTGTAGCCATTACGACCATTATGACATCATCATTGCCATGATGACCATTATGACATAATCGTCGCCATGACAACTATTATGACTTCACCATCGCCATGACGACCATTATGACACCACCGTTGCCATGACGACCATTATGACATCATCGTCGCCATGACGACCATTATTACATCATCATCGCCATGATGACCGCTATGACATTATCGTCGCCATGATGACCCTTATGACATCATCATCGCCATGACAACCAATATGATATCGTCGCCATGATGACCATTATGTCATCATCGTCGCCATGTCAACCATTATGACATCACCATCGCCATGATGACCATTATGACATCAACGTTACCATGACGACCATTATGACATCACCGTTGCCATGACGACCATTATGACATCATCGTAGCCACTACGACCATTATTAAATCACAGTCGCCATGACAACCATTATGACATCTTCGTTGCCATGACGACCATTATGACATCACCGTTGCCATGACGACCATTATGACATCACCGTTGCCATGACGACCATTATGACATCACCGTTGCCATGATGACCATTGTGACATCATCGTCGCCATGACACCCATTATGACATCACCAACGCCATGACTACCATTATGACATCATCGTCGCCATGGCGACCATTATGACATCACCGTCGCCATGATGACCATTATGACATCATCATCGCCATGGCGACCATTATGACATCATCGTCGCCATGACAACCATTATGACATCATCGTCGCCATGACGACCATTATGACATCATAATCACCATGGCGGCCAATATGACACCATCGTCGCCATGACGACCATTATGAAATAATCGTCACAATGGCGACCATTATGACATCACCATCGCATTGAAAACCATTATGACATCAACATTGCCATGACGACCATTATTACACCACCGTTGCCATGACGACCATTATGACATCATCATCGCCATGATGACCGTTATGACATTATTGTCGCCATGACGACCCTTATGACATCATAGTCGCCATGACGACCATTATGACATCATCGTTGCCATGACGACCATTATGACATAATCGTCGCCATGAAAACCATTATGACATCAACATTGCCATGACGACCATTATTACACCACCGTTGCCATGACGACCATTATGAAATCATCATCGCCATGACAACCAATATGATAACATCGTTGCCATGATGACCATTCTGTCATCATCGTCGCCATGACAACCATTATGACATCATCGTCGCCATGAAGACCATTATGACATCATTGTAGCCATTACGACCATTATGACATCATCATTGCCATGATGACCATTATGACATAATCGTCGCCATGACAACTATTATGACTTCACCATCGCCATGACGACCATTATGACACCACCGTTGCCATGACGACCATTATGACATCATCGTCGCCATGACGACCATTATTACATCATCATCGCCATGATGACCGCTATGACATTATCGTCGCCATGACGACCCTTATGACATCATCATCGCCATGACAACCAATATGATATCGTCGCCATGATGACCATTATGTCATCATCGTCGCCATGTCAACCATTATGACATCACCATCGCCATGATGACCATTATGACATCAACGTTACCATGACGACCATTATGACATCACCGTTGCCATGACGACCATTATGACATCATCGTAGCCACTACGACCATTATTAAATCACAGTCGCCATGACAACCATTATGACATCTTCGTTGCCATGACGACCATTATGACATCACCGTTGCCATGACGACCATTATGACATCACCGTTGCCATGACGACCATTATGACATCACCGTTGCCATGATGACCATTGTGACATCATCGTCGCCATGACACCCATTATGACATCACCAACGCCATGACTACCATTATGACATCATCGTCGCCATGGCGACCATTATGACATCACCGTCGCCATGATGACCATTATGACATCATCATCGCCATGGCGACCATTATGACATCATCGTCGCCATGACAACCATTATGACATCATCGTCGCCATGACGACCATTATGACATCATAATCACCATGGCGGCCAATGTGACACCATCGTCGCCATGACGACCATTATGAAATAATCGTCACAATGGCGACCATTATGACATCACCATCGCCATGACGACCATTATGCCATCACGACCATTATGACATAATCGTCGCCATGACAACCATTATGACATCACCATCGCCATGACGACAATTATTACACCACCGTTGCCATGACGACCATTATGACATCATCGTCGCCATGACGACCATTATGACATCATCGTCGCCATAAAGACCATTATGACATCATCATCGCCATGATGACCATTATGACATCATCGTCGCCATGGCGACCATTATGACATCATCATCGCCATGACAACCAATATGATATCATCGTCGCCATGTTGACCATTATGACATCATCATCGCCATGACAACCAATATGACTTCATCGTCGCCATGACTACTGACAAACAATATGACAACATCGTCGCCATGACGACCATTATGACATCATCGTCGCCATGATGACCGTTATGACATCATCATAGCCAATACGACGATTATTAAATCACAGTCACCATGACAACCATTATGACATCTTCGTCGCCATGACAACCAATATGACATCATAATCACCATGACGGCCAAAATGACACCATCGTCGCCATGACGACCATTATGACATCATCGTCACCATGGCGACCATTATGACATCATCATCGCAATGATGACACTTATGACATCACCATCGCCATGACGACCATTATGACATCATCGTCGCCATGACGACCATTATGACATCATCGTCACAATGACGACCATTATGACATCACCATCACCATGACGACCATTATGACATCATCGTTGCCATGACGACCATTATGACATAATCGTCGCCATGACAACCATATGACATCACCATCGCCATGACGACCATTATTACACCACCGTTGCCATGACGACCATTACGACATCATCGTCGCCATGACGACCATTATGACATCATCTTCGCCATGACAACCAATATGATATCATCGTCGCCATGATGACCATTATGACATCATCGTCACCATGACAACCATTATGACATCATCGTCGCCATGATGACCATTATGACATCACCGTCACCATGACGACCATTATGACATCATCGTAGCCATTACGACCATTATTAATTCACAGTCGCCATGAGAACCATTATGACATCTTCGTCGCCATGACGACCATTATGTCATCATGACATCATCGTTGCCTTGACGACCATTATGACATCACCGTTGCCATGACGACCATTATGACATCATCTTCGCCATAGCGACCATTATGACATAATCGTCGCCATAACAACCATTATGACATCACCGTCGCCATGACGACCATTATGACATCATCGTCGCCATGACTACTGACAAACAATATGACATCATTGTCGCCATGATGACCATTATGACATCATCGTCGCCATGATGACCGTTATGACATCATCGCAGCAATTACGACCATTATTAAATCAGTCGCCATGACAACCATTATGACATCATAATCACCATGACGGCCCATAGGACAATATCGTCGCCATGACGACCATTATGACATCATCGTCACCATGGCGACCATTATGACATCACCATCGCCATGATGACCATTATGACATCATCGTCGCCATGGCGACCATTATGACATCACCGTCGCCATGATGACCATTATGATATCATCGTCGCCATGGCGACCATTATGACATCAACGTCGCCATGACGACCATTATGACATCATCGTTGCCATGACTACTGACAAACAATATGACAACATCGTCGCCATGACGAACATCATGACATCATCGTCGCCATGATGACCGTTATGACATTATCATAGCCATTACGACCATTATTAAATCACAGTCGCCATGACAACCATTATGACATCTTCGTCGCCATAACGACCATTATGACATCATAAACACCATGACGTCCAAAATGACACCATCGTCGCCATGACGACCATTATGACTTCATCGTCACCATGGCGACCATTATGACATCATCATCGCAATGACGACCATTATGACATCACCATCGCCATGACGACCATTATGACATCATCGTCGCCATGACGACCATTATGACATCATCATCGCCATGACAACCGTTATGATATCACCATCGCCATGACGACCATTATTACAGCACCGTTGCCATGACGACCATTATGACATCATCGTCGCCATGACGACCATTATGACATCATCTTCGCCATGACAACCAATATGATATCATCGTCGCCATGATGACCATTATGACATCATCGTCGCCATGACAACCATTATGACATCATCGTCGCCATGACGACCATTATGACATCACCGTCACCATGACGACCATTATGACATCATCGTAGCCATTACGACCATTATTAAATCACAGTCGCCATGAGAACCATTATGACATCTTTGTCGCCATGACGACCATTATGTCATCATGACATCACCGTTGCCATGACGACCATTATGACATCACCGTTGCCATGACGACCATTATGACATAATCTTCGCCATGGCGACCAATATGACATAATCGTCGCCATGACAACCATTATGACATCACCGTCGCCATGACGACCATTTTGACATCATCGTCGCCATGACTACTGACAAACAATATGACATCATTGTCGCCATGACGACCATTATGACATCATTGTCGCCATGATGACGGTTATGACATCATCGTAGCCATTACGACCATTATTAAGTCACAGTCGCCATGACAAACATTATGACATCTTCGTCGCCATAATGACCATTATGACATCATGACATCACCGTTGCCATGACGACCATTATGACATCACCGTTGCCATGACGACCATTGTGACATCATCGTCGCCATGACACCCATTATGACATCACCAACGCCATGACTACCATTATGACATCATCGTCGCCAATGCGACCATTATGACATCACCGTCGCCATGATGACCATTATGACATCATCGTCGCAATGGCGACCATTATGACATCATCGTCGCCATGACAACCATTATGACATCATCGTCGCCATGACGACCATTATGACATCCTAATCACCATGACAGCCCATATGACACCATCGTCGCCATGACGACCATTGTGACATCACCATCACCATGATGACCATTATGACATCAACGTTGCCATGACGACCATTATGACATCATCGTCACCATGACGACCATTGTGACATCATCATCGCCATGATGACTGTTATGACATCATCGTCGCCATGGCGACCAATATGACATCATCGCCACAATGAAGACCATTATGACATCACCATCGCCATGACGACCATTATGACATCATCGTTGCCATGATGACCATTATGACATAGTCGTCGCCATGACAACCATTATGACATCACCATCGCCATGACGACCATTATTACACCATCGTTGCCATGACGACCATTATGACATCATCGTCGCCATGACGACCATTATGACATCATCGTCGCCATGACGACCATTATGACATCATCATCGCCATGATGACCGTTATGACATTATTGTCGTCATGACGACCCTTATGACATCATAGTCGCCATGACGACCATTATGACATCATCGTCACAATGACGACCATTATGACATCACCATCGCAATGACGACCATTATCACATCATCGTTGCCATGACGACCATTATGACATAATCGTCGCCATGAAAACCATTATGACATCACCATTGCCATGACGACCATTATTACACCACCGTTGCCATGACGACCATTATGACATCATCGTCGCCATGACGACCATTATTACATCATCATCACCATGATGACCGTTATGACATTATGGTCGCCATGACGACCCTTATGACATCATCGGAGCCATGACAACCAATATGATATCATCGTCGCCATGATGACCATTATGTCATCATCGTCGCCATGGCGACCAATATGACATCACCGTCGCCATGACGACCATTATGACATCATCGGAGCCATTACGACCATTATTAAATCACAGTCGACATGACAAACATTATGACATCTTCGTCGCCATGATGACCATTATGACATCATGACATCACCGTTGCCATGACGACCATTGTGACATCACCGTTGCCATGACGACCATTGTGACATCATCGTCGCCATGACGACCATTATGACATCATTGTTGCCATGATGACCCTTATGACATCATCGTCGCCATGACGACCATTATGACATCATCATCGCCATGATGACCGTTATGACATTATTGTCACCATGACGACCCTTATGACATCATCGTCGCCATGGCGACCATTTTGACATCATCGTCACAATGACAACCATTATGACATCACTATCGCCATGACGACCATTATGACATCATCGTTGCCATGGCGACCATTATGACATCACCGTCGTCATGATGACCATTATGACATCATCGTCGCCATGGTGACCATTATGACATCATCTTCGCCATGACTACTATTATGACATCACCGTCGCCATGACGACCATTATGACATCATCATCGCCATGACTACTGACAAACAATATGACATCATTGTCGCCATGACGACCATTATGACGTCATCGTCGCCATGATGACCGTTATGACATCACCAACGCCATGACTACCATTATGATATCATTGTCGCCATGATGACCATTATGACATCATCGTCGCCATGACAACCATTATGACATCACCGTCGCCATGACGACCATTATGATATCACCGTCACCATGACGACCATTATGACATCATCGTAGCCATTACGACCATTATTAAATCACAGTCGCCATGAGAACCATTATGACATCTTCGTCGCCATGACGACCATTATGTCATCATGACATCATCGTTGCCATGACGACCATTATGACATCACCGTTGCCATGACGACCATTATGACATCATCTTCGCCATAGCGACCATTATGACATAATCGTCGCCATGACAACCAATATGACATCACCGTCGCCATGACGACCATTATGACATCATCGTCGCCATGACTACTGACAAACAATATGACATCATCGTCGCCATGACGACCCTTATGACATCATCATCACCATGACAACCAATAAGATATCATCGTCGCCATGATGACCATTATGTCATCATCGTCGCCATGACGACCATTATGACATCATCGTCACAATGACGACCATTATGACATCACCATCGCAATGACGACCATTATGACATCATCGTTGCCATGACGACCATTATGACATAATCGTTGCCATGAAAAAAATTATGACATCACCATTGCCATGACGACCATTATTACACCACCGTTGCCATGACGACCATTATGACATCATCGTCGCCATGACGACCATTATTACATCATCACCATGATGACCGTTATGACATTATCGTCGCCATGACGACCCTTATGACATCATCATCACCATGACAACCAATATGATATCATCATCGCCATGATGACCATTATGTCATCATCGTCGCCATGACAACCATTATGACATCATTGTCGCCATGGCAAACATTATGACATCACCGTCGCCATGACGATCATTATGACATCATCGTAGCCATTACGACCATTATTAAATCACATTCGACATGACAAACATTATGACATCTTCGTCGCCATGATGACCATTATGACATCATTACATCACAGTTGCCATGACGACCATTATGACATCACCGTTGCCATGACGACCATTGTGACATCATCGTCGCCATGACATCCATTATGACATCACCAACGCCATGACTACCATTATGACATCATCGTCGCCATGACGACCATTATGACATCATCGTCGCCATGACGACAATTATGACATCATCATCGCCTTGATGACCGTTATGACATTATTGTCGCCATGACGACCCTTATGACATCATCGTCGCCATGACGACCATTATGACATCGTCGTCACAATGACGACCATTATGACATCACCATCGCAATGACGACCATTATGACATCATCGTTGCCATGACGACCATTATGACATAATCGTTGCCATGAAAACCATTATGACATCACCATTGCCATGACGACCATTATTACACCACCGTTGCCATGACGACCATTATGACATCATCGTCGACATGACGACCATTATTACATCATCATCACCATGATGACCGTTATGACATTATCGTGGCCATGAAGACCCTTATGACATCATCATCGCCATGACAACCAATATGATATCATCGTCGCCATGATGACCATTATGTCATCATCGTCGCCATGACAAACATTATGACATCATTGTCGCCATGGCGAACATTATGACATCACCGTCGCCATGACGATCATTATGACATCATCGTAGCCATTACGACCATTATTAAATCACAGTCGACATGACAAACATTATGACATCTTCGTCGCCATGATGACCATTATGACATCATGACATCACAGTTGCCATGACGACCATTATGACATCACCGTTGCCATGACGACCATTGTGACATCATCGTCGCCATGACATCCATTATAACATCACCAACGCCATGACTACCATTATGACATCATCGTCGCCATGCTGACCATTATGACATCACCGTCGCCATGATGACCATTATGACATCATCGTCGCCATGGCGACCATTATGATATCACCGTCGCCATGACGACCATTATGACATCATCGTAGCCATTACGACCATTATTAAATCACAGTCGACATGACAAACATTATGACATCTTCGTCGCCATGATGACCATTATGACATCACCGTCGCCATGATGACCATTATGACATCATCGTCGCCATGGCGACCATTATGATATCACCGTTGCCATGACGACCATTATGACATCACCGTTGCCATGACGACCATTGTGACATCATCGTCGCCATGACACCCATTATGACATCACCAACGCCATGACGACCATTATGACATCATCGTCGCCATGGACACCATTTTGACATCACCGTCGCCATGATGACCATTATGACATCATCGTCGCCATGGCGACCATTATGACATCATCGTCGCCATGACAACCATTATGACATCATCGTCGCCATGTTGACCATTATGACATCATCGTCGCCATGGCGACCATTATGACATCATCGTCGCCATGACAACCATTATGACATCATCGTCGCCATGACGACAATTATGACATCATAATCACCATGACAGCCCATATGACACCATCGTCGCCATGACGACCATTGTGACATCACCATCACCATGATGACCATTATGACATCATCGTTGCCATGACGACCATTATGACATAATCGTCTCTATGACAACCATTATGACATCATCATCGCCATGATGACCGTTATGACATTATTGTCACCATGACGACCCTTATGACATCATAGTCGCCATAACGACCATTATGACATCATCGTCACAATGACGACCATTATGACATCACCATCGCAATGAAAACCATTATGACATCAACATTGCCATGACGACCATTATTACACCACCGTTGCCATGACGACCATTATGACATCATCATCGCCATGATGACCGTTATGACATTATTGTCGCCATGACGACCCTTATGACATCATAGTCGCCATGACGACCATTATGACATCATCGTTGCCATGACGACCATTATGACATAATCGTCGCCATGAAAACCATTATGACATCAACATTGCCATGACGACCATTATTACACCAACGTTGCCATGACGACCATTATGAAATCATCATCGCCATGACAACCAATATGATAACATCGTCGCCATGATGACCATTCTGTCATCATCGTCGCCATGACAACCATTATGACATCATCATCGCCATGAAGACCATTATGACATCATTGTAGCCATTACGACCATTATGACATCATCATTGCCATGATGACCATTATGACATAATCGTCGCCATGACAACTATTATGACTTCACCATCGCCATGACGACCATTATGACACCACCGTTGCCATGACGACCATTATGACATCATCGTCGCCATGACGACCATTATTACATCATCATCGCCATGATGACCGCTATGACATTATCGTCGCCATGACGACCCTTATGACATCATCATCGCCATGACAACCAATATGATATCGTCGCCATGATGACCATTATGTCATCATCGTCGCCATGTCAACCATTATGACATCACCATCGCCATGATGACCATTATGACATCAACGTTACCATGACGACCATTATGACATCACCGTTGCCATGACGACCATTATGACATCATCGTAGCCACTACGACCATTATTAAATCACAGTCGCCATGACAACCATTATGACATCTTCGTTGCCATGACGACCATTATGACATCACCGTTGCCATGACGACCATTATGACATCACCGTTGCCATGACGACCATTATGACATCACCGTTGCCATGATGACCATTGTGACATCATCGTCGCCATGACACCCATTATGACATCACCAACGCCATGACTACCATTATGACATCATCGTCGCCATGTCGACCATTATGACATCACCGTCGCCATGATGACCATTATGACATCATCATCGCCATGGCGACCATTATGACATCATTGTCGTCATGACAACCATTATGACATCATCGTCGCCATGACAACCATTATGACATCATCGTCGCCATGACGACCATTATGACATCATAATCACCATGGCGGCCAATATGACACCATCGTCGCCATGACGACCATTATGAAATAATCGTCACAATGGCGACCATTATGACATCACCATCGCCATGACGACCATTATGCCATCATTGTTGCCATGACGACCATTATGACATAATCGTCGCCATGACAACCATTATGACATCACCATCGCCATGACGACAATTATTACACCACCGTTGCCATGACGACCATTATGACATCATCGTCGCCATGACGACCATTATGACATCATCGTCGCCATAAAGACCATTATGACATCATCATCGCCATGATGACCGTTATGACATCATCGTCGCCATGTTGACCATTATGACATCATCATCGCCATGACAACCAATATGACTTCATCGTCGCCATGACTACTGACAAACAATATGACAACATCGTCGCCATGACGACCATTATGACATCATCGTCGCCATGATGACCGTTATGACATCATCATAGCCAATACGACGATTATTAAATCACAGTCGCCATGACAACCATTATGACATCTTCGTCGCCATGACAACCAATATGACATCATAATCACCATGACGGCCAAAATGACACCATCGTCGCCATGACGACCATTATGACATCATCGTCACCATGGCGACCATTATGACATCATCATCGCAATGATGACACTTATGACATCACCATCGCCATGACGACCATTATGACATCATCGTCGCCATGACGACCATTATGACATCATCGTCACAATGACGACCATTATGACATCACCATCACCATGACGACCATTATGACATCATCGTTGCCATGACGACCATTATGACATAATCGTCGCCATGACAACCATATGACATCACCATCGCCATGACGACCATTATTACACCACCGTTGCCATGACGACCATTACGACATCATCGTCGCCATGACGACCATTATGACATCATCTTCGCCATGACAACCAATATGATATCATCGTCGCCATGATGACCATTATGACATCATCGTCACCATGACAACCATTATGACATCATCGTCGCCATGATGACCATTATGACATCATCGTAGCCATTACGACCATTATTAATTCACAGTCGCCATGAGAACCATTATGACATCTTCGTCGCCATGACGACCATTATGTCATCATGACATCATCGTTGCCTTGACGACCATTATGACATCACCGTTGCCATGACGACCATTATGACATCATCTTCGCCATAGCGACCATTATGACATAATCGTCGCCATAACAACCATTATGACATCACCGTCGCCATGACGACCATTATGACATCATCGTCGCCATGACTACTGACAAACAATATGACATCATTGTCGCCATGATGACCATTATGACATCATCGTCGCCATGATGACCGTTATGACATCATCGCAGCAATTACGACCATTATTAAATCAGTCGCCATGACAACCATTATGACATCATCGTCGCCATGACGACCATTATGACATCATAATCACCATGACGGCCCATAGGACAATATCGTCGCCATGACGACCATTATGACATCATCGTCACCATGGCGACCATTATGACATCACCATCGCCATGATGACCATTATGACATCATCGTCGCCATGGCGACCATTATGACATCACCGTCGCCATGATGACCATTATGATATCATCGTCGCCATGGCGACCATTATGACATCAACGTCGCCATGACGACCATTATGACATCATCGTTGCCATGACTACTGACAAACAATATGACAACATCGTCGCCATGACGACCATCATGACATCATCGTCGCCATGATGACCGTTATGACATTATCATAGCCATTACGACCATTATTAAATCACAGTCGCCATGACAACCATTATGACATCTTCGTCGCCATAACGACCATTATGACATCATAAACACCATGACGTCCAAAATGACACCATCGTCGCCATGACGACCATTATGACTTCATCGTCACCATGGCGACCATTATGACATCATCATCGCAATGACGACCATTATGACATCACCATCGCCATGACGACCATTATGACATCATCGTCGCCATGACGACCATTATGACATAATCATCGCCATGACAACCGTTATGACATCACCATCGCCATGACGACCATTATTACAGCACCGTTGCCATGACGACCATTATGACATCATCGTCGCCATGACGACCATTATGACATCATCTTCGCCATGACAACCAATATGATATCATCGTCGCCATGATGACCATTATGACATCATCGTCGCCATGACAACCATTATGACATCTTTGTCGCCATGACGACCATTATGTCATCATGACATCACCGTTGCCATGACGACCATTATGACATCACCGTTGCCATGACGACCATTATGACATCATCTTCGCCATGGCGACCAATATGACATAATCGTCGCCATGACAACCATTATGACATCACCGTCGCCATGACGACCATTTTGACATCATCGTCGCCATGACTACTGACAAACAATATGACATCATTGTCGCCATGACGACCATTATGACATCATTGTCGCCATGATGACGGTTATGACATCATCGTAGCCATTACGACCATTATTAAGTCACAGTCGCCATGACAAACATTATGACATCTTCGTCGCCATAATGACCATTATGACATCATGACATCACCGTTGCCATGACGACCATTATGACATCACCGTTGCCATGACGACCATTGTGACATCATCGTCGCCATGACACCCATTATGACATCACCAACGCCATGACTACCATTATGACATCATCGTCGCCAATGCGACCATTATGACATCACCGTCGCCATGATGACCATTATGACATCATCGTCGCAATGGCGACCATTATGACATCATCGTCGCCATGACAACCATTATGACATCATCGTCGCCATGACGACCATTATGACATCCTAATCACCATGACAGCCCATATGACACCATCGTCGCCATGACGACCACTGTGACATCACCATCACCATGATGACCATTATGACATCAACGTTGCCATGACGCCCATTATGACATAATCGTCGCTATGACAACCATTATGACATCACCATCGCCATGACGACCATTATGACACCACCGTTGCCATGACGACCATTATGACATCATCGTCACCATGACGACCATTGTGACATCATCATCGCCATGATGACTGTTATGACATCATCGTCGCCATGGCGACCAATATGACATCATCGCCACAATGAAGACCATTATGACATCACCATCGCCATGACGACCATTATGACATCATCGTTGCCATGATGACCATTATGACATAATCGTCGCCATGACAACCATTATGACATCACCATCGCCATGACGACCATTATTACACCATCGTTGCCATGACGACCATTATGACATCATCGTCGCCATGACGACCATTATGACATCATCGTCGCCATTACGACCATTATGACATCATCATCGCCATGATGACCGTTATGACATTATTGTCGTCATGACGACCCTTATGACATCATAGTCGCCATGACGACCATTATGACATCATCGTCACAATGACGACCATTATGACATCACCATCGCAATGACGACCATTATCACATCATCGTTGCCATGACGACCATTATGACATAATCGTCGCCATGAAAACCATTATGACATCACCATTGCCATGACGACCATTATTACACCACCGTTGCCATGACGACCATTATGACATCATCGTCGCCATGACGACCATTATTACATCATCATCACCATGATGACCGTTATGACATTATGGTCGCCATGACGACCCTTATGACATCATCGGAGCCATGACAACCAATATGATATCATCGTCGCCATGATGACCATTATGTCATCATCGTCGCCATGGCGACCAATATGACATCACCGTCGCCATGACGACCATTATGACATCATCGGAGCCATTACGACCATTATTAAATCACAGTCGACATGACAAACATTATGACATCTTCGTCGCCATGATGACCATTATGACATCATGACATCACCGTTGCCATGACGACCATTGTGACATCACCGTTGCCATGACGACCATTGTGACATCATCGTCGCCATGACGACCATTATGACATCATTGTTGCCATGATGACCCTTATGACATCATCGTCGCCATGACGACCATTATGACATCATCATCGCCATGATGACCGTTATGACATTATTGTCACCATGACAACCCTTATGACATCATCGTCGCCATGGCGACCATTTTGACATCATCGTCACAATGACAACCATTATGACATCACTATCGCCATGACGACCATTATGACATCATCGTTGCCATGGCGACCATTATGACATCACCGTCGTCATGATGACCATTATGACATCATCGTCGCCATGGTGACCATTATGACATCATCTTCGCCATGACTACTATTATGACATCACCGTCGCCATGACGACCATTATGACATCATCATCGCCATGACTACTGACAAACAATATGACATCATTGTCACCATGACGACCATTATGACGTCATCGTCGCCATGATGACCGTTATGACATCACCAACGCCATGACTACCATTATGATATCATTGTCGCCATGATGACCATTATGACATCATCGTCGCCATGACAACCATTATGACATCACCGTCGCCATGACGACCATTATGACATCACCGTCACCATGATGACCATTATGACATCATCGTAGCCATTACGACCATTATTAAATCACAGTCGCCATGAGAACCATTATGACATCTTCGTCGCCATGACGACCATTATGTCATCATGACATCATCGTTGCCATGACGACCATTATGACATCACCGTTGCCATGACGACCATTATGACATCATCTTCGCCATAGCGACCATTATGACATAATCGTCGCCATGACAACCAATATGACATCACCGTCGCCATGACGACCATTATGACATCATCGTCGCCATGACTACTGACAAACAATATGACATCATCGTCGCCATGACGACCCTTATGACATCATCATCACCATGACAACCAATAAGATATCATCGTCGCCATGATGACC
Organism: Phyllobates terribilis; assembly: GCF_046119375.1. Taxonomy (NCBI): domain Eukaryota; kingdom Metazoa; phylum Chordata; class Amphibia; order Anura; family Dendrobatidae; genus Phyllobates; species Phyllobates terribilis. The sequence goes on from NW_027363256.1 coordinate 1,063,411, forward strand.
ATTATGTCATCATCGTCGCCATGACGACCATTATGACATCATCGTCACAATGACGACCATTATGACATCACCATCGCAATGACGACCATTATGACATCATCGTTGCCATGACGACCATTATGACATAATCGTTGCCATGAAAAAAATTATGACATCACCATTGCCATGACGACCATTATTACACCACCGTTGCCATGACGACCATTATGACATCATCGTCGCCATGACGACCATTATTACATCATCACCATGATGACCGTTATGACATTATCGTCGCCATGACGACCCTTATGACATCATCATCACCATGACAACCAATATGATATCATCATCGCCATGATGACCATTATGTCATCATCGTCGCCATGACAACCATTATGACATCATTGTCGCCATGGCAAACATTATGACATCACCGTCGCCATGACGATCATTATGACATCATCGTAGCCATTACGACCATTATTAAATCACATTCGACATGACAAACATTATGACATCTTCGTCGCCATGATGACCATTATGACATCATGACATCACAGTTGCCATGACGACCATTATGACATCACCGTTGCCATGACGACCATTGTGACATCATCGTCGCCATGACATCCATTATGACATCACCAACGCCATGACTACCATTATGACATCATCGTCGCCATGACGACCATTATGACATCATCGTCGCCATGACGACAATTATGACATCATCATCGCCTTGATGACCGTTATGACATTATTGTCGCCATGACGACCCTTATGACATCATCGTCGCCATGACGACCATTATGACATCGTCGTCACAATGACGACCATTATGACATCACCATCGCAATGACGACCATTATGACATCATCGTTGCCATGACGACCATTATGACATAATCGTTGCCATGAAAACCATTATGACATCACCATTGCCATGACGACCATTATTACACCACCGTTGCCATGACGACCATTATGACATCATCGTCGACATGACGACCATTATTACATCATCATCACCATGATGACCGTTATGACATTATCGTGGCCATGAAGACCCTTATGACATCATCATCGCCATGACAACCAATATGATATCATCGTCGCCATGATGACCATTATGTCATCATCGTCGCCATGACAAACATTATGACATCATTGTCGCCATGGCGAACATTATGACATCACCGTCGCCATGACGATCATTATGACATCATCGTAGCCATTACGACCATTATTAAATCACAGTCGACATGACAAACATTATGACATCTTCGTCGCCATGATGACCATTATGACATCATGACATCACAGTTGCCATGACGACCATTATGACATCACCGTTGCCATGACGACCATTGTGACATCATCGTCGCCATGACATCCATTATAACATCACCAACGCCATGACTACCATTATGACATCATCGTCGCCATGCTGACCATTATGACATCACCGTCGCCATGATGACCATTATGACATCATCGTCGCCATGGCGACCATTATGACATCATCTTCGCCATGGCGACCATTATGACATCATCTTCGCCATGACTACCATTATGACATCACCGTCGCCATGACGATCATTATGACATCATCATCGCCATGACTACTGACAAACAATATGACATCATTGTCGCCATGACGACCATTATGACATCACCGTTGCCATGACGACTATAGTGACATCATCGTCGCCATGACAACCATTATGACATCACCAACGCCATGACTACCATTATGACATCATCGTCGCCATGGCGACCATTATGACATCACCGTCGCTATGATGACCATTATGACATCATCGTCATCATGACGACAATTATGACATCATCATCGCCAAGATGACCATTATGACACCACCGTTGCAATGACGACCCTTATGACATCATCGTCGACATGACGACCATTATGACATCATCATCGCCATGATGACCATTATGACACCACCGTTGCAATGACGACCCTTATGACATCATCGTCGACATGACGACCATTATGACATCATCATCGCCATGATGACCGTTATGACATTATTGTCGCCATGATAACCATTATGACATCATCGTCGCCATGATGACCGTTATGACATCATCACAGCCATTAGACCATTATTAAATCACTTTCGCCATGACAACCATAATGACATCATCGTCGCCATGACGACCATTATGACATCATAATCACCATGACGGCCCATAGGACAATATCGTCGCCATGACGACCATTATGACATCATCGTCACCATGGCGACCATTATGACATCATCGTCGCAATGACGACCATTATGACATCACCATCGCCATGATGACCATTATGACATCATCGTCGCCATGGCGACCATTATGACATCACAGTCGCCATGATGACCATTATGATATCATCGTCGCCATGGCGACCATTATGACATCACCGTCGCCATGACGACCATTATGACATCATCGTCGCCATGACTACTGACAAACAATATGACAACATCGTCGCTTTGACGACCATCATGACATCATCGTCGCCATGATGACCGTTATGACATCATCATAGCCATTACGACCATTATTAAATCACAGTCGCCATGACAACCATTATGACATCTTCGTCGCCATGACGACCATTATGACATCATAAACACCATGACAGCTAAAATGACACCATCGTCGCCATGACGACCATTATGACATCATCGTCACCATGGCGACCATTATGACATCATCATCGCAATGACGACCATTATGACATCACCATCGCCATGACGACCATTATGATATCATCGTCGCCATGGAGACCATTATGACATCATCGTCACAATGACGACCATTATGACATCACCATCGCCATGACGAGCATTATGACATCATCGTTGCCATGACGACCATTATGACATAATCGTCGCCATGACAACCATTATGACATCACCATCGCCATGACGACCATTATTACAGCACCGTTGCCAAGACGACCATTATGACATCATCGTCGCCATGACGACCATTATGACATCATCTTCGCCATGACAACCAATATGATATCATCGTCGCCATGTTGACCATTATGACATCATCTTCGCCATGACAACCAATATGATATCATCGTCGCCATGATGACCATTATGACATCATCGTTGCCATGACAACCATTATGACATCATCGTCGCTATGACGACCATTATGACATCACCGTCACCATGACGACCATTATGATATCATCATAGCCATTACGACCATTATTAAATCACAGTCGCCATGAGAACCATTATGACATCTTTGTCGCCATGACGACCATTATGTCATCATGACATCACCGTTGCCATGACGACCATTATAACATCACCGTTGCCATGATGACCATTATGACATCATCTTCGCCATGGCGACCAATATGACATAATCGTCGCCATGACAACCATTATGACATCACCGTCGCCATGACGACCATTTTGACATCATCGTCGCCATGACTATTGACAAACAATATGACATCATTGTCGCCATGACGACCATTATGACATCATCGTCACCATGATGACCGTTATGACATCATCGTAGCCATTACGACCATTATTAAATCACAGTCGCCATGACAACCATTATGACATCATCGTCGCCATGACGACCATTATGACATCATAATCACCATGACGGCCCATATGACACCATCGTCTCCATGACGACCATTATGATATCATCGTCACCATGGCGACCATGATGACATCATCGTCACAATGACAACCATTATGACATCACCATCGCCATGACGACCATTATGACATCACCATTGCCATGACGACCATTATTACACCACCGTTGCCATGACGACCATTATGACATCATCGTCGCCATGGCGACCATTATGATATCACCGTCGCCATGACGACCATTATGACATCATCGTAGCCATTACGACTATTATTAAATCACAGTCGCCATGACAAACATTATGACATCTTCATCGCCATGATGACCATTATGACATCATGAAATCACCGTTGCCATGACGACCATTATGACATCACCGTTGCCATGACGACCATTGTGACATCATCGTCGCCATGACACCCATTATGACATCACCAACGCCATGACTACCATTATGACATCACCGTCGCCATGGCGACCATTATGACATCATCGTCGCCATGATGACCATTATGACATCATCGTCGCCATGGCGACCATTATGACATCATCGTCGCCATGACAACCATTATGACATCATCGTCGCCATGATGACCATTATGACATCATCGTCGCCATGGCGACCATGATGACATAATCGTCGCCATGACAACCATTATGAAATCATCGTCGCCATGACGACCATTATGACATCATAATCACCATGACAGCCCATATTACACCATCGTCGCCATGACGACCATTGTGACATCACCATCACCATGATGACCATTATGACATCATCGTTGCCATGACGACCATTATGACATAATCGTCGCTATGACAACCATTATGACATCACCATCACCATGACGACCATTATGACACCACCGTTGCCATGACGACCATTATGACATCATCGTCGCCATGACGACCATTATGACATCATTGTTGCCATGACGACCATTATGACATCATCATCGCCATGATGACCATTATGACATTATTGTCGCCATGACGACCCTTATGACATCATAGTCGCCATGACGACCATTATGACATCATCGTCACAATGACGACCATTATGACATCACCATCGCAATGACGACCATTATCACATCATCGTTGCCATGACGACCATTATGACATAATCGTCGCCAAGAAAACCATTATGACATCACCATTGCCATGACGACCATTATTACACCACCGTTGCCATGACGACCATTATGACACCACCGTTGCCATGACGACCATTATGACATCATCGTCGCCATGTCGACCATTATGAAATCATCATCGCCATGACAACCAATATGATATCATCGTCGCCATGATGACCATTCTGTCATCATCGTCGCCATGACAACCATTATGACATCATCGTTGCCATGGCGACCATTATGACATCACCGTCGCCATGATGACCATTATGACATCATCGTAGCGTTACGACCATTATGACATCATCGTTGCCATGATGACCATTATGACATAATCGTCGCCATGACAACCATTATGACTTCACCATCGCCATGACGACCATTATGACACCACCGTTGCCATGACGACCATTATGACATCATCGTCGCCATGACGACCATTATTACATCATCATCGCCATGATGACCTCTATGACATTATCGTCGCTATGACGACCCTTATGACATTATCATCACCATGACAACCAATATGATATCATCGTCGCCATGATGACCATTATGTCATCATCGTCGCCATGACAACCGTTATGACATCATTGTCGCCATAAAGACCATTATGACATCATCGTAGCCATTACGACCATTAGTAAATCACAGTCGCCATGACAACCATTATGACATCTTCGTTGCCATGATGACCATTATGACATCATGACATCACCGTTGCCATGACGACCATTATGACATCACAGTTGCCATGACGACCATTATGACATCACCGTTGCCATGACGACCATTGTGACATCATCGTCGCCATGACACCCATTATGACATCACCAACGCCATGACTACCATTATGACATCATCGTCGCCATGGCAACCATTATGACATCACCGTCGCCATGATGACCATTATGACATCATCGTCGCCATGGCGACCATTATGACATCATCGTCGCCATGACAACCATTATGACATCATTGTCGCCATGACGACCATTATGACATCATAATCACCATGACAGCCCATATGACACCATCGTCGCCATGACGAACATTGTGACATCACCATCAAAATGATGTCCATTATGACATCATCGTTGCCGTGACGACCATTATGACATCACCGTCACCAAGATGACCATTATGACATAATCGACGCCATGGTGACCATTATGACATCTTCTTCGTCATGATTACCATTATGACATTATGACATCACTGTTGCCATGACGACCATTATGACATCATCGTCGCCATGACGACCATTATGACATCATAATCACCATGACGGCCCATATGACAACATCGTCGCCATGACGACCATTATGAAATAATCGTCACAATAGCGACCATTATGACATCACCATCGCCATGACGACCATTATGCCATCATTGTTGCCATGACGACCATTATGACATAATCGTCGCGATGACAACCATTATGACATCACCATCGCCATGACGACAATTATTACACCACCGTTGCCATGACGACCATTATGACATCATCGTCGCCATGACGACCATTATGACATCATCATCGCCATGATGACCGTTATGACATCATCGTCGCCATGGCGACCATTATGACATCATCATCGCCATAACAACCAATATGATATCATCGTCGCCATGTTGACCATTATGACATCATCATCGCCATGACAACCAATATGACTTCATCGTCGCCATGACTACTGACAAATAATATGACAACATCGTCGCCATGACGACCATTATGACATCATCGTCGCCATGATGACCGTTATGACATCATCATAGCCAATACGACCATTATTAAATCACAGTCGCCATGACAACCATTATGACATCTTCGTCGCCATGACGACCAATATGACATCATAATCACCATGACGGCCAAAATGACACCATCGTCGCCATGACGACCATTATGACATCATCGTCACCATGGCGACCATTATGACATCATCATCGCAATGACGACACTTATGACAGCACCATCGCCATGACGACCATTATGACATCATCGTCGCCATGACGACCATTATGACATCATCGTCACAATGACGACCATTATGACATCACCATCGCCATGACGACCATTATGACATCATCGTTGCCATGACGACCATTATGACATAATCGTCGCCATGACAACCATATGACATCACCATCGCCATGACGACCATTATTACACCACCGTTGCCATGACAACCATTACGACATCATCGTTGCCATGACGACCATTATGACATCATCGTAGCCATTACGACCATTATTAATTCACAGTCGCCATGAGAACCATTATGACATCTTCGTTGCCATGACGACCATTATGTCATCACCATTGCCATGACGACCATTATGACATCATCTTCGCCCTAGCGACCATTATGACATAATCGTCGCCATGACAACCATTATGACATCACCGTCGCCATGACGACCATTATGACATCATCGTCGCCATGACTACTGACAAACATTATGACATCATTGTCGCCATGATGACCATTATGACATCATCGTCGCCATGATGACCGTTATGACATCATCGCAGCCATTACGACCATTATTAAATCACAGTCGCCATGACAACCATTATGACATCATCGTCGCCATGACGACCATTATGACATCATAATCACCATGACGGCCCATAGGACAATATCGTCGCCATGACGACCATTATGACATCATCGTCACCATGGCAACCATTATGACATCATCGTCGCAATGACGACCATTATGACATCACAATCGCCATGATGACCATTATGACATCATCGTCGCCATGGCGACCATTATGACATCACCGTCGCCATGATGACCATTATGATATCATCGTCGCAATGGCGACCATTATGACATCAACGTCGCCATGACGACCATTATGACATCAACGTCGCCATGACGACCATTATTACATCATCGTCGCCATGACTACTGACAAACAATATGACAACATCGTCGCCATGACGACCATCATGACATCATCGTCGCCATGATGACCGTTATGACATCATCATAGCCATTACGACCATTATTAAATCACAGTCGCCATGACAACCATTCTGACATCTTCGTTGCCATGACGACCATTATGACATCATAAACACCATGACGGCCAAAATGACACCATCGTCGCCATGACGACCATTATGACATCATCGTCACCATGGCGACCATTATGACATCATCATCGCAATGACGACCATTATGACATCACCATCGCCATGATGACCATTATGATATCATCGTCGCCATGGAGACCATTATGACTTCACCGTCACCATGACGACCATTATGACATCATCGGAGCCATTAAGACCATTATTAAATCACAGTCGACATGACAAACATTATGACATCTTCGTCGCCATGATGACCATTATGACATCATGACATCACCGTTGCCATGATGACCATTATGACGTCATGACATCACCGTTGCCATGACGACCATTGTGACATCACCGTTGCCATGACGACCATTGTGACATCATCGTCGCCATGACGACCATTATGACATCATCGTTGCCATGATGACCCTTATGACATCATCGTCGCCATGACGACCATTATGACATCATCTTCGCCATGATGACCGTTATGACATTATTGTCGCCATGACGACCCTTATGACATCATCGTCGCCATGGCGACCATTATGACATCATCGTCACAATGACAACCATTATGACATCACCATCGCTATGACGACCATTATGACATCATCGTTGCCATGGCGACCATTATGACATCATCTTCGCCATGACTACCATTATGACATCATCGTCGCCATGGCGACCATTATGACATCACCGTCACCATGATGACCATTATGACATCATCGTCGCCATGGTGACCATTATGACATCATCTTCGCCATGACTACTATTATGACATCACCGTCGCCATGACGACCATTATGACATCATCATCGCCATGACTACTGACAAACAATATGACATCATTGCCGCCATGACGACCATTATGACGTCATCGTCGCCATGATGACCGTTATGACATCATCGTAGCCATTACGACCATTATTTAATCACAGTCGCCAGGACAAACATTATGACATCTTCGTCGCCATGATGACCATTATGACATCACCGTTGCCATGACGACCAATATGATATCATCGTCGCCATGCTGACCATTATGACATCATCGTCACCATGACAACCATTATGACATCATCGTCGCCATGATGACCATTTTGACATCACCGTCACCATGACGACCATTATGACATCATCGTAGCCATTACGACCATTATTAATTCACAGTCGCCATGAGAACCATTATGACATCTTCGTCGCCATGACGACCATTATGTCATCATGACATCATCGTTGCCATGACGACCATCATGACATCACCGTTGCCATGACGACCATTATGACATCATCTTCACCATAGCGACCATTATGACATAATCGTCGCCATGACAACCATTATGACATCACCGTCGCCATGACGAACATTATGACATCATCGTCGCCATGACTACTGACAAACAATATGACATCATTGTCGCCATGATGACCATTATGACATCATCGTTGCCATGATGACCGTTATGACATCATCGCAGCCATTATGACCATTATTAAATCACAGTCGCCATGACAACCATTATGACATCATCGTCGCCATGACGACCATTATGACATCATAATCACCATGACGGCCCATAGGTCAATATCGTCGCCATGACGACCATTATGACATCATCGTCACCATGGCGACCATTATGACATCATCGTCGCAATGACGACCATTATGACATCACCATCGCCATGATGACCATTATGACATCATCGTCGCCATGGCGACCATTATGACATCACCGTCACCATGATGACCATTATGATATCATCGTCGCCATGGCGACCATTATGACATCAACGTCGCCATGACGACCATTATGACATCATCGTCGCCATGACTACTGACAAACAATATGACAACATCGTCGCCATGACGACCATCATGACATCATCGTCGCCATGATGACCGTTATGACATCATCATAGCCATTACGACCATTATTAAATCACAGTCGCCATGACAACCATTCTGACATCTTCGTCGCCATGACGACCATTATGACATCATAAACACCATGACAGCCAAAATGACACCATCGTCGCCATGACGACCATTATGACGTCATCGTCGCCATGGCGACCATTATGACATCATCATCGCAATGACGACCATTATGACATCACCATCGCCATGACGACCATTATGATATCATCGTCGCCATGGAGACCATAATGACATCATCGTCACAATGACGACCATTATGACATCACCATCGCCATGACGACCATTATGACATCATCGTTGCCATGACGACCATTATGACATAATCGTCGCCATGACAACCATTATGACATCACCTTCGCCATGACGACCATTATTACAGCACCGTTGCCATGACGACCATAATGACATCATCGTCGCCATGACGACCATTATGACATCATCTTCGCCATAACAACCAATATGATATCATCATCGCCATGATGACCATTATGACATCATCGTCGCCATGACAACCATTATGACATCATCGTCGCCATGACGACCATTATGACATCACCGTCACCATGATGACCATTATGACATCATCGTAGCCATTACGACCATTATTAAATCACAGTCGCCATGAGAACCATTATGACATCTTTGTCGCCATGACGACCATTATGTCATCATGACATCACCGTTGCCATGACGACCATTATGACACCACCGTTGCCATGACGACCATTATGACATCATCTTCGCCATGGCGACCAATATGACATAATCGTCGATATGACAACCATTATGACATCACCGTCGCCATGACGACCATTTTGACATCATCGTCGCCATGACTACTGACAAACAATATGACATCATTGTCGCTATGACGACCATTATGACATCATCGACGCCATGATGACCGTTATGACATCATCGTAGCCATTATGACCATTATTAAATCACAGTCGCCATGACAACCATTATGACATCATCGTCGCCATGACGACCATTATGACATCATAATCACCATGACGGCCCATATGACACCATCGTCTCCATGACGACCATTATGACATCATCGTCACCATGGCGAACATTATGACATCATTGTCGCAATGACGACCATTATGACATCACCATCGCCATGATGACCATTATGACATCAACGTTGCCATGACGACCATTATGACATCATCGTTGCCATGATGACCCTTATGACATCATCGTCGCCATGACGACCACTATGACATCATCATCGCCATGATGACCGTTATGACATTATTGTCGCCATAACGACCCTTATGACATCATCGTCGTCATGGCGACCATTATGACATCATCGTCACAATGACAACCATTATGACATCACCATCGCCATGATGACCATTATGACATCATCGTTGCCATGACGACCATTATGACATAATCGTCGCCATGACAACCATTATGACATCACCATTGCCATGACGACCATTATTACACCACCGTTGCCATGACGACCATTATGACATCATCGTCGCCATGGCGACCATTATGATATCACCGTCGCCATGACGACCATTATGACATCATCGTAGCCATTACGACTATTATTAAATCACAGTCGCCATGACAAACATTATGATATCTTCGTCGCCATGATGACCATTATGACATTATGACATCACCGTTGCTATGACGACCATTGTGACATCATCGTCGCCATGACACCCATTATGACATCACCAACGCCATGACTACCATTATGACATCATCGTCGCCATGGCGACCATTATGACATCACCGTCGCCATGATGACCCTTATGACATCATCGTCGCCATGGCGACCATTATGACATCATCGTCGCCATGACAACCATTATGACATCATCGTCGACATGTTGACCATTATGACATCATCGTCGCCATGGCGACCATTATGACATCATCGTCGCCATGACAACCATTATGACATCATCGTCGCCATGACGACCATTATGACATCATAATCACCATGACAGCCCATATGACACCATCGTCGCCATGACGACCATTGTGACATCACCATCACCATGATGACCATTATGACATCATCATTGCCATGACGACCATTATGACATAATCGTCGCTATGACAACCATTATGACATCACCATCGCCATGACGAAGATTATGATACCACCGTTGCCATGACGACCATTATGACATCATCGTCGCCATGACGACCATTATGACATCATCATCGCCATGATGACCGTTATGACATTATTGTCGCCATGACGACCCTTATGACATCATAGTCGCCATGACGACCATTATGACATCATCGTCACAATGACGACCATTATGACATCACCATCGCAATGACGACCATTATCACATCATCGTTGCCATGACAACCATTATGACATCACCGTCGCCATGACGAACATTATGACATCATCGTCGCCATGACTACTGACAAACAATATGACATCATTGTCGCCATGATGACCATTATGACATCATCGTTGCCATGATGACCGTTATGACATCATCGCAGCCATTATGACCATTATTAAATCACAGTCGCCATGACAACCATTATGACATCATCGTCGCCATGACGACCATTATGACATCATAATCACCATGACGGCCCATAGGTCAATATCGTCGCCATGACGACCATTATGACATCATCGTCACCATGGCGACCATTATGACATCATCGTCGCAATGACGACCATTATGACATCACCATCGCCATGATGACCATTATGACATCATCGTCGCCATGGCGACCATTATGACATCACCGTCACCATGATGACCATTATGATATCATCGTCGCCATGGCGACCATTATGACATCAACGTCGCCATGACGACCATTATGACATCATCGTCGCCATGACTACTGACAAACAATATGACAACATCGTCGCCATGACGACCATCATGACATCATCGTCGCCATGATGACCGTTATGACATCATCATAGCCATTACGACCATTATTAAATCACAGTCGCCATGACAACCATTCTGACATCTTCGTCGCCATGACGACCATTATGACATCATAAACACCATGACAGCCAAAATGACACCATCGTCGCCATGACGACCATTATGACGTCATCGTCGCCATGGCGACCATTATGACATCATCATCGCAATGACGACCATTATGACATCACCATCGCCATGACGACCATTATGATATCATCGTCGCCATGGAGACCATAATGACATCATCGTCACAATGACGACCATTATGACATCACCATCGCCATGACGACCATTATGACATCATCGTTGCCATGACGACCATTATGACATAATCGTCGCCATGACAACCATTATGACATCACCTTCGCCATGACGACCATTATTACAGCACCGTTGCCATGACGACCATAATGACATCATCGTCGCCATGACGACCATTATGACATCATCTTCGCCATAACAACCAATATGATATCATCATCGCCATGATGACCATTATGACATCATCGTCGCCATGACAACCATTATGACATCATCGTCGCCATGATGACCATTATGACATCACCGTCACCATGATGACCATTATGACATCATCGTAGCCATTACGACCATTATTAAATCACAGTCGCCATGAGAACCATTATGACATCTTTGTCGCCATGACGACCATTATGTCATCATGACATCACCGTTGCCATGACGACCATTATGACACCACCGTTGCCATGACGACCATTATGACATCATCTTCGCCATGGCGACCAATATGACATAATCGTCGCCATGACAACCATTATGACATCACCGTCGCCATGACGACCATTTTGACATCATCGTCGCCATGACTACTGACAAACAATATGACATCATTGTCGCTATGACGACCATTATGACATCATCGACGCCATGATGGCCGTTATGACATCATCGTAGCCATTATGACCATTATTAAATCACAGTCGCCATGACAACCATTATGACATCATCGTCGCCATGACGACCATTATGACATCATAATCACCATGACGGCCCATATGACACCATCGTCTCCATGACGACCATTATGACATCATCGTCACCATGGCGAACATTATGACATCATTGTCGCAATGACGACCATTATGACATCACCATCGCCATGATGACCATTATGACATCAACGTTGCCATGACGACCATTATGACATCATCGTTGCCATGATGACCCTTATGACATCATCGTCGCCATGACGACCACTATGACATCATCATCGCCATGATGACCGTTATGACATTATTGTCGCCATAACGACCCTTATGACATCATCGTCGTCATGGCGACCATTATGACATCATCGTCACAATGACAACCATTATGACATCACCATCGCCATGATGACCATTATGACATCATCGTTGCCATGACGACCATTATGACATAATCGTCGCCATGACAACCATTATGACATCACCATTGCCATGACGACCATTATTACACCACCGTTGCCATGACGACCATTATGACATCATCGTCGCCATGGCGACCATTATGATATCACCGTCGCCATGACGACCATTATGACATCATCGTAGCCATTACGACTATTATTAAATCACAGTCGCCATGACAAACATTATGATATCTTCGTCGCCATGATGACCATTATGACATTATGACATCACCGTTGCTATGACGACCATTGTGACATCATCGTCGCCATGACACCCATTATGACATCACCAACGCCATGACTACCATTATGACATCATCGTCGCCATGGCGACCATTATGACATCACCGTCGCCATGATGACCCTTATGACATCATCGTCGCCATGGCGACCATTATGACATCATCGTCGCCATGACAACCATTATGACATCATCGTCGACATGTTGACCATTATGACATCATCGTCGCCATGGCGACCATTATGACATCATCGTCGCCATGACAACCATTATGACATCATCGTCGCCATGACGACCATTATGACATCATAATCACCATGACAGCCCATATGACACCATCGTCGCCATGACGACCATTGTGACATCACCATCACCATGATGACCATTATGACATCATCGTTGCCATGACGACCATTATGACATAATCGTCGCTATGACAACCATTATGACATCACCATCGCCATGACGAAGATTATGATACCACCGTTGCCATGACGACCATTATGACATCATCGTCGCCATGACGACCATTATGACATCATCATCGCCATGATGACCGTTATGACATTATTGTCGCCATGACGACCCTTATGACATCATAGTCGCCATGACGACCATTATGACATCATCGTCACAATGACGACCATTATGACATCACCATCGCAATGACGACCATTATCACATCATCGTTGCCATGACGACCATTATGACATAATCGTCGCCATGAAAACCATTATGACATCAGCATTGCCATGACGACCATTATTACACCACCGTTGCCATGACGACCAATATGACACCACCGTTGCCATGACGACCATTATGACATTATCGTCGCCATGACGACCCTTATGACATCACCGTCACCATGACGACCATTATGACATCATCGTAGCCATTACGACCGTTATTAAATCACAGTCGCCATGAGAACCATTATGACATCTTTGTCGCCATGACGACCATTATGTCATCATGACATCACCGTTGCCATGACGACCATTATGATATCACCGTTGCCATGACGACCATTATGACATCATCTTCGCCATGGCGACCATTATGACATAATCGTCGCCATGACAACCATTATGACATCACCGTCGCCATGACGACCATTTTGACATCATCGTCGCCATGACTACTGACAAACAATATGAAATCATTGTCGCCATGACGACCATTATGACATCATCGTCGCCATGATGACCAATATGACATCATCGTAGCCATTATGACCATTATTAAATCAGAGTCGCCATGACAACCATTATGACATCACCATTGCCATGACGACCATTGTGACATCATCGTCGCCATGACACCCATTATGACATCACCAACGCCATGACTACCATTATGACATCATCGTCGCCATGGAGACCATTATGACATCACCGTCGCCATGATGACCATTATGACATCATCGTCGCCATGGCGACCATTATGACATCATCGTCGCCATGACAACCATTATGACATCATCGTCGCCATGTTGACCATTATGACATCATCGTCGCCATGACGACCATTATGACATCATAATCACCATGACGGCCCATATGACATCATCGTCTCCATGACGACCATTATGACATCATCGTCACCAATGCGACCATTATGACATCATTGTCGCAATGACGACCATTATGACATCACCATCGCCATGATGACCATTATGACATCAACGTTGCCATGACGACCATTATGACATCATCGTTGCCATGATCACCCTTATGACATCATCGTCGCCATGACGACCATTATGACATCATCATCGCCATGATGACCGTTATGACATTATTGTCGCCATAACGACCCTTATGACATCATCGTCGTCATGGCGACCATTATGACATCATCGTCACAATGACAACCATTATGACATCACCATCGCCATGACGACCATTATGACATCATCGTTGCCATGACGACCATTATGACATAATTGTCGCCATGACAACCATTATGACATCACCAATGCCATGACGACCATTATTACACCACCGTTGCCATGACGACCATTATGACATCATCGTCGCCATGGCGACCATTATGATATCACCGTCGCCATGACGACCATTATGACATCATCATAGCCATTACGACTATTATTAAATCAAAGTCGCCATGACAAACATTATGCCATCTTCGTCGCCATGATGACCATTATGACATCATGACATCACCGTTGCCATGACGACCATTATGATATCACCGTTGCCATGACGACCATTGTGACATCATCGTCGCCATGACACCCATTATGACATCACCAACGCCATGACTACCATTATGACATCATCGTCGCCATGGAGACCATTATGACATCACCGTCGCCATGATGACCATTATGACATCATCGTCGCCATGGCGACCATTATGACATCATCGTCGCCATGACAACCATTATGACATCATCGTCGCCATGACAACCATTATGACATCATCGTCGCCATGACGACCATTATGACATCATAATCACCATGACAGCCCATATGACACCATCGTCGCCATGACGACCATTGTGACATCACCATCACCATGATGACCATTATGACATAATCGTCGCTATGACAACCATTATGACATCACCATCGCCATGACGACCATTATGATACCACCGTTGCCATGATGACCATTATGACATCATCGTCGCCATGACGACCATTATGACATCATCGTCGCCATGACGACCATTATGACATCATCGTCGCCATGAAGACCATTATGACATCATCTTCGCCATGACGACCATTATGACATCATCATTGCCATGATGACGGTTATGACATTATTGTCGCCATGACGACCCTTATGACATCATAGTCGCCATGACGACCATTATGACATCATCGTTGCCATGACGTCCATTATGACATAATCGTCGCCATGAAAACCATTATGACATCAACATTGCCATGACGACCATTATTACACCACCGCTGCCATGACGACCATTATGAAATCATCATCGCTATGACAACCAATATGATAACATCGTCGCCATGATTACCATTCTGTCATCATCGTCGCCATGACAACCATTATGACATCATTGTCGCCATGACTACTGACAAACAATATGACATCATTGTCGCTATGACGACCATTATGACATCATCGACGCCATGATGACCGTTATGACATCATCGTAGCCATTATGACCATTATTAAATCACAGTCGCCATGACAACCATTATGACATCATCGTCGCCATGACGACCATTATGACATCATAATCACCATGACGGCCCATATGACACCATCGTCTCCATGACGACCATTATGACATCATCGTCACCATGGCGAACATTATGACATCATTGTCGCAATGACGACCATTATGACATCACCATCGCCATGATGACCATTATGACATCAACGTTGCCATGACGACCATTATGACATCATCGTTGCCATGATGACCCTTATGACATCATCGTCGCCATGACGACCACTATGACATCATCATCGCCATGATGACCGTTATGACATTATTGTCGCCATAACGACCCTTATGACATCATCGTCGTCATGGCGACCATTATGACATCATCGTCACAATGACAACCATTATGACATCACCATCGCCATGATGACCATTATGACATCATCGTTGCCATGACGACCATTATGACATAATCGTCGCCATGACAACCATTATGACATCACCATTGCCATGACGACCATTATTACACCACCGTTGCCATGACGACCATTATGACATCATCGTCGCCATGGCGACCATTATGATATCACCGTCGCCATGACGACCATTATGACATCATCGTAGCCATTACGACTATTATTAAATCACAGTCGCCATGACAAACATTATGATATCTTCGTCGCCATGATGACCATTATGACATTATGACATCACCGTTGCTATGACGACCATTGTGACATCATCGTCGCCATGACACCCATTATGACATCACCAACGCCATGACTACCATTATGACATCATCGTCGCCATGGCGACCATTATGACATCACCGTCGCCATGATGACCCTTATGACATCATCGTCGCCATGGCGACCATTATGACATCATCGTCGCCATGACAACCATTATGACATCATCGTCGACATGTTGACCATTATGACATCATCGTCGCCATGGCGACCATTATGACATCATCGTCGCCATGACAACCATTATGACATCATCGTCGCCATGACGACCATTATGACATCATAATCACCATGACAGCCCATATGACACCATCGTCGCCATGACGACCATTGTGACATCACCATCACCATGATGACCATTATGACATCATCGTTGCCATGACGACCATTATGACATAATCGTCGCTATGACAACCATTATGACATCACCATCGCCATGACGAAGATTATGATACCACCGTTGCCATGACGACCATTATGACATCATCGTCGCCATGACGACCATTATGACATCATCATCGCCATGATGACCGTTATGACATTATTGTCGCCATGACGACCCTTATGACATCATAGTCGCCATGACGACCATTATGACATCATCGTCACAATGACGACCATTATGACATCACCATCGCAATGACGACCATTATCACATCATCGTTGCCATGACGACCATTATGACATAATCGTCGCCATGAAAACCATTATGACATCAGCATTGCCATGACGACCATTATTACACCACCGTTGCCATGACGACCAATATGACACCACCGTTGCCATGACGACCATTATGACATTATCGTCGCCATGACGACCCTTATGACATCACCGTTGCCATGACGACCATTATGACATCATCTTCACCATAGCGACCATTATGACATAATCGTCGCCATGACAACCATTATGACATCACCGTCGCCATGACGAACATTATGACATCATCGTCGCCATGACTACTGACAAACAATATGACATCATTGTCGCCATGATGACCATTATGACATCATCGTTGCCATGATGACCGTTATGACATCATCGCAGCCATTTTGACCATTATTAAATCACAGTCGCCATGACAACCATTATGACATCATCGTCGCCATGACGACCATTATGACATCATAATCACCATGACGGCCCATAGGTCAATATCGTCGCCATGACGACCATTATGACATCATCGTCACCATGGCGACCATTATGACATCATCGTCGCAATGACGACCATTATGACATCACCATCGCCATGATGACCATTATGACATCATCGTCGCCATGGCGACCATTATGACATCACCGTCACCATGATGACCATTATGATATCATCGTCGCCATGGCGACCATTATGACATCAACGTCGCCATGACGACCATTATGACATCATCGTCGCCATGACTACTGACAAACAATATGACAACATCGTCGCCATGACGACCATCATGACATCATCGTCGCCATGATGACCGTTATGACATCATCATAGCCATTACGACCATTATTAAATCACAGTCGCCATGACAACCATTCTGACATCTTCGTCGCCATGACGACCATTATGACATCATAAACACCATGACAGCCAAAATGACACCATCGTCGCCATGACGACCATTATGACGTCATCGTCGCCATGGCGACCATTATGACATCATCATCGCAATGACGACCATTATGACATCACCATCGCCATGACGACCATTATGATA
Source organism: Phyllobates terribilis (assembly GCF_046119375.1). Classification (NCBI taxonomy): domain Eukaryota; kingdom Metazoa; phylum Chordata; class Amphibia; order Anura; family Dendrobatidae; genus Phyllobates; species Phyllobates terribilis. The sequence goes on from NW_027363256.1 coordinate 1,083,497, forward strand.
TCATCGTCGCCATGGAGACCATAATGACATCATCGTCACAATGACGACCATTATGACATCACCATCGCCATGACGACCATTATGACATCATCGTTGCCATGACGACCATTATGACATAATCGTCGCCATGACAACCATTATGACATCACCTTCGCCATGACGACCATTATTACAGCACCGTTGCCATGACGACCATAATGACATCATCGTCGCCATGACGACCATTATGACATCATCTTCGCCATAACAACCAATATGATATCATCATCGCCATGATGACCATTATGACATCATCGTCGCCATGACAACCATTATGACATCATCGTCGCCATGACGACCATTATGACATCACCGTCACCATGATGACCATTATGACATCATCGTAGCCATTACGACCATTATTAAATCACAGTCGCCATGAGAACCATTATGACATCTTTGTCGCCATGACGACCATTATGTCATCATGACATCACCGTTGCCATGACGACCATTATGACACCACCGTTGCCATGACGACCATTATGACATCATCTTCGCCATGGCGACCAATATGACATAATCGTCGCCATGACAACCATTATGACATCACCGTCGCCATGACGACCATTTTGACATCATCGTCGCCATGACTACTGACAAACAATATGACATCATTGTCGCTATGACGACCATTATGACATCATCGACGCCATGATGACCGTTATGACATCATCGTAGCCATTATGACCATTATTAAATCACAGTCGCCATGACAACCATTATGACATCATCGTCGCCATGACGACCATTATGACATCATAATCACCATGACGGCCCATATGACACCATCGTCTCCATGACGACCATTATGACATCATCGTCACCATGGCGAACATTATGACATCATTGTCGCAATGACGACCATTATGACATCACCATCGCCATGATGACCATTATGACATCAACGTTGCCATGACGACCATTATGACATCATCGTTGCCATGATGACCCTTATGACATCATCGTCGCCATGACGACCACTATGACATCATCATCGCCATGATGACCGTTATGACATTATTGTCGCCATAACGACCCTTATGACATCATCGTCGTCATGGCGACCATTATGACATCATCGTCACAATGACAACCATTATGACATCACCATCGCCATGATGACCATTATGACATCATCGTTGCCATGACGACCATTATGACATAATCGTCGCCATGACAACCATTATGACATCACCATTGCCATGACGACCATTATTACACCACCGTTGCCATGACGACCATTATGACATCATCGTCGCCATGGCGACCATTATGATATCACCGTCGCCATGACGACCATTATGACATCATCGTAGCCATTACGACTATTATTAAATCACAGTCGCCATGACAAACATTATGATATCTTCGTCGCCATGATGACCATTATGACATTATGACATCACCGTTGCTATGACGACCATTGTGACATCATCGTCGCCATGACACCCATTATGACATCACCAACGCCATGACTACCATTATGACATCATCGTCGCCATGGCGACCATTATGATATCACCGTCGCCATGACGACCATTATGACATCATCGTAGCCATTACGACTATTATTAAATCAAAGTCGCCATGACAAACATTATGCCATCTTCGTCGCCATGATGACCATTATGACATCATGACATCACCGTTGCCATGACGACCATTATGATATCACCGTTGCCATGACGACCATTGTGACATCATCGTCGCCATGACACCCATTATGACATCACCAACGCCATGACTACCATTATGACATCATCGTCGCCATGGAGACCATTATGACATCACCGTCGCCATGATGACCATTTTGACATCATCGTCGCCATGGCGACCATTATGACATCATCGTCGCCATGACAACCATTATGACATCATCGTCGCCATGTTAACCATTATGACATCATCGTCGCCATGGCGACCATTATGACATCATCGTCGCCATGACAACCATTATGACATCATCGTCGCCATGACGACCATTATGACATCATAATCACCATGACAGCCCATATGACACCATCGTCGCCATGACGACCATTGTGACATCACCATCACCATGATGACCATTATGACATAATCGTCGCTATGACAACCATTATGACATCACCATCGCCATGACGACCATTATGATACCACCGTTGCCATGATGACCATTATGACATCATCGTCGCCATGACGACCATTATGACATCATCGTCGCCATGACGACCATTATGACATCATCGTCGCCATGAAGACCATTATGACATCATCTTCGCCATGACGACCATTATGACATCATCATTGCCATGATGACGGTTATGACATTATTGTCGCCATGACGACCCTTATGACATCATAGTCGCCATGACGACCATTATGACATCATCGTTGCCATGACGTCCATTATGACATAATCGTCGCCATGAAAACCATTATGACATCAACATTGCCATGACGACCATTATTACACCACCGCTGCCATGACGACCATTATGAAATCATCATCGCTATGACAACCAATATGATAACATCGTCGCCATGATGACCATTCTGTCATCATCGTCGCCATGACAACCATTATGACATCATTGTCGCCATGGCGACCATTATGACATCACCGTCGCCATGAAGACCATTATGACATCATCGTCGCCATGACGACCATTATTACATCATCATCGCCATGATGACCGCTATGACATTATCGTCGCCATGACGACCCTTATGACATCATCATCGCCATGACAACCAATATGATATCATCGTCGCCATGATGACCATTATGTCATCATCGTCGCCATGTCAACCATTATGACATCACCATCGCCATGATGACCATTATGACATCAACGTTGCCATGACGACCATTATGACATCATGACATCACCGTTGCCATGACGACCATTATGACATCATCGTAGCCATTACGACCATTATTAAATCACAGTCGCCATGACAACCATTATGACATCTTCGTTGCCATGATGACCATTATGACATCACCATTGCCATGACGACCATTATGACATCACCGTTGCCATGACGACCATTGTGACATCATCGTCGCCATGACACCCATTATGACATCACCAACGCCATGACTACCATTATGACATCATCGTCGCCATGGCGACCATTATGACATCACCGTCGCCATGATGACCATTATGACATCATCGTCGCCATGGCGACCATTATGACATCATTGTCGCCATGACAACCATTATGACATCATCGTCGCCATGACAACCATTATGACATCATCGTCGCCATGACGACCATTATGACATCATAATCACCATGACAGCCCATATGACACCATCGTCGCCATGACGAACATTGTGACATCACCATCACCATGATGTCCATTATGACATCATCGCTGCCATGACGACCATTATGACATCACCGTCGCCATGATTACCATTATGACATAATCGTCGCCATGGTGACCATTATGACATCTTCTTCGTCATGATGACCATTATGACATCATGACATCACTGTTGCCATGACGACCAGTATGACATCATCGTCGCCATGACGACCATTATGACATCATAATCACCATGACGGCCCATATGACACCATCGGCGCCATGACGACCATTATGAAATAATCGTCACAATGGCGACCATTATGACATTACCATCGCCATGACGACCATTATGCCATCATTGTTGCCATGACGACCATTATGACATAATCGTCGCCATGACAACCATTATGACATCACCATCGCCATGACGACAATTATTACACCACCGTTGCCATGACGACCATTATGACATCATCGTCGCCATGACGACCATTATGACATCATCGTCGCCATGACGACCAATATGACATCATCGTCGCCATAAAGACCATTATGACATCATCATCGCCATGATGACCGTTATGACATCATCGTCGCCATGGCGACCATTATGACATCATCATCGCCATGACAACCAATATGATATCATCGTCGCCATGTTGACCATTATGACATCATCATCGCCATGACAACCAATATGATTTCATCGTCGCCATGACTACTGACAAACAATATGACAACATCGTCGCCATGACGACCATTATGACATCATCGTCGCCATGATGACCGTTATGACATCATCATAGCCAATACGACCATTATTAAATCACAGTCGCCATGACAACCATTATGACATCTTCGTCGCCATGACGACCAATATGACATCATAATCACCCTGACGGCCAAAATGACACCATCGTCGCCATGACGACCATTATGACATCATCGTCACCATGGCGACCATTATGACATCATCATCGCAATGACGACACTTATGACATCACCATCGCCATGACGACCATTATGACATCATCGTCGCCATGACGACCATTATGACATCATCGTCACAATGACGACCATTATGACATCACCATCGCCATGACGACCATTATGACATCATCGTTGCCATGACGACCATTATGACATAATCGTCGCCATGACAACCATATGACATCACCATCGCCATGACGACCATTATTACACCACCGTTGCCATGACGACCATTACGACATCATCGTCGCCATGACGACCATTATGACATCATCTTCGCCGTGACAACCAATATGATATCATCGTTGCCATGATGACCATTATGACATCATCGTCACCATGACAACCATTATGACATCATCGTCGCCATGATGACCATTATGACATCACCGTCACCATGACGACCATTATGACATCATCGTAGCCATTACGACCATTATTAATTCACAGTCGCCATGAGAACCATTATGACATCTTCGTCGCCATGACGACCATTATGTCATCATGACATCATCGTTGCCTTGATGACCATTATGACATCACCGTTGCCATGACGACCATTATGACATCATCTTCGCCATGACGACCATTATGACATCATCATCGCCATGACTACTGACAAACAATATGACATCATTGTCGCCATGATGACCATTATGACATCATCGTCGCCATGATGACCGTTATGACATCATCGCAGCCATTACGACCATTATTAAATCACAGTCGCCATGACAACCATTATGACATCATCGTCGCCATGACGACCATTATGACATCATAATCACCATGACGGCCCAAAGGACAATATCGTCGCCATGACGACCATTATGACATCATCGTCACCATGGCGACCATTATGACATCATCGTCGCCATGACGACCATTATGACATCATAATCACCATGACGGCCCAAAGGACAATATCGTCGCCATGACGACCATTATGACATCATCGTCACCATGGCGACCATTATGACATCATCGTCGCCATGACGACCATTATGACATCATCGTTGCCATGACTACTGACAAACAATATGACAACATCGTCGCCATGACGACCATTATGACATCATTGTCGCCATGATGACCGTTATGACATCATCATAGCCATTACGACCATTATTAAATCACAGTCGCCATGACAACCATTATGACATCTTCGTCGCCATAACGACCATTATGACATCATAAACACCATGACGGCCAAAATGACATCATCGTTGCCATGACGACCATTATGATATAATCGTCGCCATGACAACCATTATGACATCACCATCGCCATGACGACCATTATTACAGCACCGTTGCCATGACGACCATTATGACATCATCGTCGCCATGACGACCATTATGACATCATCTTCGCCATGACAACCAATATGATATCATCGTCACCATGATGACCATTATGACATCATCGTCGCCATGACATCCATTATGACATCATCGTCGCCATGACGACCATTATGACATCACCGTCACCATGACGACCATTATGACATCATCGTAGCCATTACGACCATTATTAAATCACAGTCGCCATGAGAACCATTATGACATCTTTGTCGCCATGACGACCATTATGTCATCATGGCATCACCGTTGCCATGACGACCATTATGACATCACCGTTGCCATGACGACCATTATGACATCATCTTCGCCATGGCGACCAATATGACATAATCGTCGCCATGACAACCATTATGACATCACCGTCACCATGACGACCATTTTGACATCATCATCGCCATGACTACTGACAAACAATATGACATCATTGTCGCCATGACGACCATTATGACATCATTGTCGCCATGATGACCGTTATGACATCATCATAGCCATTACGACCATTATTAAGTCACAGTCGCCATGACAACCATTATGACATCATCGTCGCCATGACGACCACTATGACATCATGATCACCATGACGGCCCATATGACACCATCGTCTCCAAGACGACCATTATGACATCATCGCCACCATGGCGACCATTATGACATCATTGTCGCAATGACGACCAATATGACATCACCATCGCCATGATGACCATTATGACATCAACGTTGCCATGACGACCATTATGACACCATCGTTGCCATGATGACCCTTAAGACACCATCGTCGCCATGACGACCATTATGAAATAATCATCACAATGGCGACCATTATGACATTACCATCGCCATGACAACCATTATGCCATCATTGTTGCCATGACGACCATTATGACATAATCGTCGCCATGACAACCATTATGACATCACCATCGCCATGACGACAATTATTACACCACCGTCGCCATGACGACCATTATGACATCATCGTCGCCATGACGACCATTATGACATCATCGTCGCCATGACGACTATTATGACATCATCGTCGCCATTAAGACCATTATGACATCATCATCGCCATGATGACCGTTATGACACCATCGTCGCCATGGCGACCATTATGACATCATCATCGCCATGACAACCAATATGATATCATCGTCGCCATGTTGACCATTATGACATCATCATCGCCATGACAACCAATATGATTTCATCGTCGCCATGACTACTGACAAACAATATGACAACATCGTCGCCATGACGACCATTATGACATAATCGTCGCCATGAAAACCATTATGACATCAACATTGCCATGACGACCATTATTACACCACCGCTGCCATGACGACCATTATGAAATCATCATCGCTATGACAACCAATATGATAACATCGTCGCCATGATGACCATTCTGTCATCATCGTCGCCATGACAACCATTATGACATCATTGTCGCCATGGCGACCATTATGACATCACCGTCGCCATGAAGACCATTATGACATCATCGTCGCCATGACGACCATTATTACATCATCATCGCCATGATGACCGCTATGACATTATCGTCGCCATGACGACCCTTATGACATCATCATCGCCATGACAACCAATATGATATCATCGTCGCCATGATGACCATTATGTCATCATCGTCGCCATGTCAACCATTATGACATCACCATCGCCATGATGACCATTATGACATCAACGTTGCCATGACGACCATTATGACATCATGACATCACCGTTGCCATGACGACCATTATGACATCATCGTAGCCATTACGACCATTATTAAATCACAGTCGCCATGACAACCATTATGACATCTTCGTTGCCATGATGACCATTATGACATCACCATTGCCATGACGACCATTATGACATCACCGTTGCCATGACGACCATTGTGACATCATCGTCGCCATGACACCCATTATGACATCACCAACGCCATGACTACCATTATGACATCATCGTCGCCATGGCGACCATTATGACATCACCGTCGCCATGATGACCATTATGACATCATCGTCGCCATGGCGACCATTATGACATCATTGTCGCCATGACAACCATTATGACATCATCGTCGCCATGACAACCATTATGACATCATCGTCGCCATGACGACCATTATGACATCATAATCACCATGACAGCCCATATGACACCATCGTCGCCATGACGAACATTGTGACATCACCATCACCATGATGTCCATTATGACATCATCGTTGCCATGACGACCATTATGACATCACCGTCGCCATGATGACCATTATGACATAATCGTCGCCATGGTGACCATTATGACATCTTCTTCGTCATGATGACCATTATGACATCATGACATCACTGTTGCCATGACGACCAGTATGACATCATCGTCGCCATGACGACCATTATGACATCATAATCACCATGACGGCCCATATGACACCATCGTCGCCATGACGACCATTATGAAATAATCGTCACAATGGCGACCATTATGACATTACCATCGCCATGACGACCATTATGCCATCATTGTTGCCATGACGACCATTATGACATAATCGTCGCCATGACAACCATTATGACATCACCATCGCCATGACGACAATTATTACACCACCGTTGCCATGACGACCATTATGACATCATCGTCGCCATGACGACCATTATGACATCATCGTCGCCATGACGACCAATATGACATCATCGTCGCCATAAAGACCATTATGACATCATCATCGCCATGATGACCGTTATGACATCATCGTCGCCATGGCGACCATTATGACATCATCATCGCCATGACAACCAATATGATATCATCGTCGCCATGTTGACCATTATGACATCATCATCGCCATGACAACCAATATGATTTCATCGTCGCCATGACTACTGACAAACAATATGACAACATCGTCGCCATGACGACCATTATGACATCATCGTCGCCATGATGACCGTTATGACATCATCATAGCCAATACGACCATTATTAAATCACAGTCGCCATGACAACCATTATGACATCTTAGTCGCCATGACGACCAATATGACATCATAATCACCCTGACGGCCAAAATGACACCATCGTCGCCATGACGACCATTATGACATCATCGTCACCATGGCGACCATTATGACATCATCATCGCAATGACGACACTTATGACATCACCATCGCCATGACGACCATAATGACATCATCGTCGCCATGACGACCATTATGACATCATCGTCACAATGACGACCATTATGACATCACCATCGCCATGACGACCATTATGACATCATCGTTGCCATGACGACCATTATGACATAATCGTCGCCATGACAACCATATGACATCACCTTCGCCATGACGACCATTATTACACCACCGTTGCCATGACGACCATTACGACATCATCGTCGCCATGACGACCATTATGACATCATCTTCGCCGTGACAACCAATATGATATCATCGTTGCCATGATGACCATTATGACATCATCGTCACCATGACAACCATTATGACATCATCGTCGCCATGATGACCATTATGACATCACCGTCACTATGACGACCATTATGACATCATCGTAGCCATTACGACCATTATTAATTCACAGTCGCCATGAGAACCATTATGACATCTTCGTCGCCATGACGACCATTATGTCATCATGACATCATCGTTGCCTTGATGACCATTATGACATCACCGTTGCCATGACGACCATTATGACATCATCTTCGCCATGACGACTATTATGACATCATCGTCGCCATGACTACTGACAAACAATATGACATCATTGTCGCCATGATGACCATTATGACATCATCGTCGCCATGATGACCGTTATGACATCATCGCAGCCATTACGACCATTATTAAATCACAGTCGCCATGACAACCATTATGACATCATCGTCGCCATGACGACCATTATAACATCATAATCACCATGACGGCCCAAAGGACAATATCGTCGCCATGACGACCATTATGACATCATCGTCACCATGGCGACCATTATGACATCATCGTCGCAATGACGACCATTATGACATCACCATCGCCATGATGACCATTATGATATCATCGTCGCCATGGCGACCATTATGACATCAACGTCGCCATGACGACCATTATGACATCATCGTTGCCATGACTACTGACAAACAATATGACAACATCGTCGCCATGACGACCATTATGACATCATTGTCGCCATGATGACCGTTATGACATCATCATAGCCATTACGACCATTATTAAATCACAGTCGCCATGACAACCATTATGACATCTTCGTCGCCATAACGACCATTATGACATTATAAACACCATGACGGCCAAAATGACATCATCGTTGCCATGACGACCATTATGATATAATCGTCGCCATGACAACCATTATGACATCACCATCGCCATGACGACCATTATTACAGCACAGTTGCCATGACGACCATTATGACATCATCGTTGCCATGACGACCATTATGACATCATCTTCGCCATGACAACCAATATGATATCATCGTCACCATGATGACCATTATGACATCATCGTCGCCATGACATCCATTATGACATCATCGTCGCCATGACGACCATTATGACATCACCGTCACCATGACGACCATTATGACATCATCGTAGCCATTACGACCATTATTAAATCACAGTCGCCATGAGAACCATTATGACATCTTTGTCGCCATGACGACCATTATGTCATCATGACATCACCGTTGCCATGACGACCATTATGACATCACCGTTGCCATGACGACCATTATGACATCATCTTCGCCATGGCGACCAATATGACATAATCGTCGCCATGACAACCATTATGACATCACCGTCACCATGACGACCATTTTGACATCATCATCGCCATGACTACTGACAAACAATATGACATCATTGTCGCCATGACGACCATTATGACATCATTGTCGCCATGATGACCGTTATGACATCATCGTAGCCATTACGACCATTATTAAGTCACAGTCGCCATGACAACCATTATGACATCATCGTCGCCATGACGACCACTATGACATCATGATCACCATGACGGCCCATATGACACCATCGTCTCCAAGACGACCATTATGACATCATCGTCACCATGGCGACCATTATGACATCATTGTCGCAATGACGACCAATATGACATCACCATCGCCATGATGACCATTATGACATCAACGTTGCCATGACGACCATTATGACACCATCGTTGCCATGATGACCCTTAAGACACCATCGTCGCCATGACGACCATTATGAAATAATCATCACAATGGCGACCATTATGACATTACCATCGCCATGACAACCATTATGCCATCATTGTTGCCATGACGACCATTATGACATAATCGTCGCCATGACAACCATTATGACATCACCATCGCCATGACGACAATTATTACACCACCGTCGCCATGACGACCATTATGACATCATCGTCGCCATGACGACCATTATGACATCATCGTCGCCATGACGACTATTATGACATCATCGTCGCCATTAAGACCATTATGACATCATCATCGCCATGATGACCGTTATGACACCATCGTCGCCATGGCGACCATTATGACATCATCATCGCCATGACAACCAATATGATATCATCGTCGCCATGTTGACCATTATGACATCATCATCGCCATGACAACCAATATGATTTCATCGTCGCCATGACTACTGACAAACAATATGACAACATCGTCGCCATGACGACCATTATGACATCATCGTCGCCATGATGACCGTTATGACATCATCATAGCCAATACGACCATTATTAAATCACAGTCGCCATGACAACCATTATGACATCTTCGTCGCCATGACGACCAATATGACATCATAATCACCCTGACGGCCAAAATGACACCATCGTCGCCATGACGACCATTATGACATCATCGTCACCATGGCGACCATTATGACATCATCATCGCAATGACGACACTTATGACATCACCATCGCCATGACGACCATTATGACATCATCGTCGCCATGACGACCATTATGACATCATCGTCACAATGACGACCATTATGACATCACCATCGCCATGACGACCATTATGACATCATCGTTGCCATGACGACCATTATGACATAATCGTCGCCATGACAACCATATGACATCACCATCGCCATGACGACCATTATTACACCACCGTTGCCATGACGACCATTACGACATCATCGTCGCCATGACGACCATTATGACATCATCTTCGCCATGACAACCAATATGATATCATCGTTGCCATGATGACCATTATGACATCATCGTCACCATGACAACCATTATGACATCATCGTCGCCATGATGACCATTATGACATCACCGTAACCATGACGACCATTATGACATCATCGTAGCCATTACGACCATTATTAATTCACAGTCGCCATGAGAACCATTATGACATCTTCGTCGCCATGACGACCATTATGTCATCATGACATCATCGTTGCCTTGATGACCATTATGACATCACCGTTGCCATGACGACCATTATGACATCATCTTCGCCATAGCGACCATTATGACATAATCGTCGCCATAACAACCATTATGACATCACCGTCGCCATGACGACCATTATGACATCATCGTCGCCATGACTACTGACAAACAATATGACATCATTGTCACCATGATGACCATTATGACATCATCGTCGCCATGATGACCGTTATGACATCATCGCAGCCATTACGACCATTATTAAATCACAGTCGCCATGACAACCATTATGACATCATCGTCGCCATGACGACCATTATGACATAATAATCACCATGACGGCCCAAAGGACAATATTGTCGCCATGACGACCATTATGACATCATCGTCACCATGGCGACCATTATGACATCATCGTCGCAATGACGACCATTATGACATCACCATCGACATGATGACCATTATGACATCATCGTCACCATGGCGACCATTATGACATCACCGTCGCCATGATGACCATTATGATATCATCGTCGCCATGGCGACCATTATGACATCAACGTCGCCATGACGACCATTATGACATCATCGTTGCCATGACTACTGACAAACAATATGACAACATCGTCGCCATGACGACCATCATGACATCATCGTCGCCATGATGACCGTTATGACATCATCATAGCCATTACGACCATTATTAAATCACAGTCGCCATGACAACCATTATGACATCTTCGTCGCCATAACGACCATTATGACATCATAAACACCATGACGGCCAAAATGACACCATCGTCGCCATGACGAACATTATGACATCATCGTCGCCATGACGACCATTATGACATCATCGTTGCCATGACGACCATTATGACATAATCGTCGCCATGACAACCATTATGACATCACTATCGCCATGACGACCATTATTACAGCACCGTTGCCATGACGACCATTATGACATCATCGTCGCCATGACGACCATTATGACATCATCTTCGCCATGACAACCAATATGATATCATCGTCGCCATGATGACCATTATGACATCATCGTCGCCATGACATCCATTATGACATCATCGTCGCCATGACGACCATTATGACATCACCGTCACCATGACGACCATTATGACATCATCGTAGCCATTACGACCATTATTAAATCACAGTCGCCATGAGAACCATTATGACATCTTTGTCGCCATGACGACCATTATGTCATCATGACATCACCGTTGCCATGACGACCATTATGCCATCACCGTTGCCATGACGACCATTATGACATCATCATCGCCATGGCGACCAATATGACATAATTGTCGCCATGACAACCATTATGACATCACCGTCACCATGACGACCATTTTGACATCATCGTCGCCATGACTACTGACAAACAATATGACATCATTGTCGCCATGACGATCATTATGACATCATTGTCGCCATGATGACCGTTATGACATCATCGTAGCCATTACGACCATTATTAAGTCACAGTCGCCATGACAACCATTATGACATCATCGTCGCCATGACGACCATTATGACATCATGATCACCATGACGGCCCATATGACACCATCGTCTCCAAGACGACCATTATGACATCATCGTCACCATGGCGACCTTTATGACATCATTGTCGCAATGACGACCATTATGACATCACCATCGCCATGATGACCATTATGACATCAACGTTGCCATGACGACCATTATGACACCATCGTTGCCATGATGACCCTTATGACATCATCGTCGCCATGACGACCATTATGACATCATAATCACCATGACGGCCCATATGACACCATCGTCGCCATGACGACCATTATGAAATAATCGTCACAATGGCGACCATTATGACATTACCATCGCCATGACGACCATTATGCCATCATTGTTGCCATGACGACCATTATGACATAATCGTCGCCATGACAACCATTATGACATCACCATCGCCATGACGACAATTATTACACCACCGTTGCCATGACGAACATTATGACATCATCGTCGCCATGACGACCATTATGACATCATCGTCGCCATGACGACCATTATGACATCATCGTCGCCATAAAGACCATTATGACATCATCATCGCCATGATGACCGTTATGACATCATCGTCGCCATGGCGACCATTATGACATCATCGTCGCCATGGCGACCATTATGACATCATCATCGCCATGACAACCAATATGATATCATCGTCGCCATGTTGACCATTATGACATCATCATCGCCATGACAACCAATATGATTTCATCGTCGCCATGACTACTGACAAACAATAAGACAACATCGTCGCCATGACGACCATTATGACATCATCGTCGCCATGATGACCGTTATGACATCATCATAGCCAATACGACCATTATTAAATCACAGTCGCCATGACAACCATTATGACATCTTCGTCGCCATGACGACCAATATGACATCATAATCACCCTGACGGCCAAAATGACACCATCGTCGCCATGACGACCATTATGACATCATCGTCACCATGGCGACCATTATGACATCATCATCGCAATGACGACACTTATGACATCACCATCGCCATGACGACCATTATGACATCATCGTCGCCATGACGACCATTATGACATCATCGTCACAATGACGACCATTATGACATCACCATCGCCATGACGACCATTATGACATCATCGTTGCCATGACGACCATTATGACATAATCGTCGCCATGACAACCATATGACATCACCATCGCCATGACGACCATTATTACACCACCGTTGCCATGACGACCATTACGACATCATCGTCGCCATGACGACCATTATGACATCATCTTCGCCATGACAACCAATATGATATCATCGTTGCCATGATGACCATTATGACATCATCGTCACCATGACAACCATTATGACATCATCGTCGCCATGATGACCATTATGACATCACCGTCACCATGACGACCATTATGACATCATCGTAGCCATTACGACCATTATTAATTCACAGTCGCCATGAGAACCATTATGACATCTTCGTCGCCATGACGACCATTATGTCATCATGACATCATCGTTGCCTTGATGACCATTATGACATCACCGTTGCCATGACGACCATTATGACATCATCTTCGCCATAGCGACCATTATGACATAATCGTCGCCATAACAACCATTATGACATCACCGTCGCCATGACGACCATTATGACATCATCGTCGCCATGACAACTGACAAACAATATGACATCATTGTCGCCATGATGACCATTATGACATCATCGTCGCCATGATGACCGTTATGACATCATCGCAGCCATTACGACCATTATTAAATCACAGTCGCCATGACAACCATTATGACATCATCGTCGCCATGATGACCATTATGACATCATAATCACCATGACGGCCCAAAGGACAATATCGTCGCCATGACGACCATTATGACATCATCGTCACCATGGCGACCATTATGACATCATCGTCGCAATGACGACCATTATGACATCACCATCGCCATGATGACCATTATGACATCATCGTCGCCATGGTGACCATTATGACATCACCGTCGCCATGATGACCATTATGATATCATCGTCGCCATGGCGACCATTATGACATCAACGTCGCCATGACGACCATTATGACATCATCGTTGCCATGACTACTGACAAACAATATGACAACATCGTCGCCATGACGACCATCATGACATCATCGTCGCCATGATGACCGTTATGACATCATCATAACCATTACGACCATTATTAAATCACAGTCGCCATGACAACCATTATGACATCTTCGTCGCCATAACAACCATTATGACATCATAAACACCATGACGGCCAAAATGACACCATCGTCGCCATGACGACCATTATGACTTCATCGTCACCATGGCGACCATTATGACATCATCATCGCAATGACGACCATTATGACATCACCATCGCCATGACGACCATTATGACATCATCGTTGCCATGACGACCATTATGACATAATCGTCGCCATGACAACCATTATGACATCACCATCGCCATGACGACCATTATTACAGCACCGTTGCCATGACGACCATTATGACATCATCGTCGCCATGACGACCATTATGACATCATCTTCGCCATGACAACCAATATGATATCATCGTCGCCATGATGACCATTATGACATCATCGTCGCCATGACATCCATTATGATATCATCGTCGCCATGACGACCATTATGACATCACCGTCACCATGACGACCATTATGACATCATCGTAGCCATTACGACCATTATTAAATCACAGTCGCCATGAGAACCATTATGACATCTTTGTCGCCATGACGACCATTATGTCATCATGACATCACCGTTGCCATGACGACCATTATGACATCACCGTTGCCATGACGACCATTATGACATCATCTTCGCCATGGCGACCAATATGACATAATCGTCGCCATGACAACCATTATGACATCACCGTCCACATGACGACCATTTTGACATCATCGTCGCCATGACTACTGACAAACAATATGACATCATTATCGCCATGACGACCATTATGACATCATTGTCGCCATGATGACCGTTATGACATCATCGTAGCCATTACGACCATTATTAAGTCACAGTCGCCATGACAACCATTATGACATCATCGTCGCCATGACGACCATTATGACATCATGATCACCATGACGGCCCATATGACACCATCGTCTCCAAGACGACCATTATGACATCATCGTCACCATGGTGACCATTATGACATCATTGTCGCAATGACGACCATTATGACATCACCATCGCCATGATGACCATTATGACATCAACGTTGCCATGACGACCATTATGACACCATCGTTGCCATGATGACCCTTATGACATCATCGTCGCCATGACGACCATTATGACATCATCATCGCCATGATGACCGTTATGACATTATTGTCGCCATGATGACCCTTATGACATCATCGTCGTCATGGCGACCATTATGACATCATCGTCACAATGACAACCATTATGAGATCACCATCGCCATGACGACCATTATGACATCATCGTTGCCATGACGACCATTATGACATAATCGTCGCCATGACAACCATTATGACATCACCATTGCCATGACGACCATTATTACACCACCGTTGCCATGACGACCATTATGACATCATCGTCGCCATGGCAACCATTATGACATCACCGTCGCCATGACGACCATTATGACATCATCGTAGCCATTACGACTATTATTAAATCACAGTCGCCATGACAAACATTATGACATCTTCGTCGCCATAATGACCATTATGACATCATGACATCACCGTTGCCATGACTACCATTATGACATCACCGTTGCCATGACGACCATTGTGACATCATCGTCGCCATGACGACCATTGTGACATCATCGTCGCCATGACACCCATTATGACATCACCAACGCCATGACTACCATTATGACATCATAGTCGCCAAGGCGACCATTATGACAGCACCGTCGCCATGATGACCATTATGACATCATCGTCGCCATGGCGACCATTATGACATCATCGTCGCCATGACAACCATTATGACATCCTAATCACCATGGCAGCCCATATGACACCATCGTCGCCATGACGACAATTGTGACATCACCATCAACATGATGACCATTATGACATCAACGTTGCCATGACGACCATTATGACATAATCATCGCTATGACAACCATTATGACATCACCATCACCATGACGACCATTATGACACCACCGTTGCCATGACGACCATTATGATATCATCGTCACCATGACGACCATTGTGACATCATCATCGCCATGATGACTGTTATGACATCATCGTCGCCATGGCGACCATTATGACATCATCGCCACAATGAAGACCATTATGACATCACCATCGCCATGACGACCATTATGACATCATCGTCGCCATGACGACCATTATGACATCATCCTCGCCATGACGACCATTATGACATCATTATCGCCATTATGACCGTTATGACATTATTGTCGCCATGACGACCCTTATGACATCATAGTCGCCATGACGACCATTATGACATCACCGTCACAATGACGACCATTATGACGACCATTATGACATCATAGTCGCCATGACGACCATTATGACATCATCGTCACAATGACGACCATTATGACGACCATTATGACATCATCGTTGCCATGACGACCATTATGACATAATCGTCGCCATGACATCCATTATGACATCACCATCGCCATGACGACCATTATTACACCATCGTTGCCATGACGACCATTATGACATCATCGTCGCCATGACGACCATTATGACATCATCGTCGCCATGACGACCATTATGACATCATCATCGCCATTATGACCGTTATGACATTATTGTCGCCATGACGACCCTTATGACATCATAGTCGCCATGACGACCATTATGACATCATCGTCACAATGACGACCATTATGACATCACCATCGCAATGACGACCATTATCACATCATCGTTGCCATGACGACCATTATGACATCATCGGAGCCATTACGACCATTATTAAATCACAGTCGACATGACAAACATTATGACATCTTCGTCGCCATGATGACCATTATGACATCATGACATCACCGTTGCCATGACGACCATTGTGACATCACCGTTGCCATGACGACCATTGTGACATCATCGTCGCCATGATGACCCTTATGACATCATCGTTGCCATGATGACCCTTATGACATCATCGTCGCCATGACGACCATTATGACATCATCATCGCCATGATGACCGTTATGACATTATTGTCGCCATGACGACCCTTATGACATCATCGTCGCCATGGCGACCATTATGACATCATCGTCACAATGACAACCATTATGACATCACCATCGCCATGACGACCATTATGACATCATCGTTGCCATGGCGACCATTATGACATCACCGTCGTCATGTTGACCATTATGACATCTTCGTCGCCATGGTGACCATTATGACATCATCTTCGCCATGACTACTATTATGACATCACCGTCGCCATGACGACCATTATGACATCATCATCGCCATGACTACTGACAAACAATATGACATCATTGTCGCCATGACGACCATTATGACGTCATCGTCGCCATGATGACCGTTATGACATCATCGTAGCCATTACGACCATTATTAAATCACAGTCGCCATGACAAACATTATGACATCTTCGTCGCCATGATGACCATTATGACATCACCGTTGCCATGACGACCATTATGACATCACCGTTGCCATGACGACCATTGTGACAACATCATCGCCATGACAATTATTATGACATCACCAACGCCATGACTACCATTATGATATCATCGTCGCCATGATGACCATTATGACATCATCGTCGCCATGACAACCATTATGACATCACCGTCGCCATGACGACCATTATGACATCACCGTCACCATGACGACCATTATGACATCATCGTAGCCATTACGACCATTATTAAATCACAGTCGCCATGAGAACCATTATGACATCTTCGTCGCCATGACGACCATTATGTCATCATGACATCATCGTTGCCATGACGACCATTATGACATCACCATTGCCATGACGACCATTATGACATCATCTTCGCCATAGCGACCATTATGACATAATCGTCGCCATGACAACCATTATGACATCACCGTCGCCATGACGACCATTATGACATCATCGTCGCCATGACTACTGACAAACAATATGACATCATTGTCGTCATGATGACCATTATGACATCATCGTCGCCATGATGACCGTTATGACATCATCGCAGCCATTGCGACCATTATTAAATTACAGTCGCCATGACAACCATTATGACATCATCGTCGCCATGACGACCCTTATGACATCATCATCACCATGACAACCAATAAGATATCATCGTCGCCATGATGACCATTATGTCATCATCGTCGCCATGACGACCATTATGACATCATCGTCACAATGACGACCATTATGACATCACCATCGCAATGACGACCATTATGACATCATCGTTGCCATGACGACCATTATGACATAATCGTTGCCATGAAAACCATTATGACATCACCATTGCCATGACGACCATTATTACACCACCGTTGCCATGACGACCATTATGACATCATCGTCGCCATGACGACCATTATTACATCATCACCATGATGACCGTTATGACATTATCGTCGCCATGACGACCCTTATGACATCATCATCACCATAACAACCAATATGATATCACCATCGCCATGATGACAATTATGTCATCATCGTCGCCATGACAACCATTATGACATCATTGTCGCCATGGCGAACATTATGACATCACCGTCGCCATGACGATCATTATGACATCATCGTAGCCATTACGACCACTATTAAATCACAGTCGACATGACAAACATTATGACATCTTCGTCACCATGATGACCATTATGACATCATGATCACCATGACGGCCCATATGACACCATCGTCTCCAAGACGACCATTATGACATCATCGTCACCATGGCGACCTTTATGACATCATTGTCGCAATGACGACCATTATGACATCACCATCGCCATGATGACCATTATGACATCAACGTTGCCATGACGACCATTATGACACCATCGTTGCCATGATGACCCTTATGACATCATCGTCGCCATGACGACCATTATGACATCATAATCACCATGACGGCCCATATGACACCATCGTCGCCATGACGACCATTATGAAATAATCGTCACAATGGCGACCATTATGACATTACCATCGCCATGACGACCATTATGCCATCATTGTTGCCATGACGACCATTATGACATAATCGTCGCCATGACAACCATTATGACATCACCATCGCCATGACGACAATTATTACACCACCGTTGCCATGACGACCATTATGACATCATCGTCGCCATGACGACCATTATGACATCATCGTCGCCATGACATCATCGTCGCCATAAAGACCATTATGACATCATCATCGCCATGATGACCGTTATGACATCATCGTCGCCATGGCGACCATTATGACATCATCATCGCCATGACAACCAATATGATATCATCGTCGCCATGTTGACCATTATGACATCATCATCGCCATGACAACCAATATGATTTCATCGTCGCCATGACTACTGACAAACAATATGACAACATCGTCGCCATGACGACCATTATGACATCATCGTCGCCATGATGACCGTTATGACATCATCATAGCCAATACGACCATTATTAAATCACAGTCGCCATGACAACCATTATGACATCTTCGTCGCCATGACGACCAATATGACATCATAATCACCCTGACGGCCAAAATGACACCATCGTCGCCATGACGACCATTATGACATCATCGTCACCATGGCGACCATAATGACATCATCATCGCAATGACGACACTTATGACATCACCATCGCCATGACGACCATTATGACATCATCGTCGCCATGACGACCATTATGACATCATCGTCACAATGACGACCATTATGACATCATCGTTGCCATGACGACCATTATGACATAATCGTCGCCATGACAACCATATGACATTACCATCGCCATGACGACCATTACTACACCACCGTTGCCATGACGACCATTACGACATCATCGTCGCCATGACGACCATTATGACATCATCTTCGCCATGACAACCAATATGATATCATCGTTGCCATGATGACCATTATGACATCATCGTCACCATGACAACCATTATGACATCATCGTCGCCATGATGACCATTATGACATCACCGTCACCATGACGACCATTATGACATCATCGTAGCCATTACGACCATTATTAATTCACAGTCGCCATGAGAACCATTATGACATCTTCGTCGCCGTGACGACCATTATGTCATCATGACATCATCGTTGCCTTGATGACCATTATGACATCACCGTTGCCATGACGACCATTATGACATCATCTTCGCCATAGCGACCATTATGACATAATCGTCGCCATAACAACCATTATGACATCACCGTCGCCATGACGACCATTATGACATCATCGTCGCCATGACTACTGACAAACAATATGACATCATTGTCGCCATGATGACCATTATGACATCATCGTCGCCATGATGACCGTTATGACATCATCGCAGCCATTACGACCATTATTAAATCACAGTCGCCATGACAACCATTATGACATCATCGTCGCCATGACGACCATTATGACATCATAATCACCATGACGGCCCAAAGGACAATATCGTCGCCATGACGACCATTATGACATCATCGTCACCATGGCGACCATTATGACATCATCGTCGCAATGACGACCATTATGACATCACCATCGCCATGATGACCATTATGACATCATCGTCGCCATGGTGACCATTATGACATGACCGTCGCCATGATGACCATTATGATATCATCGTCGCCATGGCGACCATTATGACATCAACGTCGCCATGACGACCATTATGACATCATCGTTGCCATGACTACTGACAAACAATATGACAACATCGTCGCCATGACGACCATCATGACATCATCGTCGCCATGATGACCGTTATGACATCATCATAACCATTACGACCATTATTAAATCACAGTCGCCATGACAACCATTATGACATCTTCGTCGCCATAACGACCATTATGACATCATAAACACCATGACAGCCAAAATGACACCATCGTCGCCATGACGACCATTATGACTTCATCGTCACCATGGCGACCATTATAACATCATCATCGCAATGACGACCATTATTACAGCACCGTTGCCATGACGACCATTATGACATCATCGTCGCCATGACGACCATTATGACATCATCGTCGCCATGACGACCATTATGACATCATCTTCGCCATGTCAACCAATATGATATCATCGTCGCCATGATGACCATTATGACATCATTGTCGCCATGACATCCATTATGACATCATCGTCGCCATGACGACCATTATGACATCACCGTCACCATGACGACCATTATGACATCATCGTAGCCATTACGACCATTATTAAATCACAGTCGCCATGAGAACCATTATGACATCTTTGTCGCCATGACGACCATTATGTCATCATGACATCACCGTTGCCATGACGACCATTATGACATCACCGTTGCCATGACGACCATTATGACATCATCTTCGCCATGGCGACCAATATGACATAATCGTCGCCATGACAACCATTATGACATCACCGTCACCATGACGACCATTTTGACATCATCGTCGCCATGGCGACCAATATGACATAATCGTCGCCATGACAACCATTATGACATCACCGTCACCATGACGACCATTTTGACATCATCGTCGCCATGATTACTGACAAACAATATGACATCATTGTCGCCATGACGACCTTTATGACATCATTGTCGCCATGATGACCGTTATGACATCATCGTAGCCATTACGACCATTATTAAGTCACAGTCGCCATGACAACCATTATGACATCATCGTCGCCATGACGACCATTATGACATCATGATCACCATGACGGCCCATATGACACCATCGTCTCCAAGACGACCATTATGACATCATCGTCACCATGGTGACCATTATGACATCATTGTCGCAATGACGACCATTATGACATCACCATCGCCATGATGACCATTATGACATCAACGTTGCCATGACGACCATTATGACACCATCGTTGCCATGATGACCCTTATGACATCATCGTCGCCATGACGACCATTATGACATCATCATCGCCATGATGACCGTTATGACATTATTGTCGCCATGATGACCCTTATGACATCATCGTCGTCATGGCGACCATTATGACATCATCGTCACAATGACAACCATTATGACATCACCATCGCCATGACGACCATTATGACATCATCGTTGCCATGACGACCATTATGACATAATCGTCGCCATGACGACCATTATGACATAATCGTCGCCATGACAACCATTATGACATCACCATTGCCATGACGACCATTATTACACCACCGTTGCCATGACGACCATTATGACATCATCGTCGCCATGGCAACCATTATGACATCACCGTCGCCATGACGACCATTATGACATCATCGTAGCCATTACGACTATTATTAAATCACAGTCGCCATGACAAACATTATGACATCTTCGTCGCCATAATGACCATTATGACATCATGACATCACCGTTGCCATGACGACCATTATGACATCACCGTTGCCATGACGACCATTGTGACATCATCGTCGCCATGACGACCATTGTGACATCATCGTCGCCATGACACCCATTATGACATCACCAACGCCATGACTACCATTATGACATCATAGTCGCCAAGGCGACCATTATGACAGCACCATCGCCATGATGACCATTATGACATCATCGTCGCCATGGCGACCATTATGACATCATCGTCGCCATGACAACCATTATGACATCCTAATCACCATGGCAGCCCATATGACACCATCGTCGCCATGACGACAATTGTGACATCACCATCAACATGATGACCATTATGACATCAACGTTGCCATGACGACCATTATGACATAATCGTCGCTATGACAACCATTATGACATCACCATCGCCATGACGACCATTATGACACCACCGTTGCCATGACGACCATTATGACATCATCGTCACCATGACAACCATTGTGACATCATCATCGCCATGATGACTGTTATGACATCATCGTCGCCATGGCGACCATTATGACATCATCGCCACAATGAAGACCATTATGACATCACCATCGCCATGACGACCATTATGACATCATCGTTGCCATGACGACCATTATGACATAATCGTCGCCATGACATCCATTATGACATCACCATCGCCATGACGACCATTATTACACCATCGTTGCCATGACGACCATTATGACATCATCGTCGCCATGACGACCATTATGACATCATCCTCGCCATGACGACCATTATGACATCATCATCGCCATTATGACCGTTATGACATTATTGTCGCCATGACGACCCTTATGACATCATAGTCGCCATGACGACCATTATGACATCATCGTCACAATGACGACCATTATGACGACCATTATGACATCATAGTCGCCATGACGACCATTATGACATCATCGTCACAATGACGACCATTATGACGACCATTATGACATCATCGTTGCCATGACGACCATTATGACATGATCGTCGCCATGACATCCATTATGACATCACCATCGCCATGACGACCATTATTACACCATCGTTGCCATGACGACCATTATGACATCATCGTCGCCATGACGACCATTATGACATCATCGTCGCCATGACGACCATTATGACATCATCATCGCCATTATGACCGTTATGACATTGTTGTCGCCATGACGACCCTTATGACATCATAGTCGCCATGACGACCATTATGACATCATCGTCACAATGACGACCATTATGACATCACCATCGCAATGACGACCATTATCACATCATCGTTGCCATGACGACCATTATGACATAATCGTCGCCATGAAAACCATTATGACATCACCATTGCCATGACGACCATTATTACACCACCGTTGCTATGACGACCATTATGACATCATCGTCGCCATGACGACCATTATTACATCATCATCACCATGATGACCGTTATGACATTATCGTCGCTATGACGACCCTTATGACATCATCGGAGCCATGACAACCAATATGATATCATCGTCGCCATGATGACCATTATGTCATCATCGTCGCCATGGCGACCATTATGACATCACCGTCGCCATGACGACCATTATGACATCATCGGAGCCATTACGACCATTATTAAATCACAGTCGACATGACAAACATTATGACATCTTCGTTGCCATGATGACCATTATGACATCATGACATCACCGTTGCCATGACGACCATTGTGACATCACCGTTGCCATGACGACCATTGTGACATCATCGTCGCCATGATGACCCCTATGACATCATCGTTGCCATGATGACCCTTATGACATCTTCGTCGCCATGACGACCATTATGACATCATCATCGCCATGATGACCGTTATGACATTATTGTCGCCATGACGACCCTTATGACATCATCGTCGCCATGGCGACCATTATGACATCATCGTCACAATGACAACCATTATGACATCACCATCGCCATGACGACCATTATGACATCATCGTTGCCATGGAGACCATTATGACATCACCGTCGTCATGTTGACCATTATGACATCATCGTCGCCATGGTGACCATTATGACATCATCTTCGCCATGACTACTATTATGACATCACCGTCGCCATGACGACCATTATGACATCATCATCGCCATGACTACTGACAAACAATATGACATCATTGTCGCCATGACGACCATTATGACGTCATCGTCGCCATGATGACCGTTATGACATCATCGTAGCCATTACGACCATTATGACATCATCATCGCCATGATGACCGTTATGACATTATTGTCGCCATGATGACCCTTATGACATCATCGTCGTCATGGCGACCATTATGACATCATCGTCACAATGACAACCATTATGACATCACCATCGCCATGACGACCATTATGACATCACCATTGCCATGACGACCATTATTACACCACCGTTACCATGACGACCATTATGACATCATCGTCGCCATGGCAACCATTATGACATCACCGTCGCCATGACGACCATTATGACATCATCGTAGCCATTACGACTATTATTAAATCACAGTCGCCATGACAAACATTATGACATCTTTGTCGCCATAATGACCATTATGACATCATGACATCACCGTTGCCATGACGACCATTATGACATCACCGTTGCCATGACGACCATTGTGACATCATCGTCGCCATGACGACCATTGTGACATCATCGTCGCCATGACACCCATTATGACATCACCAACGCCATGACTACCATTATGACATCATAGTCGCCAAGGCGACCATTATGACAGCACCGTCGCCATGATGACCATTATGACATCATCGTCGCCATGGCGACCATTATGACATCATCGTCGCCATGACAACCATTATGACATCCTAATCACCATGGCAGCCCATATGACACCATCGTCGCCATGACGACAATTGTGACATCACCATCAACATGATGACCATTATGACATCAACGTTGCCATGACGACCATTATGACATAATCGTCGCTATGACAACCATTATGACATCACCATCGCCATGACGACCATTATGACACCACCGTTGCCATGACGACCATTATGACATCATCGTCACCATGACGACCATTGTGACATCATCATCGCCATGATGACTGTTATGACATCATCGTCGCCATGGCGACCATTATGACATCATCGCCACAATGAAGACCATTATGACATCACCATCGCCATGACGACCATTATGACATCATCGTTGCCATGACGACCATTATGACATAATCGTCGCCATGACATCCATTATGACATCACCATCGCCATGACGACCATTATTACACCATCGTTGCCATGACGACCATTATGACATCATCGTCGCCATGACGACCATTATGACATCATCATCGCCATTATGACCGTTATGACATTGTTGTCGCCATGACGACCCTTATGACATCATAGTCGCCATGACGACCATTATGACATCATCGTCACAATGACGACCATTATGACATCACCATCGCAATGACGACCATTATCACATCATCGTTGCCATGACGACCATTATGACATAATCGTCGCCATGAAAACCATTATGACATCACCATTGCCATGACGACCATTATTACACCACCGTTGCTATGACGACCATTATGACATCATCGTCGCCATGACGACCATTACTACATCATCATCACCATGACGACCATTATGACATCATCGTCGCCATGACTACTGACAAACAATATGACATCATTGTCGCCATGATGACCATTATGACATCATCGTCGCCATGATGACCGTTATGACATCATCGCAGCCATTACGACCATTATTAAATTACAGTCGCCATGACAACCATTATGACATCATCGTCGCCATGACGACCATTATGACATCATAATCACCATGACGGCCCAAAGGACAATATCGTCGCCATGACGACCATTATGACATCATCGTCACCATGGCGACCATTATGACATCATCGTCGCAATGACGACCATTATGACATCACCATCGCCATGATGACCATTATGACATCATCGTCGCCATGGTGACCATTATGACATGACCGTCGCCATGATGACCATTATGATATCATCGTCGCCATGGCGACCATTATGACATCAACGTCGCCATGACGACCATTATGACATCATCGTTGCCATGACTACTGACAAACAATATGACAACATCGTCGCCATGACGACCATCATGACATCATCGTCGCCATGATGACCGTTATGACATCATCATAACCATTACGACCATTATTAAATCACAGTCGCCATGACAACCATTATGACATCTTCGTCGCCATAACGACCATTATGACATCATAAACACCATGACAGCCAAAATGACACCATCGTCGCCATGACGACCATTATGACTTCATCGTCACCATGGCGACCATTATAACATCATCATCGCAATGACCACCATTATGACATCACCATCGCCATGACGACCATTATGACATCACCATCGCCATGACGACCATTATTACAGCACCGTTGCCATGACGACCATTATGACATCATCGTCGCCATGACGACCATTATGACATCATCGTCGCCATGACGACCATTATGACATCATCTTCGCCATGTCAACCAATATGATATCATCGTCGCCATGATGACCATTATGACATCATTGTCGCCATGACATCCATTATGACATCATCGTCGCCATGACGACCATTATGACATCACCGTCACCATGACGACCATTATGACATCATCGTAGCCATTACGACCATTATTAAATCACAGTCGCCATGAGAACCATTATGACATCTTTGTCGCCATGACGACCATTATGTCATCATGACATCACCGTTGCCATGACGACCATTATGACATCACCGTTGCCATGACGACCATTATGACATCATCTTCGCCATGGCGACCAATATGACATAATCGTCGCCATGACAACCATTATGACATCACCGTCACCATGACGACCATTTTGACATCATCGTCGCCATGATTACTGACAAACAATATGACATCATTGTCGCCATGACGACCTTTATGACATCATTGTCGCCATGATGACCGTTATGACATCATCGTAGCCATTACGACCATTATTAAGTCACAGTCGCCATGACAACCATTATGACATCATCGTCGCCATGACGACCATTATGACATCATGATCACCATGACGGCCCATATGACACCATCGTCTCCAAGACGACCATTATGACATCATCGTCACCATGGTGACCATTATGACATCATTGTCGCAATGACGACCATTATGACATCACCATCGCCATGATGACCATTATGACATCAACGTTGCCATGACGACCATTATGACACCATCGTTGCCATGATGACCCTTATGACATCATCGTCGCCATGACGACCATTATGACATCATCATCGCCATGATGACCGTTATGACATTATTGTCGCCATGATGACCCTTATGACATCATCGTCGTCATGGCGACCATTATGACATCATCGTCACAATGACAACCATTATGACATCACCATCGCCATGACGACCATTATGACATCATCGTTGCCATGACGACCATTATGACATAATCGTCGCCATGACAACCATTATGACATCACCATTGCCATGACGACCATTATTACACCACCGTTGCCATGACGACCATTATGACATCATCGTCGCCATGGCAACCATTATGACATCACCGTCGCCATGACGACCATTATGACATCATCGTAGCCATTACGACTATTATTAAATCACAGTCGCCATGACAAACATTATGACATCTTCGTCGCCATAATGACCATTATGACATCATGACATCACCGTTGCCATGACGACCATTATGACATCACCGTTGCCATGACGACCATTGTGACATCATCGTCGCCATGACGACCATTGTGACATCATCGTCGCCATGACACCCATTATGACATCACCAACGCCATGACTACCATTATGACATCATAGTCGCCAAGGCGACCATTATGACAGCACCATCGCCATGATGACCATTATGACATCATCGTCGCCATGGCGACCATTATGACATCATCGTCGCCATGACAACCATTATGACATCCTAATCACCATGGCAGCCCATATGACACCATCGTCGCCATGACGACAATTGTGACATCACCATCAACATGATGACCATTATGACATCAACGTTGCCATGACGACCATTATGACATAATCGTCGCTATGACAACCATTATGACATCACCATCGCCATGACGACCATTATGACACCACCGTTGCCATGACGACCATTATGACATCATCGTCACCATGACAACCATTGTGACATCATCATCGCCATGATGACTGTTATGACATCATCGTCGCCATGGCGACCATTATGACATCATCGCCACAATGAAGACCATTATGACATCACCATCGCCATGACGACCATTATGACATCATCGTTGCCATGACGACCATTATGACATAATCGTCGCCATGACATCCATTATGACATCACCATCGCCATGACGACCATTATTACACCATCGTTGCCATGACGACCATTATGACATCATCGTCGCCATGACGACCATTATGACATCATCCTCGCCATGACGACCATTATGACATCATCATCGCCATTATGACCGTTATGACATTATTGTCGCCATGACGACCCTTATGACATCATAGTCGCCATGACGACCATTATGACATCATCGTCACAATGACGACCATTATGACGACCATTATGACATCATAGTCGCCATGACGACCATTATGACATCATCGTCACAATGACGACCATTATGACGACCATTATGACATCATCGTTGCCATGACTACTGACAAACAATATGACAACATCGTCGCCATGACGACCATCATGACATCATCGTCGCCATGATGACCGTTATGACATCATCATAACCATTACGACCATTATTAAATCACAGTCGCCATGACAACCATTATGACATCTTCGTCGCCATAACGACCATTATGACATCATAAACACCATGACAGCCAAAATGACACCATCGTCGCCATGACGACCATTATGACTTCATCGTCACCATGGCGACCATTATAACATCATCATCGCAATGACCACCATTATGACATCACCATCGCCATGACGACCATTATGACATCACCATCGCCATGACGACCATTATTACAGCACCGTTGCCATGACGACCATTATGACATCATCGTCGCCATGACGACCATTATGACATCATCGTCGCCATGACGACCATTATGACATCATCTTCGCCATGTCAACCAATATGATATCATCGTCGCCATGATGACCATTATGACATCATTGTCGCCATGACATCCATTATGACATCATCGTCGCCATGACGACCATTATGACATCACCGTCACCATGACGACCATTATGACATCATCGTAGCCATTACGACCATTATTAAATCACAGTCGCCATGAGAACCATTATGACATCTTTGTCGCCATGACGACCATTATGTCATCATGACATCACCGTTGCCATGACGACCATTATGACATCACCGTTGCCATGACGACCATTATGACATCATCTTCGCCATGGCGACCAATATGACATAATCGTCGCCATGACAACCATTATGACATCACCGTCACCATGACGACCATTTTGACATCATCGTCGCCATGATTACTGACAAACAATATGACATCATTGTCGCCATGACGACCTTTATGACATCATTGTCGCCATGATGACCGTTATGACATCATCGTAGCCATTACGACCATTATTAAGTCACAGTCGCCATGACAACCATTATGACATCATCGTCGCCATGACGACCATTATGACATCATGATCACCATGACGGCCCATATGACACCATCGTCTCCAAGACGACCATTATGACATCATCGTCACCATGGTGACCATTATGACATCATTGTCGCAATGACGACCATTATGACATCACCATCGCCATGATGACCATTATGACATCAACGTTGCCATGACGACCATTATGACACCATCGTTGCCATGATGACCCTTATGACATCATCGTCGCCATGACGACCATTATGACATCATCATCGCCATGATGACCGTTATGACATTATTGTCGCCATGATGACCCTTATGACATCATCGTCGTCATGGCGACCATTATGACATCATCGTCACAATGACAACCATTATGACATCACCATCGCCATGACGACCATTATGACATCATCGTTGCCATGACGACCATTATGACATAATCGTCGCCATGACAACCATTATGACATCACCATTGCCATGACGACCATTATTACACCACCGTTGCCATGACGACCATTATGACATCATCGTCGCCATGGCAACCATTATGACATCACCGTCGCCATGACGACCATTATGACATCATCGTAGCCATTACGACTATTATTAAATCACAGTCGCCATGACAAACATTATGACATCTTCGTCGCCATAATGACCATTATGACATCATGACATCACCGTTGCCATGACGACCATTATGACATCACCGTTGCCATGACGACCATTGTGACATCATCGTCGCCATGACGACCATTGTGACATCATCGTCGCCATGACACCCATTATGACATCACCAACGCCATGACTACCATTATGACATCATAGTCGCCAAGGCGACCATTATGACAGCACCATCGCCATGATGACCATTATGACATCATCGTCGCCATGGCGACCATTATGACATCATCGTCGCCATGACAACCATTATGACATCCTAATCACCATGGCAGCCCATATGACACCATCGTCGCCATGACGACAATTGTGACATCACCATCAACATGATGACCATTATGACATCAACGTTGCCATGACGACCATTATGACATAATCGTCGCTATGACAACCATTATGACATCACCATCGCCATGACGACCATTATGACACCACCGTTGCCATGACGACCATTATGACATCATCGTCACCATGACAACCATTGTGACATCATCATCGCCATGATGACTGTTATGACATCATCGTCGCCATGGCGACCATTATGACATCATCGCCACAATGAAGACCATTATGACATCACCATCGCCATGACGACCATTATGACATCATCGTTGCCATGACGACCATTATGACATAATCGTCGCCATGACATCCATTATGACATCACCATCGCCATGACGACCATTATTACACCATCGTTGCCATGACGACCATTATGACATCATCGTCGCCATGACGACCATTATGACATCATCCTCGCCATGACGACCATTATGACATCATCATCGCCATTATGACCGTTATGACATTATTGTCGCCATGACGACCCTTATGACATCATAGTCGCCATGACGACCATTATGACATCATCGTCACAATGACGACCATTATGACGACCATTATGACATCATAGTCGCCATGACGACCATTATGACATCATCGTCACAATGACGACCATTATGACGACCATTATGACATCATCGTTGCCATGACGACCATTATGACATGATCGTCGCCATGACATCCATTATGACATCACCATCGCCATGACGACCATTATTACACCATCGTTGCCATGACGACCATTATGACATCATCGTCGCCATGACGACCATTATGACATCATCGTCGCCATGACGACCATTATGACATCATCATCGCCATTATGACCGTTATGACATTGTTGTCGCCATGACGACCCTTATGACATCATAGTCGCCATGACGACCATTATGACATCATCGTCACAATGACGACCATTATGACATCACCATCGCAATGACGACCATTATCACATCATCGTTGCCATGACGACCATTATGACATAATCGTCGCCATGAAAACCATTATGACATCACCATTGCCATGACGACCATTATTACACCACCGTTGCTATGACGACCATTATGACATCATCGTCGCCATGACGACCATTATTACATCATCATCACCATGATGACCGTTATGACATTATCGTCGCTATGACGACCCTTATGACATCATCGGAGCCATGACAACCAATATGATATCATCGTCGCCATGATGACCATTATGTCATCATCGTCGCCATGGCGACCATTATGACATCACCGTCGCCATGACGACCATTATGACATCATCGGAGCCATTACGACCATTATTAAATCACAGTCGACATGACAAACATTATGACATCTTCGTTGCCATGATGACCATTATGACATCATGACATCACCGTTGCCATGACGACCATTGTGACATCACCGTTGCCATGACGACCATTGTGACATCATCGTCGCCATGATGACCCCTATGACATCATCGTTGCCATGATGACCCTTATGACATCTTCGTCGCCATGACGACCATTATGACATCATCATCGCCATGATGACCGTTATGACATTATTGTCGCCATGACGACCCTTATGACATCATCGTCGCCATGGCGACCATTATGACATCATCGTCACAATGACAACCATTATGACATCACCATCGCCATGACGACCATTATGACATCATCGTTGCCATGGAAACCATTATGACATCACCGTCGTCATGTTGACCATTATGACATCATCGTCGCCATGGTGACCATTATGACATCATCTTCGCCATGACTACTATTATGACATCACCGTCGCCATGACGACCATTATGACATCATCATCGCCATGACTACTGACAAACAATATGACATCATTGTCGCCATGACGACCATTATGACGTCATCGTCGCCATGATGACCGTTATGACATCATCGTAGCCATTACGACCATTATGACATCATCATCGCCATGATGACCGTTATGACATTATTGTCGCCATGATGACCCTTATGACATCATCGTCGTCATGGCGACCATTATGACATCATCGTCACAATGACAACCATTATGACATCACCATCGCCATGACGACCATTATGACATCACCATTGCCATGACGACCATTATTACACCACCGTTACCATGATGACCATTATGACATCATCGTCGCCATGGCAACCATTATGACATCACCGTCGCCATGACGACCATTATGACATCATCGTAGCCATTACGACTATTATTAAATCACAGTCGCCATGACAAACATTATGACATCTTGGTCGCCATAATGACCATTATGACATCATGACATCACCGTTGCCATGACGACCATTATGACATCACCGTTGCCATGACGACCATTGTGACATCATCGTCGCCATGACGACCATTGTGACATCATCGTCGCCATGACACCCATTATGACATCACCAACGCCATGACTACCATTATGACATCATAGTCGCCAAGGCGACCATTATGACAGCACCGTCGCCATGATGACCATTATGACATCATCGTCGCCATGGCGACCATTATGACATCATCGTCGCCATGACAACCATTATGACATCCTAATCACCATGGCAGCCCATATGACACCATCGTCGCCATGACGACAATTGTGACATCACCATCAACATGATGACCATTATGACATCAACGTTGCCATGACGACCATTATGACATAATCGTCGCTATGACAACCATTATGACATCACCATCGCCATGACGGCCATTATGACACCACCGTTGCCATGACGACCATTATGACATCATCGTCACCATGACGACCATTGTGACATCATCATCGCCATGATGACTGTTATGACATCATCGTCGCCATGGCGACCATTATGACATCATCGCCACAATGAAGACCATTATGACATCACCATCGCCATGACGACCATTATGACATCATCGTTGCCATGACGACCATTATGACATAATCGTCGCCATGACATCCATTATGACATCACCATCGCCATGACGACCATTATTACACCATCGTTGCCATGACGACCATTATGACATCATCGTCGCCATGACGACCATTATGACATCATCCTCGCCATGACGACCATTATGACATCATCATCGCCATTATGACCGTTATGACATTATTGTCGCCATGACGACCCTTATGACATCATAGTCGCCATGACGACCATTATGACATCATCGTCACAATGACGACCATTATGACGACCATTATGACATCATAGTCGCCATGACGACCATTATGACATCATCGTCACAATGACGACCATTATGACGACCATTATGACATCATCGTTGCCATGACGACCATTATGACATAATCGTCGCCATGACATCCATTATGACATCACCATCGCCATGACGACCATTATTACACCATCGTTGCCATGACGACCATTATGACATCATCGTCGCCATGACGACCATTATGACATCATCGTCGCCATGACGACCATTATGACATCATCATCGCCATTATGACCGTTATGACATTGTTGTCGCCATGACGACCCTTATGACATCATAGTCGCCATGACGACCATTATGACATCATCGTCACAATGACGACCATTATGACATCACCATCGCAATGACGACCATTATCACATCATCGTTGCCATGACGACCATTATGACATAATCGTCGCCATGAAAACCATTATGACATCACCATTGCCATGACGACCATTATTACACCACCGTTGCTATGACGACCATTATGACATCATCGTCGCCATGACGACCATTACTACATCATCATCACCATGATGACCGTTATGACATTATCGTCGCTATGACGACCCTTATGACATCATCGGAGCCATGACAACCAATATGATATCATCGTCGCCATGATGACCATTATGTCATCATCGTCGCCATGGCGACCATTATGACATCACCGTCGCCATGACGACCATTATGACATCATCGGAGCCATTACGACCATTATTAAATCACAGTCGACATGACAAACATTATGACATCTTCGTCGCCATGATGACCATTATGACATCATGACATCACCGTTGCCATGACGACCATTGTGACATCACCGTTGCCATGACGACCATTGTGACATCATCGTCGCCATGATGACCCTTATGACATCATCGTTGCCATGATGACCCTTATGACATCATCGTCGCCATGACGACCATTATGACATCATCATCGCCATGATGACCGTTATGACATTATTGTCGCCATGACGACCCTTATGACATCATCGTCGCCATGGCGACCATTATGACATCATCGTCACAATGACAACCATTATGACATCACCATCGCCATGACGACCATTATGACATCATCGTTGCCATGGAGACCATTATGTCATCATCGTCGCCATGAAGACCATTATGACATCATCGTCACAATGACGACCATTATGACATCACCATCACAATGACGACCATTATGACATCATCGTTGCCATGACGACCATTATGACATAATCGTTGCCATGAAAACCATTATGACATCACCATTGCCATGACGACCATTATTACACCACCGTTGCCATGACGACCATTATGACATCATCGTCGCCATGACGACCATTATTACATCATCACCATGATGACCGTTATGACATTATCGTCGCCATGACGACCCTTATGACATCATCATCACCATGACAACCAATATGATATCATCATCGCCATGATGACAATTATGTCATCATCGTCGCCATGACAACCATTATGACATCATTGTCGCCATGGCGAACATTATGACATCACCGTCGCCATGACGATCATTATGACATCATCGTAGCCATTACGACCATTATTAAATCACAGTCGACATGACAAACATTATGACATCTTCGTCACCATGATGACCATTATGACATCATGACATCACAGTTGCCATGACGACCATTTTGACATCACCGTTGCCATGACGACCATTGTGACATCATCGTCGCCATGACATCCATTATGACATCACCAACGCCATGACTACCATTATGACATCATCTTCGCCATGACGACCATTATGACATCATCGTCGCCATGACGACAATTATGACATCATCATCGCCTTGATGACCGTTATGACATTATTGTCGCCATGACGACCCTTATGACATCATCGTCGCCATGACGACCATTATGACATCGTCGTCACAATGACGATCATTATGACATCACCATCACAATGACGACCATTATGACATCATCGTTGCCATGACGACCATTATGACATAATCGTTGCCATGAAAACCATTATGACATCACCATTTCCATGACGACCATTATTACACCACCGTCGCCATGACGACCATTATTACATCATCATCACCATGATGACCGTTATGACATTATCGTGGCCATGACGACCCTTATGACATCATCATCGCCATGACAACCAATATGATATCAACGTCACCATGATGACCATTATGTCATCATCGTCGCCATGACAAACATTATGACATCATTGTCGCCATGGCGAACATTATGACATCACCGTCGCCATGACGATCATTATGACATCATCGTAGCCATTACGACCATTATTAAATCACAGTCGACATGACAAACATTATGACATCTTCGTCGCCATGATGACCATTATGACATCATGACATCACAGTTGCCATGACGACCATTATGACATCACCGTTGCCATGACGACCATTGTGACATCATCGTCGCCATGACATCCATTATAACATCACCAACGCCATGACTACCATTATGACATCATCGTCGCCATGCTGACCATTATGACATCACCGTCGCCATGATGACCATTATGACATCATCGTCGCCATGGCGACCATTATGACATCATCTTCGCCATGACTACCATTATGACATCACCGTCGCCATGACGATTATTATGACATCATCATCGCCATGACTACTGACAAACAATATGACATCATTGTCGCCATGACGACCATTATGACATCACCGTTGCCATGACGACTATAGTGACATCATCGTCGCCATGACAACCATTATGACATCACCAACGCCATGACTACCATTATGACATCATCGTCACCATGGCGACCATTATGACATCACCGTCGCCATGATGACCATTATGACATCATCGTCGCCATGACGACAATTATGACATCATAATCACCATGACGGCCCATATGACACCATCGTCGCCATGACAACCATTATGACATCATCGTCACCATGGCGACCATTATGACACCATCGTCGCCATGACAACCATTATGACATCAT
Source organism: Phyllobates terribilis (assembly GCF_046119375.1). NCBI lineage: Eukaryota > Metazoa > Chordata > Amphibia > Anura > Dendrobatidae > Phyllobates > Phyllobates terribilis. Next base: position 1,122,938 of record NW_027363256.1, read on the forward strand.
CGTCACCATGGCGACCATTATGACATCATCATCGCCATGATGACCATTATGACACCACCGTTGCAATGACGACCCTTATGACATCATCGTCGACATGACGACCATTATGACATCATCATCGCCATGATGACCATTATGACACCACCGTTGCAATGACGACCCTTATGACATCATCGTCGACATGACGACCATTATGACATCATCATCGCCATGATGACCGTTATGACATTATTGTCGCCATGATGACCATTATGACATCATCGTCGCCATGATGACCGTTATGACATCATCGCAGCCATTACGACCATTATTAAATCACTGTCGCCATGACAACCATTATGACATCATCGTCGCCATGACGACCATTATGACATCATAATCACCATGACGGCCCATAGGACAATATCGTCGCCATGACGACCATTATGACATCATCGTCACCATGGCGACCATTATGACATCATCGTCGCAATGACGACCATTATGACATCACCATCGCCATGATGACCTATATGACATCATCGTCGCCATGGCGACCATTATGACATCACCGTCGCCATGATGACCATTATGATATCATCGTCGCCATGGCGACCATTATGACATCACCGTCGCCATGACGACCATTATGACATCATCGTCGCCATGACTACTGACAAACAATATGACAACATCGTCGCCATGACGACCATCATGACATCATCGTCGCCATGATGACCGTTATGACATCATCATAGCCATTACGACCATTATTAAATCACAGTCGCCATGACAACCATTATGACATCTTCGTCGCCATGACGACCATTATGACATCATAAACACCATGACAGCTAAAATGACACCATCGTCGCCATGACGACCATTATGACATCATCGTCACCATGGTGACCATTATGCCATCACCATCGCCATGACGACCATTATGACATCATCGTTGCCATGATGACCATTATGACATAATCGTCGCCATGACAACCATTATGACATCACCATCGCCATGACGACCATTATTACAGCACCGTTGCCATGACGACCATTATGACATCATCGTCGCCATGACGACCATTATGACATCATCTTCGCCTTGACAACCAATATGATATCATCGTCGCCATGTTGACCATTATGACATCATCTTCGCCATGACAACCAATATGATATCATCGTCGCCATGATGACCATTATGACATCATCGTCGCCATGACAACCATTATGACATCATCGTCGCTATGACGACCATTATGACATCACCGTCACCATGACGACCATTATGACATCATCGTAGCCATTACGACCATTATTAAATCACAGTCGCCATGAGAACCATTATGACATCTTTGTCGCCATGACGACCATTATGTCATCATGACATCACCGTTGCCATGACGACCATTATGACATCACCATTGCCATGATGACCATTATGACATCATCTTCGCCATGGCGACCAATATGACATAATCGTCGCCATGACAACCATTATGACATCACCGTCGCCATGACGACCATTTTGACATCATCGTCGCCATGACTATTGACAAACAATATGACATCATTGTCGCCATGACGACCATTATGACATCATCGTCGCCATGATGACCGTTATGACATCATCGTAGCCATTACGACCATTATTAAATCACAGTCGCCATGACAACCATTATGACATCATCGTCGCCATGACGACCATTATGACATCATAATCACCATGACGGCCCATATGACACCATCGTCTCCATGACGACCATTATGATATCATCGTCACCATAACGACCCTTATGACATCATCGTCGTCATGGCGACGATTATGACATCATCGTCACAATGACAACCATTATGACATTACCATCGCCATGACGACCATTATGACATCATCGTTGCCATGACGACCATTATGACATCACCATTGCCATGACGACCATTATTACACCACCGTTGCCATGACGACCATTATGACATCATCGTCACCATGGCGACCATTATGATATCACCGTCGCCATGACGACCATTATGACATCATCGTAGACATTACGACTATTATTAAATCACAGTCGCCATGACAAACATTATGACATCTTCATCGCCATGATGACCATTATGACATCATGAAATCACCGCTGCCATGACGACCATTATGACATCACCGTTGCCATGACGACCATTGTGACATCATCGTCGCCATGACACCCATTATGACATCACCAACGCCATGACTACCATTATGACATCATCGTCGCCATGGCGACCATTATGACATCACCGTCGCCATGATGACCATTATGACATCATCGTCGCCATGGCGACCATTATGACATCATCGTCGCCATGACAACCATTATGACATCATCGTCGCCATGATGACCATTATGACATCATCGTCGCCATGGCGACCATGATGACATTATCGTCGCCATGACAACCATTATGAAATCATCGTCGCCATGACGACCATTATGACATCATAATCACCATGACAGCCCATATGACACCATCGTCGCCATGACGACCATTGTGACATCACCATCACCATGATGACCATTATGACATCATCGTTGCCATAACGACCATTATGACATAATCGTCGCTATGACAACCAATATGACATCACCATCACCATGACGACCATTATGACACCACCGTTGCCATGACGACCATTATGACATCATCGTCGCCATGACGACCATTATGACATCATCGTCGCCATGACGACCATTATGACATCATCATCGCAATGATGACCGTTATGACATTATTGTCGCCATGACGACCCTTATGACATCATAGTCGCCATGACGACCATTATGACATCATCGTCACAATGACGACCATTATGACATCACCATCGCAATGACGACCATTATCACATCATTGTTGCCATGACGACCATTATGACATAATCGTCGCCAAGAAAACCATTATGACATCACCATTGCCATGACGACCATTATTACACCACCGTTGCCATGACGACCATTATGACACCACCGTTGCCATGACGACCATTATGACATCATCGTCGCCATGGCGACCATTATGAAATCATCATCGCCATGACAACCAATATGATATCATCGTCGCCATGATGACCATTCTGTCATCATCGTCGCCATGACAACCATTATGACATCATCGTTGCCATGGCGACCATTATGACATCACCGTCGCCATGACGACCATTATGACATCATCGCAGCCATTACGACCATTATGACATCACCGTCGCCATGATGACCATTATGACATCATTGTCGCCATGGCGACCATTATGACATCATCGTCGCCATGACAACCATTATGACATCATCGTCGCCATGATGACAATTATGACATTATCGTCGCCATGGCGACCATGATGACATCATCGTCGCCATGACAACCATTATGAAATCATCGTCGCCATGACGACCATTATGACATCATAATCACCATGACAGCCCATATGACACCATCGTCGCCATGACAACCATTGTGACATCACCATCGCCATGATGACCATTATGACATCACCGTCGCCATGACGACCATTATGACATCATCGTAGCCATTACGACCATTATGACATCATCGTTGCCATGATGACCATTATGACATAATCGTCGCCATGACAACCATTATGACTTCACCATCGCCATGACGACCATCATGACACCACCGTTGCCATGACGACCATTATGACATCATCGTCGCCATGACGACCATTATTACATCATCATCGCCATGATGACCTCTATGACATTATCGTCGCCATGACGACCCTTATGACATCATCATCGCCATGACAACCAATATGATATCATCATCGCCATGATGACCATTATGTCATCATCGTCGCCATGACAACCGTTATGACATCATTGTTGCCATAACGACCATTATGACATCATCGTAGCCATTACGACCATTAGTAAATCACAGTCGCCATGACAACCATTATGACATCTTCGTTGCCATGATGACCATTATGACATCATGACATCACCGTTGCCATGACGACCATTATGACATCACCGTTGCCATGACGACCATTATGACATCACCGTTGCCATGACGACCATTGTGACATCATCGTCGCCATGACACCCATTATGACATCACCAACGCCATGACTACCATTATGACATCATCGTCGCCATGGCGACCATTATGACATCACCGTCGCCATGATGACCATTATGACATCATCGTCGCCATGGCGACCATTATGACATCATCGTTGCCATGATGACCATTATGACATAATCGTCGCCATGACAACCATTATGACTTCACCATCGCCATGACGACCATTATGACACCACCGTTGCCATGACGACCATTATGACATCATCGTCGCCATGACGACCATTATTACATCATCATCGCCATGATGACCTCTTTGACATTATCGTCGCCATGACGACCATTATGACATTATCATCGCCATGACAACCAATATGATATCATCGTCGCCATGATGACCATTATGTCATCATCGTCACCATGACAACCGTTATGACATCATTGTCGCCATAAAGACCATTATGACATCATCGTAGCCATTACGACCATTAGTAAATCACAGTCGCCATGACAACCATTATGACATCTTCGTTGCCATGATGACCATTATGACATCATGACATCACCGTTGCCATGACGACCATTATGACATCACAGTTGCCATGACGACCATTATGACATCACCGTTGCCATGACGACCATTGTGACATCATCATCGCTATGATGACCGTTATGACATTATTGTCGCCATGATGACCATTATGACATCATCGTCGCCATGATGACCGTTATGACATCATCGCAGCCATTACGACCATTATTAAATCACTGTCGCCATGACAACCATTATGACATCATCGTCGCCATGACGACCATTATGACATCATAATCACCATGACGGCCCATAGGACAATATCGTCGCCATGACGACCATTATGACATCATCGTCACCATGGCGACCATTATGACATCATCGTCGCAATGACGACCATTATGACATCACCATCGCCATGATGACCTATATGACATCATCGTCGCCATGGCGACCATTATGACATCACCGTCGCCATGATGACCATTATGATATCATCGTCGCCATGGCGACCATTATGACATCACCGTCGCCATGACGACCATTATGACATCATCGTCGCCATGACTACTGACAAACAATATGACAACATCGTCGCCATGACGACCATCATGACATCATCGTCGCCATGATGACCGTTATGACATCATCATAGCCATTACGACCATTATTAAATCACAGTCGCCATGACAACCATTATGACATCTTCGTCGCCATGACGACCATTATGACATCATAAACACCATGACAGCTAAAATTACACCATCGTCGCCATGACGACCATTATGACATCATCGTCACCATGGTGACCATTATGCCATCATCATCGCAATGATGACCATTATGACATCATCGTCACAATGACGACCATTATGACATCACCATCGCCATGACGACCATTATGACATCATCGTTGCCATGATGACCATTATGACATAATCGTCGCCATGACAACCATTATGACATCACCATCGCCATGACGACCATTATTACAGCACCGTTGCCATGACGACCATTATGACATCATCGTCGCCATGACGACCATTATGACATCATCTTCGCCATGACAACCAATATGATATCATCGTCGCCATGTTGACCATTATGACATCATCTTCGCCATGACAACCAATATGATATCATCGTCGCCATGATGACCATTATGACATCATCGTCGCCATGACAACCATTATGATATCATCGTCGCTATGACGACCATTATGACATCACCGTCACCATGACAACCATTATGACATCATCGTAGCCATTACGACCATTATTAAATCACAGTCGCCATGAGAACCATTATGACATCTTTGTCGCCATGACGACCATTATGTCATCATGACATCACCGTTGCCATGACGACCATTATGACATCACCATTGCCATGATGACCATTATGACATCATCTTCGCCATGGCGACCAATATGACATAATCGTCGCCATGACAACCATTATGACATCACCGTCGCCATGACGACCATTTTGACATCATCGTCGCCATGACTATTGACAAACAATATGATATCATTGTCGCCATGACGACCATTATGACATCATCGTCGCCATGATGACCGTTATGACATCATCGTAGCCATTACGACCATTATTAAATCACAGTCGCCATGACAACCATTATGACATCATCGTCGCCATGACGACCATTATGACATCATAATCACCATGACGGCCCATATGACACCATCGTCTCCATGACGACCATTATGATATCATCGTCACCATAACGACCCTTATGACATCATCGTCGTCATGGCGACGATTATGACATCATCGTCACAATGACAACCATTATGACATTACCATCGCCATGACGACCATTATGACATCATCGTTGCCATGACGACCATTATGACATCACCATTGCCATGACGACCATTATTACACCACCGTTGCCATGACGACCATTATGACATCATCGTCACCATGGCGACCATTATGATATCACCGTCGCCATGACGACCATTATGACATCATCGTAGACATTACGACTATTATTAAATCACAGTCGCCATGACAAACATTATGACATCTTCATTGTCATGACGACCATTATGACATCATGACATCACCGTTGCCATGACGACCATTATGACATCACCGTTGCCATGACGACCATTGTGACATCATCGTCGCCATGACACCCATTATGACATCACCAACGCCATGACTACCATTATGACATCATCGTCGCCATGACGACCATTATGACATCACCGTCGCCATGATGACCATTATGACATCATCGTCGCCATGGCGACCATTATGACATCATCGTCGCCATGACAACCATTATGACATCATCGTCGCCATGATGACCATTATGACATCATCGTCGCCATGGCGACCATGATGACATTATCGTCGCCATGACAACCATTATGAAATCATCGTCGCCATGACGACCATTATGACATCATAATCACCATGACAGCCCATATGACACCATCGTCGCCATGACGACCATTGTGACATCACCATCACCATGATGACCATTATGACATCATCGTTGCCATAACGACCATTATGACATAATCGTCGCTATGACAACCATTATGACATCACCATCACCATGACGACCATTATGACACCACCGTTGCCATGACGACCATTATGACATCATCGTCGCCATGACGACCATTATGACATCATCGTCGCCATGACGACCATTATGACATCATCATCGCAATGATGACCGTTATGACATTATTGTCGCCATGACGACCCTTATGACATCATAGTCGCCATGACGACCATTATGACATCATCGTCACAATGACGACCATTATGACATCACCATCGCAATGACGACCATTATCACATCATCGTTGCCATGACGACCATTATGACATAATCGTCGCCAAGAAAACCATTATGACATCACCATTGCCATGACGACCATTATTACACCACCGTTGCCATGACGACCATTATGACACCACCGTTGCCATGACGACCATTATGAAATCATCATCGCCATGACAACCAATATGATATCATCGTCGCCATGATGACCATTCTGTCATCATCGTCGCCATGACAACCATTATGACATCATCGTTGCCATGGCGACCATTATGACATCACCGTCGCCATGACGACCATTATGACATCATCGCAGCCATTACGACCATTATGACATCACCGTCGCCATGATGACCATTATGACATCATTGTCGCCATGGCGACCATTATGACATCATCGTCGCCATGACAACCATTATGACATCATCGTCGCCATGATGACAATTATGACATTATCGTCGCCATGGCGACCATGATGACATCATCGTCGCCATGACAACCATTATGAAATCATCGTCGCCATGACGACCATTATGACATCATAATCACCATGACAGCCCATATGACACCATCGTCGCCATGACAACCATTGTGACATCACCATCGCCATGATGACCATTATGACATCACCGTCGCCATGACGACCATTATGACATCATCGTAGCCATTACGACCATTATGACATCATCGTTGCCATGATGACCATTATGACATAATCGTCGCCATGACAACCATTATGACTTCACCATCGCCATGACGACCATCATGACACCACCGTTGCCATGACGACCATTATGACATCATCGTCGCCATGACGACCATTATTACATCATCATCGCCATGATGACCTCTATGACATTATCGTCGCCATGACGACCCTTATGACATCATCATCGCCATGACAACCAATATGATATCATCATCGCCATGATGACCATGATGTCATCATCGTCGCCATGACAACCGTTATGACATCATTGTCGCCATAACGACCATTATGACATCATCGTAGCCATTACGACCATTAGTAAATCACAGTCGCCATGACAACCATTATGACATCTTCGTTGCCATGATGACCATTATGACATCGTGACATCACCGTTGCCATGACGACCATTATGACATCACCGTTGCCATGACGACCATTATGACATCACCGTTGCCATGACGACCATTGTGACATCATCGTCGCCATGACACCCATTATGACATCACCAACGCCATGACTACCATTATGACATCATCGTCGCCATGGCGACCATTATGACATCACCGTCGCCATGATGACCATTATGACATCATCGTCGCCATGGCGACCATTATGACATCATCGTTGCCATGATGACCATTATGACATAATCGTCGCCATGACAACCATTATGACTTCACCATCGCCATGACGACCATTATGACACCACCGTTGCCATGACGACCATTATGACATCATCGTCGCCATGACGACCATTATTACATCATCATCGCCATGATGACCTCTTTGACATTATCGTCGCCATGACGACCATTATGACATTATCATCGCCATGACAACCAATATGATATCATCGTCGCCATGATGACCATTATGTCATCATCGTCGCCATGACAACCGTTATGACATCATTGTCGCCATAAAGACCATTATGACATCATCGTAGCCATTACGACCATTAGTAAATCACAGTCGCCATGACAACCATTATGACATCTTCGTTGCCATGATGACCATTATGACATCATGACATCACCGTTGCCATGACGACCATTATGACATCACAGTTGCCATGACGACCATTATGACATCACCGTTGCCATGACGACCATTGTGACATCATCGTCGCCATGACACCCATTATGACATCACCAACGCCATGACTACCATTATGACACCATCGTCGCCATGACGAACATTGTGACATCACCATCACCATGATGTCCATTATGACATCATCGTTGCCATGACGACCATTATGACATCACCGTCGCCATGATGACCATTATGACATAATCGTCGCCATGGTGACCATTATGACATCTTCTTCGTCATGATTACCATTATGACATTATGACATCACTGTTGCCATGACGACCATTATGACATCATCGTCGCCATGACGACCATTATGACATCATAATCACCATGACGGCCCATATGACAACATCGTCGCCATGACGACCATTATGAAATAATCGTCACAATGGCGACCATTATGACATCACCATCGCCATGACGACCATTATGCCATCATTGTTGCCATGACGACCATTATGACATAATCGTCGCCATGACAACCATTATGACATCACCATCGCCATGACGACAATTATTACACCACCGTTGCCATGTCGACCATTATGACATCATTGTCGCCATGACGACCATTATGACATCATCATCGCCATGATGACCGTTATGACATCATCGTCGCCATGGCGACCATTATGACATCATCATCGCCATAACAACCAATATGATATCATCGTCGCCATGTTGATCATTATGACATCATCATCGCCATGACAACCAATATGACTTCATCGTTGCCATGACTACTGACAAACAATATGACAACATCGTCGCCATGACGACCATTATGACATCATCGTCGCCATGATGACCGTTATGACATCATCATAGCCAATACGACCATTATTAAATCACAGTCGCCATGACAACCATTATGACATCTTCGTCGCCATGACGACCAATATGACATCATAATCACCATGACGGCCAAAATGACACCATCGTCGCCATGACGACCATTATGACATCATCGTCACCATGGCGACCATTATGACATCATCATCGCAATGACGACACTTATGACATCACCATCGCCATGACGACCATTATGACATCATCGTCGCCATGACGACCATTATGACATCATCGTCACAATGACGACCATTATGACATCACCATCGCCATGACGACCATTATGACATCATCGTTGCCATGACGACCATTATGACATAATCGTCGCCAAGACAACCATATGACATCACCATCGCCATGACGACCATTATTACACCACCGTTGCCATGACAACCATTACGACATCATCGTTGCCATGACGACCATTATGACATCATCGTAGCCATTACGACCATTATTAATTCACAGTCGCCATGAGAACCATTATGACATCTTCGTTGCCATGACGACCATTATGTCATCACCATTGCCCTGACGACCATTATGACATCATCTTCGCCCTAGCGACCATTATGACATAATCGTCGCCATGACAACCATTATGACATCACCGTCGCCATGACGACCATTATGACATCATCGTCGCCATGACTACTGACAAACAATATGACATCATTGTCGCCATGATGACCATTATGACATCATCGTCGCCATGATGACCGTTATGACATCATCGCAGCCATTACGACCATTATTAAATCACAGTCGCCATGACAACCATTATGACATCATCGTCGCCATGACGACCATTATGACATCATAATCACCATGACGGCCCATAGGACAATATCGTCGCCATGACGACCATTATGACATCATCGTCACCATGGCAACCATTATGACATCATCGTCGCAATGACGACCATTATGACATCACCATCGCCATGACGACCATTATGACATCATCGTCGCCATGGCGACCATTATGACATCACCATCGCTATGATGACCATTATGATATCATCGTCGCAATGGCGACCATTATGACATCAACGTCGCCATGACGACCATTATAACATCAACGTCGCCATGACGACCATTATGACATCATCGTCGCCATGACTACTGACAAACAATATGACAACATCGTCGCCATGACGACCATCATGACATCATCGTCGCCATGATGACCGTTATGACATCATCATAGCCATTACGACCATTATTAAATCACAGTCGCCATGACAACCATTCTGACATCTTCGTCGCCATGACGACCATTATGACATCATAAACACCATGACGGCCAAAATGACACCATCGTCGCCATGACGACCATTATGACATCATCGTCACCATGGCGACCATTATGACATCATCATCGCAATGACGACCATTATGACATCACCATCGCCATGATGACCATTATGATATCATCGTCGCCATGGAGACCATTATGACTTCACCGTCACCTTGACGACCATTATGACATCATCGGAGCCATTACGACCATTATTAAATCACAGTCGACATGACACACATTATGACATCTTCGTCGCCATGATGACCATTATGACATCATGACATCACCGTTGCCATGACGACCATTGTGACATCACCGTTGCCATGACGACCATTGTGACATCATCGTCGCCATGACGACCATTATGACATCATCGTTGCCATGATGACCCTTATGACATCATCGTCGCCATGACGACCATTATGACATCATCATCGCCATGATGACCGTTATGACATTATTGTCGCCATGACGACCCTTATGACATCATCGTCGCCATGGCGACCATTATGACATCATCGTCACAATGACAACCATTATGACATCACCATCGCCATGACAACCATTATGACATCATCGTTGCCATGGCGACCATTATGACATCATCTTCGCCATGACTACCATTATGACATCATCGTCGCCATGGCGACCATTATGACATCACCGTCACCATGATGACCATTATGACATCATCGTCGCCATGGTGACCATTATGACATCATCTTCGCCATGACTACTATTATGACATCACCGTCGCCATGACGACTGACAAACAATATGACATCATCGTCGCCATGACGACCATTATGACATCATAATCACCATGACGGCCCATAGGTCAATATCGTCGCCATGACAACCATTATGACATCATCGTCACCATGGCGACCATTATGACATCATCGTCGCAATGACGACCATTATGACATCACCATCACCATGATGACCATTATGACATCATCGTCGCCATGGCGACCATTATGACATCACCGTCGCCATGATGACCATTATGATATCATCGTCGCCATGGCGACCATTATGACATCAACGTCGCCATGACGACCATTATGACATCATCGTCGCCATGACTACTGACAAACAATATGACAACATCGTCGCCATGACGACCATCATGACATCATCGTCGCCATGATGACCGTTATGACATCATCATAGACATTACGACCATTATTAAATCACAGTCGCCATGACAACCATTCTGACATCTTCGTCGCCATGACGACCATTATGACATCATAAACACCATGACAGCCAAAATGACACCATCGTCGCCATGACGACCATTATGACATCATCGTCACCATGGCGACCATTATGACATCATCATCGCAATGACGACCATTATGACATCACCATCGCCATGACGACCATTATGATATCAGCGTCGCCATGGAGACCATAATGACATCATCGTCACAATGACGACCATTATGACATCACCATCGCCATGACGACCATTATGACATCATCGTTGCCATGACGACCATTATGACATAATCGTCGCCATGACAACCATTATGACATCACCATCGCCATGACGACCATTATTACAGCACCGTTGCCATGACGACCATTATGACATCATCATCGCCATGACGACCATTATGACATCATCTTCGCCATAACAACCAATATGATATCATCATCGCCATGATGACCATTATGACATCATCGTCGCCATGACAACCATTATGACATCATCGTCGCCATGACGACCATTATGACATCACCGTCACCATGATGACCATTATGACATCATCGTAGCCATTACGACCATTATAAAATCACAGTCGCCATGAGAACCATTATGACATCTTTGTCGCCATGACGACCATTATGTAATCATGACATCACCGTTGCCATGACGACCATTATGACACCACCGTTGCCATGACGACCATTATGACATCATCTTCGCCATGGCGACCAATATGACATAATCGTCGCCATGACAACCATTATGACATCACGGTCGCCATGACGACCATTTTGACATCATCGTCGCCATGACGACCATTATGACATCACCGTCACCATGATGACCATTATGACATCATCGTAGCCATTACGACCATTATTAAATCACAGTCGCCATGAGAACCATTATGACATCTTTGTCGCCATGACGACCATTATGTCATCATGACATCACCGTTGCCATGACGACCATTGTGACATCACCATCACCATGATGACCATTATGACATCATCGTTGCCATGACGACCATTATGACATAATCGTCGCTATGACAACCATTATGACATCACCCTCGCCATGACGAAGATTATGATACCACCGTTGCCATGACGACCATTATGACATCATGTCGCCATGACGACCATTATGACATCATCGTCGCCATGACGACCATTATGACATCATCATCGCCATGATGACCGTTATGACATTATTGTCGCCATGACGACACTTATGACATCATAGTCGCCATGACGACCATTATGACATCATCGTCACAATGACGACCATTATGACATCACCATCGCAATGACGACCATTATCACATAATCGTTGCCATGACGACCATTATGACATAATCGTCGCCATGAAAACCATTATGACATCAACATTGCCATGACGACCATTATTACACCACCGTTGCCATGACGACCAATATGACACCACCGTTGCCATGACGACCATTATGACATTATCGTCGCCATGACGACCCTTATGACATCACCGTCACCATGACGACCATTATGACATCATCGTAGCCATTACGACCATTATTAAATCACAGTCGCCATGAGAACCATTATGACATCTTTGTCGCCATGACGACCATTATGTCATCATGACATCACCGTTGCCATGACGACCATTATGATATTACCGTTGCCATGACGACCATTATGACATCATCTTCGCCATGGCGACCAATATGACATAATCGTCGCCATGACAACCATTATGACATCACCGTCGCCATGACGACCATTTTGACATCATCGTCGCCATGACTACTAACAAACAATATGACATCATTGTCGCCATGACGACCATTATGACATCATCGTCGCCATGATGACCGATATGACATCATCGTAGCCATTATGCCATTATTAAATCAGAGTCGCCATGACAACCATTATGACATCACCGTTGCCATGACGACCATTGTGACATCATCGTCGACATGACACCCATTATGACATCACCAACGCCATGACTACCATTATGACATCATCGTCGCCATGGAGACCATTATGACATCACCGTCGCCATGATGACCATTAAGACATCATCGTCGCCATGGCGACCATTATGACATCATGGTCGCCATGACAACCATTATGACATCATCGTCGCCATGTTGACCATTATGACATCATCGTCGCCATGACGACCATTATGACATCATAATCACCATGACGGCCCATATGACATCATCGTCTCCATGACGACCATTATGACATCATCGTCACCAATGCGACCATTATGACATCATTGTCGCAATGACGACCATTATGACATCACCATCGCCATGATGACCATTATGACATCAACGTTGCCATGACGACCATTATGACATCATCGTTGCCATGATCACCCTTATGACATCATCGTCGCCATGACGACCATTATGACATCATCATCGCCATGATGACCGTCATGACATTATTGTCGCCATAACGACCCTTATGACATCATCGTCGTCATGGCGACCATTATGACATCATCGTCACAATGACAACCATTATGACATCACCATCGCCATGACGACCATTATGACATCATCGTTGCCATGACGACCATTATGACATAATCGTCGCCATGACAACCATTATGACATCACCAATGCCATGACGACCATTATTACACCACCGTTGCCATGACGACCATTATGACATCATCGTAGCCATTACGACTATTATTAAATCACAGTCGCCATGACAAACATTATGCCATCTTCGTCGCCATGATGACCATTATGACATCATGACATCACCGTTGCCATGACGACCATTATGACATCACCGTTGCCATGACGACCATTGTGACATCATCGTCGCCATGACACCCATTATGACATCACCAACGCCATGACTACCATTATGACATCATCGTCGCCATGGAGACCATTATGACATCACCGTCGCCATGATGACCATTACGACATCATCGTCGCCATGGCGACCATTATGACATCATCGTCGCCATGACAACCATTATGACATCACCGTCGCCATGTTGACCATTATGACATCATCGTCGCCATGGCGACCATTATGACATCATCGTCGCCATGACAACCATTATGACATCATCGTCGCCATGACGACCATTATGACATCATAATCACCATGACAGCCCATATGACACCATCGTCGCCATGACGACCATTGTGACATCACCATCACCATGATGACCATTATGACATCATCGTTGCCATGACGAAAATTATGACATAAACGTCGCTATGACAACCATTATGACATCACCAACGCCATGACGACCATTATGATACCACCGTTGCCATGACAACCATTATGACAT
This sequence comes from Phyllobates terribilis, assembly GCF_046119375.1. Lineage (NCBI taxonomy): Eukaryota > Metazoa > Chordata > Amphibia > Anura > Dendrobatidae > Phyllobates > Phyllobates terribilis. The sequence continues at coordinate 1,138,861 of NW_027363256.1, forward strand.
CATCGTCGCCATGACGACCATTATGACATCATCGTCGCCATGACGACCATTATGACATCATCGTCGCCATGACGACCATTATGACATCATCATCGCCATGATGACCGTTATGACATTATTGTCGCCATGACGACCCTTATGACATCATAGTCGCCATGACGACCATTATGACATCATCGTTGCCATGACGACCATTATGACATAATCGTCGCCATGAAAACCATTATGACATCAACATTGCCATGACGACCATTATTACACCACCGTTGCCATGACGACCATTATGAAATCATCATCGCCATGACAACCAATATGATAACATCGTCGCCATGATGACCATTCTGTCATCATCGTCGCCATGACAACCATTATGACATCATCGTCGCCATGGCGACCATTATGACATCACCGTCGCCATGAAGATCATTATGACATCATTGTAGCCATTACGACCATTATGACATCATCGTCGCCATGACAACTATTATGACTTCACCATTGCCATGACGACCATTATGACACCACCGTTGCCATGACGACCATTATGACATCATCGTCGCCATGACGACCATTATTACATCATCATCGCCATGATGACCGCTATGACATTATCGTCGCCATGACGACCCTTATGACATCATCATCGCCATGACAACCAATATGATATCATCGTCGCCATGATGACCATTATGTCATCATCGTCGCCATGTCAACCATTATGACATCACCATCGCCATGATGACCATTATGACATCAACGTTGCCATGACGACCATTATGACATCATGACATCACCGTTGCCATGACGACCATTATGACATCATCGTAGCCATTATGACCATTATTAAATCACAGTCGCCATGACAACCATTATGACATCTTCGTTGCCATGATGACCATTATGACATCACCGTTGCCATGACGACCATTATGACATCACCGTTGCCATGACGACCATTATGACATCACCGTTGCCATGACGACCATTGTGACATCATCGTCGCCATGACACCCATTATGACATCACCAACGCCATGACTACCATTATGACATCATCGTCGCCATGGCGACCATTATGACATCACCGTCGCCATGATGACCATTATGACATCATCGTCGCCATGACAACCATTATGACATCATCATCACCATGACAACCATTATGACATCATCGTCGCCATGACGACCATTACGACATCATAATCACCATGACAGCCCATATGACACCATCGTCGCCATGACGAACATTGTGACATCACCATCACCATGATGTCCATTATGACATCATCGTTGCCATGATGACCATTATGACATCACCGTCGCCATGATGACCATTATGACATAATCATCGCCATGGTGACCATTATGACATCTTCTTCGTCATGATGACCATTATGACATCATGACATCACTGTTGCCATGACGACCAGTATGACATCATCGTCGCCATGACGACCATTATGACATCATAATCACCATGACGGCCCATATGACACCATCGTCGCCATGACGACCATTATGAAATAATCGTCACAATGGCGACCATTATGACATTACCATCGCCATGACGACCATTATGCCATCATTGTTGCCATGACGACCATTATGACATCATCATCGCCATGACAACCAATATGATATCATCGTCGCCATGTTGACCATTATGACATCATCATCGCCATGACAACCAATATGATTTCATCGTCGCCATGACTACTGACAAACAATATGACAACATCGTCGCCATGACGACCGTTATGACATCATCGTCGCCATGATGACCGTTATGACATCATCATAGCCAATACGACCATTATTAAATCACAGTCGCCATGACAACCATTTTGACATCTTCGTCGCCATGACGACCAGTATGACATCATCATCGCAATGACGACACTTATGACATCACCATCGCCATGATGACCATTATGACATCATCGTCGCCATGATGACCATTATGACATCATCGTCGCCATGATGACCAATATGACATCATCGTCACAATGACGACCATTATGACATCACCATCGCCATGACGACCATTATGACATCATCGTCGCCATGATGACCATTATGACATCATCGTCGCCATGACAACCATTTTGACATCTTCGTCGCCATGACGACCAGTATGACATCATCATCGCAATGACGACACTTATGACATCACCATCGCCATGACAACCATATGACATCATCGTCGCCATGACGACCCATTATGACATCATCTTCGCCATGACAACCAATATGATATCATCGTTGCCATGATGACCATTATGACATCATCGTCACCATGACAACCATTATGACATCATCGTCGCCATGATGACCATTATGACATCACCGTCACCATGACGACCATTATGACATCATCGTAGCCATTACGACCATTATTAATTCACAGTCGCCATGAGAACCATTATGACATCTTTTTCGCCATGACGACCATTATGTCATCATGACATCATCGTTGCCTTGATGACCATTATGACATAACCGTTGCCATGACGACCATTATGACATCATCTTCGCCATAGCGACCATTATGACATAATCGTCGCCATAACAACCATTATGACATCACCGTCGCCATGATGACCATTATGACATCATCGTCGCCATGACTACTGACAAACAATATGACATCATTGTCGCCATGATGACCATTATGACATCATCGTCGCCATGATGACCGTTATGACATCATCGCAGCCATTACGACCATTATTAAATCACAGTCGCCATGACAACCATTATGACATCATCGTCGCCATGACGACCATTATGACATCATAATCACCATGACGGCCCAAAGGACAATATCGTCGCCATGACGACCATTATGACATCATCGTCACCATGGCGACCATTATGACATCATCGTCGCAATGACGAACATTATGACATCACCATCGCCATGATGACCATTATGACATCATCGTCGCCATGGCGACCATTATGACATCACCGTCGCCATGATGACCATTATGATATCATCGTCGCCATGGCGACCATTATGACATCAACGTCGCCATGACGACCATTATGACATCATCGTTGCCATGACTACTGACAAACAATATGACAACATCGTCGCCATGACGACCATCATGACATCATCGTCGCCATGATGACCGTTATGACATCATCATAGCCATTACGACTATTATTAAATCACAGTCGCCATGACAACCATTATGACATCTTCGTCGCCATGACGACCATTATGACATCATCTTCGCCATGACAACCAATATGATATCATCGTCGCCATGATGACCATTATGACATCATCGTCGCCATGACATCCATTATGACATCATCGTCGCCATGACGACCATTATGACATCACCGTCACCATGACGACCATTATGACATCATCGTAGCCATTACGACCATTATTAAATCACAGTCGCCATGAGAACCATTATGACATCTTTGTCGCCATGACGACCATTATGTCATCATGACATCACCGTTGCCATGACGACCATTATGACATCACCGTTGCCTTGACGACCATTATGACATCATCGTCACCATGGCGACCATTATGACATCATTGTCGCAATGACGACCATTATGACATCACCATCGCCATGATGACCATTATGACATCAACGTTGCCATGACGACCATTATGACACCATCGTTGCCATGATGACCCTTATGACATCATCGTCGCCATGACGACCATTATGACATCATAATCACCATGACGGCCCATATGACACCATCGTCGCCATGACGACCATTATGAAATAATCGTCACAATGGCGACCATTATAACATTACCATCGCCATGACGACCATTATGCCATCATGTTGCCATGACGACCATTATGACATCATCGTCGCCATGACAACCATTATGACATCATCATCGCCATGACGACCATTATGACATCATCGTTGCCATGACGAAAATTATGACATAATCGTCGCTATGACAACCATTATGACATCACCATCGCCATGACGACCATTATGATACCACCGTTGCCATGACGACCATTATGACATCATCGTCGCCATGACGAACATTATGACATCATCGTCGCCATGACGACCATTATGACATCATCGTCGCCATGATGACCATTATGACATCATCATCGCCATGATGACTGTTATGACATTATTGTCGCCATGACGACCCTTATGACATCATAGTCGCTATGACGACCATTATGACATCATCGTTGCCATGACGACCATTATGACATAATCGTCGCCATGAAAACCATTATGACATCAACATTGCCATGACGACCATTATTACACCACCGTTGCCATGACGACCATTATGAAATCATCATCGCCATGACAACCAATATGATAACATCGTCGCCATGATGACCATTCTGTCATCATCGTCGCCATGACAACCATTATGACATCATCGTCGCCATGGCGACCATTATGACATCACCGTCGCCATGAAGACCATTATGACATCATTGTAGCCATTATGACCATTATGACATCATCGTTGCCATGATGACCATTATGACATAATCGTCGCCATGACAACTATTATGACTTCACCATCGCCATGACGACCATTATGACACCACCGTTGCCATGACGACCATTATGACATCATCGTCGCCATGACGACCATTATTACATCATCATCGCCATGATGACCGCTATGACATTATCGTCGCCATGACGACCCTTATGACATCATCATCGCCATGACAACCAATATGATATCATCGTCGCCATGATGACCATTATGTCATCATCGTCGCCATGTCAACCATTATGACATCACCATCGCCATGATGACCATTATGACATCAACGTTGCCATGACGACCATTATGACATCATGACATCACCGTTGCCATGACGACCATTATGACATCATCGTAGCCATTACGACCATTATTAAATCACAGTCGCCATGACAACCATTATGACATCTTCGTTGCCATGATGACGATTATGACATCACCGTTGCCATGATGACCATTATGACATCACCGTTGCCATGACGACCATTATGACATCACCGTTGCCATGACGACCATTGTGACATCATCGTCGCCATGACACCCATTATGACATCACCAACGCCATGACTACCATTATGACATCATCGTCGCCATGGCGACCATTATGACATCACCGTCGCCATGATGACCATTATGACATCATCGTCGCCATGGCGACCATTATGACATCATCGTCGCCATGACAACCATTATGACATCATCGTCGCCATGACAACCATTATGACATCATCGTCGCCATGACGACCATTATGACATCATAATCGCCATGACAGCCCATATGACACCATCGTCGCCATGACGAACATTGTGACATCACCATCACCATGATGTCCATTATGACATCATCGTTGCCATGATGACCATTATGACATCACCGTCGCCATGATGACCATTATGACATAATCGTCGCCATGGTGACCATTATGACATCTTCTTCGTCATGATGACCATTATGACATCATGAAATCACTGTTGCCATGACGACCAGTATGACATCATCGTCGCCATGACGACCATTATGACATCATAATCACCATGACGGCCCATATGACACCATCGTCGCCATGACGACCATTATGAAATAATCGTCACAATGGCGACCATTATGACATTACCATCGCCATGACGACCATTATGCCATCATTGTTGCCATGACGACCATTATGACATCATCATCGCCATGACAACCAATATGATATCATCGTCGCCATGTTGACCATTATGACATCATCATCGCCATGACAACCAATATGATTTCATCGTCGCCATGACTACTGACAAACAATATGACAACATCGTCGCCATGATGACCATTATGACATCATCGTCGCCATGATGACCGTTATGACATCATCATAGCCAATACGACCATTATTAAATCACAGTCGCCATGACAACCATTATGACATCTTCGTCGCCATGACGACCAATATGACATCATAATCACCCTGACGGCCAAAATGACACTATCGTCGCCATGACGACCATTATGACATCATCGTCACCATGGCAACCATTATGACATCATCATCGCAATGACGACACTTATGACATCACCATCGCCATGATGACCATTATGACATCATCGTCGCCATGATGACCATTATGACATCATCGTCGCCATGATGACCATTATGACATCATCGTCACAATGACGACCATTATGACATCACCGTCACCATGACGACCATTATGACATCATCGTAGCCATTGCGACCATTATTAATTCACAGTCGCCATGAGAACCATTATGACATCTTTGTCGCCATGACGACCATTATGTCATCATGACATCATCGTTGCCTTGATGACCATTATGACATCACCGTTGCCATGACGACCATTATGACATCATCTTCGCCATAGCGACCATTATGACATAATCGTCGCCATAACAACCATTATGACATCACCGTCGCCATGACGACCATTATGACATCATCGTCGCCATGACTACTGACAAACAATATGACATCATTGTCGCCATGATGACCATTATGACATCATCGTCGCCATGATGACCGTTATGACATCATCGCAGCCATTACGACCCTTATTAAATCACAGTCGCCATGACAACTATTATGACATCATCGTCGCCATGACGACCATTATGACATCATAATCACCATGACGGCCCAAAGGACAATATCGTCGCCATGACGACCATTATGACATCATCGTCACCATGGCGACCATTATGACATCATCGTCGCAATGACGACCATTATGACATCACCATCGCCATGATGACCATTATGACATCATCGTCGCCATGGCGACCATTATGACATCACCGTCGCCATGATGACCATTATGATATCATCGTCGCCATGGCGACCATTATGACATCAACGTCGCCATGACGACCATTATGACATCATCGTTGCCATGACTACTGACAAACAATATGACAACATCGTCGCCATGACGACCATCATGACATCATCGTCGCCATGATGACCGTTATGACATCATCATAGCCATTACGACCATTATTAAATCACAGTCGCCATGACAACCATTATGACATCTTCGTCGCCATAACGACCATTATGACATCATAAACACCATGACGGCCAAAATGACACCATCGTCGCCATGACGACCATTATGACTTCATCGTCACCATGGCGACCATTATGACATCATCATAGCAATGACGACCATTATGACATCACCATCGCCATGACGACCATTATGACATCATTGTTGCCATGACGACCATTATGACATAATCGTCGCCATGACAACCATTATGACATCACCATCGCCATGACGACCATTATTACAGCACCGTTGCCATGACGACCATTATGACATCATCTTCGCCATGACGACCATTATGACATCATCTTCGCCATGACAACCAATATGATATCATCGTCGCCATGATGACCATTATGACATCATCGTCGCCATGACATCCATTATGACATCATCGTCGCCATGACGACCATTATGACATCACCGTCACCATGACGACCATTATGACATCATCGTAGCCATTACGACCATTATTAAATCACAGTCGCCATGAGAACCATTATGACATCTTTGTCGCCATGACGACCATTATGTCATCATGACATCACCGTTGCCATGACGACCATTATGACATCACCGTTGCCTTGACGACCATTATGACATCATCGTCACCATGGCGACCATTATGACATCATTGTCGCAATGACGACCATTATGACATCACCATCGCCATGATGACCATTATGACATCAACGTTGCCATGACGACCATTATGACACCATCGTTGCCATGATGACCCTTATGACATCATCGTCGCCATGACGACCATTATGACATCATAATCACCATGACGGCCCATATGACACCATCGTCGCCATGACGACCATTATGAAATAATCGTCACAATGGCGACCATTATAACATTACCATCGCCATGACGACCATTATGCCATCATTGTTGCCATGACGACCATTATGACATAATCGTCGCCATGACAACCATTATGACATCACCATCGCCATGACGACCATTATTACAGCACCGTTGCCATGACGACCATTATGACATCATCGTCGCCATGACGACCATTATGACATCATCTTCGCCATGACAACCAATATGATATCATCGTCGCCATGATGACCATTATGACATCATCGTCGCCATGACATCCATTATGACATCATCGTCGCCATGACGACAATTATGACATCACCGTCACCATGACGACCATTATGACATCATCGTAGCCATTACGACCATTATTAAATCACAGTCGCCATGAGAACCATTATGACATCTTTGTCGCCATGACGACCATTATGTCATCATGACATCACCGTTGCCATGACGACCATTATGACATCACCGTTGCCTTGACGACCATTATGACATCATTGTCACCATGGCGACCATTATGACATCATTGTCGCAATGACGACCATTATGACATCACCATCGCCATGATGACCATTATGACATCAACGTTGCCATGACGACCATTATGTCACCATCGTTGCCATGATGACCCTTATGACATCATCGTCGCCATGACGACCATTATGACATCATAATCACCATGACGGCCCATATGACACCATCGTCGCCTTGACGACCATTATGAAATAATCGTCACAATGGCGACCATTATGACATTACCATCGCCATGACGACCATTATGCCATCATTGTTGCCATGACGACCATTATGACATAATCGTCGCCATGACAACCATTATGACATCACCATCGCCATGACGACAATTATTACACCACCGTTGCCATGGCGACCATTATGACATCATCGTCGCCATGACGACCATTATGACATCATCGTCGCCATGACGACCATTATGACATCATCGTCGCCATAAAGACCATTATGACATCATCATCGCCATGATGACCGTTATGACATCATCGTCGCCATGGCGACCATTATGACATCATTATCGCCATGACAACCAATATGATATCATCGTCGCCATGTTGACCATTATGACATCATCATCGCCATGACAACCAATATGATTTCATCGTCGCCATGACTACTGACAAACCATGTGACAACATCGTCGCCATGACGACCATTATGACATCATCGTCGCCATGATGACCGTTATGACATCATCATAGCCAATACGACCATTATTAAATCACAGTCGCCATGACAACCATTATGACATCTTCGTCGCCATGACGACCAATATGACATCATAATCACCCTGACGGCCAAAATGACACCATCGTCGCCATGACGACCATTATGACATCATCGTCACCATGGCGACCATTATGACATCATCATCGCAATGACGACACTTATGACATCACCATCGCCATGACGACCATTATGACATCATCGTCGCCATGACGACCATTATGACATCATCGTCACAATGACGACCATTATGACATCACCATCGCCATGACGACCATTATGACATCATCGTTGCCATGACGACCATTATGACATAATCGTCGCCATGACAACCATATGACATCACCATCGCCATGACGACCATTATTACACCACCGTTGCCATGACGACCATTACGACATCATCGTCGCCATGACGACCATTATGACATCATCTTCGCCATGACAACCAATATGATATCATCGTTGCCATGATGACCATTATGACATCATCGTCACCATGACAACCATTATTACATCATCGTCGCCATGATGACCATTATGACATCACCGTCACCATGACGACCATTATGACATCATCGTAGCCATTACGACCATTATTAATTCACAATCGCCATGAGAACCATTATGACATCTTCGTCGCCATGACGACCATTATGTCATCATGACATCATCGTTGCCTTGATGACCATTATGACATCACCGTTGCCATGACGACCATTATGACATCATCTTCGCCATAGCGACCATTATGACATAATCATCGCCATAACAACCATTATGACATCACCGTCGCCATGATGACCATTATGACATCATCGTCGCCATGACTACTGACAAACAATATGACATCATTGTCGCCATGATGACCATTATGACATCATCGCAGCCATTACGACCATTATTAAATCACAGTCGCCATGACAACCATTATGACATCATCGTCGCCATGATGACCATTATGACATCATCGTCGCCATGACATCCATTATGACATCATCGTCGCCATGACGACCATTATGACATCACCGTCACCATGACGACCATTATGACATCATCGTAGCCATTACGACCATTATTAAATCACAGTCGCCATGAGAACCATTATGACATCTTTGTCGCCATGACGACCATTATGTCATCATGACATCACCGTTGCCATGACGACCATTATGACATCACCGTTGCCTTGACGACCATTATGACATCATCGTCACCATGGCGACCATTATGACATCATTGTCGCAATGACGACCATTATGACATCACCATCGCCATGATGACCATTATGACATCAACGTTGCCATGACGACCATTATGACACCATCGTTGCCATGATGACCCTTATGACATCATCGTCGCCATGACGACCATTATGACATCATAATCACCATGACGGCCCATATGACACCATCGTCGCCATGACGACCATTATGAAATAATCGTCACAATGGCGACCATTATAACATTACCATCGCCATGACGACCATTATGCCATCATGTTGCCATGACGACCATTATGACATAATCGTCGCCATGACAACCATTATGACATCACCATCGCCATGACGACCATTATTACAGCACCGTTGCCATGACGACCATTATGACATCATCGTCGCCATGACGACCATTATGACATCATCTTCGCCATGACAACCAATATGATATCATCGTCGCCATGATGACCATTATGACATCATCGTCGCCATGACATCCATTATGACATCATCGTCGCCATGACGACCATTATGACATCACCGTCACCATGACGACCATTATGACATCATCGTAGCCATTATGACCATTATTAAATCACAGTCGCCATGAGAACCATTATGACATCTTTGTCGCCATGACGACCATTATGTCATCATGACATCACCGTTGCCATGACGACCATTATGACATCACCGTTGCCTTGACGACCATTATGACATCATTGTCACCATGGCGACCATTATGACATCATTGTCGCAATGACGACCATTATGACATCACCATCGCCATGATGACCATTATGACATCAACGTTGCCATGACGACCATTATGTCACCATCGTTGCCATGATGACCCTTATGACATCATCGTCGCCATGACGACCATTATGACATCATAATCACCATGACGGCCCATATGACACCATCGTCGCCATGACGACCATTATGAAATAATCGTCACAATGGCGACCATTATGACATTACCATCGCCATGACGACCATTATGCCATCATTGTTGCCATGACGACCATTATGACATAATCGTCGCCATGACAACCATTATGACATCACCATCGCCATGACGACAATTATTACACCACCGTTGCCATGGCGACCATTATGACATCATCGTCGCCATGACGACCATTATGACATCATCGTCGCCATGACGACCATTATGACATCATCGTCGCCATAAAGACCATTATGACATCATCATCGCCATGATGACCGTTATGACATCATCGTCGCCATGGCGACCATTATGACATCATCATCGCCATGACAACCAATATGATATCATCGTCGCCATGTTGACCATTATGACATCATCATCGCCATGACAACCAATATGATTTCATCGTCGCCATGACTACTGACAAACCATGTGACAACATCGTCGCCATGACGACCATTATGACATCATCGTCGCCATGATGACCGTTATGACATCATCATAGCCAATACGACCATTATTAAATCACAGTCGCCATGACAACCATTATGACATCTTCGTCGCCATGACGACCAATATGACATCATAATCACCCTGACGGCCAAAATGACACCATCGTCGCCATGACGACCATTATGACATCATCGTCACCATGGCGACCATTATGACATCATCATCGCAATGACGACACTTATGACATCACCATCGCCATGACGACCATTATGACATCATCGTCGCCATGACGACCATTATGACATAATCGTCGCCATGACAACCATATGACATCACCATCGCCATGACGACCATTATTACACCACCGTTGCCATGACGACCATTACGACATCATCGTCGCCATGACGACCATTATGACATCATCTTCGCCATGACAACCAATATGATATCATCGTTGCCATGATGACCATTATGACATCATCGTCACCATGACAACCATTATTACATCATCGTCGCCATGATGACGATTATGACATCACCGTCACCATGACGACCATTATGACATCATCGTAGCCATTACGACCATTATTAATTCACAATCGCCATGAGAACCATTATGACATCTTCGTCGCCATGACGACCATTATGTCATCATGACATCATCGTTGCCTTGATGACCATTATGACATCACCGTTGCCATGACGACCATTATGACATCATCTTCGCCATAGCGACCATTATGACATAATCGTCGCCATAACAACCATTATGACATCACCGTCGCCATGACGACCATTATGACATCATCGTCGCCATGACTACTGACAAACAATATGACATCATTGTCGCCATGATGACCATTATGACATCATCGTCGCCATGATGACCGTTATGACATCATCGCAGCCATTACGACCATTATTAAATCACAGTCGCCATGACAACCATTATGACATCATCGTCGCCATGACGACCATTATGACATCATAGTCACCATGACGGCCCAAAGGACAATATCGTCGCCATGACGACCATTATGACATCATCGTCACCATGGCGACCATTATGACATCATCGTCGCAATGACGACCATTATGACATCACCATCGCCATGATGACCATTATGACATCATCGTCGCCATGGCGACCATTATGACATCACCGTCACCATGATGACCATTATGATATCATCGTCGCCATGGCGACCATTATGACATCAACGTCGCCATGACGACCATTATGACATCATCGTTGCCATGACTACTGACAAACAATATGACAACATCGTCGCCATGACGACTATCATGACATCATCGTCGCCATGCTGACCGTTATGACATCATCATAGCCATTACGACCATTATTAAATCACAGTCGCCATGACAACCATTATGACATCTTCGTCGCCATAACGACCATTATGACATCATAAACACCATGACGGCCAAAATGACACCATCGTCGCCATGACGACCATTATGACTTCATCGTCACCATGGCGACCATTATGACATCATCATCGCAATGACGACCATTATGACATCACCATCGCCATGACGACCATTATGACATCATCGTTGCCATGACGACCATTATGACATAATCGTCGCCATGACAACCATTATGACATCACCATCGCCATGACGACCATTATTACAGCACCGTTGCCATGACGACCATTATGACATCATCGTCGCCATGACGACCATTATGACATCATCTTCGCCATGACAACCAATATGATATCATCGTCGCCATGATGACCATTATGACATCATCGTCGCCATGACATCCATTATGACATCATCGTCGCCATGACGACCATTATGACATCACCGTCACCATGACGACTATTATGACATCATCGTAGCCATTACGACCATTATTAAATCACAGTCGCCATGAGAACCATTATGACATCTTTGTCGCCATGACGACCATTATGTCATCATGACATCACCGTTGCCATGACGACCATTATGACATCACCTTTGCCATGACGACCATTATGACATCATCTTCGCCATGGCGACCAATATGACATAATCGTCGCCATGACAACCATTATGACATCACCGTCACCATGATGACCATTTTGACATCATCGTCGCCATGACTACTGACAAACAATATGACATCATTGTCGCCATCACGACCATTATGACATCATTGTCGCCATGATGACCGTTATGACATCATCGTAGCCATTACGACCATTATTAAGTCACAGTCGCCAAGACAACCATTATGACATCATCGTCGCTATGACGACCATTATGACATCATGATCACCATGACGGCCCATATGACACCATCGTCTCCAAGACGACCATTATGACATCATCGTCACCATGGCGACCATTATGACATCATTGTCGCAATGACGACCATTATGACATCACCATCGCCATGATGACCATTATGACATCAACGTTGCCATGACGACCATTATGACACCATCGTTGCCATGACGACCATTATGACACCATCGTTGCCATGATGACCCTTATGACATCATCGTCGCCATGACGACCATTATGACATCATCATCGCCATGATGACCGTTATGACATTATTGTCGCCATGATGACCCTTATGACATCATCGTCGTCATGGCGACCATTATGACATCATCGTCACAATGACAACCATTATGACATCACCATCGCTATGACGACCATTATGACATCATCGTTGCCATGACGACCATTATGACATAATCGTCGCCATGACAACCATTATGACATCACCGTCGCCATGACGACCATTATGACATCATCGTAGCCATTACGACTATTATTAAATCACAGTCGCCATGACAAACATTATGACATCTTCGTCGCTATAATGACCATTATGACATCATGACATCACCGTTGCCATGACGACCATTATGACATCACCGTTGTCATGACGACCATTGTGACATCATCGTCGCCATGACACCCATTATGACATCACCAACGCCATGACTACCATTATGACATCATCGTCGCCAAGGCGACCATTATGACATCACCGTCGCCATGATGACCATTATGACATCATCGTCGCCATGGCGACCATTATGACATCACCGTCGCCATGACAACCATTATGACATCATCGTCGCCATGACGACCATTATGACATCCTAATCACCATGGCAGCCCATATGACACCATCGTCGCCATGACGACCATTGTGACATCACCATCAACATGATGACCATTATGACATCAACGTTGCCATGACGACCATTATGACATAATCGTCGCTATGACAACCATTATGACATCACCATCGCCATGACGACCATTATGACACCACCGTTGCCATGACGACCATTATGACATCATCGTCACCATGACGACCATTGTGACATCATCATCGCCATGATGACTGTTTTGACATCATCGTCGCCATGGCGACCATTATGACATCATCGCCACAATGAAGACCATTATGACATCACCATCGCCATGATGACCATTATGACATCATCGTTGCCATGACGACCATTATGACATAATCGTCGCCATGACATCCATTATGACATCACCATCGCCATGACGACCATTATTACACCATCGTTGCCATGACGACCATTATGACATCATCGTCGCCATGACGACCATTATGACATCATCGTCGCCATGACGACCATTATGACATCATCATCATCGCTATTATGACCGTTATGACATTATTGTCGCCATGACGACCCTTATGACATCATAGTCGCCATGACGACCATTATGACATCATCGTCACAATGTCGACCATTATGACATCACCATCGCAATGACGACCATTATCACATCATCGTTGCCATGACGACCATTATGACATAATCGTCGCCATGAAAACCATTATGACATCACCATTGCCATGACGACCATTATTACACCACCGTTGCTATGCCATTATGACATCATCGTCGCCATGACGACCATTATTACATCATCATCACCATGATGACCGTTATGACATTATCGTCGCTATGACGACCCTTATGACATCATCGGAGCCATGACAACCAATATGATATCATCGTCGCCATGATGACCATTATGTCATCATCGTCGCCATGGCGACCATTATGACATCACCGTCGCCATGACGACCATTATGACATCATCGGAGCCATTACGACCATTATTAAATCACAGTCGACATGACAAACATTATGACATCTTCGTGGCCATGATGACCATTATGACATCATGACATCACCGTTGCCATGACGACCATTGTGACATCACCATCGCCATGACGACCATTATGACATCATCGTTGCCATGGCGACCATTATGACATCACCGTCGTCATGTTGACCATTTTGACATCATCGTCACCATGGTGACCATTATGACATCATCTTCGCCATGACTACTATTATGACATCACCGTCGCCATGACGACCATTATGACATCATCATCGCCATGACTACTGACAAACAATATGACATCATTGTCGCCATGACGACCATTATGACGTCATCGTCGCCATGATGACCGTTATGACATCATCGTAGCCATTACGACCATTATTAAATCACAGTCGCCATGACAAACATTATGACATCTTCGTCGCCATGATGACCATTATGACATCACCGTTGCCATAACGACCATTATGACATCACCGTTGCCATGACGACCATTGTGACAACATCATCGCCATGACAACCATTATGACATCACCAACGCCATGACTACCATTATGATATCATCATCGCCATGATGACCATTATGACATCATCGTCGCCATGACAACCATTATGACATCACCGTCGCCATGACGACCATTATGACATCACCGTCACCATGACGACCATTATGACATCATCGTAGCCATGACGACCATTATGACATCATCGTAGCCATTACGACCATTATTAAATCACAGTCGCCATGAGAACCATTATGACATCTTCGTCGCCATGACGACCATTATGTCATCATGACATCATCGTTGCCATGACGACCATTATGACATCACCGTTGCCATGACGACCATTATGACATCATCTACGCCATAGCGACCATTATGACATAATCGTCGCCATGACAACCATTATGACATCACCGTCGCCATGACGACCATTATGACATCATCGTCGCCATGACTACTGACAAACAATATGACATCATTGTCGCCATGATGACCATTATGACATCATCGTCGCCATGATGACCGTTATGACATCATCGCAGCCATTGCGACCATTATTAAATCACAGTCGCCATGACAACCATTATGACATCATTGTCGCCATGACGACCCTTATGACATCATCATCACCATGACAACCAATAAGATATCATCGTCGCCATGATGACCATTATGTCATCATCGTCGCCATGACGACCATTATGACATCACCGTCACAATGACGACCATTATGACATCACCATCGCAATGACGACCATTATGACATCATCGTTGCCATGACGACCATTATGACATAATCGTTGCCATGAAAACCATTATGACATCACCATTGCCATGACGACCATTATTACACCACCGTTGCCATGACGACCATTATGACATCATCGTCTCCATGACGACCATTATTACATCATCACCATGATGACCGTTATGACATTATCGTCGCCATGACGACCCTTATGACATCATCATCACCATGACAACCAATATGATATCATCATCGCCATGATGACCATTATGTCATCATCGTCGCCATGACAACCATTATGACATCATTGTCGCCATGGCGAACATTATGACATCACCGTCGCCATGACGATCATTATGACATCATCGTAGCCATTACGACCATTATTAAATCACAGTCGACATGACAAACATTATGACATCTTCGTCGCCATGATGACCATTATGACATCATGACATCACAGTTGCCATGACGACCATTTTGACATCACCGTTGCCATGACGACCATTGTGACATCATCGTCGCCATGACATCCATTATGACATCACCAACGCCATGACTACCATTATGACATCATCGTCGCCATGACGACCATTATGACATCATCGTCGCCATGACGACAATTATGACATCATCATCGCCTTGATGACCGTTATGACATTATTGTCGCCATGACGACCCTTATGACATCATCATCGCCATGACGACCATTATGACATCGTCGTCACAATGACGACCATTATGACATCACCATCACAATGACGACCATTATGACATCATCGTTGCCATGACGACCATTATGACATAATCGTTGCCATGAAAAATATTATGACATCACCATTGCCATGACGACCATTATTACACCACCGTTGCCATGACGACCATTATGACATCATCGTCGCCATGACGACCATTATTACATCATCATCACCATGATGACCGTTATGACATTATCGTGGCCATGACTACCCTTATGACATCATCATCGCCATGACAACCAATATGATATCAACGTCGCCATGATGACCATTATGTCATCATCGTCGCCATGACAAACATTATGACATCATTGTCGCCATGGCGAACATTATGACATCACCGTCGCCATGACGATCATTATGACATCATCGTAGCCATTACGACCATTATTAAATCACAGTCGACATGACAAACATTATGACATCTTCGTCGCCATGATGACCATTATGACATCATGACATCACAGTTGCCATGACGACCATTATGACATCACCGTTGCCATGACGACCATTGTGACATCATCGTCGCCATGACATCCATTATAACATCACCAACGCCATGACTACCATTATGACATCATCGTCGCCATGCTGACCATTATGACATCACCGTCGCCATGATGACCATTATGACATCATCGTCGCCATGGCGACCATTATGACATCATCTTCGCCATGACTACCATTATGACATCACCGTCGCCATGACGATCATTATGGCATTATCATCGCCATGACTACTGACAAACAATATGACATCATTGTCGCCATGACGACCATTATGACATCACCGTTGCCATGACGACTATAGTGACATCATCGTCGCCATGACAACCATTATGACATCACCAACGCCATGACTACCATTATGACATCATCGTCACCATGGCGACCATTATGACATCACCGTCGCCATGATGACCATTATGACATCATCGTCGCCATGACGACAATTATGACATCATAATCACCATGACGGCCCATATGACACCATCGTCGCCATGACAACCATTATGACATCATCGTCTCCATGGCGACCATTATGACACCATCGTCGCCATGACAACCATTATGACATCATTGTCACCATGGCGACCATTATGACATCATCATCGCCATGATGACCATTATGACACCAGCGTTGCAATGACGACCCTTATGACATCATCGTCGACATGAAGACCATTATGACATCATCATCGCCATGATGACCATTATGACACCACCGTTGCAATGACGACCCTTATGACATCATCGTCGACATGACGACCATTATGACATCATCATCGCCATGATGACCGTTATGACATTATTGTCGCCATGATGACCATTATGACATCATCGTCACCATGGCGACCATTATGACATCATCGTCGCCATGACGACCATTATGACATCATAATCACCATGACGGCCCATAGGACAATATCGGCGCCATGACGACCATTATGACATCATCGTCACCATGGCGACCATTATGACATCATCGTCGCAATGACGACCATTATGACATCACCATCGCCATGATGACCTTTATGACATCATCGTCGCCGTGGTGACCATTATGACATCACAGTCGCCATGATGACCGTTATGATATCATCGTCGCCATGGCGACCATTATGACATCACCGTCGCCATGACGACCATTATGACATCATCGTCGCCATGACTACTGACAAACAATATGACAACATCGTCGCCATGACGACCATCATGACATCATCGTCGCCATGATGACCGTTATGACATCATCATAGCCATTACGACCATTATTAAATCACAGTCGCCATGACAACCATTATGACATCTTCGTCGCCATGACGACCATTATGACATCATAAACACCATGACAGCTAAAATGACACCATCGTCGCCATGACGACCATTATGACATCATCGTCACCATGGCGACCATTATGCCATCATCATCGCAAAGATGACCATTATGACATCATCGTCACAATGACGACCATTATGACATCACCATCGCCATGACGACCATTATGACATCATCGTTGCCATGATGACCATTATGACATAATCGTCGCCATGACAACCATTATGACATCACCATCGCCATGACGACCATTATTACAGCACCGTTGCCATGACGACCATTATGACATCATCGTCGCCATGACGACCATTATGACATCATCTTCGCCATGACAACCAATATGATATCATCGTCGCCATGTTGACCATTATGACATCATCTTCGCCATGACAACCAATATGATATCATCGTCGCCATGATGACCATTATGACATCATCGTCGCCATGACAACCATTATGACATCATCGTCGCTATGACGACCATTATGACATCACCGTCACCATGACGACCATTATGACATCATCGTAGCCATTACGACCATTATTAAATCACAGTCGCCATGAGAACCATTATGACATCTTTGTCGCCATGACGACCATTATGTCATCATGACATCACCGTTGCCATGACGACCATTATGACATCACCGTTGCCATGATGACCATTATGACATCATCTTCGCCATGGCGACCAATATGACATAATCGTCGCCATGACAACCATTATGACATCACCGTCGCCATGACGACCATTTTGACATCATCGTCGCCATGACTATTGACAAACAATATGACATCATTGTCGCCATGACGACCATTATGACATCATCGTCGCCATGATGACCGTTATGACATCATCGTAGCCATTACGACCATTATTAAATCACAGTCGCCATGACAACCATTATGACATCATCGTCGCCATGACGACCATTATGACATCATAATCACCATGACGGCCCATATGACACCATCGTCTCCATGACGACCATTATGATATCATCGTCACCATGGCGACCATTAAGACATCATTGTCGCAATGACGACCATTATGACATCACCATCGCCATGATGACCATTATGACATCAACGTTGCCATGACGACCATTATGACATCATCGTTGCCATGACGAGCATTATGATATCATCGTTGCCATGATGACCCTTATGACATCATCGTCGCCATGACGACCATTATGACATCATCATCCCCATGATGACCGTTATGACACTATTGTCGCCATAACGACCCTTATGACATCATCGTCGTCATGGCGACGATTATGACATCATCGTCACAATGACAACCATTATGACATTACCATCGCCATGACGACCATTATGACATCATCGTTGCCATGACGACCATTATGACATCACCATTGCCATGACGACCATTATTACACCACCGTTGCCATGACGACCATTATGACATCATCGTCGCCATGGCGACCATTATGATATCACCGTCGCCATGACGACCATTATGACATCATCGTAGACATTACGACTATTATTAAATCACAGTCGCCATGACAAACATTATGACAACTTCATCGCCATGATGACCATTATGACATCATGAAATCACCGTTGCCATGACGACCATTATGACATCACCGTTGCCATGACGACCATTGTGACATCATCGTCGCCATGACACCCATTATGACATCACCAACGCCATGACTACCATTATGACATCATCGTCGCCATGGCGACCATTATGACATCATCGTCGCCATGATGACCATTATGACATCATCGTCGCCATTGCGACCATTATGACATCATCGTCGCCATGACAACCATTATGACATCATCGTCGCCATGATGACCATTATGACGTCATCGTCGCCATGGCGACCATGATGACATCATCGTCGCCATGACAACCATTATGAAATCATCGTCGCCATGACGACCATTATGACATCATAATCACCATGACAGCCCATATGACACCATCGTCGCCATGACGACCATTGTGACATCACCATCACCATGATGACCATTATGACATCATCGTTGCCATGACGACCATTATGACATAAACGTCGCTATGACAACCATTATGACATCACCATCACCATGACGACCATTATGACACCACCGTTGCCATGACGACCATTATGACATCATCGTCGCCATGACGACCATTATGACATCATTGTCGCCATGACGACCATTATGACATCATCATCGCCATGATGACCGTTATGACATTATTGTCGCCATGACGACCCTTATGACATCATAGTCGCCATGACGACCATTATGACATCATCGTCACAATGACGACCATTATGACATCACCATCGCAATGACGACCATTATTACATCATCATCGCCATGACAACCAATATGATATCATAGTCGCCATGATGACCATTCTGTCATCATCGTCGCCATGACAACCATTATGACATCATCGTTGCCATGGCGACCATTATGACATCACCGTCGCCATGACGACCATTATGACATCATCGTAGCCATTACGACCATTATGACATCATTGTTGCCATGATGACCATTATGACATAATCGTCGCCATGACAACCATTATGACTTCACCATCGCCATGACGACCATCATGACACCACCGTTGCCATGACGACCATTATGACATCATCGTCGCCATGACGACCATTATTACATCATCATCGCCATGATGACCTCTATGACATTATCGTCGCCATGACGACCCTTATGACATCATCATCGCCATGACAACCAATATGATATCATGGTCGCCATGATGACCATTATGTCATCATCGTCGCCATGACAACCGTTATGACATCATTGTCGCCATAACGACCATTATGACATCATCGTAGCCATTACGACCATTAGTAAATCACAGTTGCCATGACAACCATTATGACATCTTCGTTGCCATGATGACCATTATGACATCATGACATCACCGTTGCCATGACGACCATTATGACATCACCGTTGCCATGACGACCATTATGACATCACCGTTGCCATGACGACCATTGTGACATCATCGTCGCCATGACACCCATTATGACATCACCAACGCCATGACTACCATTATGACATCATCGTCGCCATGGCGACCATTATGACATCACCGTCGCCATGATGACCATTATGACATTATCGTCGCCATGGCGACCATTATGACATCATCGTCGCCATGACAACCATTATGACATCATCGTCGCCATGACGACCATTATGACATCATAATCACCATGACAGCCCATATGACACCATCGTCGCCATGACGAACATTGTGACATCACCATCAACATGATGTCCATTATGACATCATCATTGCCATGACGACCATTATGACATCACCGTCACCATGATGACCATTATGACATAATCGTCGCCATGGTGACCATTATGACATCTTCTTCGTCATGATTACCATTATGACATTATGACATCACTGTTGCCATGACGACCATTATGACATCACCATCGCCATGACGACCATTATGACATCATCGTCGCCATGACGACCATTATGACATCATCGTCACAATGACGACCATTATGACATCACAATCGCCATGACGACCATTATGACATCATAGTTGCCATGACGACCATTATGACATAATTGTCGCCATGACAACCATATGACATCACCATCGCCATGACGACCATTATTACACCACCGTTGCCATGACAACCATTACGACATCATCGTCGCCATGACGACCATTATGACATCATCGTAGCCATTACGACCATTATTAATTCACAGTCGCCATGAGAACCATTATGACATCTTCGTTGCCATGACGACCATTATGTCATCACCATTGCCATGACGACCATTATGACATCTTCTTCGCCCTAGCGACCATTATGACATAATCGTCGCCATGACAACCATTATGACATCACCGTCGCCATGACGACCATTATGACATCATCGTCGCCATGACTACTGACAAACAATATGACATCATTGTCGCCATGATGACCATTATTAAATCACAGTCGCCATGACAACCATTATGACATCATCGTTGCCATGACGACCATTATGACATCATAATCACCATGACGGCCCATAGGACAATATCGTCACCATGACGACCATTATGACATCATCGTCACCATGGCAACCATTATGACATCATCGTCGCAATGACGACCATTATGACATCACCACCGCCATGATGACCATTATGACATCATCGTCGCCATGGCGACCATTATGACATCACCGTCGCCATGATGACCATTATGATATCATCGTCGCAATGGCGACCATTATGACGACAACATCGCCATGACGACCATTATGACATCATCGTCGCCATGATGACCGTTATGACATCATCATAGCCATTACGACCATTATTAAATCACAGTCGCCATGACAACCATTCTGACATCTTCGTCGCCATGACGACCATTATGACATCATAAACACCATGACGGCCAAAATGACACCATCGTCGCCATGACGACCATTATGACATCATCGTCACCATGGCGACCATTATGACATCATCATCGCAATGACGACCATTATGACATCACCATCGCCATGATGACCATTATGATATCATCGTCGCCATGGAGACCATTATGACTTCACTGTCACCATGACGACCATTATGACATCATCGGAGCCATTACGATCATTATTAAATCACAGTCGACATGACAAACATTATGACATCTTCGTCGCCATGATGACCATTATGACATCATGACATCACAGTTGCCATGACGACCATTGTGACATCACCGTTGCCATGACGACCATTGTGACATCATCGTCGCCATGACGACCATTATGACATCATCGTTGCCATGATGACCCTTATGACATCATCGTCGCCATGACGACCATTATGACATCATCATCGCCATGATGACCGTTATGACATTATTGTCGCCATGACGACCCTTATGACATCATCGTCGCCAAGGCGACCATTATGACATCATCTTCGCCATGACTACTATTATGACATCACCGTCGCCATGACGACCATTATGACATCATCATCGCCATGACTACTGACAAACAATATGACATCATTGTCGCCATGATGACCATTATGACGTCATCGTCGCCATGATGACCGTTATGACATCATCGTAGCCATTACGACCATTATTAAATCACAGTCTCCAGGACAAACATTATGACATCTTCGTCGCCATGATGACCATTATGACATCACCGTTGCCATGACGACCAATATGATATCATCGTCGCCATGCTGACCATTATGACATCATCGTCACCAGGACAACCATTATGACATCATCGTCGCCATGATGACCATTATGACATCACCGTCACCATGACGACCATTATGACATCATCGTAGCCATTACGACCATTATTAATTCACAGTCGCCATGAGAACCATTATGACATCTTCGTCGCCATGACGACCATTATGTCATCATGACATCATCGTTGCCATGACGACCATTATGACATCACCGTTGCCATGACGACCATTATGACATCATCGTCGCCATGGCGACCCTTATGACATCACCGTCGCCATGATGACCATTATGATATCATCGTCGCCATGGCGACCATTATGACATCAACGTCGCCATGACGACCATTATGACATCATCGTCGCCATGACTACTGACAAACAATATGACAACATCGTCGCCATGACGACCATCATGACATCATCGTCGCCATGATGACGTTATGACATTATCATAGCCATTACGACCATTATTAAATCACAGTCGCCATGACAACCATTCTGACATCTTCGTCGCCATGACGACCATTATGACATCATAAACACCATGACAGCCAAAATGACACCATCGTCGCCATGACGACCATTATGACATCATCGTCACCATGGCGACCATTATGACATCATCATCGCAATGACGACCATTATGACATCACCATCGCCATGACGACCATTATGATATCATCGTCGCCATGGAGACCATAATGACATCATCGTCACAATGACGACCATTATGACATCACCATCGCCATGACGACCATTATGACATCATCGTTGCCATGACGACCATTATGACATAATCGTCGCCATGACAACCATTATGACATCACCATCGCCATGACGACCATTATTACAGCACCGTTGCCATGACGACCATTATGACATCATCGTCGCCATGACGACCATTATGACATCATCTTCGCCATAACAACCAATATGATTTCATCATCGCCATGATGACCATTATGACATCATCGTCGCCATGACAACCATTATGACATCATCGTCGCCATGACGACCATTATGACATCATCGTCACCATGATGACCATTATGACATCATCGTAGCCATTACGACCATTATTAAATCACAGTCGCCATGAGAACCATTATGACATCTTTGTCGCCATGACGACCATTATGTCATCATGACATCACCGTTGCCATGACGACCATTATGACATCATCGTTGCCATGATGACCCTTATGACATCATCGTCGCCATGACGACCATTATGACATCATCATCGCCATGATGACCGTTATGACATTATTGTCGCCATGACGACCCTTATGACATCATCGTCGCCAAGGCGACCATTATGACATCATCTTCGCCATGACTACTATTATGACATCACCGTCGCCATGACGACCATTATGACATCATCATCGCCATGACTACTGACAAACAATATGACATCATTGTCGCCATGATGACCATTATGACGTCATCGTCGCCATGATGACCGTTATGACATCATCGTAGCCATTACGACCATTATTAAATCAGTCTCCAGGACAAACATTATGACATCTTCGTCGCCATGATGACCATTATGACATCACCGTTGCCATGACGACCAATATGATATCATCGTCGCCATGCTGACCATTATGACATCATCGTCACCATGACAACCATTATGACATCATCGTCGCCATGATGACCATTATGACATCACCGTCACCATGACGACCATTATGACATCATCGTAGCCATTACGACCATTATTAATTCACAGTCGCCATGAGAACCATTATGACATCTTCGTCGCCATGACGACCATTATGTCATCATGACATCATCGTTGCCATGACGACCATTATGACATCACCGTTGCCATGACGACCATTATGACATCATCGTCGCCATGGCGACCATTATGACATCACCGTCGCCATGATGACCATTATGATATCATCGTCGCCATGGCGACCATTATGACATCAACGTCGCCATGACGACCATTATGACATCATCGTCGCCATGACTACTGACAAACAATATGACAACATCGTCGCCATGACGACCATCATGACATCATCGTCGCCATGATGACGTTATGACATTATCATAGCCATTACGACCATTATTAAATCACAGTCGCCATGACAACCATTCTGACATCTTCGTCGCCATGACGACCATTATGACATCATAAACACCATGACAGCCAAAATGACACCATCGTCGCCATGACGACCATTATGACATCATCGTCACCATGGCGACCATTATGACATCATCATCGCAATGACGACCATTATGACATCACCATCGCCATGACGACCATTATGATATCATCGTCGCCATGGAGACCATAATGACATCATCGTCACAATGACGACCATTATGACATCACCATCGCCATGACGACCATTATGACATCATCGTTGCCATGACGACCATTATGACATAATCGTCGCCATGACAACCATTATGACATCACCATCGCCATGACGACCATTATTACAGCACCGTTGCCATGACGACCATTATGACATCATCGTCGCCATGACGACCATTATGACATCATCTTCGCCATAACAACCAATATGATTTCATCATCGCCATGATGACCATTATGACATCATCGTCGCCATGACAACCATTATGACATCATCGTCGCCATGACGACCATTATGACATCATCGTCACCATGATGACCATTATGACATCATCGTAGCCATTACGACCATTATTAAATCACAGTCGCCATGAGAACCATTATGACATCTTTGTCGCCATGACGACCATTATGTCATCATGACATCACCGTTGCCATGACGACCATTATGACATCACCGTTGCCATGACGACCATTATGACATCATCTTCGCCATGGCGACCAATATGACATAATCGTCGCCATGACAACCATTATGACATCACCGTCACCATGACGACCATTTTGACATCATCGTTGCCATGACGACCATTATGACATCATCATCGCCATGACAACCATTATGACATCATCGTCGCCATGATGACCGTTATGACATCATCGTAGACATTACGACCATTATTAAATCATAGTCGCCATGACAAACATTATGACATCTTCGTCGCCATGATGACCATTATGACATCATGACATCACCGTTGCCATGACGACCATTATGACATCACCGTTGCCATGACGACCATTGTGACATCATCGTCGCCATGACACCCATTATGACATCACCAATGCCATGACTACCATTATGACATCATCATCGCCATGGAGACCATTATGACATCACCGTCGCCATGATGACCATTATGACATCATCGTCACCATGGCGACCATTATGACATCATCGTCGCCATGACAACCATTATGACATCATCGTCGCCATGTTGACCATTATGACATCATCGTCGCCATGGCGACCATTATGACATCATCGTCGCCATGACAAACATTATGACATCTTCGTCGCCATGATGACCATTATGACATCATAATCACCATGACAGCCCATATGACACCATCGTCGCCATGACGACCATTGTGACATCACCATCACCATGATGACCATTATGACATCATCGTTGCCATGACGACCATTATGACATAATCGTCGCTATGACAACCATTATGACATCACCGTCGCCATGATGACCATTATGATACCACCGTTGCCATGACGACCATTATGACATCATCGTCGCCATGATGACCATTATGACATCATCATCGCCATGATGACCGTTATGACATTATTGTCGCCATGACGACCCTTATGACATCATAGTCGCCATGACGACCATTATGACATCATCGTCACAATGACGACCATTATGACATCAACATTGCCATGACGACCATTATTACACCACCGTTGCCATGACGACCATTATGACATCATCATCGCCATGATGACCGTTATGACATTATTGTCGCCATGACGACCCTTATGACATCATAGTCGCCATGACGACCATTATGACATCATCGTTGCCATGACGACCATTATGACATAATCGTCGCCATGAAAACCATTATGACATCAACATTGCAATGACGACCATTATTACACCACCGTTGCCATGACGACCATTATGACATCATCATCGCCATGACAACCAATATGACTTCATCGTCGCCATGACTACTGACAAACAATATGACAACATCGTCGCCATGACGACCATTATGACATCATCGTCGCCATGATGACCGTTATGACATCATCATAGCCAATACGACCATTATTAAATCACAGTCGCCATGACAACCATTATGACATCTTCGTCGCCATGACGACCAATATGACATCATAATCACCATGACGGCCAAAATGACACCATCGTCGCCATGACGACCATTATGACATCATCGTCACCATGGCGACCATTATGACATCATCATCGCAATAACGACACTTATGACATCACCATCGCCATGACGACCATTATGACATCATCGTCGCCATGACGACCATTATGACATCATCGTCACAATGACGACCATTATGACATCACCATCGCCATGACGACCATTATGACATCATCGTTGCCATGACGACCATTATGACATAATCGTCGCCATGACAACCATATGACATCACCATCGCCATGACGACCATTATTACACCACCGTTGCCATGACGACCATTACGACATCATCGTCGCCATGACGACCATTATGACATCATCTTCGCCATGACAACCAATATGACATCATCGTCGCCATGGTGACCATTATGACCTCATCTTCGCCATGACTACTATTATGACATCTCCGTTGCCATGACGACTATTATGACATCATCATCGCCATGACTACTGACAAACAATATGACATCATTGTCGCCATGACGACCATTATGACGTCATCGTCGCCATGATGACCGTTATGACATCATCGTAGCCATTGCGACCATTATTAAATCACAGTCGCCATGACAAACATTATGACATCTTCGTCGCCATGATGACCATTATGACATCACCGTTGCCATGACGGCCATTATGACATCACCGTTGCCATGACAACCATTGTGACAACATCGTCGCCATGACAACCATTATGACATCACCAACGCCATGACTACCATTATGACATCATCGTCGTCATGGCGACCATTATGACATCACTGTCGCCATGATGACCATTATGACATCATCGTCGCCATGGCGACCATTATGACATCATCTTCACCATGACTACCATTATGACATCACCGTCGCCATGACGACCATTATGACATCATCGTCGCCATGACTACTGACAAACAATATGACATCATTGTCACCATGACGACCATTATGACATCATCGTCGCCATGACGACCATTATGATATCATCTTCGCCATGACAACCAATATGACATCATCGTCGCCATGATGACCATTATGACATTATTGTCGCCATGACGACCCTTATGACATCATCGTCGCCATGATGACCATTATGACATCACCATCACCATGACGACCATTATGACATCATCGCAGCCATTACGACCATTATTAATTCACAGTCGCCATGAGAACCATTATGACATCTATGTCGCCATGACGACCATTATGTCATCATGACATCATCGTTGCCATGACGACCATTATGACATCACCGTTGCCATGACGACAATTATGACATAATCGTCGCCATGACAACCATTATGACATCACCATCGCCATGACGACCATTATTACACCACCGTTGCCATGATGACCATTATGACATCATCGTCGCCATGTTGACCATTATGACATCACCGTCGCCATGACGACCATTATGACATCATTGTAGCCATTACGACTATTATTAAATCACAGTCGCCATGACAAACATTATGACATCTTCGTCGCCATGATGACCATTATGACATCATGACATCACCGTTGCCATGATGACCATTATGACATCACCATTGCTATGACGACCATTGTGACATCATCGTCGCCATGACACCCATTATGACATCACCAACGCCATGACTACCATTATGACATCATCGTCGCCAAGGCGACCATTATGACATCACCGTCGCCATGATGACCATTATGACATCATTGTCGCCATGGCGACCATTATGACATCATCGTCGCCATGACGACCATTATGACATCATAATCACCATGACAGCCCATATGACTGTTAGAACCTTGCTGTTAGGTTTTTTTTCCTTTGCTGGTCACATGACCTTGTTGGCCTATTTAATCCTGCTCCGCCCTTCTGGCTTTGCTGGACTTCATTGTATATCTACTTTCTAGCTAGCCTGTGCTCTGTATCTAACTCTGTTAGTTTGCTTGGTCTACGGACCTCTAAGTTCTATCTATTTTGTTTGTTCGTCTGTCTGCTGCTATTTCTGTTAGGAGGTGTCCCATATTCCTCCCAGTCCTTAGTACTTGTAGGGATTCCCTCCCCAAATCTATAGGTCTCCGTACAGACTAGATTAGGACTTTAGCAGGTCTGATCGCAGGATCAGGTTCCCTGTTACATCGTAGGGATTCAGCTGAGTCTTATAGTAGGGACAGATCTCCTCTCTTTCCTTAGCTTTGGTAGCAGAACATAACAGTAAGTCCAGCCTGTAAATTCTCTAAGGAAAGATTTTTTTTTTGTTCCATCATGGTGTCGGTTCAGGATTTGGCTAAACACCTGCAGGGACTCTCTCTGGAAGTGGCCGAGCTCCGTCAGCACGTGAGTAACTGTCCTGGAGCATATTTCTTGGAGCCTAAGGTATGTTTGCCGGATTTATTTTTTGGTGAACATCGAGAATTTTTTTCATTTAAAAATGCTTGCTTATTGTATTTTCGTTTGAGACCCAAGTCCTCTGGGGATGAATCCCAGCGCGTAGGGTTCATAATGTCACTTTTGCGCAAAGAGCCTCAGGAGTGGGCCTTTTCTTTGCAACCTAGTGATACATGCTTCAGATCAGTGGATAGTTTTTTTTCTGCTTTAGGACTATTATATGATGATCCTGACCGTGTGGCATCAGCTGAGACTGAGTTGAGACGTTTAAAACAAGGATCAGGTAATATGGAAAAATATTGTACACATTTTCGTCGTTGGTCCACTCAAACAGGGTGGAACGATTCTGCTCTGAAAAGTCTATTTCTTGCTGGGCTCAGTGAAAAGGTTAAAGACCTGCTAATTGCTTATCCTACACCTGAGGATTTGCAACAGGCTATGCAATTAGCTATACGGGTGGACAGAAGACTGCGTGCTAGGGTTAATGAGAGCAAATCCTCTGCTATGTCAGTTTCTGGTTATGATAATGTGTGTACTAACAGTGGTGAACCGATGGAGATTGGATCGGTGGCACCTCGCTCTCAAGAAAAACACCGTCGTTTTTCAGAAGGCTTGTGTTTCTATTGTGGAAAATCTGGTCATTTGATTAAAGGTTGTGAGCTTCGTATGAAGAAAGAAAAAAAAATGGTCAGTCACGCCCGTATTGCCTGTTTAAATTCCAAGGGTATATTTTTAGCTGCTTCCACGATTGCTCAGGAAAAATTAATGGAATTTCGGGTGTTTGTTGATTGCGGGTCTACACTGAATGTTATTGATGGGGGATTCGTGGAAAAACTCAATTTAAAACCTGAACCTTTATCATCCCCCATTGCTGTGGTTTCTGTGGATGGCTCCCCTTTGAAGAATATTACTCTCAAGGTCAGTGAATTTCCTCTCACTATTAATGGTGTTCACCATGAGAAATTGGATTTGGTAGTGTTGAATAACTTGCCTTCTCCAGTAATATTGGGATTGCCCTGGTTAAAATTTCACAATCCTGTACTGGATTGGTCTACCAGTGAAATTAAATCCTGGAGCCATAAATGTTATGACAAGTGTTGTAACGGGCGTATTGCAGCTTTGGATAGGGGAGAATTGCCTGTTCCTATTCAGGATTTTTGGAGAGTTTTTTCTGAGAAAGAATCGCAGGTTTTGCCTCCCCATAGAGACTATGATTGTTCTATTGAATTTGTCCCTGGAGCGACTCTTCCTAAAAGTCGTTTATTTAACCTTACTATTCCTGAGAGGAAGGCTTTGGAGGAATACATACAGACAAGTTTGGCCGCCGGTCACATTAGGCCCTCTAAGTCTCCTGTGGCGGTTGGATTTTTTTTTGTAAAAAAAAAGGACGGCGGTTTACGTCCTTGTCTGGATTTTCGTGAGATTAACAAAATTACGGTACGCAATCCTTACCCACTGCCATTGATTCCTGATCTGTTTAACCAGTTATTGGGGGCCAAGTGGTTCTCTAAAATTGACCTTAAGGGGGCATACAATCTGTTGCGCATGAAGGAGGGTGATGAATGGAAGACTGCTTTTAACACTCCTGTGGGTCATTTTGAGAATCTGGTTATGCCTTTTGGTCTTACTAATGCTCCTGCATTTTTTCAGAATCTGATTAATGACATCCTTAGACCTTTGATCGGTAAAAATGTGGTTGTGTATTTGGATGACATTTTGATTTATTCGCCAGATCTGGAGTCTCATTGGCGGAGCGTGCGTGAGGTATTACAGTTATTAATGGACAATTCGCTTTTTGCTAAGCTGGAGAAATGTGAGTTCGCTGTACAGAGAATTAGTTTTTTGGGCTACATTATCTCCAGCAAAGGTTTTGAGATGGATCCGGTTAAGGTTCAGGCTGTGCAGGAATGGCCTAGGCCTATTGGTTTGAAATCAATACAGAGGTTTTTGGGTTTCGCCAATTACTATAGAAAATTCATAAAAAATTTTTCTAGTATTGTCAAACCTCTGACTGATCTCACCAGGAAAGGTGCTGATGCGGTTCAGTGGTCTTCTGAGGCCATTGAAGCTTTTGTGTATCTCAAGGAGAGGTTCACCTCTGCTCCCATCCTTATGCAGCCTGATGTTACTAGGCCGTTTTTGGTTGAGGTTGATGCTTCCTCTGTGGGGGTTGGCGCAGTATTGTCTCAGGATAACGGGGATGGATTACATCCCTGTGCATTTTTTTCAAAAAAATTTTCGGAGACTGAATTGAATTACGATATTGGTAATCGGGAATTATTGGCTATTAAACTCGCATTTGAACACTGGCGCCACTTCTTGGAAGGTGCGGAATTTCCCGTTCAGGTTCTTACGGATCATAAAAATCTGATATATCTTGACGCTGCCAAGCGCCTGAATGCCCGTCAGGCTAGGTGGGCACTGTTTTTCTCGCGGTTTAATTTCTCCGTTACTTACATCCCTGGTACTAAGAATGTTAAGGCGGATGCCTTGTCTCGCAGTTTTTCTCCCATAGTCGGTGCTGAGAAAGAGGAAAACATTTTACAAGAAGGTGTTGTGATAGCTGCTTTAGACTCCGTTTTGGAAGATGAGATTCTTAAAGCTCAGGAGAATGCCCCATCTAACACTCCTCATGGGAGGTTGTTTGTGCCTGGGACCTTTAGGAGAGATTTGTTTGTTGAGTGTCACGAATCTCGGTTGGCAGGTCATCCCGGAATCTCTGAGACCAAGAGACTGGTGGGTCGCAGTTTTTGGTGGCCTGGATGGCAGAAGGAAGTCATTAAGTGGGTGCGCCAATGTACTATATGTGCTAGATCTAAGTCCTCACATACTCCTGCTGCGGGGTTGCTTTGTCCTTTGGAGGTCCCCAGTGCTCCTTGGACACATTTGGCTATGGACTTTATAACTGACCTTCCCCCCTCTGAGGGTTTTACTGTCATCTGGGTGGTCGTGGACCGTTTTAGCAAGATGTGTCACTTGGTTCCCTTCGTCAAACTGCCCTGCGCTAAAACTCTCGCTAAGGCCTTTGTCAAGGAAATTGTCAGACTTCATGGCGTTCCTACTGACATTGTTTCTGATAGGGGTCCTCAGTTCGTGGCTCGTTTTTGGCGTGCCTTTTGTGACAGGTTGGGAATTCATTTGTCGTTTTCGTCCGGATATCATCCTGAATCTAATGGCCAGACAGAAAGGAAAAACCAGGATGTTGAGCAGTTCTTGCGTTGTTTTGTGGCAGACAATCAAGAGGGGTGGTCTGAGTTTCTGCCACTTGCCGAATTTGCTCTGAACAATCATACATCTTCTTCTGCTGGTTGTTCGCCTTTTTTTTGTTGTTCTGGGAGACATCCGTCGTTTGGGTCGTTCTCCAAGTTGGGATCTGCCGTGCCTGAGGAGGAGAATTTTTCCGGTGATTTGGAAAGAGTTTGGACGGATGTGCGTGGTAATCTTCAGGAGGCCAACAGAAAATCTAAAGACTACTTTGATAGGAAACGACAGGAGGTTTTGTTCGCTGTTGGTGACATGGTTTGGTTGTCCTCTAGGAATCTGCGGTTGAGGATTCCTTCTAAGAAATTGGGTCCCAAGTTTGTAGGGCCCTTTAAGGTGCTTCAGGTTGTCAACCAATCTGCTGTTAGGTTGGAGGTTCCTACCTCCTGGAGAATTAATCCGGTCTTTCATGTCTCTCTGTTAAAAAAAGCTGTTGTGTCGGATGGTGACGCCTCTGCCTCTGTTCCTCCGGTGGTGGAGGACGGGGAATATGAAATTTCTCGCATCCTTGACTCTAGACGGTATAGAGGTAGTTTGCAGTATCTTGTGGCCTGGAAAGGTTTCGGACCCGAGGATAACTCTTGGGTGAGGTCAGATGATGTTTCCGCGTCCAGACTTATCAGAGCGTTTCACAGGAGATTTCCTGATAAGCCTGGTCCTAGGGGATCCGGAGGATCCTCTTAGAAGGGGGGGTACTGTTAGAACCTTGCTGTTAGGTTTTTTTTCCTTTGCTGGTCACATGACCTTGTTGGCCTATTTAATCCTGCTCCGCCCTTCTGGCTTTGCTGGACTTCATTGTATATCTACTTTCTAGCTAGCCTGTGCTCTGTATCTAACTCTGTTAGTTTGCTTGGTCTACGGACCTCTAAGTTCTATCTATTTTGTTTGTTCGTCTGTCTGCTGCTATTTCTGTTAGGAGGTGTCCCATATTCCTCCCAGTCCTTAGTACTTGTAGGGATTCCCTCCCCAAATCTATAGGTCTCCGTACAGACTAGATTAGGACTTTAGCAGGTCTGATCGCAGGATCAGGTTCCCTGTTACATCGTAGGGATTCAGCTGAGTCTTATAGTAGGGACAGATCTCCTCTCTTTCCTTAGCTTTGGTAGCAGAACATAACAATGACACCATCGTCGCCATGACGACCATTGTGACATCACCATCACCATGATGACCATTATGACATCATCATCGCCATGACGACCATTATGACATCATAATCACCATGACAGCCCATATGACACCATCGTTGCCATGACGACCATTGTGACATCACCATCACCATGATGACCATTATGACATCATCGTTGCCATGACGACCATTATGACATAATCGTCGCTATGACAACCATTATGACATCACCATCGCCATGACGACCATTATGACACCACCGTTGCCATGACGACCATTATGACATCATCGTCACCATGACGACCATTGTGACATCATCATCGCCATGATGACTGGTATGACATCATCGTCGCCATGGCGACCATTATGACATCATCGTCACAATGAAGACCATTATGACATCAACATCGCCATGACGACCATTATGACATCATCGTTGCCATGACGACCATTATGACATAATCGTCGCCATGACAACCATTATGACATCACCATCGCCATGACGACCATTATTACACCATCGTTGCCATGACGACCATTATGACATCATCGTCGCCATGATGACCATTATGACATCATCGTCGCCATGACGACCATTATGACATCATCATCGCCATGATGACCGTTATGACATTATTGTCGCCATGACGACCCTTATGACATCATCGTCACAATGACGACCATTATGACATCACCATCGCAATGACGACCATTATCACATCATCGTTGCCATGACGACCATTATGAGATAATCGTCGTCATGAAAACCATTATGACATCACCATTGCCATGACGACCATTATTACACCACCGTTGCCATGACGACCATTATGACATCATCGTCGCCATGACGACCATTATTACATCATCATCACCATGATGACCGTTATGACATTATCGTCGCTATGACGACCCTTATGACATCATCGGAGCCATGACAACCAATATGATATCATCGTCGCCATGATGACCATTATGTCATCATCGTCGCCATGGCGACCATTATGACATCACCGTCGCCATGACGACCATTATGACATCATCGGAGCCATTACGACCATTATGACATCATCATCGCAATGACGACCATTATGACATCACCATCGCCATGACGACCATTATGATATCATCGTCGCCATGGAGACCATAATGACATCATCGTCACAATGACGACCATTATGACATCACCATCGCCATGACGACCATTATGACATCATCGTTGCCATGACGACCAATATGACATAATCGTCGCCATGACAACCATTATGACATCACACCATCGCCATGACGACCATTATTACAGCACCGTTGCCATGACGACCATTATGACATCATCTTCGCCATAACAACCAATATGATATCATCATCGCCATGATGACCATTATGACATCATCGTCGCCATGAGAACCATTATGACATCTTTGTCGCCATGACGACCATTATGTCATCATGACATCACCGTTGCCATGACGACCATTATGACTTCACCGTTGCCATGACGACCATTATGACATCATCTTCGCCATGGCGAACAATATGACATAATCGTCGCCATGACAACCATTATGACATCACCGTCGCCATGACGACCATTTTGACATCATCGTCGCCATGACGACCATTATGACATCATCGTCGCCATGACGACCATTATGACATCATCATCGCCATGATGACCGTTATGACATTATTGTCGCCATGACGACCCTTATGACATCATAGTCGCCATGACGACCATTATGACATCATCGTCACAATGACAACCATTATGACATCACCATCGCAATGACGACCATTATCACATCATCGTTGCCATGACGACCATTATGACATAATCGTCGCCATGAAAACCATTATGACATCACCATTGCCATGACGACCATTATTACACCACCGTTGCCATGACGACCATTATGACATCATCGTCGCCATGACGACCATTATTACATCATCATCACCATGATGACCGTTATGACATTATCGTCGCTATGACGACCCTTATGACATCATCGGAGCCATGACAACCAATATGATATCATCGTCGCCATGATGACCATTATGTCATCATCGTCGCCATGGCGACCATTATGACATCACCGTCGCCATGACGACCATTATGACATCATCGGAGCCATTACAACCATTATTAAATCACAGTCGACATGACAAACATTATGACATCTTCGTCGCCATGATGACCATTATGACATCATGACATCACCGTTGCCATGACGA
This sequence comes from Phyllobates terribilis, assembly GCF_046119375.1. Lineage (NCBI taxonomy): Eukaryota > Metazoa > Chordata > Amphibia > Anura > Dendrobatidae > Phyllobates > Phyllobates terribilis. The sequence continues at coordinate 1,177,229 of NW_027363256.1, forward strand.
CCATTGTGACATCATCGTCGCCATGACGACCATTATGACATCATCGTTGCCATTATGACCCTTATGACATCATCGTCGCCATGACGACCATTATGACATCATCATCGCCATGATGACCGTTATGACATTATTGTCGCCATGACGACCCTTATGACATCATCGTCGCCATGGCGACCATTATGACATCATCGTCGCCATGGCGACCATTATGACATCATCGTCACAATGACAACCATTATGACATCACCATCGCCATGACGACCATTATGACATCATCGTTGCCATGGCGACCATTATGACATCATCTTCGCCATGACTACCATTATGACATCATCGTCGCCATGGCGACCATTTTGACATCACCGTCGCCATGATGACCATTATGACATCATCGTCGCCATGGTGACCATTCTGACATCATCTTCGCCATGACTACTATTATGACATCACCGTCGCCATGACGACCATTATGACATCATCATCGCCATGACTACTGACAGACAATATGATATCATTGTCGCCATGACGACCATTATGACGTCATCGTCGCCATGATGACCGTTATGACATCATCGTAGCCATTGCGACCATTATTAAATCACAGTCGCCATGACAAACATTATGACATCTTCGTCGCCATGATGACCATTATGACAACACCGTTGCCATGACGACCATTATGACATCACCGTTGCCATGATGACCATTGTGACAACATCGTCGCCATGACAACCATTATGACATCACCAACGCCATGACTACCATTATGACATCATCGTAGTCATGGCAACCATTATGACATCACTGTCGCAATGATGACCATTATGACATCATCGTCGCCATGGCGACCATTATGACATCAACTTCACCATGACTACCATTATGACATCACCATCGCCAAGACGACGATTATGACATCATCGTCGCCATGACTACTGACAAACAATATGACATCATTGTCACCATGACGACCATTATGACATCATCGTCGCCATGACGACCATTATGACATCATCTTCGCCATGACAACCAATATGATATCATCGTCACCATGATGACCATTATGACATCATCGTCACCATGACAACCATTATGACATCATCGTCGCCATGATGACCATTATGACATCACCGTCACCATGACGACCATTATGACATCATCGTAGCCATTACGACCATTATTAATTCACAGCCGCCATGAGAACTATCATGACATCTTCGTCGCCATGACAACCATTATGTCATCATGACATCATCGTTGCCATGACGACCATTATGACATCACCGTTGCCATGACGACCATTATGACATCATCTTCGCCATAGCGACCATTATGATATAATCGTCGCCATGACAACCATTATGACATCACCGTTGCCATGACGACCATTATGACATCATCGTCGCCTTGACTACTGACAAACAATATGACATCATTGTCGCCATGATGACCATTATGACATCATCGTCGCCATGATGACCGTTATGACATCATCGCAGCCATTACGACCATTATTAAATCACAGTCGCCATGACAACCATTATGACATCATCGTCGCCATGACGACCATTATGACATCATAATCACCATGACGGCTCATAGGACAATATCGTCGCCATGACGACCATTATGACATCATCGTCACCATGGCGACCATTATGACATCATCGTCGCAATGACGACCATTATGACATCACCATCGCCATGATGACCATTATGACATCATCGTCGCCATGGCGACCATTATGACATCACCGTCGCCATGATGACCATTATGATATCATCGTCGCCATGGCGACCATTATGACATCAACGTCGCCATGACGACCATTATGACATCATCGTCGTCATGACTACTGACAAACAATATGACAAAATCGTCGCCATGACGACCATCATAACATCATCGTCGCCATGATGACCGTTATGACATCATCATAGCCATTACGACCATTATTGAATCACAGTCGCCATGACAACCATTCTGACATCTTCGTCGCCATGACGACCATTATGACATCATAAACACCATGACGGCCAAAATGACACCATCGTCGCCATGACGACCATTATGACATCATCGTCACCATGGAGACCATTATGACATCATCATCGCAATGACGACCATTATGACATCACCATCGCCATGACGACCATTATGATATCATCGTCGCCATGGAGACCATAATGACATCATCGTCACAATGACGACCATTATGACATCACCATCGCCATGACGACCATTATGACATCATCGTTGCCATGACGACCATTATGACATAATCGTCGCCATGACAACCATTAGGACATCACCATCACCATGACGACCATTATTACAGCACCGTTGCCATGACGACCATTATGACATCATCGTCGCCATGACGACCATTATGACATCATCTTCGCCATGACAACCAATATGATATCATCGTCGCCATGATGACCATTATGACATCATCGTCGCCATGACAACCATTATGACATCATCGTCGCCATGACGACCATTATGACATCACCGTCACCATGATGACCATTATGACATCATCGTAGCCATTACGACCATTATTAAATCACAGTCGCCATGAGAACCATTATGACATCTTTGTCGCCATGACGACCATTATGTCATCATGACATCACCGTTGCCATGACGACCATTATGACATCACCGTTGCCATGACGACCATTATGACATCATCTTCGGCATGGCGACCAATATGACATAATCGTCGCCATGACAACCATTATGACATCACCGTCGCCAGGACGACCATTTTGACATCATCGTCGCCATTACTACTGACAAACAATATGACATCATTGTCGCCATGACGACCATTATAACATCATCGTCGCCATGATGACCGTTATGACATCATCGTAGCCATTACGACCATTATTAAATCATAGTCGCCATGACAACCATTATGACATCATCGTCGCCATGACGACCATTATGACATCATAATCACCATGACGGCCCATATGACACCATCGTCTCCAAGACGACCATTATGACATCATCGTCACCATGGCGACCATTATGACATCATTGTCGCAAAGACGACCATTATGACATCACCATCGCCATGATGACCATTATGACATCAACGTTGCCATGACGACCATTATGACATCATCGTCGTCATGGCGACCATTATGACATCATCGTCACAATGACAACCATTATGACATCACCATCACCATGACGACCATTATGACATCATTGTTGCCATGACGAACATTTTGATATAATCGTCGCCATGACAACCATTATGACATCACCGTCGCCATGACAACCATTATGACATCATCATAGCCATTACGACTATTATTAAATCACAGTCGCCATGACAAACATTATGACATCTTCGTCGCCATGATGACCATTATGACATCATGACATCACCGTTGCCATGACGACCATTATGACATCACCGTTGCCATGACGACCATTGTGACATCATCGTCGCCATGACACCCATTATGACATCACCAACGCCATGACTACCATTATGACATCATCGTCGCCAAGGCGACCATTATGACATCACCGTCGCCATGATGACCATTATGACATCATCGTCGCCATGGCGACCATTATGACATCATCGTCGCCATGACGACCAATATGACATCATAATCACCATCACAGCCCATATGACACCATCGTCGCCATGACGACCATTATGACATAATCGTCGCTATGACAACCATTATGACATCACCATCGCCATGACGACCATTATGACACCACCGTTGCCATGACGACCATTATGACATCATCGTCACCATGACGACCATTGTGACATCATCATTGCCATGATGACTGTTATGACATCATCGTCGCCATGGCGACCATTATGACATCATCGTCACAATGAAGACCATTATGACATCACCATCGCCATGACGACCATTATGACATCATCGTTGCCATGACGACCATTATGACATAATCGTCGCCATGACAACCATTATGACATCACCATCGCCATGACGACCATTATTACACCATCGTTGCCATGACGACCATTATGACATCATCATCGCCATGACGACCATTATGACATCATCGTCGCCATGACGACCATTATGACATCATCATCACCATGATGACCGTTATGACATTATTGTCGCCATGACGACACTTATGACATCATAGTCGCCATAACGACCATTATGACATCATCGTCACAATGACGACCATTATGACATCACCATCGCAATGACGACCATTATCACATCATCGTTGCCATGACGACCATTATGACATAATCGTCGCCATGAAAACCATTATGACATCACCATTGCCATGACGACCATTATTACACCACCGTTGCCATGACGACCATTATGACATAATCGTCGCCATGACGACCATTATTACATCATCATCACCATGATGACCGTTATGACATTATCGTCGCTATGACGACCCTTATGACATCATCGGAGCCATGACAACCAATATGATATCATCGTCGCCATGATGACCATTATGTCATCATCGTCGCCATGGCGACCATTATGACATCACCGTCGCCATGACGACCATTATGACATCATCGGAGCCATTACGACCATTATTAAATCACAGTCGACATGACAAACATTATGACATCTTCGTCGCCATGATGACCATTATTACATCATGACATCACCGTTGCCATGACGACCATTGTGACATCACCGTTGCCATGACGACCATTGTGACATCATCGTCGCCATGACGACCATTATGACATCATCGTCGCCATGACGACCATTATGACATCATCATCGCTATGATGACCGTTATGACATTATTGTCGCCATGACGACCCTTATGACATCTTCGTCGCCATGACGACCATTATGACATCACCATCGCCATGACGACCGTTATGACATCATCGTTGCCATGGCGACCATTATGACATCATCGTCGCCATGACGACCATTATGACATCACCGTCGCCATGACGACCATAATGACATCATCGTCGCCATGACGACTGACAAACAATATGACATCATTGTCGCCATGACGACCATTATGACGTCATCGTCTCCATGATGACCGTAATGATATCATCGTAGCCATTATGACCATAATTAAATCACAGTCGAGATGACAACCATTATGACATCATCGTCGCCATGACGACCATTATGACATCATAATCACCATGACGGCCCATATGACACCATCGTCGCCATGACGACCATTATGACATCATCGTCACCATGGCGACCATTATGACACCATCGTCGCCATGACGACCATTATGACATCATCGTCACAATGGCGACCATTATGACATCACCTTCGCCATGATGACCATTGTGACATCAACGTTGCCATGACGACCATTATGACATCATCGTTGCCATGACGACCATTATGACATAATCGTCGCCATGATAACCATTATGACATCACCATCACCATGACGACCATTATGACACCACCGTTGCCATGACGACCATTATGACATCACCATCGCCATTATGACCATTATTAAATCACAGTCGCCATGACAACCATTATGACATCATCGTCACCATGACGACCATTATGACATCATGATCACCATGACGGCCCATATGACACCATCGTCGCCATGACGACCATTATGACATCATCGTCACCATGGCGACCATTATGACATCATCGTCGCCATGATGACCATTATGACATCACCATCGCCATGATGACCATTATGACACCACCGTTGCCATGACGACGCTTATGACATCATTGTCGCCATGACGACCATTATGACATCATCATCGCCATGATGACCGTTATGACATTATTGTCGCCATGACGACCCTTATGACATCATCGTCGCCATGGCGACCATTAAGACATCATTGACACAATGACGACCATTATGACATCACCATCGCCATGACGACCATTATGACATCATCGCTGCCATGACGACCATTATGACATCATTGTTGCCATGACGACCATTATGACATAATCGTCGCCATGACAACCATTATGACATCACCATTGCCATGGCGACCATTATTACAAAACCGTTGCCATGACGACCACTATGACATCATCGTCGCCATGACGACCATTATTACATCATCGTCACCATGATGACCGTTATGACATTATCGTCGCCATGACGACCCTTATGACATCATCGTCGCCATGGCGACCATTATGACATCATCATCGCCATGACAACCAATATGATATCATCGTCGCCATGATGACCATTCTGTCATCATCGTCCCCATTACATCCATTATGACATCATCGTCGCCATGGCGACCATTATGACATCACCGTCGCCATGACGACCATTATGACATCATCGTAGACATTACGACCATTATGACATCATCGTTGCCATGACGACCATTATGACATAATCGTAGCCATGACAACCATTATGACTTCACCATCGCCATGACAACCATTATGACACCACCGTTGCCATGACGACCATTATGACATCATCGTCGCCATGAAGACCATTATTACATCATCATCGCCATGATGACCGTTATGACATTATCGTCGCCATGACGACCCTTATGACATAATCATCGCCATGACAACCAATATGATATCATCGTCGCCATGATGACCATTATGTCATCATCGTCGCCATGACAACCATTATGACATCATCGTAGCCATTACGACCATTATTAAATCACAGCCGCCATGACAACCATTATGACATCTTCGTCGCCATGATGGCCATTATGACATCATGACATCACTATTGCCATGACGACCATTATGACATCACCGTTGCCATGACGACCATTATGACATCATCGTCGCCATGACAACCATTATGACATCACCAACGCCATGACTACTGACAAACAATATGACATCATTGTCGCCATGACGACCATTATGACGTCATCGACGCCATGATGACCGTTATGACATAATCGTAGCCATTACGACCATTATTAAATCACAGTCGCCATGATAAACATTATGACATCATCGTTGCCATGACGACCATTATGACATAATCGTCGCCATGACAACCATTATGACATCACCATCGCCATGACGACAATTATTACACCACCGTTGCCATGACGACCATTATGACATCATCGTCGCCATGACGACCATTATGACATCATCGTTGCCATGATGACTGTTATGACATCATCATCGCCATGGCGACCATTATGACATCATCATCGCTATGACAACCAATATGATATCATCGTCGCCATGATGACCATTATGACTAGTTTTGAGCCACCCCCGTAGCGTTCGAGTTCGGTTCGGTTCGTCGAACACCTTCGAACACCGTTGAAACCAATAGTAGGCAAACAAAAACACATAGAAACACATAGAAAACACCTTCAAAGGTGTCCAAAAGCTGACAAACTGCTCTGAAGACACAACTAACACATGGAAAAGTGAGAAGTACATATAGTCATGCGAAAAGAAAAGAGGTGGAGGAGTAAAAGGAGGGGGAGATACAGATATAGGCATGTCATGCCCTTCTAAAATCCAAAAAGTGAGAAGCCGACACGTTCAGTCCGCTCCTGCCCGTGCCACCTCCGTGTCGCCGGGTTTATGCCAGAGCCGCGGTGAACCCTGACGGCCAGCCTCCCTCTCCCAATACTGGTGCTTGTCCGCTGGTGGGTCGAGCGAGCCCCCCTGTGGTGGAGGCAGCTCTAAGCTTTTTAATTTAAATTGTCTCTCTAATTTGAATGAATACACTTTAAATCCATTTACAAGGATCTATTGGAGGGCAAGTCTCATGCCAGCAGCCGCGTAATTCCAGCTCCAGTAGCGTCCACTAAAGCTGCTGCAGTTAAAAAGCTTTTAAAAGGATCGAGCTCGGCTGTCCACCGCAAGGCATCCTACTGCCAGTCCCAGCCCCTATGCCTTGGGGTGCCTCCTGATGCTCTTCACTGAGTATCCCGTGGTCCCGAAGCATTTCCTTTGAAAAAATTAAGTGTCAAAACTACAGGTGGTGTAGCTTGCTTAACAGCCGGGATAATCCGCTGACTAGCAGACACTGCTACTAGGCACAAAGTATTTCCTGGGCTAGATGCAGTTAAAAATTTGTAATTAGATACTCCCGTTGGATGCTGAGAAAGCATTCCATAGAGTCTCCTGGCACGCCATATATGATTCTCTTAAAAAGCTTGAGGTAGGGGTCTAGGGGACCCTTTTATAGCCAAAATCACGGCCCTGTATCGCAATACGTCGCCTAGGCTGAAGATAAATGGAACTGTATTACACTGAGGGCTCGGTTGCTACAGAGGTATTGAACCTCACCCAGAGGTGTGATATCTCACTCTCAGGTAAGGATGGAGTGTGGATCAGGACCCGACACCTGCATGCATTACACCACATTGCCGTGGGGCAGGGCGACCAATATGCCCCTGAGATGGGCACGACAGTCCCTGTCCCTGGCTGGAGTGGGGGGAGGGAACCCTGAGGAAGGGGAACCCTGTAGTGCAGGAGCAGGGAGGAAGCAGTTCCTGGGTGCATTGAGAAGGGAGTATAAAAGGTGGGCACCATCTTAGTTCAGTGCAGAGAAGTCTGAGCAGAAGTGGCAGGGAGCAGGGGCTCTGCATGAGCTCTGCTCTGGAGGCGGGCCTAGTAACAGAGGCCCAGGCCTGCAAGAGGGAGAAGGAAGGAAGAGGAGCGGAGAAGGCTCCAGGAATGAGGAATGAAGGGATCCCAGGGGTGCGGACGGGCGAGTCGACACCGCACGCCCAAATCCACCTGCGTGGAGGGGTCGGGCCAAAGGGGGAGACCGGTCCCCGAAACTAGTGGAGGCAGGAAACGACCCTCAGCTAGAAACAGGAGGCTGTGACATTTTATGTGGCGCAGCCCCTCGCTACACCCGCTAGGAAGGCACCACATAGGGTCAGGGAAACTGGCGCCAAGTTTACCAAGAGGAGGCCCAAGGCAGCCGGACAGAAGGGTTGGTAAGAAAGGCCAGACAAAGGACACACAAAGGGGGTCCTGTGAAGCGCTCCAAAGTTATCTGGGAGTTGTCTGAGCCCCTCACTTGGTGAGCACAGTACGACGTGGGCAGCCGTTACCTGCAGACGTGGTCTGGATAATAAGAACTGTGAGTAAAGGCCCTGGACTGCATCACTGACTCCGTGTTGTTACTGCTGTTGCCCTGCACCATCACCCCCATCCTCCGCATACACTGCCCTGAGGCTAAACTCCTCCCGTGGGGAGTTATGCTACGCTCTGCTGCACCCACAACACCAGCCTCAGCGGTCTGCCCTGGAGCGGCGGTACACTCTGACCGCAATCCACGGGTGGCGTAGTCAGACATTTAAACATCAAAACCACATAAATAGTTCCGCCACTGGTTTGACCGCCCTGAGCCACGGAACCGGATCGCCGCCACGGAGACTACAACCACCAGCATCCACCAAAAAGGGTCCGGCTCCGGGTGTCCCAATGCCCAGGGGGCGCGTCAGAACATTTTCATCACCTTTCACAATCACCAATGGGACAAGGCAGGGATGTTCTCTGTCCCCTCTCTTATACATCCTAGTGACGGAGCACCTGCTCTCATCAATTCGCCATAACCCCAATATTAGGTGGATTGAGGTGGGAGGCACCGAGTACAAGTGCTCTCTATTTGCTGATGATGTCCTAGTATATATCACTCAATCACATATATCCATCCATGTTGTTATGGCTGAAATAGATCACTTTGTTACATGGTCAAATTTTAAAATCAATGCAGCGAAGTCTGAGGCCCTCGATGTCTCCCTCCCGAAATCCATATAGGATTCCATCCAGTCCAACTTTCCCTTTGCCTGGCCCTCACAGGGTATCAAATACATAGGAATCCCTATTCATAGAGACCTCTCCCATCTATGTTATCTTAATTTTGGGCCCTTTATTGAACAACTCCATACAGACCACGGTTGGCAAGTTAGAACTGTGAGATTCACTGCGTGAACCACTGCTGTTTTGTGGAAAAGCACATGTACACTGTGTTCCAAATTATTATGCAAAAAGTGTTTAGGAGTGATAAGGGAAGAATTTGTTTGTTTGTCAGTTAAACTCATTGATGGTGATGTGTGTCAGGGCTCTTTATATCACTGTAAGCAATTGCAGACACCTGTGCTAATTAGTTTGGCAGGTGTGTCCAATGAAAGGCAAGACTACTTAAGAAGGCTGTCTCACATTATTAAGCAGCCTACATTTTCTGCCAAAATGGGAAAGAAAAAGGATGTGTCGGCTGCTGAGAAGCTACAAATTGTGGAGTGTTTAGGTCAAGCCATGACTACAATCAACATTGTGCGATGATCATGATGAAGTGTCTTGGCAATCAAGAAGTATGTAGCTGATTCACAGTACACACGTGTGCGTGCTGATAAGGGCAAATTGAGGACTCTTTCCTACAGGCAATTACGTCAGGTTAAAAGAGCAGCGGCAAAAAAGCCTTGTCATAGCAGCAGACAAGTTTTTGAAGCTGCTGGTGCCTCCAACGTCCCCCGAACAACAAGATGCAGGGTCCTTCAGAGGTTTGCAGCTGTGCATACACCATCCTGTCAACCTCCTCTATCCACTTCACACAAGCAGAAACGGCTCCAGTGGGCCAAACATTACATGAAGACTGATTTCAAAACTGTTTTGTTCACGGATGAGTGCCATGCAGCGCTCGATGGTCCAGATGGATGGAGTGGAGGATGGCTGGTTGATGGACACCCCACGCAAACACGGCTACAGCGCCAACAAGGAGGAGGTGGAGTAATGTTTTGGGCTGGAATCATGGGGAGAGAGATTGTCGGCCCCTTTAGGATCCCTGAAGGCGCTAAAGATGAACTCCATAATGTATGTGGATTTTCTCAAACAGCACTTACTGCCATGGTTCAAGAAGAAGAACCGTGTATTTCACAGCAAGATCATTTTTTTGCATGATAATGCACCATCTCATGCTGCACATAAAACATCTGCATCTCTGGCTGATATGGGCATAAAAGGGGACAAACTTATGGTGTGACCCCCATGCTCCCCTGACCTCTACCCCATTCAGAACCTCTGGAGCATCATCAAAAGGAGTGTCTATGATGGCGGGAGGCAGTTCACATCTAAGCAACAGCTCTGGGAGGGTATTCTGTCCTCATGCAAAACAATTGAAGCAGAAACCATCCAAAACCTGACAAATTCAATGGACGAGAGAGTTCAGAAGCTCCTTTCGAACAAGGGGTCCTATGTGAAAATGTAACATCACCTAGAATAAAGTTTTGAGTTGAAAACTGTTTGATTTCAGTTTCTAATAACCTGCTAATGCTTATAATTTCAAAAATGACCATTTTTTTGGTCTTTATTAAAATGAAAAGGTTGATCGAAAAGTTTGGGGGATCTAAGAGTGTGGCAACCCAGTAGTCATGATTACTTCGAATTCTGACAATATGAGGGTCATGTTGCAGGTAGTGCAGCAAGAAGGCACTTATGTGTCTTGCGCATCTCGGAGCCCCAAAATTATTTTCCGGGCTAGATGCAGCTAAAAATTATTATTAATTTTAAATCTGGTGGAGCTTAGTATAGATGGCCTAATAGGATCAGTGCTGCACACTGCTACTGACGCGCCCTGGGCCTATGTGATGTAGCGTTGCGCACGCAGGGACTACCCGGAGCCGGATCTGATAGGGGTAGTAGTCTCGTGGCGGTGACCCGGTCCGTGCCCAGGGAGTCAGACTAAGTGGCGGTATATTTAGCAGTAGATGTTGGACGACTACGCCACCCGTTGAATGCAGCTATGGAGCAGCCGCTGCAGGGCAGACCCCTGAGGCCGGTGGTAAGATTGTGCAGCGTGATGGTATAACCCCCAACGGGAGAGGTATGGCCTCAGGGCAGCCGATGGGGATGATGGGGGTAGCAGGAACCACTCAGAGACGGTGCGGTGTAGTTCAGGGTCTTTACTGATGACAAAGATAGACCCTCCCGGAGTACTTGCTAGTGGACGGGGCCTGGTCAGTCCTTGAGCAGATGGGATCTCCCTTGGCCAGGCGGAGTTGTAGGCCTCCCCAACTAATTGTACTCTTCTGGCTACCTTGCTAGAGGCGGGTAAAAGTAGCCCACGTCTCTGAGTGTACCATGTGGTGCTCACCCGTATGGCCGGTGACTCGGGGCCTTCTAGTAGCTTCCGCTCCACGACGGCGGTGCTGGTCCCACACGTGTGACCGAGCCTTCGGGTTTCTGGGCCAGAGGACCTGAAATCTCCTGCCGGTAGGTTTCTGCTGCTGGGTAGGAGTTAGTCCCCACAGCCTCGGACTCCGGGTCCGGTAAGAAATCTTCAATCAGGGCGAGCTCTACAGCTTCCAGCCCTGACCTACTCTTAGCACGACTCCCACAGAGCTCCTGATGTTTCTTTCCTATTACTGCTTCTCTTCTTCTCTCTACACTTCTCACTCACCCTGCCTCAGCCCCAGGTTTATATAGGGGAAGTCCTTCCCCTCCCAGGACTGGGCAGGTGGTGTGGCATGCATAGGATTCCTGACCAAGAGACCTCCCACCTGCTCTGAGACATAACATTGCTGTTACTGTGGAAACCAGACCCCTGGGGTGCCACACTACAAAGTCCAAATTATTTTCCAGCCAAGATACAGATAAACATGATTAGTAATTTTAAATCTGGTGGAGCTTATTATAGATGGCCTAATAGAATCAGTGCTGCACACTGCTACAAAGCCCAAATTATTTTCCAGCCAAGATACAGATAAACATGATTAGTAATTTGAAAGCTTAAAACGGTTGGTAGGGTGATTTTAACCAATCATCCATCTTTTACTCTCCCCAGGATGACACAGGGGTAGAAAAGTCGTTTCGGATCGATGATTTGTTCATCTTTATGAACGTGAGTCTGTCTACATTATTAGTGGAGAGCCGCGTGCGCTTATCTGTCAGCACACCACCAGCAGCGCTGAACACACGTTCAGACAGAACGCTGGCTGCGGGGCATGACAAGATCTCCAAGGCGTAAGTGGCTAGCTCCGGCCATTTATCCAGATTGGAAGCCCAAAAAGAGCAAGGGTCCAGTGACACAGTCATGGCTTCAATGTTTACTTGGAGATACTCCTGTACCATCGTCTCTAGGCGTTGACTATGTGTCAGACTTCTTGTCTCCTGTGGCTTTGCAAAGGATGGGCTAAAAAAGTGGTGAAATGATTGCGCAAAATTGATGTTACCAGCAGATACTGTGGTTCTGTTATGGTTTGAGGCTGAACACTTGACGGTCCCACGGTTGGCAAGTTGGAACTGTGAGATTCACTACGTGCACCACTGGTGTTTTGTGGAAAAGCACATGTAAGATTCTGCAACAGTCTCTGCTGATACTCCTGCATGCGTGCATCCCTTTCTATGGCAGGAATAATTTCTGCAAATTTACTTTTGTACCGGGGATCTAACAGTGTGGCAACCCAGTAGTCAGGATTATTTCTAATTCTCACAATTCGAGGGTCATGTTGCAGGTAGTGCAGCAAGAAGGCACTCATGTGTGTTGCGCATCCAGGAGCACCAAGTCCCTGTTGTGTTGGTGGCGAGGTAACAATCATGCTTCCTTCCTCTGTCCTCTCCCCCCAACCTCGCACAACAGAAATGTGATCAAGGTCTCCCTCATCTGATGAGTCTTCCATCAGTTCGTCCTCCACTTCTTCCTGGGCTCCTGCACCTTCCTCACTAGTTTGGCTGCTACCATGCGCCCTGGTAAAACCATTTCCCCCACCCTCACATGCCTGCCGCCTTGGTGCTGCCGACCGTCTGGACCTTGCAGATGTTAGCCCTTCCGCATACAACTCCTCCTCCTCTACTTCCTCCACCTCCTCTTGTGCCACCACCCGACTCCGAATTCTGTTTAACATGTGCTCCAGCATGTAAATCACCGGAATAGTCATGCTGATAATGGCATCGTCAGCACTAAACATCTTCGTCGCCATTTCAAAACTGTGCAGAAGGGTGCATAGGTCCCTGATCTGAGACCACTCCTCCAGCGTGATTTGCCCCACGTCTGGATCTCGTTGGCCCAGGCTATACGTCAGAACGTATTGCACCAGGGCTTGTCAGTGCTGCCACAGTCGCTGCAACATGCGCAGAGTTGAATTCCACCGGGTAGGCACATCGCATTTTAGCCGGTGAAGTGGCAGACCGAACGACTTCTGTAGAGATGTAAGTCGCTGAGCTGCGGGATGCGAACGGCGGAAGTGAGCACACAGCGACCGTGCCCTCTGCAGAAGGCCATCTAGTCTGGGATAGTGGGCTAAAAATTGCTGGACAACCAGGTTCAACACGTGAGCCATACAAGACACGTGTGTGACATTGTCCCGGCGAAGGGCCGCACCCAGGTTTGCAGCATTGTCGCACACGGCCTTCCCTGGTTTCAGGTCCAGTGGAGACAACCATTCATGAAATTGGTTCTCCAGAGCTGACCACAACTCCTCAGCTGTGTGACTCACATTTCCCAGACATTTCAAAGTAAAAACCGCCTGATGACGTTGAGCCCTACTGCCAGCATAGTAAGGAGGTGTGCAGGATCCCTTCTGCGCAGTTAGAAAGCTTGTGGCATGACCAGACAGGCTTTGGGTGCAGGTGGAAGACCGAGAGGAGGTTGAGGAGGCAGAAGCAGTGGAGGAACTTTGACATAAAGAGGATTGACGCACAACTCGTGGGGACGGCAAGACTTGGACAGCAGCCCCTTGTCCTGCTGTCACCATAGTTACCCAGTGCCCAGTCAGCGACATGTAACGCCCCCGTCCATGCCTACTCGTCCAAGTGTCTGTGGTGAAATGCACACTGTCACACACAGAGTTTCTCAAAGAAGCGGTGATGTTGTGTGCGACATGCTGGTGGAGCGCAGGCACACCTTTCTTTGAGAAGTAGTGCCGACTGGGCATCTGGTACTGGGGCACTGCGACGGACATAAGGTGTCGAAAATCCTCTGTGTCCACCAGGTGGAAAGGCGGCATTTCTGTAGCCAAGAGCTTTCAGATGGTGAAATTCAACCTCTTAGCTTTCTCATGGCTAGGAGGAAATGGTCTTTTACTTGTCCACATCTGAGGGACCGAGGGCTGGCTATTGTGCTTAGACGGGGTTGATAAGGGTGTCCCCAGCAAACTGCCGGTCTGTGAGGAAGATGCAGGCGGACATGTTAGGTTGCCTTGATCCAAAGGTGGTGCTATCGATGTCGGACAGCGCTCAACACCAGCTGGTGTTACCACCTCCAAAGAAAATGATGACCTGCCAATCACGCTGGCTGTTGCGGGTAAAGAGGTGGCAGGTCTGCGCCCCAAAACAGGTGTGACTGCTGTCCCCCCAGTCACAGAGGATGAAGAGGCCGCGGATGCACAAGATATGGCAGACGGTGGCTGGCCCGGCCGGCTAGGCCGCATTGTAGCACACTGAGCTTCCCACTGCAACTTATGCTTCATGTCCATGTGCCGGTTCATGCATGAAGTACTCAAACTATGTATTTTTTGGCCTCTACTTAGCTTTTGCTGACAAATGTTACAGATAACACGAGTTGGGTCATCTTTATCGATCTGAAAAAATGCCTAGGCTATGCAAGGCTTAGCACCCATGTGACCTGAAGAGCCACCACGACTTGTGGTGAGAGGCAGAGTTGTGTTTGATGATGCAGTTGTTGACGTGCTTCCAGTACTACGTCTCTGTCCAGGAAGGCGCAACCTGACCTCGTCGTCACTAGCATCTTCCTCCACCTCCTCTGCTGACCTCATCTCTTGGCTGACTGTGGGTTGACAGTAAGTGGGATCTCCAACCTCATCATCATCACCCTGTGCGTTATCACACCCGTCGTCCTCAGAGCCAACCTGTTCCCGCCCTGACAAAAATCTAAAGTTGTCGCTCCAATCAGGTATTTGAGTCTCATCATTGTCTTCCTCATTGTCTCCACCAACAGGAGTTACAGTTTGGAAATGAGGGTCTACATTATGGTCAGAACCTTCTGCGTCTGGTCCTGGATCCGACTCATAAAGATTCTGGGCATCAGTGCAGATCATTTCCTCGTCTGGATTCACAGAAGCGCTGGAGTCGACCTCTGATTCCCAGGCTATAGTATGAGTAAACAGCTCTGCAGACTCAACCATCTGTTCTACCTCATACTCAGACGGGCAGCTGGAGATTTGGGAGCTGTGAGGAAGCAAGTGCGATTGGGGTGACACCTTTGAGGACTGGAGTATTTGTGATGTTGAAGTTGATGTGGAGGAGAGCCCACTTAAAGGAGCACTTGATATCCGTTGAAGCACCTGCTGTTTTTGTGCCTCATCTGGAATTTGTAGCGATTGGCATGGCCGTAAGAAAGGGATCTTATCACATTGTCCGCTAAAAGAAGTAGACATTTTAGTTTGGCTGGAAGATGGTCTTTCTTCTGCAGATGTTACTGTTGCTTTAACACCTACCCCACGGACACAACCTTTTTTCCCCTTCCCAACACGCCTATTCCCCTTTCCACCAGCAGCAGGCCTTTTTCCACTCATTTTGGTGGTTAACTAATTCACAACTCTGGAGTTGTTTGCACAAAAAAACAATGGATGGGAACAGAGCAGAGCTGAGTGGCCAAATTGTGGTATTAGGCCAAAACTATTGGCTGGGTTAGATGCAGAAAAAAATTATATTCAATTTGCAACCTGATGGAGGTCAGTATAGATGGACTAATAGAACAAGTCCCACACACAGCTAGAAGCCCAAATATTTTTTCAGAGGTAGATGCAGAAAAAAATATATTCAGTTTGCAACCTGATGGAGGTCAGTATAGATGGACTATTAGAGAAAGTCCGACACACTGCTAGAAAGCCAAATATTTTTTCAGAGCTAGATGCAGACAAAAAATTATTTTGAATTTGCAACCTGATGGAGGTCAGTATAGATGGACTGATAGAGAGAGTCCCACACACTGCTAGAAGGCCAAATATTTTTTCAGAGCTAGATGCAGAAAAAAATTATATTCAGTTTGCAACCTGATGGAGGTCTGTATAGATGGATTAATAGAACAAGTCCCACACACAGCTAGAAGCCCAATATTTTTTCAGAGGTAGATGCAGAAAAAAATATATTCAGTTTGCAACCTGATGGAGGTCAGTATAGATGGACTAATACAACAAGTCCCACACACAGCTAGAAGCCCAATATTTTTTCAGAGCTAGATGCAGAAAAAATTATATTCAATTTGCAACCTGATGGAGGTCAGTATAGATGGAGTAATAGAACAAGTCCCACACACAGCTAGAAGCCCAAATATTTTTTCAGAGCTAGATGCAGATAAAAATTATTTTTAATTTGCAACCTGATGGAGGTCAGTATAGATGGACTAATAGAGAAAGTCCCACACACTGCTAGAAGGCCAAATATTTTTTCAGAGCTAGATGCAGAAAAAAATTATATTCAGTTTGCAACCTGATGAAGGTCTGTATAGATGGATTAATAGAACAAGTCCCACACACAGCTAGAAGCCCAATATTTTTTCAGAGGTAGATGCAGAAAAAAATATATTCAGTTTGCAACCTGATGGAGGTCAGTATAGATGGACTAATACAACAAGTCCCACACACAGCTAGAAGCCCAATATTTTTTCAGAGCTAGATGCAGAAAAAAATTATATTCAATTTGCAACCTGATGGAGGTCAGTATAGATGGAGTAATAGAACAAGTCCCACACACAGCTAGAAGCCCAAATATTTTTTCAGAGGTAGATGTAGAAAAAAATTATATTCAGTTTGCAACTGTTATGTTCGGCTACCAGAGCTAAGGAAAGAGAGGAGATCTGTCCCTACGATTGAACTCAGCTTGATCCCTACGATGTAACAGGGAAGCTGATCCTGCGATCAGACCTGCTAAAGTCCTCAGCTAGTCTGTACGGAGACCTATAGATGTGGGGAAGGAATCCCTACAAGTACTAGGGACTGGGAGCAAAATGGACACCTCCTAACAGAAATAGTAGCAGACAGACGAACAAACAAAATATATAGAACACAGAGGTCCGAAGACCAAGTAAACTAACAGAGTTAGATACAGAGCACAGGCTAGCTAAAGAGTAGTAATACAATGAAGTCCAGCAAAGCCAGAAGGGCGGAGCAGGACTAAATAGGCCAACAAGGTCATGTGACCAGCAATAGAAAAAACCTAAGAGCAAGGTTCTAACAGTACCCCCCCCCTTCTAAGAGGATCCTCCGGATCACCTAGGACCAGGCTTATCAGGAAATCTCCTGTGAAACGCTCTGATAAGTCTGGACGCGGAAACATCATCCGACCTCACCCATGAGTTATCCTCGGGTCCGAAACCTTTCCAGGCCACGAGATACTGCAAACTACCTCTATACCGTCTAGAATTAAGGATGCGAGAAATTTCATATTCCCCGTCCTCCA
This sequence comes from Phyllobates terribilis, assembly GCF_046119375.1. Lineage (NCBI taxonomy): Eukaryota > Metazoa > Chordata > Amphibia > Anura > Dendrobatidae > Phyllobates > Phyllobates terribilis. The sequence goes on from NW_027363256.1 coordinate 1,195,587, forward strand.
CCACCGGAGGAACAGAGGCAGAGGCGTCACAATCCGACACAACAGCTTTTTTTAACACAGAGACATGAAACACCGGATTAATTCTCCAGGAGGTAGGAACCTCCAACCTAACAGCAGATTGGTTGACAACCTGAAGCACCTTATAGGGCCTTACAAACTTGGGACCCAATTTCTTAGAAGGAATCCTCAACCGCAGATTCCTCGAGGACAATCAAACCATGTCACCAACAGCGAACAAAACCTCCTGTCGTTTCCTATCAAAGTAGTCTTTAGATTTTCTGTTAGCCTCCTGAAGATTACCACGCACATCCGTCCAAACTCTCTCCAAATCGCCGGAAAAATTCTCCTCCTCAGGCACGGCAGATAACAACTCGGAGAACGACCCAAACGACGGATGTCTCCCAGAACAACAAAAAAAAGGCGAACAACCAGCAGAAGAAGATGTATGATTGTTCAGAGCAAATTCAGCAAGTGGCAGAAACTCAGACCACCCCTCTTGATTGTCTGCCACAAAACAACGCAAGAACTGCTCAACATCCTGGTTTTTCCTTTCTGTCTGGCCATTAGATTCAGGATGATATCCGGATGAGAACGACAAATGAACTCCCAACCTGTCACAAAAGGCGCGCCAAAAACAAGCCACGAACTGAGGTCCCCTATCAGAAACAATGTCAGTAGGAACGCCATGAAGTCTGACAATTTCCTTGACAAAGGCCTTAGTGAGAGTCTTAGCGCAGGGCAGTTTGACGAAGGGAACCAAGTGACACATCTTGCTAAAACGGTCCTTTTCTTGAGAGCGAGGTGCCATCGCTCCAATCTCCATCGGCTCTCCACTGTCAGTACACACATTCTCATGACCAGAAACTGACATAGCAGAGGATTTGCTCTCATTAACCCTTGCACGCAGTCTCCTATCCACCCGTTTAGCTAATTGCATAGCCTGTTGCAAATCTTCAGGTGTGGGATAAGCAATTAGCAGGTCTTTAACCCTTTCACTAAGCCCAGCAAGAAACAGACTCTTCAGAGCAGAATCGTTCCACCCTATTTGAGTAGACCACCGACGGAAATGAGTACAATATTTTTCCACATTACCTGATCCCTGTCTCAAACGTCTTAACTCAGTCTCAGCAGATGAGACACGGTCAGGATCATCATATAATAGCCCCAAAGCAGAAAAAAAACTATCCACTGATCTAAAGGATGTATCACTAGGTTGCAAAGAAAAGGCCCACTCCTGAGGCTCTTTGCATAAAAGTGACATTATGAACCCTATGCGCTGGGATTCATCCCCAGAGGACCTGGGTCTCAAACGAAAATACAATAAGCAAGCATTTTTAAATGAAAAAAATTCTTGGTGTTCATCAAAAAATAAATCAGGCAAACGTACCTTAGGCTCCAAGAAATGTGCTCCAGGACAGTTACTCACGTGCTGATGGAGCTCGGCCACCTCCAGAGAGAGTCCCTGCAGGCGTTTAGCCAAATCCAGAACCGACACCATGATGGAACAAAAAAAATCTTTCCTTAGAGAATTTGCAGGCTGGACTTATTGTTATGTTCTGCTACCAGAGCTAAGGAAAGAGAGGAGATCTGTCCCTACGATAGAACTCAGCTTGATCCCTACGATGTAACAGGGAACCTGATCCTGCGATCAGACCTGCTAAAGTCCTCAGCTAGTCTGTACGGAGACCTATAGATGTGGGGAAGGAATCCCTACAAGTACTAGGGACTGGGAGCAAAATGGACACCTCCTAACAGAAATAGTAGCAGACAGACGAACAAACAAAATATATAGAACACAGAGGTCCGAAGACCAAGCAAACTAACAGAGTTAGATACAGAGCACAGGCTAGCTAAAGAGTAGTAATACAATGAAGTCCAGCAAAGCCAGAAGGGCGGAGCAGGACTAAATAGGCCAACAAGGTCATGTGACCAGCAATAGAAAAAACCTAAGAGCAAGGTTCTAACAGCAACCTGATGGAGGTCTGTATAGATGGATTAATAGAGAAAGTCCCACACACTGCTAGAAGGCCAAATATTTTTTCAGAGCTAGATGCAGAAAAAAATTATATTCAAATTGCAACCTGATGGAGGTCAGTATAGATGGAGTAATAGAACAAGTCCCACACACAGCTAGAAGCCCAAATATTTTTTCAGAGCTAGATGCAGATAAAAATTATTTTTAATTTGCAACCTGATAGAGGTCAGTATAGATGGACTAATAGAGAAAGTCCCACACAATGCTAGAAGGCCAAATATTTTTTCAGAGCTAGATGCAGACAAACAATTATTTTGAATTTGCAGCGTGATGGAGGTCAGTATAGATGGACTAATAGAACAAGTCCCACACACAGCTAGAAGCCCAAATATTTTTTCAGAGGCAGATGCAGATAAAAATTATTTTTAATTTGCAACCTGATGGAGGTCAGTATAGATGGACTAATAGAGAAAGTCCCACACACTGCTAGAAGGCCAAATATTTTTTCAGAGCTAGATGCAGAAAAAAATTATATTCAGTTTGCAACCTGATGGAGGTCTGTATAGATGGATTAATAGAACAAGTCCCACACACAGCTAGAAGCCCAATATTTTTTCAGAGGTAGATGCAGAAAAAAATATATTCAGTTTGCAACCTGATGGAGGTCAGTATAGATGGACTAATACAACAAGTCCCACACACAGCTAGAAGCCCAATATTTTTTCAGAGCTAGATGCAGAAAAAAATTATATTCAATTTGCAACCTGATGGAGGTCAGTATAGATGGAGTAATAGAACAAGTCCCACACACAGCTAGAAGCCCAAATATTTTTTCAGAGCTAGATGCAGATAAAAATTATTTTTAATTTGCAACCTGATGGAGGTCAGTATAGATGGACTAATAGAGAAAGTCCCACACACTGCTAAAAGGCCAAATATTTTTTCAGAGCTAGATGCAGAAAAAAATTATATTCAGTTTGCAACCTGATGAAGGTCTGTATAGATGGATTAATAGAACAAGTCCCACACACAGCTAGAAGCCCAATATTTTTTCAGAGGTAGATGCAGAAAAAAATATATTCAGTTTGCAACCTGATGGAGGTCAGTATAGATGGACTAATACAACAAGTCCCACACACAGCTAGAAGCCCAATATTTTTTCAGAGCTAGATGCAGAAAAAAATTATATTCAATTTGCAACCTGATGGATGTCAGTATAGATGGAGTAATAGAACAAGTCCCACACACAGCTTGAAGCCCAAATATTTTTTCAGAGGTAGATGCAGAAAAAAATTAAATTCAGTTTGCAACCTGATGGAGGTCTGTATAGATGGATTAATAGAAAAAGTCCCACACACAGCTACAAGCCCAATATTTTTTCAGAGGTAGATGCAGAAAAAAATATATTCAGTTTGCAACCTGATGGAGGTCAGTATAGATGGACTAATACAACAAGTCCCACACACAGCTAGAAGCCCAAATATTTTTTCAGAGGTAGATGCAGATAAAAATTATTTTTAATTTGCAACCTGATGGAGGTCAGTATAGATGGACTAATAGAGAAAGTCCCACACACTGCTAGAAGGCCAAATATTTTTTCAGAGCTAGATGCAGAAAAAAATTATATTCAGTTTGCAACCTGATGGAGGTCTGTATAGATGGATTAATAGAACAAGTCCCACACATAGCTAGAAGCCCAATATTTTTTCAGAGGTATATGCAGAAAAAAATATATTCAGTTTGCAACCTGATGGAGGTCAGTATAGATGGACTAATACAACAAGTCCCACACACAGCTAGAAGCCCAATATTTTTCAGAAGTAGATGCAGAAAAAAATTATATTCAATTTGCAACCTGATGGAGGTCAGTATGGATGGACTAATAGAATGATGCTATGCCCAAAAGATTTTACTTCACTAGGTGCAGTAAAAAAATTGGTATTCTATACACAGATGGTATATCTTGCAACACAGATAGGCTACTCTACTGACTAACACACTCTGCAATAGGCCAAAAAGGATTAGCTTTGCTAGATTCAGCCAAATGCTGTGAAAAAAACTTGCACAGCACTGGCACAGACCTGCCTGGCAAAAACTGATAGGAACTGATGTAACCTAGTCCTGAAAAGGACTCCAATTACAATTAGTCTTTACTCCCACAACCTATCTATTTAAGAGCACAGACCTGCCTGATAAAAGTCGTAGGAAATGCTGTAACCTAGTCCTTAAAAGGACTGCAATCACAACTATTCCCTACTCCCAAGCTATCTGTAGATTTGTGCGAAAATTGGCTTGAAATTAACAAGGTATAGCGCACACAGCAACAGCGGTGCCGTCTAACACGCAGCTGCAGCAGTGAGAAAATGGTGGCGACGGGGAAAATGGCTTGGTCTTATAGGGCAAGGACATGTGACATACACTGCCAATGACACATGCCCTTGCTTGTGTGAAAAAAAGCACTTCGCTTCGTGTGTGCGCTGCTGATAGTCTGACAGATTGCACCTCCCCACTGTAAATGCGGGAAAGAGAAAAAAAAATGAAGATCTTCATTATTCCTGCAGAGATCCATCCCCTGCCCCTCCCCCCACCCCGCTGTACACTCAAACTGCGTATTAACATTAATTTTCATCATTACTGAGAAAAAATCCAGTTATGATTTTGGTGCACGAACAGTTATCGAACATAACCTAGAACAGCCGAATTTTTCTCAAATCGTTCGTGTTCGCCGAACGGCTCGAACACCGCCCAAAACAGCTCGAATTTGAGATTGGCGAACAGTTCGATTAGAACAACGCTCATCTCTAATCATGACATCATCATCGCCATGACAACCAATATGACTTCATCGTCGCCATGGCGACCATTATGACATCATAATCACCATGACGGCCAATATAACATCATCGTCGCCATGACGACCATTATGACATCATCGTCACCATGGCGACCATTATGACATCATTGTCACAATGACGACCATTATGACATCACCATCTCCATGACGACAATTATGACATCAACGTTGCCATGACGACCATTATGACATCACCATCGCCATGACGACCATTATTACACCACCGTCGCCATGACGAACATTATGACATCACCGTCGCCATGATGACCATTATGACATCATCGTCGCCATGGCGACCATTATGACATCATTGTCGCCATGACAACCATTATGACATCATCGTCGCCATGACAACCATTATGACATCATCGTCGCCATGACGACCATTACGACATCATAATCACCATGACAGCCCATATGACACCATCGTCGCCATGACTAACATTGTGACATCACCATCACCATGATGTCCATTAAGACATCATCGTTGCCATGATGACCATTATGACATCACCGTCGCCATGATGACCATTATGACATAATCATCGCCATGGTGACCATTATGACATCTTCTTCGTCATGATGACCATTATGACATCATGACATCACTGTTGCCATGACGACCAGTATGACATCATCGTCGCCATGACGACCATTATGACATCATAATCACCATGACGGCCCATATGACACCATCGTCGCCATGACGACCATTATGAAATAATCGTCACAATGGCGACCATTATGACATTACCATCGCCATGACGACCATTATGCCATCATTGTTGCCATGACGACCATTATGACATCATCATCGCCATGACAACCAATATGATATCATCGTCGCCATGTTGACCATTATGACATCATCATCGCCATGACAACCAATATGATTTCATCGTCGCCATGACTACTGACAAACAATATGACAACATCGTCGCCATGACGACCATTATGACATCATCGTCGCCATGATGACCGTTATGACATCATCATAGCCAATACGACCATTATTAAATCACAGTCGCCATGACAACCATTTTGACATCTTCGTCGCCATGACGACCAGTATGACATCATCATCGCAATGACAACACTTATGACATCACCATCGCCATGATGACCATTATGACATCATCGTCGCCATGATGACCATTATGACATCATCGTCGCCATGATGACCAATATGACATCATCGTCACAATGACGACCATTATGACATCACCATCGCCATGACGACCATTATGACATCATCGTTGCCATGACGACCATTATGACATAATCGTCGCCATGACAACCATATGACATCACCATCGCCATGACGACCATTATTACACCACCGTTGCCATGACGACCATTACGACATCATCGTCGCCATGAGGACCCATTATGACATCATCTTCGCCATGACAACCAATATGATATCATCGTTGCCATGATGACCATTATGACATCATCGTCACCATGACAACCATTATGACATCATCGTCGCCATGATGACCATTATGACATCACCGTCACCATGACGACCATTATGACATCATCGTAGCCATTACGACCATTATTAATTCACAGTCGCCATGAGAACCATTATGACATCTTTTTCGCCATGACGACCATTATGTCATCATGACATCATCGTTGCCTTGATGACCATTATGACATCACCGTTGCCATGACGACCATTATGACATCATCTTCTCCATAGCGACCATTATGACATAATCGTCGCCATAACAACCATTATGACATCACCGTCGCCATGATGACCATTATGACATCATCGTCGCCATGACTACTGACAAACAATATGACATCATTGTCGCCATGATGACCATTATGACATCATCGTCGCCATGATGACCGTTATGACATCATCGCAGCCATTACGACCATTATTAAATCACAGTCGCCATGACAACCATTATGACATCATCGTCGCCATGACGACCATTATGACATCATAATCACCATGACGGCCCAAAGGACAATATCGTCGCCATGACGACCATTATGACATCATCGTCACCATGGCGACCATTATGACATCATCGTCGCAATGACGAACATTATGACATCACCATCGCCATGATGACCATTATGACATCATCGTCGCCATGGCGACCATTATGACATCACCGTTGCCATGATGACCATTATGATATCATCGTCGCCATGGCGACCATTATGACATCAACGTCGCCATGACGACCATTATGACATCATCGTTGCCATGACTACTGACAAACAATATGACAACATCGTCGCCATGACGACCATCATGACATCATCGTCGCCATGATGACCATTATGACATCATCATAGCCATTACGACCATTATTAAATCACAGTCGCCATGACAACCATTATGACATCTTCGTCGCCATAACGACCATTATGACATCATAAACACCATGACGGCCAAAATGACACCATCGTCGCCATGACGACCATTATGACTTCATCGTCACCATGGCGACCATTATGACATCATCATCGCAATGACGACCATTATGACATCACCATCGCCATGACGACCATTATGACATCATTGTTGCCATGACGACCATTATGACATAATCGTCGCCATGACAACCATTATGACATCACCATCGCCATGACGACCATTTTTACAGCACCGTTGCCATGACGACCATTATGACATCATCGTCGCCATGACGACCATTATGACATCATCTTCGCCATGACAACCAATATGATATCATCGTCGCCATGATGACCATTATGACATCATCGTCGCCATGACATCCATTATGACATCATCATCGCCATGACGACCATTATGACATCACCGTCACCATGACGACCATTATGACATCATCGTAGCCATTACGACCATTATTAAATCACAGTCGCCATGAGAACCATTATGACATCTTTGTCGCCATGACGACCATTATGTCATCATGACATCACCGTTGCCATGACGACCATTATGACATCACCGTTGCCTTGACGACCATTATGACATCATCGTCACCATGGCGACCATTATGACATCATTGTCGCAATGACGACCATTATGACATCACCATCGCCATGATGACCATTATGACATCAACGTTGCCATGACGACCATTATGACACCATCGTTGCCATGATGACCCTTATGACATCATCGTCGCCATGACGACCATTATGACATCATAATCACCATGACGGCCCATATGACACCATCGTCGCCATGACGACCATTATGACATTACCATCGCCATGACGACCATTATGCCATCATTGTTGCCATGACGACCATTATGACATAATCGTCGCCATGACAACCATTATGACATCACCATCGCCATGACGACAATTATTACACCACCGTTGCCATGACGACCATTATGACATCATCGTCGCCATGACGACCATTATGACATCATCGTCGCCATGACGACCATTATGACATCATCGTCGCCATAAAGACCATTATGACATCATCATCGCCATGATGACCGTTATGACATCATCGTCGCCATGGCGACCATTATGACATCATCATCGCCATGACAACCAATATGATATCATCGTCGCCATGTTGACCATTATGACATCATCATCGCCATGACAACCAATATGATTTCATCGTCGCCATGACTACTGACGAACCATGTGACAACATCGTCGCCATGACGACCATTATGACATCATCGTCGCCATGATGACCGTTATGACATCATCATAGCCAATACGACCATTATTAAATTACAGTCGCCATGACAACCATTATGACATCTTCGTCGCCATGACGACCAATATGACATCATAATCACCCTGACGGCCAAAATGACACCATCGTCGCCATGACGACCATTATGACATCATCGTCACCATGGCGACCATTATGACATCATCATCGCAATGACGACACTTATGACATCACCATCGCCATGACGACCATTATGACATCATCGTCGCCATGACGACCATTATGACATCATCGTCACAATGACGACCATTATGACATCACCATCGCCATGACGACCATTATGACATCATCGTTGCCATGACGACCATTATGACATAATCGTCGCCATGACAACCATATGACATCACCATCGCCATGACGACCATTATTACACCACCGTTGCCATGACAACCATTATGACATCATCGTCGCCATGTTGACCATTATGACATCATCGTCGCCATGGCGACCATTATGACATCATCGTCGCCATGACAACCATTATGACATCATCGTCGCCATGACGACCATTATGACATCATAATCACCATGACAGCCCATATGACACCATCGTCGCCATGACGACCATTGTGACATCACCATCACCATGATGACCATTATGACATCATCGTTGCCATGACGAAAATTATGACATAATCGTCGCTATGACAACCATTATGACATCACCATCGCCATGACGACCATTATGATACCACCGTTGCCATGACGACCATTATGACATCATCGTCGCCATGACGAACATTATGACATCATCATCGCCATGATGACTGTTATGACATTATTGTCGCCATGACGACCCTTATGACATCATAGTCGCTTTGACGACCATTATGACATCATCGTTGCCATGACGACCATTATGACATAATCGTCGCCATGAAAACCATTATGACATCAACATTGCCATGACGACCATTATTACACCACCGTTGCCATGACGACCATTATGAAATCATCATCGCCATGACAACCAATATGATAACATCGTCGCCATGATGACCATTCTGTCATCATCGTCGCCATGACAACCATTATGACATCATCGTCGCCATGGCGACCATTATGACATCACCGTCGCCATGAAGACCATTATGACATCATTGTAGCCATTATGACCATTATGACATCATCGTTGCCATGATGACCATTATGACATAATCGTCGCCATGACAACTATTATGACTTCACCATCGCCATGACGACCATTATGACACCACCGTTGCCATGACGACCATTATGACATCAACGTCGCCATGACGACCATTATTACATCATCATCGCCATGATGACCGCTATGACATTATCGTCGCCATGACGACCCTTATGACATCATCATCGCCATGACAACCAATATGATATCATCGTCGCCATGATGACCATTATGTCATCATCGTCGCCATGTCAACCATTATGACATCATCATCGCCATGATGACCATTATGACATCAACGTTGCCATGACGACCATTATGACATCATGACATCACCGTTGCCATGACGACCATTATGACATCATCGTAGCCATTACGACCATTATTAAATCACAGTCGCCATGACAACCATTATGACATCTTCGTTGCCATGATGACCATTATGACATCACCGTTGCCATGATGACCATTATGACATCACCGTTGCCATGACGACCATTATGACATCACCGTTGCCATGACGACCATTGTGACATCATCGTCGCCATGACACCCATTATGACATCACCAACGCCATGACTACCATTATGACATCATCGTCGCCATGGCGACCATTATGACATCACCGTCGCCATGATGACCATTATGACATCATCGTCGCCATGGCGACCATTATGACATCATCGTCGCCATGACAACCATTATGACATCATCGTCGCCATGACAACCATTATGACATCATCGTCGCCATGACGACCATTATGACATCATAATCGCCATGACAGCCCATATGACACCATCGTCGCCATGACGAACATTGTGACATCACCATCACCATGATGTCCATTATGACATCATCGTTGCCATGATGACCATTATGACATCACCGTCGCCATGATGACCATTATGACATAATCGTCGCCATGGTGACCATTATGACATCTTCTTCGTCATGATGACCATTATGACATCATGAAATCACTGTTGCCATGACGACCAGTATGACATCATCGTCGCCATGACGACCATTATGACATCATAATCACCATGACGGCCCATATGACACCATCGTCGCCATGACGACCATTATGAAATAATCGTCACAATGGCGACCATTATGACATTACCATCGCCATGACGACCATTATGCCATCATTGTTGCCATGACGACCATTATGACATCATCATCGCCATGACAACCAATATGATATCATCGTCGCCATGTTGACCATTATGACATCATCATCGCCATGACAACCAATATGATTTCATCGTCGCCATGACTACTGACAAACAATATGACAACATCGTCGCCATGACGACCATTATGACATCATCGTCGCCATGATGACCGTTATGACATCATCATAGCCAATACGACCATTATTAAATCACAGTCGCCATGACAACCATTATGACATCTTCGTCGCCATGACGACCAATATGACATCATAATCACCCTGACGGCCAAAATGACACTATCGTCGCCATGACGACCATTATGACATCATCGTCACCATGGCAACCATTATGACATCATCATCGCAATGACGACACTTATGACATCACCATCGCCATGATGACCATTATGACATCATCGTCGCCATGATGACCATTATGACATCATCGTCACAATGACGACCATTATGACATCACCGTCACCATGACGACCATTATGACATCATCGTAGCCATTGCGACCATTATTAATTCACAGTCGCCATGAGAACCATTATGACATCTTTGTCGCCATGACGACCATTATGTCATCATGACATCATCGTTGCCTTGATGACCATTATGACATCACCGTTGCCATGACGACCATTATGACATCATCTTCGCCATAGCGACCATTATGACATAATCGTCGCCATAACAACCATTATGACATCACCGTCGCCATGACGACCATTATGACATCATCGTCGCCATGACTACTGACAAACAATATGACATCATTGTCGCCATGATGACCATTATGACATCATCGTCGCCATGATGACCGTTATGACATCATCGCAGCCATTACGACCCTTATTAAATCACAGTCGCCATGACAACCATTATGACATCATCGTCGCCATGACGACCATTATGACATCATAATCACCATGACGGCCCAAAGGACAATATCGTCGCCATGACGACCATTATGACATCATCGTCACCATGGCGACCATTATGACATCATCGTCGCAATGACGACCATTATGACATCACCATCGCCATGATGACCATTATGACATCATCGTCGCCATGGCGACCATTATGACATCACCGTCGCCATGATGACCATTATGATATCATCGTCGCCATGGCGACCATTATGACATCAACGTCGCCATGACGACCATTATGACATCATCGTTGCCATGACTACTGACAAACAATATGACAACATCGTCGCCATGACGACCATCATGACATCATCGTCGCCATGATGACCGTTATGACATCATCATAGCCATTACGACCATTATTAAATCACAGTCGCCATGACAACCATTATGACATCTTCGTCGCCATAACGACCATTATGACATCATAAACACCATGACGGCCAAAATGACACCATCGTCGCCATGACGACCATTATGACTTCATCGTCACCATGGCGACCATTATGACATCATCATAGCAATGACGACCATTATGACATCACCATCGCCATGATGACCATTATGACATCATTGTTGCCATGACGACCATTATGACATAATCGTCGCCATGACAACCATTATGACATCACCATCGCCATGACGACCATTATTACAGCACCGTTGCCATGACGACCATTATGACATCATCTTCGCCATGACGACCATTATGACATCATCTTCGCCATGACAACCAATATGATATCATCGTCGCCATGATGACCATTATGACATCATCGTCGCCATGACATCCATTATGACATCATCGTCGCCATGACGACCATTATGACATCACCGTCACCATGACGACCATTATGACATCATCGTAGCCATTACGACCATTATTAAATCACAGTCGCCATGAGAACCATTATGACATCTTTGTCGCCATGACGACCATTATGTCATCATGACATCACCGTTGCCATGACGACCATTATGACATCACCGTTGCCTTGACGACCATTATGACATCATCGTCACCATGGCGACCATTATGACATCATTGTCGCAATGACGACCATTATGACATCACCATCGCCATGATGACCATTATGACATCAACGTTGCCATGACGACCATTATGACACCATCGTTGCCATGAAGACCCTTATGACATCATCGTCGCCATGACGACCATTATGACATCATAATCACCATGACGGCCCATATGACACCATCGTCGCCATGACGACCATTATGAAATAATCGTCACAATGGCGACCATTATAACATTACCATCGCCATGACGACCATTATGCCATCATTGTTGCCATGACGACCATTATGACATAATCGTCGCCATGACAACCATTATGACATCACCATCGCCATGACGACCATTATTACAGCACCGTTGCCATGACGACCATTATGACATCATCGTCGCCATGACGACCATTATGACATCATCTTCGCCATGACAACCAATATGATATCATCGTCGCCATGATGACCATTATGACATCATCGTCGCCATGACATCCATTATGACATCATCGTCGCCATGACGACCATTATGACATCACCGTCACCATGACGACCATTATGACATCATCGTAGCCATTACGACCATTATTAAATCACAGTCGCCATGAGAACCATTATGACATCTTTGTCGCCATGACGACCATTATGTCATCATGACATCACCGTTGCCATGACGACCATTATGACATCACCGTTGCCTTGACGACCATTATGACATCATCGTCACCATGGCGACCATTATGACATCATTGTCGCAATGACGACCATTATGACATCACCATCGCCATGATGACCATTATGACATCAACGTTGCCATGACGACCATTATGACACCATCGTTGCCATGATGACCCTTATGACATCATCGTCGCCATGACGACCATTATGACATCATAATCACCATGACGGCCCATATGACACCATCGTCGCCATGACGACCATTATGAAATAATCGTCACAATGGCGACCATTATAACATTACCATCGCCATGACGACCATTATGCCATCATTGTTGCCATGACGACCATTATGACATAATCGTCGCCATGACAACCATTATGACATCACCATCGCCATGACGACCATTATTACAGCACCGTTGCCATGACGACCATTATGACATCATCGTCGCCATGACGACCATTATGACATCATCTTCGCCATGACAACCAATATGATATCATCGTCGCCATGATGACCATTATGACATCATCGTCGCCATGACATCCATTATGACATCATCGTCGCCATGACGACCATTATGACATCACCGTCACCATGACGACCATTATGACATCATCGTAGCCATTACGACCATTATTAAATCACAGTCGCCATGAGAACCATTATGACATCTTTGTCGCCATGACGACCATTATGTCATCATGACATCACCGTTGCCATGACGACCATTATGACATCACCGTTGCCTTGACGACCATTATGACATCATTGTCACCATGGCGACCATTATGACATCATTGTCGCAATGACGACCATTATGACATCACCATCGCCATGATGACCATTATGACATCAACGTTGCCATGACGACCATTATGTCACCATCGTTGCCATGATGACCCTTATGACATCATCGTCGCCATGACGACCATTATGACATCATAATTACCATGACGGCCCATATGACACCATCGTCGCCATGACGACCATTATGAAATAATCGTCACAATGGCGACCATTATGACATTACCATCGCCATGACGACCATTATGCCATCATTGTTGCCATGACGACCATTATGACATAATCGTCGCCATGACAACCATTATGACATCACCATCGCCATGACGACAATTATTACACCACCGTTGCCATGGCGACCATTATGACATCATCGTCGCCATGACGACCATTATGACATCATCGTCGCCATGACGACCATTATGACATCATCGTCGCCATAAAGACCATTATGACATCATCATCGCCATGATGACCGTTATGACATCATCGTCGCCATGGCGACCATTATGACATCATCATCGCCATGACAACCAATATGATATCATCGTCGCCATGTTGACCATTATGACATCATCATCGCCATGACAACCAATATGATTTCATCGTCGCCATGACTACTGACAAACCATGTGACAACATCGTCGCCATGATGACCATTATGACATCATCGTCGCCATGATGACCGTTATGACATCATCATAGCCAATACGACCATTATTAAATCACAGTCGCCATGACAACCATTATGACATCTTCGTCGAAATGACGACCAATATGACATCATAATCACCCTGACGGCCAAAATGACACCATCGTCGCCAAGACGACCATTATGACATCATCGTCACCATGGCGACCATTATGACATCATCATCGCAATGACGACACTTATGACATCACCATCGCCATGACGACCATTATGACATCATCGTCGCCATGACGACCATTATGACATCATCGTCACAATGACGACCATTATGACATCACCATCGCCATGACGACCATTATGACATCATCGTTGCCATGACGACCATTATGACATAATCGTCGCCATGACAACCATATGACATCACCATCGCCATGACGACCATTATTACACCACCGTTGACATGACGACCATTACGACATCATCGTCGCCATGACGACCATTATGACATCATCTTCGCCATGACAACCAATATGATATCATCGTTGCCATGATGACCATTATGACATCATCGTCACCATGACAACCATTATTACATCATCGTCGCCATGATGACCATTATGACATCACCGTCACCATGACGACCATTATGACATCATCGTAGCCATTACGACCATTATTAATTCACAATCGCCATGAGAACCATTATGACATCTTCGTCGCCATGACGACCATTATGTCATCATGACATCATCGTTGCCTTGATGACCATTATGACATCACCGTTGCCATGACGACCATTATGACATCATCTTCGCCATAGCGACCATTATGACATAATCGTCGCCATAACAACCATTATGACATCACCGTCGCCATGACGACCATTATGACATCATCGTCGCCATGACTACTGACAAACAATATGACATCATTGTCGCCATGATGACCATTATGACATCATCGTCGCCATGATGACCGTTATGACATCATCGCAGCCATTACGACCATTATTAAATCACAGTCGCCATGACAACCATTATGACATCATCGTCACCATGATGACCATTATGACATCATCGTCGCCATGACATCCATTATGACATCATCGTCGCCATGACGACCATTATGACATCACCGTCACCATGACGACCATTATGACATCATCGTAGCCATTACGACCATTATTAAATCACAGTCGCCATGACAACCAATATGATATCATCGTCGCCATGATGACCATTATGACATCATCGTCGCCATGACATCCATTATGACATCATCGTCGCCATGACGACCATTATGACATCACCGTCACCATGACGACCATTATGACATCATCGTAGCCATTACGACCATTATTAAATCACAGTCGCCATGAGAACCATTATGACATCTTTGTCGCCATGACGACCATTATGTCATCATGACATCACCGTTGCCATGACGACCATTATGACATCACCGTTGCCTTGACGACCATTATGACATCATCGTCACCATGGCGACCATTATGACATCATTGTCGCAATGACGACCATTATGACATCACCATCGCCATGATGACCATTATGACATCAACGTTGCCATGACGACCATTATGACACCATCGTTGCCATGATGACCCTTATGACATCATCGTCGCCATGACGACCATTATGACATCATAATCACCATGACGGCCCATATGACACCATCGTCGCCATGACGACCATTATGAAATAATCGTCACAATGGCGACCATTATAACATTACCATCGCCATGACGACCATTATGCCATCATTGTTGCCATGACGACCATTATGACATAATCGTCGCCATGACAACCATTATGACATCACCATCGCCATGACGACCATTATTACAGCACCGTTGCCATGACGACCATTATGACATCATCGTCGCCATGACGACCATTATGACATCATCTTCGCCATGACAACCAATATGATATCATCGTCGCCATGATGACCATTATGACATCATCGTCGCCATGACATCCATTATGACATCATCGTCGCCATGACGACCATTATGACATCACCGTCACCATGACGACCATTATGACATCATCGTAGCCATTACGACCATTATTAAATCACAGTCGCCATGAGAACCATTATGACATCTTTGTCGCCATGACGACCATTATGTCATCATGACATCACCGTTGCCATGACGACCATTATGACATCACCGTTGCCTTGACGACCATTATGACATCATTGTCACCATGGCGACCATTATGACATCATTGTCGCAATGACGACCATTATGACATCACCATCGCCATGATGACCATTATGACATCAACGTTGCCATGACGACCATTATGTCACCATCGTTGCCATGATGACCCTTATGACATCATCGTCGCCATGACGACCATTATGACATCATAATCACCATGACGGCCCATATGACACCATCGTCGCCATGACGACCATTATGAAATAATCGTCACAATGGCGACCATTATGACATTACCATCGCCATGACGACCATTATGCCATCATTGTTGCCATGACGACCATTATGACATAATCGTCGCCATGACAACCATTATGACATCACCATCGCCATGACGACAATTATTACACCACCGTTGCCATGGCGACCATTATGACATCATCGTCGCCATGACGACCATTATGACATCATCGTCGCCATGACGACCATTATGACATCATCGTCGCCATAAAGACCATTATGACATCATCATCGCCATGATGACCGTTATGACATCATCGTCGCCATGGCGACCATTATGACATCATCATCGCCATGACAACCAATATGATATCATCGTCGCCATGTTGACCAATATGACATCATCATCGCCATGACAACCAATATGATTTCATCGTCGCCATGACTACTGACAAACCATGTGACAACATCGTCGCCATGACGACCATTATGACATCATCGTCGCCATGATGACCGTTATGACATCATCATAGCCAATACGACCATTATTAAATCACAGTCGCCATGACAACCATTATGACATCTTCGTCGCCATGACGACCAATATGACATCATAATCACCCTGACGGCCAAAATGACACCATCGTCGCCATGACGACCATTATGACATCATCGTCACCATGGCGACCATTATGACATCATCATCGCAATGACGACACTTATGACATCACCATCGCCATGACGACCATTATGACATCATCGTCGCCATGACGACCATTATGACATCATCGTCACAATGACGACCATTATGACATCACCATCGCCATGACGACCATTATGACATCATCGTTGCCATGACGACCATTATGACATAATCGTCGCCATGACAACCATATGACATCACCATCGCCATGACGACCATTATTACACCACCGTTGCCATGACGACCATTACGACATCATCGTCGCCATGACGACCATTATGACATCATCTTCGCCATGACAACCAATATGATATCATCGTTGCCATGATGACCATTATGACATCATCGTCACCATGACAACCATTATTACATCATCGTCGCCATGATGACCATTATGACATCACCGTCACCATGACGACCATTATGACATCATCGTAGCCATTACGACCATTATTAATTCACAATCGCCATGAGAACCATTATGACATCTTCGTCGCCATGACGACCATTATGTCATCATGACATCATCGTTGCCTTGATGACCATTATGACATCACCGTTGCCATGACGACCATTATGACATCATCTTCGCCATAGCGACCATTATGACATAATCGTCGCCATAACAACCATTATGACATCACCGTCGCCATGACGACCATTATGACATCATCGTCGCCATGACTACTGACAAACAATATGACATCATTGTCGCCATGATGACCATTATGACATCATCGTCGCCATGATGACCGTTATGACATCATCGCAGCCATTACGACCATTATTAAATCACAGTCGCCATGACAACCATTATGACATCATCGTCGCCATGACGACCATTATCACATCATAGTCACCATGACGGCCCAAAGGACAATATCGTCGCCATGACGACCATTATGACATCATCGTCACCATGGCGACCATTATGACATCATCGTCGCAATGACGACCATTATGACATCACCATCGCCATGATGACCATTATGACATCATCGTCGCCATGGCGACCATTATGACATCACCGTCGCCATGATGACCATTATGATATCATCGTCGCCATGGCGACCATTATGACATCAACGTCGCCATGACGACCATTATGACATCATCGTTGCCATGACTACTGACAAACAATATGACAACATCGTCGCCATGACGACTATCATGACATCATCGTCGCCATGCTGACCGTTATGACATCATCATAGCCATTACGACCATTATTAAATCACAGTCGCCATGACAACCATTATGACATCTTCGTCGCCATAACGACCATTATGACATCATAAACACCATGACGGCCAAAATGACACCATCGTCGCCATGACGACCATTATGACTTCATCGTCACCATGGCGACCATTATGACATCATCATCGCAATGACGACCATTATGACATCACCATCGCCATGACGACCATTATGACATCATCGTTGCCATGACGACCATTATGACATAATCGTCGCCATGACAACCATTATGACATCACCATCGCCATGACGACCATTATTACAGCACCGTTGCCATGACGACCATTATGACATCATCGTCGCCATGACGACCATTATGACATCATCTTCGCCATGACAACCAATATGATATCATCGTCGCCATGATGACCATTATGACATCATCGTCGCCATGACATCCATTATGACATCATCGTCGCCATGGCTACCATTATGACATCACCGTCACCATGATGACTATTATGACATCATCGTAGCCATTACGACCATTATTAAATCACAGTCGCCATGAGAACCATTATGACATCTTTGTCGCCATGACGACCATTATGTCATCATGACATCACCGTTGCCATGACGACCATTATGACATCACCTTTGCCATGACGACCATTATGACATCATCTTCGCCATGGCGACCAATATGACATAATCGTCGCCATGACAACCATTATGACATCACCGTCACCATGATGACCATTTTGACATCATCGTCGCCATGACTACTGACAAACAATATGACATCATTGTCGCCATCACGACCATTATGACATCATTGTCGCCATGATGACCGTTATGACATCATCGTAGCCATTACGACCATTATTAAGTCACAGTCGCCATGACAACCATTATGACATCATCCTCGCCATGACGACCATTATGACATCATGATCACCATGACGGCCCATATGACACCATCGTCTCCAAGACGACCATTATGACATCATCGTCACCATGGCGACCATTATGACATCATTGTCGCAATGACGACCATTATGACATCACCATCGCCATGATGACCATTATGACATCAACGTTGCCATGACGACCATTATGACACCATCGTTGCCATGATGACCCTTATGACATCATCGTCGCCATGACGACCATTATGACATCATCATCGCCATGATGACCGTTATGACATTATTGTCGCCATGATGACCCTTATGACATCATCGTCGTCATGGCGACCATTATGACATCATCGTCACAATGACAACCATTATGACATCACCATCGCTATGACGACCATTATGACATCATCGTTGCCATGACGACCATTATGACATAATCGTCGCCATGACAACCATTATGACATCACCGTCGCCATGACGACCATTATGACATCATCGTAGCCATTACGACTATTATTAAATCACAGTCGCCATGACAAACATTATGACATCTTCGTCGCTATAATGACCATTATGACATCATGACATCACCGTTGCCATGACGACCATTATGACATCACCGTTGTCATGACGACCATTGTGACATCATCGTCGCCATGACACCCATTATGACATCACCAACGCCTTGACTACCATTATGACATCATCGTCGCCAAGGCGACCATTATGACATCACCGTCGCCATGATGACCATTATGACATCATCGTCGCCATGGCGACCATTATGACATCACCGTCGCCATGACAACCATTATGACATCATCGTCGCCATGACGACCATTATGACATCCTAATCACCATGGCAGCCCATATGACACCATCGTCGCCATGACGACCATTGTGACATCACCATCAACATGATGACCATTATGACATCAACGTTGCCATGACGACCATTATGACATAATCGTCGCTATGACAACCATTATGACATCACCATCGCCATGACGACCATTATGACACCACCGTTGCCATGACGACCATTATGACATCATCGTCACCATGACGACCATTGTGACATCATCATCGCCATGATGACTGTTTTGACATCATCGTCGCCATGGCGACCATTATGACATCATCGCCACAATGAAGACCATTATGACATCACCATCGCCATGACGACCATTATGACATCATCGTTGCCATGACGACCATTATGACATAATCGTCGCCATGACATCCATTATGACATCACCATCGCCATGACGACCATTATTACACCATCGTTGCCATGACGACCATTATGACATCATCGTCGCCATGACGACCATTATGACATCATCGTCGCCATTACGACCATTATGACATCATCATCGCTATTATGACCGTTATGACATTATTGTCGCCATGACGACCGTTATGACATCATAGTCGCCATGACGACCATTATGACATCATCGTCACAATGTCGACCATTATGACATCACCATCGCAATGACGACCATTATCACATCATCGTTGCCATGACGACCATTATGACATAATCGTCGCCATGAAAACCATTATGACATCACCATTGCCATGACGACCATTATTACACCACCGTTGCTATGACGACCATTATGACATCATCGTCGCCATGACGACCATTATTACATCATCATCACCATGATGACCGTTATGACATTATCGTCGCTATGACGACCCTTATGACATCATCGGAGCCATGACAACCAATATGATATCATCGTCGCCATGATGACCATTATGTCATCATCGTCGCCATGGCGACCATTATGACATCACCGTCGCCATGACGACCATTATGACATCATCGGAGCCATTACGACCATTATTAAATCACAGTCGACATGACAAACATTATGACATCTTCGTCGCCATGATGACCATTATGACATCATGACATCACCGTTGCCATGACGACCATTGTGACATCACCATCGCCATGACGACCATTATGACATCATCGTTGCCATGGCGACCATTATGACATCACCGTCGTCATGTTGACCATTATGACATCATCGTCACCATGGTGACCATTATGACATCATCTTCGCCATGACTACTATTATGACATCACCGTCGCCATGACGACCATTATGACATCATCATCGCCATGACTACTGACAAACAATATGACATCATTGTCGCCATGACGACCATTATGACGTCATCGTCGCCATGACAACCAATATGATATCATCGTCGCCATGATGACCATTATGACATCATCGTCGCCATGACATCCATTATGACATCATCGTCGCCATGATGACCATGATGACCAATATGACATCATCGTCGCCATGACGACCATTATGACATCATCTTCGCCATGACAACCAATATGATATCATCGTCGCCATGATGACCATTATGACATCATCGTCGCCATGACATCCATTATGACATCATCGTCGCCATGACGACCATTATGACATCACCGTCACCATGATGACTATTATGACATCATCGTAGCCATTACGACCATTATTAAATCACAGTCGCCATGAGAATCATTATGACATCTTTGTCGCCATGACGACCATTATGTCATCATGACATCACCGTTGCCATGACGACCATTATGACATCACCTTTGCCATGACGACCATTATGACATCATCTTCGCCATGGCGACCAATATGACATAATCGTCGCCATGACAACCATTATGACATCACCGTCACCATGATGACCATTTTGACATCATCGTCGCCATGACTACTGACAAAAAATATGACATCATTGTCGCCATCACGACCATTATGACATCATTGTCGCCATGATGACCGTTATGACATCATCGTAGCCATTACGACCATTATTAAGTCACAGTCGCCATGACAACCATTATGACATCATCCTCGCCATGACGACCATTATGACATCATGATCACCATGACGGCCCATATGACACCATCGTCTCCAAGACGACCATTATGACATCATCGTCACCATGGCGACCATTATGACATCATTGTCGCAATGACGACCATTATGACATCACCATCGCCATGATGACCATTATGACATCAACGTTGCCATGACGACCATTATGACACCATCGTTGCCATGATGACCCTTATGACATCATCGTCGCCATGACGACCATTATGACATCATCATCGCCATGATGACCGTTATGACATTATTGTCGCCATGATGACCCTTTTGACATCATCGTCGTCATGGCGACCATTATGACATCATCGTCACAATGACAACCATTATGACATCACCATCGCTATGACGACCATTATGACATCATCGTTGCCATGACGACCATTATGACATAATCGTCGCCATGACAACCATTATGACATCACCGTCGCCATGACGACCATTATGACAACATCGTAGCCATTACGACTATTATTAAATCACAGTCGCCATGACAAACATTATGACATCTTCGTCGCTATAATGACCATTATGACATCATGACATCACCGTTGCCATGACGACCATTATGACATCACCGTTGTCATGACGACCATTGTGACATCATCGTCGCCATGACACCCATTATGACATCACCAACGCCTTGACTACCATTATGACATCATCGTCGCCAAGGCGACCATTATGACATCACCGTCGCCATGATGACCATTATGACATCATCGTCGCCATGGCGACCATTATGACATCACCGTCGCCATGACAACCATTATGACATCATCGTCGCCATGACGACCATTATGACATCCTAATCACCATGGCAGCCCATATGACACCATCGTCGCCATGACGACCATTGTGACATCACCATCAACATGATGACCATTATGACATCAACGTTGCCATGACGACCATTATGACATAATCGTCGCTATGACAACCATTATGACATCACCATCGCCATGACGACCATTATGACACCACCGTTGCCATGACGACCATTATGACATCATCGTCACCATGACGACCATTGTGACATCATCATCGCCATGATGACTGTTTTGACATCATCGTCGCCATGGCGACCATTATGACATCATCGCCACAATGAAGACCATTATGACATCACCATCGCCATGACGACCATTATGACATCATCGTTGCCATGACGACCATTATGACATAATCGTCGCCATGACATCCATTATGACATCACCATCGCCATGACGACCATTATTACACCATCGTTGCCATGACGACCATTATGACATCATCGTCGCCATGACGACCATTATGACATCATCATCGCCATGACGACCATTATGACATCATCATCGCTATTATGACCGTTATGACATTATTGTCGCCATGACGACCCTTATGACATCATAGTCGCCATGACGACCATTATGACATCATCGTCACAATGTCGACCATTATGACATCACCATCGCAATGACGACCATTATCACATCATCGTTGCCATGACGACCATTATGACATAATCGTCGCCATGAAAACCATTATGACATCACCATTGCCATGACGACCATTATTACACCACCGTTGCTATGACGACCATTATGACATCATCGTCGCCATGACGACCATTATTACATCATCATCACCATGATGACCGTTATGACATTATCGTCGCTATGACGACCCTTATGACATCATCGGAGCCATGACAACCAATATGATATCATCGTCGCCATGATGACCATTATGTCATCATCGTCGCCATGGCGACCATTATGACATCACCGTCGCCATGACGACCATTATGACATCATCGGAGCCATTACGACCATTATTAAATCACAGTCGACATGACAAACATTATGACATCTTCGTCGCCATGATGACCATTATGACATCATGACATCACCGTTGCCATGACGACCATTGTGACATCACCATCGCCATGACGACCATTATGACATCATCGTTGCCATGGCGACCATTATGACATCACCGTCGTCATGTTGACCATTATGACATCATCGTCACCATGGTGACCATTATGACATCATCTTCGCCATGACTACTATTGTGACATCACCGTCGCCATGACGACCATTATGACATCATCATCGCCATGACTACTGACAAACAATATGACATCATTGTCGCCATGACGACCATTATGACGTCATCGTCGCCATGATGACCGTTATGACATCATCGTAGCCATTACGACCATTATTAAATCACAGTCGCCATGACAAACATTATGACATCTTCGTCGCCATGATGACCATTATGACATCACCGTTGCCATAACGACCATTATGACATCACCGTTGCCATGACGACCATTGTGACAACATCATCGCCATGACAACCATTATGACATCACCAACGCCATGACTACCATTATGATATCATCATCGCCATGATGACCATTATGACATCATCGTCGCCATGACAACCATTATGACATCACCGTCGCCATGACGACCATTATGACATCACCGTCACCATGACGACCATTATGACATCATCGTAGCCATGACGACCATTATGACATCATCGTAGCCATTACGACCATTATTAAATCACAGTCGCCATGAGAACCATTATGACATCTTCGTCGCCATGACGACCATTATGTCATCATGACATCATCGTTGCCATGACGACCATTATGACATCACCGTTGCCATGACGACCATTATGACATCATCTACGCCATAGCGACCATTATGACATAATCGTCGCCATGACAACCATTATGACATCACCGTCGCCATGACGACCATTATGACATCATCGTCGCCATGACTACTGACAAACAATATGACATCATTGTCGCCATGATGACCATTATGACATCATCGTCGCCATGATGACCGTTATGACATCATCGCAGCCATTGCGACCATTATTAAATCACAGTCGCCATGACAACCATTATGACATCATTGTCGCCATGACGACCCTTATGACATCATCATCACCATGACAACCAATAAGATATCATCGTCGCCATGATGACCATTATGTCATCATCGTCGCCATGACGACCATTATGACATCACCGTCACAATGACGACCATTATGACATCACCATCGCAATGACGACCATTATGACATCATCGTTGCCATGACGACCATTATGACATAATCGTTGCCATGAAAACCATTATGACATCACCATTGCCATGACGACCATTATTACACCACCGTTGCCATGACGACCATTATGACATCATCGTCTCCATGACGACCATTATTACATCATCACCATGATGACCGTTATGACATTATCGTCGCCATGACGACCCTTATGACATCATCATCACCATGACAACCAATATGATATCATCATCGCCATGATGACCATTATGTCATCATCGTCGCCATGACAACCATTATGACATCATTGTCGCCATGGCGAACATTATGACATCACCGTCGCCATGACGATCATTATGACATCATCGTAGCCATTACGACCATTATTAAATCACAGTCGACATGACAAACATTATGACATCTTCGTCGCCATGATGACCATTATGACATCATGACATCACAGTTGCCATGACGACCATTTTGACATCACCGTTGCCATGACGACCATTGTGACATCATCGTCGCCATGACATCCATTATGACATCACCAACGCCATGACTACCATTATGACATCATCGGCGCCATGACGACCATTATGACATCATCGTCGCCATGACGACAATTATGACATCATCATCGCCTTGATGACCGTTATGACATTATTGTCGCCATGACGACCCTTATGACATCATCATCTCCATGACGACCATTATGACATCGTCGTCACAATGACGACCATTATGACATCACCATCACAATGACGACCATTATGACATCATCGTTGCCATGACGACCATTATGACATAATCGTTGCCATGAAAAATATTATGACATCACCATTGCCATGACGACCATTATTACACCACCGTTGCCATGACGACCATTATGACATCATCGTCGCCATGACGACCATTATTACATCATCATCACCATGATGACCGTTATGACATTATCGTCGCCATGACGACCCTTATGACATCATCATCGCCATGACAACCAATATGATATCAACGTCGCCATGATGACCATTATGTCATCATCGTCGCCATGACAAACATTATGACATCATTGTCGCCATGGCGAACATTATGACATCACCGTCGCCATGACGATCATTATGACATCATCGTAGCCATTACGACCATTATTAAATCACAGTCGACATGACAAACATTATGACATCTTCGTCGCCATGATGACCATTATGACATCATGACATCACAGTTGCCATGACGACCATTATGACATCATCGTTGCCATGACGACCATTGTGACATCATCGTCGCCATGACATCCATTATAACATCACCAACGCCATGACTACCATTATGACATCATCGTCGCCATGCTGACCATTATGACATCACCGTCGCCATGATGACCATTATGACATCATCGTCGCCATGGCGACCATTATGACATCATCTTCGCCATGACTACCATTATGACATCACCGTCGCCATGACGATCATTATGACATCATCATCGCCATGACTACTGACAAACAATATGACATCATTGTCGCCATGACGACCATTATGACATCACCGTTGCCATGACGACTATAGTGACATCATCGTCGCCATGACAACCATTATGACATCACCAACGCCATGACTACCATTATGACATCATCGTCACCATGGCGACCATTATGACATCACCGTCGCCATGATGACCATTATGACATCATCGTCGCCATGACGACAATTATGACATCATAATCACCATGACGGCCCATATGACACCATCGTCGCCATGACAACCATTATGACATCATCGTCTCCATGGCGACCATTATGACACTATCGTCGCCATGACAACCATTATGACATCATTGTCACCATGGCGACCATTATGACATCATCATCGCCATGATGACCATTATGACACCAGCGTTGCAATGACGACCCTTATGACATCATCGTCGACATGAAGACCATTATGACATCATCATCGCCATGATGACCATTATGACACCACCGTTGCAATGACGACCCTTATGACATCATCGTCGACATGACGACCATTATGACATCATCATCGCCATGATGACCGTTATGACATTATTGTCGCCATGATGACCATTATGACATCATCGTCACCATGGCGACCATTATGACATCATCGTCGCCATGACGACCATTATGACATCATAATCACCATGACGGCCCATAGGACAATATCGGCGCCATGACGACCATTATGACATCATCGTCACCATGGCGACCATTATGACATCATCGTCGCAATGACGACCATTATGACATCACCATCGCCATGATGACCTTTATGACATCATCGTCGCCGTGGTGACCATTATGACATCACAGTCGCCATGATGACTGTTATGATATCATCGTCGCCATGGCGACCATTATGACATCACCGTCGCCATGACGACCATTATGACATCATCGTCGCCATGACTACTGACAAACAATATGACAACATCGTTGCCATGATGACCATTATGACATAATCGTCGCCATGACAACCATTATGACATCACCATCGCCATGACGACCATTATTACAGCACCGTTGCCATGACGACCATTATGACATCATCGTCGCCATGACGACCATTATGACATCATCTTCGCCATGACAACCAATATGATATCATCGTCGCCATGATGACCATTATGACATCATCGTCGCCATGACAACCATTATGACATCATCGTCGCTATGACGACCATTATGACATCACCGTCACCATGACGACCATTATGACATCATCGTAGCCATTACGACCATTATTAAATCACAGTCGCCATGAGAACCATTATGACATCTTTGTCGCCATGACGACCATTATGTCATCATGACATCACCGTTGCCATGACGACCATTATGACATCACCGTTGCCATGATGACCATTATGACATCATCTTCGCCATGGCGACCAATATGACATAATCGTCGCCATGACAACCATTATGACATCACCGTCGCCATGACGACCATTTTGACATCATCGTCGCCATGACTATTGACAAACAATATGACATCATTGTCGCCATGACGACCATTATGACATCATCGTCGCCATGATGACCGTTATGACATCATCGTAGCCATTACGACCATTATTAAATCACAGTCGCCATGACAACCATTATGACATCATCGTCGCCATGACGACCATTATGACATCATAATCACCATGACGGCCCATATGACACCATCGTCTCCATGACGACCATTATGATATCATCGTCACCATGGCGACCATTAAGACATCATTGTCGCAATGACGACCATTATGACATCACCATCGCCATGATGACCATTATGACATCAACGTTGCCATGACGACCATTATGACATCATCGTTGCCATGACGAGCATTATGACATCTTCGTTGCCATGATGACCCTTATGACATCATCGTCGCCATGACGACCATTATGACATCATCATCGCCATGATGACCGTTATGACACTATTGTCGCCATAACGACCCTTATGACATCATCGTCGTCATGGCGACGATTATGACATCATCGTCACAATGACAACCATTATGACATTACCATCGCCATGACGACCATTATGACATCATCGTTGCCATGACGACCATTATGACATCACCATTGCCATGACGACCATTATTACACCACCGTTGCCATGACGACCATTATGACATCATCGTCGCCATGGCGACCATTATGATATCACCGTCGCCATGACGACCATTATGACATCATCGTAGACATTACGACTATTATTAAATCACAGTCGCCATGACAAACATTATGACAACTTCATCGCCATGATGACCATTATGACATCATGAAATCACCGTTGCCATGACGACCATTATGACATCACCGTTGCCATGACGACCATTGTGACATCATCGTCGCCATGACACCCATTATGACATCACCAACGCCATGACTACCATTATGACATCATCGTCGCCATGGCGACCATTATGACATCACCGTCGCCATGATGACCATTATGACATCATCGTCGCCATTGCAACCATTATGACATCATCGTCGCCATGACAACCATTATGACATCATCGTCGCCATGATGACCATTATGACGTCATCGTCGCCATGGCGACCATGATGACATCATCGTCGCCATGACAACCATTATGAAATCATCGTCGCCATGACGACCATTATGACATCATAATCACCATGACAGCCCATATGACACCATCGTCGCCATGACGACCATTGTGACATCACCATCACCATGATGACCATTATGACATCATCGTTGCCATGACGACCATTATGACATAAACGTCGCTATGACAACCATTATGACATCACCATCACCATGACGACCATTATGACACCACCGTTGCCATGACGACCATTATGACATCATCGTCGCCATGACGACCATTATGACATCATTGTCGCCATGACGACCATTATGACATCATCATCGCCATGATGACCGTTATGACATTATTGTCGCCATGACGACCCTTATGACATCATAGTCGCCATGACGACCATTATGACATCATCGTCACAATGACGACCATTATGACATCACCATCGCAATGACGACCATTATCACATCATCGTTGCCATGACGACCATTATTACATCATCATCGCCATGACAACCAATATGATATCATAGTCGCCATGATGACCATTCTGTCATCATCGTCGCCATGACAACCATTATGACATCATCGTTGCCATGGCGACCATTATGACATCACCGTCGCCATGACGACCATTATGACATCATCGTAGCCATTACGACCATTATGACATCATTGTTGCCATGATGACCATTATGACATAATCGTCGCCATGACAACCATTATGACTTCACCGTTGCCATGACGACCATCATGACACCACCGTTGCCATGACGACCATTATGACATCATCGTCGCCATGACGACCATTATTACATCATCATCGCCATGATGACCTCTATGACATTATCGTCGCCATGACGACCCTTATGACATCATCATCGCCATGACAACCAATATGATATCATGGTCGCCATGATGACCATTATGTCATCATCGTCGCCATGACAACCGTTATGACATCATTGTCGCCATAACGACCATTATGACATCATCGTAGCCATTACGACCATTAGTAAATCACAGTCGCCATGACAACCATTATGACATCTTCGTTGCCATGATGACCATTATGACATCATGACATCACCGTTGCCATGACGACCATTATGACATCACCGTTGCCATGACGACCATTATGACATCACCGTTGCCATGACGACCATTGTGACATCATCGTCGCCATGACACCCATTATGACATCACCAACGCCATGACTACCATTATGACATCATCGTCGCCATGGCGACCATTATGACATCACCGTCGCCATGATGACCATTATGACATCATCGTCGCCATAGCGACCATTATGACATCATCGTCGCCATGACAACCATTATGACATCATCGTCGCCATGACGACCATTATGACATCATAATCACCATGACAGCCCATATGACACCATCGTCGCCATGACGAACATTGTGACATCACCATCAACATGATGTCCATTATGACATCATCATTGCCATGACGACCATTATGACATCACCGTCACCATGATGACCATTATGACATAATCGTCGCCATGGTGACCATTATGACATCTTCTTCGTCATGATTACCATTATGACATTATGACATCACTGTTGCCATGACGACCATTATGACATCACCATCGCCATGACGACCATTATGACATCATCGTCGCCATGACGACCATTATGACATCATCGTCACAATGACGACCATTATGACATCACAATCGCCATGACGACCATTATGACATCATAGTTGCCATGACGACCATTATGACATAATTGTCGCCATGACAACCATATGACATCACCATCGCCATGACGACCATTATTACACCACCGTTGCCATGACAACCATTACGACATCATCGTCGCCATGACGACCATTATGACATCATCGTAGCCATTACGACCATTATTAATTCACAGTCGCCATGAGAACCATTATGACATCTTCGTTGCCATGACGACCATTATGTCATCACCATTGCCATGACGACCATTATGACATCTTCTTCGCCCTAGCGACCATTATGACATAATCGTCGCCATGACAACCATTATGACATCACCGTCGCCATGACGACCATTATGACATCATCGTCGCCATGACTACTGACAAACAATATGACATCATCGTCGCCATGATGACCGTTATGACATCATCGCAGCCATTACGACCATTATTAAATCACAGTCGCCATGACAACCATTATGACATCATCGTTGCCATGACGACCATTATGACATCATAATCACCATGACGGCCCATAGGACAATATCGTCGCCATGACGACCATTATGACATCATCGTCACCATGGCAACCATTATGACATCATCGTCGCAATGACGACCATTATGACATCACCACCGCCATGATGACCATTATGACATCACCGTCGCCATGATGACCATTATGATATCATCGTCGCAATGGCGACCATTATGACGACAACGTCGCCATGACGACCATTATGACATCATCGTCGCCATGATGACCGTTATGACATCATCATAGCCATTACGACCATTATTAAATCACAGTCGCCATGACAACCATTCTGACATCTTCGTCGCCATGACGACCATTATGACATCATAAACACCATGACGGCCAAAATGACACCA
Source organism: Phyllobates terribilis (assembly GCF_046119375.1). NCBI lineage: Eukaryota > Metazoa > Chordata > Amphibia > Anura > Dendrobatidae > Phyllobates > Phyllobates terribilis. Next base: position 1,228,546 of record NW_027363256.1, read on the forward strand.
TCGTCGCCATGACGACCATTATGACATCATCGTCACCATGGCGACCATTATGACATCATCATCGCAATGACGACCATTATGACATCACCATCGCCATGATGACCATTATGATATCATCGTCGCCATGGAGACCATTATGACTTCACTGTCACCATGACGACCATTATGACATCATCGGAGCCATTACGATCATTATTAAATCACAGTCGACATGACAAACATTATGACATCTTCGTCGCCATGATGACCATTATGACATCATGACATCACAGTTGCCATGACGACCATTGTGACATCACCGTTGCCATGACGACCATTGTGACATCATCGTCGCCATGACGACCATTATGACATCATCGTTGCCATGATGACCCTTATGACATCATCGTCGCCATGACGACCATTATGACATCATCATCGCCATGATGACCGTTATGACATTATTGTCGCCATGACGACCCTTATGACATCATCGTCGCCAAGGCGACCATTATGACATCATCTTCGCCATGACTACTATTATGACATCACCGTCGCCATGACGACCATTATGACATCATCATCGCCATGACTACTGACAAACAATATGACATCATTGTCGCCATGATGACCATTATGACGTCATCGTCGCCATGATGACCGTTATGACATCATCGTAGCCATTACGACCATTATTAAATCACAGTCTCCAGGACAAACATTATGACATCTTCGTCGCCATGATGACCATTATGACATCACCGTTGCCATGACGACCAATATGATATCATCGTCGCCATGCTGACCATTATGACATCATCGTCACCATGACAACCATTATGACATCATCGTCGCCATGATGACCATTATGACATCACCGTCACCATGACGACCATTATGACATCATCGTAGCCATTACGACCATTATTAATTCACAGTCGCCATGAGAACCATTATGACATCTTCGTCGCCATGACGACCATTATGTCATCATGACATCATCGTTGCCATGACGACCATTATGACATCACCGTTGCCATGACGACCATTATGACATCATCGTCGCCATGGCGACCATTATGACATCACCGTCGCCATGATGACCATTATGATATCATCGTCGCCATGGCGACCATTATGACATCAACGTCGCCATGACGACCATTATGACATCATCGTCGCCATGACTACTGACAAACAATATGACAACATCGTCGCCATGACGACCATCATGACATCATCGTCGCCATGATGACGTTATGACATTATCATAGCCATTACGACCATTATTAAATCACAGTCGCCATGACAACCATTCTGACATCTTCGTCGCCATGACGACCATTATGACATCATAAACACCATGACAGCCAAAATGACACCATCGTCGCCATGACGACCATTATGACATCATCGTCACCATGGCGAACATTATGACATCATCATCGCAATGACGACCATTATGACATCACCATCGCCATGACGACCATTATGATATCATCGTCGCCATGGAGACCATAATGACATCATCGTCACACTGACGACCATTATGACATCACCATCGCCATGACGACCATTATGACATCATCGTTGCCATGACGACCATTATGACATAATCGTCGCCATGACAACCATTATGACATCACCATAGCCATGACGACCATTATTACAGCACCGTTGCCATGACGACCATTATGACATCATCGTCGCCATGACGACCATTATGACATCATCTTCGCCATAACAACCAATATGATTTCATCATCGCCATGATGACCATTATGACATCATCGTCGCCATGACAACCATTATGACATCATCGTCGCCATGACGACCATTATGACATCATCGTCAACATGATGACCATTATGACATCATCGTAGCCATTACGACCATTATTAAATCACAGTCGCCATGAGAACCATTATGACATCTTTGTCGCCATGACGACCATTATGTCATCATGACATCACCGTTGCCATGACGACCATTATGACATCACCGTTGCCATGACGACCATTATGACATCATCTTCGCCATGGCGACCAATATGACATAATCGTCGCCATGACAACCATTATGACATCACCGTCACCATGACGACCATTTTGACATCATCGTCGCCATGACGACCATTATGACATCATCGTCGCCATGACGACCATTATGACATCATCGTCGCCATGATGACCGTTATGACATCATCGTAGACATTACGACCATTATTAAATCATAGTCGCCATGACAAACATTATGACATCTTCGTCGCCATGATGACCATTATGACATCATGACATCACCGTTGCCATGACGACCATTATGACATCACCGTTGCCATGACGACCATTGTGACATCATCGTCGCCATGACACCCATTATGACATCACCAATGCCATGACTACCATTATGACATCATCGTCGCCATGGAGACCATTATGACGTCACCGTCACCATGATGACCATTATGACATCATCGTCACCATGGCGACCATTATGACATCATCGTCGCCATGACAACCATTATGACATCATCGTCGCCATGTTGACCATTATGACATCATCGTCGCCATGGCGACCATTATGACATCATCGTCGCCATGACAAACATTATGACATCTTCGTCGCCATGACGACCATTATGACATCATAATCACCATGACAGCCCATATGACACCATCGTCGCCATGACGACCATTGTGACATCACCATCACCATGATGACCATTATGACATCATCGTTGCCATGACGACCATTATGACATAATCGTCGCTATGACAACCATTATGACATCACCATCGCCATGACGACCATTATGATACCACCGTTGCCATGACGACCATTATGACATCATCGTCGCCATGATGACCATTATGACATCATCATCGCCATGATGACCGTTATGACATTATTGTCGCCATGACGACCCTTATGACATCATAGTCGCCATGACGACCATTATGACATCATCGTCACAATGACGACCATTATGACATCACCATCGCAATGAAAACCATTATGACATCAACATTGCCATGACGACCATTATTACACCACCGTTGCCATGACGACCATTATGACATCATCATCGCCATGATGACCGTTATGACATTATTGTTGCCATGACGACCCTTATGACATCATAGTCGCCATGACGACCATTATGACATCATCGTTGCCATGACGACCATTATGACATAATCGTCGCCATGAAAACCATTATGACATCAACATTGCAATGACGACCATTATTACACCACCGTTGCCATGACGACCATTATGACATCATCATCGCCATGACAACCAATATGACTTCATCGTCGCCATGACTACTGACAAACAATATGACAACATCGTCGCCATGACGACCATTATGACATCATCGTCGCCATGATGACCGTTATGACATCATCATAGCCAATACGACCATTATTAAATCACAGTCGCCATGACAACCATTATGACATCTTCGTCGCCATGACGACCAATATGACATCATAATCACCATGACGGCCAAAATGACACCATCGTCGCCATGACGACCATTATGACATCATCGTCACCATGGCGACCATTATGACATCATCATCGCAATAACGACACTTATGACATCACCATCGCCATGACGACCATTATGACATCATCGTCGCCATGACGACCATTATGACATCATCGTCACAATGACGACCATTATGACATCACCATCGCCATGACGACCATTATGACATCATCGTTGCCATGACGACCATTATGACATAATCGTCGCCATGACAACCATATGACATCACCATCGCCATGACGACCATTATTACACCACCGTTGCCATGACGACCATTACGACATCATCGTCGCCATGACGACCATTATGACATCATCTTCGCCATGACAACCAATATGACATCATCGTCGCCATGGTGACCATTATGACCTCATCTTCGCCATGACTACTATTATGACATCTCCGTCGCCATGACGACTATTATGACATCATCATCGCCATGACTACTGACAAACAATATGACATCATTGTCGCCATGACGACCATTATGACGTCATCGTCGCCATGATGACCGTTATGACATCATCGTAGCCATTGCGACCATTATTAAATCACAGTCGCCATGACAAACATTATGACATCTTCGTCGCCATGATGACCATTATGACATCACCGTTGCCATGACGGCCATTATGACATCACCGTTGCCATGACAACCATTGTGACAACATCGTCGCCATGACAACCATTATGACATCACCAACGCCATGACTACCATTATGACATCATCGTCGTCATGGCGACCATTATGACATCACTGTCGCCATGATGACCATTATGACATCATCTTCACCATGACTACCATTATGACATCACCGTCGCCATGACGACCATTATGACATCATCGTCGCCATGACTACTGACAAACAATATGACATCATTGTCACCATGACCACCATTATGACATCATCGTCGCCATGACGACCATTATGATATCATCTTCGCCATGACAACCAATATGATATCATCGTCGCCATGATGACCATTATGACATCATCGTCACCATGACAACCATTATGACATCATCGTCGCCATGATGACCATTATGACATCACCATCACCATGACGACCATTATGACATCATCGTAGCCATTACGACCATTATTAATTCACAGTCGCCATGAGAACCATTATGACATCTATGTCGCCATGACGACCATTATGTCATCATGACATCATCGTTGCCATGACGACCATTATGACATCACCGTTGCCATGACGACAATTATGACATAATCGTCGCCATGACAACCATTATGACATCACCATCGCCATGACGACCATTATTACACCACCGTTGCCATGATGACCATTATGACATCATCGTCGCCATGGCGACCATTATGACATCACCGTCGCCATGACGACCATTATGACATCATTGTAGCCATTACGACTATTATTAAATCACAGTCGCCATGACAAACATTATGACATCTTCGTCGCCATGATGACCATTATGACATCATGACATCACCGTTGCCATGACGACCATTATGACATCACCATTGCTATGACGACCATTGTGACATCATCGTCGCCATGACACCCATTATGACATCACCAACGCCATGACTACCATTATGACATCATCGTCGCCAAGGCGACCATTATGACATCACCGTCGCCATGATGACCATTATGACATCATTGTCGCCATGGCGACCATTATGACATCATCGTCGCCATGACGACCATTATGACATCATAATCACCATGACAGCCCATATGACACCATCGTCGCCATGACGACCATTGTGACATCACCATCACCATGATGACCATTATGACATCATCATCGCCATGACGACCATTATGACATCATAATCACCATGACAGCCCATATGACACCATCGTTGCCATGACGACCATTGTGACATCACCATCACCATGATGACCATTATGACATCATCGTTGCCATGACGACCATTATGACATAATCGTCGCTATGACAACCATTATGACATCACCATCGCCATGACGACCATTATGACACCACCGTTGCCATGACGACCATTATGACATCATCGTCACCATGACGACCATTGTGACATCATCATCGCCATGATGACTGGTATGACATCATCGTCGCCATGGCGACCATTATGACATCATCGTCCCAATGAAGACCATTATGACATCAACATCGCCATGACGACCATTATGACATCATCGTTGCCATGACGACCATTATGACATAATCGTCGCCATGACAACCATTATGACATCACCATCGCCATGACGACCATTATTACACCATCGTTGCCATGACGACCATTATGACATCATCGTCGCCATGATGACCATTATGACATCATCGTCGCCATGACGACCATTATGACATCATCATCGCCATGATGACCGTTATGACATTATTGTCGCCATGACGACCCTTATGACATCATCGTCACAATGACGACCATTATGACATCACCATCGCAATGACGACCATTATCACATCATCGTTGCCATGACGACCATTATGAGATAATCGTCGTCATGAAAACCATTATGACATCACCATTGCCATGACGACCATTATTACACCACCGTTGCCATGACGACCATTATGACATCATCGTCGCCATGACGACCATTATTACATCATCATCACCATGATGACCGTTATGACATTATCGTCGCTATGACGACCCTTATGACATCATCGGAGCCATGACAACCAATATGATATCATCGTCGCCATGATGACCATTATGTCATCATCGTCGCCATGGCGACCATTATGACATCACCGTCGCCATGATGACCATTATGACATCATCGGAGCCATTACGACCATTATGACATCATCATCGCAATGACGACCATTATGACATCACCATCGCCATGACGACCATTATGATATCATCGTCGCCATGGAGACTATAATGACATCATCGTCACAATGACGACCATTATGACATCACCATCGCCATGACGACCATTATGACATCATCGTTGCCATGACGACCATTATGACATAATCGTCGCCCTGACAACCATTATGACATCACACCATCGCCATGACGACCATTATTACAGCACCGTTGCCATGACGACCATTATGACATCATCTTCGCCATAACAACCAATATGATATCATCATCGCCATGATGACCATTATGACATCATCGTCGCCATGAGAACCATTATGACATCTTTGTCGCCATGACGACCATTATGTCATCATGACATCACCGTTGCCATGACGACCATTATGACTTCACCGTTGCCATGACGACCATTATGACATCATCTTCGCCATGGCGAACAATATGACATAATCGTCGCCATGACAACCATTATGACATCACCGTCGCCATGACGACCATTTTGACATCATCGTCGCCATGACGACCATTATGACATCATCGTCGCCATGACGACCATTATGACATCATCATCGCCATGATGACCGTTATGACATTATTGTCGCCATGATGACCCTTATGACATCATAGTCGCCATGACGACCATTATGACATCATCGTCACAATGACAACCATTATGACATCACCATCGCAATGACGACCATTATCACATCATCGTTGCCATGACGACCATTATGACATAATCGTCGCCATGAAAACCATTATGACATCACCATTGCCATGACGACCATTATTACACCACCGTTGCCATGACGACCATTATGACATCATCGTCGCCATGACGACCATTATTACATCATCATCACCATGATGACCGTTATGACATTATCGTCGCTATGACGACCCTTATGACATCATCGGAGCCATGACAACCAATATGATATCACAGTCGACATGACAAACATTATGACATCTTCGTCGCCATGATGACCATTATGACATCATGACATCACTGTTGCCATGACGACCATTGTGACATCACCGTTGCCATGACGACCATTGTGACATCATCGTCGCCATGACGACCATTATGACATCATCGTTGCCATGATGACCCTTATGACATCATCGTCGCCATGACGACCATTATGACATCATCATCGCCATGATGACCGTTATGACATTATTGTCGCCATGACGACCCTTATGACATCATCGTCGCCATGGCGACCATTATGACATCATCGTCACAATGACAACCATTATGACATCACCATCGCCATGACGACCATTATGACATCATCGTTGCCATGGCGACCATTATGACATCATCTTCGCCATGACTACCATTATGACATCATCGTCGCCATGGCGACCATTTTGACATCACCGTCGCCATGACGACCATTATGACATCATCATCGCCATGACTACTGACAGACAATATGATATCATTGTCGCCATGACGACCATTATGACGTCATCGTCGCCATGATAACCGTTATGACATCATCGTAGCCATTGCGACCATTATTAAATCACAGTCGCCATGACAAACATTATGACATCTTCGTCGCCATGATGACCATTATGACAACACCGTTGCCATGACGACCATTATGACATCACCGTTGCCATGATGACCATTGTGACAACATCGTCGCCATGACAACCATTATGACATCACCAACGCCATGACTACCATTATGACATCATCGTAGTCATGGCAACCATTATGACATCACTGTCGCAATGATGACCATTATGACATCAACTTCACCATGACTACCATTATGACATCACCATCGCCATGACGACGATTATGACATCATCGTCGCCATGACTACTGACAAACAATATGACATCATTGTCACCATGACGACCATTATGACATCATCGTCGCCATGACGACCATTATGACATCATCTTCGCCATGACAACCAATATGATATCATCGTCACCATGATGACCATTATGACATCATCGTCACCATGACAACCATTATGACATCATCGTCGCCATGATGACCATTATGACATCACCGTCACCATGACGACCATTATGACATCATCGTAGCCATTACGACCATTATTAATTCACAGCCGCCATGAGAACTATCATGACATTTTCGTCGCCATGACAACCATTATGTCATCATGACATCATCGTTGCCATGACGACCATTATGACATCACCGTTGCCATGACGACCATTATGACATCATTTTCGCCATAGTGACCATTATGATATAATCGTCGCCATGACAACCATTATGACATCACCGTTGCCATGACGACCATTATGACATCATCGTCGCCTTGACTACTGACAAACAATATGACATCATTGTCGCCATGATGACCATTATGACATCATCGTCGCCATGATGACCGTTATGACATCATCGCAGCCATTACGACCATTATTAAATCACAGTCGCCATGACAACCATTATGACATCATCGTCGCCATGACGACCATTATGACATCATAATCACCATGACGGCTCATAGGACATTATCGTCGCCATGACGACCATTATGACATCATCGTCACCATGGCGACCATTATGACATCATCGTCGCAATGACGACCATTATGACATCACCATCGCCATGATGACCATTATGACATCATCGTCGCCATGGCGACCATTATGACATCACCGTCGCCATGATGACCATTATGATATCATCGTCGCCATGGCGACCATTATGACATCAACGTCGCCATGACGACCATTATGACATCATCGTCGTCATGACTACTGACAAACAATATGACAAAATCGTCGCCATGACGAAAATCATAACATCATCGTCGCCATGATGACCGTTATGACATCATCATAGCCATTACGACCATTATTGAATCACAGTCGCCATGACAACCATTCTGACATCTTCGTCGCCATGACGACCATTATGACATCATAAACACCATGACGGCCAAAATGACACCATCGTCGCCATGACGACCATTATGACATCATCGTCACCATGGAGACCATTATGACATCATCATCGCAATGACGACCATTATGACATCACCATCGCCATGACGACCATTATGACATCATCGTCGCCATGACGACCATTATTACATCATCATCACCATGATGACCGTTATGACATTATCGTCGCTATGACGACCCTTATGACATCATCGGAGCCATGACAACCAATATGATATCATCGTCACCATGGCGACCATTATGACATCATCGTCGCAATGACGACCATTATGACATCACCATCGCCATGATGACCATTATGACATCATCGTTGCCATGACGACCATTATGACATAATCGTCGCCATGACAACCATTAGGACATCACCATCACCATGACGACCATTATTACAGCACCGTTGCCATGACGACCATTATGACATCATCGTCGCCATGACGACCATTATGACATCATCTTCGCCATGACAACCAATATGATATCATCGTCGCCATGATGACCATTATGACATCATCGTCGCCATGACAACCATTATGACATCATCGTCGCCATGACGACCATTATGACATCACCGTCACCATGATGACCATTATGACATCATCGTAGCCATTACGACCATTATTAAATCACAGTCGCCATGAGAACCATTATGACATCTTTGTCGCCATGACGACCATTATGTCATCATGACATCACCGTTGCCATGACGACCATTATGACATCACCGTTGCCATGACGACCATTATGACATCATCTTCGGCATGGCGACCAATATGACATAATCGTCGCCATGACAACCATTATGACATCACCGTCGCCAGGACGACCATTTTGACATCATCGTCGCCATTACTACTGACAAACAATATGACATCATTGTCGCCATGACGACCATTATAACATCATCGTCGCCATGATGACCGTTATGACATCATCGTAGCCATTACGACCATTATTAAATCATAGTCGCCATGACAACCATTATGACATCATCGTCGCCATGACGACCATTATGACATCATAATCACCATGACGGCCCATATGACACCATCGTCTCCAAGACGACCATTATGACATCATCGTCACCATGGCGACCATTATGACATCATTGTCGCAAAGACGACCATTATGACATCACCATCGCCATGATGACCATTATGACATCAACGTTGCCATGACGACCCTTATGACATCATCGTCGTCATGGCGACCATTATGACATCATCGTCACAATGACAACCATTATGACATCACCATCACCATGACGACCATTATGACATCATTGTTGCCATGACGAACATTATGATATAATCGTCGCCATGACAACCATTATGACATCACCGTCGCCATGACAACCATTATGACATCATCATAGCCATTACGACTATTATTAAATCACAGTCGCCATGACAAACATTATGACATCTTCGTCGCCATGATGACCATTATGACATCATGACATCACCGTTGCCATGACGACCATTATGACATCACCGTTGCCATGACGACCATTGTGACATCATCGTCGCCATGACACCCATTATGACATCACCAACGCCATGACTACCATTATGACATCATCGTCGCCAAGGCGACCATTATGACATCACCGTCGCCATGATGACCATTATGACATCATCGTCGCCATGGCGACCATTATGACATCATCGTCGCCATGACGACCAATATGACATCATAATCACCATGACAGCCCATATGACACCATCGTCGCCATGACGACCATTATGACATAATCGTCGCTATGACAACCATTATGACATCACCATCGCCATGACGACCATTATGACACCACCGTTGCCATGACGACCATTATGACATCATCGTCACCATGACGACCATTGTGACATCATCATTGCCATGATGACTGTTATGACATCATCGTCGCCATGGCGACCATTATGACATCATCGTCACAATGAAGACCATTATGACATCACCATCGCCATGACGACCATTATGACATCATCGTTGCCATGACGACCATTATGACATAATTGTCGCCATGACAACCATTATGACATCACCATCGCCATGACGACCATTATTACACCATCGTTGCCATGACGACCATTATGACATCATCATCGCCATGACGACCATTATGACATCTTCGTCGCCATGACGACCATTATGACATCATAAACACCATGACGGCCAAAATGACACCATCGTCGCCATGACGACCATTATGACATCATCGTCACCATGGAGACCATTATGACATCATCATCGCAATGACGACCATTATGACATCACCATCGCCATGACGACCATTATGATATCATCGTCGCCATGGAGACCATAATGACATCATCGTCACAATGACGACCATTATGACATCACCATCGCCATGACGACCATTATGACATCATCGTTGCCATGACGACCATTATGACATAATCGTCGCCATGACAACCATTAGGACATCACCATCACCATGACGACCATTATTACAGCACCGTTGCCATGACGACCATTATGACATCATCGTCGCCATGACGACCATTATGACATCATCTTCGCCATGACAACCAATATGATATCATCGTCGCCATGATGACCATTATGACATCATCGTCGCCATGACAACCATTATGACATCATCGTCGCCATGACGACCATTATGACATCACCGTCACCATGATGACCATTATGACATCATCGTAGCCATTACGACCATTATTAAATCACAGTCGCCATGAGAACCATTATGACATCTTTGTCGCCATGAAGACCATTATGTCATCATGACAACACCGTTGCCATGACGACCATTATGACATCACCGTTGCCATGACGACCATTATGACATCATCTTCGGCATGGCGACCAATATGACATAATCGTCGCCATGACAACCATTATGACATCACCGTCGCCAGGACGACCATTTTGACATCATCGTCGCCATTACTACTGACAAACAATATGACATCATTGTCGCTATGACGACCATTATAACATCATCGTCGCCATGATGACCGTTATGACATCATCGTAGCCATTACGACCATTATTAAATCATAGTCGCCATGACAACCATTATGACATCATCGTCGCCATGACGACCATTATGACATCATAATCACCATGACGGCCCATATGACACCATCGTCTCCAAGATGACCATTATGACATCATTGTCACCATGGCGACCATTATGACATCATTGTCGCAAAGACGACCATTATGACATCACCATCGCCATGATGACCATTATGACATCAACGTTACCATGACGACCCTTATGACATCATCGTCGTCATGGCGACCATTATGACATCATCGTCACAATGACAACCATTATGACATCACCATCACCATGACGACCATTATGACATCATTGTTGCCATGACGAACATTATGATATAATCGTCGCCATGACAACCATTATGACATCACCGTCGCCATGACAACCATTATGACATCATCATAGCCATTACGACTATTATTAAATCACAGTCGCCATGACAAACATTATGACATCTTCGTCGCCATGATGACCATTATGACATCATGACATCACCGTTGCCATGACGACCATTATGACATCACCGTTGCCATGACGACCATTGTGACATCATCGTCGCCATGACACCCATTATGACATCACCAACGCCATGACTACCATTATGACATCATCGTCGCCAAGGCGACCATTATGACATCACCGTCGCCATGATGACCATTATGACATCATCGTCACCATGGTGACCATTATGACATCATCGTCGACATGACGACCAATATGACATCATAATCACCATGACAGCCCATATGACACCATCGTCGCCATGACGACCATTATGACATAATCGTCGCTATGACAACCATTATGACATCACCATCGCCATGACGACCATTATGACACCACCGTTGCCATGACGACCATTATGACATCATCGTCACCATGACGACCATTGTGACATCATCATTGCCATGATGACTGTTATGACATCATCGTCGCCATGGCGACCATTATGACATCAACGTCACAATGAAGACCATTATGACATCACCATCGCCATGACGACAATTATGACATCATCGTTGCCATGACGACCATTATGACATAATCGTCGCCATGACAACCATTATGACATCACCATCGCCATGACGACCATTATTACACCATCGTTGCCATGACGACCATTATGACATCATCATCGCCATGACGACCATTATGACATCATCGTCGCCATGACGACCATTATGACATCATCATCACCATGATGACCGTTATGACATTATTGTCGCCATGACGACACTTATGACATCATAGTCGCCATGACGACCATTATGACATCATCGTCACAATGACGACCATTATGACATCACCATCGCAATGACGACCATTATCACATCATCGTTGCCATGACGACCATTATGACATAATCGTCGCCATGAAAACCATTATGACATCACCATTGCCATGACGACCATTATTACACCACCGTTGCCATGACGACCATTATGACATAATCGTCGCCATGACGACCATTATTACATCATCATCACCATGATGACCGTTATGACATTATCGTCGCTATGACGACCCTTATGACATCATCGGAGCCATGACAACCAATATGATATCATCGTCGCCATGATGACCATTATGTCATCATCGTCGCCATGGCGACCATTATGACATCACCGTCGCCATGACGACCATTATGACATCATCGGAGCCATTACGACCATTATTAAATCACAGTCGACATGACAAACATTATGACATCTTCGTCGCCATGATGACCATTATTACATCATGACATCACCGTTGCCATGACGACCATTGTGACATCACCGTTGCCATGACGACCATTGTGACATCATCGTCGCCATGACGACCATTATGACATCATCATCGCCATGACGACCATTATGACATCATCATCGCTATGATGACCGTTATGACATTATTGTCGCCATGACGACCCTTATGACATCATCGTCGCCATGACGACCATTATGACATCACCATCGCCATGACGACCATTATGACATCATCGTTGCCACGGCGACCATTATGACATCATCGTCGCCATGACGACCATTATGACATCACCGTCGCCATGACGACCATAATGACATCATCGTCGCCATGACGACTGACAAACAATATGACATCATTGTCGCCATGACGACCATTATGACGTCATCGTCTCCATGATGACCGTAATGACATCATCGTAGCCATTATGACCATAATTAAATCACAGTCGAGATGACAACCATTATGACATCATCGTCGCCATGACGACCATTATGACATCATAATCACCATGACGGCCCATATGACACCATCGTCGCCATGACGACCATTATGACATCATCGTCACCATGGCGACCATTATGACACCATCGTCGCCATGACGACCATTATGACATCATCGTCACAATGGCGACCATTATGACATCACCTTCGCCATGATGACCATTGTGACATCAACGTTGCCATGACGACCATTATGACATCATCGTTGCCATGACGACCATTATGACATAATCGTCGCCATGATAACCATTATGACATCACCATCACCATGACTACCATTATGACACCACCGTTGCCATGACGACCATTATGACATCACCATCGCCATTATGACCATTATTAAATCACAGTCGCCATGACAACCATTATGACATCATCGTCACCATGACGACCATTATGACATCATAATCACCATGACGGCCCATATGACACCATCGTCGCCATGACGACCATTATGACATCATCGTCACCATGGCGACCATTATGACATCATCGTCGCCATGATGACCATTATGACATCACCATCGCCATGATGACCATTATGACACCACCGTTGCCATGACGACGCTTATGACATCATTGTCGCCATGACGACCATTATGACATCATCATCGCCATGATGACCGTTATGACATTATTTGTCGCCATGACGACCCTTATGACATCATCGTCGCCATGGCGACCATTAAGACATCATTGTCACAATGACGACCATTATGACATCACCATCGCCATGACGACCATTATGACATCATCGTTGCCATGACGACCATTATGACATCATTGTTGCCATGACGACCATTATGACATAATCGTCGCCATGACAACCATTATGACATCACCATTGCCATGACGACCATTATTACAAAACCGTTGCCATGACGACCACTATGACATCATCGTCGCCATGACGACCATTATTACATCATCGTCACCATGATGACCGTTATGACATTATCGTCGCCATGACGACCCTTATGACATCATCGTCGCCATGGCGACCATTATGACATCATCATCGCCATGACAACCAATATGATATCATCGTCGCCATGATGACCATTCTGTCATCATCGTCCCCATTACATCCATTATGACATCATCGTCGCCATGGCGACCATTATGACATCACCGTCGCCATGACGACCATTATGACATCATCGTAGACATTACGACCATTATGACATCATCGTTGCCATGACGACCATTATGACATAATCGTAGCCATGACAACCATTATGACTTCACCATCGCCATGACGACCATTATGACACCACCGTTGCCATGACGACCATTATGACATCATCGTCGCCATGAAGACCATTATTACATCATCATCGCCATGATGACCGTTATGACATTATCGTCGCCATGACGACCCTTATGACATAATCATCGCCATGACAACCAATATGATATCATCGTCGCCATGATGACCATTATGTCATCATCGTCGCCATGACAACCATTATGACATCATCGTAGCCATTACGACCATTATTAAATCACAGCCGCCATGACAACCATTATGACATCTTCGTCGCCATGATGGCCATTATGACATCATGACATCACTATTGCCATGACGACCATTATGACATCACCGTTGCCATGACGACCATTATGACATCATCGTCGCCATAACAACCATTATGACATCACCAACGCCATGACTACTGACAAACAATATGACATCATTGTCGCCATGACGACCATTATGACGTCATCGACGCCATGATGACCGTTATGACATAATCGTAGCCATTACGACCATTATTAAATCACAGTCGCCATGATAAACATTATGACATCATCGTTGCCATGACGACCATTATGACATAATCGTCGCCATGACAACCATTATGACATCACCATCGCCATGACGACAATTATTACACCACCGTTGCCATGACGACCATTATGACATCATCGTCGCCATGACGACCATTATGACATCATCGTCGCCATGATGACTGTTATGACATCATCATCGCCATGGCGACCATTATGACATCATCATCGCTATGACAACCAATATGATATCATCGTCGCCATGATGACCATTATGACTAGTTTTGAGCCACCCCCGTAGCGTTCGAGTTCGGTTCGGTTCGTCGAACACCTTCGAACACCGTTGAAACCAATAGTAGGCAAACAAAAACACATAGAAACACATAGAAAACACCTTCAAAGGTGTCCAAAAGCTGACAAACTGCTCTGAAGACACAACTAACACATGGAAAAGTGAGAAGTACATATAGTCATGCGAAAAGAAAAGAGGTGGAGGAGTAAAAGGAGGGGGAGATACAGATATAGGCATGTCATGCCCTTCTAAAATCCAAAAAGTGAGAAGCCGACACGTTCAGTCCGCTCCTGACCGTGCCACCTCCGTGTCGCCGGGTTTATGCCAGAGCCGCGGTGAACCCTGACGGCCAGCCTCCCTCTCCCAATACTGGTGCTTGTCCGCTGGTGGGTCGAGCGAGCCCCCCTGTGGTGGAGGCAGCTCTAAGCTTTTTAATTTAAATTGTCTCTCTAATTTGAATGAATACACTTTAAATCCATTTACAAGGATCTATTGGAGGGCAAGTCTCATGCCAGCAGCCGCGTAATTCCAGCTCCAGTAGCGTCCACTAAAGCTGCTGCAGTTAAAAAGCTTTTAAAAGGATCGAGCTCGGCTGTCCACCGCAAGGCATCCTACTGCCAGTCCCAGCCCCTATGCCTTGGGGTGCCTCCTGATGCTCTTCACTGAGTATCCCGTGGTCCCGAAGCATTTCCTTTGAAAAAATTAAGTGTCAAAACTACAGGTGGTGTAGCTTGCTTAACAGCCGGGATAATCCGCTGACTAGCAGACACTGCTACTAGGCACAAAGTATTTCCTGGGCTAGATGCAGTTAAAAATTTGTAATTAGATACTCCCGTTGGATGCTGAGAAAGCATTCCATAGAGTCTCCTGGCACGCCATATATGATTCTCTTAAAAAGCTTGAGGTAGGGGTCTAGGGGACCCTTTTATAGCCAAAATCACGGCCCTGTATCGCAATACGTCGCCTAGGCTGAAGATAAATGGAACTGTATTACACTGAGGGCTCGGTTGCTACAGAGGTATTGAACCTCACCCAGAGGTGTGATATCTCACTCTCAGGTAAGGATGGAGTGTGGATCAGGACCCGACACCTGCATGCATTACACCACATTGCCGTGGGGCAGGGCGACCAATATGCCCCTGAGATGGGCACGACAGTCCCTGTCCCTGGCTGGAGTGGGGGGAGGGAACCCTGAGGAAGGGGAACCCTGTAGTGCAGGAGCAGGGAGGAAGCTGTTCCTGGGTGCATTGAGAAGGGAGTATAAAAGGTGGGCACCATCTTAGTTCAGTGCAGAGAAGTCTGAGCAGAAGTGGCAGGGAGCAGGGGCTCTGCATGAGCTCTGCTCTGGAGGCGGGCCTAGTAACAGAGGCCCAGGCCTGCAAGAGGGAGAAGGAAGGAAGAGGAGCGGAGAAGGCTCCAGGAATGAGGAATGAAGGGATCCCAGGGGAGTCGACACCGCACGCCCAAATCCACCTGCGTGGAGGGGTCGGGCCAAAGGGGGAGACCGGTCCCCGAAACTAGTGGAGGCAGGAAACGACCCTCAGCTAGAAACAGGAGGCTGTGACATTTTATGTGGCGCAGCCCCTCGCTACACCCGCTAGGAAGGCACCACATAGGGTCAGGGAAACTGGCGCCAAGTTTACCAAGAGGAGGCCCAAGGCAGCTGGACAGAAGGGTTGGTAAGAAAGGCCAGACAAAGGACACACAAAGGGGGTCCTGTGAAGCGCTCCAAAGTTATCTGGGAGTTGTCTGAGCCCCTCACTTGGTGAGCACAGTACGACGTGGGCAGCCGTTACCTGCAGACGTGGTCTGGATAATAAGAACTGTGAGTAAAGGCCCTGGACTGCATCACTGACTCCGTGTTGTTACTGCTGTTGCCCTGCACCATCACCCCCATCCTCCGCATACACTGCCCTGAGGCTAAACTCCTCCCGTGGGGAGTTATGCTACGCTCTGCTGCACCCACAACACCAGCCTCAGCGGTCTGCCCTGGAGCGGCGGTACACTCTGACCGCAATCCACGGGTGGCGTAGTCAGACATTTAAACATCAAAACCACATAAATAGTTCCGCCACTGGTTTGACCGCCCTGAGCCACGGAACCGGATCGCCGCCACGGAGACTACAACCACCAGCATCCACCAAAAAGGGTCCGGCTCCGGGTGTCCCAATGCCCAGGGGGCGCGTCAGAACATTTTCATCACCTTTCACAATCACCAATGGGACAAGGCAGGGATGTTCTCTGTCCCCTCTCTTATACATCCTAGTGACGGAGCACCTGCTCTCATCAATTCGCCATAACCCCAATATTAGGTGGATTGAGGTGGGAGGCACCGAGTACAAGTGCTCTCTATTTGCTGATGATGTCCTAGTATATATCACTCAATCACATATATCCATCCATGTTGTTATGGCTGAAATAGATCACTTTGTTACATGGTCAAATTTTAAAATCAATGCAGCGAATTCTGAGGCCCTCGATGTCTCCCTCCCGAAATCCATATAGGATTCCATCCAGTCCAACTTTCCCTTTGCCTGGCCCTCACAGGGTATCAAATACATAGGAATCCCTATTCATAGAGACCTCTCCCATCTATGTTATCTTAATTTTGGGCCCTTTATTGAACAACTCCATACAGACCACGGTTGGCAAGTTAGAACTGTGAGATTCACTGCGTGAACCACTGCTGTTTTGTGGAAAAGCACATGTACACTGTGTTCCAAATTATTATGCAAAAAGTGTTTAGGAGTAATAAGGGAAGAATTTGTTTGTTTGTCAGTTAAACTCATTGATGGTGATGTGTGTCAGGGCTCTTTATATCACTGTAAGCAATTGCAGACACCTGTGCTAATTAGTTTGGCAGGTGTGTCCAATGAAAGGCAAGACTACTTAAGAAGGCTGTCTCACATTATTAAGCAGCCTACATTTTCTGCCAAAATGGGAAAGAAAAAGGATGTGTCGGCTGCTGAGAAGCTACAAATTGTGGAGTGTTTAGGTCAAGCCATGACTACAATCAACATTGTGCGATGATCATGATGAAGTGTCTTGGCAATCAAGAAGTATGTAGCTGATTCACAGTACACACGTGTGCGTGCTGATAAGGGCAAATTGAGGACTCTTTCCTACAGGCAATTACGTCAGGTTAAAAGAGCAGCGGCAAAAAAGCCTTGTCATAGCAGCAGACAAGTTTTTGAAGCTGCTGGTGCCTCCAACGTCCCCCGAACAACAAGATGCAGGGTCCTTCAGAGGTTTGCAGCTGTGCATACACCATCCTGTCAACCTCCTCTATCCACTTCACACAAGCAGAAACGGCTCCAGTGGGCCAAACATTACATGAAGACTGATTTCAAAACTGTTTTGTTCACGGATGAGTGCCATGCAGCGCTCGATGGTCCAGATGGATGGAGTGGAGGATGGCTGGTTGATGGACACCCCACGCAAACACGGCTACAGCGCCAACAAGGAGGAGGTGGAGTAATGTTTTGGGCTGGAATCATGGGGAGAGAGATTGTCGGCCCCTTTAGGATCCCTGAAGGCGCTAAAGATGAACTCCATAATGTATGTGGATTTTCTCAAACAGCACTTACTGCCATGGTTCAAGAAGAAGAACCGTGTATTTCACAGCAAGATCATTTTTTTGCATGATAATGCACCATCTCATGCTGCACATAAAACATCTGCATCTCTGGCTGATATGGGCATAAAAGGGGACAAACTTATGGTGTGACCCCCATGCTCCCCTGACCTCTACCCCATTCAGAACCTCTGGAGCATCATCAAAAGGAGTGTCTATGATGGCGGGAGGCAGTTCACATCTAAGCAACAGCTCTGGGAGGGTATTCTGTCCTCATGCAAAACAATTGAAGCAGAAACCATCCAAAACCTGACAAATTCAATGGACGAGAGAGTTCAGAAGCTCCTTTCGAACAAGGGGTCCTATGTGAAAATGTAACATCACCTAGAATAAAGTTTTGAGTTGAAAACTGTTTGATTTCAGTTTCTAATAACCTGCTAATGCTTATAATTTCAAAAATGACCATTTTTTTGGTCTTTATTAAAATGAAAAGGTTGATCGAAAAGTTTGGGGGATCTAAGAGTGTGGCAACCCAGTAGTCATGATTACTTCGAATTCTGACAATATGAGGGTCATGTTGCAGGTAGTGCAGCAAGAAGGCACTTATGTGTCTTGCGCATCTCGGAGCCCCAAAATTATTTTCCGGGCTAGATGCAGCTAAAAATTATTATTAATTTTAAATCTGGTGGAGCTTAGTATAGATGGCCTAATAGGATCAGTGCTGCACACTGCTACTGACGCGCCCTGGGCCTATGTGATGTAGCGTTGCGCACGCAGGGACTACCCGGAGCCGGATCTGATAGGGGTAGTAGTCTCGTGGCGGTGACCCGGTCCGTGCCCAGGGAGTCAGACTAAGTGGCGGTATATTTAGCAGTAGATGTTGGACGACTACGCCACCCGTTGAATGCAGCTATGGAGCAGCCGCTGCAGGGCAGACCCCTGAGGCCGGTGGTAAGATTGTGCAGCGTGATGGTATAACCCCCAACGGGAGAGGTATGGCCTCAGGGCAGCCGATGGGGATGATGGGGGTAGCAGGAACCACTCAGAGACGGTGCGGTGTAGTTCAGGGTCTTTACTGGTGACAAAGATAGACCCTCCCGGAGTACTTGCTAGTGGACGGGGCCTGGTCAGTCCTTGAGCAGATGGGATCTCCCTTGGCCAGGCGGAGTTGTAGGCCTCCCCAACTAATTGTACTCTTCTGGCTACCTTGCTAGAGGCGGGTAAAAGTAGCCCACGTCTCTGAGTGTACCATGTGGTGCTCACCCGTATGGCCGGTGACTCGGGGCCTTCTAGTAGCTTCCGCTCCACGACGGCGGTGCTGGTCCCACACGTGTGACCGAGCCTTCGGGTTTCTGGGCCAGAGGACCTGAAATCTCCTGCCGGTAGGTTTCTGCTGCTGGGTAGGAGTTAGTCCCCACAGCCTCGGACTCCGGGTCCGGTAAGAAATCTTCAATCAGGGCGAGCTCTACAGCTTCCAGCCCTGACCTACTCTTAGCACGACTCCCACAGAGCTCCTGATGTTTCTTTCCTATTACTGCTTCTCTTCTTCTCTCTACACTTCTCACTCACCCTGCCTCAGCCCCAGGTTTATATAGGGGAAGTCCTTCCCCTCCCAGGACTGGGCAGGAGGTGTGGCATGCACAGGATTCCTGACCAAGAGACCTCCCACCTGCTCTGAGACATAACATTGCTGTTACTGTGGAAACCAGACCCCTGGGGTGCCACACTACAAAGTCCAAATTATTTTCCAGCCAAGATACAGATAAACATGATTAGTAATTTTAAATCTGGTGGAGCTTATTATAGATGGCCTAATAGAATCAGTGCTGCACACTGCTACAAAGCCCAAATTATTTTCCAGCCAAGATACAGATAAACATGATTAGTAATTTGAAAGCTTAAAACGGTTGGTAGGGTGATTTTAACCAATCATCCATCTTTTACTCTCCCCAGGATGACACAGGGGTAGAAAAGTCGTTTCGGATCGATGATTTGTTCATCTTTATGAACGTGAGTCTGTCTACATTATTAGTGGAGAGCCGCGTGCGCTTATCTGTCAGCACACCACCAGCAGCGCTGAACACACGTTCAGACAGAACGCTGGCTGCGGGGCATGACAAGATCTCCAAGGCGTAAGTGGCTAGCTCCGGCCATTTATCCAGATTGGAAGCCCAAAAAGAGGAAGGGTCCAGTGACACAGTCATGGCTTCAATGTTTACTTGGAGATACTCCTGTACCATCGTCTCTAGGCGTTGACTATGTGTCAGACTTCTTGTCTCCTGTGGCTTTGCAAAGGATGGGCTAAAAAAGTGGTGAAATGATTGCGCAAAATTGATGTTACCAGCAGATACTGTGGTTCTGTTATGGTTTGAGGCTGAACACTTGACGGTCCCACGGTTGGCAAGTTGGAACTGTGAGATTCACTACGTGCACCACTGGTGTTTTGTGGAAAAGCACATGTAAGATTCTGCAACAGTCTCTGCTGATACTCCTGCATGCGTGCATCCCTTTCTATGGCAGGAATAATTTCTGCAAATTTACTTTTGTACCGGGGATCTAACAGTGTGGCAACCCAGTAGTCAGGATTATTTCTAATTCACACAATTCGAGGGTCATGTTGCAGGTAGTGCAGCAAGAAGGCACTCATGTGTGTTGCGCATCCAGGAGCACCAAGTCCCTGTTGTGTTGGTGGCGAGGTAACAATCATGCTTCCTTCCTCTGTCCTCTCCCCCCAACCTCGCACAACAGAAATGTGATCAAGGTCTCCCTCATCTGATGAGTCTTCCATCAGTTCGTCCTCCACTTCTTCCTGGGATCCTGCACCTTCCTCACTAGTTTGGCTGCTACCATGCGCCCTGGTAAAACCATTTCCCCCACCCTCACATGCCTGCCGCCTTGGTGCTGCCGACCGTCTGGACCTTGCAGATGTTAGCCCTTCCGCATACAACTCCTCCTCCTCTACTTCCTCCACCTCCTCTTGTGCCACCACCCGACTCCGAATTCTGTTTAACATGTGCTCCAGCATGTAAATCACCGGAATAGTCATGCTGATAATGGCATCGTCAGCACTAAACATCTTCGTCGCCATTTCAAAACTGTGCAGAAGGGTGCATAGGTCCCTGATCTGAGACCACTCCTCCAGCGTGATTTGCCCCACGTCTGGATCTCGTTGGCCCAGGCTATACGTCAGAACGTATTGCACCAGGGCTTGTCAGTGCTGCCACAGTCGCTGCAACATGTGCAGAGTTGAATTCCACCGGGTAGGCACATCGCATTTTAGCCGGTGAAGTGGCAGGCCCAACGACTTCTGTAGAGATGTAAGTCGCTGAGCTGCGGGATGCGAACGGTGGAAGTGAGCACACAGCGACCGTGCCCTCTGCAGAAGGCCATCTAGTCTGGGATAGTGGGCTAAAAATTGCTGGACAACCAGGTTCAACACGTGAGCCATACAAGACACGTGTGTGACATTGTCCCGGCGAAGGGCCGCACCCAGGTTTGCAGCATTGTCGCACACGGCCTTCCCTGGTTTCAGGTCCAGTGGAGACAACCATTCATGAAATTGGTTCTCCAGAGCTGACCACAACTCCTCAGCTGTGTGACTCACATTTCCCAGACATTTCAAAGTTAAAACCGCCTGATGACGTTGAGCCCTACTGCCAGCATAGTAAGGAGGTGTGCAGGATCCCTTCTGCGCAGTTAGAAAGCTTGTGGCATGACCAGACAGGCTTTGGGTGCAGGTGGAAGACCGAGAGGAGGTTGAGGAGGCAGAAGCAGTGGAGGAACTTTGACATAAAGAGGATTGACGCACAACTCGTGGGGACGGCAAGACTTGGACAGCAGCCCCTTGTCCTGCTGTCACCATAGTTACCCAGTGCCCAGTCAGCGACATGTAACGCCCCCGTCCATGCCTACTCGTCCAAGTGTCTGTGGTGAAATGCACACTGTCACACACAGAGTTTCTCAAAGAAGCGGTGATGTTGTGTGCGACATGCTGGTGGAGCGCAGGCACACCTTTCTTTGAGAAGTAGTGCCGACTGGGCATCTGGTACTGGGGCACTGCGACGGACATAAGGTGTCGAAAATCCTCTGTGTCCACCAGGTGGAAAGGCGGCATTTCTGTAGCCAAGAGCTTTCAGATGGTGAAATTCAACCTCTTAGCTTTCTCATGGCTAGGAGGAAATGGCCTTTTACTTGTCCACATCTGAGGGACCGAGGGCTGGCTATTGTGCTTAGACGGGGTTGATAAGGGTGTCCCCAGCAAACTGCCGGTCTGTGAGGAAGATGCAGGCGGACATGTTAGGTTGCCTTGATCCAAAGGTGGTGCTATCGATGTCGGACAGCGCTCAACACCAGCTGGTGTTACCACCTCCAAAGAAAATGATGACCTGCCAATCACGCTGGCTGTTGCGGGTAAAGAGGTGGCAGGTCTGCGCCCCAAAACAGGTGTGACTGCTGTCCCCCCAGTCACAGAGGATGAAGAGGCCGCGGATGCACAAGATATGGCAGACGGTGGCTGGCCCGGCCGGCTAGGCCGCATTGTAGCACACTGAGCTTCCCACTGCAACTTATGCTTCATGTCCATGTGCCGGTTCATGCATGAAGTACTCAAACTATGTATTTTTTGGCCTCTACTTAGCTTTTGCTGACAAATGTTACAGATAACACGAGTTGGGTCATCTTTATCGATCTGAAAAAATGCCTAGGCTATGCAAGGCTTAGCACCCATGTGACCTGAAGAGCCACCACGACTTGTGGTGAGAGGCAGAGTTGTGTTTGATGATGCAGTTGTTGACGTGCTTCCAGTACTACGTCTCTGTCCAGGAAGGCGCAACCTGACCTCGTCGTCACTAGCATCTTCCTCCACCTCCTCTGCTGACCTCATCTCTTGGCTGACTGTGGGTTGACAGTAAGTGGGATCTCCAACCTCATCATCATCACCCTGTGCGTTATCACACCCGTCGTCCTCAGAGCCAACCTGTTCCCGCCCTGACAAAAATCTAAAGTTGTCGCTCCAATCAGGTATTTGAGTCTCATCATCGTCTTCCTCATTGTCTCCACCAACAGGAGTTACAGTTTGGAAATGAGGGTCTACATTATGGTCAGAACCTTCTGCGTCTGGTCCTGGATCCGACTCATAAAGATTCTGGGCATCAGTGCAGATCATTTCCTCGTCTGGATTCACAGAAGCGCTGGAGTCGACCTCTGATTCCCAGGCTATAGTATGAGTAAACAGCTCTGCAGACTCAACCATCTGTTCTACCTCATACTCAGACGGGCAGCTGGAGATTTGGGAGCTGTGAGGAAGCAAGTGCGATTGGGGTGACACCTTTGAGGACTGGAGTATTTGTGATGTTGAAGTTGATGTGGAGGAGAGCCCACTTAAAGGAGCACTTGATATCCGTTGAAGCACCTGCTGTTTTTGTGCCTCATCTGGAATTTGTAGCGATTGGCATGGCCGTAAGAAAGGGATCTTATCACATTGTCCGCTAAAAGAAGTAGACATTTTAGTTTGGCTGGAAGATGGTCTTTCTTCTGCAGATGTTACTGTTGCTTTAACACCTACCCCACGGACACAACCTTTTTTCCCCTTCCCAACACGCCTATTCCCCTTTCCACCAGCAGCAGGCCTTTTTCCACTCATTTTGGTGGTTAACTAATTCACAACTCTGGAGTTGTTTGCACAAAAAAACAATGGATGGGAACAGAGCAGAGCTGAGTGGCCAAATTGTGGTATTAGGCCAAAACTATTGGCTGGGTTAGATGCAGAAAAAAATTATATTCAATTTGCAACCTGATGGAGGTCAGTATAGATGGACTAATAGAACAAGTCCCACACACAGCTAGAAGCCCAAATATTTTTTCAGAGGTAGATGCAGAAAAAAATATATTCAGTTTGCAACCTGATGGAGGTCAGTATAGATGGACTATTAGAGAAAGTCCGACACACTGTTAGAAGGCCAAATATTTTTTCAGAGCTAGATGCAGACAAAAAATTATTTTGAATTTGCAACCTGATGGAGGTCAGTATAGATGGACTGATAGAGAGAGTCCCACACACTGCTAGAAGGCCAAATATTTTTTCAGAGCTAGATGCAGAAAAAAATTATATTCAGTTTGCAACCTGATGGAGGTCTGTATAGATGGATTAATAGAACAAGTCCCACACACAGCTAGAAGCCCAATATTTTTTCAGAGGTAGATGCAGAAAAAAATATATTCAGTTTGCAACCTGATGGAGGTCAGTATAGATGGACTAATACAACAAGTCCCACACACAGCTAGAAGCCCAATATTTTTTCAGAGCTAGATGCAGAAAAAATTATATTCAATTTGCAACCTGATGGAGGTCAGTATAGATGGAGTAATAGAACAAGTCCCACACACAGCTAGAAGCCCAAATATTTTTTCAGAGCTAGATGCAGATAAAAATTATTTTTAATTTGCAACCTGATGGAGGTCAGTATAGATGGACTAATAGAGAAAGTCCCACACACTGCTAGAAGGCCAAATATTTTTTCAGAGCTAGATGCAGAAAAAAATTATATTCAGTTTGCAACCTGATGAAGGTCTGTATAGATGGATTAATAGAACAAGTCCCACACACAGCTAGAAGCCCAATATTTTTTCAGAGGTAGATGCAGAAAAAAATATATTCAGTTTGCAACCTGATGGAGGTCAGTATAGATGGACTAATACAACAAGTCCCACACACAGCTAGAAGCCCAATATTTTTTCAGAGCTAGATGCAGAAAAAATTATATTCAATTTGCAACCTGATGGAGGTCAGTATAGATGGAGTAATAGAACAAGTCCCACACACAGCTAGAAGCCCAAATATTTTTTCAGAGCTAGATGCAGATAAAAATTATTTTTAATTTGCAACCTGATGGAGGTCAGTATAGATGGACTAATAGAGAAAGTCCCACACACTGCTAGAAGGCCAAATATTTTTTCAGAGCTAGATGCAGAAAAAAATTATATTCAGTTTGCAACCTGATGAAGGTCTGTATAGATGGATTAATAGAACAAGTCCCACACACAGCTAGAAGCCCAATATTTTTTCAGAGGTAGATGCAGAAAAAAATATATTCAGTTTGCAACCTGATGGAGGTCAGTATAGATGGACTAATACAACAAGTCCCACACACAGCTAGAAGCCCAATATTTTTTCAGAGCTAGATGCAGAAAAAAATTATAATCAATTTGCAACCTGATGGAGGTCAGTATAGATGGAGTAATAGAACAAGTCCCACACACAGCTAGAAGCCCAAATATTTTTTCAGAGGTAGATGTAGAAAAAAATTATATTCAGTTTGCAACTGTTATGTTCTGCTACCAGAGCTAAGGAAAGAGAGGAGATCTGTCCCTACGATTGAACTCAGCTTGATCCCTACGATGTAACAGGGAACCTGATCCTGCGATCAGACCTGCTAAAGTCCTCAGCTAGTCTGTACGGAGACCTATAGATGTGGGGAAGGAATCCCTACAAGTACTAGGGACTGGGAGCAAAATGGACACCTCCTAACAGAAATAGTAGCAGACAGACGAACAAACAAAATATATAGAACACAGAGGTCCGAAGACCAAGTAAACTAACAGAGTTAGATACAGAGCACAGGCTAGCTAAAGAGTAGTAATACAATGAAGTCCAGCAAAGCCAGAAGGGCGGAGCAGGACTAAATAGGCCAACAAGGTCATGTGACCAGCAATAGAAAAAACCTAAGAGCAAGGTTCTAACAGTACCCCCCCCCTTCTAAGAGGATCCTCCAGATCACCTAGGACCAGGCTTATCAGGAAATCTCCTGTGAAACGCTCTGATAAGTCTGGACGCGGAAACATCATCCGACCTCACCCATGAGTTATCCTCGGGTCCAAAACCTTTCCAGGCCACGAGATACTGCAAACTACCTCTATACCGTCTAGAATTAAGGATGCGAGAAATTTCATATTCCCCGTCCTCCACCACCGGAGGAACAGAGGCAGAGGCGTCACAATCCGACACAACAGCTTTTTTTAACACAGAGACATGAAACACCGGATTGATTCTCCAGGAGGTAGGAACCTCCAACCTAACAGCAGATTGGTTGACAACCTGAAGCACCTTATAGGGCCCTACAAACTTGGGACCCAATTTCTTAGAAGGAATCCTCAACCGCAGATTCCTCGAGGACAATCAAACCATGTCACCAACAGCGAACAAAACCTCCTGTCGTTTCCTATCAAAGTAGTCTTTAGATTTTCTGTTAGCCTCCTGAAGATTACCACGCACATCCGTCCAAACTCTCTCCAAATCGCCGGAAAAATTCTCCTCCTCAGGCACGGCAGATAACAACTCGGAGAACGACCCAAACGACGGATGTCTCCCAGAACAACAAAAAAAAGGCGAACAACCAGCAGAAGAAGATGTATGATTGTTCAGAGCAAATTCAGCAAGTGGCAGAAACTCAGACCACCCCTCTTGATTGTCTGCCACAAAACAACGCAAGAACTGCTCAACATCCTGGTTTTTCCTTTCTGTCTGGCCATTAGATTCAGGATGATATCCGGATGAGAACGACAAATGAACTCCCAACCTGTCACAAAAGGCGCGCCAAAAACAAGCCACGAACTGAGGTCCCCTATCAGAAACAATGTCAGTAGGAACGCCATGAAGTCTGACAATTTCCTTGACAAAGGCCTTAGTGAGAGTCTTAGCGCAGGGCAGTTTGACGAAGGGAACCAAGTGACACATCTTGCTAAAACGGTCCTTTTCTTGAGAGCGAGGTGCCATCGCTCCAATCTCCATCGGCTCTCCACTGTCAGTACACACATTCTCATGACCAGAAACTGACATAGCAGAGGATTTGCTCTCATTAACCCTTGCACGCAGTCTCCTATCCACCCGTATAGCTAATTGCATAGCCTGTTGCAAATCTTCAGGTGTGGGATAAGCAATTAGCAGGTCTTTAACCCTTTCACTAAGCCCAGCAAGAAACAGACTCTTCAGAGCAGAATCGTTCCACCCTATTTGAGTAGACCACCGACGGAAATGAGTACAATATTTTTCCACATTACCTGATCCCTGTCTCAAACGTCTTAACTCAGTCTCAGCAGATGAGACACGGTCAGGATCATCATATAATAGCCCCAAAGCAGAAAAAAAACTATCCACTGATCTAAAGGATGTATCACTAGGTTGCAAAGAAAAGGCCCACTCCTGAGGCTCTTTGCACAAAAGTGACATTATGAACCCTATGCGCTGGGATTCATCCCCAGAGGACCTGGGTCTCAAACGAAAATACAATAAGCAAGCATTTTTAAATGAAAAAAATTCTTGGTGTTCATCAAAAAATAAATCAGGCAAACGTACCTTAGGCTCCAAGAAATGTGCTCCAGGACAGTTACTCACGTGCTGATGGAGCTCGGCCACCTCCAGAGAGAGTCCCTGCAGGCGTTTAGCCAAATCCAGAACCGACACCATGATGGAACAAAAAAAATCTTTCCTTAGAGAATTTGCAGGCTGGACTTATTGTTATGTTCTGCTACCAGAGCTAAGGAAAGAGAGGAGATCTGTCCCTACGATAGAACTCAGCTTGATCCCTACGATGTAACAGGGAACCTGATCCTGCGATCAGACCTGCTAAAGTCCTCAGCTAGTCTGTACGGAGACCTATAGATGTGGGGAAGGAATCCCTACAAGTACTAGGGACTGGGAGCAAAATGGACACCTCCTAACAGAAATAGTAGCAGACAGACGAACAAACAAAATATATAGAACACAGAGGTCCGAAGACCAAGCAAACTAACAGAGTTAGATACAGAGCACAGGCTAGCTAAAGAGTAGTAATACAATGAAGTCCAGCAAAGCCAGAAGGGCGGAGCAGGACTAAATAGGCCAACAAGGTCATGTGACCAGCAATAGAAAAAACCTAAGAGCAAGGTTCTAACAGCAACCTGATGGAGGTCTGTATAGATGGATTAATAGAGAAAGTCCCACACACTGCTAGAAGGCCAAATATTTTTTCAGAGCTAGATGCAGAAAAAAATTATATTCAAATTGCAACCTGATGGAGGTCAGTATAGATGGAGTAATAGAACAAGTCCCACACACAGCTAGAAGCCCAAATATTTTTTCAGAGCTAGATGCAGATAAAAATTATTTTTAATTTGCAACCTGATGGAGGTCAGTATAGATGGACTAATAGAGAAAGTCCCACACAATGCTAGAAGGCCAAATATTTTTTCAGAGCTAGATGCAGACAAACAATTATTTTGAATTTGCAGCGTGATGGAGGTCAGTATAGATGGACTAATAGAACAAGTCCCACACACAGCTAGAAGCCCAAATATTTTTTCAGAGGCAGATGCAGATAAAAATTATTTTTAATTTGCAACCTGATGGAGGTCAGTATAGATGGACTAATAGAGAAAGTCCCACACACTGCTAGAAGGCCAAATATTTTTTCAGAGCTAGATGCAGAAAAAAATTATATTCAGTTTGCAACCTGATGGAGGTCTGTATAGATGGATTAATAGAACAAGTCCCACACACAGCTAGAAGCCCAATATTTTTTCAGAGGTAGATGCAGAAAAAAATATATTCAGTTTGCAACCTGATGGAGGTCAGTATAGATGGACTAATACAACAAGTCCCACACACAGCTAGAAGCCCAATATTTTTTCAGAGCTAGATGCAGAAAAAAATTATATTCAATTTGCAACCTGATGGAGGTCAGTATAGATGGAGTAATAGAACAAGTCCCACACACAGCTAGAAGCCCAAATATTTTTTCAGAGCTAGATGCAGATAAAAATTATTTTTAATTTGCAACCTGATGGAGGTCAGTATAGATGGACTAATAGAGAAAGTCCCACACACTGCTAAAAGGCCAAATATTTTTTCAGAGCTAGATGCAGAAAAAAATTATATTCAGTTTGCAACCTGATGAAGGTCTGTATAGATGGATTAATAGAACAAGTCCCACACACAGCTAGAAGCCCAATATTTTTTCAGAGGTAGATGCAGAAAAAAATATATTCAGTTTGCAACCTGATGGAGGTCAGTATAGATGGACTAATACAACAAGTCCCACACACAGCTAGAAGCCCAATATTTTTTCAGAGCTAGATGCAGAAAAAAATTATATTCAATTTGCAACCTGATGGATGTCAGTATAGATGGAGTAATAGAACAAGTCCCACACACAGCTTGAAGCCCAAATATTTTTTCAGAGGTAGATGCAGAAAAAAATTAAATTCAGTTTGCAACCTGATGGAGGTCTGTATAGATGGATTAATAGAAAAAGTCCCACACACAGCTACAAGCCCAATATTTTTTCAGAGGTAGATGCAGAAAAAAATATATTCAGTTTGCAACCTGATGGAGGTCAGTATAGATGGACTAATACAACAAGTCCCACACACAGCTAGAAGCCCAAATATTTTTTCAGAGGTAGATGCAGATAAAAATTATTTTTAATTTGCAACCTGATGGAGGTCAGTATAGATGGACTAATAGAGAAAGTCCCACACACTGCTAGAAGGCCAAATATTTTTTCAGAGCTAGATGCAGAAAAAAATTATATTCAGTTTGCAACCTGATGGAGGTCTGTATAGATGGATTAATAGAACAAGTCCCACACATAGCTAGAAGCCCAATATTTTTTCAGAGGTATATGCAGAAAAAAATATATTCAGTTTGCAACCTGATGGAGGTCAGTATAGATGGACTAATACAACAAGTCCCACACACAGCTAGAAGCCCAATATTTTTCAGAAGTAGATGCAGAAAAAAATTATATTCAATTTGCAACCTGATGGAGGTCAGTATAGATGGACTAATAGAATGATGCTATGCCCAAAAGATTTTACTTCACTAGGTGCAGTAAAAAAATTGGTATTCTATACACAGATGGTATATCTTGCAACACAGATAGGCTACTCTACTGACTAACACACTCTGCAATAGGCCAAAAAGGATTAGCTTTGCTAGATTCAGCCAAATGCTGTGAAAAAAACTTGCACAGCACTGGCACAGACCTGCCTGGCAAAAACTGATAGGAACTGATGTAACCTAGTCCTGAAAAGGACTCCAATTACAATTAGTCTTTACTCCCACAACCTATCTATTTAAGAGCACAGACCTGCTTGATAAAAGTCGTAGGAAATGCTGTAACCTAGTCCTTAAAAGGACTGCAATCACAACTATTCCCTACTCCCAAGCTATCTGTAGATTTGTGCGAAAATTGGCTTGAAATTAACAAGGTATAGCGCACACAGCAACAGCGGTGCCGTCTAACACGCAGCTGCAGCAGTGAGAAAATGGTGGCGACGGGGAAAATGGCTTGGTCTTATAGGGCAAGGACATGTGACATACACTGCCAATGACACATGCCCTTGCTTGTGTGAAAAAAAGCACTTCGCTTCGTGTGTGCGCTGCTGATAGTCTGACAGATTGCACCTCCCCACTGTAAATGCGGGAAAGAGAAAAAAAAATGAAGATCTTCATTATTCCTGCAGAGATCCATCCCCTGCCCCTCCCCCCACCCCGCTGTACACTCAAACTGCGTATTAACATTAATTTTCATCATTACTGAGAAAAAATCCAGTTATGATTTTGGTGCACGAACAGTTATCGAACATAACCTAGAACAGCCGAATTTTTCTCAAATCGTTCGTGTTCGCCGAACGGCTCGAACACCGCCCAAAACAGCTCGAATTTGAGATTGGCGAACAGTTCGATTAGAACAACGCTCATCTCTAATCATGACATCATCATCGCCATGACAACCAATATGACTTCATCGTCGCCATGGCGACCATTATGACATCATAATCACCATGACGGCCAATATAACATCATCGTCGCCATGACGACCATTATGACATCATTGTCACCATGGCGACCATTATGACATCATTGTCACAATGACGACCATTATGACATCACCATCTCCATGACGACAATTATGACATCAACGTTGCCATGACGACCATTATGACATCACCATCGCCATGACGACCATTATTACACCACCGTCGCCATGACGAACATTATGACATCATCGTCGCCATGACGACCATTATGACATTGTCGCCATGACGACTATTATGACATTGTCGCCATGACGACCATTATGACATTGTCGCCATGACAACCATTATGACATCACCATCGCCATGACGACCATTATAACATCATCGTCGCCATGGCGACCATTATGAAATCACCGTCGCCATGATGACCATTATGATATCATCGTCACCATGGCGACCATTATGACATCATCATCGCCATGACAACCATTATGACATCACCGTTGCCATGACGACCATTATGACATCATCGTCGCCATGACTACTAACAAACAATATGACAACATCGTCGCCATGACGACCATTATGACATCATCGTCGCCATGATGACCGTTATGACATCATCATAGCCAATACGACCATTATTAAATCACAGTCGCCATGACAACCATTATGACATCTTGGTCGCCATGACGACCATTATGACATCATCATCGCAATGACGACCCTTATGACATCACCATCGCCATGATGACCATTATGACATCATCGTCGCCATGGCGACAATTATGACATAATCGTTGCCATGACAACCATATGACATCACCATTGCCATGACGACCATTATTACACCACCTTTGCCAAGACGACCATTATGACATCATCGTCGCCATGATGACCATTATGACATCATCGTCGCCATGACAACCATTATGACATCATCGTCACCATGGCGACCATTATGACATCACAGTCGCCATGACGACCATTATGACATCATCGTAGCCATTACGACCATTATTAAATCACAGTCGCCATGACAACCATTATGACATCTTCATTGTCATGACGACCATTATGACATCATCGTCGCCATGACGACCATTATGATTTCATAATCAGCATGATGACCATTATGACATCATCGTCGCCATGACAACCATTATAACATCATCTTCACCATGACTACCATTATGACATCATTGTCCTGTGGAGAAGAGTTGGAGGGGATTGTGGCCCTGTGGAAATGCTTGTGGCCCGGCAGAAGGAGCCAGTGGTCCTGTGGAGGGAGCTGAAGGGGTTGAGGCCCTGTGGAAAGGCCTGTGACCCTGTATAGGGGTCTGTGGCCCCGCAGAGGGGCATGTGGCGATGTAAAGAGAGCTGGAGGGAGTTGTGGCCTGCGGAAAAGGCCATGTGGAGTGGGCTGGAGGGGCCTGTGGAAGGGTCTGAAGTAATATTTGGGCCTATGAAGTCCTTTTTTCGGTAAACAACATGCAACATGATTGCCTGTGGAGAGAGCTAGAGGGACTTGTAGCACTGTGTAAAAGCCTGTGGCCGGGTAGGAGCCTGTGGTCCTGTGGAGAGAGCTGAAAGTGTTGTGGCCCTGTGGAAAGGCCTGTGACCCTGTATAGCGGTTCGTTGCCCTGTGGAGAGAGCTGGAGGGGCTCGTACCCTATGGAAATGACTATGGCCATGCAGAAAGGCCTTTTGGCTTTGAAGAGGGGGCTTGTGCCCTGCAGACGGGCCCTGTGACTCTGTGGAGAGGGCTGTTGGGAGTTGTGGCCGTGTGGAAAGTGCATTTGGCCCTGTTGAGGTGAGCTATGGCCCTGTAAAGAGAGCTTCTTGTCCTGTGGAGAGAGCTGGAGGGTGTTGTGGCCATGTGGAAAGGTTTGTGGCCCTATGGATAGGCCCTTTGGCCTTGTGGAAGGGGCTTTGGCCCTGTGGTGAGAGGTGGAAGGAGTTGTGGGCTGTGGAAAAGCCTGTGGAAGGCTCTGGAGTAAGATTTGGGCCTATGAAGTCCTTTGCAGTAAACAACATGCAACATGATTGCCTGTGGAGAGAGCTGGAGGGGCTTGTGGCACTGTGGAAAGGCCTGTGGCCCAGTAGGAGCCTGTGGTCCTGTGGAGAGAGCTGAAAGTGTTGTGGCCCTGTGGAAAGGCCTGTGACCCTGTATAGGGGTCCGTTGCCCTGTGGAGAGAGCTGGAGGGGCTTGTGCCCTATGGAAATGACTATGGCCATGTAGAAAGGCCTTTTGGCCTTGAAGAGGGGGCTTGTGCCCTGCAGACGGGCCTTGTGTCTCTGTGGAGAGAGCTAAAGGGGGCTGTGGCCATGCAGAAAGTGCATTTGGCCCTGTGGAGGAGCTATGGCCCTGTAATGAGATCTTGTTGTCCTGTGGAGAAGAGTTGGAGGGGATTGTGGCCCTGTGGAAATGCATAGGGCAATGTCACGAAGGGCAGTGAACATTGAATCGTTAATAGTTAAGTTAAAAAAGAAATCCATTGTTTTCACTATGTTATTCTTGGTGCTATTCTATATCTCATAATTGCGCCATCTCAAACCCAAAATTAATGCAAATTTCCATTGTCTCTATAAGAAACTTTGTAGTAAGTAGTGTTGAGCCACCCCCGTAGTGTACGGGTTCGGTTCGGTTTGTCTTACACCGGGATGTTAGAGTAACTGTTCGTCGAACTGTTCGTCGAACACCTTAGAACACCGTCGAACACCGTTAAAACCAAAGGCAGGCAAACAAAAACACATAGAAACACATAGAAAACACCTTCAAAGGTGTCCAAAAGCTGACAAACTGCTCAGAAGACGCTCTCTTTAAAAATGCCGCCGGCAATTCAGCAGCGGCATACACCAGTACCCGACAATTTAGACAAGAAGGAATAGAGCATCACACGCATAGATTAGATAGATATAAACATGCCAATCACATATATAATAAGTACAGTGACAGTGTTGGTTACTGTACTTGTCATTTAGTGTAAAGGATTTATTTGAAAAAATAATAGTGTTTTCATGCACCGTCTCTTTAAAAAAGCCGGCCGGCAATTCAGCAGCGGTACCCGACAATTAAGAACAGAAAGATAGAGCATCACACATAGATTAGATAGATAGAAACATGTCACTCACATATATATGAAGTACAGTGACAGTGTTGTACTTGTCATTTAGTGTTAAAATAAAGGAATTATTTAAAAAAAAAATTGGCGTGGGGTTCCCCGTAATTTTAGTCTCTAGCGGAGGTTAAGCAGACAGCTGGGGCAGATGTTTGAAGCCTGGGAAGTGGGTAATACCCATGGAGCTTCCCAGGCTACTAATGTCAGCCCCAGCTGAATAACTAGCCTTTACTAGCTATTAAAATGGGGGACCCCCCCAAAAAAATGACGTGGGGACCCCCCTATTTTAATAGCTAGCAAAGGCTAGGCAGACAGCTGGGGGGCTGATATTAATAGCTCAGGAAGGGT
This sequence comes from Phyllobates terribilis, assembly GCF_046119375.1. Classification (NCBI taxonomy): domain Eukaryota; kingdom Metazoa; phylum Chordata; class Amphibia; order Anura; family Dendrobatidae; genus Phyllobates; species Phyllobates terribilis. Next base: position 1,265,107 of record NW_027363256.1, read on the forward strand.
GCCATGAATATTGGCCCCCTCCCAGGCTAGAAACACCAGCCGTCAGCCGCCCCAGAAATGGCGCATCCATAGGATGCGCCAATTCTGGCACTTAGCCTCGCTCTTCCCACTGCCCTGTAGCGGTGGCAGTGGGGTAATAGGGCTGGGGTTGATGTCAGCTTATAATGCCAGCTGACATCAAGCCCAGGTTAGTAATGGAGAGGAGTCTATAAGACACCCCCATTACTAACCCCATAGTCAAAGTAAAAAAAAAACACAAACACCCAGAATAAAGTCCTTTAAATTAAATAAAGACACAATTCTTTATTGTTCTAAATTAAACCATACTTACCATCACACCCATTCCAGCTGAAGCCAATGATCTCCTGCAATAAAAGAAAAATAATAAAGCAACCTCATCCTTACCTTTCCATGGTTCCCAGGACGGCTCCAGCTCTGCTACATCGAGATGACAGGCTGGACCGCAGCAGAACGCTGCCATCCAGCCTGTCATCCCGCAGACACTGAGAAGCGCAGGCATGCTTGCGCTCCTCAGTGTCAGGCTGTGACGGCATCCAGATGAGCCGAGTTCATGTCCAATGAACTCAGCTCACCTCATGTACGTCACTGACAGCGTGGGAGAATTCTCACGCTGAAGCGCTGAGTGCAGGAGAATTTTCCCACGCTGTCAGTGACGTGCATGAGGCTGATATTTAAATTGGGCGCACAAATCGGTGATTGGTCGCGGGCAGCATCCGCGACCAATCAGCACAGTAGTGTTTAACTTTGGCGGCAAGATCAGTGATTGGTCGCACGCCAAGACCGCGACCAATCACCGATTTGGGCGCCACATTTAAACATCGGCCGTGACCAATCAGCACAGCTTTGTTTAAATGTGGATCCAAGATCGGTGATTGGTCGCGGCCGATATTTAAATTTGGCGCACAAATCTGTGATTGGTCGCGGGTAGCGTCCGCGACCAATCAGCACAGTAGTGTTTAACTTTGGTGGCAAGATCAGTGATTGGTTGCGGTCAAGACGGCGACCAATCACCGATTTGTGTGGCACATTTAAATAGCGGCCGCGACCAATTGGATGTCAGCGCCGCTCCCCGGTCCTCCCTTTACACCCTAGCCGCAAGGATGTCAGCGGCGCTGCCTGTGCGGATACTTCCGCTGCGAGAACCCGGGACATGAGCGGGCGCTCGCAGCAGAAGTATCCCGACCCGCAGCGCCGCTCCCCAGTCCTCCCTTCACACCCTAGCCGCTGATGTCCCCACAGTATCCGCATGGTGTTACAAAGGTCTGGACATTTGTGTTAAAAATCGCTGATTGGTCGCTTGAGCTGCCCGCGACCAATCACCGATTTGGGCGCCAAATTTAAATATCGGCCGCGACCAATCACCCATCTTGGCTCCACGTTTAAACACCGCTGTACTGATTGGTCGCGGACGCTATTTAAATGTGGCGCCAAAATCGGTGATTGGTCGCGCCCAGCGTCGACGACCAATCAGCACAGCGGTGTTTAAATGTGGAGCCAAGATTGGTGATTGGTTGCGGCTGATATTTAAATTTGGTGCCCAAATCGGTGATTGGTCGCGGGCAGCGCCAGCGACCAATCAGCGATTTTTAACACAAATGTCCGGATCTTTGTAACACCATGCGGATACTGTGGGGACATCAGTGGCTAGGGTGTCAAGGGAGGACCGGGGAGTGGCGCTGCGGGTCGGGATACTTCTGCTGACAGCAGTCGCTCATCTCCCGGCTTCTCGCAGCGGAAGTATCCGACCAGGCAGCGGCGCTCCCCGGTCCCCACCAATACGATTCGCTGATTGATCGCGCTCTCCGCACGCGACCAATCAGTGATCTTGGCGCTAAAGTTAAACACCGCTCTGCTGATTGGTCGCGGACGCTGCCCACGACCAATCACCGATTTGGGCGCCACATTTAAATAGCAGCCGCGACCAATCAGCGAGCTTGGCGCCAAATTTAAACAACGCTCTGCTGATTGGTCGCGGAATCCAGACGCGTCCAATCAGTGAGATTGGCGCCAAATTTAAACAATTCTCTGCTGATTGGTCACGGACTCCTGCCGCGACCAATCAGCGAGATTGGCGCCAAATTTAAACCCCGCTCTGCTAATTGGTCACGGATGCCGGCCGCGACTAATCAGCATTATTGGCGCCAAATTTAAACACCGCTCTGCTGATTGATCGCTGTCCGCGACCAATCAGCAGTATTGGCGCCAAATTTAAACCCCGCTCTGCTGATTGGTCACGGTTGCCGGACACGACCAATCAGCGATTTTGGTGCCAAATTTAAACACCGCTCTGCTGATTGGTCGCAGCCGGCGATTGCGACCAATCAGCATTATTGGCGCCAAATTTAAACCCCGCTCTGCTGATTGGTCGCGATCGCCGGCCGCGACTAATCAACATTGTTGCCGCCAAATTTAAACACCGCTCTGCTGAATTGTCGCGGTCGTGACCAATCACCATTATTGGCGCCAAATTTAAACACCGCTTTGCTGATTGGTTGCGACCGCAACCAATCAGCATTATTGGCGCAAAATTTAAACACCGCTTTGCTGATTGGTCGCGACCGCGACAAATCAGCATTATTGGCGCAAAATTTAAACCCCGCTCTGTTGTTTAGTCGCGACCGCCGGCCGTGACCAATCAGCGATATAGTCGCCAAATTTCAACACCGCTTTGCTGATTGGTCGCGGTTGCTGGCCGCGACCAGTCAGCGATTTTGGCGCCAAATTTAAACACCGCTCTGCTGATTGCGCCGGGTCTGCCGCATACATATTCTAGAATACCCGATGCGTTAGAATCGGGCCACCATCTAGTTTCATGAAATAATTAAAAAAAAAATTGACGTGGGGCTTCGCACTATATTTGTGTCCAGCCAGGTACAGCAGGCAGGAACGGGCTGCCCCCAACCACCAGCTGCCTATTTGTACCTGGCCGGACACAACAATAAAGGAAAGCCCTTTTTTTCTTAATTATTTCATGAATTTCATGAAATAATTTAAAAAAAAAATACGTGGGGCTTCGCCCTATTTTTGTGTCCAGCCAGGTACAACTAGGCAGCTGGGGGCTGGAATCTGCAGCGCAGGAAGGCCCAAGCTTTCTGGGTCCCCCCCGCTGCAAATTGCAGTCCGCAGCCACCCCGGAAAATGGCGCGTTCACAGAAGCGCCATCTTCTGGCGCTGTACCCAACTCATCCAGGGCCCTGGTGCGGTGGCTCACTGGGTAATAAAGGGGTTAGGGCCAGCTTGGCATTATCAGCTGGCCCTAAGCCCGAAATTCATGGGGTCACGCCAATATTAGACATGACCGCTATGAATTTCTAGTAAAGTATTTAAAAAAAACACAACACCCAGAAAAAAGTCCTTTAATTGAAATAAACACACAATTCTTTATTGTTCTAAATTAAACCATACTTACCGTCACGCCCATTCCAGCTGAAGCCAATGTCTTCTGCAATAAAAGTAAAATAATAAATCAACCTCATCCTTACATTTCCATGGTTCCCACGACAGCTTCAGCTCTGCTACATCGAGATGACAGGCAGGACCGCAGCAGAACGCTGCCATCCAGCCTGTCATCCCGCAGACACTGAGAAGCGCAGGCATGCTTGCGCTCCTCAGTGTCTCACTGTGACGGGATCCAGATGGGCCGAGGTCATGTCCAATGAACTCGGCGCACCTCATGCACGTCACTGACAGCGTGGGAAAACTCTCCTGCACTTAGCGCTTCAGCGTGAGAATTCTCCCACGATGTCAGTGACGTGCATGAGGTGAGCTGAGTTCATTGGACATGAGCTCACCTCATGCACGTCACTGACAGCGTGGGAAAATTCGCACGCTGAAGCGCTGAGTGCAGGAGAATTTTCCCACGCTGTCAGTGACGTGCATGAGGTGAGCTGAGTTCATTGGACATGATCTCGGATCATCTGGATGCCGAAACAGAGAGACACTGAGGTGCGCAAGCATGCCTGCGCTTCTCAGTGTCTGCGGGATGACAGGCTGGATGGCAGCGTTCTGCTGCGGTCCAGCCTGTCATCTCGATGGAGCAGAGCTGAAGCTGTCGTGGGAACCATGGAAAGGTAAGGATGATGTTGCTTTATTATTTTTCTTTTATTGCAGGAGATCGTTGGCTTCAGCTGGAATGGGCGTGATGGTAAGTATGGTTTAATTTAGAACAATAAAGAATTGTGTCTTTATTTCAATTAAAGGACTTTATTCTGGGTGTTTGTGTTTTCTTTTAACTTTGACTATGGGGTTAGTAATGGGGGTGTCTTATAGACGCCTCTCCATTACTAACCTGGGCTTGATGTCAGCTGGCATTATAAGCTGACATCAACCCCAACCCTATTACCCCACTGCCACCGCTACAGGGCAGTGGGAAGAGCGAGGCTAAGTGCCAGAATTGGCGCATCCTATGGATGATCCATTTCTGGGGCGGCTGACGGCTGGTGTTTCTAGCCTGGGAGGGGGCCAATGTTCATGGCACCCTTCCTGGGCTATTAATATAGACCCCCAGCTGTCTGCCTAGCCTTTGCTAGCTATTAAAATAGGGGGGACCCCACGTCATTTTTTGGGGGGGTCCCCCATTTTAATAGCTAGTAAAGGCTAGGTATTCCGCTGGGGGCTGATATTAGTAGCCTGGGAAGCTCCGTGGGTATTACCTCTTTCCCAGGCTTCAAACATCTGCCCCAGCTGTCTGCTTAACCTCCGCTAGAGCCTAAAATTAAGGGGAACCCCACGCCAATTTTTTTTTAAATAAATCCTTTATTTTAACACTAAATGACAAGTACAGTAATCAACACTGTCACTGTACTTGATATATATGTGACTGACATGTTTCTATCTATCTAATCTATGTATGATTCTCTATTCCTTCTATTCTAAATTGTCGGGTACCGCTGCTGAATTGCCGGCCGGCTTTTTTAAAGAGACAGTGCATGAAAACACTATTATTTTTTTTAATAAATCCTTTACACTAAATGACAAGTACAGTAAGCAACACTGTCACTGTACTTATTATATATGTGACTGACATGTTTCTATCTATCTAATCGATGTGTGATTCTCTATTCTTTCTATTCTAAATTGTCGGGTACCGCTGCTGAATTGCCGGCCGGCTTTTTTAAAGAGACGGTGCATGAAAACACAATTATTTTTTTTGATAAATCCTTTACACTAAATGACAAGTACAGTAAGCAACACTGTCACTGTACTTCGTATATATGTGGCTGACATGTTTCTATCTATCTAATCTATGTGTGAAGGTCTATTCTTTCGGTTTTAAATTGTCGGGTACCTGTGTATGCCGCTGCTGAATTGCCGGCTTTTCATGTTTCACTGTTGGCACTGTTCCCATCGATTTGGGCAATCACTGTAATGCCACAACCACCATGGCTGTGGCATTACAGTGAGTGGCAGACAATCCCTGCATGATTGGTGCTCAAAATAGCGGCAGACATGCAGGACACGCTTTTGGTGCACGAACAGTTATCGAACAGCCGAATTTTTTGCAAATCGTTCGGGTTCCTCGAACAACTCGAACACCGCCCAAAACAGCTCGAATTTGAGATTGGCGAACAGTTCTAGTCGAACACCGCTCATCTCAAGTGGTATGTAAATGAAAAAAACCCTCTGTGGACTCAAACTCATTAATGACTGTTTACAAGACAAGTGCATTAACCCAGTAAGCAAGCCAATGTAACATTGCAGATATAAGGTGGTGTCAAAAAGGTCAGAGAACATTGAATAGCTAAAGGTAAGCTAAAAAATAAATCCATTGGTTTCACTATGTTATTTTTAATGCCAATCTATACATCGTATGGTGACATCTTGTTCTTTATGAACACTTAATACAGATTCTATATCTCATAATTGCGCCATCTCAAACCCAAAATTAATGCAAATTTCCATTGTCTCTATAGGAAGCTTTGTATTAAGTAAATGAAAAAATTCTCTGTGGACTCAAACTCATGAATGCTTGTTCACAAGACAGGGGCATTAACCCAGTAAGCCACTGGAATATCACAGATGTAGTGAAATGTCACGAAGGGCAGTGAACATTGAATCCCTAATAGGTAAGTTAAAAAAGATATCCATTGGTTTCACTATGTTATTCTTAGTGCCAATCTGTACATCGTATGGTGACATCTTGTTCTTTATGAACAATTAATACAGATTCTATATCTCATAATTGCGCCATCTCAAACCCAAAATTAATGCAAATTTCCATTGTCTCTATAGGAAGCTTTATAGTAAGTAAATGAAAAAAACTCTCTGTGGACTTGAACTCATGAATGCCTGTTTACAAGACAAGCGCATTAACCCAGTAAGCCACTGGAACATCACAACTGTGAGGTAATGACAAAAAGGGTAGTGAACATTGAATTGTTAATAGTTAAGTTAAATATGAATCCATTGGTTTCACTATGTTATTCTTCTTGTGAATCTATACAATGTATGATGACATCTTGTTCTTTATGAACACTTAATACAGAATCTATATCTCACAATTGCGCTATCTCAAGCCCAAAATCAATGCAAATTTCCCTTGCCTCTATAGGAAGCTTATTAGTAAGTAAATGAAAGAAAGCTCTCTGTGGACTCGAACACATGAATACCTGTTTACAAGACTGACGCATTAACCCAATAAGCCACTGGAACATCACAGCTCTGAGGCAATGTAAAGAAGGGCAGTGAACATTGAATCACTAACAGGTAAGTTAAAAAAGAAATCCATTGGTTTCACTATGTTATTCTTATTGCCAATGTATACAGCATATGATGACATCTTGTTCTTTATGAACACTTAATACAGATTCTATATCTTACAATTGCACTATCTCAAGCCAAAAACCAATGCAAATTTCCATTGTCTCTATAGGAAGCTTAGTAGTAAGTAAATGAAAAAAACTCTCTGTGGACTTGAACTCATGAATGCCTGTTTACAAGACAGGGGCTTTAACCCGGTAAGCGACTGGAACATCACAGCAGTAAGGCAATATCAAGAAGGGCAGTTAACATTGAATCGCAAATAGGTAAGTAAAAATAGAAATCCATTGGTTTCACTATATTATTCTTCGTGCCAATCTATACAGCGTATGATGACATCTTGTTCTTTACGAACACTTAATACAGATTCCATATTTCACAATTGCACTATCCCAATCCCAAAATCAATGCAATTTTCCATTGCCTCTATAGGAAGCTTATTAGTAAGTAAATGAAAAAAACTCTCTGTGGACTCGAACTCATGAATGCCTGTTCACAAGACAAGCACATTAACCCAGTAAGCCACTAAAACATCAAAACTGTGAGGCAATGACAAAAAGGGCAGTGAACATTGAATCACTAATAGGTAAGTTAAAATAAGAATCCATTGGTTTCACTATGTTATTCTTAGTGCCAATCTATACAGCATATGATGACATCTTGTTCTTTATGAACACTTAATACAGATTCTATATCTTACAATTGCACTATCTCAAGCCAAAAACCAATGCAAATTTACATTGTCTCTATAGGAAGCTTAGTAGTAAGCAAATGAAAAAAACTCTCTGTGGACTTGAACTCATGACTGCCTGTTTACAATACAGGGGCATTAACCTGGTAAGCCACAGGAAAATCACAGCAGTAAAGCAATATCAAGAAGGGAAGTGAACATTGAATCGCAAATAGGTAAGTTAAAAAAGAATTCCATTGGTTTCACTATATTATTCTTAGTGCCAATCTATACAGTGTATGATGACATCTTGTTCTTTATGAACACTTAATACAGATTCTATATTTCACAATTGCACTATCCCAATCCCAAAATCAATGCAATTTTCCATTGCCTCTATAGGAAGCTTATTAGTACGTAAATGAAAAAAATTCTCTGTGGATTCGAACGCATGAATGCCTGTTTACAAGACAAGCACATTAACCCAGTAAGCCACTAAAACATCACAACTGTGAGGCAATGTCAAGAAGGGTATTGAACATTGAATCGTTAATAGGTAAGTTAAAATAGAAATCCATTGGTTTCACTATGTTATTCTTAATGCCAATCTATACAGTGTATGATGACATCTTGTTCTTTATGAACACTTAATACAGATTCTATATCTCACAATTGCACTATCTCAAGCCAAACAATGCAATTTTACATTGCCTCTATAGGAAGCTTATTAGTAAGTGAATGAAAAAAACTCTCTTTGGATTCGAACTCATGAATGCCTGTTCAAAAGACAGGCGCATTAACCCAATAAGCCACTAAAACATCACAACTGTGAGGCAATGTCAAGAAGGGCAGAGAACATTGAATCGCTAGTAGGTAAGTTAAAAAAATAAATCCATTGGTTTCACTATGTTATTCTTAATGCCAATATATGCAGCATATGATGAAATCTTTTTCTTTATGAACACTTAATATAGATTCTATATTTCACAAATGTAATATCTCATTCCCAAAAACAATGCTAATTTCCATTGCCTCTATATGAAGCTTATTTGTAAGTAAATGAAAAAAAGCTATCTGTGAATTCAAAATCATGAATGCCTGTTTACAAGACAAGCACATTAAGCGGGTAAGTCACTGAAACTTTGCAGGAGTAAGGCAATGTCAAGAAGGGCAGTGAACATTGAATCTCTAATAGGTAAGTTAAAAAAGAAATCCATTGGTTTCACTGTGTTATTCTTAATGCCAATCTATACAGCGTATGATGAGATCATGTTCTTTATGAACATTTAATACAAATACTATATCTCACAATTGCACTATATCAAGCCTAAAATCAATGCAAATTTACATTGCCGCTAAAAGTAAGTTTATTAGTACGTAAATAAAAAAAAGCTCTCCAGGGATTCGAACTCATGAACTCCTGTATACAATACAGGCGCACTAACCAGGTAAGCCACTACAATATTGCAGCTGTAAGGTGATATATAGAAGGGCAGTGACCATTGAGCCGCTAATCGGTAAGTTAAAAAAGAAATCAATTGGTTTCACTATGTTATTTTTAATGCCAATCTATAGAGTGTATGATGACATCTTGTTCTTTATGAACACTTAATACAGATTCTGAATCTCACATTTGCACTATCTCAAGCCCAAAATCAATGCAAATTTCCATTGCCTCTATATTAAGCTTATAAGTAAGTGAATGAAAAAAAAATGCTCTCCATAGATTCGAACTCATGAACACTAGTTTACAAGACGGGCACATTAACACAGTAAGCCACTGAAACAACAACAGTGTAATGTGATGTCAATTAGGGCTGTGAACATTGAATCGCTAAAAGTAAATTAAAAAAGAAATCCATTGGTTTCACTGTTATTCTTAATGCCAATATATGCAGCGTATGATTAAATCTTGTTTTTTATGAACACTTAATACAGATTCTATCTCACAATTGCACTATTTCATGCCCAAAATCAATGCTAATTTCCATTGCCTATATATGAAGCTTATAAGTAAGTAAATGAAAAAAAAACTGTATGAGAATTTGAACTTATGAATGCCTGTTTACAAGACAGAAGCATTCACCCAGTAAGCCACAGGAACATCGCAGGTGTAAAGCGATGTCAAGAAGGGCAGTGAACATTGAATCGCTAGTAGGTAAGTTAAAAAAATAAATCCATTGGTTTCACTATGTTATTCTTAATGCTAATATATGCAGCATATGGTGAAATCTTTTTCTTTATGAACACTTAATATAGATTCTATATCTCACAATTGCAATATCTCATTCCCAAAAACAATGCTAATTTCCATTGCCTCTATACGAATCTACGAAAGTAAATGAAAAAAAGCTATCCGTGAATTCGAAATCATGAATGCCTGTTTACAAGACAAGCACATTAAGCGGGTAAGTCACTGAAACTTTGCAGGAGTAGGCAATGTCAAGAAGGGCAGTGAACATTGAATCTCTAATAGGTAAGCTAAAAAAGAAATCCATTGATTTCACTATGTTATTCTTAATGCCAATCTATACAGCGTATGATGAGATCATGTTCTTTATGAACACTTAATACAAATACTATATCTCACAATTGCACTATATCAAGCCTAAAATCAATGCAAATTTACATTGCCGCTAAAAGTAAGTTTATTAGTACGTAAATAAAAAAAGCTCTCGAGGGATTCGAACTCATGAATAGAGATGAGCGTTGTTCTACTCGAACTGTTCGCCATTCTCAAATTCGAGCTGTTTTGGGCGGTGTTCGAGCCGTTCGGCGAACATGAACAATTTGAGAAAAATTCGGCTGTTCGAAAACTGTTCGTGCACCAAAATCATAACAGGATTTTTTCTCAGTAATGATGAAAATGAATGTTAATACGCAGTTTGAGTGTACAGCGGGGTGGGGGGAGGGGCAGGGGATGGATCTCTGCAGGAAAAATGAAGATCTCCATTTTTTTTTTCTCTTTCCCGCATTTACAGTGCGGAGGTGCAATCTGTCAGCCTATCAGCAGCGCACACATGGATCGAAGTGCTTTTTTTCACACAAACAAGGGCATGTGTCATTGGCAGTGTATGTCACATGTCCTTGCCCTATAAGACCAAGCCATTTTCCCCGTCGCCACCATTTTCTCACTGCTGCAGCTGCGTGTTAGACGGCACCGCTGTTGCTGTGTGCGCTATACCTTGTTAATTTCAAGCCAATTTTTGCACAAATCTACAGATAGCTTGGGAGTAGGGAATAGTTGTGATTGCAGTCCTTTTAAGGACTACCTCTGAAAAAATATTGGGCTTCTAGCTGTGTGTGGGACTTGTTGTATTAGTCCATCTATACTGACCTCCATCAGGTTGCAAACTGAATATATTTTTTTCTGCATCTACCTCTGAAAATATATTGGGCTTCTAGCTGTGTGTGGGACTTGTTCTATTAAACCATCGATACAGACCTCCATCAGGTTGCAAACTGAATATATTTTTTTCTGCATCTACCTCTGAAAAAATATGTGGCCTTCTAGAAGTGTGTGGGACTTGTTCTATTAGTCCACCTATACTGACCTCCATCAGGTTGCAAATTCAAAATAATTTTTTGTCTGCATCTAGCTCTGAAAAAATATTTGGCCTTCTAGCAGTGTGTGGGACTTTCTCTATTAGTCCATCTATACTGACCTCCATCAGGTTGCAAACTGAATATATTTTTTTTCTGCATCTACCTCTGAAAAAATATTTGGCCTTCTAGCAGTGTGTGGGACTTTCTCTATTAGTCCATCTATACTGACCTCCATCAGGTTGCAAATTAAAAATAATTTTTATCTGCATCTACCTCTGAAAAAATATTTGGGCTTCTAGCTGTGTGTGGGACTTGTTCTATTACTCCATCTATACTGACCTCCATCAGGTTCAAAACTGAATATATTTTTTTCTACATCTACCTCTGAAAAAATATTAGGCTTCTAGCTGTGTGTGGGACTTGTTATATTAGTCCATCTATACTGACCTCCATCAGGTTGCAAATTAAAAATAATTTTTATCTGCATCTACAGTACCTCTGAAAAAATATTTGGGCTTCTAGCTGTGTGTGGGACTTGTTCTATTAGTCCATCTATACTGACCTCCATCAGGTTGCAAATTGAATATAATTTTTATCTGCATCTAGCTCTGAAAAAATATTTGGCCTTCTAGCAGTGTGTGGGACTTTCTCTATTAGTCCATCTATACTGACCTCCATCAGGTTGCAAATTAAAAATAATTTTTATCTGCATCTACCTCTGAAAAAATATTTGGGCTTCTAGCTGTGTTTGGGACTTGTTCTATTAATCCATCTATACAGACCTCCATCAGGTTGCAAACTGAATATAATTTTTTTCTGCATCTAGCTCTGAAAAAATATTTGGCCTTCTAGCAGTGTGTGGGACTTGTTCTATTAGTCCACCTATACTGACCTCCATCAGGTTGCAAATTCAAAATAATTTTTTGTCTGCATCTAGCTCTGAAAAAATATTTGGCCTTCTAGCAGTGTGTGGGACTTTCTCTATTAGTCCATCTATACTGACCTCCATCAGGTTGCAAACTGAATATATTTTTTTTCTGCATCTACCTCTGAAAAAATATTGGGCTTGTAGCTGTGTGTGGGACTTGTTCTATTAAGCCATCTATACAGACCTCCATCAGGTTGCAAAGTGAATAAAAAAAATTTCTGCATCTATCTCTGAAAAAATATTTGGGCTTCTAGCTGTGTGTGGGACTTGTTCTTTTAGTCCATCTATACTGACCTCCATCAGGTTGCAAATTGAATATAATTTTTTTCTGCATCTAACCCAGCCAATAGTTTTGGACTAATACCACAGTTTGGCCACTCAGCTCTGCTCGGTTCCCATCCATTGTTTTTTTGTGCAAACAACTCCAGAGTTGTGAATTAGTTAACCACCAAAATGAGTGGAAAAAGGCCTGCTGCTGGTGGAAAGGGGAATAGGCGTGTTGGGAAGGGGAAAAAAGGTTGTGTCCGTGGGGTAGGTGTTAAAGCAACAGTAACATCTGCAGAAGAAAGACCATCTTCCAGCCAAACTAAAATGTCTACTTCTTTTAGCGGACAATGTGATAAGATCCCTTTCTTACGGCCACGCCAGTCGCTATAAATTCTAGATGAGGCACAAAAACAGCAGGTGCTTCAACGGATATCAAGTGCTCCTTTAAGTGGGCTCTCCTCCACATCAACTTCAACATCACAAATACTCCAGTCCTCAAAGGTGTCACCCCAATCGCACTTGCTTCCTCACAGCTCCCAAATCTCCAGCTGCCCGTCTGAGTATGAGGTAGAACAGATGGTTGAGTCTGCAGAGCTGTTTACTCATACTATAGCCTGGGAATCAGAGGTCGACTCCAGCGCTTCTGTGAATCCAGACGAGGAAATGATCTGCACTGATGCCCAGAATCTTTATGAGTCGGATCCAGGACCAGACGCAGAAGGTTCTGACCATAATGTAGACCCTCATTCCCAAACTGTAACTCCTGTTGGTGGAGACAATGAGGAAGACGATGATAAGACTCAAATACCTGATTGGAGCGACAACTTTAGTTTTTTGTCAGGGCAGGAACAGGTTGGCTCTGAGGACGACGGGTGTGATAACGCACAGGGTGATGATGATGAGGTTGAAGATCCCACTTACTGTCAACCCACAGTCAGCCAAGAGATGAGGTCAGCAGAGGAGGTGGAGGAAGATGCTAGTGACGACGAGGTCAGGTTGCGCCTTCCTGGACAGAGAAGTAGTACTGAGGGCACGTCAACAACTGCATCCTCAAACACAACTCTGCCTCTCACCACAAGTCGTGGTGGCTCTTCAGGTTGCATGGGTGCTAAGCCTTGCATAGCCTGGGCATTTTTTCAGATCGATAAAGATGACCCAACTCGTGTTATCTGTAACATTTGTCAGCAAAAGCTAATTAGAGGCCAAAAAATACATAGTTTGAGTACTTCATGCATGAACCGGCACATGGACATGAAGCATAAGTTGCAGTGGGAAGCTCAGTGTGCTACAATGCGGCCTAGCCGGCCGGGCCAACCACCGTCTGCCATATCTTGTGCATCCACGGCCTCTTCATCCTCTGTGACTGGGGGGACAGCAGTCACACCTGTTTTGGGGCGCAGACCTGCCACCTCTTTACCCGCAACAGCCAGCGTGATTGGCAGGTCATCATTTTCTTTGGAGGTGGTAACACCAGCTGGTGTTGAGCGCTGTCCGACATCGATAGCACCACCTTTGGATCAAGGCAACCTAACATGTCCGCCTGCATCTTCCTCACAGACCGGCAGTTTGCCGGGGACACCCTTATCAACCCCGTCTAAGCACAATAGCCAGCCCTCGGTCCCTCAGATGTGGACAAGTAAAAGACCATTTCCTCCTAGCCATGAGAAAGCTAAGAGGTTGAATTTCACCATCTGCAAGCTCTTGGCTACAGAAATGCTGCCTTTCCGCCTGGTGGACACAGAGGATTTTTGAGACCTTATGTACGTCGCAGTGCCCCAGTACCAGATGCCCAGTCGGCACTACTTCTCAAAGAAAGGTGTGCCTGCGCTCCACCAGCATGTCGCACACAACATCACCGATTCTTTGAGAAACTCTGTGTGTGACAGGGTGCATTTCACCACAGACACTTGGACGAGTAGGCATGGACAGGGGCGTTACATGTCGCTGACTGGGCACTGGGTAACTATGGTGACAGCAGGACAAGGGGCTGCTGTCCAAGTCTTGCCGTCCCCACGAGTTGTGCGTCAATCCTCTTTATGTCAAAGTTCCTCCACTGCTTCTACCTCCTCAACCTCCTCTCGGTCTTCCACCTGCACCCAAAGCCTGTCTGATCATGCCACAAGCTTTCTAACTGCGCAGAAGGGATCCTGCACACCTCCTTACTATGCTGGCAGTAGGGCTCAACGTCATCAGGCGGTTTTTACATTGAAATGTCTGGGAAATGTGAGTAACACAGTTGAGGAGTTGTGGTCAGCTCTGGAGAACGAATTTCATGAATGGTTGTCTCCACTGGACCTGAAACCAGGGAAGGCCGTGTGCGACAATGCTGCAAACCTGGGTGCGGCCCTTCACCGGGGCAATGTCACACACGTGCCTTGTATGGCTCACGTGTTGAACCTGGTTGTCCAGCAATTTTTAGCCCACTATCCCAGACTAGATGGCCTTCTGCAGAGGGCACGGTCGCTGTGTGCTCACTTCCGCCGTTCGCATCCCGCAGCTCAGCGACTTACATCTCTACAGAAGTCGTTGGGCCTGCCACTTCACCGGCTAAAATGCGATGTGCCTACCCGGTGGAATTCAACTCTGCACATGTTGCAGCAACTGTGGCAGCACCGACAAGCCCTGGCGCAATACGTTCTGACGTATAGCCTGGGCCAACGAGATCCAGAGGTGGGGCAAATCACGCTGGAGGAGTGGTCTCAGATCAGGGACCTATGCACCCTTCTGCACAGTTTTGAAATGGCGACGAAGATGTTTAGTGCTGACGATGCCATTATCAGCATGACTATTCCGGTGATTTACATGCTGGAGCACATGTTAAACAGAATTCGGAGTCAGGTGGTGGCACAAGAGGAGGTGGAGGAAGTAGAGGAGGAGGAGTTGTATGCGGAAGGGCTAACATCTGCAAGGTCCAGACGGTCGGCAGCACCAAGGCGGCAGGCATGTGAGGGTGGGGGAGATGGTTTTACCAGGGCGCATGGTAGCAGCCAAACTAGTGAGGAAGGTGCAGGAGCCCAGGAAGAAGTGGAGGACGAACTGATGGAAGACTCATCAGATGAGGGAGACCTTGATCACATTTCTGTTGTGCGAGGTTGGGGGGAGAGGACAGAGGAAGGAAGCATGATTGTTACCTCGCCACCAACACAACAGGGACTTGGTGCTCCTGGATGCGCAACACACATGAGTGCCTTCTTGCTGCACTACCTGCAACATGACCCTCAAATTGTGAGAATTAGAAATAATCCTGACTACTGGGTTGCCACACTGTTGGATCCCCGGTACAAAAGTAAATTTGCAGAAATTATTCCTGCCATAGAAAGGGATGCACGCATGCAGGAGTATCAGCAGAGACAGTTGCAGAATCTTACATGTGCTTTTCCACAAAATACCAGTGGTGCACGTAGTGAATCTCACAGTTCCAACTTGCCAACCGTGGGACCGTCAAGTGTTCAGCACTCAAACCGTAAGAGAACCACAGTATCTGCTGGTAACATCAATTTTGCGGAATCATTTCACCACTTTTTTAGCCCATCCTTTGCAAGGCCACAGGAGACAAGAAGTCTGACACATAGTCAACGCCTAGAGACGATGGTACAGGAGTATCTCCAAGTAAACATTGAAGCCATGACTGTGTCACTGGACCCTTGCTCTTTTTGGGCTTCCAATCTGGATAAATGTCCGGAGCTAGCCACTTACACCTTGGAGATCTTGTCATGCCCCGCAGCCAGCGTTCTGTCTGAACGTGTGTTCAGCGCTGCTGGTGGTGTGCTGACAGATAAGCGCATGCGGCTCTCCACTGATAATGTAGACAGACTCACGTTCATAAAGATGAACAAATCATGGATCCGAAACGACTTTTCTACCCCCGTGTCATCCTGGGGAGAGTAAAAGCTTGATGATTGGTTAAAATCACCCTACCAACCGTTTTAAGCTTTCAAATTACTAATCATGTTTATCTGTATCTTGGCTGGAAAATAATTTGGGCTTTGTAGCAGTGTGCAGCACTGATTCTATTAGGCCATCTATAATAAGCTCCACCAGATTTAAAATGACTAATCATGTTTATCTGTATCTTGACTGGAAAATAATTTGGGCTTTGTAGCAGTGTGCAGCACTGATCCTATTAGGCCATCTATACTAAAGCTTCACCAGATTTAAAATTAATAATAATTTTTAGCTGCATCTAGCCCGGAAAATAATTTTGGGGCTCCGAGATGCGCAAGACACAAAAGTGCCTTCTTGCTGCACTACCTGCAACATGACCCTCATATTGTCAGAATTCGAAGTAATCATGACTACTGGGTTGCCACACTCTTAGATCCCCCAAACTTTTCGATCAACCTTTTCATTTTAATAAAGACCAAAAAAATGGTCATTTTTGAAATTATAAGCATTAGCAGGTTGTTAGAAACTGAAATCAAACAGTTTTCAAGTCAAAACTTTATTCTAGGTGATGTTACATTTTCACATAGGACCCCTTGTTCGAAAGGAGCTTCTGAACTCTCTCGTCCATTGAATTTGTCAGGTTTTGGATGGTTTCTGCTTCAATTGTTTTGCATGAGGACAGAATACCCTCCCAGAGCTGTTGCTTAGATGTGAACTGCCTCCCGCCATCATAGACACTCCTTTTAATGATGCTCCAAAGGTTCTGAATGGGGTAGAGGTCAGGGGAGCATGGGGGTCACACCATAAGTTTGTCCCCTTTTATGCCCATATCAGCCAGAGATGCAGATATTTTATGTGCAGCATGAGATGGTGCATTATCATGCAAAAAAATGATCTTGCTGTGAAATACACGGTTCTTCTTCTTGAACCATGGCAGGAAGTGCTGTTTGAGAAAATCCACATACATTATGGAGTTCATCTTTAGCGCCTTCACGGATCCTAAAGGGGCCAACAATCTCTCTCCCCATGATTCCAGGCCAAAACATTACTCCACCTCCTCCTTGTTGGCGCTGTAGCCGTGTTTGCGTGGGGTGTCCATCAACCAGCCATCCTCCACTCCATC
The DNA here is from genome assembly GCF_046119375.1 of Phyllobates terribilis. Taxonomy (NCBI): domain Eukaryota; kingdom Metazoa; phylum Chordata; class Amphibia; order Anura; family Dendrobatidae; genus Phyllobates; species Phyllobates terribilis. Next base: position 1,282,306 of record NW_027363256.1, read on the forward strand.
CATCTGGACCATCGAGCGCTGCACGGCACTCATCCGTGAACAAAACAGTTTTGAAATCAGTCTTCATGTAATGTTTGGCCCACTGGAGCCGTTTCTGCTTGTGTGAAGTGGATAGAGGAGGTCGACAGGATGGCGTATGCACAGCTGCAAACCTCTGAAGGACCCTGCATCTTGTTGTTCGGGGGACGTTGGAGGCACCAGAAGCTTCAAAAACTTGTCTGCTGCTATGACAAGGCTTTTTTGCCGCTGCTCTTTCAACCTGACGTAATTGCCTGTAGGAAAGAGTCCTCAATTTGCCCTTATCAGCATGCACACGTGTGTACTGTGAATCAGCTACATACTTCTTGATTGCCAAGACACTTCATCCTGATCATCGCACAATGTTGATTGTAGTCATGCCTTGACCTAAACACTCCACAATTTGTTGCTTCTCAGCAGCCGACACATCCTTTTTCTTTCCCATTTTGGCAGAAAATGTAGGCTGCTTAATAATGTGAGACAGCCTTCTTAAGTAGTCTTGCCTTTCATTGGACACACCTGCCAAACTAATTAGCACAGGTGTCTGCAATTGCTTACAGTGATATAAAGAGCCCTGACACACATCACCATCAATGAGTTTAACTGACAAACAAACAAATTCTTCCCTTATCACTCCTAAACACTTTTTGCATAATAATTTGGAACACAGTGTACATGTGCTTTTCCACAAAACACCAGTGGTTCACGTAGTGAATCTTACAGTTCTAACTTGCCAACCGTGGTCTGCATGGAGTTGTTCAATAAAGGGCCCAAAATTAAGATAACATAGATGGGAGAGGTCTCTATGAATAGGAATTCCTAAGTATTTGATACCCTGTGAGGGCCAGGCAAAGGGAAAGTTGGACTGGATGGAATCCTATATGGATTTGGGGAGGGAGACATCGAGGGCCTCAGACTTCGCTGCATTGATTTTAAAATTTGACCATGTAACAAAGTGATCTATTTCAGCCATAACAGCATGGATGGATATATGTGATTGAGTGATATATACTAGGACATCATCAGCAAATAGAGAGCACTTGTACTCGGTGCCTCCCACCTCAATCCACCTAATATTGGGGTTATGGCGAATTGATGAGAGCTGGTGCTCCGTCACTAAGATGTATTAGAGAGGGGACAGAGAACATCCCTGCCTTGTCCCATTGGTGATTGTGAAAGGTGATGAAAATGTTCTGACGCGCCCCCTGGGCCTTGGGACACCCGGAGCCGGACCCTTTTTGGTGGATGCTGGTGGTTTTAGTCTCCGTGGCGGCGACCCGGTTCCGTGGCTCAGGGCGGTCAAACCAGTGGCGGAACTATTTATGTGGTTTTGATGTTTAAATGTCCGACTACGCCACCCGTGGATTGCGGTCAGAGTGAACCGCCGCTCCAGGGCAGACCTCTGAGGCTGGTGTTGTGGGTGCAGCAGAGCGTAGCATAACTCCCCACGGGAGGAGTATAGCCTCAGGGCAGTGTATGCGGAGGATGGGGGTGATGGTGCAGGGCAGCAGCAGTAACGACACGGAGTCAGTGATGCAGTCCAGGGCCTTTACTCACAGTTCTTATTATCCAGACCACGTCTGCAGGTAACGGCTGCCCACGTCGTACTGTGCTCACCAGGTGAGGGGCTCAGACAACTCCCAGATAACTTTGGAGCGCTTCACAGGACCCCCTTTGTGTGTCCTTTGTCTGGCCTTTCTTACCAACCCTTCTGTCCGGCTGCCTCGGGCCTCCTCTTGGTAAACTTGGCGCCAGTTTCCCTGACCCTATGTGGTGCCTTCCTAGCGGGTGTAGCGAGGGGCTGCGCCACATAAAATGTCACAGCCTCCTGTTTCTAGCTGAGGGTCGTTTCCTGCCTCCACTAGTTTCGGGGACCGGTCTCCCCCTTTGGCCTGACCCCTCCACGCAGGTGGATTCGGGCGTGCGGTGGCGACTCGCCCGTCCGCACCCCTGGGATCCCTTCGTTCCTCGTTCCTGGAGCCTTCTCCGTTCCTCTTCCTTCCTTCTCCCTCTTCCAGACCTGGGCCTCTGTTACTAGGCCCGCCTCCGGAGCAGAGCTCATGCAGAGCCCCTGCTCCCTGCCACTTCTGCTCAGACTTCTCTGCACTGAACTAAGATGGTGCCCACCTTTTATACTCCCTTCTCAATGCACCCAGGAACTGCTTCCTCCCTGCTCCTGCACTACAGGGTTCCCCTTCCTCATTGTTCCCTCCCCCCACTCCAGCCAGGGACAGGGACTGTCGTGCCCATCTCAGGGGCATATTGGTCGCCCTGCCCCACGGCAATGTGGTGTAATGCATGCAGGTGTCGGGTCCTGATCCACACTACATCCTTACCTGAGAGTGAGATATCACACCTCTGGGTGAGGTGCAATACCTCTGTAGCAACCGAGCCCTCAGGGTGCTACAGTTCCATTTATCTTCAGCCTAGGTGACGTATTGCGATACAGGGCCGTGATTTTGGCTATAAAAGGGTGCCCTAGACCCCTACCCCAAGCTTTTTAAGAGAATCATATATGGCGTGCCAGGAGACTCTATGGAATGCTTTCTCAGCATCCAACGAGAGTATCTAATTACAAATTTTTAACTGCATCTAGCCCAGGAAATACTTTGTGCCTAGTAGCAGTGTCTGCTAGTCAGCGGATTATCCCAGCTGTTAAGCAAGCTACACCACCTGTAGTTTGGACACTTAATTTTTTCAAAGGAAATGCTTCGGGACCACGGGATACTCAGTGAAGAGCATCAGGAGGCACCCCAAGGCATAGGGGCTGGGACTGGCAGTAGGATGCCTTGCGGTGGACAGCCGAGCTCGATCCTTATAAAAGCTTTTTAACTGCAGCAGCTTTAGTGGACGCTACTGGAGCTGGAATTACGTGGCTGCTGGCATGAGACTTGCCCTCCAATAGATCCTTGTAAATGGATTTAAAGTGTATTCATTCAAATTAGAGAGACAATTTAAATTAAAAAGCTTAGAGCTGCCTCCACCACAGGGGGGCTCGCTCGACCCACCAGCGGACAGGCACCAGTATTGGGAGAGGGGGGCTGGCCATCAGGGTTCACCGCGGCTCTGGCACAAACCCGGCGACGCGGAGGTGGCACGGGCAGGAGCGGACTGAACGTGGCGGCTTCTCACTTTTTGGATTTTAGAAGGGCATGACATGCCTATATCTGTGTCTCCCCCTCCTTTTACTCCTCCACCTCTTTTCTTTTCGCATGACTATATGTACTTGTCGCTTTTCCATGTGTTAGTTGTGTCTTCTGAGCAGTTTGTCAGCTTTTGGACACCTTTGAAGGTGTTTTCTATGTGTTTTTGTTTGCCTGCCATTGGTTTTAACGGTGTTCGACGAACAATTCGGTGAACACACGGGTGTTCGACAAACCGAACCAAACTCGAACACTACGGGGGTGGCTCAACACTACTCATGAACGCCTGTTTACAATACAGGCGCACTAACCAGGTATGCCACTACAAAATTGCAGCTGTAAGGTGATGTATAGAAGGGCAGTGACCATTGAGTCGCTAATCGGTAAGTTAAAAAAGAAATCAATTGGTTTAACTATGTTATTTTTAATGCCAATCTATAGAGTGTATGATGACATTTTGTTCTTTATGAACACTTAATACAGATTCTGAATCTCACATTTGCACTATCTCAAGCCCAAAATCAATGCAAATTTCCATTGCCTCTATATTAAGCTTATAAGTAAGTGAATGAAAAGAACACTCTCCATGGATTCGAACTCATGAACACTAGTTTACAAGACAGGCGCATTAACACAGTAAGCCACTGAAACAACAACAGTGTAATGTGATGTCAATTAGGGCAGTGAACATTGAATCGCTTAAAGCTAATTTAAAAAAGAAATCCATTGGTTTCACTATGTTATTCTTAATGCCAATATATGCAGCGTATGATTGAATCTTGTTTTTTATGAACACTTAATACAGATTCTATATCTCACAATTGCACTATTTCATGCCCAAAATCAATGCTAATTTCCATTGCCTATATATGAAGCTTATAAGTAAGTAAATGAAAAAAAACTGTATGAGAATTTGAACTTATGAATGCCTGTTTACAAGACAGAAGCATTCACCCAGTAAGCCACAGGAACATCGCAGGTGTAAAGTGATGTGAAGAAGGGCAGTGACATTGAATCGCTAGTAGGTAAGTTAAAAAAATAAATCCATTGGTTTCACTATGTTATTCTTAATGCCAATATATGCAGCATATGATGAAATCTTTTTCTTTATGAACACTTAATATAGATTCTATATCTCACAATTGCACTATCTCAAGCCCAAAATCAATGAAAATTTCCATTGGCTCTACAGTAAGCTTATTGGAACATAAATAAAAATTTAACTCCCCATGGATTCGAACTCTTGAAAGCCTGCTTACAAGGTAGGCGCATTAACCCAGTAAGCCACTGGGACATCACTGGTGATAGCTGATGTCAAAAAGGGCAGTGAACTTTGAATCGCTAATAGGTAAGTTAAAAAAGAAATCCATTGGTTTCACTATGTTATTCTTAATGCCAATCTATAAAGCGTATCATGACATCTTGTTCTTTGTGAACACTTAATATAGATTCTAAATCTCACAATTGCACTATCTCAAGCACAAAATCAGTACAAATTTCCATTGCCTTTATTGGAAGCTTATTAGTAAGTGAATGAAAAAAACTTTCCAAGGATTCAAACTCATGAACAAATGTTTACAAGACAGGCGCGTTAAGACATTAATCCACTGGAACATCACAGTTGCTTGTTGGTGTCAAGAAGGGCAGTGAACATTGATTCGCTAATAAGCAAGTTAAAAAAGAAATCCATTGGTTTCACTATGTTATTCTTAATGCCAATCTATACAGTGTATGATGACACTTTGTTCTTTATGAACACTTAATATAGATTCTAAATCTCACAATTGCAATCTCATGTTCAAAATCAATGCAAATTTCCATTGCCTCTATAGGATTACTGTTATGAGTAAATAATAAAATGCTATCCGTGAATTCGAACTCATGAATGCTTGTTTACCAGACAAGCACATTCTCCCAGTAAGCTAATGGAAAATCACACCTTTATTGTGATGTCAAGAAAGGCAGTGAACATTGAATCGCTAATAGGTAAGTTAAAAAAGAAATCCATTGGTTTCACTATGTTATTCTTAATGAAAATCTATACAGCGTATGATGTCATCTTGTTCTTTGTGAACACTTAATAAAGTTTCTATATCTCACAATTGCACTATCTCAAGCCCAAAATCAATACAAATTTCCATTGGCTGTTTAGGAAGCTTATTAGTACATAAATAAATAAACACCTCCCCATGGACGCGAATTCATGAATGCTTGTTTACAAGACAGGCGCATTAACCAGTAAACCACAGGAACATCAAAGGTGTAAGGCAATCTCAAGAAGGGCAGTGAACATTGAATCGCTAATAGGTAAGTTAAAAAATAAATCCATTGGTTTCATTATGTTATTCTTAGTTCCAATCTATACAGCGTATGATGACATCTAGTCCTTTGTGAACACTTAATAAAGATTCTATATCTCACAATTGCACTATCTCAAGCCCAACATCAATGCAAATTTCCATTGCCTCTATAGGAAGCTTATTAGTAAGTAAATGAAAAGAAACTCTCTATGGATACAAACTCAGGATTGCCTGTTTACAAGAAAGACACATTAACACAGTATGCCACTGGAACAACGCAGTTTTAAAGCGATCTCAATAAGGGCATTGAACATTGAATTGCTAATAGGTAAGTTAAAAAAGAAATCCATTGGTTTCACTATGTTATTCTTAATGCCAATCTATACAGCGTATGATGACATCTAGTTCTTTGTGAACACTTAATAAAGATTCTATATCTCACAATTGCACTCAAGCACAAAATCAATTCAAATTTCCATTGGCTTTTTAGGAAGCTTATTAGTACATAAATAAATAAACACCTCCCCGTGGACACGAATTCATGAATGCCTATTTACAAGACAGGTGCATTAACCAGTAAGCCACAGGAACATCTCATGTGTATGGCAATGTCACGAAGGACAGTGAACATTGAATCGTTAATAGGTAAGTTAAAAAAGAAATTCATTGGTTTCACTATGTTATTCTTAATGTCAATCTATACAGCATTTGATGACAAATTGTTCTTTATTAATAGAGATGAGCGTTGTTCTACTCGAACTGTTCGCCAATCTCAAATTCGAGCTGTTTTGGGCGGTGTTCGAGCCGGTCGGCGAACACGAACAATTTGAGAAAAATTCGGCTGTTCGAGGTTATGTTCGATAACTGTTCGTGCACAAAAATCATAACTGGATTTTTTCTCAGTAATGATGAAAATTAATGTTAATACGCAGTTTGAGTGTACAGCGGGGCGGGGGGAGGGGCAGGGGATGGATCTCTGCAGGAACAATGAAGATCTCCATTTTTTTTTCTCTTTCCCGCATTTGCAGTGGGGAGGTGCAATCTGTCAGCCTATCAGCAGCGCACACACGGAGCGAAGTGCTTTTTTTCACACAAGCAAGGGCATGTGTGATTGGCAGTGTATGTCACATGTCCTTGCCCTATAAGACCAAGCCATTTTCCCCGTCGCCACCATTTTCTCACTGCTGCAGCTGCGTGTTAGACGGCACCACTGTTGCTGTGTGCGCTATACCTTGTTAATTTCAAGCCAATTTTCGCACAAATCTACAGATAGCTTGGGAGTAGGGAATAGTTGTGATTGCAGTCCTTTTAAGGACTAGGTTACAGCATTTCCTACGACTTTTATCAGGCAGGTCTGTGCTCTTAAATAGATAGATTGTGGGAGTAAAGACTAATTGTAATTGGAGTCCTTTTCAGGACTAGGTTACATCAGTTCCTATCAGTTTTTGCCAGGCAGGTCTGTGCCAGTGCTGTGCAAGTTTTTTTCACAGCATTTGGCTGAATCTAGCAAAGCTAATCCTTTTTGGCCTATTGCAGAGTGTGTTAGTCAGTGGAGTAGCCTATCTGTGTTGCAAGATATACCACCTGTGTATAGAATACCAATTTTTTTACTGCACCTAGTGAAGTAAAATCTTTTGGGCATAGCATCATTCTATTAGTCCATCTATACTGACCTCCATCAGGTTGCAAACTGAATATAATTTTTTTCTGCATCTAGCTCTGAAAAAATATTTGGGCTTCTAGCAGTGTGTGGGACTTGGTCTATTAGTCCATCTATACTGACCTCCATCAGGTTGCAAATTAAAAATAATTTTTTTCTTCATTTAGCTCTGAAAAAATATTTGGGCTTCTAGCAGTGTGTGGGACTTGTTCTATTAGTCCTTCTATACTGACCTCCAGCAGGTTGCAAATTTTATATAATTTTTTTCTGCATCTAGCTCTGAAAAAATATTTGGGCTTCTAGCGGTGTGTGGGACTTGGTCTATTAGTCCATCTATACTGACCTCCATCAGGTTGCAAATTAAAAATAATTTTTTTCTGCATCTAGCTCTGAAAAAATATTTGGGCTTCCAGCGGTGTGTGGGACTTGGTCTATTAGTCCATCTATACTGACCTCCATCAGGTTGCAAATTAAAAATAATTTTTTTCTGCATCTAGCTCTGAAAAAATATTTGGGCTTCTAGCAGTGTGTGGGACTTGGTCTATTAGTCCATCTATACTGACCTCCATCAGGTTGCAAATTAAAAATAATTTTTTTCTTCATTTAGCTCTGAAAAAATATTTGGGCTTCTAGCAGTGTGTGGGACTTGTTCTATTAGTCCTTCTATACTGACCTCCAACAGGTTGCAAATTGAATATAATTTTTTTCTGCATCTAGCTCTGAAAAAATATTTGGGCTTCTAGCGGTGTGTGGGACTTGGTCTATTAGTCCATCTATACTGACCTCCATCAGGTTGCAAATTAAAAATAATTTTTTTCTGCATCTAGCTCTGAAAAAATATTTGGGCTTCTAGCAGTGTGTGGGACTTGGTCTATTAGTCCATCTATACTGACCTCCATCAGGTTGCAAATTAAAAATAATTTTTTTCTGCATCTAGCTCTGAAAAAATATTTGGGCTTCTAGCAGCGTGTGGGACTTGGTCTATTAGTCCATCTATACTGATCTCCATCAGGTTGCAAATTAAAAATAATTTTTTTCTTCATTTATCTCTGAAAAAATATTTGGGCTTCTAGCAGCGTGTGGGATTTGTTCTATTAGTCCATCTATACTGACCTCCATCAGGTTGCAAATTAAAAATATTTTTTTTCTGCATCTAGCTCTGAAAAAATATTTGGGCTTCTAGTAGTGTGTGGGACTTGGTCTATTAGTCCATCTATACTGACCTCCATCAGGTTGCAAATTAAAAATAATTTTTTTCTGCATCTAGCTCTGAAAAAATATTTGGGCTTCTAGCGGTGTGTGGGACTTGGTCTATTAGTCCATCTATACTGACCTCCATCAGGTTGCAAATTAAAAATAATTTTTTTCTGCATCTAGCTCTGAAAAAATATTTGGGCTTCTAGCGGTGTGTGGGACTTGGTCTATTAGTCCATCTATACTGACCTCCATCAGGTTGCAAATTAAAAATAATTTTTTTCTGCATCTAGCTCTGATAAAATATTTGGGCTTGTAGCAGTGTGTGGGACTTGGTCTATTAGTCCATCTATACTGACCTCCATCAGGTTGCAAATTAAAAATAATTTTTTTCTTCATTTAGCTCTGAAAAAATATTTGGGCTTCTAGCAGTGTGTGGGACTTGTTCTATTAGTCCTTCTATACTGACCTCCAGCAGGTTGCAAATTGAATATAATTTTTTTCTGCATCTAGCTCTGAAAAAATATTTGGGCTTCTAGCGGTGTGTGGGACTTGGTCTATTAGTCCATCTATACTGACCTCCATCAGGTTGCAAATTAAAAATAATTTTTTTCTGCATCTAGCTCTGAAAAAATATTTGGGCTTCTAGCAGTGTGTGGGACTGGGTCTATTAGTCCATCTATACTGACCTCCATCAGGTTGCAAATTAAAAATAATTTTTTTCTGCATCTAGCTCTGAAAAAATATTTGGGCTTCTAGCAGTGTGTGGGACTTGGTCTATTAGTCCATCTATACTGACCTCCATCAGGTTGCAAATTAAAAATAATTTTTTTCTTCATTTAGCTCTGAAAAAATATTTGGGCTTCTAGCAGTGTGTGGGACTTGTTCTATTAGTCCTTCTATACTGACCTCCAGCAGGTTGCAAATTGAATATAATTTTTTTCTGCATCTAGCTCTGAAAAAATATTTGGGCTTCTAGCGGTGTGTGGGACTTGGTCTATTAGTCCATCTATACTGACCTCCATCAGGTTGCAAATTAAAAATAATTTTTTTCTGCATCTAGCTCTGAAAAAATATTTGGGCTTCTAGCAGTGTGTGGGACTTGGTCTATTAGTCCATCTATACTGACCTCCATCAGGTTGCAAATTAAAAATAATTTTTTTCTGCATCTAACCCAGCCAATAGTTTTGGCCTAATACCACAGTTTGGCCACTCAGCTCTGCTCGGTTACCATCCATTGTTTTTTTGTGCAAACAACTCCAGAGTTGTGAATTAGTTAACCACCAAAATGAGTGGAAAAAGGCCTGCTGCTGGTGGAAAGGGGAATAGGCGTGTTGGGAAGGGGAAAAAAGGTTGTGTCCGTGGGGTAGGTGCAGAAGAAAGACCATCTTCCAGCCAAACTAAAATGTCTACTTCTTTTAGCGGACAATGTGATAAGATCCCTTTCTTACGGCCACGCCAATCGCTACAAATTCCAGATGAGGCACAAAAACAGCAGGTGCTTCAACGGATATCAAGTGCTTGTAACATACCTGGCGGCGTCCTTGCATGGTGGTCCATCTCCCACTGTGCAAGAGGGCGCACTTGATCTCCTGTTCAGAATGTCTCTCTGGCTTCCCTCCATGCTGTCTGTTTGTGTCTGTTTCTGCTGCTTAAGGGCGGCGCCCGATCACTTCCTGCCTTTTGTACCTGCTGTGGGTCACACCCCTTGTGCGTCCTCAGCCTATTGCTGTCTGTCACTTGGTATATAGCTCAGCAGCTCCCTTCTATCCCTGCCTGAGCATAGTGTTTCCTTCAGTGTGTGCTTGCACTCTGAAGGTGCCAGGTCCCGTCTCTTGTCTCCTGCTTTTTGTATCAGTTCCCGTGTCTGAACTGAGTCCTGTATGTCTCCTGCTTTGCGGTATCAGCTCCCGTGTCTGAACTGAGTCCTTTCTGTGTTCTCTTGTCTGTCCTGTCTGAACTCGCTCCTAGCCTGTTCCTCCTGCCTTCTAGGGGCCGATTACCTAGACCCGTTCCTGTATCTTGTCTGACCTGTCTGAACACGCTCCTAGCCTGTTCCTCCTGCCTTCTAGGGGTCGATTACCTAGACCCGTTCCTGTATCTTGTCTGACCTGTCTGAACACGCTCCTTGCCTGTTCGTTCCGCCTCTCTGGGGGCCGTATTCCCAGACCCGCTCCTGTATCCCTCTGCAGTGTTGGTCTCCTCCGTACACTCAGTTCCAGTCTGAACTCTCTCCTGTCCTTTACCTGTTTTGCCTCTATGTCCGTTCCCTTCCTTTTTCTGCAGAGTCTGAACTCGTACCTAACTCCTGCTTGTTGTCTCTGCAAGTACTGTGTGAGCATCTGGCTCTGTCTTTCCCTTCCTGTCTGTTCCGTGTGAACAGAGCCCTGTCCTCCCTGCTCAGCCTTGTCTGCACTCTAGCTGTGCTTGCCTGTAACCCTCTGCCTGTATTGTTCCTGTGTCCCGGTGTGTACTGGGTCCTATCCCGCCTGTGTTCCTACCTGCTAGTGCCTCCCTGTCTGCACTCTAGCTGTGCTTGCCTTTACCCCCCTGCCTGCATACCCGCCTGCCTGCATACCAGTCGTGCCTGCCTATACCCACCAGTCTGTGTGCCAGCCTACCAGCCTGTTCCTGTATTCCCCTGTGTGGGTCAACAGCCGTGTCCGGGGTCTGTCCTGGAGTAGCACCTGGTCCCTCTGCTCGGTTCCTCCTTGGTGCACTGGCGTCGTATGCCGTCGTGCGACCCTGGTCGGATCGGGTGAATACTTAGTCACGCCCCTCCAGGCATTCACTCTCCGGCACGGTCCAGTGGAATCACTACCAATCACACGCACACGCCGCTTAGCCCGGGCGTGTGCATAACAGCATGCTCAGGCCATGGTTCCCGTTGAGCCCCACGGCCTTCGCTCTTTGAGAAGTTTTTCCAGCGAATACATGCATTAAAATAAATAAATAAATTTTTTTCCCCCTTTAGCTGAGTTCCAGGCGAATTACGCACCCGTCCAGATGGATCTATCAGCTCTCGTTCCTGCGGATCCGCCACGTTACTATGGGGATCCAAGACAGTGTCGTGCATTTGTGGAGCAATGCATGCTACACTTTAAGGCCTACCCTCTCTATTTTCCTTCCGATTGGGCTAAAGTGGCCTTTATGATTGACTACCTAGCGGGTGATGCCTTGAAATGGGTCACCCCCCTATGGGAAGCATGGGATCCTGTCATCCTTGACCTGCAGGCCTTCCTGGTGGCCTTTCGTATGGTCTTCGAGGACCCTAACTCTGAAGCCCCTGCTGAAGCTTCACTTCCCAATATCCCGGAGCAGCCCCGACGGGTAATGTGTGTGGGTAGCGCAATAGTCCTCCAGCCCAATGAGACTACTGCCCACCCAGAATCCTCACAGGGTGACTACGCTTTCCGGAATACTTCTCTCAACCTCAAGAGGCAGTCCAGACGTGCTAGACTTAGAGGCAAGCCGTCATGCCAGGGTCTGTCCTCCCTGAGACCTCCTGACCCCAACCTTGAAGTCCCTACTGAAGCTTCATCTCCCTGTATCCCGGAGAAACCCCAATGGGTAATGTGCGTGGGTAGTGCACCAGTTCTCCTGGCTGAAGAGACTTCTGCCCATCCAGACTCCACACAGGAGAACTTCCTGCACCCGGCATCAGATGCTTCTCTCTCTTTAACCGGTGTGCATGTCCAAGGATGCTCCAAAGCTGTGGTTACCTCAGAGTCTGTGCACCTCTACTACCTGGCGGAGGATCCCCTGTTGCCTCCTGAACCCTCCGGGATACCACTCGATGACAAATGGAGAGAGACTTCTCTACACCCGGTACACAATACTTTGTCCGCTTCGTCCTGTGAGCCTGACAATGGGTACCCCAAAGTGGTAGTTACCTCCGAGTCTCTACACCCCTCCGACCAGGCGGAGGATCTCCAGTTGTCTCCTGAACCCTTCGGGGTGCTACCTGGTAGCGAAAGGACAGAGACTCTCCTATACTCTGTACCTGATACCTCGCTCGCTTCGTCCAGTGAGTCCAACCTAGTGTACTCCGAAGCAGAGGTTACTCCTGAGTCTCTACACCCCTCCGACCAGGCGGAGGACCTCCAGTTGTGTTCAGAATCCTTCGGGGTGCCACCTGGTGGTGAATGGACAGAGACTTTCCTATACTCTGTACCTGATACCTCGCTCGCTTCGTCCAGTGAGTCCAACCTAGTGTACTCCGAAGCAGAGGTTACTCCTGAGTCTCTACACCCCTCCGACCAGGCGGAGGACCTCCAATTGTGTTCAGAATCCTTCGGGGTGCCACCTGGTGGTGAATGGACAGAGACTTTCCTATATCCTGTACCTGATACCTCGCTCGCTTCGTCCAGTGAGTCCGACCTAGTGTACTCCGAAGCAGAGGTTACTCCCGAGTCTCTACACCCCTCCGACCAGGCGGAGGACCTCCAGTTGTGTTCAGAACCCTTCGGGGTGCCACCTGGTGGTGAATGGACAGAGACTTTCCTATACTCGGTACCCGATACCTCGCCTGCTTCCTCCAGTGAGTCTGACCTAGTGTACTCTGAAGCAGTTGTTTTCTCTGAGCCTCTGCACTCTTCTGACCCGGCGGAGGACCTCCAGTTGTTTCCTGAATCCTCCGGGATACCACCAGATAACAAAGAGACAGTGACTTTTCCTCATTATGTACCTGATAACCCGTCTATTTTTTCCTGTGAGCTTGACAAGATGTACCTCGAAGCAGAGATTACCCTCAAGTCTCTGTCCCCCTCCAACCCAGTGAACGACTGGTCCTCGAATTCCCTGCGGGAGATTCTGGCAGGCCTGAAGAAGAGGGGGCGTAAGGGGGGAGGTACTGTAACATACCTGGCGGCGTCCTTGCATGGTGGTCCATCTCCCACTGTGCAAGAGGGCGCACTTGATCTCCTGTCCAGAATGTCTCTCTGGCTTCCCTCCATGCTGTCTGTTTGTGTCTGTTTCTGCTGCTTAAGGGCGGCGCCCGATCACTTCCTGCCTTTTGTACCTGCTGTGGGTCACACCCCTTGTGCGTCCTCAGCCTATTGCTGTCTGTCACTTGGTATATAGCTCAGCAGCTCCCTTCTATCCCTGCCTGAGCATAGTGTTTCCTTCAGTGTGTGCTTGCACTCTGAAGTTGCCAGGTCCCGTCTCTTGTCTCCTGCTTTTTGTATCAGTTCCCGTGTCTGAACTGAGTCCTGTATGTCTCCTGCTTTGCGGTATCAGCTCCCGTGTCTGAACTGAGTCCTTTCTGTGTTCTCTTGTCTGTCCTGTCTGAACTCGCTCCTAGCCTGTTCCTCCTGCCTTCTAGGGGCCGATTACCTAGACCCGTTCCTGTATCTTGTCTGACCTGTCTGAACACGCTCCTAGCCTGTTCCTCCTGCCTTCTAGGGGTCGATTACCTAGACCCGTTCCTGTATCTTGTCTGACCTGTCTGAACACGCTCCTTGCCTGTTCGTTCCGCCTCTCTGGGGGCCGTATTCCCAGACCCGCTCCTGTATCCCTCTGCAGTGTTGGTCTCCTCCGTACACTCAGTTCCAGTCTGAACTCTCTCCTGTCCTTTACCTGTTTTGCCTCTATGTCCGTTCCCTTCCTTTTTCTGCAGAGTCTGAACTCGTACCTAACTCCTGCTTGTTGTCTCTGCAAGTACTGTGTGAGCATCTGGCTCTGTCTTTCCCTTCCTGTCTGTTCCGTGTGAACAGAGCCCTGTCCTCCCTGCTCAGCCTTGTCTGCACTCTAGCTGTGCTTGCCTGTAACCCTCTGCCTGTATTGTTCCTGTGTCCCGGTGTGTACTGGGTCCTATCCCGCCTGTGTTCCTACCTGCTAGTGCCTCCCTGTCTGCACTCTAGCTGTGCTTGCCTTTACCCCCCTGCCTGCATACCGCCTGCCTGCATACCAGTCGTGCCTGCCTATACCCACCAGTCTGTGTGCCAGCCTACCAGCCTGTTCCTGTATTCCCCTGTGTGGGTCAACAGCCGTGTCCGGGGTCTGTCCTGGAGTAGCACCTGGTCCCTCTGCTCGGTTCCTCCTTGGTGCACTGGCGTCGTATGCCGTCGTGCGACCCTGGTCGGATCGGGTGAATACTTAGTCACGCCCCTCCAGGCATTCACTCTCCGGCATGGTCCAGTGGAATCACTACCAATCACACGCACACGCCGCTTAGCCCGGGCGTGTGCATAACAGTGCTCCTTTAAGTGGGCTCTCCTCCACATCAACTTCAACATCACAAATATTCCAGTCCTCAAAGGTGTCACCCAAATCGCACTTGCTTCCTCACAGCTCCCAAATCTCCAGCTGCCCGTCTGAGTATGAGGTAGAACAGATGGTTGAGTCTGCAGAGCTGTTTACTCATACTATAGCCTGGGAATCAGAGGTCGACTCCAGCGCTTCTGTGAATCCAGACGAGGAAATGATCTGCACTGATGCCCAGAATCTTTATGAGTCGGATCCAGGACCAGACGCAGAAGGTTCTGACCATAATGTAGACCCTCATTCCAAAACTGTAACTCCTGTTGGTGGAGACAATGAGGAAGACGATGATAAGACTCAAATACCTGATTGGAGCGACAACTTTAGTTTTTTGTCAGGGCAGGAACAGGTTGGCTCTGAGGACGACTGGTGTGATAACGCACAGGGTGATGATGATGAGGTCGGAGATCCCACTTACTGTCAACCCACAGTCAGCCAAGAGATGAGGTCAGCAGAGGAGGTGGAGGAAGATGCTAGCGACGACGAGGTCAGGTTGTGCCTTCCTGGACAGAGACGTAGTACTGGAAGCACGTCAACAACTGCATCCTCAAACACAACTCTGCCTCTCACCACAAGTCGTGGTGGCTCTTCAGGTCGCATGGGTGCTAAGCCTTGCATAGCCTGGGCATTTTTTCAGATCGATAAAGATGACCCAACTCGTGTTATCTGTAACATTTGTCAGCAAAAGCTAAGTAGAGGCCAAAAAATACATAGTTTGAGTACTTCATGCATGAACCGGCACATGGACATGAAGCATAAGTTGCAGTGGGAAGCTCAGTGTGCTACAATGCGGTCTAGCCGGCCGGGCCAACCACCGTCTGCCATATCTTGTGCATCCGCGGCCTCTTCATCCTCTGTGACTGGGGGGACAGCAGTCACACCTGTTTTGGGGCGCAGACCTGCCACCTCTTTACCCGCAACAGCCAGCGTGATTGGCAGGTCATCATTTTCTTTGGAGGTGGTAACACCAGCTGGTGTTGAGCGCTGTCCGACATCGATAGCACCACCTTTGGATCAAGGCAACCTAACATGTCCGCCTGCATCTTCCTCACAGACCGGCAGTTTGCCGGGGACACCCTTATCAACCCCGTCTAAGCACAATAGCCAGCCCTCGGTCCCTCAGATGTGGACAAGTAAAAGACCATTTCCTCCTAGCCATGAGAAAGCTAAGAGGTTGAATTTCACCATCTGCAAGCTCTTGGCTACAGAAATGCTGCCTTTCCGCCTGGTGGACACAGAGGATTTTCGAGACCTTATGTCCGTCGCAGTGCCCCAGTACCAGATGCCCAGTCGGCACTACTTCTCAAAGAAAGGTGTGCCTGCGCTCCACCAGCATGTCGCACACAACATCACCGCTTCTTTGAGAAACTCTGTGTGTGACAGGGTGCATTTCACCACAGACACTTGGACGAGTAGGCATGGACAGGGGCGTTACATGTCGCTGACTGGGCACTGGGTAACTATGGTGACAGCAGGACAAGGGGCTGCTGTCCAAGTCTTGCCGTCCCCACGAGTTGTGCGTCAATCCTCTTTATGTCATTTTTCCTCCACTGCTTCTGCCTCCTCAACCTCCTCTCGGTCTTCCACCTGCACCCAAAGCCTGTCTGGTCATGCCACAAGCTTTCTAACTGCGCAGAAGGGATCCTGCACACCTCCTTACTATGCTGACAGTAGGGCTCAACGTCATCAGGCGGTTTTTACATTGAAATGTCTGGGAAATGTGAGTCACACAGCTGAGGAGTTGTGGTCAGCTCTGGAGAACCAATTTCATGAATGGTTGTCTCCACTGGACCTGAAACCAGGGAAGGCCGTGTGCGACAATGCTGCAAACCTGGGTGCGGCCCTTCGCCGGGGCAATGTCACACACGTGCCTTGTATGGCTCACGTGTTGAACCTGGTTGTCCAGCAATTTTTAGCCCACTATCCCAGACTAGATGGCCTTCTGCAGAGGGCACGGTCGCTGTGTGCTCACTTCCACCGTTCGCATCCCGCAGCTCAGCGACTTACATCTCTACAGAAGTCGTTGGGCCTGCCACTTCACCGGCTAAAATGCGATGTGCCTACCCGGTGGAATTCAACTCTGCACATGTTGCAGCGACTGTGGCAGCACCGACAAGCCCTGGTGCAATACGTTCTGACGTATAGCCTGGGCCAACGAGATTCAGAGGTGGGGCAAATCACGCTGGAGGAGTGGTCTCAGATCAGGGACCTATGCACCCTTCTGCACAGTTTTGAAATGGCGACGAAGATGTTTAGTGCTGACGATGCCATTATCAGCATGACTATTCCGGTGATTTACATGCTGGAGCACATGTTAAACAGAATTCGGAGTCAGGTGGTGGCACAAGAGGAGGTGGAGGAAGTAGAGGAGGAGGAGTTGTATGCGGAAGGGCTAACATCTGCAAGGTCCAGACGGTCGGCAGCACCAGGGCGGCAGGCATGTGAGGGTGGGGGAGATGATTTTACCAGGGCGCATGGTAGCAGCCAAACTAGTGAGGAAGGTGCAGGAGCCCAGGAAGAAGTGGAGGACGAACTGATGGAAGACTCATCAGATGAGGGAGACCTTGATCACATTTCTGTTGTGCGAGGTTGGGGGGAGAGGACAGAGGAAGGAAGCATGATTGTTACCTCGCCACCAACACAACAGGGACTTGGTGCTCCTGGATGCGCAACACACATGAGTGCCTTCTTGCTGCACTACCTGCAACATGACCCTCGAATTGTGAGAATTAGAAATAATCCTGACTACTGGGTTGCCACACTGTTAGATCCCCGGTACAAAAGTAAATTTGCAGAAATTATTCCTGCCATAGAAAGGGATGCACGCATGCAGGATTATCAGCAGAGACTGTTGCAGAATCTTACATGTGCTTTTCCACAAAATACCAGTGGTTCACGTAGTGAATCTTACAGTTCTAACTTGCCAACCGTGGTCTGTATGGAATTGTTCAATAAAGGGCCCAAAATTAAGATAACATAGATGGGAGAGGTCTCTATGAATAGGAATTCCTAAGTATTTGATACCCTGTGAGGGCCAGGCAAAGGGAAAGTTGGACTGGATGGAATCCTATATGGATTTAGGGAGGGAGACATCGAGGGCCTCAGACTTCGCTGCATTGATTTTAAAATTTTGCCATGTAACAAAGTGATCTATTTCAGCCATAACAGCAGGGATGGATATATGTGATTGAGTGATATATACTAGGACATCATCAGCAAATAGAGAGCACTTGTACTCGGTGCCTCCCACCTCAATCCACCTAATATTGGGGTTATGGCGAATTGATGAGAGCAGGTGCTCCGTCACTAGGATGTATAAGAGAGGGGACAGAGGACATCCCTGCCTTGTCCCATTGGTGATTGTGAAAGGTGATGAAAATGTTCTGACGCACCCCCTGGGCCTTGGGACACCCGGAGCCGGACCCTTTTTGGTGGATGCTGGTGGTTGTAGTCTTCGTGGCGGCGATCCGGTTCCGTGGCTCAGGGCGGTCAAACCAGTGGCGGAACTATTTATGTGGTTTTGATGTTTAAATGTCCGACTACGCCACCCGTGGATTGCGGTCAGAGTGAACCGCCGCTACAGGGCAGACCGCTAAGGCTGGTGTTGTGGGTGCAGCAGAGCGTAGCATAACTCCCCACGGGAGGAGTATAGCCTCAGGGCAGTGTATGCGGAGGATGGGGGTGATGGTGCAGGGCAGCAGCAGTAACGACACGGAGTCAGTGATGCAGTTCAGGGCCTTTACTCACAGTTCTTATTATCCAGACCACGTCTGCAGGTAACGGCTGCCCACGTCGTACTGTGCTCACCAGGTGAGGGGCTCAGACAACTCCCAGATAACTTTGGAGCGCTTCACAGGACCCCCTTTGTGTGTCCTTTGTCTGGCCTTTCTTACCAACACTTCTGTCCGGCTGCCTCGGGCCTCCTCTTGGTAAACTTGGCGCCAGTTTCCCTGACCCTATGTGGTACCTTCCTAGTGGGTGGAGCAAGGGGCTGCGCCACATAAAATGTCAGAGCCTCCGGTTTCTAGCTGAGGGTCGTCTCCTGCCTCCACTAGCTCGGGGACCGGTCTCCCCCTTTGGCCTGACCCCTCCACGCAGGTGGATTCGGGCGTGCGGTGGTGACTCGCCCGTCCTCACCCCTGGGATCCCTTCATTCCTCGTTCCTGGAGCCTTCTCCGCTCCTCTTCCTTCCTTCTCCCTCTTGCAGGCCTGGGCCTCTGTTACTAGGCCGCCTCCGGAGCAGAGCTCATGCAGAGCCCCTGCTCCCTGCCACTTCTGCTCAGACTTCTCTGCACTGAACTAAGATGGTGCCCACCTTTTATACTCCCTTCTCAATGCACCCAGGAACTGCTTCCTCCCTGCTCCTGCACTGCAGGGTTCCCCTTCCTCAGTGTTCCCTCCCCCCACTCCAGCCAGGGACAGGGACTGTCGTGCCCATCTCAGGGGCATATTGGTCGCCCTGCCCCACGGCAATGTGGTGTAATGCATGCAGGTGTCGGGTCCTGATCCACACTCCATCCTTATCTGAGAGTGAGATATCACACCTCTGGGTGAGGTGCAATACGTCTGTAGCAACCGAGCCCTCGGTGCTACAGTTCCATTTATCTTCAGCCTAGGTGACGTATTGTGATACAGGGCCGTGATTTTGGCTATAAAAGGGTCCCCTAGACCCCTACCCCAAGCTTTTTAAGAGAATCATATATGGCGTGCCAGGAGACTCTATGGAATGCTTTCTCAGCATCCAACGAGAGTATCTACTTACAAATTTTTAACTGCATCTAGCCCAGGAAATACTTTGTGCCTAGTAGCAGTGTCTGCTAGTCAGCGGATTATCCCGGCTGTTAAGCAAGCTACACCACCTGTAGTTTGGACACTTAATTTTTTCAAAGGAAATGCTTCGGGACCACGGGATACTCAGTGAAGAGCATCAGGAGGCACCCCAAGGCATAGGGGCTGGGACTGGCACTAGGATGCCTTGCGGTGGACAGCCGAGCTCGATCCTTATAAAAGCTTTTTAACTGCAGCAGCTTTAGTGGACGCTACTGGAGCTGGAATTACGCGGCTGCTAGCATGAGACCCTCCAATAGATCCTTGTAAATGGATTTAAAGTGTATTCATTCAAATTAGAGGGACAATTTAAATTAAAAAGCTTAGAGCTGCCTCCACCACAGGGGGGCTCTCTCGACCCACCAGCGGACAGGCACCAGTATTGGGAGAGGGGGGCTGGCCGTCAGGGTTAACCGCGGCTCGGGCACAAACCCGGCGACACGGAGGTGGCACGGGCAGGAGCGGACTGGCCGTGTCGGCTTCTCACTTTTTGGATTTTAGAAGGGCATGACATGCCTATATCTGTGTCTCCCCCTCCTTTTACTCCTCCACCTCTTTTCTTTTCGCATGACTATATGTACTTGTCACTTTTCCATGTGTTAGTTGTGTCTTCTGAGCAGTTTGTCAGCTTTTGGACACCTTTGAAGGTGTTTTCTATGTGTTTCTATGTGTTTTTGTTTGCCTGCCATTGGTTTTAACGGTGTTCGAAGGTGTTCGACGAACACACGGGTGTTCGACGAACCGAACCGAACTCGAACACTACGGGGGTGGCTCAACACTATTTATTAACACTTAATACAGATTCTATATCTCACAATTGTGCTATCTCAAGCCCAAAACCAATGCAAATTTTCATTGCCTCTATAGGAAGCTTAGTAGAAAGTAAATTAAAAAATCTCTCAGTGAACTTGAACTCATGAATGCCTGTTTACAAGACTAGTGCATTAAACCAGTAAGCAAGCCAATGTAACACTGAAGATGTAAGGTGGTGTCAAGAAGCTCAGTGAACATTGAATAGCTAAAGGTAAGTTAAAAAGAAATCCATTGGTTTCGCTATGTTATTCTTAGTGCCAATCTATACAACGTATGATGACATCTTGTTCTTTATGAACACTTAACACAGATTGTATATCTCACAATTGCACTATCTCAAGCCCAAAATCTTTGCAAATTTCCATTGCCTCTATAGGATGATTATTAGTAAATAAAGGATAAAAAGTAATCCATGGATTCAAACTCATTAATGACTGTTTACAAGACAAGTGCATTAACTCAGTAAGCAAGCCAATGTAACATTGCAGATATAAGGTGGTGTCAAGAAGGTCAGTGAACATTGAATAGCTAAAGGTAAGTTAAAAAAGAAATCCATTGGTTTCACTATGTTATTTTTAATGCCAATCTTTACATCGTATGGTGACATCTTGTTCTTTATGAACACTTAATACAGATTCTACATTTCACAATTGCACTGTCTCAAGCCCAAAATCAATGCAAATTTCCATTGCCTCTATAGGAAGCATATTAGTAAGTAAATGAAAAAAAACTCTCTGTGGACTCGCACTCATGAATGCCTGTTTACAAGACAGGTGCATTAACCCAGTAAGCCACTGGAACATCACAGATTTATTGCTATGTCAAGAAGGGCAGTGAAAATTGAATCGCTAATAGGTAAGTTAAAAAAGACATCCATTGGTTTCACTCTGTTATTCTAAATGTCATTCTATACAGCATATGATGACATCTTGTTCTTTGTGAACAATAAATACAGATTCTATATCTCACAATTGCAAAATATGAAGCACAAAATCAATGCAAATTTCCATTGCCTCCATGGGCGGATTATTAGTAAGTAACGGAATAATAGCTCTCCATGGATTTGAACTCTTGAAAGTCCGCTTACACGACAGGTGAATTAACCCAGTAACCAACATGAATATCACAGCTGTGAGGCCATCTCAAGAAGGGCAGTGAACATTGAATCGTTAAGAGGTAAGTTAAAAAAGAAATCCATTGGTTTCACTATGTTATTCTTAGTGCCAATCTATACAGCGTATGATGACATATTGTTCTTTATGAACACTTAATACAGATGCTACATCTTACAATTGCACTATCTCAAGCCCAAAATCAATGCAAATTTCTATTTCCTCTATAGGAAGCTTATTAGTAAGTAAATGAAAAAAAGCTCTCTTTGGACTCAAACTCATGAATGCCTGTTTAAAAGACAGGTGCATTAACCCAGTAAGACACTGGAATATCACAAATGTAGGGCAATGTCACGAAGGGCAATGAACATTGAATCCCTAATAGGTAAGTTAAAAAAGATATCCATTGGTTTCACTATGTTATTCTTAGTGCCAATCTATACAGCGTATGATGACATATTGTTCTTTATGAACACTTAATACAGATTCTATATCTCACAATTGCACTATCTCAAGCTCAAAATCCATGCAAATTTCCATTGCCTCTATAGGAAGCTTATTAGTGAGTAAATGAAAAAAAACTCTCTGTGGACTCAAACTCATGAATGCCTGTTTACAAGACAGGCATATTTACCAAGTAAGCCACTGGAGTATAACAGGTTTATTGCTATGTCAATAAGGGCAGTGAAAATTTAATCACTAATAGACAAGTTAGAAAAGAAATCCATTGGTTTCATTCTGTTATTCTTAATGTCAATCTATACAGCGTTTGATGACATCTTGTTCTTTGTGAACACTTAATACAAATTCTATATCTCACAATTGCACTATATGAAGCACAAAATCAATGCAAATTTCCATTGCCTCTATAGGAGGATTATTAGTAAGTAAATGAAAAAAAAATCTTTGTGGACTCAAACTCATGAATGCCTGCTTTCAAGACAAGAGCATTAACACAGTTAGCCACTGGAATATTACAGGTTTAGGGAAATGTCAAGAAGGGCAGTGAACATTGAATCATTAATAGGTACGCTAAAAAACAAATGCATTGGTTTCACTATGTTATTCTTAGTGCCAATCTATACAGAGTATGATGACATATTGTTCTTTATGAACAATTAATACAGACTCTATATCTCACAATTGCACAAGCCCAAAATCTTTGCAAATTTCCATTGCCTCTATAGGAAGCTTAGTAGAAAGTAAATGAATAAAACTCCCTGTGGACTTGAACTCATGAATGCCTGTTTACAAGACTAGTGCATTAACCCAGTAAGCAAGCCAATGTAACATCGCAGATGTAAGGTGGTGTCAAGAAGGTCAGTGAAGATTGAATCGCTAATAGGAAAGTTAAAAAAGAAATCCATTGGTTTCACTATGTTATTCTTAGTGAGAATCTATACAGCGTATGATGACATCTTGTTCTTTATGAACACTTAATACCGATTCTATATCTCACAATTGCGCCATCTCAAGCCCAAAATTAAAGCCAATTTCCATTGCCTCTATAGGAAGATTATTAGTAATTAAATGAAAAAAAGTTATTCATGGATTCAAACTCATTAATGACTGTTTACAAGACAAGTGCATTAACCCAGTAAGCAAGCCAATGTAACATTGCAGATGTAAGGTGGCGTCAAGAAGGTCAGTGAACATTGAATAGCTAAAGGTAAGTTAAAAAATAAATCCATTGGTTTCACTATGTTATTTTTAATGCAAATCTATACATCGTATGGTGACATCTTGTTCTTTATGAACACTTAATACAGATTCTATATCTCATAATTACGCCATCTCAAATCCAAAATTAATGCAAATTTCCATTGTCTCTATAGGAAGCTTTGTAGTAAGTAAATGCAAAAAAACTCTCTGTCGACACAAACTCATGAATGCCTGTTTACAAGACAGAGGCATTAACCCAGTAAGGCACTAAAATATCACAGATGTAGGGCAATGTCACGAAGAGCAGTGAACATTGAATCCCTAATAGGTAAGTTTAAAAAGAAATCCATTGGTTTCACTATGTTATTCTTAGTTCCAATCTATACAGCGTATGACGACATCTTGTTATTTATGTACACTTAATTCAGATTCTATATCTCACAATTGCACTATCTCAAGCCCAAAATCAATGCAAATCTCCATTGCCTCTATAGGAAGCTTATCAGTGAGTAAATGAAAATAACTCTCTGTGGCCTCAAACTCATGAATGCCTGTTTACAAGACAGGGATATTAACCCAGTAAACCACTGGAATATCACAGGGTTATTGCTATGTCAAGAAGGGAAGTGAAAATTGAATCGCTAATAGGCAAGTTAAAAAATAAATCCATTGGTTTCACTCTGTTATTCTTAATGTCAATCTATACAGCGTATGATGACATCTTGTTCTTTATGAATACTTAATACAGATTCTATATCTCACAATTGTGCTATCTCAAGCCCCAAACCAATGCAAATTTCCATTGCCTCTATAGGAAGCTTAGTAGAAAGTAAATGAAAAAAACTCTCAGTGGACTTGAACTCATGAATGCCTGTTTACAAGACTAGTGCATTAACCCAGTGAGCAAGCCAATGTAACATTGCAGATATAAGGTGGTGTCAAGAAGGTCAGTGAACATTGAATAGCTAAAGGTAAGTTAAAAAAGAAATCCATTGGTTTCACTATGTTATTTTTAAAGCCAACCTTTACATCGTATGGTGACATCTTGTTCTTTATGAATACTTAATACAGATTCTATATTTCACAATTGCACTATCTCAAGCCCAAAATCAATGCAAATTTCCATTGCCTCTATAGGAAGCATATTAGTAAGTAAATGAAAAAAAACTCTCTGTGGACTCGCACTCATGAATACCTGTTTACAAGACAGGTACATTAACCCAGTAAGCCACTGGAACATCACAGATTTATTGCTATGTCAAGAAGGGCAATGAAAATTGAATCGATAATAGGTAAGTTAAAAATGAAATCCATTGGTTTCACTCTGTTATTTCTAATGTCATTCTATACAGCATATGATGACATCTTGTTCTTTGTGAACAATAAATACAGATTCTATATCTCACAATTGCAAAATATGAAGCCCAAGATCAATGCAAATTTCCATTGCCTTTATAGGAGGATTATTAGTAAGTAATGGAATAATAGCTCTCCATGGATTTGAACTCTTGAAAGTCCGTTTACAATACAGGTGAATTAACACAGTAACCAACATGAATATCACAGCTGTGAGGCCATCTCAAGAAGGGCAGTGAACTTTGAATCGTTAAGAGGTAAGTTAAAAAAGAAATCTATTGGTTTCACTATGTTATTCTTAGTTCCAATCTATACAGCGTATGATGACATCTTGTTATTTATGTACACTTAATTCAGATTCTATATCTCACAATTGCACTATCTCAAGCCCAAAATCAATGCAAATCTCCATTGCCTCTATAGGAAGCTTATTAGTGAGTAAATGAAAATAACTCTCTGTGGACTCAAACTCATGAATGCCTGTTTACAAGACAGGCATATTAACCCAGTAAACCACTGGAATATCACAGGGTTATTGCTATGTCAAGAGGGGAAGTGAAAATTGAATCGCTAATAGGCAAGTTAAAAAATAAATCCATTGGTTTCACTCTGTTATTCTTAATGTCAATCAATACAGCGTATGATGACATCTTGTTCTTTATGAACACTTAATACAGATTCTATATCTCACAATTGTGCTATCTCAAGCCCAAAACCAATGCAAATTTCCATTGCCTCTATAGGAAGCTTAGTAGAAAGTAAATGAAAAAAACTCTCAGTGGACTTGAACTCATGAATGTCTGTTTACAAGACTAGTGCATTAACCCAGTGAGCAAGCCAATGTAACATTGCAGATATAAGGTGGTGTCAAGAAGGTCAGTGAACATTGAATAGCTAAAGGTAAGTTAAAAAAGAAATCCATTGGTTTCACTATGTTATTTTTAAAACCAACCTTTACATCGTATGGTGACATCTTGTTCTTTATGAATACTTAATACAGATTCTATATTTCACAATTGCACTATCTCAAGCCCAAAATCAATGCAAATTTCCATTGCCTCTATAGGAAGCATATTAGTAAGTAAATGAAAAAAAACTCTCTGTGGACTCGCACTCATGAATACCTGTTTACAAGACAGGTACATTAACCCAGTAAGCCACTGGAACATCACAGATTTATTGCTATGTCAAGAAGGGCAATGAAAATTGAATCGATAATAGGTAAGTTAAAAAAGAAATCAATTGGTTTCACTCTGTTATTTCTAATGTCATTCTATACAGCATATGATGACATCTTGTTCTTTGTGAACAATAAATACAGATTCTATATCTCACAATTGCAAAATATGAAGCCCAAGATCAATGCAAATTTCCATTGACTCTATAGGAGGATTATTAGTAAGTAACGGAATAATAGCTCTCCATGGATTTGAACTCTTGAAAGTCCGTTTACAAGACAGGTGAATTAACACAGTAACCAACATGAATATCACAGCTGTGAGGCCATCTCAAGAAGGGCAGTGAACTTTGAATCGTTAAGAGGTAAGTTAAAAAAGAAATCTATTGGTTTCACTATGTTATTCTTAGTTCCAATCTATACAGCGTATGATGACATCTTGTTATTTATGTACACTTAATTCAGATTCTATATCTCACAATTGCACTATCTCAAGCCCAAAATCAATGCAAATCTCCATTGCCTCTATAGGAAGCTTATTAGTGAGTAAATGAAAATAACTCTCTGTGGACTCAAACTCATGAATGCCTGTTTACAAGACAGGCATATTAACCCAGTAAACCACTGGAATATCACAGGGTTATTGCTATGTCAAGAGGGGAAGTGAAAATTGAATCGCTAATAGGCAAGTTAAAAAATAAATCCATTGGTTTCACTCTGTTATTCTTAATGTCAATCTATACAGCGTATGATGACATCTTGTTCTTTATGAACACTTAATACAGATTCTATATCTCACAATTGTGCTATCTCAAGCCCAAAACCAATGCAAATTTCCATTGCCTCTATAGGAAGCTTAGTAGAAAGTAAATGAAAAAAACTCTCAGTGGACTTGAACTCATGAATGCCTGTTTACAAGACTAGTGCATTAACCCAGTGAGCAAGCCAATGTAACATTGCAGATATAAGGTGGTGTCAAGAAGGTCAGTGAACATTGAATAGCTAAAGGTAAGTTAAAAAAGAAATCCATTGGTTTCACTATGTTATTTTTAAAACCAACCTTTACATCGTATGGTGACATCTTGTTCTTTATGAATACTTAATACAGATTATATATTTCACAATTGCACTATCTCAAGCCCAAAATCAATGCAAATTTCCATTGCCTCTATAGGAAGCATATTAGTAAGTAAATGAAAAAAAACTCTCTGTGGACTCGCACTCATGAATACCTGTTTACAAGACAGGTACATTAACCCAGTAAGCCACTGGAACATCACAGATTTATTGCTATGTCAAGAAGGGCAATGAAAATTGAATCGATAATAGGTAAGTTAAAAAAGAAATCCATTGGTTTCACTCTGTTATTTCTAATGTCATTCTATACAGCATATGATGACATCTTGTTCTTTGTGAACAATAAATACAGATTCTATATCTCACAATTGCAAAATATGAAGCCCAAGATCAATGCAAATTTCCATTGCCTCTATAGGAGGATTATTAGTAAGTAACGGAATAATAGCTCTCCATGGATTTGAACTCTTGAAAGTCCGTTTACAAGACAGGTGAATTAACACAGTAACCAACATGAATATCACAGCTGTGAGACCATCTCAAGAAGGGCAGTGAACTTTGAATCGTTAAGAGGTAAGTTAAAAAAGAAATCCATTGGTTTCACTATGTTATTTTTAGTGCCAATCTATACAGCGTATGATGACAACTTGTTATTTATGAACACTTAATACAGATGCTATATCTCACAATTGCACTATCTCAAGCCCAAAATCAATGCAAATTTCTATTTCCTCTATAGGAAGCTTATTAGTAAGTAAATGAAAAAAAAGCTCTCTTTGGACTCAAACTCATAAATGCCTGTTTACAAGACAGGTGCATTAACCCAGTAAGCCACTGGAATATCACAGATGTAGGGCAATGTCACGAAGGGCAGTGAACATTGAATCGTTAATAGTTAAGTTAAAAAAGAAATCCATTGTTTTCACTATGTTATTCTTGGTGCCAATCTATACAGCGTATGGTGACATCTTGTTCTTTATGAACACTTAATACAGATTCTATATCTCATAATTGCGCCATCTCAAACCCAAAATTAATGCAAATTTCCATTGTCTCTATAAGAAGCTTTGTAGTAAGTAGTGTTGAGCCACCCCCGTAGTGTACGGGTTCGGTTCGGTTTGTCTTACACCGGGATGTTAGAGGAACTGTTCGTCGAATTGTTCGTCGAACACCTTAGAACACCGTCGAACACCGTTAAAACCAATGGCAGGCAAACAAAAACACATAGAAACACATAGAAAACACCTTCAAAGGTGTCCAAAAGCTGAAAAGCTGCTCAGAAGACGCTCTCTTTAAAAAAGCCGCCGGCAATTCAGCAGCGGCATACACCGGTACCCGACAATTTAGACAAGAAGGAATAGAGCATCACACGCATAGATTAGATAGATATAAACATGCCAATCACATATATAATAAGTACAGTGACAGTGTTGGTTACTGTACTTGTCATTTAGTGTAAAGGATTTATTTGAAAAAATAATAGTGTTTTCATGCACCGTCTCTTTAAAAAAGCCGGCCGGCAATTCAGCAGCGGTACCCAACAATTAAGAACAGAAAGATAGAGCATCACACATAGATTAGATAGATAGAAACATGTCAGTCACATATTTATGAAGTACAGTGACAGTGTTGTACTTGTCATTTAGTGTTAAAATAAAGGAATTATTTAAAAAAAAAAATTGGCGTGGGGTTCCCCGTAATTTTAGTCTCTAGCGGAGGTTAAGCAGACAGCTGGGGCAGATGTTTGAAGCCTGGGAAGTGGGTAATACCCATGGAGCTTCCCAGTCTACTAATGTCAGCCCCAGCTGAATAACTAGCCTTTACTAGCTATTAAAATGGGGGACCCCCCCAAAAAAATGACGTGGGGACCCCCCTATTTTAATAGCTAGCAAAGGCTAGGCAGACAGCTGGGGGCTGATATTACTAGCTCAGGAAGGGTGCCATGAATATTGGCCCCCTTTCAGGCTAGAAACACCAGCCGTCAGCCGCCCCAGAAATGGCGCATCCATAGGATGCGCCAAATCTGGCACTTAGCCTCGCTCTTCCCACTGCCCTGTAGCGGTGGCAGTGGGGTAATAGGGCTGGGGTTGATGTCAGCTTATAATGCCAGCTGACATCAAGCCCAGGTTAGTAATGGAGAGGAGTCTATAAGACACCCCCATTACTAACCCCATAGTCAAAGTAAAAAAAAAACACACAGAATAAAGTCCTTTAAATGAAATAAAGACACAATTCTTTATTGTTCTAAATTAAACCATACTTACCATCGCAAATTTCCATTGCCTCTATAGGAAGCTTATTCGTAAGGAAATGAAAAAATACTCTCTGCGGACTCAAACTAATGAATGCCTGTTTACAAGATAGGAGCATTAACCCGGTAAGCCACTGGAACTTCACAGCAGTAAGGCAATATCAAGAAGGGCAGTGAAGATTGAATCCCTAATAGGTAAGTTAAAAAAGAAATCCATTGGTTTCACTATGTTATTCTTAATGGAATCTATACAATGTATGATGACATCTTGTTCTTTATCAACACTTAATACAGATTCTATATCTCACAATTGCACTATATCAAGCCCAAAATCAATGCAAATTTCCATTGGCTCTATAGGAAACTTATTAGTAAATAGTGGAAGAAAAGCTCTCGATGGATTCTATCTCTTGAAAGCCTGTATAAAAGACAAGCGCATTACCCCAGTAAGCCACTGAGAACATGACAGGTTTAACAAGATGTCAAGAAGGGCAGTGAACATTGAATTGCTAATAGGTAAGTTTAAAAAGAAATCCATTGGTTTCACTATGTTATTAATAATGCGAATCTATACAATGTATGATGACATCTTGTTCTTTATGAACACTTAATACAGATTCTATATTTCACAATTGCACTATCCCAAGCCCAAAATCAATGTAAATTTCCATTGCCTCTATAGGAAGCTTATTAGTAAGTAAATGAAAAAACTCTCTGTGGACTTTAACTCATGAATGCCTGTTCAGAAGACAGGCACATTAACCCAGTAAGCCACTAGAACATCACAACTATCAGGCAATGTCAAGAAGGGTAGTGAACATTGAATCGTTCATAGGTAAGTTAAAATAGAAATCCATTGGTTTCACTATGTTATTCTTAATGCGAATCTATACAATGTATGATGACATCTTGTTCTTTATGAACACTTAATACAGATTCTATATCTTACAATTGCACTATCTCAAGCCCAAAATCAATGCAAATTTCCATTGCCTCTATAGGAAGCTTATTAGTAAGTAAATGAAAAAAACTCCCTGTTGACTCGAACTCATGAATGCCTGTTAAAAAGACAGGCGCATTAACCCAGTAAGCCACTGAAACATCACAACTGTGAAGCAATGTCAAGAAGGGCAGTGAACATTGAATCGCTAATAGGTAAGTTAAAAATGAAATCCATTGGTTTCACTATGTTATTCTTAACGCCAATCTATACAGTGTATGATGACATCTTGTTATTTATGAACACTTAATACAGATTCTATATCTCACAATTGCAATATCTCAAGCCCAAAATCAATGCAAACTTCCATTGACTCTATAGGAAGCTTATTAGTAAGTAAATGAAAAAACGCTCTCTACGGACTAAAACTCATAAATGCATGTTAACAAGACAGGCACATTAACCCGGTAAGCCACTGGAACATCACAGGTTTAAGAAGATGTCAAGAAGGGCAATAAACATTGAATCGCTAATAGGTAAGTTAAAAAAAATCCATAGTTTTCACTATGTTATTCTTAGTGCCAATCTATACAGTGTATGATGACATCTTGTTCTTTATGAACACTTAATACAGATTCTATATCTCACAATTGCACTATCTGAAGCCCAAAATCAATGCAAATTTCCATTGCCTCTATAGGAAGCTTATTCGTAAGTAAATGAAAAAAATACTCTCTGTGGATTCAAACTTATGAATGATTGTTTACAAGATAGTCGCATTAACCCGGTAAGCCACTGAAACATCACAGCAGTAAGGCAATATCAAGAAGGGCAGTGAACATTGAATCGCTAATAGGTAAGTTAAAAAAGAAATCCATTGGTTTCACTATAGTATTCTTAGTGCCAATCTATACAGCGTATGATGACATCTTGTTCTTTATGAACACTTAATACAGATTCTATATTTCACAATTGCACTATCCCAAGCCCAAAATCAATGTAAATTTCCATTGCCTCTATAGGAAGCTTATTAGTAAGTAAATGAAAAAACTCTCTGTGGACTTGAACTTATGAATGCCTGTTCACAAGACAGACAAATTAACCCAGTAAGCCACTAGAACATCACAACTGTGAGGCAATGTCAAGAAGGGTAGTGAACATTGAATCATTCATAGGTAAGTTAAAATAGAAATCCATTGGTTTCACTATGTTATTCTTAATGCGAATCTATACAATGTATGATGACATCTTATTCTTTATGAACACTTAATACAGATTCTATATCTTACAATTGCACTATCTCAAGCCCAAAATCAATGCAAATTTCCATTGCCTCTATAGGAAGCTTATTAGTAAGTAAATGAAAAAAACTCTCTGTGGACTCAAACTCATGAATGCCTGTTAACAAGACAGGCGCATTAACCCAGTAAGCCACTGGAACATCACAACTGTGAAGCAATGTCAAGAAGGGCAGTGAACATTGAATCGCTAATAGGTAAGTTAAAAATGAAATCCATTGGTTTCACTGTTATTCTTAACGCCAATCTATACATTGAAAATTCATAAAAACACATAAAGAATAATTATACAAGAGAGGAAAAAAGTAATCAGAAAAAATGGGCAACTGAGGGTAGGTAAGAACATGAATAGACATATAAAATCATGTACAAAGGGCACACAATGACCATAGCCAGCCTAAGTCTAAACATGTATTTAAGCCAGTCATACAGATAAAGTGCAAAAGTGCAATACTAATTTCCCATATGGGTAAGTGTAAAGACTGCTTAAAAGAAAGGGAGAAAAGTAAATCAGTAAGGCGAAGGCAGCTATAAAGGTCAGGGGTACTGGATACATAACATGAATAGTGTCCAAATGACTACCTGAACGTCCCTCAGAGTCCACACAGGTCCGACGCGCGTTTCGCCGTAGGCTTCTACCGGGATGAAAAGAAGAGGATGAGGGGGGGTATATAAAGGGCCGTAGACCAATGAGGAGACAGCTCTGTGGAAATGAGCATAGCGCTATGCCAGAAAAGTGCCAGGCAGCGATCCGTTGGAGGGCTGCGTCTCATACGAGCGCAGACTATCCACAGCATCGGTGGTGGCGTGCGTGTCACGCTGGAACGCAAAGGCGCCCGGAAATGACGTAAGCGGAGCATCCGGTAATGCATATTGGAACGCAAAACCGGAAATAGATTATTGAGAGTCTCCGAGATGCTAGTAACAAAGAGGGGAGGAGGAAACAACTACAGGAGACTCTGCGTGCCACCGTGGAACGCAAGGAAGCGGTGGAAAAAGTAAATAGAGAACAAAGGAATGTGTGTAGATAGGAAAAGAGTGGTGAAGAAAAAAGTAGATGATAAATGGGAAAAAAAGAATAATAAAAAATGAATATAATACGTGAAAAAGATGTACACATGAATACATGTAATGATAATAATGTGGGAAAAAGTGAATACAATAATAATTAACACAAAAGCATATATAAAACATGTAGTGAAGTTCACATCCCCAAAATAAAAAATATATATAAAGGGAATCTCAAAAATACAAAAGCAAAAGTGCAGTGAGAAAATTAATTATATATATATAGATATATATTAATAAAAGTGTCCATAAGATGCTATATATCCATATCGTGGCGCATATTCGGTCCATCCCAAAGTGTGTTTCCAGAAACAACATCATGATTTATTATCCTCCCATCAGCTCATGGTCAGAAGGCAACACCTCAAAAAATACATAGATAGGCGAAAGAACTAAGAAACAAAAAAGAAGGTGAATAAATAACAAGCAATAAAAACATCATAAAAACTCTAAAAATATATATATATATGTGTATGACCAAAAGAATAGGTGATAGGCAGAAAAAATGCACAGAAGAGCAACCACAGAGAGATAGAAGTGAGAGGGAAGGGGGGGGGGGAGGGGAGGGGGGGGGGAGGGGAAGGGGGGGGGGGAGGGAAGGGGGAAGGAAAGGGGGGACAAAAGAAAGGAAGGAAGAAAGGAAAAAAGACGGAAGGGGGGGAGAGGGGGGGGGGAAGGGGGGGGAAAAGAAGAAAAGGAAAAGGATAGGAGGGTAAACAAGAAAAGAAGAAAAAGAAAAAGAATAGGAGAGAGGAATAATAATAAAGGAGAAGAAAAAGGTAAAGGGGATGAAGAGACTAGAGAAAAGGGACAAAGCTATTAGATTCGTTAAGGCCTTGGGGTACCATAGTATTGAGGGTGAAAATCCATTTTACTTCTTTTTGGGCCAGGGTCTTTTTCCAATTCCCACCTCGAATCCCCACGTACACCCGATCTATTCCACTAACCTTAAGAAGGGAGGCATCACACTCATGATATTTTTTAAAATGGCGAGGTAAAGTTTTCAGTTCATCTAGGTTAGTAGATTCTTTGGCTGCTAAAATGTCCAGAACATGTTCCCTTGTACGTCGTCGGAGCTCCCTGGTAGTCATGCCAATGTACATCTTATCACAGGGGCATCTAGCACTGTAGATAACCCCTATTGTTGTACACGTAATGGTATGCGTGATGGTATACTCCCTAGATTTGTCCGCGTTGGTAAATGTCTTCTTTGAACAGATGTTTGGACAGGCCACACATGACCCACAAGGTCTGCATCCCCATGAAGGGCCTTTGGATCCAAAGATATACATTTTTTTCTTCTTGTTAAGATGACTATGGACAAGTTTATCCCGTAAATTCTGAGCCCGTCTGTAAGTAACCATAGGATTACGGGGGATATATGAGGAGAGGGTCTTATCCAAAAGAAGAACCTGCCAGTGTTTATTCAAAGCATTCCATATCTCGTTACTACGAGAATTGAATGTTGAGATGAATCTCACAATATCTTTGCCTCCGATTTTTTGTTGTTGTTGATATAGCAGGTTCTTCCTATCTGTGAATTTAGCTCTCCGATAGGTTCTTTGTATAATTTTCTCATTGTAACCTCTCCTTCTGAATCTGTCTTTGAGATCCAACGCCTGTTTTTCAAAGTTCTCATCATTGGAACAGATTCGGCGGATTCTTAAGAATTGGCCCGTAGGGATGCCATTAATCAATTTCTTGGGATGAGAAGAGTCAGCATGTAGAAAGGCATTAGTTGCCGTGGATTTCCGAAAAACATCTGTTTGTATAAGTCCGTCATGGTCAATATTCAGTTTAACGTCCAGGAACTCCATATTGTGTCTCCCAGTCTTAAATGTTAATTTAATATTGAGGCTATTGAGATTGAGAGTGGAGATGAGGTGTTGCAATTCCGTGACAGAGCCCTGCCATAAAAAGAAAACGTCGTCAATATACCGACCCCAGTACAGGATCTTATCAATACCCTGCACTGGGTCGGTCATGAAGATCTCCCTCTCCCACAGCCCCAGGAACAGATTAGCATATGAGGGGGCACAGGCCGCTCCCATAGCTGTCCCCTGGAGCTGTAGGTAGAAGGAGTCTCCATGCAAAAAGAAGTTATGGTTTAAGGTGAACTGTAAGAGCCTGACTACAAGTTCACGCATCCCAATCTCCACATCTGACATCTCAAGAAAAACCTCAGTGGCCCTGATGCCGTCCTCATGGCGGATGGACGTGTAGAGAGATTCAACGTCACATACCACCATGAGGACATCCTCATCCACATGCACCCCATCCATCTTTCTAAGAAAATCAGTGGTGTCCCTGAGATGGGACGGCAGAACCTCTACCAGAGGGTAAAGAATATGGTCAATAAGCCGGCAGACGGGTTCACAAAAATTTTGTACACCGGACACTATGGGTCTACCTGGTGGATTAGTCATATTTTTGTGAATCTTCGGGAGAAGATAAAAAGTGGCAATGCGTGGATTCTTATCAAAGAGGCAATCAGATTCCTGTTTCGATAGTATCCCTGATGAAACTGCCTCATCCAAAATGGACCTAAGTAGATCCTGATATTTCAATAGGGGATTAAAGGTGAGTTTTTTGTAGGTGGTAGAGTCCCCCAGATGTCTCTTAATCTCATTTTCATATTTAGAAATGGGCCATAAGACAATATTGCCACCCTTATCTGAGGGTTTTATAACTATATCACGGAGATCACTCAGTTCGTCAATTGCCCGCCTCTCTTCTCTACTACAATTATCATAGAGGCGTCTGGTGGATATGTTTTTAAATTCATTAGTGACCAGTTGGACAAACAGATCAATATGAGGGTACAGTGAAAGAGGGGGAAATTTTTGAGATTTGGGTTTGATAGAGTCAGGCAACTTACATATGTTGGATATTGTTTGTTCTTCCATGAGGTCCTGTAACGTCTCTACAGCTTCCTGTTCTTCTAGAGTGGGAAACATGTAAGGATCGATGGGTTTGTGAAACATTTTTTTAAAAATCAATTTGCGAGCGAACAAATGAAGGTCTTTTATTGCCACAAAGGGGTCAAAATTACCCGAAGGTGAAAAAGAAAGACCCTTTCCCAGAATATCAATCTGAGATTGACTGAGAATATAATCAGAAAGGTTAATTACCTTAAGACTAGTATCAGAAGATTCTTTGTCATTAACGGGTCCACCGCGAGGGTGATTTCTCCGTGGATCTTGTTTATTGTGTCCCCATCTAGTATTATAATTGTATCTTGAACAGGAGGATTCATTAGATTCATTATCAGTGGAAGTAGCAGAGGACACTGATGGTTTTCGTTCATTCTGGGCGGTTCTGAATTTCCATTAATAAATCTTATCATTCTCCTTGTCTAATAAATCACGCTGGTATTTTGTTGCTTTGGTAGTCTTGATTTGTTTTTCCCAGGATGTAAAGAGACCATCAATTTCACCATTGAATTTATCGAGCTCATTCTGCGGTACAGCTGCTTTAAGCTGGTCCAGAAGAGAATCGATTTCTCTATCCGTCTCGGTCAAAGTCGTCCCGTTTTTCTTAATAATTAATTGTAGGAACTTCCCTGAACAGTCATTACAGATCGCTTCCCATTGTGAAGTAAATTCAATGTCCTCTTTTCCATATGATGGAAACACTTGGACTCTAAGCCCCCTAGGTATAAGACTCTCCTCTACATACCTCTCTAAAGTGAATTTATTCCACCAAACCTTAATCCGGCGGTGGTAAAGAAGTTTTAATTTCTGCTTAAAATCACGAATATTTTTTTGGTCATTAATATCAATCTGAGAACTTTTTCCTCTAAAAACAGACAGGGCTAAATCATGCCATGTCGCCTCTTTGGCACGAAAATCCATATCAGACAAACCTCTGTAAAAAATACAGGAAAATAAATAAATCCAAAAAGAACAAAAATAATAGGTGACCAGATATACCTAATTAAATAAAGAACCTATAGATGTGAATCTTGGTCAATATAAAATAAATATTTATTGAAAATTCATAAAACACATAAAGAATAATTATACAAGAGAGGAAAAAAGTAATCAGAAAAAATGGGCAACTGAGGGTAGGTAAGAACATGAATAGACATATAAAATCATGTACAAAGGGCACACAATGACCATAGCCAGCCTAAGTCTAAACATGTATTTAAGCCAGTCATACAGATAAAGTGCAAAAGTGCAATACTAATTTCCCATATGGGTAAGTGTAAAGACTGCTTAAAAGAAAGGGAGAAAAGTAAATCAGTAAGGCGAAGGCAGCTATAAAGGTCAGGGGTACTGGATACATAACATGAATAGTGTCCAAATGACTACCTGAACGTCCCTCAGAGTCCACACAGGTCCGACGCGCGTTTCGCCGTAGGCTTCTACCGGGATGAAAAGAAGAGGATGAGGGGGGGTATATAAAGGGCCGTAGACCAATGAGGAGACAGCTCTGTGGAAATGAGCATAGCGCTATGCCAGAAAAGTGCCAGGCAGCGATCCGTTGGAGGGCTGCGTCTCATACGAGCGCAGACTATCCACAGCATCGGTGGTGGCGTGCGTGTCACGCTGGAACGCAAAGGCGCCCGGAAATGACGTAAGCGGAGCATCCGGTAATGCATATTGGAACGCAAAACCGGAAATAGATTATTGAGAGTCTCCGAGATGCTAGTAACAAAGAGGGGAGGAGGAAACAACTACAGGAGACTCTGCGTGCCACCGTGGAACGCAAGGAAGCGGTGGAAAAAGTAAATAGAGAACAAAGGAATGTGTGTAGATAGGAAAAGAGTGGTGAAGAAAAAAGTAGATGATAAATGGGAAAAAAAGAATAATAAAAAATGAATATAATACGTGAAAAAGATGTACACATGAATACATGTAATGATAATAATGTGGGAAAAAGTGAATACAATAATAATTAACACAAAAGCATATATAAAACATGTAGTGAAGTTCACATCCCCAAAATAAAAAATATATATAAAGGGAATCTCAAAAATACAAAAGCAAAAGTGCAGTGAGAAAATTAATTATATATATATAGATATATATTAATAAAAGTGTCCATAAGATGCTATATATCCATATCGTGGCGCATATTCGGTCCATCCCAAAGTGTGTTTCCAGAAACAACATCATGATTTATTATCCTCCCATCAGCTCATGGTCAGAAGGCAACACCTCAAAAAATACATAGATAGGCGAAAGAACTAAGAAACAAAAAAGAAGGTGAATAAATAACAAGCAATAAAAACATCATAAAAACTCTAAAAATATATATATATATGTGTATGACCAAAAGAATAGGTGATAGGCAGAAAAAATGCACAGAAGAGCAACCACAGAGAGATAGAAGTGAGAGGAAGGGGGGGGGGGGGGGAGGGGAGGGGAAGGGGGGGGGAGGGGGAAGGGGGAAGGAAAGGGGGGACAAAAGAAAGGAAGGAAGAAAGGAAAAAAGACGGAAGGGGGGGGGGAGGGGGGGGGGGGAAGGGGGGGGAAAAGAAGAAAAGGAAAAGGATCTTGTTTACCCTCCTATCCTTTTCCTCCTATCCTTTTCTTCTTCCCCCCCCCCCCCCCCCCCCTCTCCCCCCCTTCCGTCTTTTTTCCTTTCTTCCTTCCTTTCTTTTGTCCCCCCTTTCCTTCCCCCTTCCCCCTCCCCCCCCTCCCCCCCCCTTCCCCCCCCCCCCCCCCCCTTCCCTCTCACTTCTATCTCTCTGTGGTTGCTCTTCTGTGCATTTTTTCTGCCTATCACCTATTCTTTTGGTCATACACATATATATATATATTTTTAGAGTTTTTATGATGTTTTTTATTGCTTGTT